>NC_140590.1:883748101-885019530 GCF_964204655.1 Triturus cristatus | reverse complement strand
ACGATCAGCAATATTTGAGGATGAAGGCAAAATGTTTGGGGAAAGACCACCCTAAGGCTGACAGGTCTAACATGGTGGAGAACATGGCATAGGAGACAGTGCTAGCTGAGCCACTCCTCTATGGCTCGCACAGTGCTGTGAGTTATGAATTTGGCATACCTTGACCCATCCAACTTTTCTGATCTCTCCCAGGCTACCTAACAGGGCGGGAAGAGATATGGGATGAAAAGAGACCTTCACTACCATCTGCTCTGGGCTGGCCAGGGCCAGGGAGGTCTGAAAGCACAGTATTACATTCTGAACAGAGTGTTAAAAAAATGATCCTGCTCTGGTCTTGCAAACTAGCAGTGGAAGAGAAGTAGACCCTGCCTGTGCCTTGCCCAAAACCAGGAGGTGGGGAGAGGTTGAGTTACGCCTCTCTCTGACCTCCGTTTATGGTCATGGAAGATGAAACCAAGGAAGAATGGAAAAAATAATGCTCCCTTGCCTAATGGTTTATGTGGAGGCAATCAAGGGAAAGTAGGATAAATAATATCACTTGTTCCCTGGCTTGCCCAAGGGCTTTTCATCACTGCCTCCACTTAGTTTTGATCAATAGCAAGGGGTGGGAATGCTCTGAACCCCTCCCACATTGCCTAAGTGTGGTGGAGGATTACCAACCACTCCCCGCTCGCCTTACCAAAGGGTGAGAGCCGAAATGCTCACTACCCCTGCATTGCCCAATAATGGCTGACGTTTTGACATTTTAGAAGATGGCAGGGAATAGTTGTGTTTTGTTCCACTGCCTCAATACTGACATTATGCTGGAGAACACAGGGCCTGGTCAGTATCCCGCTGTTCTGGGGCTGTCTTTCTACATTGTAAGACAGCACCAGCCCAACAGTGTGCTTGCAGTCCTAATCTGATGTGCCCTGCGGCCTTAAGCACAATGTTGTTGATTAGCCCAGCACACAGCTTTTTTGCTGCAACCTTTCAAAATGGGGAGCCACAACTGGAACTGCATAATGCGGGACCCAGGGGATGACCCATTTGTGCTGCGGTACTCCGGTGTGGTCGTAAAAGTTTGGAAAACGACACCAAAGCATTTTTTACCAGATCTGACTTCCTTTTTGTGTTTTGTTTCCCCCCTCTCCCTTGGGCAAGGTGGATGGTAGTTGTGGACTTCACTCCACCCATGCCTTTGGGTAAGAAGGGTGAATAATGGCAGCCTGTGGAAGTGTTTAATGTCTAAATTCTTGGGAGCATACCCCTGCTCTTGGGCAAGACAGGAGTCACACAAATCTTTCTCTTGACCACACTATGTCAGCAGTGAACTGGATCAGATGTGATCTGTCCTGTTATTCTTCTTTGTTCCCCTCCACCCCTCACCCTTGTGCAAGGTGAAGGAGAAGGAAGGGACAACACACAGTCCCTAATCTGGGGCAAGGCAAGATAGGTAAACAATGAACGCCTTGGAGGAACTGCTTTGTAAAATGCTCCCATGTTCAGGATCATACAAACACAATAAAAATACAATTATTTTTTTTACAAACAAGCAACTCTTTCCCTTTGGCCAATTCTGGCAGAGAGCAGTAGTAAGCTGCTCTACAAGTCATAGTCTGATATTTTGTTTTCCTCCGTCAGCCTTGAGGAAGGCATTGGGCATGGAGTAGAGGAGAACATTCTGCCTCTGCTTTTGGGTAGGGTAGTTTTAGGTGAGCAACTAAGTAACAGGGCACAATATGTCCGGATGTTCACAAGCATTGGGGCCTATTAAAGAAAAGAAACAAGCATCCCTGGTGTTTGTCATGTCAGTAGCACCACAAAAACAAACACTCCCCTCTCCGTCCCTAGGCTAATGAGGCAGGCAAAAAACAAAAATAACACATTTTTTATAAAGGCTATCAGGTGAGAATAAAATATCTGAAATCCCATCCACTCGCCCAAATAAGAACCCCCCACAGTCCCAAACAAACACCATCATATACCCATGCAGAAGCCTTCACCTGACCATACACCCATCTTTATGTACACGTAACCACCATCGGACACCAAAACAACCACCAATATATGTTGACACAACGTCAACACAACAAACATCATATGCCAAAACACCCACAGTCATTTGCCAATAACCAAAATTACATAAGAAAACAATCAACATAATACATTCACACAACCGGTATTATATGCCAACACACCAATCATGATAGGCCAATAGATCCAAAGACACCCACAACATGTGTTTACACAACTAACATAATAACACAACAACACACATACTATCAAACACCAGCACACCCACCATCATATACAATGGTATAACACAAAATGATGCCCCCGCAGATTGTAATGAGAAGGCCTTGGGCTAAATGCCCCCCTGGAGGGTTACCCCCTGCCATGACCTGCAGGGACTGCAGGGGACTGTGTTACACACCTGATCACATATCTACACAGCTACAACCCTAGCCTAAACAACCCCCATTTCACATTCTCACCGCCACATCGAGCCAGGTCTGGTGGCTCAGTGGACTAAAGCATTCACTCCAGGGAACTGTATTTGACCTCATGGTCAGAGATTCAAATCATGGTGGGGTTTACTCTGTCTTCCATCCTTCTGAGGTCAATAAAATGGGTACCATTAATATGAGTACAAAAAACTTCAGGTATTTTGCACTTTATATATGTTATGTTATGATGCGATGCTATCATATACAAACACAATCACCATGACATGTTCACACCACCAACATCCTAAACCAACACATACACCATCATAAACAAAAATCAAAATATCAAAAAAACTATGAAATCCACTCACTCAAATAAGAACCCCAAAGTCCCACACAACCACCATCATACACCCATGCATAGGCCATCACCTGACCATACACTCATCTTTATATACACCTAACCACCATCGGACACCAACACAATCACCATCTTATGCCAACGGATCAAAAATCATATGCCAACTCACTCACAATCATTTGCCCACATAACCAAAATGACATAAGAAAACAATCAACAGAATACAGTCATGCAACCGATATTATATGACAACACACCAATCATCATAGACCAATAGATCCAAAGACACCCACCCACAAGCCAACCAACATAATAACACAACACACACACTTTCAAACCCCAGCACGCCCACCATCACATACAATGGTATAACACAACATGATTCACCTCCTCTACGCAGAATGTAATGCGGAGAACCTGAGTCTCCCATATGCAACCGATATATATTGGCCTTGGGCTAAAGCCCCCCCCACCCCTCCGAAGAGTTACCCCCTGCCATGCTCTGTAGGGGCTGCAGGGGATTGTGTTACACACCTTATCACATGTCTTCACAGCTGCCACCCTAGCATAAACAGCTCCCATTTCACATTCTCACAGCCATGTCGAGCCAGCTCTGGTGGCCCAGTGAGTACCGTTAATATGAGTACAAAAAACATCTGTTATTTAGCACTTTATGCATGTTATGTTGTGATCCTATCATATGGAAACACAATCACCATGACATGTTCACACCACTACCATTCTAACCCAACACATACACCATCATAAACAAAAACAAAAAACAAAATCCCAAAAAGCTATATAATCCTGAAAATGTTAAAGGCCATTAAAGTTAGCTAATATGTTAAGGGAAGCTTCGCCGTTACAACAAAAAAGAAATGAAACTCATAGATGAAAATGCTGCCATCACCTCGTCTACAAGTCCTGCAATATTAAGCCAGCCTTCACCCCCATCCCTATCATAACTTGAGGTAGCTGGAAACGAGACGCGACTGAGGGACTCGTTGTGTATAGTATGTAAAACGTTTACCATTGGCCTGACTATATTTTGGGAGGAAGTATATATTTATAAATGTATCTAGCAGCACAGCTTTGCCTCTGAAATCATGTTCACATAGACGCACAGCACCTGTCCAAGCAGCGCGCCCCGAGGATGAAAGTCAAGCTTGGGACTTTTACCAGCGCACTTGGGGCTCTCTCATTTTAGGCTCTCAAGAGAGGGCGCCTGTTCAAAGGTAGGCTTCGGCTCAGAATGAGAGCGCCGCTAGGTGTACTAAATGCGTGCTCCATCTGTCCCCCACGGCAAGTAAATGAAGGGAAGCAAGCGCTGCGATCGCATTAATCATCAGTTATTTAAGCGATTAGGCTGTGGTATCGGCACTTAATGTACTGGCAGGACGCTCTGACTTTCAATTTATAGGTCTTTTAGAGCAAACAGATGCGAATTGTATTGCCAAAGCCTGCATACATTCTTAACAGTGAGAGTAAACTCTGCAAGACATATGTGGAACCAATTTACCATCTGCCAGGAAAGCATCTCGCATTTCACTTTGGAAGTCATTAAATAGCAAGTGAGAGATAAGTTAAGGGGTATTTTAAGAACAAACGTGCATATGCTGAGCACCATGAATGACTGGGGTTATGTTTGCTATAAATATCGCTAGAATTATAAAGTAAGTGCCAACTGCTCATGGGCATAGAAAATTATTTAAAAATATTTTCTGTCACAGGACTCAATGGACAGCTTTCAAGAGCTCTTCCCTTTGAGTTTGGGTGGTGGATCTGGGCTAACATTCAGTGTGATGACAGATGTTATTCATATGCCGTGCAACGCAGGGTACAGGGCCGGCTTCAGCGCTAGCGGCACCTGATGCAACTAACTTTTTGGCGGCCTCCCCCCAATGACCTCCTCCGCCACAGACTCCCTCTTTACCAACACTGCCACCCATCTTTCTATAGTCACTCTCTCACATGCATTTCATTTGTTTCATAGTGCTACTCATACTATTTTAGGGTGTCAAAGCACTTTAGATCACACATTATAGAGAGGCAATGAATCATATGTGTATAGATCAGTCTGTTTTACTGTTGTAACTTATGAACTACAAGTAATAAAAGGACCTCTGTGAAGAAAGCTGTAATCCACTGTACTATCCACATAGCGTACAGTTCTGTGATCTGCATGGTAGATGTTCTTTGCAGCGGGCATATTAACCCTATAAGCTATTTTATGATGAGTTAAAACTGTAACTAGACAAAACTTAAATTTATCTCCAGCAGGAACATTAATCCCCAGAGTTATCTAGGCATTTTTATTGTTGCCGAAAATGTGCTGGACACACATGGAACCCTGCAGCAGGTGCTTTGAAACCCATAAATTATTTCTAAACACAGCGCCCCCCTTCAACTTCTGCGGCAGGTGCAGCTGCACCAGTAACATCTTCCTAAAGCCGGCCCTGACAGGGTAGGACTGGCCTATGGGGCACACAGTCAGTGTCCGACGAGGTGGTCTGACAGGTCAGTGTGTGGATTTTCCTGATATTAAAACAAATATTGCCAGCAGCAAGCTCAAATCCACACAATCTTCTATTCCGTGCAAAACATTTATACAGCATTTCTGTAGCTGCCCTAATTTCCAGCCATGGGCCATTTTTTCAGCTATTAAATTCACTAACGAGGGCCATATTTATTTGGGTGCCTGGGCCTACTTTTTGGCCCAGTCCGACCTTGTATGTAAGCGGTCAGTACTATAGCATATGTATTAGATGTGAATGAAAATGTCAAATTTTGGAAGGCTACAACTGTTTCTTTTTACTAACTAATCTGGGCATCTATTCTTCCAGCATCCATGGACTTTTGCTTGATATAGACCCACCTGATTACTTTCTTTGAAATGGTCAAGTCCTGACAATGAAATAGAGGTAGGTAGAAAAAAATCAAAGAGCTGATAGCTGAATTCTGTAGAGGCAATTTAATAAAAGCTTTTACATAACTCTTTGAATTGGTCGAGAAATGTCCAATTACCTACTAGTAAAAGTGCAAAGAGGGCTCAGTGTTTTCGATTTGTGCTAATTGCCTATAAATGCGCCCTGGATATTCCCATGTTTTGGGGCCAATTTACAAAGGCATGGAAGAGTACGTAAAATAAGCTACAGAAGTACTACTTCACCTTCTCCAAAATGCCTTTGTGAATATTTCCCATTGTGTTTTTCTGTACAAAATGTACTTCCCCCTTTGGAGTCATATGGGATAAATAGCACAATAGATGCAATTTCATTATGTAATAGAATTGAAAGAGAGGACATCTTTTATAACGTATCAGCCTTTTTGTGGGGGACATGGCCGGTCGTTAGACAACAGATTGGAAACATTGGGGCATATTATCATGCAATGCGATAAAATTATCGCTGCTTTAGCGGCAGAAAACTGCCGCTAAAACGGCGATAATTGACTTGATAATATGCTCTATGGAATTCCAATTGAAGCCCATGTTAGACGTCCTTCACATTGAACATGGGCTTCAATTGGAATTCCATAGAGCATATTATCAAGCCGATTATCGCCGTTTTAGCGGCAGATTTCTGTCGCTGAAGCGGCAATAATTTTATCGCCTGACTTGATAATATGACCCCCTAAAATCCGAACCCAGAGAAAATATTCTGAGATTGATAAGAAGCTGTTAGTACCATTTCTGTATAAGCTTTACACATATTTTAAGAGTATGCAGTGCACTTTGAATCAGACTGATTGTTTACTGTACTAGGCATCTTTATACCGAGTGGCGTATTGGATGGTTTGCATTGCACATATATTAAGAGTATGCACTGCACTTTGAATCAGTCTGATTGTTTACTATATTAGGCACTTTATGTCTGTAAGCACTTTTTACAAAGCGACGCTGCGGATAGTAGATGGTGACCGGAGTAACGCCATAAATCTATCATCTATTTACTCTGGTATTTTTGTGCCCAAAGGTTATCTATGCTAGGAGTATACTAGTACAGTCCAGTTCCAAAAGTAAGTTTATTTAAAAATAGCAATAAATCAACAATACTTCATACAGGTAATCAATTAAAGAAGGAAAAAAGTAAATAAAGGATATTGATGATACATAGTTACATTATAATTGAGAGAAAGAAAACAACACATTGGGAGACATGCATATATAAAGGCAAATAACGTCTGGTTCATGTTAGGCATAGCAAATAACAAAAGGAGGATACAATGTTATTTTAATATATTATCATGTACATATTATCAAATAGGGATATTAAGCAATGTTAGTACAAAATAAAGGAAGTCAAGGAGGCTTAGCAACTTCTTGTAGTAGAGGTTGGGGAATAAAGGATTTTTTCGTGCTATCATCTGAAAATTGTGTGACAGGGGACCATAGATGTAATCGCTTTGTGGCGAGCAAGATTGGATGAGCAAGAGTCGTGTCTAATCTATGATTGTGGCAAATAGCATACTACCAGGCGAGAAATGACAGTTTGTAGGTGTCTTTCCAGTTCTTTGTTATCTGTTGGAAGGCAACTGCTAATAGTAAATCAATGATTTGTATTTGTGAGTGATGTTTCTGCCAATCAGGGGACAAGCTACCTAAGATAATATTAATAAAGGACAAGGGAACTGTGGTGTTGAAAATGGTAGTAATTTGAGACCAAACCTGTTCCCAAAACTTGAAGACAAATGGGCATGTAAATAGCATGTGTTTTAAGTCAGTAATGCCATGAGAGCAGCTCCAGCATGAACTGGGAGTAGCAGCGTGTATCCTGTGTAGGTGTGCAGGTGTAAAAAGCAGTCTGTTATAAATGAAAAAAATTGTTTGGGTGGTACTTGCCGCTCTAGAGGATTTCCTTATTTTTAGCCATATCTTGTTCCATAAAGAGACAGGCCAATCAACAGCCAAGTCAGTCTCCCAAGAGAGTTCTATTTTAGATTTAACTCTATTTGAAGGAGATTGTGTTAAGCGGGAATAAATAGTAGAGGCCTTAGGATGTACACATGGAAAACTGTTCCACATGTTATGAGGTAAGGAAGATGGAGAGGGGGTATGCTGAGCACATGTGTCAGAAATCGCAGTTTGTAGGGTTGAAAATGTATGTTTGAAGGAAGTCGGTAAATGATAAAAGTCCTGTGCTTGCAAAAATTGATGGGGTATGCCCTGGTCAAATAACTGGTGTATCCAAATGAAGCCTTTATTTCTCCACACTTTCCACTATATAGGTTTATTTTTAATTAATACAAGTTTGTTATGCCAAATTGTGGAATTGAGGAAAGTATCAAAATCATGTGGGATCAAAGAAAGAGTGGCTTGTAATAGTTTACATGAATGTTTGATTACTGGTGTGGAGTTTTTCTGCGGCTTGCGAGTAGAAGAAAGATATTCTTGAAAAGAGAAAGGTGCTATAAATGAGGCTTCAAGGTCAACCCACAATGGCCTGTTGGATGATTGGTCAGAAATCCAATGTGATAGGTGCTTCAGTTGAAATGCTTTATGATAACTGAAAAAATGGGGGAAATTAACGCCTCCTTCTGATTTTGGTCATGTTAGTTTTTGTAGTGCCATCCTTGGTTTTTAATTATTCCATAAAAACTTTCCCAGTATAGAATTGATCTTGTGAAAGTATTTGGCTGGTATGTTAGAAATGATATAGAGGATTATAGGGGTGAGCATCATTTTAATGGTGTCTAAAGGACCCCACCAAGAGAGATAAAGTGGATGTCATTTTGCAGTGAGGGTTTTTAATTTATCTATGCATTTATCTAAGTGGAGGGATATAGATGTGGCTATGGAAGAAGAGAACCAAAGTCCGAGATATTGTACATGTTTGGAGTTCCAAGTAAACTTGGAGATCTGAAAATCTTCCTTAAACGTGTATTTGGTTAAAGGCATAATCTCACATTTGTCAGTGTTTAATTTATATCCCGACACTAGACCATAAGCTTTAACCTCCTGTAAGAAAGCAGGGAGTGAGGATTGTGGCTGAGAAAGGAAGACCAATATGTCATCTGCATAGGCTGCTAATTTGATGTGTTGGGACTCGGATGTAAAGCCCATAATGGAGTGATTCTGCCGTATTCGGGAAAGAAAAGGTTCTAATGCTAAATTAAAAAGAAAAGGGGATAAAGGGCAACCTTGGCGGACACCACTATGAAGAGTGAAGTAAGAAGATACAAGACCATTGGTAGAAATGGCTGCTTTGGGTTCTGAATAAAGTAAAGCGAGCAAGGAAATAACTTTTGGGCCAAAACCGAACCATTTAAGGGCATGAAAAATAAATGGCCATGAGACTCTATCGAAGGCTTTCTCCGCATTAAGGGCAATTGCAGCTAGTGAATCTGGGTGGTGAGACATCCTAGATAAAATGCTGAAAAACAATCTTGTGTTATCTGTGATATTACGACCTTTAACAAAGCCTGATTGCTCCTTACCAAGCAGCAAAGGAAGATGTAGTTCTAATCGTAAAGCTAATGCTTTCGAGAAAATGTTATAATCCACATTAACTAACGAGATCTCTGGAGTCTTTGCCATCCTTCGGTATTAAACATATCAATGCCTCTAAAAATGAACCTGATGAGTTGCAGGCAGAAGTGAAGGAGGAGATGAGAGAAAAAACAAATTTCACTGTGAATCCGTCAGAACCTGGAGCTTTATCTTTTTTGAGTGACTTAAGTGCAGCTAGTAATTCATCTTGTATAATGTCGGATTCTGTTGGGATTGCCAGTTAGCACCCCGTTAGTACCTCTTCGGCTGGACCTAGGGCTTCTCCCTATTGAGGAGGAAGTGGCCTTAAGGCCACTTACCTATTGGAGAAGAATATGGTCAGTTCCTGAACTAGCTCCCTTTAGAAGTGAGTTCAGGGATGTGTGGGCTGAAATTAAACTAAGAAAATCCCGTAGTTAATTCATATTAAGGAACTCTGTAATAGGATTGGCTTACCCGAGTTATGGGGAACACCAGAAGTAGTGTGCCCGGCAATATCTAGGGCCGAGCTGGTATACCATTATAGGCACCACAATCTATTATCTCTTCACGTGAGCTCTACAGTTGGTAGACTGACATCTCAGTTCCTCCAAGTAAAAGAGGATTACAAAAAGGAGGATTTCCTTGACCTGATTAATCCAGCTTCGGCAAGGAAACTGTACATGCAATTTAGGATGGCTAGTCTGCCGCTCATGTTATTTACTAGTAAATGGGATTTAAATAAAAATACTGAGTGCCCAGCGTGCAAATATCATCTTGAAAATGAGATCCACGTCCTGTTTTTTTGTCCCAAATATCAGACTGTACGCAATCGTTGGGTGAAACCTATCTGTAGGAACCTTGGCTTCAGAGAATGTTATAAGGCCTTGAGAGTATTAAAATATGATACGCACCCTCCTATCGTTTTCGCCGTCTCCCGCTTTTTAAACGGGATGTGGCTTAAACGCAGGAATTTTTTTATGAAATATATTGTTGATTTACATATTTATAGGAAATTTAATGTATACCTCCAATAACTACTTTCAATGGTTTAATCTGATTTTAATGTGACGGTTTTAAATTTGTAATGTAGGTGTATATTATATGATTGTGATTGTTTTTTATTTCGTGCATGCTATTTATCCTCTGTAACATAGTGTTTGTGTGTATTTTACTCTGTACTTTTATGGTCCGTTGTAACCAAAATAAAGTCATCGAAAGAAAGAATGTCGGATTCCAAAATGTCTAGACTAGAAGGGGGAATATCACGTTTCTGGATATTGGAAAAATATTGAAGTATAGCTGTATCCAGAGGTATATTTTCTGGTGTATAAAGACTTTCATAGAAACATACAAATTCCTGAAGAATTTCGGAATCCTTCTGTTGTGGTATTTGATTATCAGCTATAATGGAATCAATGTGAAAGCCTGTTTTGCTTGATCTTAAGATAATTGGCAAATAATTTACCTGATTTGTTTTGGCCGCCATAGTATTTTGCGCTCGTCTTCAATAAAAATAAGGAGGCTCTTTCAGTGGAAGCAATCTTAGCATTTATAAGATCTTACAAGTTGGTCTTCGTTTTAGATGTGTAAAAGGCATGTTCTAATGTTTTAATTTTAGTAAGAAGTGTATTGTGGATTGTTTGAAAAGATTTGCGTTTGTTTGATGAATACCTAATAATAAAGTTTTGGGCAGTAGCTTTAAAAGCATCCCAAATTGTACAAAAAGGTAGATCGTCAGTCTGAATGGTTTGAAATAATTCATGGATAAAGGTGGTAAAAGAAGCATTAAAGCTAGAATCAAGAAGTAAGGAATTATTGAAATGCCATCTCTTGGGGGAAATAGATTGTTGGAGGATATCTAGTTGAATCATAACAGGAGCATGGTCAGAGATGAGGATGGGACCAATGTCTGCTGAGAGCAGAGATTGGGTAACATTGCGTGTGAGAAAAATATGGTCTATTCTGGATTGTGTCTGATGTGGTGGAGAAGAAAAGGAATATTCTCTCAAGGACGGGTTGCAAAGTCTCCAGGCGTCAACCAAATTTCTCTGTTCTATAGTTCACAAAAAAGAGCTTTGTGTGATTTGTTTGGGATAAAAGAAACTTTGGAATTCCGATCAAGGAAGGGATCTATTACTTGGTTGCAATCACCTGCAAAAATGAGGTTCTCTGTGGGATGTTGTAAGAGTAATTGAGACATGCGAGTCCAAAAGGAGACATCACCAGTAGTGGGAGCATATACGTTAAGTAAGGATATGGGAGTTTTCCCTATTAAGAGATTGGTAAGTAACCTTCTACCCTCGTTGTCTGATTCCTGTGAGATAAGTTTGGCATTCAATGCTTTATAACATAAGGTTATGACACCATTTCTTTTACCATCTCCCGGTGAGAAGAAAAATGTCACCAAGCCAATTTCTCTTAAGCTTTAATGATTCACTTTCAATGAGACGTGACTCCTGTAACAAAGCTATCTTAACATTCATTTTAGAAAAGTGGGAAAGAACTTGTTGTCTTGTAATAGAAGAATTTAAGCCTCTGACATTCCAAGAGACAATTTTTAGGAACATGTATGAATCGAGTTAAATGAAAATTTAATTGAACCAGTAATAGCATATATATTTCCAAATGGAAAACATATAAGAAGCACAAAGTTAAACATTATGAAAAACATTCAGAATACGAAGTCAAGAATTATAGCAACCAGTAAAACCGTTCGAATATTCATTATAATAAGTACGAAGATAATACATGTAGAAACCATTTGAAAGGAGTTGAAAAGATAAGGAAAAGGAAGATAAAGAAATGAAAAAAGGGACATGTAATATAGTATAATAAGTATGAAGTTAAACATTATGAAAAACAATCGGTAAGTATGAAAGGTAAAGGAGGTAAAGAAAAGAGAGGTGATAGGAGGAAGCATGGTAGAAGACATATTCAAAGAAAAGAAGCAAAAGAGTGACAAAGGAAAAAAGTAATGAAATATGAAGTGAACCAGTAATGCTCTGCATGTTATGACAAATAAGGCATGTAATAAACACTAAGGTGTGAACTGTAAAAACCATTTGAGTAAAATTTAGAACAAGTACGAAGGCAAGAATTATAACAACCAGTTTGAGAAAATAGCAATGAGAAGGAAAAAAGAGAAGCAAGAGTGGAAAAAGAGACATATGATAAAAGCATGCATAATAGAAGGAAAGAAAAGGGAATACAGGAAAACAAGTGGAAGCTGTAGAGAATAGTAGGAGAAAAAGGACCATACCTACATAAAAGTCAAAACAATGGAAGGATGGGGGGGAGAGACCACATGGAAGATGACATATCCGGACTCCATGAGACAAGGCAGGGAGACTTCGGGATATAAACAACAAACAAGACGAACAGGTCAGGCACACGAGATTGGACCCTGTGTGAAAAAAAGAAAGAATTGATTAATACAATCAAGATAAAATATGGCATTTCATATCATGAGGTCAGATGGTACAAAATTATAACCTGAAATGGAAAAGTTAATGAAAACAAACAGTCCTGTAAACTGAGACAGAGACCATTCTATACTCTTGCAAGTAAAGCAACATACTGAAAAAACAGAACTTGTACTTGTATAAGTGTGCAACATAAGAAGAGTTATTTAAAACGAGTACTGGAAGTGTCCATCCGTTCTGGGCACTGTGTATTGAGGAAACTCTTCAGTTTTGTTGGATCCTCGTAGGTCGTGGTATTGTTGTTAAGAATGACCTTAAACAATCAGGGGTGAAATAATCCGAACCGTGCTCCAATAGAACGTAGCGCTGGTCGCATAACAAAGAATTCTTTGTGTCTGTCTGCTGTGGATTTAGCATAGTCTTGTGAAAAATACAATTGGTGTCCTGAGAATGAAATGTGTTCCAGGAGCCTAACTGCTGATAATACCTTGAGGAGATCTGTGTATTACAGAAAATACAATATGACACCTCTCGGTCTCTTCGTGCTTGAGGATGTTGGATGCAGTGGGCCCAATCTATGAGCACGTTGGATATTGAGAGTAGTGTCCTTCAGAAGATTTAGTATTGTCGGTAGAAACTGTTAAAAAAAGGAAATAGGGTCAGGCCCCTCTGCGCCCTCCGATAAGCCATAAATGCGAAGGTTGTTACGTCTGTTTCTATTTTTAAGGTTTTCGATTGGTTTTTGTAAAGATGTAATTTGGGAATGAAGAACGTCAACTTTAGTGTAGGATGCATTTAGAGTTTCAACATTATGTTCAACCTTAGTAACTCTTTCTTTAAATTTTTCCCAACCATCTGTTAGGATTTGTATTTTGGAATTTGTCTCTTCGACAAATGGATGCAGGGCACGGATTTCCTCTAAAAGATGATCCATGGAGACAGATGAGGATTGCTTCGGTGGAGAAGGGGGATCCTTTTTGAGACGCTTAGTTGATGCTTTGTTAAGTGCAGGAGAACCATTGGTATTAGCTGAGGAAGCAGTTGTTTTGGGTGTTGGTACCAAGGAGTCCTCCATTTGGGTGAAATGGGCACGTAGCTTTGAACGGACGATAAACGTGCGGTTTAAGGAGGCTTGCAGTGGAGATACCTTTTTCAACCTGCCCATATAAGAAGAAGAGTCAAGAGGCTGTGTAGATCTGCAAGGTATCACTAATAATAGTATAGAAAATATGAAATATTGGAGATTGTGAGTATTTGGGAACGTGACCAGTTGTAGCAATCCAAATTAGCATACAAGCATAGAATGAGATAAAAAAAACTGGTGGCCTTAGGCTTTAATTAGTAGTATAGTAAATGTATGAAAAGTAAGTCATCACTTGTTACCAAAAGTAGTTGGATGTATTTTTCTTCGGTTCCCAATATGGGTCTACCAACAATATAGCGGATGTTATAGGAAGTTGAGCCCATATGTCATAATCTAGAGACTGAATGAGGTACAAAAGCAGGAGGATACATGAGGGAAAATGAAACTCTGTAAAGGCATTGAAACGAGCAGCCTTCACATGATGTAGGCATATAGAAAGGAAGTCTGCAAAAAGAGCCCCCTTAAGGAAGAACACCACGGGGCATATCAGCAAGGGCCGGCGATAATTATCGCTAAGCACGCTTAGTGCTAGGATAATTATCACCGGCTATCTCTGCTTTCTATCGCGGAGATAGCGTGCTATCAGCAACGCTTATCTCCAAAGCGATAGAAATGCAAGCGTTAGCTGGAAAACAGTGTGATTATCGCTGGAAATCCAGCGATAATCGCACTGTGACCGGCGATACCTTGCTGATAGGGCAGGGTGGTCTTAGCCATGTAATCCACCTCCCATTGGATTACATGGCTAAGTCATAAGTAAAGCAGGCGTAAGGAAAGTAGCGATAACCATGGTTAGCGCTACTTTTCTTATCGCTATGCTTGTTAGCGATTCCCTTTATAATTGGAGAAATGTCAGTTAGCGACATTTCTCCAGTTATTTCGGGAGGGAACGCCCACTCTGCATCTCATTAGAGATGCAAAGCTGGATGTTCAGTAAACAGGTGGAAGGCAAGGATTAACGCGATAGCGTGACCTTGCTGATATAGCGATAAAATTATTGCCGCTTTTCGCCCGAAAACGGCGATAATTTTTTATCGCCGCCTGGTAGATATCCTCCCACATTCTTAAATAAATACCTATGAGGCACATCAATGGGGCAATGTAGACTTTGAAAAAACCAACCGCATAATGAAAGCGGTTTCGCTCAGCGCGTGAGCAGCTCTGAAATGTGTCTGTTCATAGCACATGAAAGACTAAAATGGGGCACTGCATGTTGAAATGAGGTCAAAGTTCGCTTCACTTTCCAAATTCCGTCCTCCGTTGGTTTTGTTTCCTGCCATAAATCAATGCAGTCATTTAAAAACAACCTGCATGGTGAAAGCGGTTTCCTTCAAACGTGCGCGAGCAGCCCTGAGGTGACGGTTGCCGATATAACTGCTGATAGTGCAGTGAATGACAAAAGGGGCAACACGTGTCAGAATAAAGTCGGAAATCTCTTCACCTGATAGCGCTCATGTTCCGACCTTTATTAATTCATTTTCCTACGCTCCATGGCATGGATGGAGTATAAAAATCCATTGGACTGGCCCGCTTCCTCAGGCGAGTCACGGGAGAGCCACCATCTTCTTCAGGCGCAAGCCACGTCCCCCATACTAGTACAGTCTAATATAGACCATGATAAAAATAATTCCTATGCCCAGCGCTGTATTCCTAAACTTCCATAGACCTGCCCTGTGTAGGCGCTTTCTTTCAATGTCCGTGTCCTACCCAGTCCTGCAAGTAGAAAATAGAATCATATTTTAAATGCTTTAATTGGTTGCTTTTCTGTGCCTTAAGATTTAAATTATGTATTTTATTAGAATGTATAGTATCAAAGGTTAAAATGATTTATATTTACATTGTAATTAGTATCATTTTAAGGATACTACATTCTTGCACTTATGCAGGAACTGCCGTGAGGAATTTTCCTATATTTGATTTTAAATTGATTGAAAGACTGTTTTCTGCTGATACAATAAAATAAGATAAATAGTTTAAACAGGACTGGGTGAGATTGAGAGAAGTGGAGTGTAGCTGGTCTTTTTGGGCATTTCTCCTTCTCACTTCAACCTTCCTATTTAGCCCCTCATAGGCACTTCTCCTAATGTCTGAGTCACTGAGAAAGCACTAAAATGACTGAGGGGTAGCAAAGTATTAAGTGAAAATCACCTTTTTTAGTCAGGCAGCATAACCCAAGGAGCCAAGACACCACCAGACTTCAGAGCAAAAAGCGTAAGAAGGAAAGGACTTGTGAGGTATCATGAAGATGTGCGCTTGTGCAGGGTACACATGAGCCTTTGTTTTAACTGATAGAACTTTCTAAAGATGCATCTAACTGAGAATTTCTCCAAGCTACTACATAGGATAAAGAATGCACATTTCAGAAACAGAGAGACAATCATTCTTCACTGTTTCCGAGCTGTGCTGTCTGAAACCCATGCACGGAGTATTCATTTAATCGAGTTGGTGCATGAGCTCTGAATGCAAGTACTTCACCATACATACTTGTATACATAAATGGCACCAGTGTTATTGTGTAAGCTGTTTATGTACCTTACAGTCAGTTGTAATAGCTAAATATATTTTAAATATATTATAACAACATCGTTCTTTTCATAATGCGTGTTTTTATTGTATTTCAAACGTCTCCTTTGTCTAATGAAACTATTTGTTATAATAAAATAATTATTATCTCAGAGAACCTGCAGTCTCACCAGTTTCTATTGTAGTGTCAGACTAAGTAGACTTTCTCCCAACAACTTTCTCGGGCATCTGGTTTCATTATGAGTGCTAGGCCATAAACCTTTGCTTTCGTTTGCATGGCTGTAAATATGAATTTATATTGTTATGTCACCAAGCAATCGAGGTTGTGAATTATTTCACCTTTGCTCAGGAATACGGGGTTCTGATGCCGGCATATGGGAGCTGCTCTTTGACGCAATTAAGATACAAAACAATGATGAATAGCATGCTTGAATTAATCTCAGCCACTGGTAATCACTTGGATAGCATCCCGATGCATTGTTATTCTGAATACTGTTAGTAATGGGGTCTTTAGTTGGCGGAAATATGCACCCTGTCCAAGTAGGGACTGCCACTCTAGTCAGGGTAAGTCAGATACACACCCTAAATTAGCCTGTGAACACCCTCTGATAGCTTGTCCCAGAGCAGTCAGTCTTAACTTAAGAGGCAATATGTAAGGCTTATTACAGTAAAACAGTGGAAAACACCACCGAAAAATACTCCACACTAAGTTAGAAAAATAGAGCTTAATAATGGACCAAACAATACCAAAACTACAAAAATCCAATGAGTAGAATCGAAGTTATGACTCTTTAAAGATTACATTGTAATACAGTGCTTAAAAGTCAATAAGGCTTAGGGATTACGTGAAGTCGTGCTGGACCAGGTCAAATCTGAAAAGTCAAGCCGACTGCAATAGAGCGCGGGTTGGATACAGAAGCCATGCAGGCCCAGCTGAAAACAGTACTTTTCCAGAGAATGTGACGATGTCGAGGAGCAGCTGTGTCAGTTCCGAGTCAAGCAGTCGGGTCCAGCATCATTTTTTAACCCCTTTATGATGAAGGCAGTACGTCGTCGATGAGCCACACAGTTTGGTCCCATGTTGTCATCAAGCCTCGCCGTCGAGTCCCGTGTCATCGTCAAACCGCGCTGTCGAGCCCTGTGTTGGCATTGAGGGCAGATGCGTCAGTTCTGACCGGCGCAAAGTAGGCAAAGTGTGGATTTTAGCAGAATACAGCTGCAGAACCCCTCTTGAAGGACCAGGACTGGATTGGTTCCTCTTGGTAGGGCAGGATTCAGAGTTGCAGGAGTCCAGCAGCTGAAGCAGAGTGGAATGAAGTCTTTGATATTCTTGTGACTTCAGAATTGGAGATAAGTCCTTGGAGTCACTTGGTACTGGGGTCGTAGAGAGTCAGATCCACTCCTTCTCACCACCAGGCAAGGGGGCAGCAGGCACAGCAAATCCAGCAGAGTCCAGCAGAATGTCAGTCCTTTCAGCAGCACAGCCGGCCTTCTTCCTGGCAGAGTGTCCTCAGGTCCAGAGTGTACTGAGTTGGAGGTGTCAGGGGTCCAGTAGTTGTTCCATTGAAGTGGGGGAGACTTCAAAGAGGCCTTTGAAGAACACAAGGTCCCTGCTCTGGCTCCAGACTCACTACAGGGGGTATGCAGCTCTTTGTGTGGGGAGTGGCACAGCCTTATTAAAGTGCAAGTGTAAACTCCTTCCTGCCACAATGCCCAGGAAGTTCCATCAGCCTGGTGATGGACCATCAGGATGTGAATGTCACACCTCAGCTCCCTTTTTGTGTGACTGTCTAGAGGGAATGCACAAAGCCCAGCTGTCACCCTACAAGACGTGTATTCAGAGGCTGGCAGAGAATGATTAAAGTAAGAACATGCCAACTTTCTAAAAGTGGCATTTTCAGAGTTGCAATTTAAAATTCGACTTCACACAGAGTTGTTTTTCTAAATTGTGAGTCCGAAGACACCAAACTCGAAATTTTGATCTTGTTCCAATTCATAATTACACTTGATGGAACAAGGTAATCCCAATGTTAACCTATGTGCAAGAAAGGCCTTGCAGCAGAGAGAAACAAATTTAAGAGTTTTTCACTACATGGACATGTAAAACCGAAAAGTACATGTCCAACTTTTTAAATACAGTGCACTTAGGGCTTTTCCAGTGCCTACCTTAAAGGTGACTTTTATGTATTAAAAAGAAAGGTTTGGGCCTCTCAAGTGGTCTAACTTGCCAGGTTGACATGGCAGATTAAAACTGCACAAACAGGCTCTGCAATGGCCAGCCTCAGACATGGTAAAAGGGCTTCTAAAGTGGGTGGCACAATCAGTGCTTTATGCCTACTAGTAGCATTTAATTTACAGGCCCTGGGCACATGGGGTGGACGTGACCATGGAGTTATAAGTAAATTAAATATGGCAATTGTGGACAAGCCAATGTTATCATGTTCCACGCTAGTCCAAAGATTCCAGATATGCAGACACAAAGCACCAAGATGCCCTTTCTATGTCACAGGAAAGACTGAAATAGAGCTGCCCAAAAAACTACAGTCAACATGTGCAGTGAGCTGACAGCCTAGTGAGCACACTCCACACACATGCCACCTTTTTCTGTTACCACCAACCCAGCCTTGTGCAGCTATCTAGCAACCTGATTGGCTGCATGCTAGTCTGTTGGGGAGTACTGAGGAAGACCTGATTGGTCTCAGTATTTGACCCTGTGCCATTGGGCGCACACCCTGATTTGCCATGTGGGTCAAAAAGTCAACCGTCCCAATTAATTCCAAGACTGGTCCCCTGCTAGTGTGGAACCACTGACCTGGAATCTTTTTGATGCCCAAGGCAAGAGACATCCACACTTAAAAGGACCTTGTAATCATAACCCTAAATCAGGTGACAAGCATACCTACCCGTTTCAATGGCTCAGACCGTGGTACACTGAGACACTTCCTTCTGCGTTAGGATCCTTTTACCTTCCCCTACAAATTACAGCTGTATCTTTCTGTAATATTCCTGTTGTTAGTGACTGCAAATGTGCTTGGAGAGTAGGTACAGTTTGGCAAAAAGATTCAGATCTTCAAGGTCCTCAGTTGGTGATCCCTCAGTTGTGGCCTCCTATATGTAAATGAAGTGAACAGTGCTGCAAATATAGTTACTTTTTTTGTTTTGCTTATGTGATTTGTGTGTATTTTATTTGGTTCATCATCATAATTTATTGTTCAGCATTAAAACCATTGCAAAATACATGGTGAGATAATAATTAATCATCACGTAAAAGCAGCCACATGTAAAACCAAAAATATACACAGATAAAAGCCAACATTAAAAAGACAGCTAAAAAGCATATGTAACTGGCAATATCGAAAATAAGCCATCACTCAGCAAACAGTTGATTATGAATGCCTGTTATTCTTTATTTTCAAGCCAACCATAAAACGTTTCACCACTGTAGATACAAAGTCTGACCTATGTGTAGTTCATGAAAAGGAGGAACTCTGAGACCTTTCCGATACTATATATGTTTTAAAGATAGTTTCATCCAGGACTGTCTGAGTATGGTATCTGATGGGCAAAGCAGAAAGAAATGTGCCACAGACAGTACACCCCAATTAGAAGTTAATGATGAAGGAGAAACCTTTTTGTGTCCCTCTCATGGTTTACAAGTGGGGAAACCCCCAATCTAAAAAATTTCAAAGTTTCTCAAAGGAAATGTGATCATTACACCTAAACCTAAATATTGTGTCCTATCTCATCTGACCCTAGTCATCAAGAAGGGACTCTGTATGGTGAGAAAGAATACTCTTTTATATAGCAGGAACCTTTTTGATCCCTAATGAGGAGCATTCAAGGTCCAAAGGTCTCTTCTAATTCTTTGGTATGGGCAAGATCATATTTGTCAAAGGTTCAAGTCCTGTAGCCTGAGCTCAGCGTACTAAAACCAAGGCACATCAGAAATGATTGCACTATAAACTTTCTATCAAATTGTGCTTGATGGTGACAGCCTTGGGATTAGACCATAACCTTAACTAAAATGTAAAAGGTGTGGTGAACGATATTGAGCTAATATGACTCAATGACAGTTCAGCCGGGCACAATCAGCAGGCAATCTCCAGAGAAAGATGTGTTAAGTTTAAGCAGTACCAACAATTTTAAAGTGTAGAAAATACTGAAGTAAAATTTCCAAACCAATTTAGAAAATAGATTCAAATGTAATGAGCGAAAAAATACCAAAATCATTAAAATAGGTTAAGGGGTATCAGGGGTGTGAATTGTTGACGTTTTAAGAAAAACTGCACTTAGAAATCATAAAATGGCCTTGAAAGCAACAATTTGAAGTTGTCTGGGACTGAGGTGCTATTTTAGGCTGACTGTAATGGATTGGAGGTCAGATACACCAAGTGGGTTGTCCTACTCAAACATTTTGCCTTGAGACTACAGCTGCTGTGAAATGTTTCCCTGGTCAGTCCTGCATCTTTAGCTCCACAGTATATACTTCTGGGATCCAGGTCATTCTCAAGGCAGGTCTCCTTCATGGTCCACTCTTCTTTGGTCGGCTGGGCACTCTTAGAGTCAAGATTTTTTCTAGTTTTTGTATATCAGAAACAAAGAAACAGGAGGTCGGCCAGTTGATCCTTGGAGAGCAATTTCAGTTACTGGTTGCCAACACAAGCCAGGTGTCTTTCAGTGAGTCTTCCTCTTCCAGCAGGTGTCTTCTTTCTTTCCCACATGGATGTCTTATTCAGTGGAGTCTTCCCAGATCAAGGAATGTTCTGAGACAATGGTTGAGGCCCAGATTTATTTTGGGCACTAGACTGTGATTGGAGAAATTCTGCCATCCAAACATATCTTCTCACAGCTCCCAACTCATTTTGCAGCCATTCTTCTTTTGCCTTTCCCTAAAATTACTCAGGAACCCTTGTTTCAATTCCTCAGAGCCCTTCAGCAACAAAGTAGGCCTGTCTTCAACTCCTTGGCAATTCCCCAATTTAGACATGCTCTCCTCCCACTTGGAGGATTCCAAATTGGTTCTCTCCCCTGTTGATGAGTAGAAGGGTACTAAAAATGAAAAGGCAAAACTCTCCTTGGCAGCTCTGGCATCTCCAAGTCTTAGTATAGTCAGCTGTTCCTGTCATCTCACAGATAGCTAATAACCGGGGAAGTGGTCAGTAGTTAACACCCCCCTGCCATTCCTGAGTTCAGAGGCAGGCCATTGTCTTCTGTCTTCTGAACCTGGGTTATTAAATCTTCCAGTCAAGGAGGCGTATTCCAGCTCTGATGGTGTGATCAGTGGCAGAACTAGTTTTAATTGTTTTCAGAGTCTACAGTACATTTTCCTAAAGTTACTTTTCTACTTACGTTAACAAAAATCTAATTTCACTGTTAAACCAGATTTGGAAAAGTAAGCAGGAAATAGGTTTGATGCATGTTTCTAGCATTTTCCCAGGAAGAGGCAGGAAATAAAGATTTGCATATATTCTAGGCACATTCAGGTTAAAAGTCTAGCAAAACCTACACAGTGAAATAACTTTTGGGTTTTATTGCACTTTGGGAGTACGCTAACCCCTTATATAGTGTACCATATTTTTATATGATAGCATCCTGCCCCGTGTCTTACAAGACACCCTTTAGGGGTGCTTATGAATATATATGAATAGGCTTTTCTAATAGGGCAAAGACACTGTCCCTGCCATCTATTACTGCAATGCATTTAAACTGCATCCCAACCAGAGCTCAGTTGACAGACAAAGTTTTGAGTGTTGTAAACATCCACTAAAAACATTTAACTTACACATCTGCATCATCTGCAATGGTCTTACAGGAAAGTTAAATAGACCAATTATTTGAAACCAATGTTACCAGTACTATTTTAGGGCCAGAGGACACATACTGTGGCTCTGTTTAGAAGTGCCACAGGGTGCAGAGTGCTAACGGCAGCAAAACTAGAGTCTAGGAAAAAGCTACATTTCTGGGGTGACCTTACATAAAAAATGAATTTGCTACAGATGTAACAGAATGCCCCCCCCCCCCGCCTTCACCCAAAATGACAATTAAACTTGATTGCTTGTTTTTTACAGTTGAGGAGTTCATAAAGCCAGAGGCTGTATGTAATTCTGAGGACCAAATATTCAAAGAACGAAAGCATTTTCCATCTCTTGCTGTGAATATGAAAAGGGCCTTTGTAATGTACCTGGGTCCCATGTCTATAGATTTTTGTCCTTGCCAATTTAATTAATTTATATGGACATTATGTTCAAAATGATATTTTTGCTATGATTCATAGCAATTGTATTTTCCAATCATATATGTTGGTTATGCCAAATGTGGATAGAACAGGATATTCCCAATGAGATACAATTGACGTTAAATACAAATAGATACATTTGATTTAGTAAAAATCATTGTTGCCCTATTCTTAGGGAGAGCTGCGTAAATAGATGTACCCCTCAGGTTATGAATACTATGTAATGTGCAAACCTTTCTGGACACTTACCTTCTAAAAAGAGTCAGATACAAACGTTTAAAATGCTATTTAGTTTCTGCATGCAAACATGGTATGTTTGCTGACCTGATGATTGCTTTTATTGAATGAACACAATTAGTGTATTCATTCTAGAGATGTGTGGCTAAGCTTCCAGGCCATTACAAGGTCCTTCATATGACACAAAAGAACTGAATTATCACAGAGCATGCAGTTTCACTGAGAGATGGGTCTAGAGCAAGGGTCTCCAACCTTTTCTGTAATGTTGGCTACTTATGTTCAATAAAACTCATTGGGAGCTACCAATGTTATTAATATTGTAACAGTGTCCACTGTAACGGTGTCCACATCAGACAATGTTACATCAGTGGCCACCATTTGCAAGGTGACTATCAGCGATCATCTCAGTGCATCAAGCTTGGTTGCCAGCAGCAATGTAATTAAAAAAGGCTGTGTCATAATGGAATGACTCTACATGGGTATTAAATAACAGCCATAGCAGCAACGCCTCTTGTAATAAGGTAATAACATTTGTAAGAAGTCACCTTATACAACATGATTTATCACTCAATTATCAGATTTAAATATATTTTTGAAATTCAGCCATTTTCCTTCAAATATCAGTTCATGAGTTCTGAAGATAAACTCATTTACACACTCTCAGTTTTGCTATACTTATATTAATTCAACCAAGCACAATTTTCGAATTTAGTAGGGTTGACTGCAGACAGAAGAGCTACTTACAGGTAGCTAGAGAGCTACACATTGCAGAAGCCAAGGCTAGAGTGTAAAAAGGTGGTGAGACCCGTTTGTACAGTTTTGGTAGCATTTGGGGGAACTAAACTTGATTGTGAAGGAGCCAGGTTCCCTCTCCCAAATGTACTCCGGAACCCTCAGCCGGTGGATCGTTTGTCCCTGCTTTAGAAGTGTAGAGAGGCGAAATAGCTCATTAGGTCGGAATCACAGGGTCAAAGAATCAGGACTCCGAAAAATCACAGGCTCCACGTTTCCAAGTTTAGTAGGTTTATTACAAGGCCAAAGATAACTGGACATACAGACACCTCAAGATGAGGTTGTAGAAATACGTTGGAACTAATACAAAGCCGAACCTGCGAGCAATTCTCAGTCTTTGAATCATGAAAATGATGACAAACTCCAAAATCAGGACTCAGGCAATAAGTGCCCCTACATCCAGATCAGATTTCATTGAAGGTTCGTAAGTAAAAAGCATTAGTCTGTCCCTACACTACATCTAACGTGACATCCCTACTTAGCATTCTCCAGGAAAGTCAGGAAAAGGTGTCAGAGAGTCAAGACTTCCTAAGAAGTGCACTCATGTTGTATGGGTCAGATAGCCAAAGGCTACAGAGCTCATTAAAAGATGCTCCTTCCCTCTCATCGATCTCTCTTCTCCTAATTCAACCCCGGGGCACTGTCCCTAATTCAAAACACCAAAATCATCAACACGCCGATTAGATATCGTCCGATGGCCTCATGCCGCTGGGCGCCGCCTCATAGGTAGTTTTTCATTTAGTTTCGATGCTTCCAACTCCTGGCTCGATGACCTTGATTTCCAGGCCTTCTCCAAAGAGAAAGAACAATGTCTCACATTATCAGCACTCCTTGTATCACTGTATCCTCTCCTCTCCTCCCCAAGCCTAGCTCCGAAACAAGAGCGTTATTCTAACTAACAAAGATGAATTTCTCCACCTGCAACAGAAATGTGAGAACAGGACAAATCTAGCATGCACATGAACATTACGAACAAACCCCTCTACTAGAGAGAGCCAAGGAAAATACATTTCAGGCCTGCAGAAATCGGCCAACATAAGAGTAAGGCAATTAGGCCTTATGAAACTCACGTATAATGAATAATCTACTAAGCATTTCTAAATCAGCACGTTACGTGACCACAGCAAATACGTAAGTTTTGTGAATCTCATACACAAATTCTACACGTTAACATTTTCAGCTAAGCACGTATGTATTGCAACAATAACTTCTTCGTGTTTACATGAAAAATATACCTAGCACGTCACCTTTCACATTATTACGGTACATTTTTAATGTCCCATGTTATTACGACAAAATAATAAATGCAGGTGCAAACTACTCATGATTATGATGCACCACTTCAAATAAAGAGCACCATCGCGCTCTATCAGTTGTCAGAGTAATAAAATGTCAGCTGGCCGTCTAAAGGTGTTTTATAGCTGTTAAAATTCTATGATAGTTGGGTTGCTCTGCATATATTGGTTAGCATGTCGGTGAAAGAGGATAACAAAAAACATACCATTGCATAAATAATTCCCCAAATGTGTAACTTCATCATAGTCTTTATAAGATTGTAAAAAACAAAAATAGGTATAGAAATATGTGGTTAACATTTGTGAAAGGGGTGCGTCATGAGGCCAGAGTACAAATTTGGGTCAGTAATTCTGGTGGTGAGAGTGTTAATAATTTGCAGTTCGCTCGGGCATCTTTGTAATATGCCTAATAAAATCCTACCACGACTGCGACATTCGTCTATTGTATACCGCTTGTAGTGACCACCTGAACACAATAGTGGTTATGACAGTTTGTTTCACGTTTGAATTGAATATCTGCTTTCAATACCGTTGGTTATTTATGGCAAATCCGTTTAAAAAATAACTGCCAAATTATTGCTCTTTTGTCATGGGGCCGGGGATGTGGTGAGTTTAGGCACACAACTGATATTGTCACATTGTTTTTGATTTTTTTCTGTAGAATCAATCCATTTACATGCAACTTATTTGGGAGTGTGCTTGGTAACGCCAGGCTTCCTCTGATTTAAATATGTAACTTTATTATTGAATGGACAAAATTAACTCGAGCACACCAATTCCCCTGCAGTACAATAAAATATAGAGTATACTTAAGAGTTCTGTAACGCAACTTATTATCTGATGACTTATGGGACGGCATTAAATTGCTATTTAAATCAGTGCTAGAGTTTTACAGAAAAGTGCATATCTGCATGACTTAGCATGTCTTTTTTCTCTGGCTTTTTCTTCTTTCTTTGTACCTTGTGTAAGAAAAAAGAGAATTTTGCAAAGAAAATTATCAATGGAAAGACAAGGCATGGTTCATGCTTAATTGGTAATAATATTCTTTGCCCAAATAAAAGCCTTGGTGGCAGACCTCAACTTTGGCCGAAATATAACCTTATCCAGCCTTTGTATTGCAGATCTAGATAGCTAAATTGACCTGAAAAAAAATAACCGTGTGATATATATCAAAAGACTATATAAACTAAGGGAGTGCCTTCTCATAACCAACCTCCTGCCTGAGAGGAGAAATCCAGACCAGGATTTCTTTCCCTCCCCTCTTTTTCGCCTTTGACGTCTCTGTGTTTAGCCAGCACCGCCAACACTGAATAGGGTTTGTGGTTGTTAGACTTGGCATCTTTGGGGTGGTTTCCCCTGACTTTTTGCCTCTACCTTCTGTATTTTTGATGCTGTGCTGCTTTTCTTTTTTGCTGGCTTCGATGTTTTGGGCGCTTTACCACTGCTGATCAGTGTCAAAGTGCAAGTGCTCCCTGTATAAATTCCTATTGTGAAGCTTATCCACGATTGGCGTATTTTATTTACTTGTAAGCCGCTAGTAAAGTGCACTGAGTGTTCAGGACCTGTAAATCAAATGCTGCTAGTGGGCCTGCAGCACTGATCATGCCACCCACATGAGTAGCCCTGAAAAGGTATCTCAGACCTGCCACTGCAATGTCTGCGCACAGTTTTAAACTGCCATGTCGACCTGGCAAGTGCACCCATTTGCCAGGCCCTAACCTTACCTTTTCTTACATGTAAGACACCCCTCAGGTAGGCCAAAGGTACCATCCATGGGCAGGGTGCAGTGTATGTGAAAGGTAGGACATGTACTGGTGTGTGTGGCATGTCCTGATTGTGAAATACTGCCAATGTCACTGAGCTGAATAGACCTTGGCTGCATTTAGAGTAGTGGGAGGCGTTTTCCTTGCACCTGAATAGGGCCTGTCTCCCTTGCACGATGCTGTCTCCACCCCCTGTTGTCATACTGCACCAGCGAGGGCAGATTTGGTTTGGACTGGGATCAGAGACCCATGCAAAAAGAAGAACAAAGACAAAATAGGGTAAAAGTAATAAACCTTAAGCCCCAGAACTTTAGATCACTTCTGGACTCAAGAGGAACCTTTGCCAAGGAGAAGAGCTGGAGAGCTGTGAGGAGGAGTACTTCTCCTTTTCTGTGTGCTGTGTGGGGTTGGCCTGCAGTTGCTTCTTCTGCCAAGGAAAGGACAAAGAGTGGAACTTTGCTGAGAAACCTCCTTTAAGAAGAATCTCCAAGGTCTTGTGTGTGCTGGCCTTCTGTTCTGAAGTTTCAGGGATACAAAGACTTCACCCCCAGCTCCCCTGAACTCTACTGCTGAGAGTTCTGACCTGCCAGAAGGTGCCTGTTCCAGTTTTGGGCCTTTGGGAGTTGTTCTTGCTATTGGGAGCTGGAAGAAACCTAAGAGAAGCAAGAAAAGCAATCTCCGACACCTACAGTGATGCCACTGTGATGCCGCGATCTGCACTGAGGCCAGGGGCACCGCTCATGAAGTGCACAACGCACCGCCCCACCTGCACCGCAGCTCTAACGCCCTTCGATGGCTTTCGACAGCTGAAGATATTGGCATTCCCGACACTAGCACTCGCACGACTCCATCATCGCCAGTGCCTGCATCCTCTTATCGAGGCGCCGATAGCTGCCGAGGGTGACTCCATGAACTCGCCGACTTCGCATTGCCTCACCAAAACTGACGCCTCACTGCCTACACAACCGACTTGCCTTGTCCTGGATTCGACACATCGTCTCCTCACGGACACTATGCCACGTCCCTCCTGTTGTAGCCAGGGAGCTGGCCTCGACCTCAACACCGACGCCTCACCTCCTCGACGCCATGCATCGCCATAGATGCCGTTTTTCAAGGTACTGTTTGTTTGGGGGTTCATGTGACTCTGTGCCCGATGCCGCACATCTCGCGGTATTTGTTTTCTACAAGCTTTATTTTGGAAATAACTGTTTTTGAGTGCTATTTTACTACATGTTTGTTGGAGTGTTATATAAAGAGACTTTATTTTTCTAAAATGGTTTGGTGTCCATTTGTGGTGCTATCACTGTATTACTGTGTGTTTTGAGTACACATACTTTACAGATTGCCTTTGGGGTAAGCCTGTCTGCTTGTGCCAAGCTACCAAGGGGGTGATCAGAGGTTATCTAGAGTGTGTCTCCCCCTTCCCTGACTAGAAGCAAGGGTCCCTACTTGGACAAAGGTACCTACCTCTGCCAATTAGAGAACCCATCTTCTAACAGTGGTTGACTTCAGTCTACATCATTCCTCAGAATCCTGACACTAGTGTAATCATTTCATAGGGGCAAACCATAACAGTAACATTATTAGCAGAGCCAGGCAAGAAGATGGAGCTTATGCAATATTTAACTTTGATCTGATCACCTGACCCTTTTTTTATTTTTTTTAAACCTTTTTTATTGGTATTTATATAATAGTACATACAACAACACATCTGGTAATGCGATTGATATAGACATACAAGCAAGAGCGCTCAATCGCGCCCTGTGTGGACTTCTGAGCGTGTAAGCCTAGGGTGTGTGGGCCCCCACTCTGTCTATGAGCTGAGAACAGTCTCCCGGGGCCTATGCCTAAGTATACCCAACCATCTTGCATGGTGGTCGCTGCGCCGGCAGGGGCTGCGGGGTGTGCCTATTCCCCTTTGTATTTTATCATAGGGCTGATCATTTGCCCCTTGTACCTTCCTTTTAAAGTGCAGGTGTACAACCAACTACATGTTTCCCCACCTCTTCCAATCGAAGCTTTCCAAAAACAAGGATCCGGTAAGAGGAGCTGCTTTCCAAAGTGAAGGAATGAATCCTCGGACAGTTCACACTCCTAATAGACAAGAAACTTGCAATTGCTTATGTTGGACTTTGTGCTTTCTTTGCTTCAAGAGCAAGTTTAAAATGGCATCTTACGTCAGAGCAAGGATACTTGCAAATAACAACCTTCTAATGCACAAAGACACATAAGGGCATATTTACAACAATAGTGAAGGAGCACGGTTAGCTCCAAAATAGCTAATGCCGTGCTGCACCACTTTTAGAAACGCAGGAATGTGCCGTATTTACAAACATATGGTGCACCCCTGAGTTTCTCCCTGCGCTGGCGCTAAATTCAGCTACCTAGCACCAACGCAGGCACCCCTGCAACATAGTGCAAGGGTGCTTGCGTTGAAGGAATGTTTATTTATGTGCAGGAAGGTGTCCCTTCCTGCACATAAACAATCGCAAATGTCAATTTGAAACTCCTATGTGTGCTGCATTGGGCAGCACACATACAAGTTGCAAATTATCATTTTTTAAATGACTTTGTGTGCAGGAAGGGGCACCTTCCTTAACATAAACACTAATTTATGGTATTTTGCTATTTCTATGTGTGCTGCACAATGAAGCACACATAGAAACAGAAAAAACAAGGAGAAATTAAACAATTTTCCTCCTTTCGCCATGTTAAGATCAATCTTTCCTTGGTCTTAATTTTGGCGTTTCACCATATTTACGCCACCCTTGTAAATATGGGCGAGGGGGCGTCAAAATCAATGGGTGTTGTGGTGGAACACCCACCGTAGCACCCATTGCCCTACCCTTTCTTGCTAAGTATTAGCGTGAAAGGGTGCCTTGCTTAAAAGGAGGCATTAAGCCACATAAAACGGCTTAGCACGGCCTTGTAAATAAGGCGGAGCCCCTATTGCCACAGGAACATCCAAAAAAGTGACATTCCTGTGGTGTTAGTGGCTTGTAAATATGCCCCATAGAATATTCATATAATAGTGCACAGTATTAGGATTTGTCCTACATAGCAGCAATTGTATCTTGCTCCAAATAGCGCCATATAGTTTGGGACTTATTCACAAGCCCTTTGCGCCGTTGGTGCGCCACTTCTAATATTTTCAGTCAATGAAAACAAATAAAGATTTTGTTTTATTTAAGTTTTTTGTAAGCACTTCATTCTACCTTGCGAAGGGTAATTTGGGAACTTTGGACAAATGTAAGTAAAAAGAGGAATTGTGAAATGTAATAATTACATATAACAAAGGAAAAGTGGCAGATGCTCCAGGTCTTCTGGCAAGATATTAGTAAGGCCATCTCAGTGATCTTGGGGTAGGAAATCGATGTAAGTCTGGCCTTCGTTATCTTCTGGGTTTTTCCCTTTTGGGGGGGCTCATGTGAAACTAATAAAGCGACCTGCTCAATTGTTATTCGTTTTAATGCTATTGGCAAGACGGGAAATCTGTTTAAAATGGGTATCCCCCGTATCACCAGACTTTTCGGGATGGGTCAAATCCGTTAACAGAGTCAACACCCTAGATCGATCTGGCTCCTCCAAAAAAAGAGCAGCTATATTGGTGGCCGGGGGGGGGGGGGGGGGGCGGTAATTAAAACTTAATTAAGCTTTTTGGAATCTATTATCAATGGTCCAATGATTAAGAAGTAAGTAAAAGCCCGGCAGCGAGGAGGGGGTATCCCCAGATCGTCAAAAATCCTCAGTCTGCCAGGTCTTTGAGAGGTTTGGCTTCTAAACGAGATATGGAGACGGCTGCCCCCCACCCCTCTAGACCCATCAACCCCTCCTCCTTCCACCCTCCAAGACTCGCCCAGAGCCTATACCTCTCAATAAAGATATTTATTTATGAATGAGGACAAAAAACACAGAATAGAAAAGTGAAAGCCAAGAGCCAGAGAGTCAGCCAGCAAATTTGGGATCTGCCAGTGGACACACTCAGTCGAATATTACAACAAATAATGACAAAGCATTGAGGAAGAACAATAATCCCTAGCAGTTTATGGTAGTGGTTGCATTGATAAAATAGATAAAATGTATGGATTCTTACCTTTCTTTTCCACACTCACCATAGACCTTATGCAAAGCATTCATCTTCCTGGGCCATTAGAATAGGCATTATTGCCCAGTTGCCCAGTTGTGTTGTGCAATTGATGTACAGGTTTTTATTAAGGATGATAACATGGATATACCACTAAAAGGCGCCAGATGCCAGAGCTGCTGTGTTTTCTTTTTTCCTTGTCTGTTTGTTAACCTAAGAAACAAGTGCTTGTGCTGTTTGGACCCTACAAGATATTTTTGATCCAGGCTCTACAAACAATTTTGAAATGCCTGCTTCCTCCTGCATCTTCCTATGCAAACATGTGGCTCCAGATAGTGGCTGCACCCTCCCCCAAACAAGAACCCTGGCTATCTGCCTGCATCCACTACAGTGAAGGAACACAAATCTATGTGTAAACTAATAGAATTATTCAATATTATTGTGCTGCATTTATATATTATTTTTGCTTACTTCCCCATCCAGGTAAAACTTTCCTCATAGAGGGGCAGATTTACAAGCCCTGTGCCCCACTTTTGTGTTACTTTTAACATGGGTAAAGTGATGCAAAAGTGGCGCAAGGGAATTGTAAATCTGCCCCAGAGTTTTTTAGGGGGAGAGAGATACAGAGACGGTTATAAATATAGACCATGGGGCATATCAGCAACAACCGGCGATAATTATCGCTAAGCGCACTTAGCGCTAGAATAGTTATCGCCGACTAGCGTGGATTTTTATCACTGAGATAGCTTGCTATTAGCAACGCTTATCTCAAAAGCGATAAAAATCCTAGCGCTAACTGCCAAACGTGAGATTATCGCTGGAAACCCAGCGATGATCCCACGAAGTTTGTCGATAGCTTGCTGATATGGCCTCACATACTTAGCCATGATATCCACCTTAGATAGGATATCATGGCTAAGTCAGTTTCAAAGCAGGCGTAAGGAAAGTAGCGATAACAGAGGTTATCGCTACTTTTCTTGTCACTATGCTGCTTTGCGTGAGGCTTGATAATAGGAGAAATGTCGCTTAGCGACATTTCTCCCGTTATCCTGGGGAGGAACGCCCACTTTGCATCTCATTAGAGATGCAAAGATGGGCGTTAGGAATTCAGGCACTAAGGCAAGGTTTCACGTGATAGCATGACCTTGCTGATATAGCGATAAAATTATCGCCGCTTTTCGGCTGAAAACGGCCGCAAAAGTGGCGATTATTTTATATCGCTGCCTTGTAGATATGCCCCCATATCTTTAAGAAAATATCAAGGTCCACTGAGTTCTAAGAGAAGGAAAATAATTCTATCTGCGCACGGTGAAATGCAGAGATATGGGGGCAGATTTACAAGCCCCTTGCGCCTCTTTTACGCCGCCGTTGCGTCACTTTTGTGACGCAGCGACGGCGCAAAACCAGCGCCATGCTGCGGGGTATTTACAACGTGACGCATCTGGGAGATGCGTCACGTTGTAAAGCCATGTGCCAGAAGCAGGCGTTCCTGTGCAGGGGGGGCGTTCCGGCGCAGGAACGCCTCCTAAAAGTGGCTGAGTGAAATCTAGAAGATTTCACTCAGTCACTTTTGAGCCCATGCTGCATCAAAACCCTGCGCCTGCTTGAATCAGGCGTAAGGATTGACGCAGCATTGTGCAGATAGGGCACTACAGAGCTGCGACACAACTCCAACAATGCGCTGCATTTACGGCACAGATGCGTCACGCACCTGTCCGTTTTTGCCCCATGGTGCGCCGCATTGTAAATGCGGCGCATCCATGGTGGCGGAGCCGTGACGTACAATAACTGGCGCATCCCTGATGATATGCAGGGATGCGCTAGTTATTGAAAATCTGCCCCTAGGTATTTGACCTTCTGGCTAATTGAAAAGTGTTACTTAAAAGCAAAGGGGCAAATTTACAATCCCCTAATGCCAGATTTGCGCCGCCGTTGCGTCACTTTTGTGACGCAGCGGTGGCGCAAAGCCAGCACCATGCTGCGGGCTATTTACAACGTGACGCATCTAGGGAGATGCGTCACGTTGTAAAGCCTGCGCCACATGTGGGCGTACCTGCACAGGGGGGGGGGGGCGTTCCGGCGCAGGAACGCCTCTGAAAAGTGGCTGAGTGAAATCTACAAAATTTCCCTCAGTCACTTTTCCGGCCATGCTGCGTCAAAACCCTGCGCCTGCTTAAAGCAGGCGTAAGGATTGACGCAGCATGTTAGGGATAGTAGCACCCCAAGCCTTGCTGGAGCTGCGTCGCGGTTGCGACGCAACTCCAGCAATGCGCCGCCTTTCCGTGGGGGGATGCGACACACATCTGCCCATCTGTGCGCCACGGTGCGCTACATTATAAATGCGGTGCATCAGTGGTGGCGCACGGGTGGGCAGATGCATCGCAACTCTTCTGGTGCATCCCTGATGATATGCAGGGATGCGCCAGTTATTGTAAATCTGCCCCTAGGTATTTGACCTTCTGGCTAATTGAAAAGTGTTACTTAAAAGCAAAGGGGCAAATTTACAATCCCCTAATGCCAGATTTGCGCCGCCGTTGCGTCACTTTTGTGACGCAGCGGTGGCGCAAAGCCAGCACCATGCTGCGGGCTATTTACAACGTGACGCATCTAGGGAGATGCGTCACGTTGTAAAGCCTGCGCCACATGTGGGCGTACCTGCACAGGGGGGGGGGGGCGTTCCAGCGCAGGAACGCCTCTGAAAAGTGGCTGAGTGAAATCTACAAAATTTCCCTCAGTCACTTTTCCGGCCATGCTGCGTCAAAACCCTGCGCCTGCTTGAAGCAGGCGTAAGGATTGACGCAGCATGTTAGGGATAGTAGCACCCCAAGCCTTGCTGGAGCTGCGTCGCGGTTGCGACGCAACTCCAGCAATGCGCCGCCTTTCCGCGGGGGGATGCGACACGCATCTGCCCATCTGTGCGCCACGGTGCGCTACATTGTAAATGCGGTGCATCAGTGGTGGCGCACGGGTGGGCAGATGCATCGCAACTCTTCTGGTGCATCCCTGCAGATTAGCAGAGATGCGCCAGAAGTAGTAAATCTGCCCCAATATGACGACGGGAGTTCCAAGGATATAGCACATCACTTAGAAGTCATTTAGAGCTCAACGTGTTGCATGCCAGCGCATGCCACTTCTTGGAGAGGGTACCAGGGATACAGAAAGCGGTTCCTTGTGGGGACTTCAGCAATATTTCTTCACCTTATAGCTTGCGTAACGTCTTCAGGGCAGGAGAAACGTAGTTGCAGCATCTCATGCTCGTTGTTTCGTTTTGATGCTTGGAAAGAAAAATAAATGTTCGTGTCTCTGTGTTATGGCTGTGCCGAAGGCAGCGAGGGAAGTGAGGAATCTGCGAAGCAGGGTAAGCGGGTGGGAACCTGCTGCAGAGAAGGAACCTGCATGGCTGACGGTCGTGGTGGTGGTGGTAGACGTCCTTGTCAGCTTTTGAGTATTGTGGACGACCCTGAAGTATTACAATAGTTCACTCTTTTCGCCTCAGAAATTTGCACATCGCAGCTATACCACCTACCCATAACCCGAGTGTGTTGAATTCCGCAGTGGAATACGAGACTGGTACTTAAAACATGGCTCGCGCTGTCCTTCGCTGGCAGCCCGATGACCAGCTCCTCTCGACAACTATTTCAATTGGTCACGCGTAAACCTGAATTCAGATCACTGTACAAAAATTTGCCGATAAAAGGGTCACATTTTCTGTCTTTAATAGCAGGTCATGGTCTCTACTTCCAAATTAGTTTATTAAGTAGTGCTCGGAATTCTTGCCAAAAATATTCGTGTCACCGCTTAAAATGAACTTTTTTCTTTTGAGTGGCTGAACGGAAGAGGGCAGTGTTGCTCCGTCACAGAGCGGAGCCCTCTTCATAGGCCTGATAAAGGTGTCGAAATGACACTTTTTTCAGCATTTCAATGATGTGATGCATTCTTATTCCTATGCACACTTCGAACCTTTTTGGGCAGTCAACTCCTTTTGCATTCGTCACATAGAATTCGCATGCTTTGAACGTACGAGTCAAAGCTTGAAAGGTTTGAAAGGTTTGAAGGCATTCCGAAAGCATCCCTAAACGTCTCGGCCACTGAGCACTGCTAATATATCTTAATAGACATACGCCACGACCGACTCTTCAGCCTCTTGTGTGTGGTCTGCAAATCTTTACTTAATTTTCGAAATACCTCCTAAATTTTTCAGAAAGATAACAACATTAGTGACTCCTCTGCTGTAAAGAGAGCATAGCATAACCTTCGGGCAACAGCTTCCAGTCTGAGTAGGGCAATGTCAGATTTTATAACTTGCAATATTTTATAACATTTTTACAACTTATTTTGGGAAATGATTATTAACCTTGTTTCCAAGCTTCAAGAACTCTCGATTTTTGTGCGTGAGTGAATCATGGTCAAGGTTGGTAGGATCGGGCTCTAGTCGCTCATAGAGGGCAAGTCAAGTAGACAGGGGGGGGGGCTTATTTACAAGCCCCTTGCGCCACTTTTGCATCACTTTTCCCATGTTAAAAGTAACGCAACGGCGCCGGTGCAATGGGCTTATAAATAAGCCTCAGAGGGTCTGACTGGCCTATATGGCAATCTGGCAATGTCATAGGGGCTGGTCTGACAGGCCAATGTGTGCGCTAGTTTTCTGACTGTGGGCGGGTTTTACGTCTGGCGTGCCAGTTGTACTGTTGATCAGTGGCGTAACGAAAGTTCAAGGGGCCCCCCTGCAATGTACACAGAGGGGCCTCCACTCCGCATTTTATTCGGAGGCCTCAGACCGCAGTTCTGAGGGGGCCCCCTGCAGCTGGGGCACCCCCCCGTGATAGAGATCAGGGTGTGTATAATATTCCCACTACCACAGATAGAGTAATCTCACAGTTACACGCACATACATTCATCATACGCTAGGGCCCATTTCACTAACATACGCTCAAATACTCTACCAGCAATAAACCTGTGGAAAGAAAACTCCTAGTCACCCTGCATCTATATCGAGGTCGATAAGACCTGGTTATTGAGACTGTCCATAAACATAATCTATACAACCTATACGGCAATAATCAAAATATAATACACAATAATTGACAAGAAATAATATCCAACACCATGTTCAAATTATATTGCTTTATCTAAAATTAGTCAAAATGGAAATCAATCAGAATAAATCATTTTTCTCATAGTTACCTATTCTAGCTAATGTCAGAACGGGTCAGGACAAGTCTCTCGGTAAAGTCTCTCAAGACGAAGTCCCTTCCGCATCAATCCTCAGCAACGCAGATTCGGTACGCGGCAAAGGCAAATGGCAAGTGGCAAGTGGCCTCTCTAGGCTAACAATTTTTATAATGAATCGAACAAAGGAAAGATACATAAAAAGTTGTAATGTCCACTGGACCGCTGAGCAGAGCGAGAAGGAAAGGATGTAACATTGCTACATTCGAAAATCTCCGCTCAGGAAAAATCACAAAATAAAGACTACGGAACAGGAACCAAGAAACATAAATGTATCTTGTTAGTTCTACTTCTCCTCGGCAATGAAACCACAGTTCAGAGTCTTTCTCTAAGGCTCCTTTGTTTCCCAAGGCTGCCAAGGACGTTCCATTTCACTTGAAGATTACCCAGGCTGCTGCTGTCCTCACGGAAATTTTAGCAAGGCAAGCAAGGACTGTGGTCAGCTGACTTCAGGACCATATTCAGCAGGGCTCTCTCCCATCACGGTTTTCTACTTTCAAATCGAGGCCAGGCTTACAAAATCGGCCATCTTTATCTAGGCCACCATAGGCCACAATAGACCATCTTAATTAAAAGAAACAAAAACAACGTTACCACAGCATAGTGATTAAACAGTGTTAACCCCACTAATACCCTTATGTGTATGCATCTATCTAGCACTTGCAACATAGAAAAGCATTAATTCGGAAAGCGTTTTGTGCTCAAAAATAAACAGCACATAGCAACGTTTAAACATGAAAACACGCACGTTATTGTTAAACAGCACATTTATGCGTACCCACGTGTAACTCTCTCTTATTAGGACAAACGGATTGATTAATATAAACACACTTGCACAAGACAAATAATTAATTATTAGTAATTAATAAATTAATATGACAAATAGACATGCCAGAGCTTCAAAAACCAACGAATTTTCAAACAGAAAACTCTGCTCCAGCAATCCCCCCTTTGGTGATTTTATCACCAAATAAACCCAAAAAAAAATTTAGTGAAAATTTTAGTCCCATTTTAGGAGAAATCGGAAATGTCTTTTTCCCCTTACACAACATTACACCCCAGTCACTCTTTCATCATCCCTCTTTGTCTCTAAGTAAACACTCTCCCTTAATTCTTCCAATTCAATTTCTTGCGGTTCTCTTTTCAACCTCTTGTTTTTCTTCTCTTTATTCAATTTCTTCTTCCCTCCCCTTTTTTTACAACACACACACACTAATCTCAGTATCAATAAAGCAACAATTATACAAGTTAAAGGAAACAATATTCTACCTATAATAGTACTACCTCTTTTTGCAATAAAATCCTTAACTGCTATCATTTTATTAGCTATTTTAGTCCATAAATTCTCAGCTTCAAGTGGTACTAATTCTTCATGCAAATCAGTAATATTTTTGATATAGACCTTCAGGTCTTTGCTTTCGTCTGGAATGTAAGTGCAACAATGTTGAACTTTCAGCATTCCACAGACTCCACCCTCCTTGGCCAATAGAATATCAAGGGCAAGTCGATTTTGCATAGACATGGCACGTACGGCACTTAATTCCGTATTCACCAAAAGAAACCCTCCAGCGGTATTTGTCGATAAGCGATCAACCACTGTGGACAGTTTCCGAATTCCATAAGCATTCAAAGAAATTCCCACTGCTGGAATCAAAACTCCAAAAATATCACCCACTATTTCAGACCAAGTTTCTCTCTTAAAACGCATTAGTAAATTAATATGTTCCACATCTCTTATCTTATCTATATGAAAAATCTTTGGAAAAACCAGGCCCACATAACACGTGCCATACCAATGGTCAGGCAACTTGTAATAAGCCTTGTTCCCACAAACATAGTATACTCCTGGAAAAATTGTATCTTCTCCACCTCTGAAACCCCAACCTGTTGCAATGAAGTATGTATCATGGCACTCACTAGTCCCAACAAAATATGTATCATATTGGGATTTCCTTCTTGTAATGCAAAGTTTACCCTTCTGTGGTGCATCTAAAGCTAAAGTTGGACTAGCCCCATTCTTCAACTCTTTTCCCATCTCAATGTCCCAAATTGTCTCACTCACTTTATATTTTCCTGCTTTCTCCTGCATGTTCAATCTCCTCTCCTTTCAGACTGCAAGTTAAATTATTCTTAAAAATGTAATCTAATGTTAATCCTTTTTCTTCAATAAAAATTTCACCAAAAGTGTTAGCTTCTTTAGCTGGATTCAGCTCCTTGTTCATTGGCAAATGCCCAAAAATACTATCTCTGTTAGACATCTTATAATCTACTTTCCCTAACAAATAAAAAACACTACTTAAAATACTACAAGAAATACCATATGTAGCTGGTAAATGATGATAAGTAACACCCTCTGAAACAGATGCAGGTAATTGCATACAAACGTAGCAATCCCTCACTTCCATTGTTTTCACATATTCATATAACAATTTTGAAAAAACATTACTAGAAAAGTTATTAATTGACCTATCTTTGTGTATGTAAGTATTACTAGTTCTAATCGGAACTACTTTTTGCGAATTCTTCTCTACATTTGTCACATTCTCTGTATGCATCTCAAACTCAACTTTAAAAGTAACTAATAAAACTAAAACACCCCATAGAAGCATTAATAATCCAGTACAGCAGCAGCACATTCTACACCACCTTTTAAAGAAGGCACATCTATCTCTATTATCCTCTATGTTAGCCATTTTACTACTTTAGTTTAGCCTCTACTACTCCACTACTGAAATTGGAACTCTTAAATTCTTCAACAATTCTTTCCAAATTTTTCTTCAGTCTTTCCAAATGATCCTTTCGTTCACTTAATCCAAGTGAATCCTTCCTTTATTCAGTTTGGATACTTGTCATTTTTCACTTCAATTTCTTCAACATCAAATTGTATTAGATCTCCAACATCAAAATCCTCAGTACTCGACTCTTCTCCAATGTCAGTCAAGAGTACTTTCAGAATTTCACCAGTATCTTCCTCAACCACTTCTCTCAAGATCTCTTCCGGATTATCTCGAGTCACTGTTTTTTCTTTTCCTTCTTCAGACAGTGCCACATAAGACCATTCCGGTGATCTGTACTTTTGGTTGGGTCTTCTTACTCTTTTTATTTATACTGGTTCTTTTGATTCCTTTGATTCTTCTCCTTCAGCTTTTGAACTTTGACTCGATACTTCATTCACTTGTTCAGCTTTTGATGTATTTGCTCTTATTATTCTGTATCTCAGCCTCTTAACTCTGTTGTTAGGCCAACGATCTCCTTTTATCACCTTTTTTGGCTTTATTTCTTTATTACTTCTTTCTCCAATCCAAGTTCTCTTTCTCAGAACTCGACTCTCTGTTTGTTCATTTTCATCATCCAATTCTGCTTCAAGTGCCTTCTGTTTTCGTTTTCTAGCAGTTTTCTTCTTTTCCACAGATTCTTTCACCACTGTTTGAGATTTCCCTACTTCTGTCCCTCCTCGAGTCTCCGACACGCAATCTTCTTGCTGTCTACTTGTCCCTTCACCTAGCTCATCAAGAATGTTCCCTACACCTCCTCAGGGGTCTTCCGCAATCTTTCCCTCTCTATCTTCTTCTGACCCTACTTCTTCAAGTATAATCTCAAGTGGTTCCTCAATCTCCTCCTCTTCTGATTCAGGAGTAGTCTCTGTGAAATTTCTCTTTTCTTTTCTTTTTCCTTCACTGCTTTTTGAAACTTCAGGCTCTCTTACAGAATCTGATCTTTTCTCTGATACTCGCAGTGGTTCATTCGAAGCTTTTCCTACTTCTTTCCCCACTGATTCTGTATCTTCATCATCACTGGAATCTGACTCTTCAAAATACTCTTTACCAGTCCCTTCTTTTGGGTTTGGAACTCTCAGAGTATGACTTGCATGTACCCAGTGTTTCACTCCAGCACACTTTACTGCAGTTGTCGTAGTCAGAATAACTTGTCTCGGCCTTCCCCACCTTGGAACCAAGCAATTTCTTCTTCTGTGTACCTTAATCCTCACCCAGTCTCCTGGACTCAGATCATGGGCTTGCTTCTTCTCAAGTGTGGTAGCTTCTTCTCCAACCTGGTGAAACACAGAATGAACTGCGTCAGCCAGGCCTTTACAGTAATCCAAAATCATGTCATCAGTTATTGTCACCAACTTATTGACAGGCACAAATGCATGGCGCATTGCACGTCCCATGATTATTTCGTGCGGACTCAAGCCAGTAGTTCTATCTGGAGTAGATCTAATAGTCATCAGCACTAGAGGTAAAACATCTGGCCATTTCATGCCAGTGGCTAAGCACATTTTTCCAATCCTGTTCTTGATTGTGCCATTAATCTGCTCAACCACACCAGAAGCCTCTGGTCGGTATGCACAATGTAGCTTCTGCTGTATTTTCAATGCTTCACAAATCAAACCCATGAGTTCATTTTGAAAGTGTCCACCTCTATCAGACTCAACTGTTACTGGAAACCCGTACCTAGGAATCAACTCCCTTAACAGTAACTTTGCCACTGTTATTCCATCATTTCTTCTAGTCGGGTAAGCTTCCACCCACCTTGAAAACAAACAGACTACCACTAGAACATACCTCAGTCTGTTTACTTGGGGCATTTCAATGAAATCAATCTGCATTCTTGTAAAAGGACCTCCTTCTCTGCCTATTGTTCCCAGACTCACCACTGTCTTTTTCCCAGTGTTAAATTGCTGACAAACCAAACACCTTTGACAGATGCTTTCTGCAATTGTCCTGAACTTTGCATTGTACCAGGTTTGTTTAAATGACCTAACCATCGCATCCCTCCCCAAATGTCCCTGGCCATGATACATTCTTGCCATTGACGACAAAATGGAGTTAGGCATTACTGGTCTGCCATCTCTGTAGACCCAAACATGGTCTGTTTCTCTTGGAGCACATCCTGCCTTAATCCAATCTTTTTTCTCTTCCTCTCCTGCCTCATCTTGCAACTGTTTCACTTCATCCCATGTTTCTAAGACATTAGTAAACATCACAGAGAGAAAAGACATTTCCCCCTCTCGGTCCCGATTAATGGACTGATTTGTCTTGGCGCAGTATTGCGCAACATCATTTGCGTAACGGTTACCGACCGTTATAAAATCTTCTCCTTGTCCATGGGCAGCACATTTTACAACTGCTAACTCCTTAGGCAGCTGTATCGCCTCAAGCAATTTACCAATCATTTCAGCATTCTTTATCGGAGTTCCACTCGATGTCAAGAAACCTCTTTGTAGCCAAAGCTGGCCAAAATCATGCACAACTCCAAATCCATACTGACTATCAGTCATCACAGTTGTCCTCAAATCTTTCCCAATTTCGCAAGCTTTTGTCAATGCCATCAATTCAGCAACTTGCGCAGATTTCACTCCTTTCAATGGTGATGCTTCCATGACCTCTGAAACTTTGCACACCGCATATGCTGCACATAACACACCATTATCATTTCTCAGGCATGATCCATCCACAAACAACACATGATCACTCTCATGCAAGGGAAGATCCCTTATGTCTGGTCTCGGTTTTGTACAGTACTCAAGCACATCCAAACAATCATGATCATCTTCCATCTTTACACCCACGTTTTCAATATCCGGCAAGAGTGTCGCTGGATTCACATTCACGCATCTTTCAAGAGTCACATTTGATGCTCCCAGAATCACTTTTTCATATTTAGTCAACCGACTATGTGACATGTACTGGGTTCTGCTTCTTGTCAAAAGAATTGCCACATTGTGAGGTACGAATACCCTTACAGGATATCCCATTATGATTCCCTCACTTTGTTCCAGACTTCTGCATGTTGCAGCCACAGATTTCAGACAACCTGGTAAACCCACAGCTACAGGGTCAAGTGTCGATGAGAAGTACGCAATAGGCCTTCTCAGTAATCCATGCTTCTGAATTAACACTGAAAGTGCACATCCATTTCTCTCACTGCAGTACAACTCAAACTCCTTTTCATAGTCAGGCATACCCAAAGCTGGAGCCTCACACATTTTACTTTTAAGCTCATCAAATGCTGCCATTTGTTCTGCATCTAGATCCAATGGGTCTGTCATCTCACTTTTTGTCAGTTTAATCAGTGGCTTTGCTATCAAAGAAAAATTAATTATCCACTGACGACAATAACCCACCATACCCAGGAACATTCTCACTTCCCTCTGAGTTTTTGGGGCTTTCATTTCTCTGATTATTCTGATCCTGTCATCCGTCACTTTTCTCAGACCTTTTTCAATATTGTGTCCAAGATAATGCACCTCTTTCTTGCAAAATTGCAATTTAGCTGGAGATACCTTTAACCCTCCATCGGCCAGATGATTCAGTAAAGCTATGGTATCTACTTCACAAGCTTCACGTGTCTTTGATGCCACAAGTAGATCATCAATATACTGCACTAGTACTGAGCTCTCAGGCATGATCAAACTCTCCAACGATTTCTTCAATAACTGATTGAATATCGAAGGACTCTCCGTATACCCCTGTGGGATACGACACCATGCTAAGATACGCTGGCCAAACCTAAATGCAAAAATCGGCTGGCTATCATGATGTAATGGAATTGAAAAGAACGCATGACACAAATCAATTACTGTATACCACTCGGCATCATGTGGAATTTGATACAGGATCACTGATGGATTTGGCACGATAGGACAACATGCCACCACAATTTGATTATCTTTTCTCAAATCCTGTACGATCCTAAATTTCCCATTAGGCTTTTTTAGTCCCATTATCGGTGAATTACACGGACTACTCAGTAGTTCTCTCAGGACTCCCTGCTGAATCATTTTCTCAATTATAGGAGTTATTCCTTCAATTATTTATGGTGTCATTTTGTATTGAGGAATGTTAGGATATGTAATTCCCTCTTTTACTGCAATTTTCACTGGATCTACATTATTCATCAATCCCACATCCTCTCCAGTAAAATCCCAAACTGTCCTTTTCACTGTGTCTCTCAGCTCTCGAGGCAAATCCTCCGGATTAAACACAGAAAATGTACCAATTAACTCACTTTCTCTATTCTCTAGAGTCACTCGGTACAAAACATCCTCATCTGGTGTCTCAAAGGCTATTCCATCCGGTGTACAAAAAATTGTGCAGTTCATCTTGCACAACAAGTCCCTACCTAACAGGTTCACTGGACTCGTGTCACAGACAATGAATCTGTGCATGTCTGAAAATTTCCCTATCTGTACTCTTACTGGTTCAGTAAGACGTGTTCTGATTTGCGTATTGGCTACACCAACTACTTGGATTGCTTCATCCGAGAGAGGAAGATTTCTAACATCTGTTGACCTGACAGTTGATCTTGTCGCACCTGTGTCTACCAAAAAAGTAACACTATCCTCATTTATTTTCCCATCCACAAATGGTCCTGCCTGGTCTATTTCTAGAGTTGCACCAAGTATGCACTCTTCTTCCTCTCCTCGGCACCGTCAATAATCACCCTCAGATTCACTCCCTTCACTCTTTAACAAGTACTGTTGTACCTTGTTTGAACGTCTTGGTTTGTTTACCTGTTCATCATTGTAGAATCCTGAATCCTGATTATACTTTTGTAACCCTTTATTCTGCGGCAAGGGCGGTTTTGGCTCTTGACTCTGCTGTCTCACAACTTTCTGTTATTGTTGCTGTTGATTATTTCCTTCATTCTGCACCTGTTGATTTAAGGATTTATTCTCATTACTCACTAATGGTGGATTAGGACACTCCGATCTCCAATGCCCCAATTGGCCACAGTTGTGACAAGGAAACTTTTTTTTCGCTTCCCCAAGACTTCCTTTTCCTTTCCCTGCATATCTAGGTCTATTCCCTGCATTGTTTCCTGGATTATTCGCCTGTTCCACTAACTGTGCTTCCTGTCTTTCCGCAACTTTCACTTGTGCCCACATTGCTTTCTCTTTCAGCTTTCTTTGTTTTGCTTCAATTTCATCACTGAAGTATTTCGCATGTCTCAGAATCTCATCTACTTTCTTACTCTGCCAATCCACTGTATGCTCACAAATTCTCTCACAAATTTCAGGTCTAAGGCCATATACAAATCTGTATACAAAATGACTCAAATCTTTGTCACCCAGGTGTTCATCTCCACTGAATTGTTTAAATGCTAGTATCAGCCTCTCGTAAAAAGCATGAACTGATTCTTTCGCTTCCTGTTGTGTTCGATCTATCTTTACCCAGTCTGTCTCTTTTGCAGGAACTTTACTCTTCAGGTATACCATCACCTGATCATACTTTCTCATTACCTCTGGATCTGGTGCCCCTGTTCTTGGGTCTCTTGGATATTCCTCAGTAGGCCAACTCACAACTATTTTACACTCAGTCCACAAGTCTGCTGGAACAATTATATCAAACCGACTATTCAGGTCAACCCACAGCACTTTTGACAATTTCACAAACCTATCTACCTGCCTATACCACTCGACGGGCTTTTCTCTCAATCGAGGGAAATCATTCGTGAATGATAAAATATCCTGTCTGGTCCATGGAACATGTACATATCCTCCTCCAGGTATTTCTCTCATAGGATAATTATCCACTGGTTTCTCTTTTTCTCTCACTGGAAATGCTGAATAAGTTGTTCTATCTTCAGCTTCATCTCTTTTCTTATACCACCTATCCTTCCACTTTTCTACATCACCCCATCTTCGCAATAATGCTACCATTTCCTTAATCTGTCCTGTTCTACCAGTAGCATTCAAATTTTCAATATCCTTCTCTGTAAAATCCATCCTGTAGGTTTTTTGTAAAGCTTTCACTTTATCAATGTCAACTCCCTGCTCATTCGCTATTGCTCTTAGCCTGTCATGTGTATTTCTTGCTCTCCAGGTAATGTTCTTGCACATAAACATTAGCTCACCATCATGATGACTCTTCAGAATTTCTGTTGGAACTGTTCCTGTAACAAGCTCTTCTAGTTCTACACGCAACCTAGCCACGTCAATTACTTGTGAATCTTTATCCTTTTTCTGTAGAACTTTCAACCAATCATTCAAATCTCCAACTGTTATTTCAGCAGTTTTTCTCACTGGAACCACTCTCTTCTGCGGTTCTAAAATTGGCATCCCTGAACAACTAGCTTCACTAGCATCCAATATTTCACTACATATGTCATGTCTTGATTGTCTCAGGTCACTTCTTTCTGCTCTTTTGCCTGAATCTCCTGAAGGACCAACTGAATTTGTCAAATTATTCCCAACATATGGAATCACCAGTCCATTTTCACCTGTCCTTTGTTTGTCAAACACAGGCATAACCGGACCTATAGTTACAGGCACCGTAACAGCTTCCAGATTCTTCGTTATCTCCCTAATCTTCTCAATCAACTCTGTTGTAGTTCTGGCTAATTGTCTGGCATTCTCATCAAGGTAGTGATCACTTCTTAACTCAGGTGTCTCATTTTCTGTCTCATTGACACAAACTGTATCTCTTATCGGAGAAACAACTGGTGTACTCTTATCCGGTTCTGGTCTATATGGAGGTGGTCTCTTGTAAATCATGTCATTCAAGACCTCATCTTCATACTCATTAACTCCATATTTTCTCATTTCTGACTCAGGAACCCTTTCTGCTCCTCCTTCAACTGTTCTCATCGGATATAATCCCTCTGACATACTAACATCTCGCCACCTTTTCATTCGATCATGATGAGTCTCACGATCATGTCTCCTCCCAAACATATATCTGTAGTACCCTCCAGATCTCTGTTTTTCTCGCTCATGTACTTCCTCTTCCCATTCCACTAAAGCCTCGAACTGTGTAGGTCTTGGTTTCGGGTCTAGACATAACATCTTTTCCCGTAAATTTCTCAACACGGCCAGATTAAATGAACCATGTTCTGGAAATGCTAGAACACCATCTTCTTTAGTATACCTAACCCAATTCTCCAACCATATACAGGTATGAAACCCATATTTCGCAGCCATGAAGGATGCAGGTGTTTTCGTTGGAGGTAACAACTCACCCTCTCTTGTTTTAACATCTTTATCCTTGTTAAACCACTTTTTAATCTTACCAAAAAATGTTTTCTATTTTTTCTCTTCTTGGTAATACATTTTAGCGTTTACCAAAAAACTCTCTACTCTTTCCGTATTATAAATATACAATACGAATTTTCAACCAATAGCAGCGCGACTCACACCAACGCACCAATCCTGGAGTGTCTACGTCACTGAATAGCTCTTCCAATCCTTGCGCGGCTCACACCAACGCACCAATCCTAGCGCGAACACTATTCTGATCCACTATCCAATCAGAGCGCGTCTTTCTGACGTCAACAGTCGCTGCAGTCGCTTGTCTCCTGTCTTCTGTCACTCGTCTACCCCTCCTTTACAAAATCTTTTCAGTAGACTTCGTGTCAAAATTTCTACAAAATCTATTAGTTACAACATAAAAACATCTCCATTGTCTGCTTCGCTAACCACAGAATAGTAAAAGAGAGTCTATTTCACAAGAAACCTCTCGTTGACACAGTAGCACATCCCTCTACTCTGCCCTTCTAACATACATTCATTAACTGTTTCCTCTAGGACTTGTCCAAAGAGTCTTACAATCAATTAAATATGTATATACATTTACGCACATTCATACAAGAAAATATAGTACATTCACACAGAATCCTGCTTCCCGAGAACAGCGAACAATCTGTCCCACTACAGAATTATAACATACATCAACTAAACAGCTTTCCTCTGTCCAGTTTCTCAAACAAGCTCAGAGAATACCTATTACTTCTCCGGCGATAAGCTTTAACGGTAATCCTTACGGATCCCTGGGACTTAAGACCAGAGTTTCACAGATAACCTTCACTCTCATACACACTCCTTATATACCAGAAATATCTAATAGTAACATACGACAATGTCACTGATTCCGAACCGAGACAATGTGACGCGCAACTTCAATTGTCACACGTTATTCCTTACAATTCCGTCTTTCCCGAGAGCAGCATATACTTCCCTCTGCCCTACTACGGAACTGCTACCAGCTCCCAAGTTCCAGAAGCACTACATATAACTCAACATTACGACTTCAACATATAGTATTAGTACATATACCAACATCAACCAATAATCAATAATCAATAAGCTAATGTACAAGCAATCTTATCAGATCAAGACAATCATCAATAACCATCCTCTGCTACCAGGAAATTGATAGAGATCAGGGTGTGTATAATATTCCCACTACCACAGATAGAGTAATCTCACAGTTACACGCACATACATTCATCATACGCTAGGGCCCATTTCACTAACATACGCTCAAATACTCTACCAGCAATAAACCTGTGGAAAGAAAACTCCTAGTCACCCTGCATCTATATCGAGGTCGATAAGACCTGGTTATTGAGACTGTCCATAAACATAATCTATACAACCTATACGGCAATAATCAAAATATAATACACAATAATTGACAAGAAATAATATCCAACACCATGTTCAAATTATATTGCTTTATCTAAAATTAGTCAAAATGGAAATCAATCAGAATAAATCATTTTTCTCATAGTTACCTATTCTAGCTAATGTCAGAACGGGTCAGGACAAGTCTCTCGGTAAAGTCTCTCAAGACGAAGTCCCTTCCGCATCAATCCTCAGCAACGCAGATTCGGTACGCGGCAAAGGCAAATGGCAAGTGGCAAGTGGCCTCTCTAGGCTAACAATTCTTATAATGAATCGAACAAAGGAAAGATACATAAAAAGTTGTAATGTCCACTGGACCGCTGAGCAGAGCGAGAAGGAAAGGATGTAACATTGCTACATTCGAAAATCTCCGCTCAGGAAAAATCACAAAATAAAGACTACGGAACAGGAACCAAGAAACATAAATGTATCTTGTTAGTTCTACTTCTCCTCGGCAATGAAACCACAGTTCAGAGTCTTTCTCTAAGGCTCCTTTGTTTCCCAAGGCTGCCAAGGACGTTCCATTTCACTTGAAGATTACCCAGGCTGCTGCTGTCCTCACGGAAATTTTAGCAAGGCAAGCAAGGACTGTGGTCAGCTGACTTCAGGACCATATTCAGCAGGGCTCTCTCCCATCACGGTTTTCTACTTTCAAATCGAGGCCAGGCTTACAAAATCGGCCATCTTTATCTAGGCCACCATAGGCCACAATAGACCATCTTAATTAAAAGAAACAAAAACAACGTTACCACAGCATAGTGATTAAACAGTGTTAACCCCACTAATACCCTTATGTGTATGTATCTATCTAGCACTTGCAACATAGAAAAGCATTAATTCGGAAAGCGTTTTGTGCTCAAAAATAAACAGCACATAGCAACGTTTAAACATGAAAACACGCACGTTATTGTTAAACAGCACATTTATGCGTACCCACGTGTAACTCTCTCTTATTAGGACAAACGGATTGATTAATATAAACACTCTTGCACAAGACAAATAATTAATTATTAGTAATTAATAAATTAATATGACAAATAGACATGCCAGAGCTTCAAAAACCAACGAATTTTCAAACAGAAAACTCTGCTCCAGCACCCGCACCGCGGGGGCCTGTGTTACGCCCCTGCTGTTAGTTTTTATTAACATTACCGCAAGCATTGCTACAGCAAGCACACATGCATGCAGTCTCCCAGACCTTGTAAAGCACCAATTTGGTGTGTCTTTGCAATTTCGAAACTTCACCGATTTGCAAAGATGGGCCGCTTCTTTAGTTATCTTTATCGCTAAAGGGGCCACTTTTATTTTGGTGCCCAGGTCTATTTTCTGTCCCAGTACGACCGTGCCAGTCGAGGATCAGATAGCACCTACAAGTATAACGCGAATTGATTACATTAATTGATGTGCGCTCTTTAAGCTGAAGGTCGTCTTTGTTGTAGTGGCTGTAAAGTGTGTGTCCTTGTATGGATGCACAAATAAGGCACACATGCCGGCACAGGTGGGTGCTATAACAGATGCAACTCAATCTGATATGCCAGGACCGCTGTCCCTCACTGGTTCATTTAGCTTGATTATTGGCCCAGGCCTCATAAACCAAGTAATCTTCAGGTTATGCAGATGTAGCTGGTGTAAACTCGCACAAAGCACGTTACATCCAGGGTCCCACAAATCTGACACGTCAACACCCCACACATTACGGCCTACCCTTAAGCAGTACATGGTACATAGGGTCATATTTATAAGCCCCTAGCGCCATCGGAGTGTCACTTTTTTCAAAGCTCAGATGGTGCTGTGTGCTGACCCATATTTACAAGGCCACGCAAAGCAGTACTTAATTTGTGCTTGTGTTTTCCGGTGTTCAGTACCGGCACTTATTTGTAAACACAGGCACGTTTTTTTGAGAATACACCACATGGTGGCGCTTTGTGTGTATTTGTTTTTTTAAGGAAAGTTCATTGGGGGTGCATTTAACTTTTAAATATACCTAAAACAAAGTGACACCACTCAGCCTTAAACCTGGAGTTTAAAGTGGCATTTGGGTTGTGTCAGCTGCAGGGGGCATGTGTTAAATAACTTGGGCCCTGGAACTTGATTTTTTACAAACTAAGCACTGACACAAAGCCACTTTGCCTAGCTTTACACAGCCTTGTAACTATGGCCCTCTTTCATGCAGTACTCTGCATCAAAGGAGCATGTCACGGGTGTTGCTGTTGGTATTCACACGCAACACCCATGGCTTTTTGACACTGATTTCCAAGGATTCGTAAATCTGAGGCAGCACCAAAAACTAAAACCTTTCCAGGGGAGGAGTTAAAGTGGTGCAACAAGGATAAATTCGTTTATTTCTCCTCGGTTTTTGCTTTTTCTAAGTGTGCTGCATTCTGCGGCATCCATAGAAGGAGCAAAACGCTGTTTTACTGCAGGAAAGTGTCCCTTCTTGCACAACAACAATCATCCCTGCAACACAGACGCCATTGCACCATAGTGTAAGAAAGCCTGCATTCACCGACGGCTGTTGTTTTAGCGTAGGAGCAGGGGAGACCACATACGGACCATCCCTGCTTTTTTAAAATGACGCAGCTCAGCGCAGCAAAACTGCTTGCGACACCGCATTGCACCATTTCATTGTAAATATCCCCCATAGTTTTGACCCGGGGTGAGTGTTGAGGTAAGCATTTTGGTGGTCAAGTCATGGTATGGGGTATTGGAGGGAGTGATGTTGGCACATAGTTGAATTGAGTGAGTTAAATGGATGTGCTACATGTAAGCTGGGACAATGGTGCTGTGTGAGAAAGATGGTATAAAAGACTGTGAGTGAATTGTAAGAGCTAATGATTTTGTTATAGATGGTTCTGATGTGAGCATGTGGTTGAATGGTGTTGGTGTGATGTTGCGATAGCTCAGTGACCTCAATGTTTGACTTGTGGCACAAGTCTTTCAGGGTGAATAAGTGCAGAAGCAAATAGGTGACATTTCATTATGTTGTATGAGTGGTTTATGCTACAGTTGAGTTGTGAGTTGCTGGGTCCAGTGAATAGTGAGCCCCAGATGTTGAGTGGGATTAACCACCTACCTGTGGAAGTGAAGTCAATGATGGGTGTGACTGGCCTTTTGCCCAGGGCATGAAGTGATTAACTGGAGAATATAGACCTTGGAAGCTACTTTGATAGTTGCCTCTACCGCCACCCTCCAATACAGATGAAGTGCAAAGAACCCACATCAAGAGGCTTTGCTCAGGGATTCAGTCTGCTGCACTGCATGACTAATGGTTTTCATGTATGCTCCTCAGTAAAATGTACCGGTGACATACATTTCTGGCGTTGGTTGGTTTATTGCACAGGGGTCCACCAGGCGTTTGTTCATTGCTTGGGTGTTTAAAAGGCATACTTTTTGCACTAGTATTTCCCTAACCAAAACAAATGAAAAGCCAAGACACCATTTTAGACACTACTGCTGTTTCCCCTCCCTTCAATTCTATTACTTCACCCATTTGTCTGAAATCACATTAACGTGTTGGTGATCCGCCTTCCATTTGCAGCTCTACACAGTCCGGAGTACCGACTGAGTGAGTGGTGCCCCCTTCCCTGAGCTGTATGCCAGGTTAAGGTGTGGCAATCTGTGAGTTAATTACGGGCATGGCCAGTGTGGTACCTATGTGGAACTTTAAGGACTACTGGTGTTGTATAACCCCCTTTTCTTTTCTCGTTTGTTGTTTGTGTTTGTTCATGCTCCCAATCACACAGCAGTTGTTGTCTAGAGCAGTAGCAATTACAGCTCCTGATGAAAGATGTGACACCTACTAGGGTCTTTAGGCTGAAACATGTAGATCTTTTCGTCACCTTCTAGCAGGTAGAAGTTACCCCTGCTGGTGCTGTGCTTTAATCCTGGCCCCAGGATGAACCAATAAATGTGCATCTCATACCTGGTAGTTAGTTTAAATCAGCACTCTATTCGCTGTTATTTTATTTTGCGCTGTGCCCTTACCCAACTGGTTTCATGTCTGCTAATTGGAGGATTTAGTATATCCTAAAGTTAGAAACAAAAAAACATCCCTGAGCTCCTCCCCCCACTCAGAGAGGGTGTTGTAGCCCGTGGCGAGACTAGGTTTTCCCTTCATGAGGAGAGTCCCTTTGATGAAGCATGCCACCTATGGTGGGTGAGGGATTTCGTCCTAATAAAGGGATTCCCCCCAGGGCGTAAGGAAGACTCTCTGGCAGTTCTGAATTTCCTTTTGTTTCTCAGTTTAGACTCGAGGATATGTTGTGTATCTTATGATCCGCCTCCACTACCTTTGAAACTCTCTTTGAGTGAAAACTTATCTGAAGACTGCACAACAATGGTTACACTTTTTCAGATCTGGGATGGGACTCATGGAGTGAGGATCAAAGATTTTCTTAACACAACTTAACTTAATTGTCTCTAAGAATGTGCATGTTTTGTTCTTGTGATTATTATTAAAAAGGGCTGATTACAGTGTGAAGGAATCCAAAAATAGGCAAAGCAATAAGATGAGTAATTTAGACAATTGAAATAAAATCAATTTTAGTGTTCAGGCCATGTTGAAAGTCACCAAGTATTATTCCACAACAAAAGATCACATAGAATGTACAGGAAATGTGTCCTTGTTTCAAGACATTTCCTGAATAATGCAGAGCTCTCAATTTCTAAGGTCCATAGTTGAATGGCTCATCCTGTCCAGGTGTTTCCTTCGCATTCTGGGATTTGTAGTATTGGTGATCACATTATACAACGAGCACTATAAGCTCACAATGCAAAGAATAAACCTGGACTGAAGAAACTACTCACACTGGACCTAGGAAACTTGAGAGCGCTGATAACGTGGGGTGGGCTTTCACACTGGTATTTTATAACTCTGAGAAACAAAAAAAATACTGTATTGTACAAGAAAAAACATAAGTTGGTATTATCATGACAGGTGCCACATCGCAATAAAATAACTTACTTTTGCAATCAAGTGCAGTGAAACCTAACATTCATCTGAACTGATTGACATAAATCATTAGATATTGCAAGATATTGTAAGGCCTGGAATCTGATCTGGAATCTGGAACCTGCAATCTGATTCTGGCCTAAGAATGGGAAAGAAGAAGACGAACCCATCAGCCTCGGAGGGGGTAAGTATAACATCTCTAGATTCCTTTCTGGTGAAAGCTACAACAGTTATTGCAAAAGAGATCGCCCTGACTGAAAAAAGACTCTCACTGGGGAGCGGGTCTTGCGAAAGTGAGCCCCCTGTGATATTTGAGACTGATGCCCAAGTAACAACCATATCAGAGGAGGTGTTAAAAGATCGTATATCCGAGCCACCCGCTTTTAGTTAGCCTAGCGGTGTCTCTACAACCCTTTTAATTAATGCAGTTAATGACTCTACCAGTAAACGGAAAAGAGGTGCCACTCAAGATCTTCCCCCCACTTCAACAAAAAGAACGAGAAATACCTTGTCGGCACATTCTAATGTTAATTTACAAGATCAATTTAATGGCTCACCACTCCCGACTATGAATTGGTCTGAAATATGTGATAAAATATGTGATAACTTCGCTCAGCTCTTACTATCTATTATTCGGTGTCTAGCCACAATTGAGCGGTCATTATAGGAATTGTTCTCTGACAAGCTGCTCCGAATGGAGAGGGCCCTATACAATGAATGTACGTTCTTATCCCGCAGTCTTTTTCCCCGCAGGGAATCACAACGCGGTTGTTACAACGACCGCATTGTGATTCCGCATACCATTACTCCGCAAGTCGGATCAACGACTTGCGGAGGGGGGGTGCTGGATGTTGGAATAGTATAATTTACTATTCCAACTCCAGTCTGTGCGGACAATAGGGAAGGTGTTGGATTTTAAATCCAACACCTCTCCCCTCCGCAAGTCGTTGTTCCGACTTGTGGAGTAATAAATAGTATGCAGAATCACAACGTGGTCGTTGTAACGACCGTGTTGTGATTCCCTGCGGGGAAAAAGATTTGTGGTAAATGTTGTTTACCAATACAGTCTATGCAACCCAACATGAAATCAATTCAGAATCCTTCCGCTGTATAGGTTTACAACAGTTGGTTTCCAAAGACCAAGGGGTATATTCACAAGAACGTGTGATAACTACCGCAAGAGTAGCGTAACGCAACTTTCAATATCGCAGCCCATCATGGGAAAATAACCCCGTGACAACGTGGGATTCACAACAAAGTGGTAGCATGCGATAGTCTGCCGAAACCGCGAACAATGTCTGCAATAAAACCACCTCGATGGAGAAAAAAACACAAACCACAACACCAAAAAACCTGCGATGGGCCAAAGCGCGATGAGGAAATCAGCGCTAAGTAGCGCCAGGCCTGCAACACACTCCTGGCAGGTGGGAAAAATCTCCATAAAAGCAGAAAAAACACCCACACCCAAACTGACCTACACCCAAGCACCATGGAGGCAGCCGGACCGAGGACGAGCGCAACCCCACAAGCACCCCGGACGACCAGCCTGGGACCTCGGGGCAGGGAAGGGCAAGGACAAGAAGACGAGGAAGACGAAGTTCAGTCCGCAGGTGAACAGGATCATAGTCACGGAGGTGATGGAACACCATCAACAGCTCTTCGTCACCTCCAACGTGTCACTGGGCACCAAAACTGCAATATGGCGGGACATCATCGACAAGGTGAATGCCGTCGGAGAGCACAAGCAGACAATGGACGAGATCAAGAGGCGATGGAATGACATCAAGCGGAAGACCAAGGAGAAACTCTCCGCCAACCAGAAGGCAGCAATGCAGACTGGAGGTGGGGGCCGAGCGCCACAGCTGGAGCTGGATGACCTAGAGGAGCTGGTGTCGACAATCATCAGTGAGGAGACTGTGGTCGGACTCGGGGGACCGGACACTGCTCGACAGGACACAACACAACCGCAACAGGGTGAGTGGCCACCAGGTACTGGGGGGATGGGTAGAGATGGGCACAATGGCACACATGCACAACCAAGCATAGCACAGTGCACACCCACAATGACTCTGGGTCATCGCCCAGATCTACACACTGTCACAATGTACAATGCCATGCTGTCTGAATGTCAACCTGTACCATGCGTCTACACACATGTGGACACATTGTAATACACCATCTCCCTTCACATTGCAGGGGCACCGTCAACACCTCCTGCAGAGCAGTCCCAGCCACTCTTCACGGATGACGAGTAGGACAATGCCAGCATCGACACCCAAACCATCCAAGACATCATTGACCTCATCCGCCACTCACCTCCAGGCTCAGCTCAGCTACATCGATGAGACCCCACCCACCATCCAAACCACCCAGCAGGAGGCACCCACAGCCCCGGCACCCTCCCAAGACCTCTAGGAACAACACATGGCCTTTCAACGTCGTGTGCTGGAGTGCCAGATGGAGATGGCTGAGCAGGTGAGGATGGGTTTCGGCATCATGGCTGCCACAGTGGACACCATCCTTGGGTGTCTATGTCCACCCCATGGTCTCCAACGAGCCCTGACTGACATCACTGGAGTCATGACGCAGAGAGAAGAACAACTGTCCATTCAGAGTGCCTCCAGCGATGCCAACCGTGAGCTGGCACACATACGGAGGCTCATGGAGGACATGGTGCGGATGGAGGCGGAAAGGATGGCAGCCATCGCTGCACATCATCAAAATGTAGCTGGGATCTATCATGCCCTACAGACCTCCATCATGGCATTGCCACCACAAGGCGTGGCGCTGATGAATGCTGCTGCCCCCACACCATCCACATCCCCACCCCCTGGTGTGTCAGTGCCACCCAGTGCGGCAGCCGGATCCACTAAGGCCCCTGATGTGTCAATTGCACACAGTGCAGCAGCCGGTTCTGCAACACCCACAGGTGGGACAGGGCACACACCCAGGGACAAGGACGTGGATGGGACTGTGGTCAGAAGGATCAGGCACTAGCATTCATTACCGCCACCTGGCCTGTTTCTGCTTGGTCCCGCACATGGCCTCATGACCTTCCACTGACCCACGATACACTCCGATGCACTCACCTTGGACAGCACCATGGACTGCCACTTCCGGATTGATGACCAAGACACGGCGACCAGGCTGCAGACTGTACCCTTCCCTTCAGCAGGACTTGTCATCCCCGGATGGACTCTGGCTGGCCCTCCACGGGCCCATATTGTGTAGTGTGCTGGGCATTGCCCTGAACCGCTCGAGCTGCATAACTGCACTGGATGTGCAATAAACATCCATTGACGCATTGCTGTGTCATGTATTTCATCAGTCATGTATGCATGTGTGGATGAATGTAGGGGCAGTGATTTCCCTTGCGTCAATGATGCTCATCCTGTGGGATGACAGTCAGAGGGTGCTACATTGCATTTTGTGTTCCGGGTCCCGTGGACACTACAACAGGGACACACGCATCACTCACTTCCTTGTCCGGACATGGACTAAACCACGCCCAGAGCCCACGTGGCAAGTCCTGTGCTGGTCCAGCATACGGCAGGCCAGACCACTCCGCTTACGCTGAGAGGGGGGCCCTCATTGCTCCCCCTCGCAGGCAAACTCACTGGTGGTGTGCAGGTCACTGGTCTAGTTGTCAGCATGTCACAACCACTCCCTGAGGGAAGTTTTGCTCGCACACCACACCCATCCGGCACAGGTCATGTGACTCCGCCAACATAAGGGGCCGACGACGGCACATTCTCCTCTGCCCATGGTGACTGGATGACAGACGCCACGGTTCCCAATCATGAAGGGCACAAGAGTTTTGTTGCGCACAGGGTTAGGGGGAATCTAGGCCTGCATACGGCACAGGCGGACCACCACGTGGCACTGACTGGGGTTGCACAGGGTTAGTAGCAACCCAGGCCTGCGTACGGCATGGGCTGACCACCACGTGGTGCTGACTGGGGTTGCACAGGGTTAGTCGCACCCGGTGCATTGCGGCAGGCACAGGCACCCCACCACAGAATGGTGACTTTGGGTGCACTGAGTCAGTGGCACCTTAAGCTGCTGAGCGGGTGGGCACCCTGCGATGATTTCCTGTCCCGGCGGTCCAGGCAACTCAGGTTTCGTGTGCCCTGCTCGACAGCAGTGTAGGCCAGAGCCTCTCTCCTTCTCTCTCTATCTCTCTCCCTCTCTTCTCTCTCTCTCTCCCACTCTTCTTCTCTCTCCCTCTCCCTCTCTTCTTCTCTCTCTCTCCCTCTCTTCTTCTCTCTCTCTCTCTCTTCTTCTCTCTCTCTCTCTCTCTCCCTCTCTTCTTCTCTCTCTCTCTCTCTCTCTCTCTCCCTCTCTTCTTCTCTCTCTCTCCTTCGCTCTCTCTCTGTCCTTTGATGTGCGCAGGACACACCTTCTCATCATGTTTTTTGTCTTGCAGGCTGTGTCTTCATTTAATTTCGGTGTTCATTTCAATAAAGTTTTATTTGTTGCTTCAAAAGTGAATGCGTGATGCTCATTTCTGTGACAACACATGCATTTCAACTGTTGTGATTGTGCGACATCATGCAGAATATTTTGTACATGTTTTTGTGTAGCTGATGTGGCATGTCTTTGTTGCGGGGGGTGCCAGGGAGGGGTGGTCCAGGGGGTGGTGTTGGTGGGTGTTGTGGCCCTCTTGGATGTCCAGGCCGCATGATGTGTGGCTCCATGGCATCTGTTGCCCTTCCGATGTGGCCCTGGACTGATCTCCCTTTTGTGGTGCTGGCTGCCGTCCGACTTCTCACCAGGTCAGAGCAGGTGTAGATTTCCTGGTGCTGGCGCGCCTTATCGCCAGTTTTGTGTTCTTATCACCGATCGGGCTGGTCGTTGAGAATGCTGAGGTGTGGTGTTGTTGCGTCTTTTGGCACGGGAACGCCTACTCTGCATCTCATTAGCGATAGTTGCGGGAATCCTCTGTGGCGATGGTTTTTGCGGCTGCTATCGCGGGTAAACTGGTGCTGTGGGCTGTTAGCACCAGCATGTGAATGTGGAGCTAAATTTATCACGAATTTGGCTGCGATAAAGTGCCGTTAATTCGGTGATAGCGCCTTGTGAATATGGCCCTATGGAAGGTCAGATTCAACTTGTCCAGCTAACACTAATCAGAGATCTTCTTTAATACGGAATACAAATATCAAGGAGGGGGCATTAAATAAAGTGCCAAATGTCTGTAGGGCGGTCCGTAAAGCTGCATGGTACTAATCGTGAGATAGGGGACAGAAGTGGATCGTGTGACAAAGGGGCCCAAATTCTTCCAAAGCAGAGAACACATGTGGGTATTTACGGGAGGGAAAATACATCGCAGCATTTAAACCTACCACTGGCTGCATGTCCTCTTGTTTTAATAATGGGTAATGTTCCGGTCTTAAAAGTAAATCAACAGGCAACCATTGACCAACTTATGGATAAGGCACGGCACTTGATAACTAGGTTTACCAGAACGGGCCATCTCATACAGAACCCCCTGATCATGGCCAGAAGAGTATCATGGGTAGGCTCTGCGTCAAAAACAATAGAGGGAGAATGCATAGCACTCAACATTGATAACTCACGAATAGTAGGTGACCTGCTAAATCAACTCCCCTCAGTTCCCACATTGTCTTTTTTTTAAAATATTTTATTTTATTAATTTTCTACGAACAAACAACTTCGAGACTCAGCATTGCAAGAAGTTATAACACAGTGCATACATATAGACATGTCAAATGATGTAAATTGTCGACAAAAATCTTTTAGCCGGTACACAATACACAAAAGGAAAATCATAACTTTCACAATTACTTTCCTCTGTACACGTGGCACATTGGTGACCCAGTCCCCTGAAATGAGGTCTAACTGTGAGTGGGGCTCAATCAGGCACACAGAACAAGCAAGGACTCCCCCCCCCCCCCCATATTGAGCACGCTAACTGTGTGTCTGAGCAGGGGTGTCATTTACACTACCAGTGATGGTGTGTTGATATGTATTGTATAGCTCCCAAAAGTTTTTGGGCCTATTGAGTGGCGGGAGAAGTTCACTAAAAAGCTCCGTTTGTGTACTGCAGAATGTCATGTCGTTCTTCCACTGGGTGATTGTAGGTAGAGGGCCTCGCGCCCAGTTTATAGCTACCCTGCGTTTGGCCGCCAGCATTCCCAAATCCACCATTCTACGTACGGTTTTAGGAATGAACTTAGAGTAGCCTAGTAGGGCGAGCAAGGGATCTGGATCAAGAACCAGCTTCGTGATCTGTCCTATTTCCTGAAAGACCTTTACCCAAAAGGCCGCTATGCCAGGGCATGTCCAGGCCAGATGGAGGAAGTCAGCTAATGGCGCACAGCAGAGTTCACATAGCGCGTTGTCCCTCAGCCCATACTTGCGTAGCCTTTCCGGCGTATAATATACCCTATTTAGGTATTTAAAATGTATCAGTCGGTGTCTGCCGTTAAGCGAGATCCGCTTTGTACTGGTGCAGCAATAAGTCCACATAGTGTCTGTCATATCCACGTTTGAATCTCGCTGCCACGCCAGGTGTGCTTTGGTGTAGTGCTTCGCTTTGTATGCAATGGAAGAATCATAAATGGTCGCAACTACTCACTTTGGGGATTTCGCCTGAAGGATAAGTGTTAAAGCAGGAAGTTCAGGTGGTTCTAGGTATTCGTCACCCAGCAGTTCCCTCAATGCGTGCCTCGTTCTGTGGAACTGAAATTTCGTCAATATGGAAGGTTCCTGATCTGCGGGTTTGATGTCCTCCCACCTCTTGGCCACCCCGTTGTCAGACAGCTCCCCTACTGCATGTATGCCCAGTGTGTGAAGCACCTGTGTGACTCCTCTCTCCCTACAGGTTGGTAGCCATGTGCACCAGTCTATCTGCGTAGCCGGGGAGTAAAGTATCGCACCAGCCTGTAAGTACAGTAAATAGTGCCACGCATGGGTAGTGGCATTAAGAGAGTCTAAGATGCACGTCTGGCAGTCGGAAGTCTGAAACAACATTGCGGAGAGTGGAAACGGGCTCGCTACCACCGATTCTATACGGAGGTGCAGTATGTCTGGGGCGCCATGTACCCAATGATATGCTTGCACAGCTTGTGCGGCCCTATGATACAAATTGAAATCAGGCGCGCCCAGGCCGCCCATAGAATAAGGCAATACCAATATCTGCCACTTTACCCTTGGCTGCTTACCCGCCCACGCCAACCGGACCATCAACGTGGTGATACGATCGAAAAAGACACACGGCAGAACCATCGGAATATTTGTGAATAGAAACAGTAGATGCGGCAGCGCCACCATTTTCATGATGGATATTCTGCCAAGAAGGGACTACGGGAGTTTTATCCATCTTTCAACGTCGTCCTCTAAAGGTCTTCCCATAATTTTCTCTAAAGACTATGTCGTAATCCGCGTGGATTCGAATACCCAGGTACCTTACCGCATCTGTGAACCACTGCAGGAGATAGTCTAGGTCGAACTGTGGGGTGTTTGAGGTCAACGGAAAGACAATCGACTTTGGCCAGTTAACGTGTGGACCGGAAAGAACTCCAAACCGTACCACTTCGCGAAGGACCGCCGAGAGATTTGACTCCAGGTGCCTGAAGTACAAGAGCGTACCATCAGCATACGTGGACACAATAATTTTGTAGCGTGGAAAACATATTCCCCGATGTTGATGGTATTCCCGGAGCGCACAGGCAAGAGGTTCTGCCACTAAAGCGTATAGCAGCGGAGACAATGGGCAGCCTTGTCTTGTGCCCCGTGAAATGCGTATGGAGTCATTCACTATGTTACCTATTTTTATTCTGGCCGTGGGTTTACTATAAAGGGTGCCAACTAATTGTAAGAAAACTGGGCTCACTCCCATCCTGGTCAGAACATGCGTCATGAATGGTCACTCCACAGAAACAAACGCCTTCTCAATATCTAGGAAGACTGCTACTGCTGGGGTTTCAGGCTTGATGTGTTGTAATGCACCGAAGACAGTGCGTAAATTGTAAGTTAGGTTTGCACCCGGTACAGACCCTTCTTGCTCCGGAGCAACCAAAAGGGGAACTAAGGGGACTAGACGATTAGCCAGGATTTTCGCAAATATCTTCGTGTCCACGTTAAGCAGGGACAAAGGGCAGTACGATGCACAGTCCTCAGAAGACTTACCTGTCTTGAGAAGTGCAACAATCACTGCTTCAGACATGAAGAGCGGCATATTGCCCGTAACACACATGTCGTCGAAAAGTGCGGTCAATTGTGGGAGCAACAAATCAAAAAATGCCCTATAGAATATGACTGTGAGACCGTCTGACCCCGGAGCACTCCCTGCTCTCATGCTGGTTAAAGCGAGAAGAATTTCATCTTTCTCAATGGGTCTCATGAGGAACTCACGGTGTGTATTGGAGAGCCACGGGAGTCGTATGTATGACAAATAATCAATAATATCTTCGTCAGTGGCTCCTTGCCTGGAGGCATATAGTTCTGTATAATATTGTCGAAATCTATCCGCCACGTCTGAAACCTCAGTTAAAAGCCCACCCTCTGCTGATCGAACCTCCACCATTTGCACTGCTTCCCTGCGTTTCCGAAGCATGTGCGCCAAAACTGACCCTGGCCGCTCACCCTCCCCCTGTGGCATATTTGCCCATATGCTTGACCTCGTCGTCAGCCGACGCATGATATTCTCCCAGCAACACTGCAAGTTTGCACGTAACCGAGTCATCCACATCTATCAACAGATGGCACTCCAGAGTCTTAATCTTACCCTTCAAGTCCTTCAGACGGTTCCTTATAGAGCGGAGAACCCCCGAGTGCTTTGATATAGTAATCCCCCTAATGTAGACTTTAAAGGCTTCCCATACACCTGATAGTCCTCCACAGAGCCAACATTCTTATCAAAATAGGTCTCAATAGCTTCAGCTAGTTCTTCCTTAAACACAGTATCAAGTAGGGAATAGGGGATGCAGTTGCCACATTGTCCTCTCAGATATCTACTGTTCCGCTAAGCTTCTTTCATAAACCTCCTTATTCCTATACACATCTGATGCATAACCAACCTATTAGTGAAATTGGCTGTCTAACTTGGCCCCCACAGATGGAAACTTTAGACATACTTATTAGAAACAGATGTGCCGCATTGGAGAATTTAGATACCTGTGACTGACCCACAGCTCCTAATCGGGTGGCTTAATCCATAAATGAGGGTGATGATAAATGGAGCTACTTAGTAAAGTATTCTTTAGAGCACAATGTGGCAGAAGCCGTAATGCAGAGGCCTGGAGCTGCAATGAGCAAGGAAGGAGCCATCCCCATGAAAAGGAAACCTTGTCTAGAATAGGCGAAAATAACCTTACACTTCTTACATAGAACATAGCTGGGTATAATAATAAAAAGATACAACTGAATGGCATAAGTAATTGGCAGATTCACTTATTATTTGCCTCCAAGAAACATGGGAGGAAGACCCTACAAATGTGAATGGTTATCACTCATTTCAAACCCCAGCCCTCCCATCTGTAAGGGGTAGAGCCTAAAGGGTGGCATCTTAACATTAGTAGCGAAAACAATCATGCTTAAAATAACAACAATTTGGAAGAGTTCACTCTATTTCCATATGCTAGTCGTAAAAGGAAATAAAAGTAGTGATTTGTTAATAATAAATTATTATAATAACAATTTCACTAACCCAGCTTCAGTGGTGGAGGAGCTTGCAAAGAACATGAATGACCTGCTCCATTGCTATTCCAAACCCTTACAAATTATCTGGGTGGGGGATTTTAAGGTAAATAAATGCCCCAGAGGGGACCCCCAATTATGTGTGGTTACGGATCATAATGGGGAAGCAATTAGTCATTTTAACCACCTTAGCTATGGTAATGCCCTAAACAACTTTTTAGTTTTCTAGCAATTAGAAATAAGAAATGAGATAGACTTAAGTACAGATGACAGCCTTGCCTACAGGGATAGCTACGGCAGTGGTAAAGGCATCCTCACCAGCAGAGAGCAGCAGAGAGCAGCAGAGCTCCAGTGAGCCGCCACAGCAGTAGTGAGGTGTGAGCCGTGTGTGCGGCGGTCACGAGCGGTTTGAGCTGTTCTGAAAAACGCCGACCGGGTGTTCCAGTCTTCAATCTCCGGGGCACTTTGAAGTGGACCAAGTCCCGAGCGGCATCCCCTGAGCAGCGTGCAGTGTGCAGTGTGCAGCGAATGAGTGGATGAGTGGACGGGCGGGAATACCCGGGAGTCCCGTGAGCGCAGCGGTGGCGCTAATTGTTGGGACTTGGTGGGACTTGTTAAGACGCAATTTCCTGCGGTTCTGTCTTCAGACTCCTCGGACTTGGCCATTGTCACTGCCATTGCTGCTGTTGCTGGTTTCACAGTGGGAGAGGTGTTCCCCCCTCCCGTTTCTATCTGGTGAGCGGTGCAGCTAGATTGAGGCAGGAGTCATATTGCCTTCTCCCTGCTGGCTGGTCAAGGTGGGTTTGTGGGGGCTGTTTGGAGGACCAATCACTGGAATTGGAATTGGAATTGACCAGCTGAATGAATATCTATATGATCCGCATGTTCTGCGTGATCTGTCTGGACTGTCTGGTTGACTGAATTGCTTAACGCCACTTCTGGAGCAAGTTTGTCGTGCTTTCTCCTGCGGAGCATTGGGGGGTAATTACATTGCCTAAACGCGTTTTTTGGAGCCAATTTGCCGCACTTTGGTCTCGCGGTGCACTTGGGGGATATTACCTGTGTGTTCTTGCGGCCTGGTCCCCCCCGCCGTCGCACTCTATACCGCGACCGCAGAGCGGGGGGACTACAGGCCCTACAATCCTTTGTGGCTCCGCCCCCCCCTGACACCAGCGCCCGCGCCCGGAGGCGCAGAAAAGGAGTGGCACTTCTCCCAAGACGCGGGATCGCGCGCGGGGGCTAAGTCCGGGCAAAGGGCGGGCCCTCTGTGGCCCTCAGAGGCTGAAGTAGGCTGGGCTGGGCCTACTAATTTATATTTTTATTTTATTTGTATTGAACTCCTTCATTTGCCTAGTGTTACATATTTCGCGTTGTATTATGACGGTGTAAACATTGTCTCTCTGACCAGGAACTTACTGTAACTTACCTCCAAATATTCAATCTTTTATTGATTAACTGTTATTAATTGTATTCATCGGGGTCACGGTCTCTCCTGCTCTCCACGTATAAGGATGACGGCTAAAAAGTTACGTTCGGGGAGACAATTGGGGGGAAGGTCTTGCATGAAGACAAGATCCAACCCCCTTAGAAACAAGGCTGCCAGTAATTTGTTATTAAAGGGTCAATGCCAGCTGCTGCAATTGTGGGAAAAACCCAAGGATAAGGAATTGTTAAATGTTGCAAATAAAGCCTTTGACACACCTTCTCCATCTGGCACAGCCCTTATGGCGCTCAAGAAGGTCCTTCCTTTGGTGAATGAAGAATATTCGGGCTCCCTGATTATTGAGGAATCTTGCCCAGCGCCCCCTGAAATGACTGGTGACATTAAGTGTTCTGCTTCCAATTCTGAGGGTGGGCAACAAAATAATGTGTCTGCAAACCATAAAGTGTTTTTATCCAATGATCCCATGGGAGGTTTACAGCCAAAGGTGGACGGTAAGGGGGACTCACAGTTGTCAAGTATTGACCTGGAGCTTTGTGGTCGATACCTAGCTGATGGTACTCTGAAATCATCTGAAGCTATTAAGTCCCCGATCGGCGCTACTCCATCTGGTCTTCTGCTTTATGGCAGTACCCCCTCTTTAAAATCGTTAGATATTTTCTCACAGTATAACATCTTAAAGAGCCCACTGTTTAATATATCTGGCATTGGTCCCATGGGTCCTCCAGGTTTTGATAAATCGGAAAAAACGATTTCTGAATCCCTGATTGCATTGGAACATTTGCTGGCATCTATTTTACAGTTATTGGGTAAATTTGTGGGAAGCTCTGATTGTATTTTGGAATCAGTCACTCAGATACTAAATGTCTTACTGTTAAAGCTCCCGGAAAAGGTTCCTGACTTAGTTCCTAAGGCAGGATTGCAGGGGCCTGAGTCGGGTAGTGACCATCTAGCTTGAAATGTTAATTCAGTTCAAAATAAACCTGTGGCTATTCTTAAAAATGAGCAATCTTTAGTACCCACTCTTCCCGTATCTAACTGTGTAAGGAATTCTGACCTCGAAATTGAAGAAGAAAGTGTTGATGTTACCGCTCCAAAATCTGAAAAAGAGCTATTCCCAATTTTTGTGCCTGAAATGAAGGGGATAGGGGGGGGGAAGAAAAAGAAAAAACTGGAAAACAAAGAAAGAACAAAGGAAAAAAGAGGAAACCAATCCGCAGATACAGGAAGAAAAGGCAGAGACAAATAATGTTTGAGGATTCCCAAGTCCCTGATATCAATGAACCTATCACTGGAGAATCTGTGAATGGGTCCTTGAGTCAGGAAGCGGCCACGTATCCTTCCGATAATTTGAATCCCTCTGCATTAGGCATTAAAATTTCTTCCAATTGTTCAATCTCTCCTGTGGGAGGCCCCCTATTAGATGTAGGAGGATTGACGATCCCTCTCCCCGTAGCAGAGATGACTAGGTCAGTCCCTATTGTATCTGTGGCTCTTAATCCCTCTGCTCCTACTTTTCATGCCTCAGGTGATGGCGTTGTATGGCCTCACCATCTGCCTATAAAAGTACCCGAAGTTTTTGTAGCTACATTGACTGTGGATTTTCTATCGTTATTTGATTTTTATCTGCCTTTAAATAGAGCATGGTTACTTAAGTATTTCAAAGACATAGAGAGTCTAAAGTTAATCCAATCTAACGATATTGATTTAGTCTCCATATCAGGAACAGTTGCAGCGCCCTATGACAGGGTAAAGTTCTATTCCAAACTTATAGTAAATCTTATATTGCAACAGGCTGAGAACTTCCAGTGTAGGGGAATTGATGTATTACCTGTTTTGTCTTCTGGAAGAGATAGTTTCCCCTATAATAGACTCTCTCAGCAGGGCACTGGCCAAGATGGTCCCCCTCCCTCATTTGATGATTTAAAGATTTGGGTTTCGAAAAGCACACGTTTGGTGGCGCATGTAATGCCTGCCCCGTTAATTCAGAACACCCTCCCAATAGAAGATAACCAGCTGTGGAATTGGCTGCCCGGTGCTTTGTCTAGTAAATCCATAGACAACCCCAAACTTTTTCAACATCTTTAGCAGTAATTTAAAAGTTCTCTCTTGGAACGCTGCCGGGATAAATAATAGTCCCGAGAAATTACAGTACTTGTTCTCTCTGAACGCTAGTGTGATATGCATCCAAGAGACTTGGTGTGCTAGTAGATTGTGTGCAGGGAGAGATTATTTTGTCCTTGAGGCAATGGCCTCTCCTTCGAAGAAAGGGCATGCAAAAGGGGGAATTGCGTGCCTTCTGTCCAATAGATTAAAGTGGAACTTCACCCATTATGCTGACCCACGCAACCTCTTTCAGGCGGTGACCCTTTGTAGTCTAACCAGTATGGGAAACAATAATCCTCTGGTAATAATAAACACATACATCCCCCCGGATGAATGTTTTAATATTCTATTGAAGCAAGTCATTTCGTACATTAAACAGATTAAAGAGTTAGAACCTCCCCCCTATGTGTTGTTAGTAGGTGATTTTAATTGTAAAGTTTCTAACTCTAGCTTAGAGCTATTTAGAAACAAATTTAAAGAAGAAGCCTATCATATTCCTCAATCTCTCTTCCCTAATAAAATTAAAACTAATAAGAGAGGGAAGCTGTTGCTAGAAGAACTTTCAGCGGCGGAGTGGTTAATAGTGAACGGTAGGCTTCCCTCTGATATCCCTGCAAAATATACTCATAGATCCTCCCAGAGTGAGTCAATTCTGGACTATGTAATCACCGACTATTGTATTTTCTCCTTAGTGAAGGATCTGGTGGTCTCTCCAACATCATTTAGTGACCACAATGTGATTACTATAAGCCTCTCATTACAACCTTCTAATTCCGATTCATGGTCCCTTAACAGTGATGTAGTTAACTTTCATAAGGACTCTGGAAGATGTTTTTGGAACTTTAAAGCCAAGAAGGGCCTGGAGTGTATTCTAGGTAAAACAATTCTAGAACTGAATGATTGGCAGGGTTCTGAAATAATTCACTTTGAGAATTTTATGAAGGAGGTCATCCGTGTTGCCAAAAGGTCTAGCTCTTCTGTAAAAAAGATATATGTTTCTAAATAAGGAAATAAATAAATTAGTGCGGGAGCAATTTTTGCGTAGATCTATTGAAATAAATAATAAAATATACCTGTTAAAAAGAAGGAGAAGCCGAATTAGGAAGAAACTTAAAAAAGAAAAAGAAGATTCACTCTGGATAAGTCTACGGGAGGCCGCAGTTCATGGCAAAGTTAGACAATTCTGGTCACTCATTGGGGAGGGTTGTGGAGTAAGAGTTAGCCCCCTCCCTATTCCCATTGCTGAATTGTCATGGGTCACTTTCATTTTCAACCTGTATGCTGGGAACGGCGTAAGGGTAGAATGTAAGAGGTCTACTAAAGAAGATGAGTTTTCTATTGACGCCCCTTCGGAGAAAACCATTGAAATGGCCATTAAGGACATGCGTTCCTCTGGAGCAATGGGGCCTGATGAACTTCCCATATCGGTATTGAAGCAGGACCCTGTTTTATGGAGCAAGATTCTTTTTCCATTATTTAGATCTTGCTTCATTAGTAAAACTGTGCCCTCTTCTTGGAAGGGGAGCATATTGGTTCCATTATTCAAGAAGGGCGATAGGGATAAGCCAATGAATTATCGCCAGATAGCCCTTCTCGATGCCATTGGAAAAGTCTTTTCCAAATGTCTCCTATCGCTAATTACTGATTGGGTTGATGCGAATCAGATATTACCCCTTGAACAAACCGGCTTCCGTAAGGGGCATGGTACATTGGATAACCTCACAGCCCTTCAGGTTATTTCGGACAAATATATAAGAGTTCAGGGAGGAGGAGTGTATGCGGCTTTCATTGATTTCTCCACAGCATTCGACAAAGTTGATCGTCCCTTGCTGTGGAGAAAGCTATCTGACTTGGGCATGCCCCCTCTTCTATTAGATCTGGTGCGGTCTTTACACATGGACACTTGGTGCCGAGTGTTACAAGGTGGAGAAAGGGGTTTATCGCGGGTTATTCCCTCCATTAATGGATTAAAACAGGGTTGTCTACTGGCCCCATTACTGTTCTCCCTGTACATTGCTGACCTTCCAGCTTCGCTTTCATCTTGTGTTGGCATAGCCCCGGTAGTGGGGGGATCTTCTATTTCCTGCCTCCTATATGCAGACGACATCCTTATCCTAGATTTAACACCTAAGGGATTAGCTAATCGTCTGCAGGCTTTACATCTTTTTGCAGAGACCCACTACATGAGGATAAATGCCACAAAAAGCAAAATTATATGTATTACAGGGAAGAAAAAATCTAAATCAGAGAATTTTGGTTGGTCAGTTGGTGGTCAGAAATTGGAGGTGGTTAAGACATATACCTTCTTAGGAAAAATAATTTCTGCCAACCTGAGCGAGAAGCCTCATATCGATAATAATTCCCGTAAAGCCCTGTCCCAAGGCAAAAGTCTGAGCGCCCTTTATTCCGCCTCAGGAAGAAGACACTTTGCTTGTTTACTGGAGGTCTATAGGGCAAAAATTCCATCAACCCTCTTGTACGGAATGGAACTGGTTGACTTAAAGCACTGGGGTTTTCTACAGACGGTAGAAGGAAAATTATTAAGGTCTATAACTTCTCTCAACCCCGCCTGTTCTGTGGCTGCCTGTAGACTTGAATTCGGTCTCCGTAGTAGTTGGGTGCAGGGCCTGTCCGCTCTAGTACGATGGGTTGCCAGCCTGGCTAGAGGAGAAACAGGGACTTTGAGATCCCTTCTCAAGGGGGAATTGTTGGGTAGCTTAAGAGAGTACTCCCTAATTGTTAAGAACTTTAGAAAGGCTGTGGCACTTCTTGAATTGGAAGAGAGTACCCTTTTTACTATTTCCCCTTCCCAGCTAAAATCTCTTTTGAAACAGGCTTCTTGGGCTCTTTGCTTCACGTTGGACAAGAAGTCCATGCTAGTAAAGAGGGGAGGTGATCTCCTTGCAAACACATACTCAATGAAGCTTGCCCAACCCTATGTCACCTGGAATCTACCACATGGTGTTCGGAGATTTTGGTTCCTCCTAAGGCAGGACTTGCTGCCCCTAAATACTCTTTTGGCAAAATGGCATGGGTCCTCTCCCACATGTAACTTTTGTAATATGTCTGCTCAGGATCGTTCTCATGTACTGTTTATATGTCCTGCATTGCGTCCACTTCGTTCGAAGTGGTTAAGCTCAATATGCTTGCAATTGGGTATCCTCAATGTGAATTCTTTTTTGCAGGCCTTATATACTCCTCCAAATGAAATGTTTTGCTTCAATATTTTTAACTTTTTTAAAGGTTTTTTTGGTATTTATTGATGAAATATGGAGGTATGTGTCACTGATTATCTTGTTCAGTGGAAAATGTTGTAGTTGTCATTTTTACTTTGAGAATGTGTATTTGTATTTGTGTATCTTGTTTTATGTGGACCTCTTCGGAGTGCCAAAACATAATAAAATTGATTGAAATTGATTGATACAGGTGACCTGGGCCCTAACTTTTATAGTGCAGGGTCATGTTCAGCAATTGATTATGTAATTTCTTCGGATATTCATAAGGGACATATAAATACACCAAAGGTTAAGATGACGGGCTTTTTATTGATCATGCCCTAATTTTATATAGTTTCCCATGTGGAGAGCAAAAGGTAAGGAGTGATACATTTTTCCCTATGCCAATTCTTCAAAGGGAGAATGGATATACTTTAAGATGGGATAAAGTGGAACCAAATACACTAATTGCTGAGATCATTACCAATAATAAAAATGGGGTTTCCGTGTGCTTAGACCCGCAAGTTGATGAGCAACAAATAACTGATGCATTTGAAAGAATCTTGTAATGCATAAGATTCAAACTAACCGCCCCAATTCTTCAAAAAAACACCCTATTATGCGGTGGTTTGATAAGGAGTATTCGCAAGCTGCAGCCAAGCTCAAGGAAGCACTAAAGCTGAAACCAAGAAACAAAGATTTAAAAAGCAAATGTAGGGTGGTTTATAAGCCAGCGAGGAAAAAAGAAAGAATCAGCTTAATGCTGAAGCATGGGAGAAGTTACGGCAAGCTTCTAATTCCAAGGATAGTGAACTATTCTGGGATGTGAATAATTCCCCCTTCCTACAGGCAAGGGATGGGCCATCATTGAACTAACATAATGATGAGGAAACCTGGGTAACCTATTTCCCGGCTATTTTTAAAAAAACGGGAGATTCCAATGTGGAGGTCTATGAGAGAGGCAAAAGAGAGCCTTGTATGCTGAAGTTTGATTTTAAAGAAATTGAGCTTGCTTTGTTCCCGTATTCCGCCTTGAAAGCTGCCGGCCCGGATGGGGTCCCAGTGGATCTATTTCTCACACACAGACATTTTGGGGTACCCCTGCTGACTATTCTGACTATTGTATTTAATGCAGTGATTAAAACAGGCCCAATTACCTCCTGGAAGAGATCAGTGATTATCCTGGTGTATAAGAAAGGGGATGGTCCAAATCCAGCAAATTACCGCTCCATCTCACTAATTAATAGTTTAGGAAAATGAATGGGCAGACTTTTGCTTAAGAGGCTGGAAGAGTGGGCCGAGGAAAATAATATCTTATCAGAGGGACAATATAGTTTGGACACTTGATCAATGTCTGAATTTATCGCTATTAGCTTCAAAATATGCCATAGCAAAGAAAGGTCAATTTTACATGGCCTTTATGGATCTTTCGATTGTTTGGCCCAGAGTAAACTGTGGTCCATTATGGAGGCAATGGGAGTGGAAGTAGAGATAATTGTATTCATAGGACAAATGTAAGTGGAGGAAGAAGTGGTAGTGCGCTATGGAAGGCAAGGAGAGTGCACCAAATATTTTAAAATTGAGAAAGGCTCAAGGCAGGGATGCGTCCTCGCGCCTTTCCTATTTTCATTGCAGATCAACAGTTTAAATACGGTTTTGATTAATAAAAGCATGGACGTTCCTTACGCTACCTCTATCCTTGTCCCAATCCTGCTATACACAGATGATGTAGTCCTAATGGCCAGAACTCCGATGGTCTTGCAAAAATTCATAGGTATTTATTCAGCTTTTATGGCAGATTTGGATCTGCATGTAAATAGAACAAAGACTTTTATTTTGGCGATAGGTGGGGACAAGAAAAGAGTGATGAGGCTCTATATAGAGGGTAAGAGTATAGAGCGGGTTAAAGTGATGAAGCTCTATATAGAGGGTAAGAGTATAGAGCAGGTTAATAGTTTCCCTTATTTAGGCATTCAGTTTGACTCCAAAAGTCTATTGTCAGTTACGGCTTCGTGCCTCAATTTTACTGCACATAAAGAATTAGGTCTGCCATACATTAGTGACGGCATTAAACTAGCTCCGTTATTGTTGTGGCTATCGATCGGGAGAAGAAAAGAGGTCCAACTGAACCAGCATATTATAAGGAATGCTATGAACCTTGACCATGCTGTATCTATTCCTTGGCTAACCTATGTGAAACAGTCTTTCGTCTCTATGGCCTGGAAGATCATTTTAAAAACTCCTTTTAGCTGTGCAACTTTTTTTTTTTAAATCGAGACTGAAAGACCTGACTTCACCGGATGATGGGGAGAACCAATACCATCCTAGAGGATGCTGCATAGCTATCACTGGATGCAAAATGGCATTGGACACTGTTGAGTGACCCTATCTATTTGCCCTCCCCGAACGCCTGGGGTTTGGCCCTCACTTTATACAGTGGGTCAAACTATTGTATAAGGGCCCTAATGCACGGGTGGTAGTTAATCCGCACACCTCCCGAAGCTTCCGCCTAGAGAGGGGAACCAGGCAGGGCTGCCCCCTATCACCCCTTATATTTGCTCTACTGCTGGCGTCACTTGCGATTTGGGTCAGGGGTGACCCCATGATCAGGGGACTGAGGTGGACAGACCAGCACGAGGATAGGATCTCCCTCTATTATGACGATGTCCTGTTATACATGGCAGCTCCCTCGGCCTCGATCCACAGAATTCTGCACTTTATTTGCAATTTTTAGCGCCCACTCCGGCTACACCATCAATTGGGCAAAGTCTGTTTTGTTTATGCTGCGGGGCCCTGTGCCACGGATGCCCAAAGACACCAGTATAAGGGTTGCCACTGAGGACTTTCGCTATCTCGGTATCTATATCACTCCACATCGTAACACTTTTATGATGCTAATCTTCAACCCCCATTGGTCAGGTTTCGGAAAGACGTACTTCATTGGTGGACGTTGCCTCTTACTTTACTCGGCAGAGCAGCACCGTTTAAGATGCTGTCTTTCCCTCGTTTCTTGTACATCCCACAGAATACCCCCATAGAGTCCCCGATGCCTATTTTATCAGCGTGGAGCGCGAGGTTAGAACTCTCTCATGGGATGGGAAATGCCCACGCATAGTGACACATAAACTGACCAGAGGGTGGTATGATGGGGGGATTGCGTTACCTAACTTGAAACAATACTATTGGGCCTGCCAGCTTGCCATGGTCAATCAATGGGTCTTTGCCCCACCGTCTGAGCTGGCGTATTGCACGGACAGATGGGTAGTGGCTAGAGGTGGACACCAGCGTGCACTCTATATTCTAGCCCCAAAAGACAGCATCTTACCGGCCCCACTGAATACACAGTGGCACTTTGGCACTGTGCAACAAAGAAACTGGGTTGGCACAAGGAGTTAACACTGCTCACTCCCCTGTGGGAATCTGAACAGCTTGGTCTATTGAGTAGATGCTTGGGGTTTGACAAGTGGGACCTAATTGGTATTTCGTCAGTGGGGGACCTTTGGATATGAAATGCTATGGTCTCATTTGCCGATCTCCAAAAAGACTACCAGTTGGCTGAGTCCGAAACATTTCGTTATCTCCAAATCCAACATGCAATCACCACTGTTGTCACTAGCAGTGAGGCTCTACCTGAGGCCTCCCCGCTAGAGGATAGGCTTCTGACGAACGCCCTAACACATAAAGCGACCTCGCTCACCTATCCCAAACAAAGAAACAACAATCCCCATCCACTGACCCATCTTTGACAGTGGTGGGAAAAAGACCTGGGATACCGAGAGGACGATGACTGTCAGGAAGCCCTTTCCTCCCCTAGGGAGGTTGCTATCCCAATGGGAAAATATCTATCAGCATATACACTGGTCAAGATGGGCAGTCGATCGGATCCTAGTTACCTCAGAGAGTTCACAGCCGAGGGTACCTTCTTTCATATAATCTGGGAGTGCCCAAAGCTTCAGCCTAATTGGAGGAAAATTGTCTCTACACTGGCGAGGGTATGTGGGAAGGCCATTGTTCACTCCCCGCGATTGTGTCTATTAAATGTGTGGGATGCCACGGACCTGACTCAAACAGAGCGCACATGGATGTCCCTGGGGTTTGTCCTTGCTAAAAGGAATATAGCTCAGGGGTGGGGGACTGGACATCTACCTAAATACTCAAAGTGGGCTAATGATATGGACAGTGCTATGCTCGCAGAGAAGGATGTGTTTAAGCATAGTGGTTGTCCCTTGAAATGGGGTCACAAGTGGACGAACTGGAACAAGTCCCGTGGTGAAATATATATCTCTCCTTCAATTGCATTGCGGAAAAATTACCTGGATATTGATCTTCTTATTGTCTAATGACTGCGAAGCAATTTCATTTGTAAACATGCTCATGTGCCCTTCTCTCTATATGTTATTGCTATGTTGCTTTGTGACCTATTGCTGTACCATCACAACTGTTTAATAAAAAGAGAATTTAAAAAAAAGACTGAAAGACCTTTTTTTTACCGAAAACTAATTAGGTAAGATGGGAAAGGAACATAGTAAAATGCACAGTAACTTTATATCAGGCCTTACCGTCTGTGCTGCCTGGGTCGTCTTCCTACCTTACTTTTGTTATGAAGTCCCACCAACGATATTTATTGATAAGATTTCGTTTAAATGATATCCCTTTAATGTTGGGTTATCCAGCAAACAGACATTCATTAACCCATCTTCCTGTGTGCCCATGTGATGCCATATCAAAACAAACTATTTCACATATCTTATTTTTTTGTACTTTTTACCAAACAGGAAAAAGTATATTGCATCATTAGTGCGAATGTTTAGCTGAAGTAACTACATTTCAGCGCTCTTGGGGGCATATAATCAAGCACGGCGTTAAAATTATCTCCGCTTTAGCGGCAGAAAGCTGCCGCTAAAGCGGCGATAATGGGCTTGATAATATGCCCGTGAGAATTCCAATAGAAGCCCATGTTCACACCAGAACATGGACTTCTATTGTAATTCTCAAGGGCATATTATCAAACCCATTATCGCCTCTTTAGCGGCAGTGTTCTGCCGCTACAGCGGCGATAATTTTAACACTGTTTCTTGATAATATTGCCCCTTAGTTTCACAACAACTGGAAACACCATTTGTGTGTTTTGCAATGGTGGCTTTTTTGCAAGCAGCACTAAAAACCAGAGGGGCAACTACTTTGTAAATAAGCCTAAGTAGGTATTATTAAGCCGGAATAGTATAAAGAGAAATAGATAGGTCAGGCGGCTAGTATAAAGAGTAAATGGTGGTAAGAGTTTACCCATATTCTGTAACCAGGAAATATATTTTTTAACTATTTTATTATTTAGTGTAGTATATGGGTAATTTATTGAGTAAATTATATTAGCTTCACCTGGAAATGTCATATTTTAGATCTATTTTAAGGATTTTATATTTGGTCATATTTTGCCCAAAACTAAAAGGAGGAATTGATGTATTAATAACTGTTTGTAATGAAATTCTATGTACTTTATGCATTTTAATGCGAATACATTTTTGATGATGATGTATGGCGTACCAGTTATAACAAGAAAACAAAGGGCATACAACCAGGAAAAGTATGGCCTGCAGCCATTGCTGGACACAGATAACCTATTTTCTTCTTAGGGACTTTTAGCATGGTAGAAATGATAGTCTATTATTAATTTCATATTCGTAAAGACGTTTGTGAAAGGCACAAGTATTTTCAATTACAACATTGCATTTGCCTTTACTTCGCACCACAACAGAATTAAAGAAAAACGCCCTTTCCAATGTTTTTTTCATTCAAGTGATGCCATAGAAAGTAGAAATCACCAGTTAATTTGAGCTTCTGGCAAACAAAACCGTGTCCTGAATTGATTATGTGTTGCACGTTCAGTGACTGTGTGACTGTTTCTGGGTCACAAGCATGACTTTTGAATAGGGTGGCCAGATCTCTCAATTTGCCGGGACTGTTCTGGTTTTGGGTAATACGCCATGTAGCGAGTAGCGAGAGTGGCGAGAAACCCTGTACGGTTGCCCGTGAGGCCCTGAGCCCGCCTATATAGGTTTAAATCAGGGAGTTGGGCATGCTCAGAGAATGCGTTCTTATGATTGTACGACAGAACAACACAAGGAAATACACTGCATGCCTTAACCACGCATTTTTACCCCGCATTTTTTTAAAATGCTTATGCTTTTACAACATATGCCATATTACCACGCATTGGTTATATATATATATTTTAAAAAAAATGTATTTGTGGGGGGAGATCTCTCACAACCTCCAACTTGCCTTAAATGCATGGTAAAGGCGTGCATTGTAAAAACATACACATGGTAAAAACATGCGTGCTAACAAATGAATGGTAAAGTCACAACATGGCAAAAACCTCGTTGTAAAGGCTGTTTCATTGTTCTTATCTGCCCAAGCAGTACAGCGCATGCGTCAGTTGGCAGACTGTGTAGGGGAGAGACAGGATGAAATGCTAACATATCCTCACCCAATGGAGGCCTCTGTCTTTGGGCCATGGCCTTGCTGGCAGGCCTGCATGCATAGACTAGCCGCCTTGGGTGTTTGTGCGGTGCAATAGGTGCTGCTGTCCTCCACCCAGACATCTAGTTGTGACTCTTGCTTAGGATGGCCACCTTTCCTAGAACATAAAACCAGCCATTTGTTTGTGTTTCAAGATTCTCTATGGGCAGGTACGCAATGATTCGTAATTTATGTAAAATCCTTTGTATTTACTTATGGGTTTCTGACTATTTTTATGTTAGACCTAGCATGTTTTGGTATGGTTTCCCCTGGCTTTTTGCCTCTGTGGGAGAAGTTGGCCTGGTATATGCTGTCCACTATTTATAGTGGGCACCTTGTACCAGTCCAAACAACCCCTTATTGATGATAGGTTAAAGGCAACCTTTATTGAAAGCTATCCTAGTGGTAGCTATGGAGAGCAGCCTTCAGGCTAAGTCTTGAAGCAATGTAAAGCAGCTTGTTTCACCAGTCTATAATCTCCTGAATGAGAGATTCCGAAGCCTGCAGAGGGGCTCAGCTCATGCCTGGGTACCCTCTCACACAAAACCAAGTCCCTTGCCTTCAGGATTGATAAAGCTTGCCATAGGGGGGACTAATAGGTTTCTATGTGCAGTGATAGGTGAGATATAGTGAACCTATATCTCTGTAAGGGGTGCATGCACCACCTTACCCAGGCTGCAGAAGCAGACCTGTGGTGTCATTTTGGAGGGTTTTCCATAATACATGCTTCAGCCCCTGGTAGGCCTCTGGGGTACCTATGCCCTGGGTACATAGTATACCATATACTAGGGAATTATAAGGGTACCCCTAATCCAATTTGGAAGACAAAGCAGATAGGCTGGGGACCTGATTAGCAGGTTCCCAGCCAAACTAAGTAAAAAACCATCAAAACACCAGGAAACAAATGGGGGCAACCACGTAGTCAGATTCCACCTTCCTACATAACCCCCCCAAACGAAAGGAGATAAGGCTAACCTTGGCCAGTTGAGCCTTTATTGACTAAGTGGCCATATAAGGAAGTACCTGCACTAGCACGGTTACCTCCTGTCTTATGGTCCACTAAGCTATCCCTCACCCTAAGGGTATGAGAGGGTCTCCACCATGGGGAATTACTACCTGTGGTGTGTTTTGGTAAAGACAAAGGCTGGTGAGGTGTCTGAGTAGGGAAGTGAGGACCTAATAAAGTTGGTCTCAACTTCCTCAGATCACTGGTCACCATGTATGCCTCTCTTTCCATGACTTAGTTGCACTCTGCTCTAAGGGTCAACCTTTGGCTGCCTACAGCTGGGGGTTGGGTCCCTTTGGGTGGAACACTGGAGGGACATGGCAGATTTGGAACCTTTTGGTCCCAGGTTTGCCCTTGCCCAACAGAGTCCTTCTGGGGAGGTCCCTACACAAAGGTATGGGAGATCCCTCAGTGTGTTGAGGAATTTTCACCTGGCTAGGGCTACTAGACTGGGCGCCCCATATCTTCTGATGGGGGGGGGTTCCTCTGGACAGGGGGCCCTGTGGGGTCCACTGACCTCCCTGACCTCTGCAGCCCTGGGCTGACTGAGGCAGGATAGAGAGGGGCAGGTTACCTGCTCCAGACTGGGTACCACTTCCATCAGAGGTGTTGCCAGGACAGGCCTGACTACCTCTGGGGCAGTTCCTTCACTAGGGGTAGGATCAGTTCCCTGAGGAGGCTGACCCTTACCTAAAGTTTGGGGGGATGAAGACTTTCTTCAACCCTTGTGCTCTCTTGTGGAGGAGAGTGGGCCATTCTTTCAGGCTCCATCACTCCAAAATTTCCCTGGGGTTGGGCTGTGGCCACCACAGCCCCATCAACTTTCTCAGAGAGGCCTAACATTCTTAAATGGGCCTATATCTCAACTTCAGCCCAGGCTGACATTTACAGATCATTGCCCAACAGGCAATCTACAGGAAAGTTTTGGGACACTGCCACTCTCTTTGGGCCAATGACCTCCTCCCCACCTGAGATTGACTATGGTTATGGGATGATCTGTCCTGATACCATCTATGTTGGTCACCTGGTATTTAAATTCAGGTAAAAGCTGTTGAGGGGGGAATAGTTTCCCTGTCACCATGGTGACACTAGCCCTTGTGTCCCTGATTGCCAAAGCTTTTTGACCATTGATTAAGGGCTCCTGTCTGTACTTGTCCAAAGGATTGGGACGCATTGTAAAAGTGGCAAATCCCATGCCACCATCACAGACTAAGGAGGCTTGTGAGGGGGACCTGTCTATACTAGGCCCCACCTCTGTTACCCATGAGAATGCACCTAACTTTTTGGGTGCAACACTCCCGCCTGGGGGATTACTACTAGTAGTACCAGGAGGGGTGGTAGTATTAGTTGGAGGAAGTTTTATTTATTGCCAATCCCGGGGCAACTGGGATCAGTTTTCCAGTGGCAAGGTTTTTTACAAACATGTCAATATGGTTTATTTTCAGGAGAGGAATGAGTTTGGGACCCACCCCCAGAAGAGGACTTTTGGGGCCCTGTAGAGGACTTGTCTTTAGATTTATTCCCTCCTTTCCCTTGGGACTTGGTAGAATCTTTCTTCTGGTCACCACCCTGAGTCTTAGGCCTTACCCTGGTTCGGACCCATTTGTCTGCCTCCTTTCCCAATTCATGGGGAGAGGCCAGATCAGAGTCCACCAGGTACTGGTGTAAAAGCTGGTTTTGACAATTATTAAGGATCTGCTCCCTCATAATCAAATTGTACAATCCTACAAAGGCATGCACTTTGCTGCCATGTATCCAACCTTCCAGAGCTTTAGTAGCACAATCTACAAAGTCAACCCAGTCTTGAGTCTGAGCCTTCTGGGTGTCTCTGAACTTCAACCTATACTGTTCAGTGGTTATGCCAAACACATCAATCAGAGCACTCTTCAAGACCTTGTAATTGTCAGCATCCTCTTCTCTAACAGTGAGGAGCTTATCTCTACCTTTGTCTGCAAATGAGAGCCAAATATTGCTGCCCACTGCTCCTGGGGGACCCTCTGAACTTTACAGGCCCTTTCCAGTGCAGTAATCCATTTGTGGATGTCATCCCCACTCTGGTAGGGAGGGACTGTCTTGTTTAGGTTTCTATGGTCATGAGACCTCTCCCTATCAATAGGGATGTTGCTGCCACCATGGGACTCTACTCCCACCTTTTTTCTAGCTCTGTAGAGCTCTAGGGAATCCCTTTCGGGAGCTATCTGCTGCTTTTTGATCTTAACCTGGGCTTCCTCATACTTCAGCAGTCTCTCTCTTCTCTCCTGGGAGGTTTCCCTCCTATGAGCAGAGATAGAGGTCCCTACGGATGAACCAGAATGGTTAGACTCCACTGAGGGAGATCTGGGCCTTCTAGGCCCACCACCAACTCTTCCAGGAGGGAAAAAGAGAGGACCATTGTGGCCCTCTTCCTTATCTTCCAGGGGAGCTGGATTTTCCAGGTCAAGATCATTGTCATCTTCCTGCTCAGCATTAGAGGTCTGGTCAGGGGGAATTTCACCCCTAGGTCCTTCCTCATCTGCTGCCCCACCCACTCTGCCTACCCCTTCAGACCCTATAGGTCTTATGAGATCATACAGTCTGAATACCTCTTTGAGGTGTTGGGTGGCTGCACTATTTCCTGTCTTCCGTCTCCTAGTACTGCATAATGCTCTCAATTCCAAGAATGGGAGGATATCATACTTGGAGGGAAGAAGTCCATTGGCTTCTGGCAGGGACCCACTGGTTCCTGACCTTGAAGACATTACTAGTGAGGTGTGGTGTGTGCACTACCTACTCTAGTGTGGCCTACCAAACTCTCATGAGTTGTAGAAAGAGTGTGCTAAGCCCTTGACATACAACTCTAAGTTCAGAAGAACTTTCTGCATTCTAAGCTTGTTTTATATGTACCTTATGTACCTTTAGTGGTTTTCAGTTAGTCAATTCAATTGAGATTATCTGGTAAAACAATAGCAAGCTGGAATCCCACATGCTGCACACCAATGTGAGAAGTTGGCCTGGTATATGCTGTTCACTAGTTATAGCGGGCACCTTGTACCAGTCCAAACAACCCTTTATTGATGATAGGTTAAAGACAACCTTTATTGAAAGCTATCCTAGTGGTAGCTATGGAGAGCAGCCTTCAGGCTAAGTCTTGAAGGAATGTAAAGCAGCTTGTTTTACCAGTCTAAAATCTCCTGAATGACCAAATGAAAGGGAACTACACCAGGTATATATATATATATAAAATGTATGTATTTATTACTAAGCACACCCCTCTAGTCTCTAGGCTAGAAGCAAAAGCACATAAGTTACATTTCAAATATTACAGTAAAATAGCACAAATACATGTCAGGCCCTAGGTGTGAGCCAAACCATATCCTAAAATAGTGGTATAAGAACCACGGCTTAACTAGACACAAGGCCTAGAGCCTGTAGAATTGCTGGGACCCCAAGGAACCACCCAAGGTAGTGACACAGGGGACCCATGGGGGCCGTGTGCAGTGTGAGAACACGGCTGCCAGCTCTCGTTAGTTTCTATGGGGAAAGTCGCTGTTAGATTTGTAAAGATTAGGGACACTTAGAAATGGACTAGGGCCAAACCCCCTTGGACTTAGGCAGTTCTAGGGTCAACACCCATGGGACCACTGGAGTACTCGAGTTACCTCACCCAGGGAAGCCGTGTCAAATGGTTTCGGTTCGCGTTGTCGTTTTCAATGGAAGCTGGCGAAGTAGTGCTGCTGCCGGGAAAATGTGAAGTGTCTAAAGGGATCCAAGCCTGGATTGAAGATGTGAGGAGCCTGAAAGAAGAGGGGACAGAGTCTGGGTCACTTGCCAGTGACCAGGGGCACGATAGACGAATGCCCACCGTTGTCAGGTGTTTCAGGTGAAGAAGGTGAAGCTTGACTCTTCAGCCACGAGGACCAGGAGGTGTCGAGGACAACCAGGAGCTGGATTCGAGCTGTGCCACAAATGATGTCAAGTGCTGTGGTGTCGGTGCCCGGATTGGACCCAATAAGCCTTGGCAACAGCAACCCATGCAGAAAGGAGAAAGCTGCTTCGGTGCAGACCAGCAAGGTCTGAGGGACTCACAACGCGGTGAAGAGTCAGGGCACATCTGGAGCAACCAGGGAAGCCCAATGCAAATCAGAGGAGTTGGCTTCACAGGGACCCATCAGTCGACAGACCAGGGATCGTGAAGGGACCTCAAGAGGAATCACAAAATCGCGGCCCATGGGTCACTCGGGGTGACTAGGTTGACAATCTTTGGTGGATTCTCTGCTCGGGGTGTGGGCTATAAGTAACCCAATGCACAGTCTCAGGGGACGTCGAGAAGCTGATTCACTTGCAAATGTGCACGGTGTCCAGGGGTTCTGGTTCCATGTCAATCACGAGGGCTGTGGGTCTCAGCTTTGCTGGGGACTCGGGCTGGCCTCTGAGACATCTGGAAATCCTCTTCCTGGGCTGCAGATACTTCGGAGTCATCGGGAGCTTCGGAGATGCAGACCGGCAATTGCTTTGTTGGTGCCTGCCAAGCAGGGGAGTCACTCCTTGACTCCAAGGGAGATTTCTTCAGTCCTCTAATCTTGAGTAGAGCGTCAAAGTTCTAGGATTCAGTTGCAGAGTTTCGTCCAGGGATATCTAACGCCCTGTTGCCAGGGGTTCCTTACTCATACCTAAGAAAGGTGTTGGACTAACTCAGGGGACCCACCTATGGGAGGGTTTTGAAAGAGGGGTGGCTACACCCATTTCCTTTGTCCAGTTTCAAGCCAGAGCAGGGGCTGGAAACCCCTGCAACCGGTTTGAACTGGACTATGCACAGGGACACCAAATGTGCCCCCAGTGCACCCAGCCCCAATACTCTAAATCAAAACTGTTGGGTGTTAGAGGCAATAGCGCTCATATGGTAATCACCAATTTATTACTCTACTCCAATAAGACTTTCTGGTGCTTCCAAAAAGGTTCTTGGGGAAGGGAACACCCTACTTCCCTAAACTCAATCCAAAGGATTGATTGAACAAATTAACTAGACTTTTCGGAGCACACAGCTTATACAATCAATCTCAACAAAATATCAATCCAAACACAATTTAAATTCCGGTAATCATCTTCATTTAATCTTGTTAATTCCAATCCCTTTTGCCAACACGTTTCACCGTGGTCGGGATAAAACCTACGGCTTCTTCAGGGCTGGAAACAATATAAAATACATATTTGTAATCACACAGTGTGGCATTTATACATCTGCCATAATACCCAACTTATGACAATCTTGTGTAGAGGACTAATCAAATCTCCATTTGTGCAGAGCAAATTCATCATAATTGATCATTTCAAATACCGCTTTCAATATCAATCATGTTGATCACAATAAATTATAAATCAATTCGTTCAGATTCTATATTATCATTCATAACATTTTATATGCCTTGTGCAGGTCAAAATAATAAAAAAGACTTTATATTTCAATCCATTTCACGATTTAAATTATTCATTCAGAAATCGAATAGTGCATAAACTATTGTGAACCATTTCCGAAATTCTGCCTGAATCCCAGTGCATATTATATTTATAGAACCCATGTGTAGAGAAAGATAAATACATTTGCGTCAAATTGGCGCCAATACCTTTGTATTCTTAAAAACTTGTCTGCATCTCTAATATAATGCAAGAAGATGAAAAATAGAGAGGAATAATCATACTGACACTGCGGGACACCTGAGGCAAGAATGCGCTACCAAGGTATAAATATCTATCATTCCTTTTGTTAATAAAAGATCCTACCTTTAAGTTTTCCGTCCATGTAGCAAAAATATTTTCCAATGCTTCCCCAAAAATAAACAACGCTTCCGCTCCAAGTGAGATCAATATCCTACTACTCAATATCCATCTGAATCGCATCCAATATTTTAAATTGTTTAAAAGACCAGCGACGTTTTCACTCTAAGCAAACCAGAAAAAAACCAACTCTTTAGTACCAATCAATCCACCCATATTTAGACTCTTGATCAGATGTAAATAAGTTTATACGGGGTTAGTTTGTTACCTTTTCCACATGAATAATCTAGAGTTCCTCCTTTCCGAGTGTTCCCATGTAGAATTGTCATACCATATCCTCCATAACGTCCCCGTCTTAAAATCCGATTGAATTAATCACACACCTAAAGATAAGCATAGGTAGTATCAACTATCAATTTCTACCTGTAACCATCTCCCCTTATGCAGCCCATACCTAATAAGCTAAACCCTCCTTACCTCTCCGTGTCTTCAACTGCAAGAACCCGAGTACAGGCAACAAGCACCGACTTCCGGGTTTACGGCGCTTTTCACATCCCAAACAGTGAGAGAGGACTACAACAATCTAAAACAAGCGCCACTACTCTAAAGCCTGTCTGGCAGGTGGTTACACCTCCCTGTGACAGGAAACCTATTGTCTAGGCCTCCCCTGCTGGAGTTTCGGTCAGCAGCAGGAGGCCAGACTTGTGTCTGTGGCTGCAGCATCCATTTTGTGATGCCTGGGCTCTGTTAAAATGGTACTGGGTATACCGGTGCTGTCATGTCTCTCCCTCTAGAAGAGTGGGATCATACTCCCACACCAGTTACTGGTGTGGGGGTATGATTCTAAGGTGTTTGACACCAAACACAACATGTTTCCTTGCAGCCAGTCCAAAGTTAGCATTTACTGTTTGGTTATAATGCACTTAAGAGTATATGGTCAGGCTGCACTACTGACAACCTCGGAGGAGAGATTCCGAAGGCTACAGAGGGGCTCAGCTCATGCCTGGGTACCCTCTCACACAAAACCAAGTCCCCTGCCTTCAGGATTGATAAGGCTTGCCATACGGGTGACTGATAGGTTTCTATGTGCAGTGATAGGGGAGATATAGTGTTAGAACTCTGGGCACTTTGTCACTGTTGACCAGTACTAAAGGAAATCCTGTATAAAATAAAATGTCAATTTGTCTATCCATTAATTGGCATATCTGATTTACTTATAAGTTCCTAGTACAGTGCCCCAGGGGTGCCTAGAGCCTGTAAATCAAATGCTAGTAGAGGGCCTGCAGCACTGATTGTGCCCCCCCCCCACATGAGTATTCCTGCAAACATGTCTCAGACCTGCCACTGCAATGTTTGTGTGTGCGGTTTTAATCTGTCATTTCGACCTGGCAAGTGCACCCACTGGCCAGGCCCAAATCTTCCCTTTTATTACATATGAGACACCCCTAAGGTAGGCCCAAGGTAACTCCTAATTTCATTTTTCCCTACGGCAAGGCCTATCTCTCCCATAGGATATCATTGGAGCTGGCTTGTAACATCTTTCAAGTGTATCTGCCAATTGGGGGCTGATAGCAAAATTGGAGTTTGGTGTCTCTGGAATCACAATTTAAAAATACATCTTTTAGTGAGGTTGGTTTTTCAATTGCAGGCCTGAAAATGCCACGTTTTTAGAAAGTTTTGCAAAAAGATGGGAAAGCCTGGTTGTCGTAAATCCTTTAGCTGCCTGTTTATAGCTAGTCCATAAAATCAAGTTTTTAATTTGATCTGGTTATTTATTTCACCTGTTTCTTAGATAAATTTATAAATGTATGCACCTTCCTAAATGCATGGATAGAAATAAACAACTTTTCATTTCAAAAACACATACTGTAATTAAACAAACATTAGAAAACATTCAGTCAATTATCGATATATAACAATATAAGAAAACAAAATGTGAATACATCAATACACCAATTTATATTCGACAACTGACAAGACTCTTCTTATGTATCATTCAAAGTGAAGGGAATGTCACACACTGTGACCAAATTATGTAAAACAGTGGAAATGATCATTTCTAAACCTTAACCAACTGTATATAAGCTCCACACAAGTTACAAATCCTCAGTGTACAATGCTCTATGCCAACGCGTTTCGAGACCCGGTGAAACTCCAGGGGCTCTCATCAGGGCTTCTGAATTATGGGTTCTGGTGTAATCTGATGGAACCGATTTCATCCATCAGGACAAGTTCTTATTAAATGGTTGTCGTGGGTCCTAGGTGGTCCTGTTGAAGAAAAAATCTATTGTCAATTTGCATGTACGTATACTGCAAATCACAATTAAGCTTGAGGAGCACACTCTGCCTATCTTCACTGACAGACACAGCCTGCTTTTCTTTCATTCAATGCAGTTGTTGAAAACAACAATGTATCAACCTGGCCCCGTAGACAAAAATCTAAACACGGGGGAAGAGGGTAGCAACAATAAGTCACTCTGTTTTTTAGCCGAACCTCATGTTCGCTATTCTTTAACGTTTACTTCCCAAAAAGAGTTTAAGCATAGACTGTTTCAAATTAAAAAGCGTACCTTCTCTGGTTTTCCTCAACTTTGAACTCTTGCGCCTTGAGATTCGGAACTCAAATTTGTTTCCGCAATTCTAAAACGAGACACGGATGCATTAGTAATGTGACCTCTCTAGCTATCAAAATCTATTGAATTGAATAGAATTCTACAACCCTACTTACATGCAGTTAGACTATCCGTATTCAAACCATTCTGCCTCTTACTTTCCCGGCACGCCAACACACATTAGCAGCTGCCTAGGCAAGTTCCTTTGGAGCCATTTTCACTATTCTGTGTGTGCACGGATTCATGGGTATTGTAGTTCATTGGATTTCACCATTCAAAGTGGTCATCCATCTACAATTTACAAAAAATCTTCCAGGGCATTATGGGTCTCGAAGTTATGAGTCAGGACTGGATTAAAAATTGGGCAAGATTACAAGCACAAAGGTAGTGTGATCAATCCTTCCAACTTCTCTCGAGACAACACTCCACAGCTTATTCTTTAGAGTTCAACAAGCTTATTTCATGTTTTGGAAAGTTCAGTCATTTCGTTCAGCCCAGTCGCGCCACTATTAAATTTTAAAATTAAATAAGCCTCCTTACACAGCAATGCTGAATCAATGTCAATCATGCGCTTTGTGGTGTTCAAAACAGCCAAGACTGTCCATTTGAAATCTTTTTCACTATGTAAATTCACCCAAAAATGTTCAACCATGGGAGCAGCTAACGCTTTCTTTTTAATTCGGGACCGATGTTATGTGATCCGCTGATTTATTTGTTGATTGGTTTTTCCAATATACAACTTGTGACATGGGCACACCACCGCATGCACAACATTTTTTGTCTTGCAATTTGTGAAAGCCGTATTCTTCCATTGAATGGCTTTGTGAACGAGTCACAGGCTGCACAATTCCCACATTTATGATGGCCTTCTATAGGTTTAAGTTTCCACTGTGTGCGTAGATTGGCTTTTGGTTGAGGTTAAAATATGTCAACCCTTACAACTTCTTGTCCGATACTTCTGTTCTTTTTCATGGCGAACAGTGGCCTCTTTAAGGGACATGGCAAGTTTTGTACCAAGTGCCAATTTTTTAAGACGATTTGTCTGAATTTGTTTGTATCAGGCCCAAAGGTCGAAATGCAAACTAGTCGTTCCAAAGTCGGTTTCACTTTCTTTTGAAGGAGAACATCACGAGGCGTATACCACGCTCTCTTTGTCGCATGCTTCTGCATTTTCTTAGGGTAACCCCTGCCTCTCATTTGGTCACAAAACATCGCTGAATGCAACTCAAAATCTTCCTTCCTAGAACAATTCCTGCGAATCTGCAGTAGTTGTCCATAGGGAAGATTATCCTTGAAACTTCTCTGGTGTGCGCTACGATGATGTAGAATTGTATTCTTATCAGTTGTTTTGCGATAGAGTGAGATTGTCAATACATTCTCATATGGGAGTACTTCAGCATCCGGAAAAGTTAAGCTGGTTTTACTTTTGCTCAAGCTGAACTTGATGTCCTCGTGTCTGGTATTTAGCCAACCGTGGAAGTACTCCAAATCATCTTGTGTGCCTTTCCAAAGGCACCACACGTCGTCAATGTAATGAAACCACTGTATGATGTTACTTTGGAATGGATTATTATTGAAGATGAACTTCTCTTCATATTTGACCATGAAAAGAATCGCCATTTCAGGGGCGAAGCGACAACCCATGGCTGTTCCCTTGGTCTGAATATAAACCATGTCCTCGAACTTGAAATCGTTTTTTTAAACGCAACCTCAGCAAGTTGTAGAATAAATGCAGTCGGGACCCTGTGTGGCCTTTAGTGAGTTTGGTTTTTAAATTGTAGGCCTGAAAGTGCCACCTTTTGAAAGTTAGCATCTTCTTACTTTAACCATTGTGGTAAATAAAATATTACGCTCTATGTATTTCAGAATATCAATAGGATCATGCATAAAGCAAGAGGCTGAGTCTGTGGTATCAGGTTCTAAAAGGGCTTTATTCCAATAACTCGAGTCAAAGGGAGAATATTACCATCACCAAAAAAGGATCTGGAAAGGGACTCAAAAGTATTCTCAATATTCTCAAAACATTATTCACAGAGTACAGTATATATACATTTCTCAATTGTACGTAAGCAAAAGAGCAAGAGAGAATGAGATAAGAGCATGTGGGCGTGTAAGTAGGCGTGAAGGTGGGCGTCCATGTGGGCGTCCACTTGATGATAATGGGTAATTTGTCATGTGTGGGTGGATACCTGGAGGGGGTTGCGTGATCTGCTGGAATTGTACTGGAACTTTGCCTTACTTGTGCTCAACTCGAGCATGACGTGTAACTGACGTGGGGAGGGTTGCTATGCAACCGAACAAGTCTGGAAGTGAGGCCTTCAGTTAGTGAGGCCTTCAGTGTCAAGACGACCAGTACATCTTGTATTATCTGATATCCGATGTCTGGAGCAGGGACTGATTTGTGACATAGGTTGCTCATCACCAAGAGCCGATGTGGCATCTATTTCTTCATTTACTTCATTTACTGCAGAAGCCTTACATGGGGGCTATGGGCTTTTTACTGACGTGAGCTTTGCAATCTCACAAAGAGAGACAGTAGGGCTGGGCTCCCTCCTTGCAGATGGGTCGCGTTCATTCCTCCTTCACCAGGCAAGAATGTGGTTTCAGTAAGAGTAAGCAGATAACCGTGCTCAATACTGTCTCGACACCTCGGTCGGGGCCCCTTTGGCTGAGGCCCAAGTGTGCAAGGCCAAGGATACGTAGCTGTAGCTTTCAGAGCGTTCTGAGGCATGAAACCTCTTTTTGGCTCTGGCTGAACCATAAACATGGGCTTCATGAAAATGCAGGAAAACATGATGAAAAACGTGTAGGCCTCAATACAGATTTGTCGTTTCTCTCATGGGAGACTGGATGATGGCAGGCCACGTTATAGCATAAGCATCATGATAGAAAGGCCATGGAGGGGAAATACATAGGTTACATGTATGTGCACATAAGCGTTCGGGGGGGGCACATGGGGACACATAGGCCTCATAGATTTTTATTTTCCTCACCATTCTGTGCCTCTGCCTGTCTGTGGAACACATGCCTGTGCTAGGATGACAGTTGGGCTGTTGGTGCATTCACTCTAGACAGTCACACAAAGGGAGCTGAGGTGTGCCCTGGTCATCCTGATAACCCATCATCAGGCTGATAGGTCTTCCTAAGCTAGAGTGGTCAGAGGAGTTGACACTGGCACCTGAATAGGGCAGTGCCTGTCCTCACACAAAGCCATCTCCACCCCCTGTAGTGTGTCTGGAGCCAGGGCAGAAAAAAGGGAGAGTCTTGTACACTGCAAAGACTATTGTTAGAAATGGGGTTTCTGGTTGGCTAGGGTATGCACCTAAGCCAGACAGAACCCACCACTCTCATCAGGGCAAGGGAGTTACACACTGAAGATAACCCCTGCTCACCCCCTTGGTAGCTTGGCAGAGCAGTAAGGCTTATCCCAGAGGCAATGTGTAAAGCGTTTGCACAACACACTCACACAACAGTGACACACTAGGCATAACACAAAAAAACTCCACACAAGGTTATTTAGAAATATCCTTTGTATTATCCATGAAAACACATTAGATCACATATATCACTGGGCCACCAGGCACTTGTCATGACTTCACAGGTATTACATAAACCACTTTGACAATCGTGCAATTGTCATAAACATCACTTGTACGGCGACCAGTAACTACTGGCAAGTTTATCTTTAGCATAAAACATTACACATCATCAGTAGTGCACTAGAGTATACACTTGCATCAGGGCACTATAGTAAATACTAGTAAGTTGCACACATTATAACAACATATTTACTGCACATATAATGCCACTTCTGAGTTAATGCTTTCTATCCTAATCCCTTCCTGGTAGGCTTCTAGGCCACCTTCCCACCTACAACCAGAAATGCAGTAATCCTCGATCCCACTCGGGACTTCCGATGCACCTCCTCCATTCAAAGGGAGGAGCTGGGGCCCCCGTCGAGGTTTACCCCAAGATGCCAGCAAAACTATGCCCCCAGGTTTGTGGAACCACAGGATGGGGGAAGTACATACAATCCCGGTCCGCGGGGTGACCTCTCTGGGTCCCCCGCTTGACTCAGCCTACTGCAGCTCTCGGGAGTGGTGAGGCCACTGGCCTGTACTTGCTTCAGCCCTGTAGAGGGGCTGAAAATTAGCCCGATACCTTCAACGAAATTCAGTAATGCAGCGGGGACTGTAAGCAGCCCCTCACCCATCGATGGCTCTGCGGCCTGAAAGAGAGAGGAGCACCACTACTGCGTCGGAAGCCATCAGCGAGTCTCTGTTGGGAAGGGTGCAAGGCTGAAAAAGTGGTAAAAGGAGCCAGGTGCTGAAAAAGTGGTAAAACAAAGTGCTCCACTCGCTTTCTGAAATAACAGGGTGGGCAACGCAGCGCTCACCACGCACTGCTTTAACCCCACAGGGCAAGCCACCACACCCTGGGAGATCACTGGGGGAGAGAACAGGGCTCAGGCAGGTCAGCACGCAGGGCTCCTTAGCAGAGTGTAGTGTCTTCAGCCTCCCAGCAGGCAGTAGTTTAATCCCAAACGGCGGTTGCTCCTGGCACACAGCAGTCCACACAGTGCTTTCTGTTTTTCAAGTCACCAAACATGGGGTCACAGCCCCTTTACTTATAGTCCAAAAAGTCTTTCTTCTCTAGTGGAAGAGGACTTTGAGCTCCGTCCAAACCAGTTCTATCCTCACTGGTGGAGTTTCCTGGCAGGGGGTTAAGACAGCATTGTTCAGGGCAGACCAGACCTATTCAGGTTCAGAGAATTCTCCTCCCACTACTCTAAATGCAGGCCAGGTCTATTCAGCCCAGCCCTGACTCATCCAGGAACTTGTAGCATTTAAATTGCACGCCCTGGGAATATGGGATACCACTGTACAATTAAATATGCCAAACAGATGTAGACCAATCCTACCAAGTTTACTATAGAGAGCACATGCACGTTAGTTCTTCTGATCAGCAGTGATAAATTGCTCAGAGTCATAAAACTACCAACAACAGGTCAGAAAAAATACAGGAGGAAGGCAAAAAGTTCTGGGATGACCCTGCAACAAAGGGCCAAGTCCAACAACTATCCTTTGAAGTTTGCCTACTTCAATGGCTGAAATTAGTATACGTACTGGACCTGTGACACCCTATCTTCAGAACACTTCAGGGTTGACGACATTCTGCCAGGAAGAAGAGCTGGGTAGCCGTCAGGAGGGACTGCCACTTTTCTGTTTGCTTTGCTGTGTTGTCCTGCTGCTTTGCTGCTTCTGTACTAGGAGTGAAAGGACTGGACTTTGCTTTCTACATCTTGCTTCCAAGGTTCTCCAAGTGCTTGAGTTGAGCTTGCCTCCTGTGAAGAAGTCTCAGGGCCATCAAAGACTTCACCTGTTCTTGCTAACAGCACTTGGGCTCTTCTTCTGAGGGTCCGGTCTTGTAAGTGGTACCAAATCCAGTTCATGGGCCCTTGAAGTTGAGTAGTTTGTGCTGCAACTCAAGAAAAGCAACCCAGATGCCGTTATTGATGCCGCGGCCTGCACCTGAGCTGAGGGTACCCGTTGTGAAGAGCATGACGCATCACCCAACATACACCGCACCCAGTCAATGCCAGCACTTCTGCATCAACACCACAGAACCTAAGCCGCGTGGCTTGACTTTCCACACCTCATTGATGCCACTCCACAGTAAGAAACTGAGGTACTGCCCCGGCAACCACAGCATCACCTTCCCTGAAGCAGTAAGGAATAGGCGCATCACCTCCCCTGCCCGGCAGTAAGGAACCAATGCCGCACCTCCTCTGCAGCAGTAAGGAACCAACGCCACACCAGCCTCCACAATGCCTCACCTCACCTGTGCTTCGTATTGTCTTCGTTTTTCACAACGCCTCCAAGGTAATGTACTGGGTTCTGCGAGACTCTGTAACTGGCCCTCCCTCCATCAAGGCCAGACTGTCTTTTTGGAGTCGTCGACCAAATAGGCCCAGTTATAGCTATTTTTTATCTTTAAAAGTTATCCTTGATTCAGTTTTTAAAAAGTGATGTCTTGATTTGGGTATGTTTGATTTTTGTCATTTTGGCCTTGTTTTATTTAAATAAATATTGGCTATGTTTCTAAACTGGTGTGGAGTCCTTTCGTAGTGTGTTCACTGTGTTATTGTGTTTGTGTGTACAAATACTCCACACATTGCCTCTAGGATAAGCTCGGCTGCGCTGTACCAAGCTACCAAGGGGGTGAGCAGGAGTTATCTTAGGTGTGTAGCTTACTTACCCTGACTAGAGTGGTGGGTTCTGCCTGGCTTAGGTGCATGCCCTAGCCAACCAGAAACCACATTTCTAACAGTTTACATTAATTATCAACAACTGACCGTTTAGGCAGCTCTAGAACACTTTTTAAAGTGTTTTCTTTTAGCTAGTAATGTTCTAACTGTGTACTCATAAAGGAAAAATTACACGCTTTAGGTCGTTTCCCTAGTTTCCTTACCAGCTTGAACAGTAAAATACTGGTCATGCCTGTAAACAAAACAGCCTGTTGGCAACCCTGCTCCTCCTTAATAATGGTTATTGTGAATGACAGACTATTGAAAAGTGGTGGCAGTGATTGAAGCTGCCCTGTCCAGCCTGCGGGTGCTGGAAAGGACCGCCTTTAGGCCACTGGTGAGAGAGTCCCTCAAGTTTAAGATATCGACACTGGTATCATGAGGGGCACTTCTTGGCTTGAGCAGTGTAAAAGTTGGAGGACACTAGCAGCGCTGTAGTGGGCTGCTTATCAGGTTACAGTTGTTTGGCACATAGGTGTTCCGGCCCCAGAGCTGGACAATTAGAAGCGGGATTGAGTGATGATGCAGGATTGAGTCAAAGGAGCTGGGAGTGCTAGTATGTGACAGTGTCGGGTGAGAAGTTGGAAGGCCTCGATTGGACTGCGTGGAGTAATTGTGCTGTGACTTGATCTCAAAGTAGCCAGAGGAGGGGTGATGCATGGTTGAGTAGCACTGACAGAATTGGGTGTTATCTCAGGACTGTCCTACGAGGTGTGCAGCAGGACTGGGGCGCACTGGCAAAGCTATGAGGGAGTTCCCATGGCTGACACAGTTGTGGATCCATTCGGCATTCAGCTTCACAGGCAGGCTTGTGGTCCCATTCCTAGAATACAATGCCATGACTCCAGCCAGACTTGTCCTTCGGACATCAGTCAACCAGGCGCATCCAGCAGAGGCTCTGAGGCAGGTCCTGTCTTCACCATTACATCTCACTGCCTCCTCGGCTAGCACGAGCTAGGACCACAGGAGGGCCTTCAGGTAATAAAGACTATATTTTCTATACCTAACTCCACATCTATGTACCCACATGGTCCATATCTTCAAGGTACATAGATACAGAGTTCGGAATAGTAAATCTATACCTGTCTATTTCCAATTTCCTATCGATATTTTACCGCTCATTGCTTCTCCATACTCGGTGGTGGAGGGTGGTATCTGTGGGGGGGAGGTGTCGACACTCATTAGTACAATCAAGAGGCGAGGTGGGCTCTTTTCATTACCACACCAGAGCCCATTGCCTTCTGGATCCCACAGTGCTTTAGAACAAACCTGCAGCCCCCAGACACATATACATGGGGATGCTCACCACACACATCAGGTGAACCTATTACAGAGCGAATTTTCCCAGAGGTCAGAAGCGGTGGCTGGCTTTTAAAGCAAGTGGTTTTCTTCTTTGTATCAACAGAGAAAAGAAGGTATTCACAAAGAACCAGGTCCTCCGGAACTTGCTCCTCTCTCGCATGCGCTCTCCCTTTGAAAAGCCTGTGCTAATGCGAGGAAAAAGCAATTTTATGTAAGCTACCAGCTATGACAAACATGATTTTTTTTAAATGAGGATAAAATGGAGCAAATTTGAAACACACGCTTGCAGTGTCATTCGCTGAACATGGCATAATCAAATAACATGCAATATAATCTGCTCGCGAGGCCACCGACGATTAAAGTGCCTCGGGTTGTCTTTGTTCATAAAGCTGTGTGGCAGGGATGCGCGTGGGCTGAGGAAGCAGTGCACCATCACACAGCTACACACCTGCGAAGACAGCCCCGGTGCACTAGAATGCCCATATGTTTGGGGTTATCACAGTAAAAATTAATTTCCTGAGCCCTAAACATATAGGTGTGTAGAGTGTACATTCAATATTATCGGTTCCTCTCCTTCTTGGTTCCATGATACTCGTCGAAAAGAGGCCTGACTATCCCCGCACAGCATCCCTCAGAACAGCACTCTCTTAGACATTATCCCTTCTGAAAGAAAGGTGCCCGCCCTCCCTTAACGGGATCCCTGGAAAAGGGACTGTCTCACCTCCCCAGGCACCGGGGCCAGATTTCATCTTCTCTTTTGCTTTAGGAAATTGCTAATTACAGGCTCGACACAAAGTTTAGCTTTCATTGTTGGGGTGCCTTCCCTCAGTGGGGCGCATGGTGTTCGCTGTAGTATTGTGAGGCGGGCTTGTGTGTTCAAAGTCCTGGCCCCAGATTCCAAAGAGCTGGAGTATGAGGCCCAGCTGCATTGTGTGATCGTGGAGAGGTACTTACATCTCACTGTCCATCAAATCCCTTAGTGGTTAGAAACATACCAAGAACTATTAGTAAACGCTATGCGAAGGACTAAATATTGACTTTACGCACCACTCAGACTTGGTTTATATAGTGCGATTTTTCGCCTCTTCAAAGAGATTTTTTTTTTAGGAAGTAATGAATGTTCAGAGAGATATATGTGGGGGGCAGCATGAGACCACGCAGATCCCTTAAGTAGCATGATAATTTCAGGGAACTCCTCTTTAATGCTGCTTAACATTACTCAGCAATAGTGTAATAGGCCGCTGTGATGCATGATAAATGTACTATGTTTGTACCATGTACAACTGAAGCAGCTTACCTCAGCGTTCATCCCAAGGTGATGAAAAACGTGTTGACTAATCAAGATTTGAAAAGACGGGCAAAGCGGGTGTTTTTTTTTTTTAATAACGGGAGCACTGGTATATTTAGATAGCTCGCCATCGACAACGGTCCTCTCTTTAATTTGGAACCCGCCTCGAACACGGCACATTTTGCTCAGACATAGCAAAGGTTGCTTCCAAGCAGTAAGTGGTACGAAGTGTTACTGCATTTAGATATTGCAGGGAATAATTTTGTAAATGAATGACCCCACTTTTTTTTTTTTTTAACAGGACCTGGTTTTCTTAGGCGGTCTCCTAACCAAGTACCAACCAGACCCGACCCTACTTAGCTTCCGCGATAGGATGAGATCAGGTGCATTCAGTGTGGTACGCCCACAAGCGTCCTCCCATACCCATCAGGACAATATGGTCAGGGACTACCGAACTTCCCCCCCCCCCCCCCCCCATAAACCCATTTGTAATGAGGGACATGAGAGGCAATGACTTTTGGAGGCGGGGGTCGAACAACCCCCGGCCGTATTTATTAAAACATGAAAATAAACCAAAAGTTTAAGAAATAAACGTTATTTACACAAATTTATATGCAGAAACATTATACACATTTGATTACAATTAATATGCACAGACTTCAGATGGCTAACCTTAACATATCACTAATACATAGTTTTCCTATCCGAATCTAACATAAAGATCATAATCATACATTAATTACTTTCTGCGTATCTTAGTTGGGCCTACCGCAAGGTCATTAACTGGTGTCAGATCCTTATCACTTACCACGCCCCCACCTAGGGTTGCGCATGCGCAGGGGGCCCGCTTACCGAGAGGGTACTTCCCCCCCCCCGGTTACCCCCATACGTTCCCTGAACTCCACGCCAATTTGGGGGGTCTTGCACTGTGCGCCATTTAATGACGTTCATGCCAGTGCGGGGTGGCCAACCAGCCTAAGAGAAAGCGTGACTCCCCCCCTTCCCCGCACCCATCCAGCCAACCGGATGTACCGCCCCTGGAGTTATAGGAGAGACCCCTTGTCCCTCCCCCTGGGCGACCCCATTCGAGAATGATGCCGCCCCCTAAGGACCTTAAATTTACTGCTCACTAGTCATGACCTTACCGATACAGGCCAGCATAGTTGCCCGACTATCTGCCCCCCCCCCAACCTATCCCTTAGAAAGGTCATGCCCCTCCCCTCAGACACTCTAACCAAGCCATGAAATTCTCTAACATTAAGTCATTACCCAACCTAGTCAAATGGACCGCGTCTTTTAAGAAGCATGGTTCCCCCCTAACACACCCATGTGCAATGCACTGTAGTTTTGGAGATCTGAACAGTTTCCCTATTTTATTATTGACCCTCTTTACTGAGTGGTTCAAAGCTCTCACAGAGTCCCCCCCTCTCCATTTAAATCTGGGTACCATGTGTGACCAAACTATGTAGGAACCCTGGCACACCTTGGCTAACCAACCAATCTCAGAGATTAAGTTCTCAAACAAGACCCTCCTGCCCAACGTGACCAAGTCATTGCCCCCTAGGTGTAAAATAACGATAGCGGGAGGAGGACCATGTCTTTTCAGCAGATCACCCATAAAGCTCCTAAGTTGACTAAAGCAAAGGCCCCCCTTTCCATAAAAAGACACTGTGAAACCCATCTGCTCTGCCCGTTTCCTATAATCCCCTGCAAGGAAAACAGGTTTCCTACGCCGTACATATGAATGCCCCACAATCCACACATTACGTGTCCCTGTGACCTGTAACTTTTGATGATCGCTGCAGAGAATGTTGTCGATGGGATGATGGCAGTTCCCCCCCTGCGTGACAGGTTTGAGAAACTGTGAAGAAAACAACAGACAGGGAAGCATCAGAACCCAATTATAATGTCTCCTCACAACCTGTGCAGCCGCACATAACGCTTATAACTGTTGGACACCCAGCGTCCAATCTGCTGTACTTCACTGGAGTGCAAGCCCCTAGCCGTTGCCTCAGTGGCAGCCCCTATCCTGAAAGAATGCGTTCCGAAATCTCTTGGATTCATGCCTGCCTTGCTGATTGCCATATCCAATACTTTTTTGAACTGGTACCTGGTAAGTGGCGTACCGTCCGCATGCAACAACAACGCTCCACCCAACGTGCTATTCCTCAGACTGAGGTAATTTTCAAGATGCATTACCGGGCAACACGGGTTGTTTCGCGCCCTATGCAGTACCACCCCTTCTCCCCGAGCTTCCTGATCGGTTTTAGATTTTTTGATGGTCACAAGCAACATGTCACCTTGTACCTTTACGTACTCCATTAAGAGCCTGACCTGATTATCCTGCTTGTTGCGTGCTAAAGCGAAAGCCGCCCTGAATAATAGCGTCTCCCCCACTGAACTGCAGACGCCCCCCAGCGCCGTCAGCAGCGCACTCAGTCGCTCCAACCCTATCGGCTGCCTGGTGTCAGGAATCCCACCTTGGATTCGTCGCCACCCCTTCAATGCCTTTTTCACAATGAAACTATTTGTGGGATCATTCGTGACTCTAATCTGCGCAAAGAAGGAAACTGCCGCTACATGTCGCCTGGCTGCAGCCACTGTGCGCCCCCCCTTATGTAGGCTGTCTAAAAACAAGAGGAATGCGCCTGACGTATGCCATCTCTCCTCCCAGTCTTGCCCCAAAAAAGTACAGTAAGACCAAAACGCCCCTTCATAAGCTTTCCTGGTCCCAGGAGCTAGGCTAGACGCCACGAGGTTCTGTAGTTGGGGGCACCAATCTGCCAAAGAACTTTGGGAAAGTGTGCTGATTTTGCCTCCGCAGATGGTAGATGTTCCCTGAAAACCTGCATCTTGAAGCGAGAAAGTGCGTCAGCAGCATTATTCTGCACTCCCGGGACATGCTTTGCTTTAAACTGCACAACAGGCGAAGAATCATTTTACACCTTGCCGCCTGTTGATTGATGGATTCTACCACTGTCATGTTATCAGACCAAAAGATTACAGACTGATTCTGCAGATCCTGGGGCCATACCGTTAAAGCAACCCAAATGGGAAACAATTCCAAAAAACCTATGTTAGCTGTTAATCCACCCTCAAACCACCAATCCGGCCACGGCTGAGCCACCCACTTGTTCCCTAGTATGGCACCAAATCCCACACTACCCGCCGCGTCAGTCCATAAACCTAAGGCAGGCGACGAAGTGGGTGGACAGGGCCACACTACTCTGCCATTGAAATCCTCCAGGAATGCAATCTAAATCCGCATGTCCTGGCGAACCTCAGATGACAGTCGCGTGTGATGGTGTTTCTCGTGTAAGCCTGCCATGGCTTGCGAAATGGAGTGAGAGAATGGCCGGGCCATCGGTATCACCCTTAGCGCAAAATTCAACTGGCCTACAACTTGCTGCAACTGATGTAATGTCACTTTGTCCTTTAAAACACACTGCTGCAACGCAGCACGGAATTTCATTATCTTTTGTTCAGGTAGCCTAAAACAGCCCTGCACTGAATCAATTTCAATGCCTAGGAACTCAATTGTGGTTGTTGGCCCTACTGTCTTCCCCGAGCCAGGGGGACCCCGAATTTACGCATGAGTACACAGAAATCCTCCAATGCCACCAAACATACCTGAGAGCCTGCCGGTCCCAAAAAGAGAAAATCATCGAGGTAATGCATCACAAATGCCCTGTCATTTGCCTGAACACCCACTCTAAAAATGAACTAAATTTTTCAAAGTAAGCACAGGAAACTGAACACCCCATAGTCATGCACCTATCCATGTAAAACTGCCCCTGAAATGAAAAACCCAGCAAGTGATGATCCAAAGGATGCACTGGCAATAGTCGGAATGCAGATTCAATATCCGACTTTGCCAGCCAGGCCCCCGGACCCAAAACCCTCAACATCTCTACTGCCTGGTCAAAGGACGCATACTTTACACTGCAAAGTTCTTCATTAATGGCATCATTCAATGACTTGCCTCTGGGTGCCGACAGATTATGAATCAACCTAAACTCACCCTCTTCCTTTTTTGGTACAACCCCTAGGGGGGAACAGACAAAATTAGGCACCGGGGGAAACCCAAACGGACCCACTATTCTGCCTAAGCTCAATTCCTTATTAATCTTTTGCACTACAACCTTTGTGTTTGATCTGACAGACAATTGATTTTTGCACCCAGAAGTCCCCTTGTAATCCCCCACCGGTATCCTAAAACCATACAAAAACCCTTCCTGCAGCATCCTGGCTGCAGCATGGTCTGGATACCTATTTAGCCAGGGATTAATCGCAAGGACATCGATGGGTGAATGCGTTACCTTTTTCATTTCCTCCTCAGTCCTGTTTTTTACCCCCTCTTGGCCCTGAAAAGGTGTTCCCTTTCTTAAGGCACTTTGACTCTGGGTGAGAGGGGTGATTACATATGGCACATGCATGCCTGAATTTACAGGTGCCTTGGGCTCTAGTACAGGACTTCCTATTAAAGTCCCAACACACTCCCTTTCGCTTACCCCCTTTCTCAGTGGCCGGCGCTGCCGCACCGGAGTGTCCTGACCGAAAGGGCTGATGTGGCGGCGAAATGTGTGCCGTGCCCCAATTCTGGCCTGTACTGCCCGACTGCCCTGGGCCAAACTGATCAAACCAGGAAAAAGAATCCACCCTGTCCCATGTGAGTGAAGGGTCAAACTCTTTTGCCTTCCTGAAGTTCATATCATAGTCCTTCCACCCCACACCCCCGTATTTATCATGCGCCATTGCCACCCTGCTTTGGTAACAGGCCATTTCCGCTTGCATATTAGGTGTACGTTCAGCCACTATGGCCATATACACAGAAAATGCCCTTATCCAATTTGTCCATGTCTCCTCCACCCTGAATCTAGCCATTTCCGCCCGCCACGCACTGGGAAGCATCAAATCTTTTTGTTGTTTTGCATAATCCATTTCCCTGTTATCCATCAACAAGGAAAACATGTTTACATACGCCCCAGACCAAATCAATTCTTTCACATCTTTTGCAACATGGCGCGCTAAATATTCTTTCCTGGAAGGTAACACTCCGGCGCCCAACAAAGGTAAAGCCAGCTCCTTACCCGCTGGCTCCGCCGTCTTGGATTTTGCATTGTCGCTTTGCTGAAGCCCTGGCTGTGCTTGCTGGGCCTTCTCCGCGCCCAAGCTCTGTTCTCCGCCCGGGGCTGCCATGATCTTTGCCACCAATCTTTGGGCCTCTGCCAACGGATCGGTGCCCGCCGCCAAGGGCAACACCCCCCCCCTTACCTAACCATGGAAGAACTGCCGCTATCTGAGAGGCTAATTCCAATGGGACCTGCCCACCCCCTACTGGTGATGGTACCGGGGCCACAGGGTTCACGATAGGTGCAATGGGGCCTGCTGGGGACACAACTGGGATGACACATGGCACTACCGGTTCAGTCACGGGGGCCACCGGAACTGGGGCGGGTACTGGCGCTGGTAACCCTGGGACGTTGGGCACTATATGAGGAGTCTCTGGCGCTGCTGGGAGCCTGGACGGACCACCCCCCCGGGTGCCTCTAGAGGTGTCACTAATCTGGGCTCCTGGATCTTACCCTTCTTATGTCTAACCCTCTTAGGGAGAGCCTCCAATTCCCCCCTTGGTTTTGGGGGTACTATTATCTGCTTCGGCCTCCCAGACGGCCCGCCCTGCTCCTCTACCTGCTGCCTGAGCTCAGCCAGGCTGTGGCTCATTTGCTCCACCTTGCCCCACCTCCTATCCATAGTCGCCATCCTACGCATCATTGCTTCTAGCATATGCTCCATGCGCGAACGCTTGGCTCCCCGCTTCCCTGACATGCTATGCTTTGACCCTCGCGCTTTCCCTTCAATACCCTTCACCCAACCTCAATTCAACCCGCGCCTTAACCTGGAACAACACAAGCGACACAGGCTTAGCGCAATACAACGATCACAATATTGCAGACACAATACCTGAAATGTACAACACACACCTGGACAAATAACAATACAATATTGCAAACACTGTCCCTGCCCCACTTAACTCTCACCTGCGACAGACCGGCAACAATGTAATTACGATAAAATGCGCAAAACTACTAACACTTTGTCAATGGGTATGAGAATTCCCAATGCGTTGCCAGCCCCTCACAGGAGCAGGAATTTAACTAGCCCACCTGAAAATTGAGCCTGTAACCCTGCGAGTAATACCCCCGAACAGCAACCGCCCAGCTAAAGCATCAATCTATCCCCCAAAATCTTAATTAGATAGATGTTGCTTTATAAAACCTTCACTCGTCGGCTTCAGCCCTCAACCATTAACAAATTCAATGGCAATACACCACTAGCACCCTCGGTGGTATCAGAGCGCTTCACATGAGCACCAGTAGCTTTAATGAACTGTCGTTACGAGCCAGCCTCTTCGCTACACACCATCCGCCCACAGGCCCCCCCCACCCCTGACGAATACCTTATCGGCGCGTACGCGCGCCGTTCACCAGGGCTCACAAGCCTCTCCAAAGTGTTTCCGCCCGGTCTTGAACCGGGGACCTTTCGCGAACCGGAGCACCTCACGCGACCAAGATGCCTCAGCTTCCGTGTTCCCGCAATACGCGAACCAACCTCAGAGCGCTGCACCCAGGACGATGTCGACCGCCAGCAGCCCCGCGTAGATCGCGACCTCCAGGTCCGGAACCAGGACAACCGACACCGGCGCTGTAACGTAGGTGGAGTCCTCAGCGAACCTGCAGGGAAGCAAACAAAGACGTTAAGCAGCCTCCTAGGGGCTGCGACCAAATGCTGAGAGAGCGCGGGACTAAGAGATCGAGTCCCACGCCCCCCAGCCTTTTAAACTGATACTTGGGGGCAGACCAGTTCTAACTGGTCTGACCCCCACGCCCCCTGACCCGGAAGCGCCTTAATCGCTTCCGGGTCATGGGGTCGCCATCGCCAGCCAGTCACAGACGCGGCGCGCCCACCGCGCCATTATGACGCGGTGGGCCGCGCCGCCGGTCGACATGCGAGGGCGGGGGGGGTGGGGGTCGGTGCCCCGCCATATTTGCGGCGGGGCCGATCTCGGCCCCGCCTTTCGATTCGGTTCAGTCCAGATATCCTGTAGATGCCTGTGAAGATCTGTTTTACAGTGAACTGCATAACATGGTGACTTGAGATCGGACTACCATTGCGAACGCCATAAAAATTACCCGTCTAACTCTGCGTGACACGCATAGATGGCACAGTTAAAACCGAGCTAAAATTAGAGCTGGCTAACCATCCCTTTCAGTGCTCACAGGGCACCTCTGCTCAGCAGAAAACAAAAATGTACACTCAACCACTAGAGCTGCACTTCACGCCAGCGGCATAGGTGACCCCGTGGCCCTACTCTAGGCCTGCTGCCCAATATGTTTTCGTAGACGTCGTTGCTGTGTTACCTGTTGCTGGCTGGAAAACTAACATCCGGAAGGGGAGGTCGACTTCTCTGGCACGTGCTGTCGCCATCTCAGCGCGGGCAACAGGAAAAGACAAAAAGAAAACTGAACAATTACAGTTTGCCGCGAAGAACAAAGCTATTCCGGCTCTAATTACCACCACCACAGGCATGGCTACGCCATTGGTAGTCCCCTCCACAGTGTCCCTATGTCTACTGAGCTTACCTTTGTGGAACATCTTGAAAATACATTAGGATGTAATCCGGTGCGCAGTGGAGGGAAAAAGAGGCCAACTCCTTGCCTGGTGATGCCTTATATTCTGTCCTCCCAGGTGGCGCCCCCAGATGACGTCAGAAGGAACTTTCCTTGATGGCATCACCGATGAGGGACTCCCACTTCGCTTGTGCCCATGGTGAAACTAATGGCGCCTCTCTGCTATTTTCAGGGGGCTCCTGGTCATTACAAGCTTAATCCTGTAGTGGGTACAGTACAGATGCCTGTCTAACTTTTTCCCCCCACCTACTATTGTTTTCTGTTTTTGTGCACTGGTGGCAGTCTTCAGCTTGGTCCAGGCTTGGCTGTAAAGCGCAGTTCTGTGCACAAACATTAGTGCTTGGCTCAGCTTGTTGGAGGGTGTTGGAGCAGGGGCAGCTCCTCCGCTGGAGCAGAAGAAGGTCACCCCACTTAAATTACCTCAAAGATGAAAAATAAAATGGTAATTTGTTACCAATTTATTTTTCATACTCCTGTCCTGAACTGAGTGTCAGGACGGGGGCGGGGCCACTGCTGAATGACAGCAGCAGGGAGGATAGTGGACTGATTGTACACTTTTGAAAGTGTTCATGTCCTGTTGGCCGGCCGTCTTGTGACAGCCAGCCACACATGTGCAATTTGAAACCTCGTTAGAGTGAGTGCAGGGCTCCAGTGTCCTTGGGAGCAGCATGTGAGGCCTCTCCTTCGAATCAGGGCATGAGAGCAGCACCAGGATTGGTGTCTGCCCTCTATCTAGTTCCTGAGAAGAGTTCCAGTGCGGAGGACTGTGGACGTCAGTTAGGTAACTTTTTTTAATATTAACATTTGTGTGTGTGTGCCCCCCCTTCCCGTAGATGCCAGACGCCACTAAGTTGGAGTAGTGGTGGTATGGTGGCTGAAGATGTCCTACTCAGATTTGAGGAGCCTGTTTTGTGTCTAAACCTCAGCTCGATGTTCGGTGAATAATCTGGAAGTCACTTTTCCTTCCTGTGTTGGAAACATAAAATGGTATATTGCATGCAAGCAGAAGCTGCAAGGCTGCAATCATTGACAGTTTTTTTTTTGGGTCAACAACCTGTTCGCCCTGTATTTTCTTAGTCAACATCGGTGTATGGGGCCTGCATTGTTTTTCATTTATGTCGGCATTGAGGAGCCCCACAGAATTTCCAGAGAAATAAGAGAATACTCAATAGAATTCAGGTAGTGCTTGTGCACACCATTGGATTGTTTCTGGATACTAAGGGCCTCATTTACAATATTTTGATGCACAGCAGTGCAGCAAGCCTTCCTGTTGTGTTGCCATGCATCAAAAGAAAAGGGCAGGAATGCCCCGTATCTACAAGATGCAGCACATTCTTGCCCCTTTCCTTTGCAATGGCACACAAAGGGCTGTCATGTGCAAAAGCAGGCACCCTTGCTCCATGTTGCAAGGGTGTCTGCGTTGTAGGGGTAATTGGGCCTCATTTACATATTTTGATGCACAGCAGCGCAGCTAGCCTTTCTGCTGTGCTCCCATGCATCAAAAGAACAGGGCAGTAATGCACCGTATCTACAATGCAGCGCATATAGAAAAAGGAAAAATTATGACAAATAAAGGTATATCTCCTCGTTGCACCTCCCTTATTCTTCCCCTGAGGAGGCAGAGGAATCTGACACCTTCCCAGATTTACAAACCTTTGTATATCTGGGAATGTGTCAGGTTCCATGGGTGTTGCATGGGAACATGCACAGCAGTACCCATGGAATGCCCCTCTAACACACAGTAATGCGTGAAAAGGGACCATATTTACACGCAAAACCAAAAGGGATGATGGACGGAGTGTTGAACATTGCAAGCACTCACCCCAGTCAACTGATCTGGGTTTAATCCATCATCATTCTTTAGCTCACTCTGCCACCCCAGTTCAGACATGGTCATATGCAAATCAGTCAGACCCTGTGCCTCATGGGAACAGTCCAGCCCGAAATGCCAAGCCATGTCTTCCCTGGACCGGAAACAAGCATCCTGGGACTGGTTTCTGGCTAGTCAGCCGTCATCAGCCAGGCTAGCTTGAATCCAGTGGCAAAGTGTGCAAGGGACCCACGTCTGGGCATACCCTGCCAACTTAGGGCGAACAAAGCAAAACCAAAGGGGATGATGGACGGAGTGTTGAACATTGCAAGCACTCACCCCCAGTCAACTGATCTGGGTTTAATCCATCATCATTCTTTAGCTCACTCCGCCACCCCAGTTCAGACATGGCCATTTGCAAATCAGTCCGACCCCGTGCCTCATGGGAACAGTCCAGCCCAAACTGCTAAGCCATGTTTTCCCTGGACCGGAAACAAGCATCCTGGGACCGGTTTCTGGCTAATCAGCCGTCATCAGCCAGGCTAGCTTGAATCCAGTGGCAAAGTGAGCAAGGGACCCACGTCTGAGCATACCCTGCCAACTTAGGGCGAACAAAGCAAAACCAAAGGGGATGATGGACGGAGTGTTGAACATTGCAAGCACTCTCCCCCAGTCAACTGATCTGGGTTTAATCCATCATCATTCCTTAGCTCACTCCGCCATTCCAGTTCAGACATGGCCATATGCAAATCAGTCTGACCCTGTGCCTCATGGGAACAGTCCAGCCCGAACTGCCAAGCCATGTCTTCCCTGGACCGGAAACAAGCATCCTGGGACCGGTTTCTGGCTAATAAGCCGTCATCAGCCAGGCTAGCTTGAATCCAGTGGCAAAGTGAGCAAGGGACCCACGTTTGGGCATACCCTGCCAACTTAGGGCGAACAAAGCAAAACCACGGAGTGTTGAACATTGCAAGCACTATATTTACATGGCCATGAAATGTTACGCAGGGTGGCTTTACGTGGCCTTGTAAATATAGGCAGGCACATTGCGCTGTTGGTGCATCGAAAAAAGTGATGCACTGGAGGCGCAATGGTCTTGTAAATAAGTCCCTACATCTGGTTAGTGGCTCAGTGAGCTAATGAATCCAGCTGGGTACATTCAGTCTTTCATCCTTCTGCAGTTAAATTCATGTATACTTGGGCTCACAATGTGATTGCTTCTGGATGCTAGATGTAGCTGGTGGCTTAGTGGAATTTATGCATCCATTCCAGAATCCTGTGTTGCTCTCCCGCTGCAGGGTCTAATCCAGGTGGGTCCGGCTTAAAGTTGGTTTCCCTGAAAATACTTTTTCACTGAATCAGTTGTACCACTGCCCTTGTGATGGGAAATCTATCCAGTCTAGTATGCGCTATTTATCCTTCTGCGCTTTATATAGCCTAGAGAGAAAGAAATATATAGTTCCCCTTTTTACGTAACCATGCTTTCAGACAATGTTTATCAGCTTTATATTTCTTTCAGCAATTGGCAGATCCTAATGTATGCACTATTATCACCCCCTTTCTCTGGGCAATTTTAAAACGTTGTCGTCGAGTTTTATAGTCGCTGTGATTGTGTTTTTTTTTTTAAATTATTTTTTATTGCAGGTGTTACAAAAATTACTTTCCATAGTTAATTGCAGAGAGAGAAATTTAAGTTGAACATTGGACATATAAAGTAAAATATATGCATAAGAACTACAGTTAAGGAGAAAAACAAGCAGATAATCCATAGGACTAATGTAAATATAACTTAAGCATATTACAATCATACATTTGTATTATTATTCTTCCAGGTTTCTATCGGTTCCCAGATCATATTCCCTAGGGCTCTCGCCTTTTTACCTTTACATGCAAAGATAGCTTTCTCCTGGTTATACATAGCCAGTAGCCTAGCTAGCCAAACCTGGAAGTTGGGGGGATCTGTGTCCTTCCAGCGGGCTGTTAAAATTATCTTATAGATCGCTGTCCCTAGAAAGAGACAGATTTCCTCTCTCTTTGTATGACCGAGTGTATTATCGTAGCCCAGCATATATAGGGTGGGGGATTCAGGTATTGAGTGCCCGAACACGTCCTGCCAAAAGCCAGCTATCAGATCTCTTAGAGGAGCAAGTTTACTACACTCATAGAGCATGTGGAGTAAATGTGCCCCACTTTTCCCACACCTCGGGCATTCTGAATTCACCCTTTTCCCCCAAGAGTAAAGCTTAGATGGTGTAAAGTAGAGATCATATATGGTTTTGTATAACTGAGCTTTCAGATTGGATGAGACGAATAATTTCATTGAGAGATATAGGGACATATCAATGTCCACATTGGAGTTATTTAAATTGCATGACCATCTCCTTTCCGTATTTTCCAGATCATCCTGCTGGTTTTCGATTAGGATTGTATAAACAGTGCCGATCTTGGTTGTAGATTTGGCCATGCATTCAAATATGGGAATATTACTCAGAGAGAAATCGAAACTCCTTAGTTTTAAGATTGTATTAATCTGAATGAATTTAAATATATTATTATCCGGAATGGAAAATTTACTTTGCAGCACTTGAAATCTATTAGTGTTACCTGGTAGCAAAAAATCCCCTAACGTTAGAACTCCCAAGTATTCCCATCTTCTAGCCATACTATCATATATATGTGATGGTAGAGCTGTAGAATGCCACAAAGAAATATACTTGTTATATTTAGGTATATTAAGGTGACGCACTATTTTCCTCCAGGTACCCCAGGCACTAGTTATGATCTTAAACTTAGTTTTCTTATAGTAGGAGGGTTCCAACTGTTTTACTAGGAGACCGTTAGCCTTATCTCCTATGAGGAGTTCATAGATTGATGGTATACATTTACCCCCTATTTCTTCTTCTGGTATTTTAACGAAGAGTAGCGTGGTCATCTGTTGGATCAAGGTGGCCCACAAATAAAATCCCAAATTCGGAACAGAGAGGCCGCCTCTCATAGTTGGTAGAGAGAGAAAGCGAATTGATCTCCTTATTTTCCCGTACCCCCAAATGAATCTGACCATCTGGGATTCCATGGCTTTAAAATTTTTATCGTCAACTAGTAACGGGATTGCACGAAATAAATATAAGACCCTGGGTAATATATTCATTTTGAGGAAATTCCCTCTTCCAATAATTGATAGATGCAGGCCATCTATCCTTTTTAAATCGTTCTTAATCTTTTGGAGGAGAGGATCATAATTAATTTTAATTATTTCCTCTATTTTTGAGGATATCCGAACTCCTAAATACATTGCACTATCAACTCTACTTGAATCAACAAATTGGGTATTATGAGTGCAGATAACCATTGTTTTATCTCTATTTAGAGTGTATCCAGAGAGGCGACCATAACCCTGGGTAATCTGTTCAATAGTCTATAAAGCCTCGGCAGGGTGAGATGTTATTATAGCCACATCATCGGCATAAGCGAGGATTTTGGTATCAAATGGGCCTATTGTAACAGGTTTAATAGACTCTGTTTTTAACAGTTTCAAGATTAGGGGGTTTATATAGAGGGCAAAGAGAATCGGAGAACATGGGCAGCCCTGGCGAGTGCCTCGAGATATATCAAAGTACCCAGACTCAAGACCCATTGCCAGAACCCTAGCTTTTGGCATAAAATACATAGCCTTGATGGATTTCATGAGACAGGGCCCAATGTTGTTTTGCTCGGGTACCGCCCATAGGAATGCCCATGAAACCCTATCAAAGGCTTTCTCCGCATGTAGAAGGATCATCGACATCCGGCCGCCCGAGACACCCATGGCCTCAAACAAGGCGATAGCCCGGCGGATATGATCCGTAGTGCCCCTGCCCGGAATGAAGCCATGCTGCCACGGGGAGACCAGACGCTCGACGATCCCTCCGAGGCGATTAGCTAGAATCTTAGAATAGAGTTTCGAGTCAGTATTTATGAGAGAAATTGGGCGGTACGATGTAGCTAGATTGGGCGGTTTGTCTTTTTTAGGAAAGACAACTATATTCGTTTTCCTCCAAGAACTAGGAGAGGTGGCGCGTACCTGGACACTTATAAATAAATCTAGAAGAAGCGGTGTTATAGTCTTACCAAGAATTTTATATAGCTCCAGGGGTATTTTATCTGGGCCTGCGGCCTTGCCTGGAGCAAGCTCTGCAAGGGCCGTTTGTAGCTCTAGTAGGGTTATGTCTCTTTCTAGATCTTGTCCGGTAGCATCCTCTAGTCCTGGGTTACCCGCCTGCTCAGTTGCCCACCTAGCAAATTCATCCTTGATTATTAAAGGGTCCAGCGTATCCTCATTTTGGTAAAGTTTCTGATAGTATTTTTTAAAAGCTTCTAGAATGGCTTCAGATGTTGTGTGGTCTTGACCGTCTGCCTTAATACTGGTAATTAGGTTTAGGGATTGTTTTTGTCTAGTACGGAGAGCCAATTGCTTGCCGACCATCTCACCCGCCTCATATATCTCGTTGCGATGGGATTGATAGATCTCTGCTGCTCTCTTGGTTAGCCTACTATTAATTTCCATTTTAAGAATCATCATTTCATTTAGAATCTGCCCTCCATCACCACCTTGCATTATTATAGCGGTTCCTTCCCAGCTAGTTCTAGGAGAAATAACTCGTTGGCTCTAACCAGCTCCTTCCTCTTTCTGGCCACATAGCTTATTGTTTCACCACGAATTGAGGCTTTAAAACAATCCCAGACCACATCCCGTGGGGCACTATAACGATTAGCTTCTATAAATCTTTGTGCCCATACTTTAATATATTCTATATAGTCATTATCAACTAATAATTTTCTATCGAAGGACCAGCTTGACCGAGGTCTTAGAATATTATTAGTCCTTAATATGAGCACTAAGGGATTGTGATCCGAGATGATTTTTGGAAGTTTATTTATTTGTTTGTACCTCATTAAGCCAACTACTTGTCATCCAGATATAATCAATGCGGACATATTTATTATGTGGATATGAAAAATAAGTATATCCCGGATCTTGATGTTGTTTCATGTCCCACACATCGACTAAGCCTAGACTTACCTTTAATTGTAATATGGCTCTGTATACCTTCGGTTTGTATCCCACATATTTAAATTGCTCATGATTACATATCAGGTCCCGGTGAATCAGAGAGATGTTGAAATCTCCACAAAAAATTAATGTGGAAGGCCAGGATGCTAATTCCAATTCTAGATTGAAAAAAAAAAAGATGGATCATCCTGGTTAGGTTCATAAATAGAGCATATAGTGATACCTACTTTAAGCTCGACAATCACCCACCGGCCCAGAGGGTCAGCTGTCTTACGTGTAGGCGGTCCTAAAAAAGATTTTGCCAAGATAGCTACTCCTCTTGTTCTAGTAGTATGGGTTGTGCTTGCCATTAAGTCAAACCCCGGGACCCTCAATATATTTCTTTCTGCCCAGGGGATGTGTGTCTCTTGAAGACAAATTATATCGAACGTATTTTGGGAGATCACTCGCCACATTCGATCCCTTTTCCCCTTATCATTGAGGCCCGCTATGTTCCATGAGCATAATTTTAAGCTAGCCATACTTCATTATATCTATTAACCAATCAGATTTTACTGTATGACCAGATTTGGCAATAATAATTTCATGAAATCCATTTCTATCTCTGCTTCCATTTTTATTTCCATACCTGCAGTTGCATTTTTTATATATTTTCACCCCCCTGAATCCCAAACCATTTCCTAACCCCTTGCCCTCCCTCCCCCCACCCACCCCCCCACTCCCCCATTGCTAGGGCAAATAGACTCCATGAGAGTCTGTAATGATGGACGTGCAGTGAAAGGCCAGTGCTCTCTATTAGATCTATACCCCTCCTTAATAAAATATTTTAGACAAACTTATCCCCCCCGCCATATTCCAGAGCTTGGAGCCACCGAGAGAAAAATATCAGAGGGATAGCATTAATTAACCAAGAGCGAGGAAACTAAATTTCAGCCCTAGAGAGTGTCCAGATATTCCTTAGCTTTTATCTCAGAGGTGAAGAACTTGGTCTGATTACCATTAATAACTTTCAAACAGGCCGGATTATTCAGGAATGCCTGAAGCTTTTTTTCTTGAAATGGTCTAATAAGTTGGCGGAGACGCCACCTCCGCTCAACCGTTACGTGACAGAAATCGGGGCGTACAAAATAAGTTATGTTGCCACTAGTTTTTTTTGCCTCAGGTCTAGCTTTTTCCCATATCGCCTGTCTCAGCAGAAAATTGCCAAAGTATACCAATACTGCTCTTGGATACGCCCCAGGTTTGGGGGTGCTTCTCATGTTAAGGGGTACCCGATGGGCACGTTGTATCTCAATATCCCACTTCCACGTAGACAACTCTGGGAGGGAATCCTGAAACAGTTTAACCATGAAAGAGCGGATGTCCCCCCCTTCAACTCCCTCGGGAATTCCCAGGACTCGTAGGTTACTTCGCCGTTGGCGATTTTCCATGTCCTCGAGTTTCCACATCATGTCTGAGAGTTCTTTATTGTGCGCCTCAGTCTTCTCGTGATTTAGTGCAGTTTCCGTTTCATTGAGCAATAATCTTGACTCCATCTTATTCATACGATCGTTGACGGAATCAATTTTCTTCGAAAGCTTACGGACCACGCCCTGCACCTTACGTAGCTCTGCTTGGGCCCTACGACCATCATGAGAAGTCTCTTCCCTATGCGCAGCTATAGCTAACAAAATCGTTTCTAACGTTGGCGCAATCGTGTCTTGAGTGGTGCCTTGCTCTTGATGTTGATTAGAATCAGAGATAGGTCGCTGCGATTGTATCAAGGTTGTCCCTGGGGGGGGAGATCACTAATAGGAGTATAATCCCAAGCCAAGTCTATTGAGTCGTGACGGCTTTTCCTGTGTTTAGGTCCCAGTTTCTGAGCAGTTCTAACCTTACTAATGTTAGTCTCTTCGTCGCTGGACTCAGATAAATTAGAAGCAGTATCGGTTGACCATCCCAACTCATCAGAGAAGGAATAAAAATCACTGGGTTCCTTATCCTTATCTCTATCTTTATCTGTGTCAGCCTCACTCGGATTTTCACTCGGATTTTCAGATCCAAGTTGCACAGATTGCCGATCTCTCGATAAGGACACTAGAGCCTGATTCCCGGGCCACTTGTTTGAGTGAGGAGGGGTACTAGACAAGCATCGCTTCCAGTCTCAGAAGTAAGTACTGAGTGAGGACTGTCGTCAGTTTTCCCATTCATTACAGTCTTACTAGAAGCTTGTATCTCGCCATTGCCCCCCCCAAAGGACCCCTGTGATCTTCCCCCCTCTCACCGTCTGTTTATGTATGTGGCTCCGTCTAATTTCGGCAGAAGAGACTCCATTGGTGCTGTTGTCAGTTTTCGTGTGAGTAGCGCTCGCCGCAGCAGCATCCAGCGCATCTCGAGTGTGAGGCTTGCACTGCTCACCTCGACCCGGAAGAGAACGAGCCGGGATCCCGCGTAGGAGCTCAATCACGGAGGAGACAGTCTGTCCACTCTTCCGTGTTGAGCCGCTCACATTCAAGCCCTTAGATGGAATCCTCTCTGATGCTCCTCCACTGTAACTCGGGCGGCCAATCTGGTCACTCTCGTCTCTTTCTGCTTCGTGGTCGCAGTGACTGTGTTCTTTGAGGCATTTTTCGGAGCCATGCTGCTACACTGCTGGATTTCCGTGTCACTCAGGTAAGATTGGCGATGGCTTTTAAAGTTTTTACTGATGCTGCATAAATACCGGACTATAGATAGGCCGATTACTGAGGCCAAAATCGAGACCCGGCTCTTACTCAATATTTCAATCCTGTCGGCTGATTCCTCGAGCAGCATTCCTCTGATTCTTAGCGTAATTGAAGCCTGTATTTAAATCTTCACATAACAGGCTGTGAAGCTTAGCTACGAGCACCGGCCGGAGCTCACTGCACTACGGTCTCAAGCGGCCGCCATCTTGCCCCAGTCGCTGTGATTGTGAATAGGGAAGTGCTTCTTGTTTAACCTTTTTATAACACCAAAATTGTAAAAAGGTTGGCTTATAATTGACAATCTTTAATGGAAGATATAGGGGATGGTGTAAATGTAGGTCGTTCTGGTACTCCTAAATTATTATTATTTGCTGTGATGGATTTTATCGTTATTCTAGTAATTATAGTGGTATAATTATGTACAGGTTTCAGAAACGCTCTCAGGCATCAAACAGTTATTTGTATTTATTGTACTTTTATGCGTTTTAATTAATGCAGAATAAAGTTATGTGTCTAAATGACACAAAGTACCTGGGGGGTCATTAGGATGGCGGGCAGACTTGAGTCCGCCCGCCATCCTAGCGCTAACGGGACCGCCTGCCTGCCATGTGGAAAGTCCCACACCCCTAATCATGATATGACCACCACCGTGACGGTTGCATCTGTCAATTTAACATTGCGGCTGGTGATGATGGCTTCAGCACCCGCCGCAATGTCAAATGGTCATGATGTGCACTTCCCTGCACAACGTGGCAGGCACCGGGCAGTGCATGCCACCTGGTGCTTGGAAATGGAGGGGGGTACCATAGTACCCCCCAGTGCACAACTGCCCCCCCCACAGGGGGCCTGTAACAGGCCCCCCGAAGCCAGCCTCCGCCAGCCTTTCCATGACGCCAGCATTGTGATCGGGCTGGCGGTGCTTTCGAGGCACCGCCACCATATCCACAGCCTAAACCGCTCCGCCAGGCAATCGTTACGATTGCCTGTGGCAGAAGCGTGGCAGGTGGGCTTTGCACCCGCCTCGCTTGCGGAACGATTCCCCCCGCCATCCTGATTTGGCAGGGGAAATGGGCATGCAAATAGCGGAGGGACTGCCACCGCCGGGCCAGCGGTGACAATCCCTCCACCATTGGAATGAGCCCCTTAGTGCTTCACATAGGAGCACATCTACACTGACACTGTGCTCTTTTTGGTTTAAAAGTTGGAGCTCAGTATACAAATGCCTTCATGGTTTAGGCTCCTGATAAATACTTCATTACATTTAAATAATTTTTAAGGTGGTGATTTCTGTGTGTACAGGCACGATTGGGAACCTTTGTCTCAATCATGAATTTATTTTTGTGAACTACAGGGTTCTTTGACTTGCTTGATGTGAAGATACACCTAATTATTGATGTAAAATATTTCTCCAACATACATTCATGTTCTAGTACTAGGGTCGATGTTGGGAAGGTAATGTCCCCTGCATTGTAGATGGACTCGCACCCTGCCCAAACTGTGAGTGACTTTGGTATCCTGTCTTTCTTTTGGCCCTCCACCCACAAAATCCTGGTTGTGCGCTGAAGCCTGGGCCCAATATTGATCATGAAACAGAAAGCCTGTCTACAAGATCTTGTGGGAAATGGGAAAAGCTTACCCCTTAACTAACATAAGTCTACCCTCTGTGTCCCTGGGACATATACAGAAAGTGCTGATGGGCGTGACAATTTTGGAATCCATATAGGTTAGACAGGCCTTTTCCTCTGTTCCACAAAAGATGAAAGGAGTGGTCTAAATTAAACAGTTTGCCACACGAGTGGGTCTAGAGCCAACCTATGTGAAACCGAGGTTCTTGTGATCTCCAGGCCTGACCAATAAACCATGGGCCATATTTATGACCCAGTTTGGATCGCTCTTGCACCAGGCAACTTGGTGCAAGAGTGACACAAACTGTAAGTCAGATTTTTTAAGCCACTGTGCATGGGTTTGAGTGGCTCCAAAAATCTGGAGTAATGCAACTCAGCGCAAATCGCTGTGTTGCGTTACTCTGCGCTGGGTAGGCATTCGATGGCTGTTGCATGGCTGACATTGTAAACCTGGGAATGCGCTAAAAAGATATGCCTCCCAGGAGAGGCGTAATGAGGAGAAAAATCTTTATTTCTCCTTGTTATTTTCTCTTTCTGTGTGTGCTGCATCTCAAGATTGTTTTTGTTCCCTTCCTGCACAAAAACAATCCTGGGTGCAATGCAGGCTCCCTTATGCCATGGTGCAAGGGTGTCTGTATTGGTGCTAGGCAGCCCATTGTGCACCAGTGTAGGGGAAAATTCAGGAATGTATCATATGCCTTAAATATCATGAATTCCTGCCCTTTCCCAGTGACAAAGTTCAGCATTGCATTGCACTGCACCACTATTTCATAAATGTGCCCCAAGTTTGTAAGCAATGATCTACCAGAGTGCCCGTGTCTGCAACCATCAAGGAGACCTGTACTGAATCTGCTTTCACCATACTTGAAGACCTTGCTCCAACACCATGGAATGGAAAGAAAGGATTTCCCACCGTGTGGGCTGAAACTTCTTGTTTAAAGACCCTTTACCAAGCTTTTACCAAGTTGGTGCAGTCTTCCTTTACTGGTTTGACATGAAGAGGTGGTGGGCCACTGGAAGTAGCTACAGTGCCCGCGAGGGTGAGTACTCGCTCCACATGGCGCACCTATTGATGGCAGCTCTGATTGCACACCATGGTTGGATAACACAATAACTCCTGAGAGACACGGACTTTGAATTGGTGGAACAGATTTTGCTGGGACTTAAAAGTTAACTGCAACGGTATTTAAGGACTGCCTTGTTAAGGATTTTGGACTGCCCTATGGGTCACTGATTACAGAAAAGCAGCTCAACTTGGTTATGCAAGCTTCTCCTGTGCTTAAATCTGAGATGTGTGTTGCTCAGTGTAGTGTACTCAGTGGACCAGGTAGTGTGTATCCAAGTAGTGCTACTTCTTTTTGTACCATACCACATTTTGGTGTAAGTAAGGTACTTCTTAAATGAAAAGCCTTGTGCCTGTTGTTTGATTGCTTGAGTTCTGAGACTTTACCTCCCACACTACCCCCCGAGATGCTTTCGGCTGCTCACCAATGTTGCAGCTTTCTTATCAGATAATCTAAAGATACAACACTTATGCAGGATCAGGGGTGGTATTTTTCTCAAGAATATATAAGAAAATGTACCCCAATTTAGAACTAGATTGTCATAAAATCGAATAGTATAATAAATTAAGCCTTCTTGAGACAAAGTATACGTTAGAAACCATGCAAGTTTATTAAATAATTAAAGTTTGTTACAGAAGGCTAAATATGGTTAGTGTTAAAATCAGGCAAAGTGCATAACAAATCATATATAAGGAATTAACATACAACTCAATTCAATTGCAAAAATCAGTTGCCAATACCAGATAAAGGTGGCATTTCATCTAATAAATGCAGCATGAGACTTCGGAACTCTCTAAGAAAGAGTTTGTTAATTATTCTAAGTCCAGATTATATGACGGACTAATGTGAGTCTGTTCTCTAAGAATCAAGAAAGCAACCATAGCTCCCATCCTAAATAAGCCCTCTTTTACAGGAAAATATACAGTAAAAATTACACAGTCAGCATGAGGTGAGAACATTTTTACCACAGCTCAGCTAATCACAATACAAAATAAAATACAACAATACCTAACACCATCCCTTAAATCAATAGTAATTAGTCCCCTTTTGCCCTAATGTCAGTGGTTGTGACAGTTTCATATAGTTACACATAATAAAACGATAGACTTATGAAATGAATAGACCAACTGAGGTCAAACAGCAATATTTGAGAGGAAAGCTTCTTCCAGAGTGTATAACGAACAACTGTTTCATTCATGTAGTACTGAGAGGGTTACAACACGTATTACATTCAGTATTGTTTCAGTGCACTTGTTGATGAATGTGAAGTCAATGAGAAATGAAAACTTGTATCAAGTATAGAAATACAAGATGGAGTCTGGGCTTAGTTTGGCCAAGCTTAGAAAACACAGTTCTGTAAAGTGGAATACACTTGTTTTGGTTTCAAATCATTCATATCACTAATGGATTATTTATTTATTAATTCGATATCTGCTCTCACAACCCCCACCCCCCCTCTGATGATGAACAAATCATTATTATTCAGACACTCTAACTACATTTATTTACAGCTCCGTTTCCATCATCTTCTGCTTCTTGCACGTCCATTCTTTCAAAGTCACAATATTATCATAAGCTTGTGACTTAACGTTCTCCAGTTCCATATCATCTCCCTTTTCCTTTTTCTGATTGCTGACACCTTATTTTCACACCCACAACTTATATCCTTCTTGAAACAAATTACAGCTAAGAATGTTAGTAAATATTTGGGACTGAGTACACAAAGGAAAATATTGATGAAGTTAGAATTTTCAGAAGCATGCTTCCACCTACATCACCAAACCTTTCACTAACCTTTGTAATTCCTCTTCCAGTCTCACTAAACCATGAACCAACTGTTTCCCCAGACCATAATTTTGAGGAACCTTTGCATCACACAACCTATTAGTGATGTTACTAATATAATTATTGATAAGCTCAGATATGAATGTGTAGCACTTCTGAACCCTAAGCTCACAACAAACTCCTCACTGTTTTGCAAGAAGAATGTCCAAAGTAAGGCGATTTTGCATCATCATAGCACGTATAGTCATTAGTTCTTTTTTAATACAGGTTAATGCTCCTGCTTTGTTAGCAGCTCAACGATCCATTACGGAAGACAGTATTCTTATTTTCACATCATTCAAAGCCACACCCATAGAAGGTATGAAAAACCAAGCATATCCATCATTACTTGTCCAAAACTCATTCCACACTTCTAAGACTCATATCTTTCCTTTCACACTCATTCACATGATAAACCCAAGGGAAGACTAAAGTGAGGTAGCAGCTTCCTACCCAATTATGTGGGAGATTAAAAAAAAAGTTTTGCCTCAGACATGATAAATTCCTCAAAATATTGGTTCTTCATCAGTGACAAACTCATCATCAACCACGTAACTCTAATTATACACACTTTTCCCAACCATTTCTATTGAAACATCATTCTAAGATTTCTCATGCACCATACACATGACTCCTTTCTTCTCTTGCTCGTTTCAGTCTAGGATGTGTTTTTGAATACCTGAATCTCTCTTCAGCATCTTCTTGAAACTCAGTCTCTCTTGTCTCTTCCCAGTTTCTACTATTTTTCATTCATCTTTCATTACATTCTCTAATAAATTCACCCTCCGCAACACTCAGTTTACACAAACCTTTACTTAGTCATGCTGTGTCTTAGATTAGTTTCTATGATCAGTCTCAAATGTTTAGAAATAGATGCTAAACCCCTATCTTCATGTAGTTCACCTTATTTTTACGTTATTTCCAGCGCTAACCTTGTTTAACACTGGAAACACGGCACACAATCTCAGTAAATTCCAGCCCAAGAGTGTAAACAGGTCCAAGGAAGGGGATTGTTTTATCTCTAGATATTATCTAATCTTTAACCTGGTCTGCCCACTTTCTCCACCAAAAATATTGATGCTATTGTATCAGATAATCTAAAGATAAAGTGCCTACACAGGATAAGGGGCAGTGCTGTCCTCAACAGCCTATGAGGAAAGGTGCCTCACCATATATGAAATTGTGAGCAAATCAAACAGCATAATCAATTAAATAAACTTGCTTGAGAGAAGATATCAGTTAGAAACCATGATGGTTTGGTTTATTAAATAATTAAAGTTCAATACAGAAGACAAAATATAGTTAGTCTCAAAATCAGGCAAAATGCATACTAGTTAAATTGCAGAAATCAGTTTTCTATACCAGAAAAATAATTAAGCTATTAAATGGAGCATGAGAGTTAGGGCCTGAGTCAAGAAGAGTTTCCAAATTATCAAAAAATATAAAGTATGCAACAAACTAATGTGAGTACTGTTGTACTCTCTGGTAGAAAGTAGACGCTGGTAGCCATGTAAATTCTTAAGTACCTTTATTCCAGTTGTACAGCAAGATGGTAGGTTGGTACATCAACTTGGTATGCTGGATAAACAGGTAGTAATGATGTAGATTAGCCCAGTAGTCAGCCCTTGGTCCTATGCCACAGCAAACCCCACCGGGAGCAGCCTGCCTGCTGCTCAGCCCATCTGTAACTGTCTTACCTCACTCAGTCAGACTCCCAACATTCCACGCATCACAGCATTCTCAACATTCTACTCCAAACACACACTGTGGCTGAGCAGCAGGTGGACTGGTAAACTGCAAGATATGAAAGTACTCTGCAGGGCATAACACATCCCCCTCCTTTTAAAATGAAAAACAAAAGTGACATTGGTACCATGGAAAAGCAACAATGCAAAAAGAGAACACTATCCACAAGAGAAAGTACATTTGCAATAAAATGATTCCAAACTCTGGGATGCATAAAAGTGTTAAACATCACTAAAGAATCAGAAGCAATAAAAAGAAAAGAAAATAGATTGAGACAATAAGTAGAGTATAGCAAAGGGGAAACAAACCCCGCAACTCCCATCCTCGTCGCCAAAATATGTTGTACTCTCTGGTAGAAAGTAGACGCTAGTAGCCATGTAAATTCTTAAGTACCTTTGATTCCAGTTGTACAGCAAGATGGTAGGTTGGTACATCAACTTGGTATGCTGGATAAACAGGTAGTAATGATGTAGATTAGCCCAGTAGTCAGCCCTTGGTCCTATGCCACAGCAAACCCCACCGGGAGCAGCCTGCCTGCTGCTCAGCCCATCTGTAATTGTCATACCTCACTCAGTCCGACTCCCAACATTCCACGCATCTCAGCATTCTCAACATTCTACTCCAAACACACACTGTGGCTGAGCAGCAGGTGGACTGGTAAACTGCAAGATATGAAAGTACTATGCAGGGCATAACAAGTACTGTTAGAAATAGGATTTCTGGTTGGCTAGGCTTGCGCCTAAGCCAGGGAGAAACCACCACTCTAGTCAGGACAAGGGAGTTACACGCTGAAGATAACCCCTGCTCACACACTTGGTATATTGGCATGAGCAGTCAACCCTATCCCAGAGGCCATGTGTAAAGCGTTTGTGCATCACACACATACAGCAGCAACAGACTAGGCACACTACAAAAGGAACTCCACACAAGGTTATATCAAAAATAGCCTTTGTATTATCATAAATACATTAGAATAGTAATCACACCATATACACTGTCCAAACTGGCACTAGGCAATATTTACAGGGGATTATATACACATGACAGGGCCAATTGGGCCACTGTCAGAACCATCACAAGCACAAATACTAAATGTAGAACACAACCAGTACTTACCGGCAAAACATTGTACTCGGCATCATATCCTGCAACATAAAGCATATTATGCAATCAGCATCACATTAGGCGTAAAATACATTATGAGCTAACGTCATAAGCATAAACACATTATGAATAACCTCACCAGCATAAACACATTATGCCATAACCTCATAAGCCTAAACGCATTAGACAATAACCTCACAAGTATGAACACAGTATGCCATAACCTCCTAAGCATAAATCACATTTGGCATATACCTCACATAAATCACATTATGCAGAAACACAGAAATCACATTAGGGCCTGGCGCCCTATCAATCTAACAGTCCCCCTGGCCAACTGGCCTTCTCAGAGGGCTCAAATGCCCTATGTCCATAATGTCAGGGCTTGGGCTGCCGATGCAACAGAATTCGCAAGGGCGCAATTGCGCTGGGGCAGAGGAGTGTATCTCACTCCTGTCTCATCCAAAATGCCCCCACAGAAATGATGGCCTAAACATTGCAGCTGCTGCTAATTGCCATGCAGCTGTGAATCAAATAGAGGCCCTGACACAACTGTGCCTCTCCTGTCCACGCAGGGACTTCTATAACAAATTGCTGCCAAAAGTTGCAGCTGCCTGCGCTCTCGCAGGGCAGCTGGGATCAGCAGTGAACACACAGCACAGCTGTGCCTCTGGACCCCCACGGGGGCCCTAAGGATAAATTATGGCCAACGTTGAATATACAAAGAGGCCCTGGCACTACTGTGCCGCCTGAGCCCCCCTCTGGGGCTCTACAACAAGAATGCAGCCAACGTTGCAGCTGCCTGCTATGACGGGTCATTTGTAAATAAACCAAAAGGCCCTGCTCTGGGGCTCTCTGAACAAATCTGCCCGCATCATAAGAGCGGCCCACTCACTTGCGGGACCGCTCAAGCACTGTACATCAATCGGCACAAACAATGGTGAAGCACCCACTCATCAGGCTCTCCGTGGGGCTCTGCGCTCCTCTGAATGCCGCTGGGAAGGGCACCAGCAGTGTGCCCTGACCGGCACTGCTCCCGGGGGCCTCGCCTCCTTCTCCTCGTCCCCTCGGCCCGGCAGCATCAATTCCCCCGGTCTGCAGGAATTGGCGGGGCTTCCCTTTCCGCTCGGGAGCCCTGCCCATAGTCAGGCACGAAAGTTGCCTGGCTTCCACGTCGCACCCGGGTTGCGGCGCTTCTCCTCTCCTGGCGGTGCAATGCGGGGTGGGCACCCGCTTTAAGTAAAGCACATAAGCGGGGTGGGCACCCGCCATCAAGTCCAAAGGCGGGGTGGGCACCCACTGTCAGAATTGCATAAAGAGGGGTGGGCTCCCGCTTTGATCCGCAAAATGCGGGGGAATCCCCGCGTCGGGATTTCCTCCATAAGGGCTGCAGCTCCGCGCAGCAAAGCCCACGCTCTCCTCTTTCAGGGCAAATCAAGTATAGCGTTAGAAGCATTGAAAAGTCCTTTAGAGATCAAGGGGCAAGGCTGGGCCCAGGGAGGCAAGCCCCCATAGCGGTTCCTCCTGGGCCCCAGCAGCAGCATTCCCCACCAAGTTCAGGAACAAGCACACGCACACAATCATGGGGTCACAGCCCCTATACTTATACTACCTCTCTCCTTTGTCTGCAGTGCAGGGCTTGGGGAAACCAGATGCAACTGGTTCAGGACGGAATTGGAGCACTTTGTTTACCAGGCTCCTCTTCTCCTTTGTCAGGTGGGGGCTCAGTGATCAGACACACCACAGGGGGCGGAGCCAGCATTGTACAGGGCAGGCATAATCCTGTTCAGGAACAGGGGACTACTCCTCCCTCCACTCCAGATTTAGATGTCCTATTCAGCCTAGTGCTGACTCACCCTGCCCCTCCTGGAGCCACACACACCTCCCAGTCCCTGTCACTCAAAAGCCAGACATGCAATTCACATCAGGTAGGCAGACACATAGCACACAGAAATACTAACTTCTAAAAGTGGTATTTCTAAAATAGTCACAATAAATCTGTGCACACCATTGCGCAGCATTTATTATTACAATTCCAAATATACTAAACTTGACCACGCTGCTCCTCTCATATCAGGGATTACCACTGAAACACTTATCAGGGAATTCCCAATGCATTCCTATGGGAGGGCAGGCCAATCTTACCATATATACCACAGAGAGCGCACACACTTTACAGTGGACAGCAGTGCTAAAGTGCCCAGAGGTCTAAAACCACCAACACCATGTCAGAGAAAGGCTAGGGGGAAAGGCAAAAAGTTTAGGGATGACCCTGCAAAAAAGGGCCAAGTCCAACAAGTACGTTCTCTCATAATCAGGGAAACAACTCTGTCACACCTCCAAAATGGATCCTCTTTTTAGGAAAATACACAGGGAAAATCACACCTTCAGCTTGAGGAGAGCATAGGCTTAACGAATCACAGTTCTTGACACCATACTCCAAATGAATAATAATTAGTCCCCTTTCCTTAATACCATAAAATGTGACAGCACAAATCTAGCTGCACATAATACAATGATAGACTTATGAAATGAAAGTAAATAGCCCACTCAGCTTCCTCTAGAGCTCACAAAGAGCAGGATTTTAATTCGTAGAGAGCAAGGAGAGTTACAAACCTTATTATATTCATTATTGTTTAGTATACATTTTGCTATATATGGTGTCAGTGAAACATGAAAACATGGCCTTGTTTTGAAATACAAGGGGCCGGATTCACAAAGGTAAAGTTAGACGAAAGTCTAACATTACGACTTTCAGTATTCACAAAGGGCATTTACAAGTAGTAAATGCCCTTTGTGAATACCGAAAGTCGTAAAGTTAGACTTTCCGTCTAACTTTACCTTTGTGAGTCGGGTCCAAGATGTCTGGGCCTAGTTTTCCAAGCTACAAAAACACAGTTCAGTAAAGTTGAATAGCTCGCTCTGGTTGTTAATCATTCACATGGCTAATGAAGTCTTTATTTTTAGGTTAAAAACCTGCTCTAACAAGCAGTGTTGTAAATAAAGTGCCTCCAAAAAGCACCGGGTTGAACATGTTCTTATTGTGTCTATTGATTGCGTGAGTTCTTAAACTCTACCCCGCCACACAACCTCCCTGAGATGCCTTTGACAGCCTAAAGTCAAGTGTGAGAGTGGTGCACTTGGCCCAGTTGCAGAGCTGTAGTCAGATGGACCTCAGTCCACCAGTGGTAAACTCTCCCAACCATCACAGTTAAAGCCTCGTAACTCCGGCTTGGCCTGTGGCCCCTGAACGGGTTCTGATAGTCGTCTATCGTGAATGTTTTTTGGAGAAAGGCATGGTACGTTCAAGGACTGAGGTGCCACTGGCGAGGAGTGCTTGCACGGTCAAAAAACAAGAAGCCTGCAGCTGGGCACGCACTTGTGAGAACCTATTGACAATGAGCATGCGCATTTCCGTGGCCCTTGAACATACATATGCAATCAAGAACTGCATAATAGCACAATAGTATGTGTGAAACAGTTCAGAAATATGCATGTGTGTTGCTGATGAGCAGTTATCAAACATGCATGCATGCTCAGGAACTGAAATAATGTTCTTCCCTTCAGAGAGCTCTTTCCAAACTAGTTTTGTCAATATGGCAGACCTGCATGTTTAAGTTCCATAATTGTGTACAAAGACCCTTCTTGTTCAATAAAAATGAAAGTTATTGACAAGCTGTTTCTCAGGATCTGCTGGCTTTTACTGTCCCTACATGTTTAGGTACAAATTTGCTATTCCGAGGTGAAATGGAGAATGACAGTGTGGTGTCCGACCTCGCTCTAGCAACCCTAACATTTTAAGCCTTGATGTTGTTTTTGAGTCTGGCTTAACAGTGCAGCTATCTGTAAAATGTATTGTTTCCAAATCTTTAAAATATGCATAGAGTGGGCTTTGGCTCTACTCAAAGGAATATTATTCTCTCACATCCTCTTATTGTCTATTTGTTGTATCAGTCTGCCCGAGAGGAAGTACTTTCATTGGAATGCCTGAGGGAGGATTTTAACCTGGAAAAGTACATTTAATCATCATGGTTTATGTCACATTCAACTTTTTATCTCCTATATACAGAAATCAATTATTGTGTGTTACTTTTTCTCAGCTTTTTCAAAGACAATCGTACAGGCTTTAAAGTGCATGTGATAAATGTAATGAGCTTTTGTCAATGCCTGTGTTTATATGTGTTTGGCACATTAAAACAAGACATTTTGATGTTGTCGATGTTTTTTCTGTCTGCTCGTGTAAGTCATCACTCTCCATCTAAATCGGAGAAAGTCATGTGGGTGCACCAAATTTCCACTTGCAGTTCATAAAAGCATTAAAAACCTAGTTCTCCTTCTTACTTATAGTTTGCTCTGTTCTACACTTTGTACCACTAGACAATGTCAGTCTCAGTTTTAAACTTGTCGTACACAAGCATTTGGAGACTTGAAATCTTTTATCTCTTTTTTTCATTTTTTTTTTCTTTCAATTCTCCCTGTTGGCAACTCTGTTTTATGATTTTCAATGGCTGGTTGTACCTATTTTTTTGTTTATTCTTCAGTCACCAGCCCCAGAAACAGCTGTGCACAAGCCTTAGGTGTCTGCATAGATTATTGGCACTGATCATGCACTGTGTCTAGTAAGTGGGGCTCCCAAGCCTTCTTTACAGAGCCTACCTTAATGGACATTTGTCTCATAAATCTTACTTAAAAATAAAAAAATAAAAAAATTGTTGAGCCTAAAATGTCTTTTGCAGCATTCAGGGGTATTCCGTGATACTCCTTGTGTGTGCAACAGGTCTCTTTGCTCCCACTTAACTCACAAGTATTTTAATTGTGCCATGGTCCTCATACCAATCCCAATGTCCTATTGTTGCCAGAGAAAGATTGTCAGCTGGTGATTGCCAATCAGAATATTACAGTTCTACATTGGTTGGATAATCATTTTCAAAGTGCTTGCATTGGATTAGCCAATATCATGTTTTCAATTCCAAAATTAGTTCTCAAACAGCTGGTAAACCCCTGTTAAAATATACAAAAGATTACACTTTTGAAGCCTAAGTGACACATTTCTGTAATACAAATTCTCAGAACAGACAGTTGAAATGAATTACTCTAAACTATAAACAGGACCTATTCTGATTAAACTTATAATTAAATTCTAAGTTTGGGTCAAATCTGTATAGCAGTTTCCGATGTTGCAGAGAACAAAACCTCTTATATAAATAAAAATGACAAAAGCTACTTTCAGATCATTGTTGAAAATATTTTGCTAATAGATATTAGTTGCTTAGTAGCATGAACAATTTGCATTAAGAATTACAATGCTGGGGGCGTGGCTTGACCAGCAAAGATGGCAGATACTCCCTAGTAAGCCCTGGCTCCCAATCCCACCATTGAACTTCATCCTCCTGCTAGCATTTCACACCCTGGCTGAATCCAACCGGATGACCAGCTGTGCTGCCTCCTGGACTTGGGTACAACCTTTAGACAGACTTCACCCTGAAGTGAGGGGGACCTGAGCATTTCAGGCAAGCCAGATGGTAGCGATGGGCTGCACCAGTAAACCCTGCGGCCCCTGTCACATTCAGGCCGAATCCAAAGCAGCTGGTTGTGCTGGACAGGGAGCACTGACCCCGGCGCCTGGCCGGAACCTCTGCGACCGCCTTCTGCTCCTGCAGCAGAGGCCAGGGGCACACCTTGACAGGGAACACTCCGGCCCCATGCAGAGACACCCTGCTCATAATGGTGGCTTCCTTCCTCATCCTGCTGAGATACTGGCTGTGGAAGAAGCAGCTATCTACTCCCTGTGGGCTCTCAGATGGCTAGAGATGGTGAAGGCTGTCTATGGCCACCCAGAGGGCTGCAAACCGGGGGTAAAATCGTAGTTGATGCCTGCCACTTGCAGTGGCTCCAGTCCACTGGGGGGCGCTACCTTTCACCCAGTGTCTGTGCTAGGCTAGACACCCAGCCCACACCTGCACCTAATCTGCCTGATGTCTCAAAGCCACCACTGGATATCCTGCCCCAGGGGCCATAGACAATGGTCTACACCTGCGCCCTAGCCATGTGGACTCCCTAGCCCTGGACGGACTTGTGAGTGAAATGATCCCTGAGGCTTTGCCTCTTTGCACTGATGTCTCCGGATCCCCGGAAGTGGAGAACGCTGCATCCTCTAGAGAGGCATCTTCAGCCTCCCCTCTCTCTCCTGTATCCAATGATACCACTATGAGACTGTGTACAACTATACTGTGGGACACTCTGGACCACCTATTGCCCTTGGCACTGTTTGGTATTTAAAACCTTCACATGGCCCCTTAAACACTGCAGTGAACTCCCGACCTCCAGCAGGAAAACATTTACCACTTGGCCGACATCCATATGGTGGCTCTCCTTCCTGAGAGCAGGCAGCTGCTCATGCTGCCCATGAATGCTGCAGCCTCGTGGTAGAAGCGGGTTGATCCTTGACCTCCCATGGGCCCTGGCAGTGGTGCGATTGAGGCGAAAATGGGAATGGATCACCTGGGTCCGTCACAGGTGCAAATGAAAATAAATGGACATGTTTACTTCACAAACAACTGAGGTCTCCAAACCAACAGGTGCCCATTCCTCGGCCCCTGCCCTGTCTGGCACTGATTCCATCCTACAAGTCATTCAGGCTTCCTGGACAGCTGACAAAACTAAGATCAGAGAAATGGGGGTCAATGTCGCTCTCCTGCACCAGGACCTGCATAATGGTGTGGATAGGGTCTCTAACGCTGAGGGTCATATCGCATAAACTGAAGATACTATCATAGAGCATAACTCCATATCCAGCACCTCTCTGCATCCATAAAACTCCTGGAAGAATGCACAGAAGACGCCAAAAATCACACCTGCAGAAATAATCTCTGACTCATTGGATTCCCAGAAGAATTGAAGGATCCTCACCGAAAAGATTCCTGGAGGATTGGATTGCTTTTCGGCTCCCAATGGACCAACTCCTGTCCTGCTTCATCCTGGACTGGGTTTCTGCTTGGGGGCCCCTCGTTGCTAAACTTCTCAACTACAAATATAGGGATGTGATCCTCAAGGGGACAAGAGAGCAGGGTACTCTCCTATTCCAATCCACCCACATCCTAATCTTTCCAGATTATACACGTCTGGTCCTGAAACAGAGCAAGGCTTTGTCAAAAAAGAACTGAGAGGGATGAATCTTTCCTACATACTTGTGGTCCCAGCCAGATTGAAAGTTGTACACAACTCCTGCTCCTTCTTCTTTGACTCACTGGGACCTTGCCGTGGGATGCGGAGAACTTAAGTGTCCTCCAAACCTTCCTCTCAGGACGCAGATGCCTCTCACTCTTCTGGGCCCAAGATTATTACGACGAGAGATAGAACATGTATGCCTCTAGGAGGCAGAGGGGGACCAACATCGACTTGCAGGGCTCCGCTGAGGCATACCATCCCTGGCGAGACCAAGCCATCTCCCAGAATCCTCACTCCAAGACAACCCTGTCCCAGGACACAGGCTGAGGACCTCCTGAGATGTTCTGCTGCTACACCTGGCTAAACCTTCACCACCTTCTGTCTCTGCATCATACCGACATCTTTTATACCGTCAGCCAGCAACACAATATCCTCTTATGCTGTATTTGTTACTAGGGTGGGATTCACCCCTAATATGCTATCTCTTGCCTTTCTTTTTCATCGGGTATTTTGGGCAATAGATACTTCTGGGGTGGAAGCATTGGATGTGTGGTTATTGGAGTTTTTTTCAAAGTTTCATGTTAGTGACTCGTTTAATTTCTTGGTTTGGTTAACACTGCAGACCTGCTGTCTCCATTTTATCCTGGCATCAGGCCATCACCTTCTTCAGCCATGGGCAATCTGCAAGTTCGCCCACGCCACATTACCTTCCTTCCAATGGTGGCATTTACTGTGATGAAGTGGAATGTAGACAGTCTCAATAAACGTATTAAAAGGGGGGGTGCTGCTCTCAACCACTACATTGCTCGGGGACTCACCTGAACGCTGAACTGTTGCTGTCTGGACGGGGTGCCTACGCTGTGTGTCTCCCCCGCCGCCTCCACGACATCGAAGGCCGCTGTTGGGGGACACTACAGCTCCCGTGAATCACCGCTGCCCCGCCCACTTCCTGGTGTCAGCGCGCCCGGAGGCGCTTCAAAAGTCGCGTCTCCCTCGGTGGAGCGGGGGGTGCTGCTCTCAACCACTACATTGCTCGGGGACTCACCTGAACGCTGAACTGTTGCTGTCTGGACGGGGTGCCTATGCTGTGTGTCTCCCCCGCCGCCTCCACGACATCGAAGGCCGCTGTTGGGGGAGACTACAGCTCCCGTGAATCACCGCTGCCCCGCCCACTTCCTGGTGTCAGCGCGCCCGGAGGCGCTTCAAAAGTCGCGTCTCCCTCGGTGGAGCGGGGGGTGCTGCTCTCAACCACTACATTGCTCGGGGACTCACCTGAACGCTGAACTGTTGCTGTCTGGACGGGGTGCCTATGCTGTGTGTCTCCCCCGCCGCCTCCACGACATCGAAGGCCGCTGTTGGGGGAGACTACAGCTCCCGTGAATCACCGCTGCCCCGCCCACTTCCTGGTGTCAGCGCGCCCGGAGGCGCTTCAAAAGTCGCGTCTCCCTCGGTGGAGCGGGGGGTGCTGCTCTCAACCACTACATTGCTCGGGGACTCACCTAAACGCTGAACTGTTGCTGTCTGGACGGGGTGCCTACGCTGTGTGTCTCCCCCGCCGCCTCCACGACATCGAAGGCCGCTGTTGGGGGAGACTACAGCTCCCGTGAATCACCGCTGCCCCGCCCACTTCCTGGTGTCAGCGCGCCCGGAGGCGCTTCAAAAGTCGCGTCTCCCTCCGCGTCGCGGGACGCGCGTGGGCGGCGCCGGGCTGAGCCCGGGCAGAGGGCGGGCCGTCTGTGGCCGTCCGGGGCCGGAGGAGGCTGGGCCGGGCCACCCCTCGTACGTGCTAGTCGGCACACCAAGGTACTGCACTGCTGAGACTCTCCCACCCCCAGTGAAAAGCTGTGCCTATATTATATTATGCAGCACCACCCTCTGTGAGAGCCTGAACCAAGTATTGTTGTAGTATACTGCCCCTTGATTTTATATTGTCCCTAGGTTTGTGGTATTGTTGATATCCTTCATCCCCCTTGTGTTTGTAACATGGCCAAAAGGAAATCCATGGAAGGAGGTGGGGGTAATGTCTCGAAAAAGGGAAAGAAAGCAAAAAAAGTTAACCATGCTGCAGGTAACTGCATTCTAGATAGGATTGATAGGATTGAAGCTATTGTTGACAATTGCCAAGTCATACTAGAGGACTCTAGCTCTGTTTCTTCCAGCACTGGGGTCTTGACAAAAGATTTGCCAACTAGTATCTGCATTCGCAAGATCCCTAGTATGTTTACTAAAGCCAGGGAAGCCCCTCCTAATGCACCGACTTCCCTCACACCTATAGTTCATGATCATGAGCCCTATCAGGAAGATAAACAGGCTACACAGGACCCCATACCAGTCATCGAATCTCCCTCTTCTATTATCCAGCTCGACCTCACTTGCTCTAATAGGTTTGCTATCCTCGAAGACCTAGAGGAGGATACATCTGCATGCCAAGTGGTTGGTTCCTCGCCCTCTGAAGTAGCTCAAACCCCTAGCTCGCATGGGGTCTTGTTGGAACAAAAAATTGATCAGCTATTGTCCGAGATAGTATCCCTGAAGAACATAGTCATGGAACTGAGCAAGAGGGTTTTATTAATTCCTACGCAGTCTACAACGCATAGTAGCCCTGCGGTGTCAACATCACTTGCACCTCCAATTCCCGTCCAAACCGGCTCCTTGCCAATTATTCACAGGGCTAAAGATCTACCTTATGTCACAACCAATTCCACTAGAAAGCCAACTCTGCCCCCCACTAGACGGAGTATACCACCAAATAGGGATACTGTTAATAATCAGAGAACTGATAAAGTTACCACCCCTACTCCACACCTAGCTGTAGGGTCTGGATCATTGAGACCCAGTAGCCAGAGGTCTGTGCCATGTCCCGGAGACAACACTGCACTTAATCCTACTCTCGCTGGTTCGCTGTCTAACCCAACCGTAGTCTATATGGCTGGGGTACCAAGACTTACTAATAATCAATTTTATGAAAATGCGGATTCCCTTACGAACAAAGCTATACACTGGGTCAGGCATGTCAGGGGCTGTAGGTCCATTATTCGGGAAGACATTACCAAGGCCAGAAGACTGTCTCATTACACTAGCCAATTTGACTGTATTGAGCTTACTCTCTCTAACAGCACCCTGGCCGAGAACTTGGTACTCCTCGAGTACCGTACTTCGGCCCCGGACCATTCCGGTATCCAGATAAGGCGTACTCCGCCTTGGGTCCCAAGTAATGCTCTACCAGTGGGTAGACAGAGGATTCTTAGTAATGACTCCAACTTAAATAGGGTTGATTGACTGGCCCAAAATCCTTCATCCAAGGCTTGTTTTATGGAGCCGGTTACTGTTGTTCCTAATCACATTATCACAGCCCCTGAAAGTTTGTCCCCCCTCTCGTTGCCCTCCCTGCTCTGTGAGATGCCCTCTGTCACTCAGTCCACCACTACACTTGCCAAGCCTACGCCCCTTCTTAATCTTGTGTCATGGAATGTTGCGGGGCTCACCAAAAAGCTTTTGATCCCGGAATGGCATGATTTTATCGGCGCATTCGATGTATGTGCATTTCAAGAGACATGGAGTACAACCCCGCTATATAAATCAGGGTATTCCACTTATTTTCTACCGGCCATAAGCTCAGGGAAAGGTCGCCCTTCGGGGGGACTACATGTGTGGCTAAATATTAAGCACAATTGGCAGGTTCAGTGCCATAATAATGTTTCCCCCGACCTGCTTCATCTGACAATAAAAGGTCCTCACGGCGGCCCCACCCTAGATCTCTTTAACATTTACGCCAGAGGTTCTACGGGTGGACAGATCTCTCAGACAGTGGCTGCTCTGGAACATGAATTGACCCATATCGACCGGAACTCCACTATTATCATCTGTGGAGACTTCAACTGTACTTTTGAACCCCTAGCCACAGAAGATTTACTCGGGCTTAGTGATTCAGATCTTACTTGGGGAATTCCGCCCCTGGAGCTCGCTCCGATTAAGAAATGGTCACAAAGGGCCATTCAATTGAATGCACTTACTCAAGAATTTAATCTACGTGCAGTGAACGGCAGATCCATATCTGACAAGGGTGGTGCCTTTACTTTTAACAGGTTAATCTCGCCATCACGCATCGATTATATCCTTGTCGATATCTATTCCTGGGGGCTCATCATAGATATGGTTGTCAAAAACACAATAGATAGCGATCACAACCCACTATGTTTACAAACCAAAGACCTTTGGATGACAACACCTAATGTGGCCAATGAACCCCCCCTAATGGTAACCAAGGATGTATCACTGGCAGGGTGCTGTCGACGCCTTAAATGGCATGGGATCTCCCAACATGAGGAGAAGCTCGCTTCGATCAAAGAGCTTTTAGCTAGAAAACATACCGAACTCTGCGATGCCAGCACCAAAATGGATGATCCCCACCTCATAGCTTCTGTCTATCTTGACACCATCAGTAAAATAGGGGACTTCTTTATTCTGGGGGAGAAAGCCCGTCCCAAGGTGGACTCCTCGAGGAGCGGAAACCCTTGGTACTCTAAAGGTTGCAAAAGGGCCAGAGCTACCCTGTCCCAAGCCCTAAGGAAACAGGATAGAAATCAAATCAGTAAGGCAAGACAAGACTATTCAAGATCCCTGAAAGACGCCAAACGGGATTGGGAAGAAAATCATTGGCAGGAACTCAAGGAGGCGGCTCTAAATCGGAATTCTACAGCCTTCTGGGACATTTTGAACAGAGCCAAAAGGGCCAAAACAATAAGCATCCCAAATCATATAGCGGAGCTGCAATGGTTCGACCATTTCTCTGCTATATATGAGGGTGATATTGTCTCTGACACATCGGTGGCGGATGATTTGCCACCCATTGTTGAGTTCCCAGCGGAGACTAACTTTGGGACCCACGAAACTATTTTGGCCATCAAAAGTATTGCCCCCGGCAAGGCGGCTGGGCCTGATGGCATACCAGGTGATCTTCTTTTACACGACCCAATTCCTTGGGCCTCATTTATTGCTGTTGTTATGAATGCCATAGCTAAGGGTTCCATAGTACCTGAGTCCTGGAAAGCCGCGGTGGTGGTACCAATTTTTAAAAAAGGCAACAAGGAGGACCCTGCTAACTATAGACCCATCAGTCTAATTGACGTAATACAGAAAGTGGTTGGCAGGGTTCTCCTAATGAGACTGAGATGCTGGATTGAGAATGGGGATGTTTTATCACACTTCCAAGCTGGTTTTAGACAAAAGGTAGGCACTATGGATCAAGTTTTTAGATTTTTTATGATATATTGGAAAACGGTAGTTCTAGGCAAGGGAACCCTATATTTAGCTTTTATTGATTTAAAGTCGGCTTTCGACTTAATTCCCCGCCAACGCTTGTGGCAGGTATTATTTCAATTAGGTGTTCCCCATGAGATTCTTGCCTTTTTAAAGCTTTTACACGAAAATAATCATGCCAATATTAGATGGGGGGCCCAGGGCCAGCTTACAGGGAGTGTCGCGGTGAATAGGGGGGTACGCCAGGGCTGCGTGCTGGCTCCCACCCTGTTTTCTCTATACATTAACGGGGTGGTGGACTTCGTCAGAGAGGTCCCTGCCGACGCGCCAGTCCTGGCTGGCGAAAAGATCCCCACCCTCCTGTTCGCCGACGACACTCTCCTGATTTCAAAATCCCCGGCTGGCCTACAAAGAAACCTAGACAGATTTGCCTCTTTTTGCAAATCCTATGGGCTCATTATTAATACCGAAAAAACTAAACTAATGGTTATAAACCCTCCGAGACGTTTTAGCTATACTTTTACTCTTGATGGCACTCCCCTAGACATTGTAGATTCTTTTGATTATCTAGGGATACGTATTGCAAAAGGGATGAAGTGGAGTGCTCATCTGACTAAGATGCTTCTGTGCCACAAGAGGGTTTCCGGTGCCATTATAAGAGAACAACATCTCTCTACTAGTCGACCTGTGGCACCGGCTCTTGTGGTATATGAGGCTCAGGCACTGTCTAGCTCTATGTATGGGGCTGAAATCTGGGGCCATGAAAACATTCACGATTTGGTTGTCTCGGAGAACAAATTTATGAGGAACCTCATCTCTGTCCCAACATCATCCCCCCTAAAACCTCTGCTCCATGACCTGGGGAGACACTCTATTCAGGACATTGCACGTCTACGACCCCTATTATTCTGGGCAAGACTGCGGAGGACCCCTGAACTTGCTAAATATGCAGCAGGTTTAAATGATCTCTTATCAGCAGACACTGGGCGGAGGTTAAAATGGTTCACCCACATAAAGCAAACACTGAAATCTATTGGCTATGAAGACTCCTGGGTTTCCCAGGTACCCCCTCCGAAACAGGATCTTAAGGAAGCTTATTGGAGTTGGGTAAATACAAGAGATCTGAATAATCCCAAATTGGGGAAGCTGAGTGAGGCCTTCTTCGAACATAAGCCCTTTTGTAAACTGGAGGCATACCTTGACTTCATCCAGTCCCCACTGGACAGATCCCTGTATGTACGTTTCAGATTAGGGTCCCTCCCCCTTAATTGTGTGACTGCTGGCTGGAAGGGATCCTTACCTTCATCTGCTGGTTGTCCGAGCTGCACAGCACCTAGTGAGTCTACTCCTCACTTCTTATTTGCTTGCTACCATTATCGAAGGCCAAGAGTCAAATGGTTACGTCCGATCTGTAGAATGTTGGGATGCCGTGACTATCGTACTGTGCTACGCATTCTGCAGACTGATACCTCGTCCCTTACTATTGTCTGCGGCATTGCCAAGTACTTGGGCTGTGCTTGGCTATTGCGTAAGAAAAAAATTTCAGCGCAACTGCATTGATCCATTTTTGTGATCGACCACTATCTGCACTTTAACGAACTCTAAGTCACTAAGCACTTTGTCTCTGTTTCCTTTATGCTGTTTTTAACCGTTTTTTTATAACTTTTTAAGATGTTTACGATCATTGTTGTTGTTTTTATGTATCTTGATCCTTTTATATCATTGTATGTTGTGCTTTTATGATATTTTATATCGAATAAAGCTTTACCTACCTACCTAAAAGGGGGGAAGCCCTTTGCTTTGCCAAGCCCCATTCCTCAGGCATAGTACTTCTCCAGGAGACACATCCTCTGGACATAGTGCTCTGTTCTGGACCAATTTGGTTACAACAGAGTTTTCTACGTGGGCCACACTAAGGGCTCACAGGGTTCGGCTATCCTTTTTCATAAAAGTCTCTTCTTGACTGTTGCCCCACTCTATATGAGACGCAGTAGTGACATATGTGCTGGTGCCACCCAGTATAACATTCTCAGTATATGTCCCCCCACACCTAGACAAGGTGTCCCTTGGGCAACTATGGGATGTCATTTTAAATCTGCCACCAGGACATACCATTATTGGTGAGGAACCCCAGAATGAACACCACCGGCACCAGAGCAACAGCACCACAACCACCTTGGGCCTCTGCAATGTCAGCGATGTCTGGAGGACATGGTATCTACAAGCGACCGAAGACACACACAGTTGAGAATCAACTACTTCCTCATGCTGGCCACAAACGTTCCGGTGTGAAAGCTGCAAATATTCTGCCAGTGGGGCATCTCAGACCACTCACCAGTCATGCTACACAAGGGGAAATTCATGAGAGCCAATAGACTGATATGGTGCCTGAACGAACCTTGGTGCCTGGTTGACGTGTAATGCACCAAGCATCTATTCCAAGAGTTAAAAGCTTATTTTGAGCTCACCGAAGGCTCAATAAAGTCTAAAGGTACTGTACTGCTGGTTGGGAAAGTGATCCTGAAAGGCAGGGCGTTCCTCAGCAGAGAAAATGAGATTGTTAATGCAACTCGGCTTTTGACTCTTATTACAGTGACCTCTACGCCCATAGGCACTTCCCAATGAATGAGGGTACCCTACTCCTGATTGTGGATGTTCCCATGGCTACCCTAACTGAGTCAGACAGAGCTACCCTTGATTTGGCCGTCGTTGTGGACACGATTGTAGAAGCTATCAGTAGCATGAAGCCTGGAAAACATCAGGGCTGGACGGTTTCCCAAATGAATTCTATTTGAAATCTAAGTTGACCCTCTTTCCCCAGCTTTTGAACTTTTAGCAGGACATAGTGGAGACCGGTCACTTTCCATCTGATCTCAACCTGGCTACCATTGCAGTCTTTTACAACAAGGGTGATCACCTGAACACTGTTCTTCCTACCACCCACTTTAACTCATAAATGCGAAAATCAAGATTTTTGCCAAAATATTTGCTAATTGCCTCATACCGGTGTTGATCTCCCTTGTTCTCCCGGGCCAATGTGACTTCATGTCTCACCGCTGCACCTGTCACTGTATCCGCAGGGAACAGGAACACATCGCCCTGACATACTGTCTTTGAATTAAGGACCTCGCTGAACTCATGCTCTTGGACTTTCAAAAGCCATTTGACCCCCTCAATTGGAGGTTCTTCCTCCAGGTCCTTTCCCAGTTGGGATTTGGGCCCTGTTTCTTTTCTTATGTCAAAGTGCTCTATGCACAACCCCAAGCTCAAATCAGAGTGAATGGCACAGTTGTAGTGGGCAAAAGAACGATGGATTTAACCCAGATCTCTTGACTGGGGGAGAATGTCTGCATTGTCAGCATTCCGTCCATCAATTGTTTGTTGTAACGCTTTTCGCCCTAAGTGGGATGGGTATTCCCAGACGTGGGACCCGTGCTCACTACGCCACTGGAGTCAAGCTATCCTGGCTGATGACGGCTGATAGCCAGAAACCGGTCCTAGGATGCTTGATTCCGGTCCAGGGAAGACATGGCTTGGCAGTTCGGGCTGGACTGTTCCCATGAGGCACAGGGTCAAGACTGATTTGCATATGGCCATGTCTAAACTGGGGTGGTGTAGTGGGCAAAAGAACGATGGATTTAACCCAGATCTCTTGACTGGGGGAGAATGTCTGCATTGTCAGCATTCCGTCCATCAATTGTTTGTTGTAACGCTTTTCGCCCTAAGTGGGATGGGTATTCCCAGACGTGGGACCCGTGCTCACTACGCCACTGGAGTCAAGCTATCCTGGCTGATGACGGCTGATAGCCAGAAACCGGTCCTAGGATGCTTGATTCCGGTCCAGGGAAGACATGGCTTGGCAGTTCGGGCTGGACTGTTCCCATGAGGCACAGGGTCAAGACTGATTTGCATATGGCCATGTCTAAACTGGGGTGGTGTAGTGGGCAAAAGAACGATGGATTTAACCCAGATCTCTTGACTGGGGGAGAATGTCTGCATTGTCAGCATTCCGTCCATCAATTGTTTGTTGTAACGCTTTTCGCCCTAAGTGGGATGGGTATTCCCAGACGTGGGACCCGTGCTCACTACGCCACTGGAGTCAAGCTATCCTGGCTGATGACGGCTGATAGCCAGAAACCGGTCCTAGGATGCTTGATTCCGGTCCAGGGAAGACATGGCTTGGCAGTTCGGGCTGGACTGTTCCCATGAGGCACAGGGTCAAGACTGATTTGCATATGGCCATGTCTAAACTGGGGTGGTGTAGTGGGCAAAAGAACGATGGATTTAACCCAGATCTCTTGACTGGGGGAGAATGTCTGCATTGTCAGCATTCCGTCCATCAATTGTTTGTTGTAACGCTTTTCGCCCTAAGTGGGATGGGTATTCCCAGACGTGGGACCCGTGCTCACTACGCCACTGGAGTCAAGCTATCCTGGCTGATGACGGCTGATAGCCAGAAACCGGTCCTAGGATGCTTGATTCCGGTCCAGGGAAGACATGGCTTGGCAGTTCGGGCTGGACTGTTCCCATGAGGCACAGGGTCAAGACTGATTTGCATATGGCCATGTCTAAACTGGGGTGGTGTAGTGGGCAAAAGAACGATGGATTTAACCCAGATCTCTTGACTGGGGGAGAATGTCTGCATTGTCAGCATTCCGTCCATCAATTGTTTGTTGTAACGCTTTTCGCCCTAAGTGGGATGGGTATTCCCAGACGTGGGACCCGTGCTCACTACGCCACTGGAGTCAAGCTATCCTGGCTGATGACGGCTGATAGCCAGAAACCGGTCCTAGGATGCTTGATTCCGGTCCAGGGAAGACATGGCTTGGCAGTTCGGGCTGGACTGTTCCCATGAGGCACAGGGTCAAGACTGATTTGCATATGGCCATGTCTAAACTGGGGTGGTGTAGTGGGCAAAAGAACGATGGATTTAACCCAGATCTCTTGACTGGGGGAGAATGTCTGCATTGTCAGCATTCCGTCCATCAATTGTTTGTTGTAACGCTTTTCGCCCTAAGTGGGATGGGTATTCCCAGACGTGGGACCCGTGCTCACTACGCCACTGGAGTCAAGCTATCCTGGCTGATGACGGCTGATAGCCAGAAACCGGTCCTAGGATGCTTGATTCCGGTCCAGGGAAGACATGGCTTGGCAGTTCGGGCTGGACTGTTCCCATGAGGCACAGGGTCAAGACTGATTTGCATATGGCCATGTCTAAACTGGGGTGGTGTAGTGGGCAAAAGAACGATGGATTTAACCCAGATCTCTTGACTGGGGGAGAATGTCTGCATTGTCAGCATTCCGTCCATCAATTGTTTGTTGTAACGCTTTTCGCCCTAAGTGGGATGGGTATTCCCAGACGTGGGACCCGTGCTCACTACGCCACTGGAGTCAAGCTATCCTGGCTGATGACGGCTGATAGCCAGAAACCGGTCCTAGGATGCTTGATTCCGGTCCAGGGAAGACATGGCTTGGCAGTTCGGGCTGGACTGTTCCCATGAGGCACAGGGTCAAGACTGATTTGCATATGGCCATGTCTAAACTGGGGTGGTGTAGTGGGCAAAAGAACGATGGATTTAACCCAGATCTCTTGACTGGGGGAGAATGTCTGCATTGTCAGCATTCCATCCATCAATTGTTTGTTGTAACGCTTTTCGCCCTAAGTGGGATGGGTATTCCCAGACGTGGGACCCGTGCTCACTACGCCACTGGAGTCAAGCTATCCTGGCTGATGACGGCTGATAGCCAGAAACCGGTCCTAGGATGCTTGATTCCGGTCCAGGGAAGACATGGCTTGGCAGTTCGGGCTGGACTGTTCCCATGAGGCACAGGGTCAAGACTGATTTGCATATGGCCATGTCTAAACTGGGGTGGTGTAGTGGGCAAAAGAACGATGGATTTAACCCAGATCTCTTGACTGGGGGAGAATGTCTGCATTGTCAGCATTCCGTCCATCAATTGTTTGTTGTAACGCTTTTCGCCCTAAGTGGGATGGGTATTCCCAGACGTGGGACCCGTGCTCACTACGCCACTGGAGTCAAGCTATCCTGGCTGATGACGGCTGATAGCCAGAAACCGGTCCTAGGATGCTTGATTCCGGTCCAGGGAAGACATGGCTTGGCAGTTCGGGCTGGACTGTTCCCATGAGGCACAGGGTCAAGACTGATTTGCATATGGCCATGTCTAAACTGGGGTGGTGTAGTGGGCAAAAGAACGATGGATTTAACCCAGATCTCTTGACTGGGGGAGAATGTCTGCATTGTCAGCATTCCGTCCATCAATTGTTTGTTGTAACGCTTTTGTAAACTGGAGGCATACCTTGACTTCATCCAGTCCCCACTGGACAGATCCCTGTATGTACGTTTCAGATTAGGGTCCCTCCCCCTTAATTGTGTGACTGCTGGCTGGAAGGGATCCTTACCTTCATCTGCTGGTTGTCCGAGCTGCACAGCACCTAGTGAGTCTACTCCTCACTTCTTATTTGCTTGCTACCATTATCGAAGGCCAAGAGTCAAATGGTTACGTCCGATCTGTAGAATGTTGGGATGCCGTGACTATCGTACTGTGCTACGCATTCTGCAGACTGATACCTCGTCCCTTACTATTGTCTGCGGCATTGCCAAGTACTTGGGCTGTGCTTGGCTATTGCGTAAGAAAAAAATTTCAGCGCAACTGCATTGATCCATTTTTGTGATCGACCACTATCTGCACTTTAACGAACTCTAAGTCACTAAGCACTTTGTCTCTGTTTCCTTTATGCTGTTTTTAACCGTTTTTTTATAACTTTTTAAGATGTTTACGATCATTGTTGTTGTTTTTATGTATCTTGATCCTTTTATATCATTGTATGTTGTGCTTTTATGATATTTTATATCGAATAAAGCTTTACCTACCTACCTAAAAGGGGGGAAGCCCTTTGCTTTGCCAAGCCCCATTCCTCAGGCATAGTACTTCTCCAGGAGACACATCCTCTGGACATAGTGCTCTGTTCTGGACCAATTTGGTTACAACAGAGTTTTCTACGTGGGCCACACTAAGGGCTCACAGGGTTCGGCTATCCTTTTTCATAAAAGTCTCTTCTTGACTGTTGCCCCACTCTATATGAGACGCAGTAGTGACATATGTGCTGGTGCCACCCAGTATAACATTCTCAGTATATGTCCCCCCACACCTAGACAAGGTGTCCCTTGGGCAACTATGGGATGTCATTTTAAATCTGCCACCAGGACATACCATTATTGGTGAGGAACCCCAGAATGAACACCACCGGCACCAGAGCAACAGCACCACAACCACCTTGGGCCTCTGCAATGTCAGCGATGTCTGGAGGACATGGTATCTACAAGCGACCGAAGACACACACAGTTGAGAATCAACTACTTCCTCATGCTGGCCACAAACGTTCCGGTGTGAAAGCTGCAAATATTCTGCCAGTGGGGCATCTCAGACCACTCACCAGTCATGCTACACAAGGGGAAATTCATGAGAGCCAATAGACTGATATGGTGCCTGAACGAACCTTGGTGCCTGGTTGACGTGTAATGCACCAAGCATCTATTCCAAGAGTTAAAAGCTTATTTTGAGCTCACCGAAGGCTCAATAAAGTCTAAAGGTACTGTACTGCTGGTTGGGAAAGTGATCCTGAAAGGCAGGGCGTTCCTCAGCAGAGAAAATGAGATTGTTAATGCAACTCGGCTTTTGACTCTTATTACAGTGACCTCTACGCCCATAGGCACTTCCCAATGAATGAGGGTACCCTACTCCTGATTGTGGATGTTCCCATGGCTACCCTAACTGAGTCAGACAGAGCTACCCTTGATTTGGCCGTCGTTGTGGACACGATTGTAGAAGCTATCAGTAGCATGAAGCCTGGAAAACATCAGGGCTGGACGGTTTCCCAAATGAATTCTATTTGAAATCTAAGTTGACCCTCTTTCCCCAGCTTTTGAACTTTTAGCAGGACATAGTGGAGACCGGTCACTTTCCATCTGATCTCAACCTGGCTACCATTGCAGTCTTTTACAACAAGGGTGATCACCTGAACACTGTTCTTCCTACCACCCACTTTAACTCATAAATGCGAAAATCGAGATTTTTGCCAAAATATTTGCTAATTGCCTCATACCGGTGTTGATCTCCCTTGTTCTCCCGGGCCAATGTGACTTCATGTCTCACCGCTGCACCTGTCACTGTATCCGCAGGGAACAGGAACACATCGCCCTGACATACTGTCTTTGAATTAAGGACCTCGCTGAACTCATGCTCTTGGACTTTCAAAAGCCATTTGACCCCCTCAATTGGAGGTTCTTCCTCCAGGTCCTTTCCCAGTTGGGATTTGGGCCCTGTTTCTTTTCTTATGTCAAAGTGCTCTATGCACAACCCCAAGCTCAAATCAGAGTGAATGGCACAATTTCACCACATTTCTGGGTTGGCAGGGGCACCAGACAATGATGTCTCCTCTTACTGCTGCTTTTTGCACTGGCGATTAAACCTCTGGCGGTTTGGGTAAGATTTAATGCACAGACCCGGGAATTCCAGTGGAGTGATGGCCTAGAGGACAGCATTGCACTTTATATTGCTGATATACTTCTATTGCTCTGCTGGCCACACCTCATTGGGCAACGTCTCCTCCAGATGTTTCAATTGTATGGTAATGCTTCAGGTCTTACAGTTAAAAGGTCCAAATCAGTCTTGGTTCTCTTACCAAGAGACAGTCAGTTTGTAGATCTGCCTCTCTATCTGCAGACTCGGGTTTAATACCTAGGATATTCATCGCCCTCTAACCTGGGTTTACCTGGAACTTTAACCTCATACCGCTACTGCACCAGGCTCATTGAGACATGACTAGATGGCCTACCTTGTCACTTAATGTTCTACGCTGGGTAGCACTTTTAAAAATGTTTATTCTGCTGAAACTTCTATATGTCCTGCAGAACTTCCCCATATTCATTCCCCAATCCTGTTTTACTGCCCCATTGGCGAAGGTGTACTTCTTTGTGTGGAAAACAAAACCTCAAGGATAGCATTCCATAAATGCATTCAATTGATGTACGAAGGAGGGATGGGAACGGCCAATGTTCGCCTATACTATTGGGCCTCGCAGATCCAAGTGTTCAACTGGCAGTTCGGGAGCTCCGAAGACCTCACCTTCTGCCTCGAGGTCTCCCTCTGAGGCCAACAACATTTTCTAGGCTTCCTATATGGCCGCTCTCTTCCACAGTGCATTCCTGAGGCTACAAGGACTAATCTTCTATGCTGGTGGTAAGCCTGCCACTGATCCAATGGGATCGTAAACCTATACAAGAAACTCCAATGGCAGGCCAGTTTGCTGCCCCTCGGTCATTGCCTGGACAGCTTTGAATGATGGAACCTCATCGGTATCTCGAGGCTTGGTGATGTCTGGGATGTGGAGCAGAGGAAAACCTCCTGGAGGAATTCGACTTCAACAACACTCAATTTTACAGATACCTGCTGGTGCTGCATCCACTGATGGTGTACCACTCAACGTTAATTGTCCTACCAGAATATGACCCACTTGAACCTAAGGTCATCACGTCCCAAATGGGCCAAGGTGGTGCCTCGCGCCTATTTAAACCTTTATTCATTTCTGCTCTGGACTCCTTTACCACCCTCTGGAAAATTAAGGAAACTGGATTGACCCCCTTGGATGATAGTGAAAGGAGAGACAGAAGGGTGGTCCTCTGGGAGCTGGTCATCCCCTCCCACTTGGCCCTATTTCAACTACAATACCCACACATATCTCATTTCACACCATGGTGATTATGTAAACGAGAACGCTGCAGTTCCTAATTCCACATGCCCGGTGCAAGAGCAATGAATGTGACTTCTTCCATATGGTATGGTCCCGCCCAGTAATTGAGCACTAATGGTCCCTGATTTTCACTACTCTGTCCAGAATTATTGCAAGGCCGGTGGACTGCACCCCTGGGTCGCATTGTTGGGTATCTTGGAGGACTTGGGAGATGCCCCGGAGGAAGACATCCTGGTTGGCATAGACGTAACTGTCACCAAACAAGACACCGCCCAATGTTGGAAGTATCCTAGGCCCCAAAAACTGAATGGCGGTCTGCAATGGATCGGTGCGCCAAACTGGAGGAACCCTGCTTTACTGCTTTACTGAAAGGGGTTGGCCATGGTGATTGAAACAATGCATTTGTATATTATTTTATGTATCTTCTGAATGCTATTCACTGTGTACTGTTTTGTTCACCCGTTTTGCTCATTGAATAAACTTAATAAAATCAGAATATTAAAAACAACAATGCTGAACATTGCACAACTATGTATTTTTGGCATTGGCCAACCAAGGCCTACACTCCATCTTGGATTCAAACACAGCCATGTTTTCACATCTCATTCTGACACCATATGCAGCAAAATGCGCACTAATGCTTAAAGATGACACGCTGTTCCTAGTGAGTCTCGAAGGAGGTTGTTGTGCAAATGTAACAATTTAAGGTCCTTACTGCCTGTATTACTAAAGGCATATTCATACTATGAGTCTGTTATTGTTTGTGTGTAACTGGAGGTTCTGTCACATCCAATGACATAAGGTCAAATGAGTGCTCATTGAATATTCATTTAGGGAATGGTGTTGGGGTGGTGTTAGATGAAGCTGTATTAATTTTGTAATCTGATTTGTTAAAATTGTGTTGCAATTTGACAACCTTATGCTGACTGTGTGATTTTCGCTCAACATTTTCTTATAAAAAGTCTTTGTTCTGGGGGTGAGGCAGTCTTCTTTTGACTCAGACCTAGAGACCGGAACTCTGCTAGTCTGTTTCATGCTTAGGACAATTTGGTGAGGTTATGCTGCTGCATTTTATTGAGCCTTATGCTTTTTACCTATATTGACTGAATAACATTATATTTGCTTTCTGTACTGAACGTTGATATTTAATAAACCTTCATATTTTTCACTTTTACCCATCTCAAGAAAGTTTATTTTATTGAAATACTAGTTGTGTTACCTTATTTAAGAACCAGATTTGATTTCTGTTAGGGAAACATTGTGTCATGTATTTTTGAGGATAACAACACCACCCCTGATCCTGCAAAGGAGCCTTATCTAATATCGTATATGATAATCAAAGATAGCACTGACATCGCTCCCTTCCCCTCCCCCTTTACCAATCTGCATGAAATTTGAAATAGAGATCACAGGACAGGTCAAGCAGATGCCAGATTTTGCACCCGTTCGTCAAACAGTGCCAACGTTGCTAGCAAATCACTAAATACAATTCCTATAGCGGTTTCAACTCAACCATAGCTGCAGAGGTGCTCATACTGACGATAATTGTATATATTATTTGTTACATCTGTCAGTGTTAGAGTGGTCTCCCCCAAAACTTTTGCCTTTACCCTCCTATTTTCCTGAATTTGTTTTTGTTGGCCATAGGACTCTGTGCACTTTATCACTGCTAACCAGTGCTAAAATGCTTGTGCTCACTCCCTAAATCCTAGTAAAATTGACCTACAATTGATTGGCATATTTAATCTACTCTCTAAGGCTCTAGTAAAGTTATTCCCCCAGGGCCTGTAAATTGAAAGTTACTAGTGGACCTGCAGCACTTATTGTGCCACCCACATAAATTGTCCAACCTTACAGTGGAGAAGTGCTCTGAAAACACGCTCCAGATTTGTGCTGCTCTAGTTGCCCAGTCTTTAACAGCCTTTGTCTGCCAGAGGTAAGGGCGACCCTTACCAGTAGCCACGATGCCACTGACAATAAGAACACACCTAAGAAGTTGATGCCTTCCAGAAGGCGTTCCTGAGGAGGAAAACCCACAGGCAAAACACCTTTTTAACATGGTGGACATCACCAGCAGATGGTACCCAAAGTTGGACCCCAAGACAGAGGGAACTCAGGAGAATCTGAGAACTGCAAGAGCACTGGGCAAGGTTCACAGGAACAGGAGTGAGGAACAAACCCACAGGAAGAAGTGTGGCGACCCGGGGCCAAACGAAAAATGGCCTTTTATACTGATAAAACTGAAATTGCATCACAAGACAGTACTGCTGCCATGATGGATGAGGAAGGAACACTTAAGGCAGGAGAAGCCACCATCTTGGATTGGATCATGTAAATACTCAGGAGCATTCTGGGAAGAAGATGAACTTGGAACATTATGGAGACGCTGACAACATTCTCCCAACCAGTTTCTCCAAGGCAAGCTGGCCACCGTGAGATAAGTGTGCAAGAGGAGTGCTGCCCGTAAGTCTTGCGTCCCGCACGCTCGAGATAATAGCAGAGATAGCCGAATGGAGGGACATTGGCAAAACATAAGTAACTCCTTAAAACAAGTCCTAGGCCTGCCATTGCAGCTTAAATGCAGTTTTAAACTGCCAATTCGACTTGACAATATGACCCCTTTGCCAAGCCTTAAACTCTCATTTTGTAGCATGTAAATCACCGAAGTCACCCCTAAGGAAGACCCTAGGCATGCAATAGGGCAGGATAAATTGTAAATAAAACGTTGGACATGTACTTTTAAGTCCTGGTAGTGACAAATTCCTAATTTTGTTTTTCATTACTGTAAGGCCCACCTATCCTTTGGGATATCGTTAGGTTGCCTTGATAGATTTAATAAGTGCTAACTTTTGATTGGGAGCAGGTCATTTCATGTTTAGTGTTTTGTCATTTAGAATCCTCTTTAAGGATAATGCTGGATTTTATGGTACAATTTTTACAATTCCACTTTTAGAAAGTTGGCATTTTCTAGGTCTATTTGGTGCCTGCAGCTGTTTCTGGGTCATATGACCCATGGGTCATGTGACTGGGTGTAGTTGACAGTTAAACTTTGTTTATTCCTCCCAGACAGCCCCACAATAGAGAAATAAGCTGTGCTTGGATGGGCCATCACTGGCAGGATGGGGCAGAGTTGGGCACAACCCCACTTGAAACTGAATAGGCTATGCCCTGCCTTCACACAAATGACTTGTCACCCCTGCATTGTTCATGCAGACAGCCAGGAGCCAAGGTAGAGGAAACAGGAAACTGCAAGCACTTCAAAGGGAATTTTCTCGAATTATTTCCTACTTCAAATAAGGCACCAGGCATAAAAGTAGAATCCTCAGACCCACTTTTTAATTTACTTTCTGGATGTGTGGAAGGGTTCTCAGTAGACTACCTGCTGCTGTGGCCTGCTGTGTACTTCGAAAGACTGCTTTGTTGTTCCTGTGAGGAATGCTTTGCTGTCTGAGGCCTGCCTTGAACCCTCAGAGACCTACCCTGCTGTTGAGCCCTGTTCCACTTCTAAAGCCCAGGACTACCAGAGTGACTCCATGGACTAGTTGGATGGGGTGTGTTCTTGCGCTCCTGTTTAGCATCTACATTTCATGCCTCTCAAGAAATCCTGATTTAATAAACGTCCATACACCAAACCGTAGAGGTCACTCACTTTCTCACACTTTGTATGCTGATGACTTATTAATGATGAGCCAGACCCCCGTTGCCCCACATCACCTCCTAGATGAACTTCCTGCTTTTATGTCATAGAACAAATTGGAAATCAATATAAAAAAAACTAAAATTGTGATTGTCTCAAAGAAAACTAGAACAAATGGCTCCTGGTTTGCAAATGGCACATATGTCTCCTGTTAAACTCAATATAAATATCTAAGGGTAATATCTGAAAGAAGGGGCTCCTGTGAGCCACACCTGGAAGCAATGAAACACAAGGCTGTTGCCATGATGGAAGACTTTACAACCCTTTCAAGGTCACTCAATGGCCCAATTATGTGGCCACTACAGAAGGGGATTTTTGCCAAAATCATCTTGGAGAAACCCGCCAGGCAACTATATCAATCTTTGGCCAAAGCATACAGGACTGTGTTTTAGCTGCTGAGATATACATCACAGGCCCAGCTTTGTTTGGAATTTGGACTGATCAAGCAATCCTGGGTGATCAGAAGCACTCACCTCAAGATGTGTCATAAATTTTGAATCACAAGCCTAATAATAATAATAATAATCAATTTGAATCCCATGTCTTCCTACAGCTGGGCACTACAGGAAGCAGTCCAGAGACTACTAATTTCCAAATTGCAGGTTACTGGGGTGTCACTAACCATATTTAGGAAACAACTTAATGCCATTCCAAAACTTGCTCTCTGCAAGAGGACCAATAACTTTTGCAAAGAGAGTCCATGCATGGCAAGTCCTACAGTTGTCTTAAGCTATGGCCCTATTTTGATTAAGGTTACTCATTTTACACAAAGCTCCAATATATGCATCTTAGGTTAGGCGTTCATCCAACCCTGGATGCACTTCCCCCTTGGACAAAAACTGCTGACAGTAAATCCTGTTGATTGTGTTGCTCTGGGAAAGAAACCATGATTCATACATTTTGCATTTGCTTCAAATTTTATCTGAACACGGAGACAGAGAGCTGTTGAGAGGGATTTTTAATTAAAAAAAAGATCTGATCATGCAGACAAGCCCTTGTCACAGCACTTAATTCTGAGTACACTCAACAAAATGTGTGGTTTGTCAAATTCTTGGCAACTTTCAGTGCAAAGGTAAAAACTATTGGAAAAACATATAACTACACTGAAGATCATTTGTCGGAAAAGACACAATCTAGATAAGCCTTGTCACTTCTGCCAAAGTTCACTAGCCGGAACAGATACTATACAGATAAGTACTATCAGTTTAGGCCTCCCAAGCTGGACAGCAGAGAGACTGCATTGATATGTCTATCCAGCTAATTTTGTCTATCTCTTACTTGAACGTCCTCTGAAAAAGTCTCTTATAGGCATGAACCATCACTTTAGTACTTATTAGCACTTAGCTCCGCTAGTGCGACAGCAACGAGACAGCATTGATATGTTTAGGCATTTTAGATTTTTAATAGTGCTGTGAACGCTTGCTAGAAAGAGTTTTTTTTTAATATGCACAGCCACTTTAGTATCTATCATGTGGCCAGGAAAGAGATTACAGTTGCTCAGAGCGTCCTGTCCACAGTTTTTGTTACTGTCACAAGCTAGTATCTGTTTTTGCTTGGTTTTAAAATGTGTTATACTTTTATCGGAAAAAAGCTTAGGAATGTGCAATGGTTTTAATTAACCAATCACTTATTAAAGTAAACTGATCTAAACTAGTTGGATGTCCTCCTGAACAGAGCCTCAGAAACCGAAACTGATCCAACCATATTGAATCCACAAATGAACCCAGCCTGAGTGAGTCTTAACCCCCCTCAGTGATGCTCTTCCATCTTGGACTCTTGGCGGTGATGTTAAAGATGCCCAGATAGTCAAAATCCAAAACTTGGGATGTAAAACATTTTGGTGAAAAACTGGTCTAAGAATCCCAAGGAGACCCAGACCCATCTGCTCATCTATCTACCAAAGGTGCTTGGCTATGCAGCCTGACTTTGCAGCAGCTCCTGCTATGTTCTTCTCATCAGCAGCAAATCTTGTTCAGCATTCTTCCAAAAGAGTAACAGGCCTCGTGGAACTCTCATCGACTACAGCCTATAGCTCCATCCTACTGAAAATGTCAGAGTTCCAAAAAAAAGACTAAGCCAGAACGTAGAGCTCTTCACCGCAACTTCATCCAGTGGCTCTCTGATGACAACGCCTTCTTCTCGGACACTGGCTGCAGCCCTGCCCTCCTGAACTTCTACCTTTTTCAGAGACTTTCGCTTCAAATTTCTTCCAAGTCCAAAGGTAAAGGCCGACCGGGCTCAATCAACTTCTGGTATCTGACTTGACTTACATCACAGTTGGACATAGCTTTCAACTTGACCATGTCTAGTGCAACTAGATGTATGTGGTTGGCGCTTTGAACCTTTAGGTGATAGTTTACACCTTAAACCTTAAAAATTCATAACTCAGGTTCGACTGATCGGATCTTTGTCGTTTTAGTGCAAAATTATTTATTATAATTTACTCCTAGTTTTCCAAATTGATATGGGATTTTTCTTGTGTTTGGTTTTCACGTTATTACCATTTGTTTGCTGCATAAATACTTTACAAACTGCCTCTAAGATAAGAAGGACTGTTTTTGTGTCAAGTTACCACAGGGGTAGGCACAGGTTATTTCAGTGACTTTTGTGGTACACTCTGAAAGGGATTGTGGCTGTTGCTTGCTTATGGTTAACATTCCACGTGACCAACAACCCGTGTTTTCACATTATTGATTTATTTATGAATGTTGTTTTGGATAGCACTGTGTGTAGACTTGTGGTTGCTTCAGAGCACACAGTCTGCACCAGGAACAAGAAAAAGAAAAGCAATGGGTGATAAGAGTCCAATAATGAATATTCTTCTTCTCAATGCCCAAGAGGATTAGGTTTCAATGTAGTCGAGCTAGATAAGTTATTTTCTCAAAATCCTATTAAAGTGCACATAGTTTAGTTTGGTTCTCAACTTTTTGCCAGACTCCTACGGTCCTCCCTCCATATCTAGGACCTTTTCAATGATCACATATCCATTTAGTGGTCTTAGGGTCCAATGTGGGCCATAGTGGAAAGCATGTTTCTCTAAAAAGATTATATTCTTTCCCCCACTGGGAGTTAGTGAAGTGTTTTCAGAGTAGGTCTGAAATGGTCTGGAATTCAAAGACTCAGGCATATTGTTGCAACAGGGTTAAGAGCATTTGCAACCAATGCAGGTTTAGTTTCATACTGATCAATCAGGGGAAGAATGGGAAGAAACATATAAAAGTGGTCAAAAAAGCAAGACATTTTAATTTTAATTCATATAGGAATCTTTGATTTCTACTACAGCATTAACCCGCAAATAGAATTTTATCAAATATTGCATGAAACTTGAACTTTACTCACAGGCGTGCTATTGCATGGTTTGGTGTGAATCCATTTTGGTTTTGAGATTTACTTTACAAAATGGTATTGGCCATGCTTCAAATGGGTAATTTATACCTATATCTGGATTGGAAATTTCCAGATCCTCTGTGGATTTGCAAATCCACAAGGAATCCACAAGTTCTTTAAACAAAAAAAAGAAACATCATTAGATGAGATAGCTTTTTTTTTATTGTCAACCGCAGATTTGCAAATCCTGGGCCAGATCTAAAAATCTGCATGCTCTGAATGGATAGGAAGTCACAGAATTCTATTTTGGCCACCTATGCCCAATGTGGTGCACTGAGCACTGAACTGGGAAAAAAATTAAAAAATACTTTTTATGGTTGGGTGACAGTACACTAACCATTAGGATTATACAGGGGGCCAAAAGGGACTCAATGAATTTTTTAAAACAAATTTTGTCATAGGGTACCAATTCACAAAGAGCCCCACAGTCGTGGAGGCTCTGCAGCTGTGTTGGAGTCTCTGCATTGCAGTTTCTCCTTGCAAAGATTCCACCATGAGTGCAGATACTCTCCCACGACTGCGGAGGCTCTTTGTTAATTGGACCCAGGATTTGCAAATCCCATAGCAAAACTGTGCATCCCAGAACATCCTGCTCCATTGTGGATTCTACTAGAAGTTTCAGGATCCGCGAATCTAGCACAGGATCCATGAATCCTGAAAGCATGTACAAACAAAAAGAAGTGACCTATGTCTGCTGAGCACAGCCAATGGCTGGGTGCAGTGGATAGTGGGCACACGCAGGGGATGGGTAAATGGGATGGACAGAGGTCAGACAATGAGTCCGACTCTTCTGTGCATGGCTTACATGTGCAGTTGGGGTTGGACACATGCAGGGACTGGGTCTGTGCAGGGTTGGTCCAAGCCATGAATTCAGCTTCTTCATTGCCCAGCTGATGGCTTTGCACAGTGAGGATTAGGATGGCATAGTGTTTCTGCATGGGGCCTGCTAAAATGTCAGGCCCTGCAGCCAGTCTCCTGATCCACACTGCTGCAAGACATGCAGAGCTGGGTATGGGAGCATTTGTGGATTGGGAACAGGGATACATGGCTGAAATCCTTACAAAGTGGAGATTGGGCCTGTTCTGGTGTTAGGGGCAGGACCAGCTTCTTCTCCCACCAGCCACTATGCTACACTGCACAGAATAGTGCATGTGAACAGTTTCAAAGTATCTTCTTCAGAGGATCCAAGTTAGAGGAAGAAACCACAAATGGTAAAAAAACATAATGTATTGATTGATACTGCAGTTTTTATCAAAGTAACCCACTCCCCTGACTTTAGGTAAGTGGAAAGAGACAATCAAAGACTATTCTAAAGTAAATACGGTAGAAGTTTGACCTGCTAGAAATCGAAATTGAGGACCAAAATAGTAGTAAGGTGGCAGAGAAAAATGAAGGGAATTAATGTGTTGCTTTTCATACATCACTTGGAATGTTTCTTTATATATGATTCAAACAGTTAATCAAGTGCTCAGTGATATCACAGGAAAAATCTCTACTTCATTTTGGATTGGGAGCCTAGGTTAACATTCATGGTGTTTGTTTGCTACGCAAAGAAGAAGCCCAAGATTCGCATCCCTTTGCTCAGCACTGAATTCCACAGTCTTGCTGCATTCCTTCATGCCTGATACTCCAGAAACTTGCAGAACAGCCCTCCAGATGACTGTGAGCATGTTGATGTGGGTGGTGTCTGAACAGTGACGAAACTTAGCCATGCACTGTGCATGGCATGCAATAACAGGCTGCCTGGCAGCCTGAGGTGCTCTCTGTCCTTCTTGTATATATGTAATCTCTGGTAAGAATTCAGCACAGTTCTCATGGCAGATGCAACAGCATGCCCCTTTTCTGAAGCTCTGGGATTATCAGGCCGCTATTAAAAGAAACGGCAGGCTATCCTAGGGAGCATCTTCCCAAGAACACTCATTAGAAAGATAGTGTATCCAGTGGATCATAAATTGAAGACAACCTCAATAACTCTGAGAATCACAAAGTTTCTGAATCTAAGAATCATGATGCTCTTGTATCATAAAGTTAGAGGTTTAGAGAAAGCTGATGATAAGGATCAGGAATATACGGCTTCGGTTTGGATGAATGGAGCACAGAATTATTCTTCTAAGTACACAGCATCTTCAGCCAAAAGGCCACTGGTTGATCTGTTGAGCTATCACAAATTGACAAATACCTGTGGTTTAAATTGTAACTGGCAGTGTATGAATAGTATGAATAGGAATAAAATGAGAAAAAGTTCAAGCTTTCTCGCCGGGAGCTAAAGGAAACTAATTTGATTTTGATTCATCCACACATTATTCCATTTTTACCCTAGATCAGTCTAAACTTTCACAAACATGTAGCCTATGCTTCTGTAACAGATTTTAATAACCAGTGGAACTGAAAGATCAATACAAAGTGAAGATGAAAGCACCCTTTGATAAAATCCTTGTTTACAAAAGAATGGTGTTACTTTGGTGGCACTATCAGATGTAGGAACAATTTGCAATTGGTAAATTGGAAATCAGTTATGCTGACTTGCATTGCAATTGCACCAGTGATATTGCTCTATACTTTAATTGGTTTGCTCTGTCTAGTCTTTTCACTGCAAATGACACACAATTGATGGACGGAATACAGAACAAATCAAAACATTCACCCCCCCCAGTCAAGAGATCTGGGTTAAATCCATAATTCTTTTGCTCACCATGCCACCCCAGTTTAGACCTGGCCATATGCAAATCAGTCTTGACCCTGTGCCTCATGGGAACAGTCCAGCCCGAACTGCCAAGCCAGATCCTCCCTGGACCGGAAACAAGCATCCTAGGACCGGTTTCGGGGATTCACCCCTCATCAGCCAGGATAGCTTGATTCCAGTGGTACAGTGAGCCCATGACCCACGTCTGGTCATACCTGGTGCACTTAGGGCAAGAAAGTAAAAGACACACAATTGATGGACGGAATGCAAAACAAATCAAATCATCACCCTTAGTCAAGTGATCTGGGTTAAATCCATCATTCTTTTGCTCACCATGCCACCCCAGTTTAGACGTGGCCATCTGCAAATCAGTCTTGACCCTGTGCTTCATGGGAACAGTCCAGCCGAACTGCCTCCTAAGCCGATCATTAATGCGAAGCTTCAATTACTTTTTGCGCTACAGCGGCCACTAGAGACGACCAGCAATGTGAGATCTGCACTACAAAATGAGGAATTTCTGTGGAATCAGGCCTTAATTTACTGATTTTCGTGGTACTTCCTCATTTCAAAGGGGCATCTGAGGCTCCCACTGGTAACGGCCTGCATTTTCCCTCCACTAGTGTTTTTGGTGCTACTAGTAGAGGTGGTGGAGGGCATCGTAGTGGGGGACCTAGCAGGACAGACGAGTAAAGTAGACACAGAGTCGATCTGAAGAGTGCTGTCCCTGTAGGAAAATGTCATCAGCAATTTAAAACAATTCGCACCCATCAGCATAGAACACATTAAAATGTTTATCTAGGCAGGAATGATCTGTTTACAGTACAACAAGCTCTACATATGCTCTGCCTTAACATCTGTAACAGATGTTCTATTGCTCTAAACCCTTCACCCATGGTAAGTTAGAGCAATTATTAGTCCATTCCAACAACTGCTTCCATTCAAGGCATGCCATGGCCTAACATATGCTTTCCTCCTAGTCTCAATAAATGGGGGAGGTTCTGGATAGACCAGAGCCTACGTGAATCACAGCTAGGACCCTAAGGTCTCAACAAAAGTAAACCAAAACATATACAAACTGTGCAGTGAATTTACAGTGAAGCAAGATGCAAATAATATAGAGGACAATAAGCAAGTAACTGTTTTGCCACTGTTTGTTTGTATTAAATAACAGGTTCAATGGGTATTGTTATCATCACAATACATCAATTAAGGAGTGTGTAATCCAATTCAAATTAAATTACATTGTTCAACAATTACAAAGATGAGGTCCCAATGCATTTCGGGTTAGTCTCTAACCCTTCGTCAGGGGATTTATACATTCACAAAACAATCAAAGTAAATGTAGTTGTTCTCTTATAACTTCTTTTCAGTCTCCAGCCGGAGCTGCAACAAAAGCCACATGAATCCAATTAAGGAAATAACATGTACATTGAATCAATAGGATTTGCACTCGTCGAAGGATCATAGGGTGAAAGACCACTTCCAAAGGTTAGCGTATGGCAGAGTAACAGAAAAAGAAAAAGTGAAAAGAGTGAAGTCTCACCGAGATGTGTGTTCAGGAAACTGTGCTCAAAGTCACGGAGTGTATGAAGACGAAAATAAAAGTCGTGCGTTAAAAAACGTAATGGGCGTGCGTGTTTGAACTAGACCGCCACCGGCGCTCAAACGGAAATCTGTTAAGCCTCGACTCACCCTGCTGTAACGCCTGGAGTCATAGAAAAAGAGTCAGAATGTCTGCCGGTCGGTGAATATCTGTAACAAACGAAGCCTAGGGTTAACAAACAACCGAGTGGTTGTAATACTATGTATCAGCTCAATGACCGTGACCGCGGCTTACCGTGCTAGTGAAGTGTTCGTGTTTCTATGCGAAACTGCCGGGAACTGCAAGCCTTCTGCTAGCGCATGCGTATGCGTGTAAACTATGTCAGTTATAACGGGAACAGAGATGCACAAAAGACATGAACGAAGGACGAACGTCCAGTTCATGTAATAGAAATGGAAAGAGGAATCAATGTTCGTAAGTGAACAAGTATAACAATAATGGTACTATGGGGTTACCAAGTAAGATCTAATTAACCGCATATCTATATACCGAGAGGATGATGAAGAGAAAAATATATGAAATAAATGTGAAAACGAAGTGCGAGTGCAAAATCCTTTACAATGAAATACATAATATGACACTTTCAGATGAAACATAACATTTCATAGTGGTCATTAAGACCACCTGGGGTCACCGTTCCTAAGAATTTTATCCAGTGTGTTTCTCTACATGATAGAACTGTATTCATGTCTCTGTCTAACAGTGTGGGGAGACGTTCCAGGATAGTGAACCGTAATTGAGGAATGGTGTGAGGTGTATTGATCCAGTGTGTGACAAGAGAGGAGGTCATGTTCTTATTGCGAATTCTACTTTTGTGTTCGATAATTCTGGTCTTAATTTTTCGACTTGTCCTCCCGACATATACCAAGCCACAGGGGCATTTGATGGCATAAATGACCCATTCAGTGTTGCAATCTGATGTATGTTGTAGTGTGATTGTTTTGCCTGTGTGTGGATGAGTGAAAACCTTGCCTACTATGACGTTGTCACATTGGCCACAGTTATAGCATTTTTTCATCCCGGTGTTTTTCACAGTTTGAGGTTTGACTTTGTTTTTAAGGAGATCCCTCAAGTTCTTCGGTCTGGTATGAGCAAACATAGGGGGATCCTTAAACAACTCTTGAAAATCAACTTCTTGTGAAATGATGTCCCATCGTTTGTGAATGATGGTTTTGATGTTTTTAGATTGCATAGAGTGTCTTAATACAAAAACTTCGCGTTTAGGGGAGACCTTAGGGATAGTGAGAAGCAGATCTTCACGTCTTTTTTGTGCTACTTTATGTTCTGCCTCTACGAGGATGTTGTCAGGATAGCCCCTGTTTTTGTATTTCGCCAATTGCTCTTTGATGTTCAATTCACATTGTTGGTTGTTTGAAGTGATTCTTTTGATTCTCGTAAGTTGGGACACCGGTAAATGTTTCTTCAGGGAGTATGGGTGAGCACTGCTGAAGTGCAGTGCGTTGTTGACATCTGTGGGCTTTCTGTAAATTGTAGTGATTAGGCCGTGGGTGGATTTGTGGATCTCAATGTCCAAAAAATGGATCTTGTCATTTTGTATGTCATGGGTGAATTGTATTCTCGGGTTGCAGTGATTCAACTCGGTGATACTGTGTTCCAAAAGAGTTCTGGGACCTTTCCAAATAACCAAGATATCGTCAATATATCTCAAGAAAAGGATTGTATTGGCGCGCCAGACTGGGTTGTGTAAAATGAATAGATGCTCAAAGTAAGCCATAAAGGTATTCACGTAGGCTGGGGCTCCTGGAAAGCCCATGGATGTGCCAGTGATTTGAAGGTAGTATTTGTCTTTCCATGAAAAATAACTGTGGTACAGTGCGAAATGTAATAGTTCCAGAAGAAAGATACTTTTTTCTTTAGAGAATGATGAGTTAAGGAGTCTCCATTCTACAGCCTCGAGACCTTCTTCGTGGGCTATTGATGTATAGAGGGCCACGACGTCTATTGTACAAAGGAGATAATCAGTGTCAAGATGTTCATTGATCGCTTCCAATTTTAGAAGGCAGTCTGTTGTGTCTTTGATGTACGTTTCCCAAGATTGAACCAAAGGTTGCAAATGGTGGTCCAAATATTGGCCTGTTGCCTCATGTATGGATCCGCAGCCTGCTACTATAGGTCTAAACGGAGGGTCCTGTTTGTTTTTGTGTATTTTTGGGAGCATATATATATGCGGAACCTTTGGTGTGGATTGAAAAAGAAATTTGCGTGTATTTGCATCAATGATGCCATCTTCCTCTCCTTTCTGTAGGATACTGTTTAGTATTGTAAGAAAGTCCTTAGTAGGGTCTTGATCCATAGCTATATATGTGTTGAAGTCATTCACATGCTCATCTACGTTTTTTGCGTAGAACTCGGTGTCCATTACCACTAGGGCTCCGCCTTTGTCGGCTGGTTGGAATGTGATGGACATGTCTTGTCGTAATGCATTCAAGGTACGTGCTTCCTTATGAGAAAGATTCGAATGTTGAGGTTTGGTGTACTTGATGCTTTCCAGGTCCTTTTTGACCAGAATCTCAAAGGTGTCAAGAGTTTTGTGTGACAATGGGGACATGAATTTACTTTTTGGACGAAATGAATGAGTGGTAGATGTCTCATCTTCAATTCTTGGATTGATGGCAAAGAACCATTTGAGTCGTAGTTTACGCATGAATTTGAAGAATGCAATCTCTGTTTCCAAGCTGTTGGATGTATAAGTTGGTACAAACGATATCCCTCTATTCAATACTCGGAGTTGGTCCGTGTTGAGTTGTTTGTTAGAAATGTTTACAACTAGGGAATTGTTTTCTTGGTACTCCGCTGAGGTCTGCCCGTTTCGATGTTTTTTTTGGATCTTTCCCCTGCGGGTGCGTTGTTGCCTGGTGTGGTGGTTTTGTCTGGAGGGGATTTCGATGATTGGCCCTCGGCTAAAAAAGACGGTTTGGTAGTTGAGGTAGTTGCTTGTTCTTCCGTTTGATCACCAGGTTGAGATCGTGACCCAACTGTCGGTCTATGGAGTAACAGATCTTGTTCATTAACCACGCTTTCTTCAGAAGACGAATTGCCGGTCTTTTTGAAAGGGCGTTTTTGAGCATAAACTTCGGCCCAAGAGTAAACTTCGTCAAGTTTGTAATCAATTGTGTCCCTTTTAAATTTTCTAATTTTGCGCTCGTGTACTTCCTTGGCGTGGACATCAAGTCTGTTATTGATGTCTTCTAAAACTTTATTCCAGTCTTCCTGTTCCATGTTTTCGATTATTTCATCTTTCAATTTATTAATGTCTTGATCTAATTCCTGAAGTATGGACGAGATTTCTTCAACTATAAGTAGTATGAGATCCAGCGAGCATTTGTTCAAGATGGCGTACCAACGAGACATAAAGTGTTTATTAAATTTGAAGAGCATGGGTTTTAGAGCAATTCTTAGACCTCTAGGGATTCTTTTTACTTTGTGGTACTCGATGAGCGTTGTAGCGTGGAGACGTTGGTTAATTTCCTTCCTCATAATGTATTACAATTGTCGTAGCTGTTGTGTTGTTGTTCTGGCGGAGGAACTGAAAGTGCGTGTTTCTTTTACGAGAGAATAAATGGATGCTGCTTCGTCTGGTGTATAAGCTTTTGTTAGTGCCTGATTGGTAGTCAGGTCTGCAATGTCTTTCCACAACATTTTTGTTAATGGGTGCTGGACCACTGGGACTCAGTAGTATGAAGTTAATATATGGTTGAGTGGGCCTGCACACCTGTTCTGTATACTGATGTGTTGTAATTAGATTAAAGAAAAATCTTTCGTTTGTTTTAAGCGTGCTTTCACGTAAAGGGATGTGAGTCAACGTCCCTATCAGTAACAATAAATGGGGGAGGTTCTGGATAGACCAGAGCCTACGTGAATCACAGCTAGGACCCTAAGGTCTCAACAAAAGTAAACCAAAACATATACAAACTGTGCAGTGAATTTACAGTGAAGCAAGATGCAAATAATATAGAGGACAATAAGCAAGTAACTGTTTTGCCACTGTTTGTTTGTATTAAATTAAGGTTCAATGGGTATTGTTATCATCACAATACATCAATTAAGGAGTGTGTAATCCAATTCAAATTAAATTACATTGTTCAACAATTACAAAGATGAGGTCCCAATGCATTTCGGGTTAGTCTCTAACCCTTCGTCAGGGGATTTATACATTCACAAAACAATCAAAGTAAATGTAGTTGTTCTCTTATAACTTCTTTTCAGTCTCCAGCCGGAGCTGCAACAAAAGCCACATGAATCCAATTAAGGAAATAACATGTACATTGAACCAATAGGATTTGCACTCGTCGAAGGATCATAGGGTGAAAGACCACTTCCAAAGGTTAGCGTATGGCAGAGTAACAGAAAAAGAAAAAGTGAAAAGAGTGAAGTCTCACCGAGATGTGTGTTCAGGAAACTGTGCTCAAAGTCACGGAGTGTATGAAGACGAAAATAAAAGTCGTGCGTTAAAAAACGTAATGGGCGTGCGTGTTTGAACTAGACCGCCACCGGCACTCAAACGGAAATCTGTTAAGCCTCGACTCACCCTGCTGTAACGCCTGGAGTCATAGAAAAAGAGTCAGAATGTCTGCCGGTCGGTGAATATCTGTAACAAACGAAGCCTAGGGTTAACAAACAACCGAGTGGTTGTAATACTATGTATCAGCTCAATGACCGTGACCGCGGCTTACCGTGCTAGTGAAGTGTTCGTGTTTCTATGCGAAACTGCCGGGAACTGCAAGCCTTCTGCTAGCGCATGCGTATGCGTGTAAACTATGTCAGTTATAACGGGAAAAGAGATGCACAAAAGACATGAACGAAGGACGAACGTCCAGTTCATGTAATAGAAATGGAAAGAGGAATCAATGTTCGTAAGTGAACAAGTATAACAATAATGGTACTATGGGGTTACCAAGTAAGATCTAATTAACCGCATATCTATATACTGAGAGGATGATGAAGAGAAAAATATATGAAATAAATGTGAAAACGAAGTGCGAGTGCAAAATCCTTTACAATGAAATACATAATATGACACTTTCAGATGAAACATAACATTTCATAGTGGTCATTAAGACCACCTGGGGTCACCGTTCCTAAGAATTTTATCCAGTGTGTTTCTCTACATGATAGAACTGTATTCATGTCTCTGTCTAACAGTGTGGGGAGACGTTCCAGGATAGTGAACCGTAATTGAGGAATGGTGTGAGGTGTATTGATCCAGTGTGTGACAAGAGAGGAGGTCATGTTCTTATTGCGAATTCTACTTTTGTGTTCGATAATTCTGGTCTTAATTTTTCGACTTGTCCTCCCGACATATACCAAGCCACAGGGGCATTTGATGGCATAAATGACCCATTCATTCATTCAACCTCCCCCATTTATTGTTACTGATAGGGACGTTGACTCACATCCCTTTACGTGAAAGCACGCTTAAAACAAACGAAAGATTTTTCTTTAATCTAATTACAACACATCAGTATACAGAACAGGTGTGCAGGCCCACTCAACCATATATTAACTTCATACTACTGAGTCCCAGTGGTCCAGCACCCATTAACAAAAATGTCGTGGAAAGACATTGCAGACCTGACTACCAATCAGGCACTAACAAAAGCTTATACACCAGACGAAGCAGCATCCATTTATTCTCTCGTAAAAGAAACACGCACTTTCAGTTCCTCCGCCAGAACAACAACACAACAGCTACGACAATTGGAATACATTATGAGGAAGGAAATTAACCAACGTCTCCACGCTACAACGCTCATCGAGTACCACAAAGTAAAAAGAATCCCTAGAGGTCTAAGAATTGCTCTAAAACCCATGCTCTTCAAATTTAATAAACACTTTATGTCTCGTTGGTACGCCATCTTGAACAAATGCTCGCTGGATCTCATACTACTTATAGTTGAAGAAATCTCGTCCATACTTCAGGAATTAGATCAAGACATTAATAAATTGAAAGATGAAATAATCGAAAACATGGAACAGGAAGACTGGAATAAAGTTTTAGAAGACATCAATAACAGACTTGATGTCCACGCCAAGGAAGTACACAAGCGCAAAATTAGAAAATTTAAAAGGGACACAATTGATTACAAACTTGACGAAGTTTACTCTTGGGCCGAAGTTTATGCTCAAAAACGCCCTTTCAAAAAGACCGGCAATTCGTCTTCTGAAGAAAGCGTGGTTAATGAACAAGATCTGTTACTCCATAGACCGACAGTTGGGTCACGATCTCAACCTGGTGATCAAACGGAAGAACAAGCAACTACCTCAACTACCAAACCGTCTTTTTTAGCCGAGGGCCAATCATCGAAATCCCCTCCAGACAAAACCACCACACCAGGCAACAACGCACCCGCAGGGGAAAGATCAAAAAAAACATCGAAACGGGCAGACCTCAGCGGAGTACCAAGAAAACAATTCCCTAGTTGTAAACATTTCTAACAAACAACTCAACACGGACCAACTCCGAGTATTGAATAGAGGGATATCGTTTGTACCAACTTATACATCCAACAGCTTGGAAACAGAGATTGCATTCTTCAAATTCATGCGTAAACTACGACTCAAATGGTTCTTTGCCATCAATCCAAGAATTGAAGATGAGACATCTACCACTCATTCATTTCGTCCAAAAAGTAAATTCATGTCCCCATTGTCACACAAAACTCTTGACACCTTTGAGATTCTGGTCAAAAAGGACCTGGAAAGCATCAAGTACACCAAACCTCAACATTCGAATCTTTCTCATAAGGAAGCACGTACCTTGAATGCATTACGACAAGACATGTCCATCACATTCCAACCAGCCGACAAAGGCGGAGCCCTAGTGGTAATGGACACCGAGTTCTACGCAAAAAACGTAGATGAGCATGTGAATGACTTCAACACATATATAGCTATGGATCAAGACCCTACTAAGGACTTTCTTACAATACTAAACAGTATCCTACAGAAAGGAGAGGAAGATGGCATCATTGATGCAAATACACGCAAATTTCTTTTTCAATCCACACCAAAGGTTCCGCATATATATATGCTCCCAAAAATACACAAAAACAAACAGGACCCTCCGTTTAGACCTATAGTAGCAGGCTGCGGATCCATACATGAGGCAACAGGCCAATATTTGGACCACCATTTGCAACCTTTGGTTCAATCTTGGGAAACGTACATCAAAGACACAACAGACTGCCTTCTAAAATTGGAAGCGATCAATGAACATCTTGACACTGATTATCTCCTTTGTACAATAGACGTCGTGGCCCTCTATACATCAATAGCCCACGAAGAAGGTCTCGAGGCTGTAGAATGGAGACTCCTTAACTCATCATTCTCTAAAGAAAAAAGTATCTTTCTTCTGGAACTATTAAATTTCGCACTGTACCACAGTTATTTTTCATGGAAAGACAAATACTACCTTCAAATCACTGGCACATCCATGGGCTTTCCAGGAGCCCCAGCCTACGCGAATACCTTTATGGCTTACTTTGAGCATCTATTCATTTTACACAACCCAGTCTGGCGCGCCAATACAATCCTTTTCTTGAGATATATTGACGATATCTTGGTTATTTGGAAAGGTCCCAGAACTCTTTTGGAACACAGTATCACCGAGTTGAATCACTGCAACCCGAGAATACAATTCACCCATGACATACAAAATGACAAGATCCATTTTTTGGACATTGAGATCCACAAATCCACCCACGGCCTAATCACTACAATTTACAGAAATCCCACAGATGTCAACAACGCACTGCACTTCAGCAGTGCTCACCCATACTCCCTGAAGAAACATTTACCGGTGTCCCAACTTACGAGAATCAAAAGAATCACTTCAAACAACCAACAATGTGAATTGAACATCAAAGAGCAATTGGCGAAATACAAAAACAGGGGCTATCCTGACAACATCCTCGTAGAGGCAGAACATAAAGTAGCACAAAAAAGACGTGAAGATCTGCTTCTCACTATCCCTAAGGTCTCCCCTAAACGCGAAGTTTTTGTATTAAGACACTCTATGCAATCTAAAAACATCAAAACCATCATTCACAAACGATGGGACATCATTTCACAAGAAGTTGATTTTCAAGAGTTGTTTAAGGATCCCCCTATGTTTGCTCATACCAGACCGAAGAACTTGAGGGATCTCCTTAAAAACAAAGTCAAACCTCAAACTGTGAAAAACACCGGGATGAAAAAATGCTATAACTGTGGCCAATGTGGCAACGTCATAGTAGGCAAGGTTTTCACTCATCCACACACAGGCAAAACAATCACACTACAACATACATCAGATTGCAACACTGAATGGGTCATTTATGCCATCAAATGCCCCTGTGGCTTGGTATATGTCGGGAGGACAAGTCGAAAAATTAAGACCAGAATTATCGAACACAAAAGTAGAATTCGCAATAAGAACATGACCTCCTCTCTTGTCACACACTGGATCAATACACCTCACACCATTCCTCAATTACGGTTCACTATCCTGGAACGTCTCCCCACACTGTTAGACAGAGACATGAATACAGTTCTATCATGTAGAGAAACACACTGGATAAAATTCTTAGGAACGGTGACCCCAGGTGGTCTTAATGACCACTATGAAATGTTATGTTTCATCTGAAAGTGTCATATTATGTATTTCATTGTAAAGGATTTTGCACTCGCACTTCGTTTTCACATTTATTTCATATATTTTTCTCTTCATCATCCTCTCGGTATATAGATATGCGGTTAATTAGATCTTACTTGGTAACCCCATAGTACCATTATTGTTATACTTGTTCACTTACGAACATTGATTCCTCTTTCCATTTCTATTACATGAACTGGACGTTCGTCCTTCGTTCATGTCTTTTGTGCATCTCTGTTCCCGTTATAACTGACATAGTTTACACGCATACGCATGCGCTAGCAGAAGGCTTGCAGTTCCCGGCAGTTTCGCATAGAAACACGAACACTTCACTAGCACGGTAAGCCGCGGTCACGGTCATTGAGCTGATACATAGTATTACAACCACTCGGTTGTTTGTTAACCCTAGGCTTCGTTTGTTACAGATATTCACCGACCGGCAGACATTCTGACTCTTTTTCTATGACTCCAGGCGTTACAGCAGGGTGAGTCGAGGCTTAACAGATTTCCGTTTGAGTGCCGGTGGCGGTCTAGTTCAAACACGCACGCCCATTACGTTTTTTAACGCACGACTTTTATTTTCGTCTTCATACACTCCGTGACTTTGAGCACAGTTTCCTGAACACACATCTCGGTGAGACTTCACTCTTTTCACTTTTTCTTTTTCTGTTACTCTGCCATACGCTAACCTTTGGAAGTGGTCTTTCACCCTATGATCCTTCGACGAGTGCAAATCCTATTGATTCAATGTACATGTTATTTCCTTAATTGGATTCATGTGGCTTTTGTTGCAGCTCCGGCTGGAGACTGAAAAGAAGTTATAAGAGAACAACTACATTTACTTTGATTGTTTTGTGAATGTATAAATCCCCTGACGAAGGGTTAGAGACTAACCCGAAATGCATTGGGACCTCATCTTTGTAATTGTTGAACAATGTAATTTAATTTGAATTGGATTACACACTCCTTAATTGATGTATTGTGATGATAACAATACCCATTGAACCTGTTATTTAATACAAACAAACAGTGGCAAAACAGTTACTTGCTTATTGTCCTCTATATTATTTGCATCTTGCTTCACTGTAAATTCACTGCACAGTTTGTATATGTTTTGGTTTACTTTTGTTGAGACCTTAGGGTCCTAGCTGTGATTCACGTAGGCTCTGGTCTATCCAGAACCTCCCCCATTTATTGTTACTGATAGGGACGTTGACTCACATCCCTTTACGTGAAAGCACGCTTAAAACAAACGAAAGATTTTTCTTTAATCTAATTACAACACATCAGTATACAGAACAGGTGTGCAGGCCCACTCAACCATATATTAACTTCCTCCTAGTCTCAACATCATCTGACATCATTCGAAATATGGTTATGAAACATATTAAACTAATCTAACCATTCTTGAGAGGTTTTCAAGGGTGATCATACAACAAAGTGTTTATGAGGCAGTAATTGAAACAGATCATCAATTTTACAGTACATAACTCTTACTGCTTGTTTTTGTATTGATTTCTGGTTTTGCTATCTCTGTAGAGGAAAAAATGGAGAAGCTGTTGGCATGAGAAATATAGAGGGGAGAATTTGAGAGTTGAAAACTATCTTAGTGTACTGCCACCCCCCACTTATCAAAGCAAAATAATGTTGTATATCCTTCTCAATAGACTGAGTGAATACTGGGTCTTCCAGGGAGTCCACATTCAATTTTCCAGGTGAGGATAACTGTCCACAACCTCCCACATTTCATGGCCAGAAGCAAGGGATTATGATCTGACAGTGTTCTAGTTAGGTATTCTACATTATCAACGTCCCTCTGTATCTGTGGAGAGCTCATAAACATATCAATCTCTTATGCAAATCATGCATCCCTGAACAGAACGCACAATCCCTATCCTTGGGATGTTTTACACTCTGGGAGTCAATCAGTCTCCATTGGGACACCTTTATCCTTTGTGACTTTGCAGCCATCGTGCTAGGTAAATCTTGAAATGTAGGGTGAGTTCAGTCTAAGGATATGTCAGTCACATAGTTAAAAAGGCCTTCCGTTATCACTTGATTTGATATTGGATGAAACACACCAACTGCTTGACTAATATATCTAGGACCCCTGATTGATCCACACTAGGAGCATATACTAAGGTGATATCACGTTCCTCATTCTCCCTCCTAAAACAATATATCTTCCGCCCTTGTCTTTTATTTTCTTTGTTATTTGAAAGGGGATGCTCTGCCTTATCCATACAAGCACTACCTGGGTGAAGGCTGAATACTCTGTAAAGTAAAACTGCCCTCTCCATCTTTTCTGAAGAACTTCACCCTCTGTTAGATTGAGGTGGGTTTCCTGAAACAGGGCACTTTTACTACACATCTCTTTATGTAAGTTTGAACCCCATATATACATGTTCATATTATTAGGCCTCCTAACATTCCAATTAAGCAGCTTAATCTTCAGGGATTCCTGTTTCATATCAAGATTGTGGCCCATGCCCCAAAAATAAAAAGTTCCTATTTTCCTACTACTGGTGGCGAAAACGATGAACAGGTTACTCCAGCATTTAAAACAGGACCTCGTTCAGGTTTTATGTTTTATTCAATCATGCTTTGCCCATTGCCAACCACTCCTGCATAACATAAAGCTGTAAAAGACCCAACTGATCCATCCCTGAATAGGAAGGCAGTGGCCCATATATCCAAATAAAGATGAGAAACCACAACTACAATCACTGCTGATCTTGCACTCCTTTTAGACTGTAAAGTCAATGCCAAAGAAACAAAGAGATTGGGTAAGTGCGTGGAATATCCAGCACATCTCAGTCACCCAATATTTGCGCAACTGTCTAAATCTAGTGTTTCTGAGGCACCATCTGTTCCTGACTCCCAGCTTCGGGCAAGATGTCCAATTTTGCTATGATCTGGACTCCTGTATAGGCTTATCTGCTGTGCTTGGGACAATCCGGGAGATCCATTTCTCTTCTGAAAGTGATACTTAGGTATCCGAGTTGGAGTCTGTGCCTGTTTTTGGGAATCTGCTTGTTACATCTTTATGTGTAGTCCTTTTAAGTCTGGCTGCCACCGAGACCGAATTGTCTGTATTGACCTGAACATGATATCTAGATGTGTGGGTAAGATACAAACTTTTTCTATTCCATGTCTCTTGACGTGGATTCTTGAATTCTGTGGCACTATTGTTGGGTATCTCTTCATTACGTTGTCCATCTATCCAGTTTCAGACCTCCTGGGGGCCTATGAAAAATGTTGACCTGGAGGCCAACAAGTTATTCAACTTGGCTGAAAACAAAATCACATACTTCAGTCCCATATCTCTGAGGATGTGCTTCATGTTGCTGCACAGCGACTGTAAAGTCAGGAAATAACATTACTTTTTTCTCTACCTATGAGGCCTTTCTTTTTGTGATAAATGTAGCTTGTAGTCCCAGTTTCTAAATGAAGAAACATGGCAACCTCAGGTCTGGGCAGTACCCCAGGTAGCGGTGCTCTCTTCGTGACCTCTGGGTCAAGGCAAAGAAGGGCAACATGCCTCCCAGCTTGATCGTGTGTTTCAGCCATGCTTCCAGAAACGTGACCATGCATTTTCCTTCAATGCGCTTGGGTAGCCCAACAACACTGACATCATTATGATGGACCCTCCCCTGTGAGTCTTCAGCCCCATTTTCCAAGTACTGAACTCTTTCCATCAAACCCTTCATATGTGTTTGAAGGTCCTGCTGGCTGGTTTGAGTTCCACCACTGCATGCTCAGTTTTTGTAAAGCAATTTTTCATGTACTCTGCTACCTCATGACTGAATCCAACTTCAGCTGTTTTCTTCTTGTCTCCCACCCTCCATCAGCAACCCTGCTTGCTTTTTTCGCCTGCTTGATGCCTAATATTGCAGCATGATCATTGTAATGATGAGGGTTGGCTGGGACCTGAGCCAAGTGTGAGCTACTCCTTTGCCATCATAAGTAATGTAGTAGGTAACAGCAAGGTTGAATATGGAGTTGATAAAGCACTAACGAGGTCGGAAGAATTAGTGAATTCATGGACGAGAGCAGATTCATTGGAAAAGTGTTTGTGGAAACCAAATTACTGTCAGTTAGAAAGGTAATTACTGAGGAATGTACAGATTGACCTTCTCAAGGAATTTTTGGCAAGAATCAGAGGAGAAAAATATAGGGTGATATTTGAAAATGTAGGGTCAACAGATGATTTCTTAGTTAGCAGGATAATTCTTAACTTATGAAGATAAAATACATCCATAGATGAGTGATAGGAGAAATAGGTAAGGCTGCTGGTTGAGAGGGAATGGATCACTATTTCTGATAAATGGTTTTGTGAAAATGGCTCTGAAGGAAGAAGGTGATTGGAGACCAGGGGTGAGTTCAGGTTCTGAGATGGAGAGGATGGAAGAGAGCAAGGATTATGTTGGTAATGGTGTAGGTGGAATGAAAAAGGAATGTGGCGTAGTACGAGAATGGAAAAGGATATTCAGATTGTGTAGAAGCAGGCTGCAAAGTTTTTGACAGTGATGGAAAAGGAGAGGCCATGAACACATAATGGGCAAATGTACAGTATAAGAGTTTTAGTAAGGTTGTTATGATAAGATTTCAAAGGTGGGTGCATTTGATAAAGTCAAAGGCATGTGGGATGGTGGTGAGATAGCGTTTCAAGTCCTAAGTGAGAATGGGCAACAGTTTCCCACCTGCTGCAGTGAAGATTTATGTGTGTTCTCACATAGCAGGTTGTTAGGTGATACAAGATTCAGGGAAGGGTGTGTTGAAGTCACCTTGTGGTAAGAGAGCAGGGTATATCAATGGCATGTTAAAGGCATGAGTGCACAAGTTGATATTTTTAGTGAAGGGAAGGTTAGTGAAACGTGAAAGACAAAGAACTGATTAGGCCTGGGTGGTGAATTATGCTCCGTTTGAGGAGTTTTTTGCACTTAGCGCACCAAGGAGCTCGCGTAGTGCAGAAAACTCTACTCTGTGTAGTGTAGCAGTGCTTTTTCCCCACTCCAGAATGGTAAGTTGGCAAGAGCGAGCTGCTGCACGGATAGAATTTCTACCTGACCTGCAGGAAGAGCAGGGTGAATGGCAGTTTGTGCCACACTCCGCCACAAGTTTTTTTGTCACTTCGCAGAGTTCCGTGTAGCGAAACTCCGCAAACTATGCCCAGGCTTAGAACTGATTATTGCAATGAGATTTCAAAAGACTGGTGTTAGGTGAACAATTGCACTTTAAAAGTGTGGTCATGAGTGTGGGCGGTGGGAGATATGAGATAATTATTATGAACATGTAGACGTGGCAGCAGACTCAATCAGAAAAGTCCATTTCAGGGTAGGTACATACAGGGCTTTGGAGATGGGGATGGGATAGATGGTCTTTATGCTGGAATGAGTGGGCAGAGAACTCATGGTGATGCAATAATGGGAGGAGTTGTTTTGACGTTTTTATAGGGGATAAATTGTAATGGAGGAGAAGTGAGGGAGAGTTCAAGAAGTGGTCAATTCTCCAAGACTGTGCATGCATCAGTGCAAATAGGCAAAATGCTGGTATTTGTAGATCGGGGAAAGACAGCCAGTTGGTTAAATGAGGCATGATTAAGGAGAGTGGATGAGCATGGTAGAGAGGATCTGCTCTAGAGATAAAAATGTGGTCAGCAGCGTTTTAAGATCTCGCATAGGCAGCACATGCACTGTCTCTTTGAGACATGCAGTATCTACTCTGTGGGCTTACAGCCCACCCACCGCCTTTGATATGTTTGTTCACATGTCCTTTCCAAAAGCTTACTTGTATGTGGGTAATCAGTGTTTTTTTATCCCTCCTTTTGGTGTCTTGCTCCCTCCCATGGTGCAGTGGCCTATTACTTGTATCCTTTCACTTTTGTCAATTTCTGTTTGTGTATGCGCACTATTTTGTTAGTTGCTTTAAGTCCAGCCCAAGCTCAGTGCGTATTTTTATTGCTTTCAGCCCAGCCTGTGTTTTGGGAATTTGCCTTTTTATTTCTTGATTTAATTTAATATTCAGAACAACATCTCGCACATCAAACCGCATCTCCAACGCCTCTCAAACCCTCGGCTCATTCCACTGGGCTATGTGTTTTTTGAGAATGACCTATCGAGTGAAAATGTGCGGCACTCAGATCAAGCAGCATGTGTGAAACAGACCCCGCTCCTTAATAATTGAGTTATGTGGAGGACCGTAGCTTATTGAGCTTTCTCTCTGCTGCGCAGTTGATGAATGAGTCTGCTGGAAAGACAGGATTTTTGCTTGCATCCCAGCCTCTCTTCCCATGCTAGAGTTTATGTGCTGTCTCATTACAGATGGGTACACACCGAGATTGGCTATAGCTCTGAAATCTGGAGCCAGAAATCTCATCAAAGTAAGCTGCAGCTATATGCAGCCTGTAATAGAGCTATGCCACTACTGTAGCCCAAATACTCAAAGCACAGGCAGGTTGCTGCCCCCCCCCACCCATCTTCCCCTGCGTCCAAACCTCCTCCCTCCCCGTCATTGCTTGCCCAGTCTCCCTAACCCATTGTAGCCCTGTCGTTGTTCTTTTTAAAGGAGGCCCGTGTATATTTTGTTTTTTGGTGGATTCAGCAAGACAGCTTTCCCTGAGACCTGTACTTTAAATCACGGCAGTGGAAGATATTCCTTTACTGCATTTTATTTGTTCTGGCTGACCATAAATGTACATTTCAAAACAGCATTGCGGATTCAGATGTGAAGCTGGCAAGCCCGGTATTCTTTTCTGCATCACTCTGAGCATCGGTACAGAGCCTACCCGCTTCCTATTGTATTAAGTGTCACGGCTATGACTTAATAGTCAGGTATGCCCTCTTGACAGTGCTCCATGAGCTAAAGAAACACAAGAAACCTGCCAAGCTCGGAGCTAGCATCTGGACGGGCAGGTTTCTTGTGCCGACACCCGAGTTAAACCCCCAAGAAGGTGCGGGCACTCTACGCCTTTAGCGCATGGAGCACTGTTAGCTCCCCTTTTAGGTCACGATCAAGAGGGCATACGTGACTATTAAGTCATAGCTGCGACACTTAATACAATAGAAAGCGGTCCCCCCTTGACAATTTAGAGGACTAATGGCACCCCTCTAATGTAACTACCTTTGTGCACTCACATCACTCCCACTTCACCTCTGGTTCTGATGAAATGCCAGGGATCTTTCAGACCAACATAGGCGTGAAACATGTCAACCTTATAAAGTTACCCGGGCACATTACACCTCTGCTGGTAACTCCCAACCTACGGGTTTTTTACCCTGCCAAGGGTACCTCTCCATTAAACTCTTTTTTGGAAACCCTTAGGCAGTTTTAATACGCACTGCACGCATGATACCACCCTTCACAGAGGACTTTACCCACACACCCACATGCACCCATCGGCATCTCTCTAAAAGATCTCCGCTAAAGAGACCCTTCGGGGGACCCATAGGGCATTGCACCGCCGGCCCGACGAGGAGCAACTGCCCAATGATGAAGCATGACATCCTTCGGGGTGTGTGAGGGCAACAAGAAACAACTTTTGTCTTTTCCCCACTTTTCTCACAGAGTCCTTGACCTAGTACCCTTCCCTCTTACTCCTTTCCATCTTTGTCTTTCCGTTTAGTGAGGGTCTGACTTTCTGCGGCACTCACTCTGGAACAGTGCCCCCTTTTGAATACCAGCATACACACAACTTGTTTAATATATTTATTTGTTGCTGAACTCTTCTTTCATTCTTTCCATTAACTCTCCTCCTTGTCTTTTCTTTGTGTCTATTCACGGGTGTTGATAAAGTGAGAAGTGAAGCAGAACACAAGGAGCCTGAAATTCCCAGTTGTTAGGGGACCCACCCACAGTCTTATGAGCACCCCCATTGGGGTCGGAGGCTGTCCAAAAGCCATGCTGCACAACATCAGGATATTGTACAGAATGGCTAAAGCCATTGGAAAACTCAATAGGTCCCAAAGGAGAGACCTATTGGCTTTGCCAATGCTAGTTCTTTTTGTACAGTGGAATGTTCAAAAGACACCTCAATAGTGTACCAAGAATGGGATCAGGTCTGACTCAGTCATTGGTATGGAATCATTATTCAGATGCGTTGACAAAATAAAAGGTGGAAGGAATGGGAGTTGAATATGACCATGATGAAGCAAGCATTTTTACATATAAACTCACATTGCGTAAGAGAAATTTATATTTTTTTATTTGCATATGTCCTGTGTATAATCTAGGACAAAAGGGTCAGAGAAATATACAACATACCCCCATTTGCAGTAATTAATTAAAAATAAAGGAAAGATCAATCGCACATCACTACAAGCATTGACAATGCCAATAGGTCTGGCTTTAAAAAAATGATGTATGGTAATGAGAAGCATAAGAAGTAGATAGCATGGGAATTGATATATATTTCGGTGGAAGAAACTATAGAATACTATTGGTGTAAGTTAAAAGGGCAGTGACAGTTACACTGTCAAGCCAGACCTGAAAATCCCTGTATATTAATGACTGTCCTCCTACCATCTGTGCTGCTACCTGAGAAAACACCATAAACTATTTTGTTATTTAAGACACCCTAATAGCATTATAATGTCAATGGGTGTGCGCCTGAAAGGTCAACCTCTGACAGCTGAATAAATAAACAAAATTATCACAGCTGGCTGGTTGGCAAGCGCTTCTTTTGTGAAAGCACACAATTTCGACCCAATCAAAACATGTACTTCTGAATCCCAACATGTGGGTGGAGCCAAAGCCCTTCTCTAGTGGTAATCACATAATTGTCTCATGACAGCTGCGCTATTAAGCCAAACCATAAAAAAATCCAACATACTTATATAGTGCCATAATGAATAAACATTGAAACAAAAGCAGTTTTTCGCAAAAACATCTTAAAGAGCTAGGGGTCTCAGTTTTTAAAAACAAAACATAACCAGGGATTCGCATAGGTAGAGGGAGAAACGGGATATGAAATAGCACAGGAAAACCAGTGAAGCATTGTGATATGATGAATTTAAAAATGAAAATCTCAAACCCGCATGAACAAGTATAGACCCGCCACTAGAAGTGACTGGCTACTCAGCAAGATGGATGGGTTGCTGTAAATGAATGGCATAACAGGTAACACTACCTAGCTTGAAGAGTGGCCTTGCATCTTTGGGGGTATATAGACATTTTCCCATCGACAGCAGTTGCCTATGTATCTGCTGCCACTTTTTCTGCAATTATGCCTCCCTCGAACTATCTTCAAACACAACTCTTTGGCTTATGTGAACCCACTTCTTTTCAGCCCCCTTACGAAAAGAAACACATAAAAGCAAGGGCATGTGGCATCGCTCCCATCAAAATAAACAAAGCTGAATGTGGAGAACAAGGTTTTACGGCACCTCCATAATTATAAACAAAAAAAATGATGTTGAGGCATGATGGGCAAATCTTGGACAAGGAAAAAGAAGGGGAGCATGGAGATGAGATATGGGGAAAATCCTACCTTCAACTCTGGGTCATGGCTCACCTCCATGAATGTGTGGCTTTTATGTTAAAGGACTGCCACCACGTATCCGCATACAGAAGAGCGGTTCAGAAGATGTTGAAAAAAACTTTAAAAAACAAGGTATGTGAAGACACTGCGGGTAGAGACGGAAAACAGAAGGGGATGGGAGAACACCAGGTGGAGATGGTAGACTTGGCTTTTTCAGCAGGTTTACCCCCAGACTTTTTGTTGGTTTTAAAACTCTGTGCAATTTGCCACTGCTATTCAGTGCTAAAGTGCATATGCTCTCTAGGTAAATTATGTTTATGGATTAGTGTTTCCATGTTTGGCTTATTTGATTTACCTTTAAGTCCCTCGTACAGTGCACTGTGTGTGCCCAGGGCCTGTAAATCAAGTGCTGCTGGTGAGCCTGCAGCACTGATTGTGCCACCCACACCAGAAGCCTTTGAAACGGTTCTCAGACCTGCCACTTCAGTGTCGGCATGTAGTTTTTACTGCCATGTCTACTTGGCAAGTGCACCACCTTAACAAGCCCTAACCTTCCCTTTTATTACATGTAAGTCACCCTTAAGGTAGGCTCAATCTACCCCTATGGGCAGGGTGCAGTGTATATGAAAGTTAGGACATGTACTGGTGTGGGTGACATGTTATGATAGTAAAATACAGTATATTTCGTTTTTCACTATGTACGGGCAATCTGTCCCATAGGATAGAATTGGAAGTACTTTGTAACATCTTACAAGTACAAATTCCCAATGAGGCAAGATAGAGAAATGGAGTTTAGTATGCCTGAACATGTTGTGTGTTTTAAAAGACCACTTTTAGAAAATGGGTATTTTCTTTCTTAGCCATCCTATGTGCCTCTGCTGGGTTGTGGATTGACTGTCTGTCTTTGAAGTGACAGGGGCTGTGGATGTGCAGTCACTGTAGACGGCCACTGGGGGGGAGGGGGTCGAGGTGTGTCCTGCCTTTCCTGAATGAGTTAGGGCTGGGCTGAATAGACGTTACCTGCATTCCAAGTAGTGGGAGGAGTTTCACTAGTACATGAATAGGCCTAGTCTGCATTTAGAGTGGTGGGAGGAGATTTCCATTGCACCTGAATGGGCCTGGTCCGCCTTAGGCAATGCTGTCTCCACCTCCTACTGGGAAGTTTGACCAGAGAGGACAGAACTGGTCTGGGCTGAGCACAGGCACTCTCTGCCCAAAAGAACAAAGAGAAACTGAGTATAAATATTGGGTCCCAGACCCCAGAACTTCAGATTACTGCTGAACTAATGAAACTGCCAGTAGGAAGAGCTGGAAAAGCTGTCAGGAGGCACTACCACTTTGCTGTGTGCTTTGCTGTGTTGGCCTGCTGCTTGCTGCTTCTGTCTTGGGCAGGCAAAGAACTGGATTGTATTTTCATCATCTTGCTGTTAGAGTTTTCTCCAAGGGCACGAAGTAGAGCATGCCTCCTGTTGGAAGTCTCGGGGAGATAAAAGACTTCAGACAACTTGCTTAGATCAAGGAACCTGCCATGAAGAAGAGCTGGAAGAACTGTCAGGAGGAGTACTGCCCCTTTGATATGTTGGTGCTTTGCTGGGTTGGCCTGCAGTAGCTGATTCTTCCTTGGCCAGTGAAAGAACTGGACTGAACTTTCTTCACTTGTCGCTGAGTATCTCCACATGCTTGAAATAGAGCTTACCTCCTGTTCACGAAGTGTCAGGGACAGCAAAGACTTCACCTATCTCTGGGTACCGCCTCGAAGGGGAAAAGCAGCTGACACCGACACCACTGCGGGCTCCGTGTCCTGAAGGCACTGCAGAGTGCACCGCCGCAACCCTGGTCTCACTGACAACCGCTACCGAGCCGCTGCTGGCACCGCAACCAGTGGGCACCGCCTTGCTTCAGTCTGCCGTGCTGATATCTCCGACGACATCGCTACACGTTGACCTCGATACCTGTGACCGCACTGTGGTTTGGGGGCACCGCTATTAAGTCACACAATGCACTGCCCCGTACCACACTGCAGTCTGGGCCAACTGACACCAGCTCCCATGAACCGGCACTGTCGCTTGCACCGTGACCTGTCAGTTCCGCCACGAGCACCGCCTCACTCTGCACCGCAGCCCTGGTCTCATCAGCGCCACTGGACACACATCACCGTGCCGTTACCTGCACCGCAACTTGAGGGCACCACACCGCACCGTTACACTTCACATCACAATGGTTGCCATGACCGGCCCACCTTGATGCAGTCGGCCAGAACCAAAGGTACTGTTTACGAGTCTACTGACACTAACGCTGGTCCGCACTGCGCCGTCCACCGAAACTGTTTGATTCTGTTGTTTTTAGCACCGCAGAAGCCCCGGACGGAGCTACCAACTTCAAGTAACTGCATTTTAAAGTCATTCTTGCAAAGTGCATATTTTGGATTACTGTATGTTGGCTTTTTATCATGTTGGTCTTGTTTGTACAGGTAAATATTGGTTATTTCTCTATAACTGGTGTGGTTTCCTTTTGTAGTATTTTCCCTGTATTACTGTTGGTTATGTGCAAATTCTTCACACACTGCCTCTGAGATAAGCCTGACTGCTCATGCCAAGCTACCAAGGGGGTGAGCAGTTGTTATTTCAGAAGTATATTCCCCTTGTCCTGACTAGGAGGAAGGGTCCCTATTTGGACAAAGGTTCAAACCATTGCCAACCCGAGACCCCCATTTCTAACAGGAGATTTCCAAATACTTTGTGCAGTAGTTATTTCCCCATTGTGCTGTGTCCAAGAATCAACCATGGGAAACCAATCTAGCAATGGTAAAACAGAAGTAGTAAAGTCTGAATTCTGAGCATCCACTGACAAACATTGCAAACTATACAGAACGTCTTCAAGGGTTGTCATGAGTGAGACGGATTACATGAAATGCTGAGAGCTTATGTTTTGCTCAAGTGGGCCACCCGGGGAGGGTGGGTTGATTTTTCAGTGTGAAAGGTAAGTAAATTAAGTCAGCTCTCTTGCAAATGTGCTTGTTTCTGTGTTCACAACAGATAAAAAGACCAGCATTGGTTCAGTGTGCGCCGTTGGCATTATTTATATTTCAGCAATGATCGCAGATTTCAACAGACATTTCCCTGAATGTAACTAATTAAGAGTCCTGAACTGAGGCCAAGTATCTCTCGTCGCAGGCAGGATAATGTGCGCTTCCAAAGACTGAAGGAGAGATGATTGGCACCATTATCCAGCGCATGCAATCTTCCACTCCAGCGGCCTCTGCTCCTATTGGCGAGGTACGCCATGTTTACTCCTGGTCTATACATTGCGTCAGCGCTGACTCTGCGGTGGTTCAGAACGGACTAGCAGAATCACAAGCATGAGTCAGCAGGATCTATTTCTAAAAGGCCGAGAAAAAATCATAATGCTGAGTTTGAATATCAAGATTCTTTGATTTTTAGATTAAAGTGTTAGCCAATACATCCACCAATCCATGTTTAGGATGACACTTGTATCCGATGGAGGTCTTTATTAGAAGCCCTGCGTGCTCTGGAGCACTTCGTTATCACTGATACGTATTAGGTGGTTCCGAACCTTCTGTGGGCATGTCCAATCGAAAGGGAATCACATTTCTAGCTGACAAACATACCCTGTGGGGACAATAATTTCGAAGAGATGTCATTGTGAATGAAGTAATATCAAGATCGTTTAATTTACCCATTCCTATCAGGTGTCCCTCGTTGTTGATTTAGACACATTGCTTACCATAAGGTTTGCAGGTTCCATGCTCTAGAATGAACCATACTTGCAAAGGTAGAATATGTGAATTCTTGAACTTTGCCTGTGTAGTTGTGTACTGATTAATACTCATACAGTGACAGATGGCAAATAAGTAAATTCAGTAGACCTATGGGTTATAAGTGATTTGATCTTATTTGCTTAACAAATGCTTGTGGGAAAGAGGATTATCAGATGGAGTGGATGGTAGTCTTCTCATTGATAATGGCGCTATTCCAGCGGCGGCTCCTCCACTATAGTGGAGGACAGCCGCGGCCCGTACAGGTAAGAGCGGTGGGGCGGAGGGGTCTGATGGGGGGATTTCGACAGACGACGATGAGGGACAATTAAATAAACAATTAATTTCCCCTCATTGTTGTCTGCTGAATCCCCCCCCCCTACCCGGCCCCGGCGCCCCACCACTCTTACCTGTACGGGCCACGGCTGTTGGAGGACCGTCGCCTCCCCTCCCAAGACCCAGCTGCGGGAAACAGGAAAAATGAAATGATAATAATTTAGTTTTATTGTCATTTTATTTTTCCTGTTTCCCTCTAGAGCCAGCCAAGTGTGGGCGAGGCTTGGCTGGCATCACAGCCAGTAGGGGAGGAATAGTTCACATGTAAGTGCGCATCACGGTTTGGCTGACTGTCTTAGGCCAGACAAATTATCATGGACTCTTAGGTTTCTCCAACCCAGCTGTGTTGCACAGCCAGGTTGGAGAAACTGCACAGACTCCCACGCACTGTCTAAGCGGCAAGCTAAGCCGCTCAGACCAATCCTAGTGCCGCTCTCATGCTATTGAGAGCAGCACCAGGATTGGGTGGGGAGCCTTTGCTGGTATCCCAGGGACTGCTGGGACACCATCAGGAAGGAAGAGGCGCACCAAGGCGGCCAGCTGCCACGAACAGGTACGTTTTTTAAATTATAATTATTTCCCTAATCCTCGTCCCGTCCCGTCCCCCCTCCCCTGCCCCCCCCCCACTTGAGTTTTGTGGTGGCCGTCGCGGCTAGCAGGACATAAAGCAGGTATTCCATCTCAAGAATCCGCCCAAGGCAAAAAGAGATTGAGAGCCTGACTCATCATTCAGCAATCGGGAGGCTCAGGCCTCCTTTCCAGAGCAGGTTCATTTTGTTGCAAGGTTTGGTCTCAATCCTGTTCCTGGTTTTAAAAGGGGATAATGGCTTCCACGTTGTCATAAATTTGAAACTGTTGAATAGGCTTGCGTCATACAGGCACTACAGTTGCAATGGCATCACATTGCAATGCATTCATCGCCTCCTTCGTGGAGTTTAGATGACGATGAGGGTTTTCTAGGTGAGATTGCTGGAGCAGAGTTTTCAGTTTGAAAATTCAGTGGCTTTTGAAGCTCTGGCATGTCTATTCGTTGTACTAATTTATTAATAATTAATAATTAATTATTTGTCTTGTGCAAGTGCGTTTATGTTAATCAATCCGTTTGTCTTAACAAGAGAGAGTTACACGTGGGTGTGCATAAATGTGCTGTTTTAAAAATAACGTGCGTGTTTTCATGTTTAAACGTTGCACCGTAACAGCTTCTAGATTCTTCGTTAACTCCCTAATCTTTTCTGTTAACTCTGTTGTAGTTCTGGCTAATTGTCTGGCATTCTCATCAAGGTAATGATCACTTCTTACCTCAGGTGTCTCATTTTCTGTCTCACTAACACACACTGTATCTCTTATCGGAGAAACAACTGGTGTACTTTTATCCGGTTCTGGTCTATATGGAGGTGGTCTCTTGTAAATCATGTCATTCAAGACCTCATCCTCATACTCATTAACTCCATATTTTCTTATTTCTGACTCAGGAACCCTTTCTGCTCCTCCTTCAACTGTTCTCATCGGATATAACCCCTCTGACATACTAACATCTCGCCACCTTTTCATTCGATCATGATGAGTCTCACGATCATGTCTCCTCCCAAACATATACCTATAGTACCCTCCAGATCTCTGTTTTTCTCTCTCATGTACTTCCTCTTCCCATTCCACTAAAGCCTCGAACTGTGTAGGTCTCGGTTTCGGGTCAAGACATAGCATCTTTTCCCGTAAATTTCTCAACACGGCCAGATTAAATGAACCATGTTCTGGAAATGCTAGAACACCATCTTCTTTAGTATACCTAACCCAATTCTCCAACCATATACAGGTATGAAACCCATGTCTTGCAGCCATGAAGGATGCAGGTGTTTTCGGTGGAGGTAACAACTCACCCTCTCTTGTTTTAACTTCTTTATCCTTGCTAAACCACTTTTTAATTTTACCCAAAAATGTTTTCTTCTTTTTCTCATCTTGGTAATACATTTTAGCGTTTACAAAAAACTCTCTACTCTTTCCGTATTATAAATATACAATACGTATTTTCAACCAATTGCAGCGCGACTCACACTAACGCACCAATCCTGGAACGTCTACGTCACTAAATAGCCCTTCCAATCCTTGCGAGGCTCACACTAACGCACCAATCCTAGCGCGAGCACTATTCTGATCTACCATCCAATCAGAGCGCGGTCTTTCTGACGTCAACAGTCGCTGCAGTCGCTTGTCTCCTGTCTCTTGTCACTCGTCTACCCCTCCTTTACAAAATCTTTTCAGTAGACTTCGTGTCAAAATTTCTACAAAATCTATTAGTTACAACATAAAAACATCTCCATTGTCTGCTTCGCTAACCACAGAATAGTAAAAGAGAGTCTATTTCATAAGAGATCTTTCATTGACACAGTAGCACTTCCTCTACTCTGCCCTACTAACATACATTCATTAACTGTTTCCTCTAGGACTTGTCCAAAGAGTCTTACAATCAACTAAATGTACAAACATTCACGCACATTCATACAGGGAAATATAGTACATACGCACAGAATCCTGCTTCCCGAGAACAGACAATCTGCTCCACTACAGAATTATAACATACACCAACTAAGCAAACTTTCTTTGCCCAATTCTTCAAACAAGCTCAGAGAATACCTATTACTCCTCCCGCGATGAGCTTTAACGGAAATCTTTACGGATCCCTGGGACTTAAGACCAGAGTTTTACAGATAACCTTCACTATCATACACACTCCTTATATACCAGAAATATCTAATAGTAACATACGACGATGTCACTGATTCCGAACCCAGACAATGTGACACGCAACTTCAATTGTCACACGTTATTCCTCACAATTCCGTCTTTCCCGAGAGCAGCATATACTTCCCTCTGCCCTACTACGGAACTGCTACGGCTTCCAAGTTCCAGAAGCACTACATATAACTCAACATTACGACTCCAACATATAGTATTAGTACATATACCAACATGAACCAATAATCAATAATCAATAAACTAATGTACAAGTAATCTTATCAGATCAAGACAATCATCAAAAACCATCCAACTCTGCTACCAGGAAATTGATAGAGATCAGGGTGTGTATAATATTCCCACTACCACGGATAGAGTAATCTCACAGTTACACGCACATGCATACATCATACGCTAGGGCCCATTTCACTAACATACGCTCAAATACTCTACCAGCAATAAACCTGTGGAAAGAAAAACTCCTAATCACCCTGCATCTATATCGAGGTCGATAAGACCTGGTTTTTGTGACTGTCCTTAAACATAATCTATACAACATATACAGCAATAATCAAAAATGTAAACCCAATAATTGACAAGAAAGAATATCCAACACCATGTTTAAAAATTATATTGCTTTATCTAAATTAGTCAAAAGAAAACAATCAGAGTAAATCATTTCTCATAGTTACCTATTCTAGCTAAATGTCAGAACAGGTCAGGACAAGTCTCTCGGTAAATGTCTCTCAAGACGAAGTCCCTTCAGCATCAATCCTCAGCAACGCAGATTCGGTACGCGGCAAAGGCAAAATGGCAAGTGGCAAGAACCCTCTCTAGGCTAACATTTCTTATAGTTTCTAAACAATGGAAAGATACATTGGAAACATAGAAAAAACTGTAATGTCCGCCGGACCTGCTGAGCAGAGCGAGAAGGAAAGGATGTAACATCGCTACATTTGAGAATCTCCGCTCAGGAAAAGTTCACATAATGAAGACTACGGAACAGGAACCAAGAAATAAAACATGTATCATATTAGTTCTACTTCTCCTCGGCAATCGAGCCACAGTTCAGAGCTTCTCTCTAAGGCTCCTTTGTTTCCCAAGGCTGCCAAGGACATTTTCACTTCACTTGGAGATCTCCCAAAACTGCTGCTGTCCTCATGGAAAGTTTTCAAATAAGCAAGCAAGGACCATGGTCAGTTAGCTTCAGGACCATTTCCAGTAGGGGTCTCCCTCGTCACAATTTTCATATTATAAATCACAGCCAGGCTCACAAATCGGCCATCTTTTCTAGGCCATCATAGGCCTCAATAGACCATCTTAATTAAAAGAAACAAAAACAACGTTACCACAGCATAGTGATTAAACAGTGTTAACCCCACTAATACCCTTATGTGTATGCATCTATCTAGCACTGGAGAGCAAGAAATACACATGACAGGCTAAGAGCAATAGCGAATGAGCAGGGAGTTGACATTGATAAAGTGAAAGCTTTACAAAGAACTTACAGGATGGATTTTACAGAGAAGGATATTGAAAATTTGAATGCTACTGGTAGAACAGGACAGATTAAGGAAATGGTAGCATTATTGCGAAGATGGGGTGATGTATGAGAGAAATACCTGGAGGAGGATATGTACATGTTCCATGGACTAGACAGGATATTTTATCATTCACGAATGATTTCCCTCGATTGAGAGATAAGCCCGTCGAGTGGTATAGGCAGGTAGATAGATTTGTGAAATTGTCAAAAGTGCTGTGGGTTGACCTGAATAGTCTGTTTGATATAATTGTTCCAGCAGACTTGTGGACTGAGTGTAAAATAGTTGTGAGTTGGCCTACTGAGGAATATCCAAGAGACCCAAGAACAGGGGCACCAGATCCAGAGGTAATGAGAAAGTATGATCAGGTGATGGTATACCTGAAGAGTAAAGTACCTGCAAAAGAGACAGACTGGGTAAAGATAGATCGAACACAACAGGAAGCGAAAGAATCAGTTCATGCTTTTTACGAAAGGCTGATACTGGCATTTAAACAATTCAGTGGAGATGAACACCTGGGTGACAAAGATTTGAGTCATTTTGTATACAGATTTGTATATGGCCTTAGACCTGAAATTGGTGAGAGAATTCGTGAGCACACAGTGGATTGGCAGAGTAAGAAAGTAGATGAGATCCTGAGGCATGCAAAATACTTCAGTGATGAAATTGAAGCAAAACAAAGAAAGCTGAAAGAGAAAGCAATGTGGGCACAAGTGAAAGTTGCGGAGAGACAGGAAGCACAGTTAGTGGAACAGGCGAATAATCCAGGAAACAATGCAGGGAATAGACCTAGATATGCAGGGAAAGGAAAAGGAAGTCTTGAGGAAGCGAAGAAAAAGTTTCCTTGTTACAACTGTGGCCAATTGGGGCATTGGAGATCGGAGTGTCCTAATCCACCATTAGTAAGTAATGAAAATAAATCCTTAAATCAACAGGTGCAGAACGAAGGAAATAATCAACAGCAGCAACAACAGAAAGTTGTGAGACAGCAGAGTCAAGAGCCAAAACCGCCCTTGCCGCAGAATAGAGGGTTACAAAAGTATAATCAGGATTCAGGATTCTACAATGATGAGCAGGTAAACAAACCGAGACGTTCTAACAAAGTACAACAGTACTTGTTAAAGAGTGAAGGGAGTGAGTCTGAGGGTGATTATTGACGGTGCCGAGGAGAGGAAGAAGAGTGCATACTTGGTGCAACTCTAGAAATAGACCAGGCAGGGCCATTTGTGGATGGGAAAATAAATGAGGAGAGTGTTACTTTTTTGGTAGACACAGGTGCGACAAGATCAACTGTCAGGTCAACAGATGTTAGAAATCTTCCTCTCTCGGATGAAGCAATCCAAGTAGTTGGTGTAGCCAATACGCAAATCAGAACACGTCTTACTGAACCTGTAAGAGTACAGATAGGGAAATTTTCAGACATGCACAGATTCATTGTCTGTGACACAAGTCCAGTGAACCTGTTGGGTAGGGACTTGTTGTGCAAAATGAACTGCACAATTTTTTGTACACCGGATGGAATAGCCTTTGAGACACCAGATGAAGATGTTTTGTACCGAGTGACTCTAGAGAATAGAGAAAGTGAGTTAATTGGTGCATTTGCTGTGTTTAATCCGGAGGATTTGCCTCGAGAGCTGAGAGACACAGTGAAAAGGACAGTTTGGGATTTTACTGGAGAGGATGTGGGATTGATGAATAATGTAGATCCAGTGAAAATTGCAGTAAAAGAGGGAATTACATATCCTAACATTCCTCAATACAAAATGACACCAGAAATAATTGAAGGGATAACTCCTATAATTGAGAAAATGATTCAGCAAGGAGTCCTGAGAGAACTACTGAGTAGTCCGTGTAATTCACCGATAATGGGACTAAAAAAGCCCAATGGGAAATTTAGGATCGTACAGGATTTGAGAAAAGTTAATCAAATTGTGGTGGCATGTTGTCCTATTGTGCCAAATCCATCAGTGATCCTGTATCAAATTCCACATGATGCTGAGTGGTATACAGTGATTGATTTGTGTCATGCGTTCTTTTCAATTCCATTGCATCATGATAGCCAGCCGATTTTTGCATTTAGGTTTGGCCAGCGTATCTTAGCATGGTGTCGAATCCCACAGGGGTATACGGAGAGTCCTTCGATATTTAATCAGTTATTGAAGAAATCGTTGGAAAGTTTGATCATGCCCGAGAGTTCAGTGCTAGTGCAGTATATTGATGACCTACTGGTGGCATCAAAGACACGTGAAGCTTGTGAAATAGATACCATAGCTTTACTGAATCATCTAGCAGATGGAGGGTTAAAGGTATCTCCAGCCAAATTACAATTTTGCAAGAAAGAGGTGCATTATCTTGGACACAATATTGAAAAGGGTCTGAGAAAAGTGACTAATGACAGGATCAGAATAATCAGAGAAATGAAAGCTCCAAAAACCCAGAGAGAAGTGAGAATGTTCCTGGGTATGGTGGGTTATTGTCGTCAGTGGATAATTAATTTTTCCTTGATAGCAAAGCCACTGATTAAACTGACAAAAAGTGAAATGACAGATCCATTGGATCTAGATGCAGAACAAATGGCAGCATTTGAAGAGCTCAAAAGTAAAATGTGTGAGGCTCCAGCTTTGGGTATGCCTGACTATGAAAAGGAATTTGAGCTGTACTGCAGTGAAAGAAATGGATGTGCACTTTCAGTGTTAATTCAGAAACATGGATTATTGAGAAGGCCTATTGCGTACTTCTCATCGACACTTGACCCTGTAGCTGTGGGTTTACCAGGTTGTCTGAAATCTGTGGCTGCAACATGCAGGACCCTGGAACAGAGTGAGGGAATCATAATGGGATATCCTGTAAGGGTATTCGTACCTCACAATGTGGCAATTCTTTTGACAAGCAGAACTCAGTACATGTCACATAGTCGGTTGACTAAATATGAAAAAGTGATTCTGGGAGCATCAAATGTGACTCTCGAGAGATGTGTAAATGTGAATCCAGCGACACTTTTGCCAGATATTGAAAATGTGGGTGTGAAAATGGAAGATGATCATGATTGTTTGGATGTGCTTGAGTACTGTACAAAACCAAGACCAGACATAAGGGATCTACCCTTGAATGAGAGTGATCATGTGTTGTTTGTGGATGGATCATGCCTGAGAAATGATGATGGTGTGCTATGTGCAGCATATGCAGTATGCAAAGTTTCAGAGGTCATGGAAGCATCACCATTGAAAGGAGTGAAATCTGCGCAAGTTGCTGAATTGGTGGCATTGACAAAAGCTTGCGAAATTGGGAAAGATTTGAGGACAACTGTAATGACTGATAGTCAGTATGGATTTGGAGTGGTGCATGATTTTGGCCAGCTTTGGCTACAAAGAGGTTTCTTGACATCGAGTGGAACTCCGATAAAGAATGCTGAAATGATTGGTAAATTGCTTGAGGCGATACAGCTGCCTAAGGAGTTAGCAGTTGTAAAATGTGTTGCCCATGGACAAGGGGAGGATTTTATAACGGTCGGAAACCGTTATGCCAACGATGTTGCGCAATACTGTGCCAAAACAAATCAGTCCATCAACAGGGACAGAGAAGGGGAAATGTCTTTACTCTCTGTGATGTTTACTAATGTCTTGGAAACCTGGGATGAAGTGAAACAGTTGCAAGATGAGGCAGGAGAGGAAGAGAAAAAAGATTGGATTAAGGCAGGATGTGCTCCAAGAGAAACAGACCATGTTTGGGTCTACAGAGATGGCAGACCAGTAATGCCCAACTCCATCTTGTCGTCAATGGCAAGGATGTATCATGGCCAGGGACATTTGGGGAGGGACGCGATGGTTAGGTCGTTCAAGCAGACCTGGTACAATGCAAAGTTCAGGACAATTGCAAAAAGCATCTGTCAGAGGTGTTTAGTTTGTCAGCAATTTAACACTGGGAAAAAGACAGTGGTGAGTCTGGGGACAATAGGCAGAGAAGGAGGTCCTTTTACAAGAATGCAGATTGATTTCATTGAAATTCCCCAAGCAAACAGACTGAGGTATGTTTTAGTGGTAGTCTGTTTGTTTTCAAGGTGGGTGGAAGCTTACCAAACTAGAAGAAATGATGGATTAACAGTGGCAAAGTTACTGTTAAGGGAGTTGATTCCTAGGTACGGGTTTCCAGTAACAGTTGAGTCTGATAGAGGTGGACACTTTCAAAATGAGCTTATGAGTTTGATTTGTGAAGCATTGAAAATACAGCAGAAGCTACATTGTGCATACCGACCAGAGGCTTCTGGTGTGGTTGAGCAGATTAATGGCACAATCAAGAATAGGATTGGAAAAATGTGCTTAGCCACTGGTATGAAATGGCCAGATGTTTTACCTTTAGTTCTGATGACTATGAGATCTACTCCAGATAGAACAACTGGTTTGAGTCCGCACGAAATAATCATGGGACGTGCAATGCGCCATGCATTCGTGCCTGTCAATAAGTTGGTGACAATAACTGATGACATGATTTTGGATTACTGTAAAGGCCTGGCTGACGCAGTTCATTCTGTGTTTCACCAGGTTGGAGAAGAAGCTACCACACTTGAGAAGAAGCAAGCCCATGATCTGAGTCCAGGAGACTGGGTGAGGATAAAAGTTCACAGAAGAAGAAATTGCTTGATTCCAAGGTGGGGAAGGCCGAGACAAGTTATTCTGACTACGACGACTGCAGTAAAGTGTGCTGGAGTGAAGCACTGGGTACATGCAAGTCATACTCTGAGAGTTCCAAACCCAAAGGAAGGGACTGGTAAAGAGTATTTTGAAGAGTCAGATTCCAGTGATGATGAAGATACAGAATCAGTGGGGAAAGAAGTAAGAAAAGCTTCGAAGGAACCACTGCGAGTATCAGAGAAGAGATCAGATTCTGTAAGAGAGCCTGAAGTCTCAAACAGCAGTGAAGGAAAAAGAAAAGAAAAGAGAAATCACACAGAGACTACTCCTGAATCAGAAGACGAGGAGATTGAAGAACCACTTGAGATTATACTTGAAGAAGTAGGGTCAGAAGAAGATAGAGAGGGACAGATTGCGGAAGACCCCCGAGGAGGTGTAGGGAACATTCTTGATGAGCCAGGTGAAGGGACAAGTAGACAGCAAGAAGATTGCGTGTCGGAGACCCGAGGAGGGACAGAAGTAGGGAAGTCTCAAACAGTGGTGAAAAAATCTGTGGAAAAGAAGAGAGCTGCTGGAAAACGGAAACAAGAGGCACTTGAAACAGATGATGAAGATGAACAAACAGAGGGTCGAGTTCTGAGAAAGAGAACTTGGATTGGAGAAAGAAGTAATAAAGAAATAAAGCCGAAAAAGGTGTTAAGAGGAGATTGTTGGCCTAACAACAGAGTTAAGAGGCTGAGATACAAAATAATAAGAGCAAGTACATCGAAAGCTGAACAAGTGAATGAAGTTTCGAGTCAAAGTTCAAAAGCTGAAGGAGAAGAATCAAAGGAGTCAAAAGAACCAGTGGAAATAAAAAGAGTAAGAAGACCCAACCAAAAGTACAGATCACCGGAATGGTCTTATGTGGCACTGTCTGAAGGAGGAAAAGAAGAAACAGTGACTCGAGATAATCCGGAAGAGATCTTGAGAGAAGTGGTTGAGGAAGATACTGGTGAAATTCTGAAAGTACTCTTGACTGACATTGGAGAAGAGTCGAGTACTGAGGATTTTGATGTCGGAGATCTAATACAATTTGATGTTGAAGAAATTGAAGTGAAGAATGACAAGTATCCAAACTGAATAAAGGAAGGATTCACTTGGATTAAGTGAACGAAAAGATCATTTGGATAAACTGAAAGCTGAAGAATTGCTGAAGAATTGAAGAAGTTCCAACAGTAGTGGAGTAGTAGAGGCTAAACTAAAGTAGTAAAATGGCTAACATAGAAGATAATAGAAATAGATGTGCCTTCTTTAAAAGGTGGTGTAGGATGTGCTGCTGCTGTACTGGATTATTAATGCTTCTATGGGGTGTTTTAGTTTTATTAGTTACTTTTAAAGTAGAGTTTGAGATGCATACAGAGAATGTGACAAATATTATAGAAGAATTCGCAAAAAGTAGTTCCAATTAGAATTAGTAATACTTACATCCACAAAGATAGGTCAATTAATAACTTTTCTAGTAATGTTTTTTCAAAATTGTTATATGAATATGTGAAAACAATGGAAGTAAGGGATTGCTACGTCTGTATGCAATTACCTGCATCCGTTTCAGAGGGTGTTACTTATCATCATTTACCAGCTACATATGGTATTTCCTGTAGTATTTTAAGTAGTGTTTTTTATTTGTTAGGGAAAGTAGATTATAAGATGTCTAACAGAGATAGTATTTTTGGGCACTTGCCAATGGACAAAGAGCTGAATCCAGCTAAAGAAGCTAACACTTTTGGTGAGATTTTTATTGAAGAAAAAGGATTAACATTAGATTACATTTTTAAGAATAATTTAACTTGCAGTTTGAAAGGAGAGGAGAAAGCTTTCCTGGATATGGTAGAGGAAAGGAGATTGAACATGCATGAGAAAGCGGGAAACTATAAAGTGAGTGAGACAATTTGGGACATTGAGATGGGAAAAGAGTTGAAGAATGGAGCTAGTCCAACTTTAGCTCTAGATGCACCGCAGAAGGGTAAACTTTGTATTACAAGAAGGAAATCCCAATATGATACATATTTTGTCGGGACTAGTGAGTGCCATGATACATACTTCATTGCAACAGGTTGGGGTTTCAGAGGTGGAGAAGATACAATTTTTCCAGGAGTATATTATGTTTGTGGGAATAAGGCTTATTACAAGTTGCCTGACCATTGGTATGGCACATGTTATGTGGGCCTGGTTTTTCCAAAGATTTTTCATATAGATAAAATAACAGATGTAGAACATATTAACTTACTAATGCGTTTTAAGAGAGAAACTTGGTCTGAAATAGTGGGTGACATTTTTGGGGTTTTGATTCCAGCAGTGGGAATTTCTTTGAATGCTTATGGAATTCGGAAACTGTCCACAGTGGTTGATCGCTTATCGACAAATACCGCTGGAGGGTTTCTTTTGGTGAATACGGAATTAAGTGCCGTACGTGCCATGTCTATGCAAAATCGACTTGCCCTTGATATTCTATTGGCCAAGGAGGGTGGAGTCTGTGGAATGCTGAAAGTTCAACATTGTTGCACTTACATTCCAGACGAAAGCAAAGACCTGAAGGTCTATATCAAAAATATTACTGATTTGCATGAAGAATTAGTACCACTTGAAGCTGAGAATTTATGGACTAAAATAGCTAATAAAATGATAGCTGTTAAGGATTTTATTGCAAAAATAGGTAGTACTATTATAGGTAGAATATTGTTTCCCTTAACTTGTATAATTGTTGCTTTACTGATAATAAGATTGGTGTGTGTGTGTTGTAAAAACAGGGGAGGGAGGAAGAAATTGAATAAAGAAAAGAGAAACAAGAGGTTGAAAAGAGAACCGAAAGAAATTGAATTAGAAGAATTGAGGGAGAGTGTTTACTTAGAGACAAAAAGGGATGATGAAAGAGTGACTGGTGTGTAATGTTGTGTAAGGGGAAAAGACATTTCCGATTTCTCCTAAAATGGGACTAAATTTTCACTAATTTTTTTTTGGGGTTTATTTGGTGATAAAATCACCAAAGGGGGGATTGCTGGAGCAGAGTTTTCAGTTTGAAAATTCAGTGGCTTTTGAAGCTCTGGCATGTCTATTCGTTGTACTAATTTATTAATAATTAATAATTAATTATTTGTCTTGTGCAAGTGCGTTTATATTAATCAATCCGTTTGTCTTAACAAGAGAGAGTTACACGTGGGTGTGCATAAATGTGCTGTTTTAAAAATAACGTGCGTGTTTTCATGTTTAAACGTTGCTATGTGCTGTTTATTTTTGAGCACAAAATGCTTTCCGAATGAATGCTTTTCTATGTTGCAAGTGCTAGATAGATGCATACACATAAGGGTATTAGTGGGGTTAACACTGTTTAATCACTATGCTGTGGTAACGTTGTTTTTGTTTCTTTTAATTAAGATGGTCTATTGAGGCCTATGATGGCCTAGAAAAGATGGCCGATTTGTGAGCCTGGCTGTGATTTATAATATGAAAATTGTGACGAGGGAGACCCCTACTGGAAATGGTCCTGAAGCTAACTGACCATGGTCCTTGCTTGCTTATTTGAAAACTTTCCATGAGGACAGCAGCAGTTTTGGGAGATCTCCAAGTGAAGTGAAAATGTCCTTGGCAGCCTTGGGAAACAAAGGAGCCTTAGAGAGAAGCTCTGAACTGTGGCTCGATTGCCGAGGAGAAGTAGAACTAATATGATACATGTTTTATTTCTTGGTTCCTGTTCCGTAGTCTTCATTATGTGAACTTTTCCTGAGCGGAGATTCTCAAATGTAGCGATGTTACATCCTTTCCTTCTCGCTCTGCTCAGCAGGTCCGGCGTACATTACAGTTTTTTCTATGTTTCCAATGTATCTTTCCATTGTTTAGAAACTATAAGAAATGTTAGCCTAGAGAGGGTTCTTGCCACTTGCCATTTTGCCTTTGCCGCGTACCGAATCTGCGTTGCTGAGGATTGATGCTGAAGGGACTTCGTCTTGAGAGACATTTACCGAGAGACTTGTCCTGACCTGTTCTGACATTTAGCTAGAATAGGTAACTATGAGAAATGATTTACTCTGATTGTTTTCTTTTGACTAATTTAGATAAAGCAATATAATTTTTAAACATGGTGTTGGATATTCTTTCTTGTCAATTATTGGGTTTACATTTTTGATTATTGCTGTATATGTTGTATAGATTATGTTTAAGGACAGTCACAAAAACCAGGTCTTATCGACCTCGATATAGATGCAGGGTGATTAGGAGTTTTTCTTTCCACAGGTTTATTGCTGGTAGAGTATTTGAGCGTATGTTAGTGAAATGGGCCCTAGCGTATGATGTATGCATGTGCGTGTAACTGTGAGATTACTCTATCCGTGGTAGTGGGAATATTATACACACCCTGATCTCTATCAAGATCACTCCCGACAGAAGTTCTAGTTCCCACCATTCAGACAACCATCAACTATATGGCATTGACACCAGTGGTGGCTTGTTGGAGGCTCAGAGGAGTTTGAATGGTAGCATATCTCTGGGCACTGATGTTTCTTTCCACAACAGGTCAATACCGACTCAAGCAGGTTTAATTAGTGTTCTCTTTGTTGTATAATATAGGCACAAGATTTAAGACAAATAATTTGTTCTTCCTGCTCAGAAAATGCATTTATGGGCATTTGTAATAGCTCCTCAATGTCTCCAGTGCTTACAACGTGGAGATTTCTGCAGGTTGTTGCCTGGTGATTTAGTAGACAAGCATTTTCTAATTTGTAGGAGCCTCTAGTTAATCAAAATAAATGTTTTCTCTAGACCTCAGTATTCAGTATTATGTTTTTTTAAAATATTTGATTTACTGGGTTGTTGACTTCGTAATGAAGGGTTCTTTTTTGAGAAGCTAGCAGCCAATTTTACTGTGCCTACAACGTCCTCTAAGATTTCCTAATTTTAATTATCGAGATTTTTATAGCGCGAACTTGACCCGGAGGTATCAGAGGGATGTATGACGTTACAACGCATGCTATTACAACGCATGGCTTTACAACGCATTTTTTACAACGCAAATACTTTTACAACGCATGTTGTTACTACGAATACTGTTACAACGCGAGATAGAGATATTAAATAAAAACTACTTTTACAACGAACACAACTATAACGCATACCTTTACAACGCATCAATAAATATATATATATTTTTTTTATAAATAAAATCTGGCACGGGATGCAGGGAAATTAGGGGTTTTTGGGTGGGGAAGTGTTTTAAAATGTAGAGTAAAACTGAACGTAAATGTAATTAAATGCATACCAATTAAAAAAATTAATACTCGAGTACTAAAATTAGTACTCGAGTATTAAAAATAATACTCGTATTTAAAAAAAACTCTTTTATTCACATTTTAAAAATTTTACACAAAAAACAAATAATTAAATATAATAAACAGACAAAATTTTATTAACTAACAAAACAAATGAACGAAAAAAAACATATGACATACACATAGTCGCCATTTTAAACATTCTACTTCCAAAACTTGTCCTACAACACTTTCCATTAAAACAGTACCACAACACTACTTTCAAAATGGATGCCAAAACGCAACTTAAAAATGAAAACAACACATCTTTAAATGATTTTTTAAATTATAAGTTTCCACAGTAAATAAAACAATAATTAAAAATATAACCAACGCTGTGTTTCAAAAAAAAAATAATGACACTGAATAAAACTTATAAATACGAGCAAGACACCATTTTTAAATCAGTTGATTATCAACTACCAGACTGACCAGACGCAAAAAGCTGACCCTCTGACCTCTTCACCGAGAGAAGACCGGAATCCATTTCAAAAGCATTATTTGTTTGGAAATACAAGTAAGTTTCTATTAAAATTAAACACAAATTTTTTCTTTATTCATTTTTCATTTCAAACATTGCATACACTGTACCTAAGAAAATACAAACATTATTTTTTAATCACAAAGATGTAAAGTACAATGATCATTTAATTAAATATATGTTAACTAAATAATAAGATATAATATTTCTCGTATAACACCCAAAAAATTTTTTTTTCTATAGCATAAGTTTAATCAACTGTGACGAAAAAGACAACGTAAAAAAAAGGAAGTTTATCTAAAGAACCTACACTCCTCTTCTTTACTAATGTGAAGGTATATTACTAAATATTTTTATACACAATTTTAAAATTTCTAAATAGAAAATATTTGTTGTGTGGCATAAATATTTAATATGTTTTTCATACAACTTCAATAACGGAAATACATTTTTTATTATTTAACCTATAAAAATTGTGGGATAGTATGAGTAAAAAAATTAGTAATGTAACTCCAGAAATGTGCAGCTAGAGGGAAATTGTGGGATAGTGTAAGGGAATAAATTACTATTCTAACTTCAGGAACGTAGAGCAGTAGGAAAACTTTTATTGGATGGTGTAGGGGTAAAAATTACTATTCTAATTCCAGTAAGGTAGAGCAGTAGGGAAAGTGTTGGATGGTGTAGGGGTAAAAATTACTATTCTAACTCCAGAAAGGTGCAGCAGTAGGGAAAGTGTTGGATGGTGTAGGGGTAAAAATTACTATTCTAACTCCAGGAAGATGCAGCAGTAGGGAAAGTTTTGGATGGTGTAGGGGTAAAAATTAATATTCTAACTCCAGGAAGGTACAGCAGTAGGGAAAGTGTGGGATGGTGTAGGGGTAAAAATTACTATTCTAACTCCAGGAAGGTGCAGCAGTAGGGAAAGTGTTGGATGGTGTAGGGGTAAAAATTACTATTCTAACTCCAGGAAGGTGCAGCAGTAGGGAAAATGTTGGATGGTGTAGGGGTAAAAATTACTATTCTAACTCCAGGAAGGTGCAGCAGTAGGGAAAGTGTTGGATGGTGTAGGGGTAAAAATTACTATTCTAACTCCAGGAAGGTGCAGCAGTAGGGAAAGTGTAGGATTGTGTAGGGGTAAAAATTACTATTCTAACTCCAGGAAGGTGCAGCAGTAGGGAAAGTGTTGGATGGTGTAGGGGTAAAAATTACTATTCAAACTCCAGGAAGGTGCAGCAGTAGGGAAAGTGTTGGATGGTGTAGGGGTAAAAATTACTATTCTAACTCCAGGAAGGTGCAGCAGTAGGGAAAGTGTTGGATGGTGTAGGGGTAAAAATTACTATTCTAACTCCGGGAAGATGCAACAGTAGGGAAAGTGTTGGATGGTGTAGGGGTAAAAATGACTATTCTAACTCCAGGAAGGTGCAGCAGTAGGGAAAGTGTTGGATGGTGTAGGGGTAAAAATTACTATTCTAACTCCAAGAAGTTAGAGCAGTAGGAAAAGTTGGGGATGGTGTAGGGGTTAAAATTACTATTCTAACTCCATGAAGGTAGAGCAGTAGAAAAAGTGTTGCATGGTGTAGAGGTATCAATTACTATTCTAACTCCAGTAAGGTGTAGCAGTAGTAAAACTTTTTTAAACAGTACAGCTACACTAAAATAAATTATCATCAAAGCACAGAAATGTTTACATATTTGCTATTTTAAATAAACGTTTTTATAAATGTACATTAACATTTTTTTTTCTTATAGATCCTGACACAAACCTATTCAACTCTTCAAAAAAACTCGAAGAACATAAAACCAGGCAACCAAAATCACCAGAAAATTACAACATAGAAGACAAGAAGCAAGACCAAGAAAAAACACCAAAACCAAAAGGTATTTGAAATAAACACTCCTAAATACTCCACAAATTAATAGTCAAAACTTTTTATAAAATAATCAATATAGCTTAATAAATACAGAAATTGTGAGATAGTGTAGGGGTAAAAATTACTATTCTAACTCCAGGAAGGTTCTGCAGTACAAAAAGTGTTGGATAGTTTTGGGGTATCAATTACTATTCTAACTCCAGGAAGCTGCAGCAGTAGGGAAAGTATTGGATAGTGTAGGGGTAAAAATGACTATTATAACTCCAGGAAGGTGCAGCAGTAGGGAAAGTGATGGATGTTGTAGGGGTAAAAATTACTATTCTAACTCCAGGAAGATGCAGCAGTAGGGAAAGTTTTGGATGGTGTAGGGGTAAAAATTACTATTCTAACTCCAGGAAGGTAGAGCAGTACAGAAACTGTTGCATAGTGTAGGGGTATCAATTACTATTCTAACTCCAGGATAGTGCTACAGTTAGGAAAGTGTAGGATGGTGTACAGGTATCAATGACTAATCTAACTCCTTTAAATTGTAGCAGTAGTGAAAGTTTTTGATACTTTTCGGATTAACAATTATTATTGTTACTCCTGGAAGGTGTAGCAGTAGAGTTATTGTGCAATAGTTTAATCTAACTTTAAAGCCATTTTTTTGTAAAACAAACTAAATGAAAGCACAGATTTTTTTGAAAATGTACCATATTCTTCACTCATATATCTCTTTTAAAATCATAATGTTAATTTTTCCTTTTTTTCTTCACAGATAATGTCTACACAAGAAACTGCTACCTATATTAAATCTAGAAAAGGAAAAAACATACTAAACCATGCTGGATACATATATTGTTAAGAAAGAATAAGTTTTCCAAGAAATCATTGGAGGTGTGTGCAATACTACTCTACCCATTGCACTGGCAGAGCGGTTACACATGATAATTTCATTGTAAAAACAACAGAACATAACCACTCTGTCTCTGCAATGGAGGTAGAAGTAAGAGAAACCTTAAACGAAATGAAAGCAATTGCAAGCACCTCCAATGATTCAACAGGATCCATTTTAAGAGAGGTTGCACAGCATGTCCCCAGTCATGTTGCTAGTAATATGCCTATAATTCCTAATTTGAGACGAATTATTTAAAGACAAAAGCAGGCAAGTAACACACAAACCACTACACCTCATACATTTTCTGACATTATTATTCCACATGAACTTTCTATTTCTTTTGCTGATGAACCCTTCCTCCTGCATGACAACGAAAACCCTCAAAAACGTATTCTTATCTTTAGTACACCACGTAACCTTGTTAAATTAGAAAATAGTGACATTTGGATGATGGATGGGACATTTAAAAGTACACCCCATCCTTTCACTCAAATTTACACTATACATGCTAAAATAAACCAGAATGTAATCCCCTTGGTATATAGTTTGCTACCTGATAAGACTTCTGCTACTTACTTTTATCAGTTATTAAAAATTCTACATCCAAAAGTCCTAGGAAAATAATTGTTGATTTTGAATTGAGCATGATCAATGTGATCAGTAAAACGTACATGGATACCCAAATTCAGGGATGTTTTTTCCATTTTTCACAGGCATTTTGACGTAAATTACAAAAAACATCCCTGGTAGCAGAATACTCTCGAGATAGCAAACTACAATTTGAATTAAAAAAATTAACAGCTCTTTGTTTTGTTCCTCCCGATAGTGTGGAGGAGTACTACACTTCCATTACAGAATCTGAATTTTACAATGTAAATGAAGAAAAATTGGCACCCATTCTAAATTATTTTGAAGACACATGGATTGGGCACCTAAGCAGATCGGGTCGCAGGAGGAAGCCACGTTTCCATGTGGAGTGGTGGAACTGTTACACGAGCTGCTTAGAGGGAGAAGCTAAAACAAATAATGCCATTGAGGGATGGCATAACTCCTTCAACCATACAATTTGTAAACCACACCCTAATTTCTACTCTTTCTTGGAAACTTTGAAGAAGGAGCAAAGTTTTCAAGAAATGAGACTTTCCCAAACACTAGCTGGTAGTCTAAACCTACGAGTTACTCTAAAAACAAAGGAAATGTCTGAGAGACTATTGGGTGTTATACAACAATTTTCGTTGTGTGTGGCTTTAGACTACCTTGAAAATCTTGCTAACATTCTTAACTTCTAACTATCTTTTTCAACATACTTTCCTGCTTTGCATTAAATTTTAGTCAACATTAATTACAATTGGCAATAATATTTTTCTAAAACATTTTTCGAAATTATTAGTCGGGTCAACCTATGTTATTTTTCCCTTTCCCTATTTGATCTCCTTATTCCATCCAAATAAGATCTATTTTTCCAACAACCAAACTCTAAAGCAGAAGTACATTTTTCTTACTTTTTCTAAATGTGAAAATCAATTCCAATATAACAATTACTACTACCTACAAAATAATACTCTCACTACCTCTGCAAGTAACCCAATATAAAACCACAAAGTCAATAACTCAATAAACCTTTTTCCATAGTTATTGAAGAACATTTTTTTTCCCCCAACCAACACATTTTTTTTTGTTTTATTTTTCAAATTTTTTTTATATCGCCTTTTTAAATACCTAAACTTTGTTTCGAACATGTATTTACAAACAGTTTTTCTTTTTTCACAAAATATTAAGCATAAATAACTTTACTATGTAACTTTCAGCGACCCGACATAGGCATACGCTAGTAACACGATTGGGGACATGCTTTTTTACAATTTTTACATCTAATTGTTAAACCGCAACCTCTCCTTATTCATTCTTTACAATATATGTATCCTTTTTTTAAATTACAAATATAAATAAAGTTAAAATTGTTTCCTACCTGGACGTAGATCAGCTTCCAGCTGCTTCCTCCATCGATGCTCTTCAAAATGGCCGCTTACGTTCACGTTTACGTGTTGACGTCATTGAAAGCTGCAAAGAAGAAAAACGGACTATTTATTTATATATTTGTTGTAAATATATGTTTTTTTTTATAAAGAAATTATATGTTACATTTAAACAACATTTATAATATATGACAATATTTTAAAATGTAAAAGCTTTTTTTCAAATATTTTTTTTAATAAAAAGTAATGTTTTAAACTATGTTTGCATTATTTGTAATAATATTTAGATTTCTCCTTTACATGTAACTTTTATGTTATATGTTCTAAATTAACGTAAAATCATCCTTACCTCGACAATATTTCGTTTATCTTTCAAAACTTCCCCTTTCTTCTTTTTTCACTCCTTCCTTTCCAGTTCCGCGGGTTGATACTGCTTGAGCTATAGAAATAAATAAAGGACAATTTTTCACATTGACTTCAATACAAAAGCGTGGGAATTTTTTTAAATTACATTGTTTTATTAAAATACATATCTTTTTATTTATGTAATTAATAAATATATATTTTAAAAATTATTTAGAAGATTGTCATACATTTTCTAAGTTTTCCTAAAATAATATATCCATTTTATTTAAATAAAATAAATACTTGAGTATTTGTTTGGAATATTTATTTTTAAACATCTACCAATAATTAATACTCACGTTTTTTTTTAATACTAGAGTACTTATTTGATCTCATATTGCTAAATATTAATAAAACTAAATCACATTATTTCTTAATTTTTAAATCCAATTATTTTTTTACATCTCAAAAATAAATATATTTTATTTTAAATGAACTAATTACCAAATTAATACATAAAATAAATACTTGAGATTTTTTTTTGTTAATTTATTTTTTTACTTCTAACAATAATTTTTTCTCAGGCTTTTTTTTAATACTAGAGTACTAAATTGATATAATATTGCTAAATATTAATAAAACTAAGAAACATTATTTCTAAATGTTTAAATACAAATAATCTTTAACATCACAAAAATAATTATATATTATTTTAAATGAATTAATTACCAAATTCATACATTAAATAAATACTTGCGTTTTGTTTAAATAATTAATACACAAGTATTTTTTTTAATACTAGAGTACTAAATACATATAATATTGTTAAATATTAATATAAGAAAATCACTTTTTTTCTTCATTTTTAAATACAATTATTATTAAACATAACAAAAAATATTATATAATATTTTTAAAAAATTAAATAAAAAATTAATACAGAAAATAAATACTTACATTTTGAAGGTCTTTCTGTTGTAAAGGTAATTGCATGCGTTGTAAAAGTATGCGTTGTAAATGAACTTGCGTTGTAAATGCATGCGTTGTAAAATTATGCGTTGTAAATGAACTTGCGTTGTAAAAGTTCCGTTGTAATGGTAGTGCGTTGTAAAAGTTGCGTTATAAAGGTTGTTTACCGTATCAGAGCGCTTTTCCACAGAATAAAAAAAATGTGCTGATACACTCTTTGAAACTTTATAAATAAAAAATAGCTTCGTGTAGAGCCCTTGCAGCCTCTCAGTTGATTTATTTAAAAGCTTCCTATAAAAAAACACACCTCTCTGGTTTTGTAAGTACTCGTATGAAAGCCAGGTTTCGATACATCCATGTTTGGAGCTCATTCTTCCAGAAGGCAATGATTTCCTGGGCTCTGGCTGTATCTGTATGGGTTGACTGTATCAAAAGAGCAGGAGATTCGTATTATGAGTCCATGTAGGGACCTTTTATCAAAAGTCGGCGGTTCATAAGGCACAGAACGTGAATGATGTGCTTTAAGCTTGCACAACAGATCGCCCAGTATTTCAAATGAATACAAAATCTACCTTATTAACGTGTGTGAAGGTTTAGCTTGTATTAAAAAGTCAGAGGCAGATAAATCCCTTCTTGTCTCCCTCCCTTAATGCTGTTTTTCAAAGATCAACGTTTTCTCTTGGCTCAAGATGACATACTTGCATTTGCGAGAGTAACTTAGGGGCATATTAACAAGCCAGGCGATAAAATTATCACCGCTTTGGCGGCCGAAAACTGCCGCTAAAACGGCGATAATGGGCTTGATAATATGCTCTATGGAATTCCAATTGATGTCCATGTTAAATGTGAAGGACATCTAACATGGGCTTCAATTGGAATTCCATAGAGCATATTATCAAGCCCATTATCGCCGTTTTAGCGGCAGTTTGCTGCCGCTTAAGCGGCGATAATTTTATCGCCTGGCTTGTTAATATGCCCCTAAGTTGCTGAATCCTTGGTGTTGTGTTTTGGAGCTGTTGCAGCTACTGTTATGATGTTCAGGTCTGTTGAGCCTCAAAGAAGAAATGCTGTGTAAGGTGGTAATGCTGGGTCTCACTTGTCATGTCCGCTCTCTCGGTAGCTCCTGCTGTCAGTGGGGAAACCATCAGAATATCTGTCAGTGGTGTAGGTCGAGGCAGGAATATAGGAGGCGAGGGCTGATAGAGGTCTGTGGTGCAGGGACGGCCACACGAATTAGGAGTTCAAAGACAGGGGCCAAGAAAACTGATCAACCCCTTGAGTCCTTAGTGAAAGGCAGTGCTCTCATACGTGAGCGATAACATTCCCTAGCATGGGGGAGGGGAGGAGGAGGCTCACAAATGAGTTTGCAACATCATCTTGTGGTTGGATGGCTAGACTATTCGCAGTGTTGATGATCCCCATGGGGTGGGATTGATTGGCGAGGGACTTTAGCTCTAGACCCTGGTGTGGGCAGGAAAGAAAGGTGCAGTGTACATGACCTCACCTGAATTTCTGTCTCTTGACTTTCGGCACACAGACAAATGCAAGTGTAGTGAAGATTGCTATCTATATACGTACAATGCTAAGTTAGCACAACCACGTTAGATGTTAGAAAGCCATCTTGCCGCTTTTGCTGCTTTTGCACACGACACTGTAGTTACATGTTATTAATTGAGAAATGCTTGCTCGACTTTGCTTCACATGAGAAATGTCTGTTGTTCACATCGCTAACAGTGAGTAGCGACCTTGGTCTGAACATTGTGTAAAGAAACAGTCTGGGTCGTTAGACGGTGCATGTTGTTGGGTTCAGGTTGATCGGCCCACTATTTAGCCATAACACGCACGCAGCTGCAAATACCTGAAAGTCGAGTGCTTTTAATATTGCAGGCTACATGCTTTAGACACATTCGGAAGAAGAGCTTTCCCAGGAGCAGAGTCTAGCTGATCCTGTGATGTGATTCCACTAAGCTGATCTTTACGGTATGGGGTTCCCCATTCAAGCCTAGAGACCTTTTATTAGTCTAATAATAATAATATTAGTTTACTAGCGAAAGGAAGGTGGCTGATATCCACTGTCATTTTATTATGATTACCCCTTTCATTTTCTATGGTATTGTAACTATGCTGATGGTTTTGATCTTAATCATTTGTCTGCTTATGTTAGCCAAACTATTGCATCTTAGGACACGAGGTTTATAAAATAAACTCTTTAAACTTTACCGTGTCTCTGTTTATTCTGTTGTGGACTGATATGAGAAAAATTACGAACAGGTATTTCTGATTCCCACCATTCCTGAGAATACCCTAAGTCGCTTGTTCTGGGTTGTCTATACATTGGGACCGCCGAGATAAAACTCGGATAACGAATGGGACACTGATGCTGGTCAGATAAGGGGTTCTGGGCTCTGAGGTGAGTTTTTGGTACACCACAATTCACTGAGGTCCTGGTTTCCTGTGCATAGTTCTGTGCATAAGCAGAATCCCTGCAACATGGCGCACCTAACGTTTGGTCCATTGATTTGAAACGCCTTAGTAGTGCTTATATTAGTCCACAACACCCTCACTCTGGTTTCCGGTTAATGGGAGTGACGGGTTTAACCTACCTGTGTTTAGACTAATAGGTTCTTTCAAGCTTGATAATCAAAAAGGTTTTTTCTGAACCCCAGTGCTACTGTTGATATCGTTGTTACTCTTTAGTGTGTCCCTATGGCGGTTGATATAGCCGCACATAGTCGTACACCTCTGCGCCGTCATTTGACGACATATGGGGTGCCGGATGATGGGATGGCTGTTATTTTTGTGGTGAGCGCTGATGCGTCTTACCCATATGAGTGTTTTACTCTTGGGCGACTTTTCCGGCGGTGGATGTGGACGATGATACGTTTCATTCCTTTACTCCCACGCAGCTACCTGCAGTCTATACGCCATATAGGACACAAGAAATTCCTATCTCTGCCTGGCAGCATACGATTTGGTTTAATGGCGCCCTTCCCCATGCGGTTGCACCGGCTAGAATGGGCCCGTTGTCTATTGCAGGGGCCACATGGCTGGTGTCAGCCGGATTTACGCCTCATCCCCGCTATCTCACGGTGGCGGTTTCTGAGTTGCGGGTACTACACACAGCCCTGATTACAGTTCATAGGGCTTTAGTGCAGTACGTGTCACGCAACGTGCAGGTGGGGGCACCTGCTGTTGTGGGACAACCAACAGACCACCATGCGGTGGTTATTAGTCCTGTTATGGTTAATTTGGTAATGGGCAAGCGCCCCCAAAATAAGGATGATTTTCCTTATTGGCTTGCTGAGAAATTTGACCAACTGGAGGCGGTTTTTCCGCATACCTCTCCTGTGGAGAAACACAGGATTCTCACCATTAGTTTGCCGAAAGACTTGGTCCCAGATATGGCCGATTGCACAAACTGGGGCAAGGTCTTTGCCGCGACCTACTCGAAGTGCTTCGGCACTCCGTCTATGTCTGTACTACCCTCTGTCATTAAACGTGTTCAAGAGAATCACGGAGCGGAGGCTGCTGTTGAATTAGGAATGAGGCTTGTCGGAGTGTTCGATGTGGTGGCTTCCATGGTAATGGGCAACCTCAAAGGCGATGCCATGCAGTTCCAAGTAGCTAATAAGCTGGACCGAGTGGATGAACTCGACAGGCCTAAGGAGTTCGCTAAAATAATTGCGCAAGCCTATAGGACCGTAGGCCGTAGTGCCTTGGGTGTTAAACCAACTGTGAGAGTTCCTGATATAGTACAGCAAACTAAGGTGAGCTCGTCTACTAAAGACGAACGCCCAAATTTTCCTAAACAAAGTTGTCGAGCAAAGAAACAGGGGAAGCAGCAACAGAAACGGGGGTCTCGTCCTGCCTCACCCGTACAGTCGTCTAGTGAACGCACATATGATCTGCGCGATCGATCTAGTATTAAGTCACCTGATAGGTTTCAGGTTTCTGAACAACGTTCTCCTCGTTCTTCACAGGAAACATCGGCTTCACAATCCGGTGGTGGAGACCGTGGGAAAGGACAGGGTGCCCAAGTTCGTGAGCAACCCCGTCAGACTGACTGCAAAGGCAAGCAGGATGAGTCTGCACGTCAACGACCTCCGTTTCAAAAGAAGAAAGTTGCTGCGCTAACAGCGAGGTATGCCACAGATGGTGCGGACGCAGCTTCAGAACCTGACATGGGCACTAACGCTGCTCGACAGCGCGGCGGAAGTTACAGTAGTGCGACAAGCACTGCGTCCATATCTGGTGGCGAAAGCAACTGATACATTCATAACTGTAGAAACTGCTGACACTAGAGTGGCTCCCCCTGACAGACTGTATAATATAGTCCTTTTAATTGAAGGTGACATACAACGCACGATTAAAGGGATTTTTTGGGATAATCTGACCTCTTCCTATGATATTCTATTGGCAGAGGCTGATTAGCCCCCGGCTTTCATTTTAGATGCTCCTAGCGGGGAGGAGGTGATCCTCCCGTCCTTTGCACACACAGTGCCAAAGGACCAAGCTAAGAAGTTCGCCGAGGACTGGGCTCTGGTGCTTGTACCTGCGTTGTATCGTAATCAGGTAGGCTGGGATAAATTGTCCCCCAGCCATGAAATTCCGTTGCGGTTCACGCCCCAGCCACAACCCCAATATCCCATGCTTTGAGAAGCAAGACCTCACGTCGCGGCTATCCTTGAACAATTGGAATATCAAGGTGTAATTGAAACATGTGTGTCACCAATGAATAATCCTTTATTCACTGTGACGAAGCCTGACGAGTCGTACCGCCTGGTTTTGGATTACCGGCATTTAAACTCTCATTGCCGGACATGCACGGTGCAGAATACCCACAGTTCGGCTCTCGTCGATAGTCTTGTGAGAAAACGGTTTAAAACCACACTTGACATTTCCAACGGCTTTTACAGCCATAACCTGTCCTCTCTTAGTAGTGAATGGACAGCATTTACCTTGGGCGGCAAACAAAAACATTTCAAAAGATTACCGATGGGCTATAAGAACAGCCCTGGTGTCTTTGCCGCTCGTGTAGTCTCTCTGTTAGAGAGCATAGACCTTGATGCGTACTCGTATGTGGATGATATTTATCTCACAGATGACGAGTTGTGGCTGCATCTGTGTCGCGTTGATCGCATCATTGTTTTGTTTGCAGACTTCGGTTACAAATTCAACTTTGCGAAGTTTCACATTGCGGAATATACATTGTTGTTTTTGGGATACGAACTCAACAATGAAGGTCGAGGATTGGCTCCGCACTTCCTGGAGAAATGTGCATGCCTATGTGCTCCTACGACACTGAAGAAATTACAATCTCTGCTGGGCTTTCTGAATTTCGGGCGAACGTACATTCCTGATTATGCCCAGCGTATCAAGTCGCTTTATGCCTTGGTACAACCTACTTTTTCCAAATCATGCTGGCTGCCGGAGCATTCGGCTATATTGCAATCATTGCAAGCTGACCTTCTTGCTTCAAAATACTTACTGACGCGTGATAACCACACTAACCTGGTCATAAGAATTGTGCCGGGCGGAGTGGGTTTCACATACTTAACGTTCAATGCGGGCGACACCGTCCCCATTGCCTACAAATCACACCTGTACACTTCGGCTGAACTGCGATTCTCCGCTGTCGAGAAAGTTCTGACGACAGTGCAGATGGCGATTCTGAAAGAACGAGCGCTATCGCAAGGTAAACGCATGTTGGTGGTAACACCATATCCTGCCCTTGAGGCGGTGAAGAAAGCAAGTGTACCTAGTTCTAAGGCTTTCCATCCAAGGTGGATACAATGGGCCACTTCCTTGACATCACCCGACGTCACATATATCTTTGACGCGGCTCTACAGACTCAGGAGTTCTTGCAGTATGAATTCGTTCATCCAGCTCCTCTGTCTTTGCGCCCGCTCGAGGATTACCATTGTGTCATTTACACTGACGGTTCTGCGCAACCGGCTACTGGATCGAAGCATGCCTATTCAGCGGCCTGCGCAATTGTGGTCGGTACTTTCGTGAATGGTGAATTCCAATCCGATGTCGTGCATACGCAGTCATTGGGTGATTGTACCGCACAGTTGGCGGAGCTTCGTGCTCTGGTGCTTGCACTGGAGTTTGCTGATCCTCGAATCACTACTCTAATAGTGAGTGACTCGTTTTATTGTGTACAATCTTTCAACGAAAATCTACATTTTTGGTCTTGAAATGACTATCGTGATTCCAAAGGTAGCACAATTAAGCATAAAACGCTTTGGGTTCGAGTGGCAGAACTTAAAGAACATCTGCCTCTCGTGAATGTTATTCACACTCTTGGTCACCAACAATTGGTGTCCATGCTGTCTGCAACAGCTTAGCTGACGAGGCAGCAAAAACAGCAGTGGCGACATACTTAGTAGCAGCAGTTACAAGATCACAAAGTAAGATCGATGATGACATCTTGGCAGCTATTGCTGCTACTGAGAAGGGAACAAAATATTCAAGAGGTTTCCCTTCTCATTACCATTATCGTTTAAGTCCTGATAACGTCCCGTTAGTGAGGATTAACGACGTTGGTGACAGATTGATTCCCAACGCGGACTGCAGACCATCTTTGATATTAGCAGTTCACAAGGACATGGCGTCCGCGCATGCCAGCGTTGCAGCTACTGTATCTCGGTTACAACAACGTTACTGGTGGTGCAGTTTATATAAACAAGCTCGCGCTTATGTTCTTAATTGTGACATTTGCCAGCAGATAAAACCTTTCACTGCGGCGCACCCACCACAAACTCAGTTGTACATATCTAATAAACCACTGGGTTGTGTTTATTTAGATAATTGCGGTCCATTTACCTCTGATACTGCGTACAAATACATCTTGGTTGCAGTGGATTCGTGCACACGTTTTCTGTGGGTGTGGCCACAAAGGAGTGCTGATGCCGTACTGTCATCAAGGATTTACGTGTCTTTGTTGGAAGTTTTGCATGTGGTTCCTTTCATTCTGATCAGGGCCCTGCGTTCGCCTCTAAGGCGTACAAAGAAGCCATGAGAAATTTGGGGGTCCAAGTCAAATTTTCATCTCCATACCGACCTGAGGGTAATAGTGTGGTGGAGCGAATGAACCGTGACTTAAAGCAATCTTTGACAGACAGGGTTTTAGGTACTGGCCGGAACTGGCTAGCCCACTTTTATGACGTGCAATGTGCACTTAATAATCTCCCTAGAAGGTCTCTGGGTGGGCGGACCCCATACATGATGCTCTTTGGCATACGAATGTTTGTCCCGGACCTTGAAGGTCTAGACATGGCGGCATCGGCCGCACCCTTTGACGTAGATGATCACTGTGCTGTATTGCAGAATCTTCAAGAAGCCAGAGACAGTCTAGCGAAGGAACACGTACCCTCCACATCTGATGCTGCGCTTCAGATTCCGGTAGTCGGCTGGCTACCTCGAGTTGGTGATCTGGTCCGTGAGAAGGTGGAGAACAAGAAGGAGTTTGGCCCCTCTTATCGTGCACCAGTTCCGGTGCTTGGGGTACAGGGTACACGTATAGTTATTTTTTCCTCCACTTCCTGGTCGCAAGGATAACAGGTACATCTCAATTGACAATGTCAAGCTACAACGTGTGGCCGATTCTTCTTAGTATGACACCAGCGGTTTCTTGCCCTTCGATGCTGAGAAATTCTGTTGTGGCCCCAGCTTCTACCACCTTGCCTGATGTTGCCGTCGAGATGCATACAGTTACTGGTCCTTTATTGCCACCGACACCTGGTGGTCTACCTGAAGATATTGAGTATGCTTATCCTGCGGATGTCCCGTTGCCTGTTTTACAATCCACCACAGTTACCCAGTCGCGTTACTCCTTTGACACTAATTCAATGACTTCCATTGCCCCATCAAAAGTTTTGATTTTTGTTGCCTGGTTCAAAAGACATTTTTTAATTCCCCCTTAGACTTACATTTGGCTGGTGCATTTTTTTGTTTATGTCCATTGGCTTTGTGGTAGTGTTTTTTAGACTTATAAATGGACACTAACTGAAAGAAAGATCTACAATTAGACTAATTGATGGAACTTTGGCCCCCCACTCCTCATCACATGTTATGAAAAGGGACCAGACTTTGTGTAAAGAAACAGTCTGGGTCGCTAGACGGTGCATGTTGTTGGGTTCAGGTTGATCAGCCCACTATTTAGCCATAACACGCACGCAGCTGCAAATACCTGAAAGTCGAGTGCTTTTAATATTGCAGGCTACATGCTTTAGACACATTCGGAAGAAGAGCTTTCCCAGGAGCAGAGTCTAGCTGATCCTGTGATGTGATTCCACTAAGCTGATCTTTACGGTATGGGGTTCCCCATTCAATCCTAGAGACCTTTTATTAGTCTAATAATAATAATATTAGTTTACTAGCGAAAGGAAGGTGGCTGATATCCACTGTAATTTTATTATGATTACTCCTTTCATTTTCTATGGTATTGTAACTATGCTGATGGTTTTGATCTTAAACATTTGTCTGCTTATGTTAGCCAAATTACTGTATCTTAGGACACGAGGTTTATAAAATAAACTCTTTAAACTTTACCGTGTCTCTGTTTCTTCTGTTGTGGACTGATATGAGAAAAATTACGAACAGGTATTTCTGATTCCCACCATTCCTGAGAATACCCTAAATCGCTTGTTCTGGGTTGTCTATACATTGGGACCGCCGAGATAAAACTCGGATAACAAATGGGACACTGATGCTGGTCGGATAAGGGGTTCTGGGTTCTGAGGTGAGTTTTTGGTACACCACAATTCACTGAGGTCCTGGTTTCCTGTGCATAGTTCTGTGCATAAGCAGAATCCCTGCCACACAAGTAGGTGTGATTAATGTGCCCAAATTTTGAGGGTTGTAACCTTTCTACTCCACCGATTCAGGGGTCTCGGCTACAGTGTCACATACAGTCTTGCTGCCAATGGTGCCTACAGCTGAACTTTGTGCACAGAATGTCACCCTACTCGCAACCAGCAGGAGGTGGAAGGTGCTGTGTGTACTGACTGTGCTGATGTCTGGTGTAGGCACTTGTTTTTCTGGCTACTGAGACCTCTGCCAAGTAGAGTACCTGCTTGTCTTTGAACTGTCTGACGATGCCCATGGGCTTGGACTTTGCACACCCTCTGCGCTGGCTTGAGCTGCTCTACATGAGCATTTCAACTGTTGATTGATTGAGCATTTCCCTCTTTCTTTTTCTAATGGTGGGCTATGACTATAAGACCTGGCTCTGCAATCGCTGCATGTCCTGGGGTCCTTGTTGAAGCTGCTTGTTGGGTAATATTAAAGTGCTACTCTGATATCTTCTAAGCCACAACCAAAGTTTCAGAGGCAACTGCTTGTTCTTATAGTTGTTAGCTGGAGCACAGATGAGGTCTGTCCTACCACCTGGGGAATGAGCTATTGAATGCCCAAAATCAGGTGATGGACCTGGAAGACAGAAGTAGGCAGATTAAATGTTGCTGGAAAAGGGTGGGTGATTGTACTAACACCAAGGTAATCCTCATATTTCACGGATGTGAGCTCTATTGTAGGTTTTCTGGAGCCATGCTCCATTAAATTATGCATCAGTGTATCTGGCTGCCCTCACACATTCCTTTAATTGTTTCATTCCATACCTTCCTATCTGTGGCTTACATAAGTCTAGTTTTCATGTGGGGCAGAGTGGGGAGGGTGGGTTTAGGCTACCTGTTGAAAGATTTTATTAGGTAGTTTTGATCCTCCTTGGAATTTAAACTGTGTTCACAATCTTTGGGACAAAGCCATCCACATTTACCCACCTGCTAGATTTCCGCTGTCGTCATTTGTCTTGTGCTCTGGTAGACGTTATTGACTGGATCTGGTTGTGCTTCTCTGTATTCCTCATATTGCAGCAGAGGTTTGAAGGGAGATGGACGCTAATGCTAATCCCCAAGTTAATGTGGTAATGTCACTTAATGTAAATTGACTTATGCTTCATTGCAAATGCAACAAGTCATTGTTATACATGGCTTCAAAGAATCTAGATATGATTTTCATTTAAGGGACTCATCTGTCCCCATCTATGTCTAAAAAACTGAAGAGGAACTTGATGGTGTATGGTGAGTGATGTATGCTTAAAACACATGTCCTCTAGAATCAAAAAGCAGTTACATCAGCACTCACAAAAGCAGGAATATCCATTATTTTCTGTACAACACTCTCACTTTCCAAAACATGAGGAGAAACCAATGCTCAGGTGGGAGGGATGTGTTTGTTAAGGTTGTGATACATTGAACAGCAGTGATTGTCTGCTTGGTTTAGGTTCCCAATAGCAACAAGGCATACGCTTCAGCAGACTATCAATAGTTTTCTCAGAATGTGGTCAGACCAGATGTATGATCAGTGAGACTGGAATGTAATGACGGATAGGATCTTGGATAGGTAAGGTTGACCAGCTTCAGCAATGACCCAGTGCTCCAAAATCTCTTTCTGGGTCTGATGACACACATGCTGAAACTCTGGAGGATGAACACTTGCTGTAATAAGCAACCTAAAGGAAAATGTTAATTTATGGCTAATCAGGCAGACGTTTTACAAACTAATTATTGACACATGTTCTCTAAGTGGCACAGTAAGGCCTCTCTGAGTGGTGAACTCATGGGTTCAATTACATGAGTAAGTAGCACTTGAATTTGAGATGTCATCAGTGCATGGCAGGGGTGCAAGTTATAGTTAGCTCAGTAAACTGTAACTGGTGAATTGTGGTTGTTTTTTGTTTTAAAATGGTATGAGACATGGCAAGATTGTATTTTCAATTCACAAAAGCAATACAAAGGTGTTAAAAATTATATTATTACAATGCCTACACTTTAACCCTTGTTTTTTTCAGTCAACTTCTGGGCTGCGTTTTTGAATGTAAGCCTAAATATCATTACCTTACCTAACTTTAACATCACTTTAACCTTTGTTTTTTTCAGTTAATTTCTGAGGTGTTTATAACGTAAGTTAAGATCTTATTATCAAACCTAACTATAAAATATTTTTTTGACCCTGGTACAGGGGGAACTACCCCTTCCCCACCCCTTTTACCTTGTTTATTTTTAACTAGTCCTGAGTCCATAAAATGGTGGGTGCAACATTTCTTTTGATTTTGTGGCCTTTCTTTCAGATTGCTCGATCCTTTCCAGAAATCTCTAACTTCTGAAATAAAATTTTTCAAAAATGACTGAACTGATTTACTCCAAATCACATAAAGCATGCTTTCTGAGTAAAGATCTAGTTTCCTGGCAAAGTTTGTGTAATTCTGGTCAGCTGTTATTTCTAAAATGCTTCCTAAAACTTCCATAGCATGGGAAAAACATGAAGTGAGACCTTCCCTTTTTTCTCGGGCCCCACTTGATTGATCTCCCCAAAACTTTCCAGGAAGAAGCTGAGGTGAATTACATTTTTTGCTAAGTTTTGTGAAGATTCATCAAACAGTGCCAAGGTTATTAGCAGTGCAAAAATGCTTTTCCCATGGAAACATATATATGTGGGTTTAAGTTTAGTAAACCTAAGTTTACCTATATATACCTAGCTTGACAATATTTTCACAGTAGATATTTTTGCTGCAATATTTTTTGGGATGATATTTTTTCAACAATATTTTGGTACTACACCCACTGACGGCAGACAAATCATTGTGAAATACATGTTCAATATTCCAAGAGGTATCCATTAGTAAATGTGGATGAGATCTAACTGCCTCAATTTAAATGATGACACATCTGAGTTTTTGTTGTATTCTACTTCTTTATTTGAATGCTGTTCAAGATAAATTCTCTGAAAGTTTACTTTCATTCTACATTACCCATTCTGTGGCAGGTGAATGTGGTCGTTGGCACATCTGCTTGGTATTTGAAACTATTCAGATGCATCTGACTATTTGATTTTGAAGATCAATGGATGTGGTTGCCTGGGCCATCATAATAGGCCAATCTATTTATTACAATGTGCTACATGCTGGTTTAACTCTTTATAAAATGGAGGTGGTCAAGTCATTAAAGGCTTGAGCTAGATTTGTGCCAGATGTCTGACTTTGACTCAGCTCAAAAGAAGCTGAGCTATTATGTGACCTCTGCCTGCCACTTATGCTCTAACCAAATGGACTGAAAATTTGAGACCAAGTTTAAAATTTTATGTAGAACAGATGAGAAAAAGAGATACTGATGTAGAGGCTTAATTGCACAATGTGAAATTAGAAAACCTGGGATCAATCCCAGCTTTCCTGCTTGAACAAATGGTTTGATCCTCGGCAAATATTATTCATGGGTTTGCTTTAATGGACTTTAGGTCCTAAAATAGTAAGAGTCTAGGTCAGACAAAGGGTGCACATGACAACTGATTTGCCACTGAGTTCACGTATGGCATTGTCTTCAGGGTGAAAGAGGAGGTGTGGGGAGAATGTTGGTAAGTAATTCTATCACTTTTAATGGTTACCACTTAATGCAGTGATATCATCTGATTACTAAGGTGAAACACTTCTGAATGTTATAGAAGTAGACTTGCTTTTAATTTAAAAGCAACTTTATCATATTTTTACATAATGTTTGTTATAAGAATTACACGCAAAACATATTTTTTGCTCGGCCCATGCAGATGCTCTTAGAGCCAATCCAGACCCTGGGGTCTGCTCTGGCTCGGCTTCAACTGCTGATTTTTGGTTAGCCCACCTTCAGTATATATTATGTTAGCTCCAATTGGTTCTGATTCAAGCTGCCTGTGTAATCAATGGCGTCCCCTGCAGAACATACGTATGAGTTGTGTCCACTGACTTCCAGTTAGGATGCTATAATGATAAACACCTCTTTATGTGAAGCGCACGTTTTCATTTTGTTACCCTGCAAGGTGACAATTGCTTCTGTTTTATGGCCACCCAGACCATTTGTCAGTGGCTTGGAGTGCTCATTTAGAATTTTGTGAAGAGGGCATCTGCTGTAACGGCAACGGAGTACCCTCTCTCCAAAAATCAAGGTCCACCTGCCTCATTTTCTGTCACGTGAACCTTAGGAATGTCAGTGACATGGCATACTCCTCCGACAGCCCGTTGGAGTAATGGCCGGAGAAGGAGTAAGTCAGCGCAACATGTCAGTTTGTCATGTTACCCCATGTGAAAGGTCACATTGCTGGAGTTGCGTCACTTTTGTGACACACTCCAGCAATGCGTCACTTTAGCGCCTACAGATACGTCAGAAATACTGACATATCTGTAACTCCTTGCGACATGACGCGTCATACAGTAAATATGACGCATCCATCATGTCGCATGGAGGGCGCACTGAGAAGTGACGCATCGCTGCTTTCACGCAGCACTGTGTCACTTCTCATAAATGAGGCCCTCAGTTTCTTCAAGCGCGAACGTTTAGAATTGAATCCTGGTTTCTTGGTTGCATATTGTACAATTCAGAGACTGTAAGGTTGCATCCTTCTCTTCTCTGCATAACATCAAAAGTCAATGCTTTGAGCTAAATTATTTCATGTGTTATTGTTAATAAATGGAATTCAAGAAATAAACGTATCACAACTTAAATTTAACTGACACTATGCACATATGATTTAAAGGCACGCTCTTCTGTTTGGAATGTTTTCACAGATACTGAAGATGAAACAGAGTGACAGAACAGGTCGGTCACTTGAAGAGCTGTATAATAAGGAGCCAACTGTCTGGGGCTCCAAGACATATTGGTTTCTTTCCTAATTCTTTAATTGTGGTATTTGAATTGTTAAACCTCTCCTTAATCGTTTCTCGAGCCAGGTGATCCAGCAGCAACAATAAAATAAACAGCATCTGCTGCTTTCCTTTACTCTTCTAGCTCACATGGCTTAATAAACAGATCAATTTTAGGAGAGGCTCAAAACCTCTGTGACCACAATTAAATAATTAACAAAACCAAGAGGTCCCTCAGGATCCACAGATATTACTCCTCAGAGTACATCACTTCAAAACAGTTTAAGCACGTGTAGTGTTGCTTCAGAAATTAGTGTTCTCTATGCCACTGTTTAGTATTCAGTTTTCACTTCAACATCTGGGTGGGGTGTGTGGCACAATGTTGTCTGCAGCCCCCCACTCCAAAATCTGGGGAGATGAATCCCATCTGTGCTCCGCAATTCCTGAGCCCATACTTTTTGCCTCACTACTAATAGGCTTCTTGTCCTCTTTTACCCGAAAAGAATATGATGCTTTTCATACACCCCAGTATATCAACACTTCACTTATGGGGATGTTGGTGGAGAAAGATTTTATACATTTGTTAGTCTAATACGCAATATAGCTTTCAACCCCATCCATGAACTACGCTCAATAATGAATGCAATTTCCAATCAATGCTCTGTAGACTCTAAATATGCCAGCTGCCACTTTGCATCTATGATTCCATTTTATTCACGGATCTGTATTAAAATTTTAATTCATTCAGTCATTTGGCTCTTTTGTTTTGTGTTAATGTTGCACTTCTGTGCAGATTTCAGGCGGCACTTTACAGACATAAATTACGCCCAGAGTCCTCAGTATACAGCAGTGCCTTGTGAAGGGGTACTTCCTTTATACCATGTAGTCCCGGTCAGTGAAATGAGGGCCACGTGATTTCACAGGGCATCATTTGTTGCCCCCTATGGCAGGAGCAGTGCAAGTGGGTTTGAGCCACTCTGTATTCATGAGTGTTAGAACTGCCAACATCAGAACAACAGCCAGTGGCTTAGGATATGCCTATTGTCTATCTGCTGTTCAGTTGGGATTTGAATTGGGTACCAGGCCAAGCCCCAGTTGAAACCCCCTGCTGCATGGCCATCAGGAGTTTGTTCACTTAGAGGCGCTAAGCACCAGACTCCTTAGAGACTTCTTCACCACAGGAACTTTACAAAATGTTATGCCCTGGGGACATCTAGCCATTAACCAGGCTATTCAGACTCAGCCCATGAATACCATCATTCCAGTATCATGTTGGTAGGGACAATCCAGACATTTACATGAGTGTGCATACTAATGTTTTCCTTACAGCATCACCGATTTGCAGTTCTCATTTATATCTATATTCACTGAAAAAACCATAGGTTTTACACATGTTATAGTTAGCTGGACATTTCACTCGTACAAAACCATTGAAATTCCTCCGTTATAGTTAGTTCAGCTAACTATAACTCGCGCGACCGCAATCCACTGCTGATGACGTCACATATTACATCACTGTATTCACTAAGATACTGTTAATAAGTCAGTTATACAATTAATTTTACAAAAAAAACATCCATTTAGACACTTATTTACCCATTTATTCTTCCATTAACCTTTAGATATACATATATAAAAAATATTTATTTTTCAGAAAGACACATATTCACTGGATGATGTCATCAGTGATGTCATTTGAGATGTCATCAGTGATGTCATGTGTGATGTCACTGACCATGTCATGAGTGATGTAATATGTGACGTCATCAGCAGTGGATTGCGGTCGCGCGAGTTATAGTTAGCTGAACTAACTATAACGGGGGAATTTCAATGGATTTTTACGAGTGAAATGTCCAGCTAACTATAACATGTGTGAAACCTTTGGTTTTTTCAGTGAATTTGCAAGGTTTTTTAAATGCTAATTCCTAACTATAACGTGCGTGAAACCTATGGTTTTTTAAGTGAATTTGCAAGGTTTTTTAAATGCTAATTTCTAACTGTAACGTGTGTGAAACCTATGGTTTTTTGAGTGAATTTGTAAGGTTTTTTAAATGCTAATTTATGTATGTATCATTAAATTTTTTATATATTTATTTAACTTATGAACAGTTTAAAATGCGATTTTTTGAAAAAAAATAAAATGTTTTTATCACCCTTCGGGGTCCTTCAGGGACCCCCTGACAAAGGCTAGGGGGTCAGGAACTCTCTACCCTGCCCCCTTTTCACGTTCTCCACCTTTCTTTTTCACTGCCACACACAAAATGGCATCCGACACTTCCTGATTTCGACTGATTCGAATGTTGACTGACATCTAACCACCAATCAGAATTACGCTCGCGGACATTTGGTGCGCGCACCGTGCGAGCACCGTGCACGCACGGTGCGCGCATATAGATATTTATGTACTTTTAACTGAAATTTTCTCAGGAACTACTGAACAGATTGACACCATATATGCAAAAGGCACATGCTTGACCTGAGGACTACCTCTGTGCCAAATTTCAAGTAATTCTGTTCAGCCGTTCGGGCTGTACCTTCGACTAAAGGTCCTATGGGAAAATGCATGGGGAAAACGTGTTTTGGGACCCCCCTTTTTTCTCAGCCCCCGCTTGACGAATCACCCCGAGACTTTCAGGGTAGGAGCTGAGCGGAGCGCCCCATTAGTTTTGAAAATTTCACAAAGATAAGTCAACCGGCGCCAAAGTTATTCAAAATAGAATTTTCAGATTTCCTATGGGAACTCGGTCCTAACTATAACTATCTACTGGCGACCGCCAGTAGATAATTTTTGTGGTTTGAATAATATTGTTAACTCTTATAAAGTCACACATTATTTTATAACTGTATATGTATCTATAATCATGCATTTAACATATACTGAGATGCTTGCCACATTAACTTGACCAAAGGCTTTAGCATTTGGATTCTAATGTTTAACGTGAAAGTTTGCTTGGTTTGCAATGTTTCCTTATTCTTGCAGGTACATTCAAATGATCTAATAGTTAGTAAAAGGCACATTGTGTATGAGAGATAGAGAGGCTTTGGAGGAGTATTTTTGGCAAGGATGAGAGGCGCTAATGAACAAAGGGAGGACCACTGTTCACGTTGTATCTGGAGACAAGAGAAATCCAAGGACGTTGCGGCCCAGAGGAGAGGAGTGTCAAGTGCAGCTGCCAAGTTTTACAGTGAGCAGGCGGAAAAGTACTGAGACACATGATGTGGGATTCACGAATGTTCTATGTAGTTTTAATTGGTGGTGACACTTTAGCTTTAGACAGATTCCTTTTCAACTTTGAGGGGTACAGATCTCTTTGCTACATTTCCGTTGTGTGACTTTATGCTAAGCAATACCTCTGACTGGAGAACTTCTACAAAAATCTCTACAATAGTGACACCTTCCGGCTTTATTGGATCTATTTAGGGTTTCCCCATCAATACTACTTAGTTTAGTTTTAGCTAGATAACTTAGATTTCCCAGGTGTGGCTCCTACCGGATGGTGGTGGTGGGACGGGCCGGGGAAGATGAAAAACACTTACCTGGCTACGGCCGGCTGCCGACTTTCCTGCATCCTCCTCTTATCTTCTTCCTGTCTGGAGTCCTGCAGCAGGAAGCACCCAGGCTTCCCTAAACCAATCACAACACTGCAACGCAGTGTTGTTATTGGTCTGAGCACTGTAGTTCAGAGCTCAGATGGGGGAATGGGAGTCTGGGCATGTTCTCCACCTAGGCTGTAATGCAGCCTGGGTGGAGAACATGCAAAGTGTGCATTAATGTTTGGCCGGCCTGAGACAGCCTGCTAAACATTCATGTGCACTTTGAGTGAGCAAACCACTCCTCCCCCTGGCCCCTGCTCTGTCAGCAGAGCAGCCCCTCCCTGTACCAAGAAACAGAAAACTAGAATGATATTAATGTTGGTTATAGTATAAAGACAGAACTACACTTCTAATGTTTACTTCATTCTCCCATCCTTTTTTTGATTTGTTACCTTCCAGAGTTCAAAAAGACTCACTTTGTGCCTGTCAGTATTAAGCCAGCTGGGGCAGGGCATTAAGTATCACTTCCTCTCTAGGGATGGTGACCTATCACCGCTCTGCGGGACTGTTAAAGGAATTTTTTCTGCTCTGGCTTGGGAACAGTCGCGGCTCCTGGAGGAAGTGGGGCGGTGGGGCAGGGTGTGGGAGGGGCAAGGTGGGGGTAGTAAACTCCGGCATACGGCTGAACCGAGGTAAGTACATAAATAAATAAATAAAACAAATTACATTGCACACGCTGCATCGCCATTTGGCGTTGCAGCGTGCGCAATGTCATTAGTTTTATTTATTTATTTATGTACTTACCTCGGTTCGGCTGCATGCCGGAGTTTACTACAACCTCCACTCTGCCCCTCCCCCATCCCACCTCACTATCTTCAGGAGCCACTACTGCTTGGGAAGGCTAGCAAATTCAACCACACAGTCTCTTACTATCAGCCACCCGACCTTAGCTAATGCTAAAAAGTGAGGCACACAAAAAGTTACGGCATTACATATGTTGCACCTAGCTCTTTTGGCATTGTCTTTCCCAGATATTTTCCTTTTGTTGCTGAACCCTGTTTTTTGGCTTTAAGATGAATGCACTTTTTCTCTGCTAACCAGTGGTAAAGTGCTTGTGCTCTCTCCCTAAAACACAGTACAATTATCATATACCATATTGGTATCTTTTATTTGCATGTAACTCTCTAGCAAATGATACTAAATGTACCCAGGGCCTGCAAATTACTGCTGCTAGTGGGCTTGCAGCAATCTTTGTGCCACTCACTAAAGTAGCCTTTTAAAACATGTCTCAGGCCTCCCACAGAAGCCTGTAGTGCAGTTTTAAATATTCATTTCACTCTGGTAAAATAAACCTTTTGGCAGGCCTATACATTCCTTTTTAATACAGAGAGGTCACTCTTAAGATAGGCCCTAAAGTCCCATAGGCAGGGTGATTTGTATTTAAAAAGCAGGGCATTAGTTTTTAAGATTTACATATCATGGTAGTGAAAACCTTCCAAAATCGATTTTTAGTACTATAAGGCCTATCTCTCCCACCTGCTAATTCTGGGTTGCCTTGTTACATTTAATACGTGCTAACTTTCCTTTGGGATCAGGTTGAGATGTCATGTTTTGACTCAAATGAATTGTAATTTGAGATACTCTTTAATGGTATACTAACCATTTGTACCTTCTGCCAGTATCCTGGGTCTAATGACTGTGAATGGCTCTTATGTTGTGGATTTGTGTATTCCTCCCAGACAATGTCACACAGGGGACTAGATGTGGGCAGGATGGGCCATTCTGCAAGGATGGCTGGGGGTGGAACTATGCCCTACCACTTGAACTTCAATTGGCTAGCCTCCAGCACACACAAAGGAACCTGAGACCAGCCTGGGCAGCCCTTTTCTATAGATGAAGGGTAGTGCAGCAAGATTCTATTGAGGTGCCGCTTTGCGCCAAAGCCTCATAAATGAGGTCCAATGGATTTAGGCCCAGATCTTTGTACAGGGGGTGAATGTTTGACATTGTTCAGCATTCCATCCATCAATTGATCTCTTTGCATTTGTCACCCCAAGTGGGACAGGATGCCCAGACGTGGATCCAGTCCTCACCATGCCACTGGAGTCATGCTAGCCTGGCTGATGAGGGGGTGATACACCAAATCTGGTCCCAGGATGCTTGTTTCCAGTCCACGGAGGAGACATGGCTTGGCACTTTGGGCTAGACTGTTCCCATGAGAAGCAGGTTCAAGACTGATTTGCATATGGCTAGGTCCAAACTGGGATGGTTTGGTGAGCAAAACAAAATATGGATTAAACCCACAACTGTGATGGAGGTGGATGTTTGCATTCATCAGCACTCCAACTGTCATCTGTTCTTTTTCCTTTAGAAAGTTGCCATTTTGTTGCATTCACTGTTTGGTGCCTGCGGCCTATTCCCAAGTCACATAACTGGGTGTAGTTGGCAGTTTGTCTTTCTTTATTCTTCCCAGACAGCAACACAGTAGAGGTAGTAGGTGTGCCTGGATTGGCTAACAACTGGCAGGATGGAGAGAGGCGATGCTGGGCACATGCCCACTTGCAACTGAATAGGCTGTGCCTTGCCTTCACACAAAGGACTGGCCACCAATGTTCCCTCTAATGATTTATTCCCATGTGCGGCAGTAGGCAGTGCATGTGCACACTTTTCTCGGCTGTATGTACATCTGAATTATGATGGGTACCAACATGCAATCAAACCTGCTACCAATTGAACATATGGATAGGAGCAGGATTCTTCCTCACATTCATCCATGTTCTGTTTAATGAGACACATCATGATTTTTAAAGTGCAATTTTTCCAATTACATTCCTTAGTTATTAAGACATAAGGTTGGATGCAAGAGAGGTGGAGAGCTTGCAACATTTTGTTGGAGTTTGCAACACAAAAACATTATATTCTACAATGTATGTGCCCTTCTAACTTATTGTTCTTTATATGTAGAGTGCTACATAACACTCAGAGGCCCTGCAAAATGTATTTTGAGCAGAGAAACCAAGGAAAAGATGAAAAACAATGTCATAGCACAATACTGACCAACAGAATATGTATTGCAGGGGAAAGAACAATCAACATACAGGTTTTGAGAAAATATATGGTTGTCATCGCACTACATCTTGAGAATGCCTCTGGCACAGAATGTGGCAATCAGGTTGCCTGTGTCACTTTTATGCACATCCAAACCAATGTGTCAGTAAACAGCACAGTCTTACCACTTACTGGTAATAACAATTTGCAAAAATGTGAAATATTTAAACAAGAAATAACAAATAAGGATGACTATGATTACTAAAACAAAACATTGACTTCATGTCAACCAATCACTATGCCAAATAATATATGACCATGAGTTCCCTCTAAACAGCCCTATTCATTATCAACATGCTACATAATATATACACCATGGAAATAATGTCCCCAAAGAGTACCTGTCCTTCTGTCAAAGGATTTATGAGTGGTGATCGATTTTTGGGCAAGATAATGCATGCTCATTCACATGGCCACAGGATGCCTACCCATCAGATACTAAGCCACATAATGCCTACCTATCAGTTTGAGGTCTTAAGAAGCTGGTGTTTCAGTGTCTGGGCCACAGGACACATGGATGTCAATTACTGGGCAACAAGTTTCTTAGCCATCAGTTACAGGTAGAGAGGATGCTTGGGCATCAGGTACAGGGCAACAAGGTGGGTAGGTGCCTGTTGCTTTGGCTCCTCCCTTTACCAGATACAAATACTGATGATTTCCTCATGATTTAGGATTCTTTAAGGGTGGGGCTGTGATACAGAAATAGGGATTTATGTAAACTCATCTGTATTTCTAACATGTTTTTTCTGTCTCTGTTTACTTTAAATATGAAGCAGAAATCATTTAGGCAGCTCTAGAACACTTTTAAGGCATATTCTTCTTGTATTTGCTGTTTTAAAAATGGACTGATAAGGGGGAAAACTGCCTTTCAGAGATTACCTATTTTATTAACTGGCCTGAAGAATAAAATACTGATCATGCAAATAAAGTCCAAGTGGCAACCCTACCTGTTACTGGGTCATTGAATCCAGGCTCTCTCTGGTCCTCTCTCTTCCTATCTGTCTTCTTTCTCACGTCCTGTCCATCTCTCTCCTTTTCTATTTCCCTTTTTTCTCTGCCTTACCCCACAATCACTAACACGTACTACTCTTTCGCATACATAATCCACATACTCACCTCTTAATATTTGGCATTATTTCAATCAGACTCTTGCTAGATATCTTTCGCAAGCAATCCGTATCCATTACCTCACAAATGACTTATTTTCTTTCTTTCACTCTAATACAACCCCTCACTCACTCCTGGACACACATTGTCTGGTTACATATGGCTGATTGTCCCTTTGAAGTGTTTAACTGAAAGTGGAATAGTATGTACTGTAAGGAAGAGACTTCATGCTGCAGTGGAATGGAATCATAGTTAAATGTATCCTGTTAATGGTCATATTGTATATATATAGGGGAGTAGGAGTTGTCTATAAGAAATTAGTATTTAGGTGTCATTAATCTCTATGTGAAAATTACTCATTTTGGTCAACCTGGGAAGGATGAAAGGTGAGTTGGGCCAAATGTTAACTTGTAACATGTGGTTTAGACTTATATCCCCGCAGCATGCAAAGTAAATCCCTGGCCAGTCTCTTTAATATGTTGGATGGTGTCTTCCTAGATAATAAATAAAGGAGTGTGAAGGGACTGTGTACAGTACGCTGATCAAGCAACACTATATATATTTAGGTATGTATTTTTAGGTGGATAAGGAATTAGTGTTTGGGGGCTCAGTAAGGCTGATGGCAAGGTGACTGTGCATGCTACACATAAATGCGAATATAAAATCCAGATTGCTTTATCAGTATGACAGCCACAGGTTGAGTCTCTGGTGGTACATTTACAGATATACTGACGTGTCACAACAAAATCAGCAGTGCACGACGAAGAAGTCCTCTAAAAGTAACTGTAAAGAGCATGACAGTGCAGATAGGAAATAGGCAGAAATGCACAGGAGCACATGGGAGGGGAAGACAAGTATTGGCAAAAAAAAAGCTTGTCATACCTTTACTCTGTTTTTTCAAATAAATGGTGTTGATGGAGTCTCTGCTATTTGCAGGAAGAAACATGTCTTTTTTTGCAGTTTTATATAGCGCAAACTCAACCCCAAAAAAGTGGAGCACTATACATGAGCACAAGGTAACATTCTTTTTTAGACATACGAAGAGTAAGCAATTTGCCCAAGGTCACAGGATGTTGAGCTGATCAGATACTAGAACCTGGTTCCCCAGTTCCAAAGGCAGCATCTCTGGCCATAAAGCCACACCCTCTCCTTCATTAAATTGACCTGTCCCCCCTGCTGGCTCGGCATCACTTGGCGAAGATGTTTGCATTGTTCTTTATTAACATCACTAAATGTTTCTAACACAGCATTAAGCAAGTCTCTGGCTGATATGGGGTGATATTCCAAAACCAGTCCCAGAATGCTAGTTGCCGGTCCAGGGAGGACTTTGCCTGGCACTTTGGGCTGGACTGGGCCCTTGGGGATCAGGGTCAAGACTGATTTACATATGGCTGGGTCAAAACGGGTATGGTGTGGTGAGCAAAAAAATTATGGATTAAACCTAAATCTGTGAGTGGAGGTAACTGTTTTATTTGTTCAGCATTTCCTCCATCATTTGTTATTTTTGCCTCTGTAAGTGGGAAGGGTATGCCCAGACGTGAGTCCGTGCTCACTTTGCCACTATATTCAAGCTAGCCTGGCTAATGAGGGGTGATACCCCGTAATCGGTGCCAGGATGCTTTCCGGTCAGGGGAGGGCCTGGCCTGACAGTTCGGGCTGGACTGTTCCTATGGGAAGCAGGGTCAAGACTGATTTGCATATGGCTGAGTCCAAACTCGGGTGGCGTGGTGAGGAAAAACCTATGGATTAAACCCAGATCTGTGACTGTAGGTGAATGTTTGATTTGTTCAGCATTCCATCCATCATTTGTTCTTTTAGCTTAGTGAGTGCAGCAGATGGTTGTTCCTACACCTCCATAAAAACAGTTGTGTGTAAAGCTTGTTCTTACATGTGAAATGTGTGATGCAAGAGAGAAAATAAAAACAAACCTTAAAGCCTGCTCATCAGCCATACTTCAGCAGAAATATCCCCGTTTCTGTGGTTTTATAAAACAAACTAAAGAGAAGTGGGAAACTACACTGCACAGGGGTAATATTTCTGGGAGGAAGCAGACACAAGATGAGAGAGCTAGAAAACAGATGCACGCTCATGGAGTGCTGAATGAAAAACAAAACAAGTAGTTCCCTAAATGAGCCATGGTAGGATAAAAGTCAACACAAGGAGATGATGGACGGAGCGTTGAAACTTTTCAGGCACTCACCCCCAGTCACAGATCTGGGTTTAATCCATCATCATTCTTTAGCTCACTCCGCCACCCCAGTTCAGACATGGCCATATGCAAATCAGTCTGACCCTGTGCATCATGGGAACAGTCCAGCCCAAACTGCTAAGCCATGTCTTCCCTGGACCAGAAACAAGCATCCTGGGACCAGTTTCTGGCTAATCAACCGTCATCAGCCAGGCTAGCTTGCATCCAGTGGCAAAGTGAGCAAGGCACCCACGTCTGGGTATACCCTGCCAACTTAGGGTGAACAAAGCAAACACAAGGAGATGATGGACGGAGTGTTAAAACTTTTGCAGACACTCACCCCCAGTCACAGATCTGGGTTTAATCCATCATCATTCTTTAGCTCACTCCGCCACCCCAGTTCAGACATGGCCGTATGCAAATCAGCCTGACCCTGTGCCTCATGGGAACAGTCCAGCCCGAATTGCTAAGCCATGTCTTCCCTGGACCGGAAACAAGCATCCTGGGACCGGTTTCTGGCTAATCAGCCCTCATCAGCCAGGCTAGCTTGAATCCAGTGGCAAAGTGAGCAAGGGACCCACGTCTGGGCATACCCTGCCAACTTGGGGCGAACAAAGCAAACACAAGGAGATTATGGACGGAGAGTTGAAACTTTTCAGACACTCACCCCCAGTCACAGATCTGGGTTTAATCCATCATCATTCTTTAGCTCACTCCGCCACCCCAGTTCAGACATGGCCATATGCAAATCAGCCTGACCCTGTGCCTCATGGGAACAGTCCAGCCCAAACTGCTAAGCCATGTCTTCCCTGGACCGGAAACAAGCATCCTGGGACCGGTTTCTGGCTAATCAGCCGTCATCAGCCAGGCTAGCTTGAATCCAGTGGCAAAGTGAGGAAGGGACCCACGTCTGGGCATACCCTGCCAACTTAGGGCAAACAAAGCAAACACAAGGAGATGATGGACAGAGCATTGAAACTTTTGAGACACTCACCCCCAGTCACAGGTCTGGGTTTAATCCATCATCATTCTTTAGCTCATTCCCCCACCCCAATTCAGACATGGCCATATGCAAATCAGTCTGACCCTGTGCCTGATGGGAACAGTCCAGCCCGAACTGCTAAGCCATGTCTTCCCTGGACCGGAAACAAGCATCCTGGGACCGGTTTTCGGCTAATCAGCCGTCATCAGCCAGGCTAGCTTGAATCCAGTGGCAAAGTGAGGAAGGGACCCATGTCTGGGCATACCCTGCCAACTTAGGGCAAACAAAGCAAACACAAGGAGATGATGGACAGAGCGTTTAAACTTTTCAGACACTCATCTCCAGTCACAGATCTGGGTTTAATCCATCATCATTCTTTAGCTCACTCCGCCACCCCAGTTCAGACATGGCCATATACAAATCCGTCTGACCCTGTGCCTCATGGGAACAGTCCAGCCCAAACTGCTAAGCCATGTTTTCCCTGGACCTGAAACAAGCATCCTGGGACCGGTTTCTGGCTAATCAGCCGTCATCAGCCAGGCTAGCTTGAATCCAGTGGCAAAGTGAGCAAGGGACTCACGTCTGGGCATACCCTGCCACCTAGGGTGAACAAAGCAAACACAAGGAGATGATGGACGGAGAGTTGAAACTTTTCAGACACTCACCCCCAGTCACAGATCTGGGTTTAATCCATCATCATTTGTTTAGCTCACTCCGCCACCCCATTTCAGACATGGCCCTATGCAAATCAGTCTGACTCTGTGCCTCATGGGAACAGTCCAGCCCGAACTGCTAAGCCATGTCTTCCCTGGACCGGAAACAAGCATCCTGGGACCGGTTTCTGGCTAATCAGCCGTCATCAGCCAGGCTAACTTGAATCCAGTGGCAAAGTGAGCAAGGGATTCACGTCTGGGCATACCCTGCCAACTTAGGGCGAACAAAGCAAACACAAGGAGATGATGGATGGAGCGTTGAAACTTTTCAGATACTCACCCCCAGTCACAGATCTGGGTTTAATCCATCATCATTCTTTAGCTCACTCCGCCACCCCAGTTCAGACATGGACATATGCAAATCAGTCTGACCCTGTGCCTCATGGGAACAGTCCAGCCCGAACTGCTAAGCCATGTCTTCCCTGGACCGGAAACAAGCATCCTGGGACCGGTTTCTGGCTAATCAGCCGTCATCAGCCAGGCTAGCTTGAATCCAGTGGCAAAGTGAGGAAGGGACCCACTTCTGGACATACCCTGCCAACTTATGGCAAACAAAGCAAACACAAGGAGATGATGGACAGAGCGTTTAAACTTTTCAGACACTCATCTCCAGTCACAGATCTGGGTTTAATCCATCATCATTCTTTAGCTCACTCCGCCAGCCCAGTTCAGACATGGCCATATACAAATCCGTCTGACCCTGTTCCTCATGGGAACAGTCCAGCCCAAACTGCTAAGCCATGTTTTCCCTGGACCGGAAACAAGCATCCTGGGACCGGTTTCTGGCTAATCAGCCGTCATCAGCCAGGCTAGCTTGAATCCAGTGGCAAAGTGAGCAAGGGACCTACGTCTGGGCATGCCCTGCCACCTAGGGTGAACAAAGCAAACACAAGGTGATGATGGACGGCAAGTTGAAACTTTTCAGACACTCACCCCCAGTCACAGATCTGGGTTTAATCCATCATCATTGTTTAGCTCACTCCGCCACCCCAGTTCAGACATGGCCCTATGCAAATCAGTCTGACTCTGTGCCTCATGGGAACAGTCCAGCCCGAACTGCTAAGCCATGTCTTCCCTGGACCAGAAACAAGCATCCTGGGACCGGTTTCTGGCTAATCAGCCGTCATCAGCCAGGCTAACTTGAATCCAGTGGCAAAGTGAGCAAGGGACCCACGTCTGGGCATACCCTGCCAACTTAGGGCGAACAAAGCAAACACAAGGAGATGATGGATGGAGCGTTGAAACTTTTCAGATACTCACCCCCAGTCACAGATCTGGGTTTAATCCATCATCATTCTTTAGCTCACTCCGCCACCCTAGTTCAGACATGGACATATGCAAATCAGTCTGACCCTGTGCCTCATGGGAACAGTCCAGCCCGAACTGCTAAGCCATGTCTTCCCTGGACCGGAAACAAGCATCCTGGGACCGATTTCTGGCTAATCAGCCGTCATCAGCCAGTCTAGCTTGAATCCAGTGGCAAAGTGAGCAAGGGACCCACTTCTGGGCATTCCCTGGCAACTAAGGGCGAACAAAGCAAACACAAGGAGATGATGGACGGAGCGTTGAAACTTTTCAGACACTCACCCCCAGTCACAGATCTGGATTTAATCCATCATCATTCTGTAGCTCACTACGCAACCCCAGTTCAGACTTGGCCATATGAAAATCAGTCTGACCATGTGCCTCATGGGAACAGTCCCGCCCCAACTGCTAGGCCATGTCTTCCCTGGACCGGAAACAAGCATCCTGGGACCGGTTTCTGGCTAATCTGCCGTCATCAGCCAGGCTAGCTTGAATCCAGCCAATCAAAAGATCACAAAGAGGCTATGATCCGCGGCGGGACTGATACAAGAAGCAGAAGACAAACCATTGAATAAAAAGAGTGACAATAAACCCAATAAAATGTAAACAGTGGCTAAGCTGCAGCCCACCGTAAGCTCAACGAAAGTAATACATTTTCGGTGTGCAGTGGGCCCTCTGTTCACCTCCCACTGACATCCCCAAGCCTACCAGCTCACTGCCCAGCCTCCCTGTGTTGTTGGTTACACAGATCAGATAGATGTTCAGATAGAAACTCATTTGTACATTGAGATTTTAGAGTGTTTTGCTTACAGTACGAAGTGTTCTGTCTCCAATTATTACAGCAATCACCGCAGCCTGATTCAAAAGGGCCCTGCAGTTAATTACAGGTGGAACAAGGGCACTCCATTATGTACCATCTCAGGCTTAACTGCTTGAAACCCACAACGTTTTCCACACTAGGTGTGGAGTGTGTTGGCATATGCCTCGCACGAGATACAGTTTCAAACTGGCAACGAAACATTCCATAATCATCTACCGAAGAATACATTGATTAATATAAAGAGCACACATTGCAAATGCAGCCTTGTAGTGTGAAAATAATACAATTATTTTCAAGGCAATGTGAGTTCATATTTTGAGATAGCCATTTTAAAAATCTGGAGTCCAGCATAGGGTCCTAAATGAATCCCTGTTACAAACAAGCATTGGTAAAGCCAATAAAACAAGTTCAAGCTGTCAAGCTAATGACTTTGCAAATGCTTGTTTCCGTTAAGTTTTGTTTTAGCAAAGTTGCAAAAAAAAGTAAGCTGCTTGGGCACTCGCACACATACAGATTCACGGGCTGCCATCATTGAATGATTTTTGCTGCACCCACAGTTGGTCACCCCCTCATGCCAACATGTGCAGGAATACTCCGACACAGGCGGGGAGACGCGTTTGAACGTGTTTATTTAGCAGTCCTACAAGAACCATTCTCATTCATGTGCAAGTATTCCTAGATGGGCATTTGAGAATGTTGTTTGGCAAATGGGAAAAACAATTGACTATGTGGGTGATGGCAATGGCACAAAGTAAGTCCCCGCCGCCACCACAATTCAGGGGTATCCTCCACTCTGATCAAGGATTTTGAGTACCTTTGAGAAGCAGCAATCAAATTAGCCCCTCACATCTCTACTATGCTGCTTTACTATGTTGATGGCTAGTGCAGACACATTACGTGTTCGGACATATGAAGGCACATTTTTACTTTCTATTTATGCTCATTTCTCAAACCAGGGATGTTAGAGACTAAGGGGCCTATTAGGATGGCGGATGGATCACCCCCACCGGCCCGGCGGGGGCGATCCGCCCGGCATCCTACCATGATTGACCCCCGCCACATTAGGATGGCTGGGGGTCCACAGTGGACGGGAAGACCATCTGCCGCTTTTCCGCCGGTCGACTCGTTGACCGGGCGGAAAACAGCCTCAACATGGTGGCGGTGTCTGTAAGACACCGCCAACCATATCAGGATGCCGGCGGTTACTCGCCTTTTCATGGAAAGGCATGTGGTTTCTGCTTCCGGGGGCCCGTTGCGGGCCCCGAGGGTGTTGAGGGGGCGGGGGGGTGCACATGGGAGGTACCTATGGTACACCCCTCATTGCCATGCACTACGTGACAGGCACCACGTGTTGCCTGCCATGTAGTGCATGGCAATGCCCTGCACAGTACATTCACATTGCGAGCAGGTCTGCAGCCAGCAGATCCACCCGCAATGTGAAAGGCACAGGATGCTCCCGCCAGTGTGGCGGGCGCATCCTGATACACATGGCGGGACCGCCGCAACTTTGGCGGTCGGTCCCTGGCTCCCTTACGATGGTGGAAGTTTTACATTAGTGCAGAAATAATTACAGGTAGCAGGTAGCAGGGGCCTAGCGCAGGGTGCAATTGGTTTTCTATCTTTTTTAGGGTGCTCCTGACAGGGATCTTGTAACTGGGGGCATGATCGTCATGTGGAAAGATTGCTTGTCATACAAACGATATTAGAGATTGGTTTTGGTTGAATAGCAAACAGTGACATGAATTGAGTAGAAGATACGTGGGTAGGAACAGTTTTTTTCTATTTTTAAAAATCACTCCTGTAACGTCTTCTAAACAAATCCCGAATAGTTAATCCTGACATTGACATACCAAATGCTGAAAAGGAGGAGGAGTGTCCACTCTATTATGAACATGTGAGCAGAGAAAAGCATTCTAACAGTTGAATAGAAAAAGCTTTGGCAAAGTCAGTAGGCCTGGCTTATAAGTGAAAGTGTTTTCGTTATCCTTTTTTTGCATGTGTGGTTGTCTGGATGGATGAGTGAATGGCTGTCAGAATGAATCAATGGTTGAATGAGTGAGTGGATGAATGAAGAGGAGAGTGATTGAGTGCATTGAGGGGAGAGCGAGTACATCGATGGATGGTCGGATGCTGAATGAATATACAAATTAATGGGTAGCTTGATAGGCAAATGAATGAAAAGATGAATGGTGCAAAGAAAGGTGAGTGGAGGCAAAGAAAGCAGTGGAGAAGTGGCAGTGGTATGGGGCCAGGGAAGCAAATGGATGAATGCAAGAATCGTACAGTGAATTCAGTGATGTAGGGTTGAATATAATAATGAGTACATGGATGCTTTGTGAGATGAATGGGTGAGTACGTGAATGGATGAAGAGGCAATGTGGAGGGCCAAGTGGTGAGGCTGTGACAAAGGGCGAGTGGGAGAAAAAACAGTGTTGGTATGCATGCATCAATTCCTCCATGTACTCATTTATCAATCCATGCACTTCCTCTTCTATCCAGGCACTCACATGTTTATTTAACCTTGCTGTAAGGAATTGGGTTATTGGTTGTGGGGGGTGGAAGCCCCACTCAAGAAACAACCACAATCATTGTTAGGGTGAATCACAAAAGTCACTAAATTAACCTGTGCTTAACCCTCTCATAGCATGGCTCAAAGCCGTCAGGCTTACCTTAGAGGCAATGTATAAAGTATTTATACAGCACATATACAGTAATAAAGTGAAAACACAACAGAAGGGAAATCCCACACCAATTTAGAGAATTAGAGTAGTTGTAATAAATAAAATCATACCAAAATGACGAAAATTCAATCTGTAGAACCGGAGATATGGATTTTTAAAGTTTTTTGTGTAAATAACGCCTAAAAGTCCAAAGTGCCACTCGCGGTCATCTGGTTGATCTAGACACGGTAAAAGCCACAACTTCAAGTCGAATGTGAAAGAGTGTGAGTCAGATCTAGGGACCACGTTAGTCCCACTGGAAAGGCGCCTTCAAACTCTAGCACGAAGAGATCAGTGCACATCGGAGGAGGCTGCAAGGATAAGGCTGAGTGTCGCAGACGGGCTTCGCTGTAGCGTGCAGAGCAGGTCGGGAGTCACAGATAGTTATCACTGTAGGGCAAAGAGCTGGTTGGGCATCATATACGATCTTTGCTGTAGCTTCCTATTGGCGGACCTTGCAGGCTATTGTTGCTGTAGAGCAAACTGCAAAGCTGGGAAAGTCGTTTGCCTCGGACTGTTGCTATCGAAGAGAAGGTCTCACCAGAGTTCTCCTTTGGCGGTTATTGTGAGCCAAGCAGTACAATTTATTAGGCACTTAAAAGTACATTAAATGTGGCAATTAGGTGTAGGCCAGTTGTACAATGTTTGAAGGAGAGAGCACAAGCACTTTAGCACTGGTTAGTTGTGGTAAAGTGCACGGGGTCCTAAAACCAAAATAAAAGATTTCAGCAAAACGGAAGGAGTGCAGGCAAAACGTTTGGGGTAATACCATGTCAAGGATGTCAGGACTAATGTGTTCCCAACAGCTGGATTCCAGGAGAGCTACCACCCTCATGGGACTTTTCATCACTAAGGCAAAAGAACCTGTAAAGACCATCTGCATTGGTGTGGTTGGTTCCTGGGCAATGTTCCACCATAAAGTCCAGTCCCTTTAGTGAAGACCACTTCAACAGTTTAGGATTCTCACCCCTCATAAGCATTAAACATCTGAGTTGTCTGTGGTCTGCTGAACCTGTAAGTGAATCAATTTCATGAGTCCACACACCACTGCAAAGTCTTCCCTTTCAATTGCACTACACCACTGTTCCCTGAGTAGTAATCTCCAGCTGATGAAGGCTCCAAGTAAGCGTAGGTCCTTTTGGTTTAGCTGTGAGAGCACAGGCCCTATGCCATGCTTTGAGGCATCCATCTTGAAGATTCATTCCTTACAGGCAGCCTTGAGCACTGGTGCTGGGCACATGGCCTCGTTCAGGGTGTCAAAATTGTTCTGGCGTGCCTCTATCCTGATCACCTTCTTGGTCTGCTTCTTAGAAATCAGCTCTGTCAAGAGAGCAACAATGGTGCCAGACCCCTTGGCCAATCTCCTTTAATAACCTGTGGGATCAAAGAAAGTGCTCACCTCAATCTGGGTCTTGAGGGGTTCCCAAGCCAAGAGGGTCCTGCAGGGGCTGCACCTCGTTCCCACCGACTTGGTGGCCCAATCAGACCATTGATCCCTGATCTATCTGGCACTTACTGGATTTGGTAGTCAGGCCTGCCTTCTGCAAGGCTTGAAGCAGTTCCTGCTTCCCAGCTGGAGTTGAAGACTGAAATTTCATCTAGCTATGTGCTACTGAAAACAATCCAAGCCTGGACCTGGTTGGCCAGCCACTGGAAGGGGGCAGGAGCATTCTTCAACCAAAAAGGCATCACTCGAAATTAGAAGTAGCCCTCTCGGGTGAGCATGTAGCCCTCCCTTTAGACCCATTGGTAAAGGCAATCTGCCAGTACCATGATTAAACATGCTCAGGAACTTGGCAGCTCCTAACTGGTTGATGATCTCAACAGCTTGGGGGATAGGATGATTGTCAGTTTTAGTGACTGAATTGAGCCCTCTATAGTCCACAAAGAACTTGAGTTGTGGTATGGCATTTGGTAGGTGATCTTGGGGACCAGAACCACTGCACTGGACTAAAGGCTTTTGGAATGCTTAACCAATCCTAACTCCAGCATTTTGGCACATTATTGTTAATTTTGGCTCTCACTTTATTAGACAACCCATGCATTTCTTGCTCCACAGGCATGTTGTCCCCAGTGCCAATGCCATGGGTGCACCAAGTTTTGAGCCCTGGACTAAGTGAAAAGAGTCAGGCAAACTGCCCCAGCAAGTGGTGACAGTCCCTCTGTTTTTATGGGGTCAGGATAGGGAAGAGGACAATTTATTCCACTATACCATCTTGCTCTTTGGAAGATAAAAGGTCAGGCAGAGGCTCACTTTCCTCTTCTCCCCCATAGTCCTTCACTAGCAGCAGTGTCACTTTGGACCACTCAAAGTGAAGCTTAAGGCAATTCAAATGAAGGACCTGTGTTGGGGTCCTGGGGGTCTTGAGATATACCAGGTAGCTGACCTTCCCTTGCTCCCATTCATCTCATAGGAACCGGTCCACTTGTCCAGCAAGACCCAGAGTTCCACTGACTCCATCACCCACACTTTCTGCACAGGCTGAAACTTAACTCGAGTGGACTTCTAGTCATACCAGAGTTCCAATACTGCTTGGCTGGCTTAGAGGTTTTTAGAGGCTTTCTTCCAAAAGTGCTTCATCTGATTCCTGAGAGCCAACATGTATATGACTACAACCTGGGAGGGTTTCTTGAGAGCTAGTTCCCACCCCTCTTTCACCAGGATGAGAGGCCCTCTGGCAGGATGGCCATACAGAAGTTCAAAGAGACTGAAACCTACTCACTTCTGTGGTACCTCCCTGTAAGCAAACAACTGGCATGGCAAGAGGACATCCCACTTTCACTTCAAGGGCACTGACATGCGGTTCTTCCCAAATCTCTCAACAAGCCCATTGGTCTGTGGATGGTAGGGTGTGAGAACTTGTAGGTTACTCTACACTTTTACCACATTGACTTCATGTACACTGACATGAAGTTGGTACCTTGGTCTGACACTACCTCTTCGAAAAAACCTACACAGGTTAAGATCCCGATCAGTGCCCTGGCCCCTGCAGGTGCAGTCACCTTTCTCAGATGTATGACCTCTGTGTACTTAGTGGCATGGTCCACCAAGACCAAGACAAACCTGTTGCTTAGGGCAGTCTTGGGATCCAGGGGCCCAACAATGTTGATTCCCACCCTTTGAAAGGGGGTACCTACAATAGCAAGGGTAAACAGGGGAGCCTTCTGCCTTCCCTTCGACTTCTCACTGGCCTCATCCTGGGCCAATAGAAATGGATGCCATGTCTTGCAAAGGACTGTTCTTGTCACAGATGTCCTGCCAGGGGTAATTCATGAGTTAGTCCAAGCAGGAAAACCCTGTAGTATTGGAGGACCAGCAACACATGAGTTGCTTCAGGCTCAGGAACCTTAAGCACGCCATAGAGGAGATCATTCTCCAGTAAATCACGTGATCACCTGAGGTGTTGCCTACTGTGTGGACCTCAGCCTTCTGCCGTAGACCCTCAAGAATAGGGCACTCTCTCTGGCTTTGCAAAATTCTTCCCTGGAGGACCCCCTTCAGCTTGACAGCATGCCAGCTCAGGTAGGTCTCCCAGGGCAGCAATGTCCTCCCCTGTACATTCCAAGGCATCACTCTCAGGTTCAGCCTCCTCCTGGACCATTGGAGTCTTGGGAGTGGGTTTTCCATGCCCCTGCTCTTCCTCTTTTTGGCCGGTCCCGGTGCCATTTGTCCTGGCTCCAGATCATCTAGATTTCCCTCTCAGACTGCCATTGACCGTCTGGTCAGGCACACACACTCAGGCAACCCTAAACTCTCCAGAAGGGACCAGAGCTCCATCTCATTCCAGATGGTGTGCTCCATGTTGTTAACAAGCAGACAATCCACAGGCATGACTGGACTCACAGATAACCTTAAGGAACCCAAGACAACCGTCCTACATTCAAAGGGAACCAGAGCCACAGGATTGTAAACCACTACATCCTGGTGGAATACATTTGGAATGATTTGCTCTGTGGACATCAGACGACACCCAACAGTAGTCATGCAGGCTCATGTGTCTCTCGGAGCCTTCTCCTGATGCCCATTGATGGTGACTGCCTATACCTTTTAGTATTACTAGGCATATGGACCTTTGGCACCATCTCTCTGTCACCCAGGGACACTAGGGTAACCTCTGCACTTTCCCCCATACTAACTGGGGCAACCTACTCCCCAAACTCTACACTGGCCATCCCCAGTATCCGCCCACTAGTGGGGGGCTGCTGCCTTTTAGGGCAGTAGGAATGCCCCTTGATGTGCCTTTAGCACTCATAGAATTGAGAGGAAACACATCCTGAAGAGTTCTTCTCAGGATAGCCACCTTTCTTTTGGTCAGGTTGGGGCTGGGTATACTTACCCTGAGAACTGTTTTAGGGACCTATTGAGAACTCTTTATTTTTAATTTTGTCTCACCCCTCTTTCTTCTGGTATGGAGTCTATCCACCCTTTTGGTGACCCCTGTCCCCCACCCCCTCGGACACCTTCATGTGGACCCTGGTGTTGAGCCAGTGGTCTGCCTCCTTTGCAATTTCTTGGGGTAAGTGAGCTCTGAATCTATCAGGTGGTGACTCAGCTCTGGAAAACAGATAGGGGACATGTGTGCTTTTGCAAGCAAACTCTGCAGCTCATTGGAATCACTCACATCACTGCTTTTCACCCAACCATCTAGTGCCTTCCAAATGTAACCCACATAATCTACCCAAGACAGTGGGTCAGCTTCGGGCGGTCTCTTAACTTCAACCTATACTTCTCAGGTGGGGAACCATATTTCCTGAAAAGGGCTTCCTTCATCCTGTCACTCTTCCCCAGGGCCAGCAGTGAATCCCTCCCTCATTGGGTATATGCCTCCAGAGACTGACTCCCCAATCTTCCTCAGAAACCTATGCATCTCCAAAGCGATTTCATATGTGTCAAAACACTTGTCTATGTCATCCCCTGTGTAAAACATTGGGTTACTAGTTGGAGGACGGGGGGACGAAACCTTTCCCAATCAGCAACCACAATCCTTGTCAGGGTAAACTCACAAGCAACCCCCATTTAACCTGTGCTTAAGCCTCTGGTAGCTTGGCACAGAGCAGTCAGGCTTAACTTAGAGGCAATATGTAAAGTATTTAGGCAGCACTTCAAACAGTAATAAAGTGAAAACACAATAGAAGAAGAATCCCACATCAAATTAGAAAGCTAAAGCCAGTTCTAATAAATACCCCAGGACCAAAATGACAAAAATCTAATCAGTGAAATCAGAGATATGCAAGTTTAAAGAGTTCAGTGAATATAGTGCCAAAAGCATAAAGTGCCAACTGTGGTTATCTGGTCACGGTGGACAGGGACACAGTCACACATTCAGGCTGACTGCAATGGAATGTGGGCTGGCTACAGGGACCAAGTTAGGCACCCTGAACAATAGTATCTTATGTCATAGCTGCAGAGCTTTGTGAGGTCCCATATCGAGTATGCATCACACAGCATCGCTTTTAGTGAGCTGTGAGACTGTGATGCGAAGTGCTACATCATCGTTGAGAAGGCCGACAATGAGGGGCTTTCGATGCGAAGTTTGACATTGAGGATGAGTCACGCAACGACTGGTTCCTAAGAAGCTGCGATGCATGGGATACGAAGTCCTGCATTGTTATTGAGGCTGCCGTTGATGAAGGGCTTGTGATGTGAGGGCCTGCATTGAGGAAGCATCACACAGCGATGTTTTGAATGATGCTGTGGGCTGTGAGTGTGATGCAAAGTCCATGCAGCACAGCAATAAGTTGGTTCCGCACAGGGTTGCCCTGTGCAGCAGAGCAGATGTGTCCGTTCTGCTGGGTCCACAGATGGGTTGGCAGAGCACCTTCAGGCCCACTTTCAAGGGTCCATGACTGCGTTGGCACCACTTGGCAGGGTAGGACTCACAGCTGTAGACTCCAGGTGCTGGTTACAAGAGACTTGCCCTTGGAGTCACTTTGGTGGCCCTGGGTACAGGTTGCAGGTTCCTGTCCTTCTCACCCAGCCAAGAGGGCTGTAGGGCAGCAGGGTAGCATGTCAGCACAGCAGGGCAGTAATCCTTCAGGGCAGAAGTCCAGCAGAGTGACAGTCCTTTCAGCAGCACAGTAGTCCTTCCTGTCAGAGTCTTACGCAGGTCTAGAAGTGTATTGAGGAGTTGGTGTCTGAGGTCCTATATTCATATCTGGTGCCTACTTTGACATGAGAGAAGCTTCTAGAGGATTCCATTTGAAATGCTCTGGTTTCCTGCCTTCCCTTCCCTGGCTTTAGACTAACTACAGGGTTATGCAATCCCTTTTGTGAAAGCAGGACACAGCGTATTCAGGTGCTGATCTCCACCCCCCATCCTGCCAGTGATGACCCATCCCGGCACACCTAAGCTCTCTATTGTATGTGGCTGTCTGGAAGGAATACACAAAGGCCAACTGCCAACTACACCTAGTCATGTGACTCAGAGACAAGCTGTAGGCATTAAATAGCTAAGGCAGGAGAATGCCAAGTTTCTAAAAGTGGCATTCTTCAAAGTGTAATTTTAAATCCAACTTTACCATAAAAGTGGTGTTTTAATTACAATTCAAAAGACAGCAAAGTTGATCTGTTTGCCTGTTCCCCTTTGGAAATGATCCTTGTTAGATATAATAAGGCAACCCCAATGTTATCCCATGGGAGAGGTAGGCCTTGCATTAGTGAAATTTGTACTTATTAGTTTACCATTATGTGGACATTTGAAACTTAGAAGTGCATGTACAACTTTTTTAATACATTGCAACATGCCCTATGGGCTGTCAAGGGCCTACCCTAAGGGAGACATATGCATGAAAAAACAAAGGATTTGGCCTTGCAAAAGGATTGTTTTGCCAGTTCGAACTGGCAGTTTATAGGTGCACACACAAGCTGCCATGGCAGGCCTGAGACAGGTTTGCGCAGCTACTTAAGTGGGTGGGACAACAAGAGCTGCAGTCCCACTAGTAGCATTTAATTTACAGACCCTGGATACATACAGTACCACTTTACTAGGGACTTATAGGTAAATTAAATATGCCATTTGGGGAGAAGCCAATGTTACCATGTTTTATGTAGTGAGCATACACATTAGCACTGGTTAACAGTGGTAAAGTGCACAGAGTCCTAAGGCCAACAAAAATGATATCAGAAAAATATGGAGGAGTAAGGCCAACATATGGCTGAAATGTCTAACACACAATAGCAATGTTAGGCATCAGATCCTTGGGGAAATGAACCCTCCTATCTGCACTGGACACTCGGTTTTCTCTGCAACCATTTCTGCTGGACACTTAGATTTGTTTGGCTTTCAGGTCCAGCTCCTTCAGACTCACTTCATGCACCAACAGCAGTTTCTTTTGCTCCAGGACCCTCTGGGCAGCATCCTTCACTCTGGCAACCTCTGCCTTTTTCTCCTCCAAAGCCCTATTTGCAGCGGCCTTCTCATTGTTTGCTACTGCCTTTTTCTCTTCTACAGTCATCTTCAGTTAAGCCAGTTTTAGTCTGAATTCCCTTTATGCCCTTGTGTCATCCAGCTCTTCAGGGGACAGGTTTCCTTAGGAGACACTGCTACCTGCTCTGGAAAAAACAGGGGATCTCACTCTAATGTGCCCTCCCTTCCCCTCAGAGTCAATGGTCAGAGGCTTTTCATCCCCCTTCTCCATTACTTCCTCCTCCTGCTTCTCCTCATCCTCATCCTCCTCTTGCTCCTGTACAGTAGTAAACAGTTAGTGGTCATACTCCTAGGCACTGCGGGCTTTCTGGAGCTTCCAACTCTTAGAGCTCCTGGGTATTAATAGCCCACGGACCCTGCAAAATATTTTTAGCTCTGTAACAGAATAGCGTTCCAAGTTGTTAACATCCGTCTCCATGCTTGCAGGCAAAACTACTAGTGCAGAAATTATGAAGGTATTAAATCTCAGAACTAGGAAAGAGTAGCCAATCAAGGAGAATTTACAAAGTGGATGACGGAATCACTGAGTAAGACTGGACAAACACAAGTGCTGGATCCCACTGTTGAATATCAATGTAAGAAAGTGGATTATTGGTTAAGGGGAGTGGAAGCCTCACTAAGTCAATAATCACAATCCTTGTGAGGTAAACCCCTAAAGTCACAAATTTAACCTGTTCCTGACCATCTGGTAGCTTGGCACAAAAGCAGTCAGACCTACTTTTGGGGCAATGGGTAAAGTATTTATGCAGTGCACAAGCATTAGTAAAGTGAAAACAAAACACAAGGAAAATCACAAACCAATTTAGAATCAAAGAGTAGATTGTAGTGTAGTGATACCAGAATGACAAAAATCCAACCAGTAGAACAAGAGATATGCATTTTTAAAGTTTTAATGAAAATAGTGCCGAAAAGCACAAAACGCCACTTGCGGTCATCTGCTCAAACTAGACTGGGGGAAAGTCACAAGTTCATACTGATTGTAACGAAGCGTGATTCAGATACAGAGACCAAGTTAGTCCCACTGAAGAGTTACCTCCAATGTCCAGCGCAAACAGTTCTGTTCACATTGGAGGAGTCTGCGAGGAGGAGGCTGAGCATTGCAGGCATTGGTTGCTTTAGTGAGAAGAACTTGATGTTGTGAGTCGTCATGGGCTGTTATTGCTATAGCGCGAATGTAAGTCTTGTGTAGCCGGTCGCTGTGGACTGTCACTGTCGATGTGAGTAGCAGGTCTGACCGTAACTTCATGTTTGTGGTTGTTGCAAGCCGCAAAGACATGGTATGAATGCACCTGTTTGTGGTCAAGATTTTCTCCTTTTCTTTCATGACAGCCAAGGGTCAATGACCTGGGGAGGCACCTCTTGGGGATCAGAGACTCAGTCCAGAAGACGCCATCAGGGCTCAGGAAGGTCCAGTTGCAGCAGGTCAGCTAGGCAGTTGCAGGCAGGCCTCTGGCGCTTGTTGCGTCCTTGTACCTCACACAGGTCAGCAAACAGACTCTTGGAGTCACATTGTTTAACATTTTGATGAAGTCAAGCAGGTACAGTCTTCCATCGTAGACAGCAAGGCAGTGTTTCACGCAGCAGGGCAGTCCTATGGCAGCGGAGCACTCCTTCTGCTGTAATGCCCACAGGCCCAGGAGTGTTCTGATGAGTGGCTCCTGAGATGCAATATTTATACCTGGTGCAAGCCTTTTGTGAGGCGAACTCCCAACCCTACCCCCACATCTGGTTCATTGAAAGACCTTCCTCTTTCGCCGGTCAAGGCTCCTAACTGACAAAAGACAGGGCAGGACTGGTGTCAGATGGGAAAACCCCTTTTGTACGTATGGCTGAGTAAAGCCCGGCAAGGGCATCCTGCCATGATCGCCCATCCCGTCCACACCTAAGCATCTTTTGTATTACTGTCTAGGAGCAACACAAACGTTAACAGCATGGCCATTGACAGTCATGTGACCCTGGACATTGACAGAAGGCACAAATGGTTGGGACAAGAAAATTACAACTTTCTAAAATCTGACTTCACCATTAAAGAGGATTTTAAAGTACAATCAATTAATTAGCATAAATTGGATATCTCTACCTACTCTCAATCTAAGAACTTTTTATATTTTTTAAATTATTTTTATTGGGTGAAAAAAAGAGACAGCTCAAAGGAAAATACATCCATAAATAATCACATCATGGTACCAGCTTAAAAAACACTTCATTATAGAAAGGGCACATACTACATCATACAATAAATAGCATAAATTCATAATACATTTCCAGTGCCACCGATATCTAAGAAAAACAGATTTCATATCTAAAGAATAAATAAGGTCATAAAACATTGCTTAAAAAAACATTAAAGCTATGTTACCATCCTCTCTTTTTATTCTTTTTTTAAATATACTTGAGTGATCCGGGCGTAGTCCTCCCATGTAGCTCTGAATCTGCGAAGTGCCCCTACCCTCTTTGCATGAGCCTCTTCAAATTGATAGGTCTGGTCCAGTTTAGAAAGCCACTGGCCAGTTCAGATCAATGATCTCTAATTCTGCAGCACCAAGGATCTAGCTACTGCTATTGCTATAAATACAAAATATTGCTGAAATTTTGGCAGCTGTAAGTCTGCATGGGGGAACCCAAATAAGGCTAGTGACGTTGAGGGGAGAATGACCATGGACATGCAGCGGCTAATGAACCTAAAGACTTATTCCCAAAAGTGCTGCAGTCTAGGGCATGTACAAAATACATGAGCCCATTCTCCCGCCCCAACCCTATTACATCTAAAACATTGATTAAGAGTTGATGGAAACAATTTATGCAGTCTAAGAGGGGTGGAAAATGCCAGCCATCTAGACAAAAAAATACATACTTTTGAATTTGGCCGTCCTCAAAGCATTATTCCCAAATTAACACAATGACTGCCATTCCTTATTATTAAAACAACAGTTTGTTTCCTGGGCAATTTTTGGGACCATCTCGTCGATAAGCTTGTTGTTCTTGCATTGACGTAAAACCCAATACCAGTTACCAAAACCGCTCAGGTTCTTCTCAAAGAGTGTTTTTAAAATTGTTTTTTCCGTCCATCAATCATTGTGTAGTTGTTCTTAAGGAAGCCTAAAATTTGTCTGAAGCTTAACCACAAACCTCTAATTTGATGATCAAATTGGAATGCAAATGATTCCCACATTCTCAAATGGTGCAGTTATAGAAATCGCCTAGCTTCCAGAACCCCAAATTATTGTAGGACTGTAACACCCCTTAGGAAAACTGAAGACCCCATAACTCTTAATCTTGAAGAGAAGTATGTGCATGACATGTTGAAAGATTATATGTTTTATAAAAATATTTGGTATGAGTTATCATTAAAATTATGGCCTTATATCTTGTTTTCTTTGGTAATTTTATTGCATGAAGAAACACTGGTAGCTTAATTGCACTTTCTGTAAGCATATGATTTAACATAAAATGATTAAATTTCGAAGAAGAGGGGACTGCCAGCTGAGATAGTAAACTACCTAGAGTGGCTTGATAATAGGTGGAAAAATGGGACCAGAGTTTTTTTTGGCCCGTATAAACTCCTGAATCACTTTATGCAACTCCTTAAAATATAAGGTTGCCACTTTTAAAAGGAAGATTTAAATACAGAAAAACCAGCAACGGAAGTATTGACATTTTCACTAGGGAAACTCGGCCCACTACTGAGAGAGGTAGTAACGTCCATCTTTCTAAAAGCCTTTTTACCTTCGTAAGGGTTTTTCCCATAGTTTAGTTCAAAAAGTTGAGAGAAGAATATATGCCTAAATATCTTATATGTCGAGATGACAAAAATGTAAGCCCTGCTGGGAGTTTGACCGCTGCAGAATTGAACAGGAGATCCTCAGTTTTAGCCTGGTTTACTTTGTAACCCCCCAGATCTGTAAACGCCTAGATCTCCTCTAATGCTGCCTGGATGTTTACCTTATCTGACTTCAGATATAAAATCATATCGTCGACAAACAGCTTGATTTGCGCCAGCCCCTTTAAAGGGGCCACTATTGAAGCGTTGGAATGAATTTTTATCGCCAGTGGTTCAACAAGAAGAGAAAATAGGAAGGGGGACAGGGGGCAACCCTGTCTAGTGCCACATTTAATCGCCACCTCTCCTATCAGTTCCGCGTTAATAATTATCTTTGCAACCACTCCATTATAAATTCCCCTTAACATCTCTATCAAACAGGTTGCGTAACCAAACTTCACTCGGATCATAGAAAGCGCCTGCCAGTCGACAAGGTTGAATGCTTTTTCTGCATCCATCATTAAAATAGCCACTTTGTCCTTATTAACTGAAAAATAAACAATTGCCTCTAGCAAAAATAAAAAGTATTAGCTGCCATTTATCTGCAAGGCAGAAAGCCTGTTTGCTCCGCATGGACCAACTGTTGTGCACTGACCAAGATTCTATTTGCCCAGATTTTCATAAAAATCTTATAATTGACTTTACATAAACTTATTGGGCGATAGGAGCTTGGGTTGTTCAGGTCTATATCTTTTTTCAAGATGGAAATCACCACTGACTACTTTAATCTATCAGAAATGGAATCCCTTCCAAGAGTTGATTATACAAGGATAATAGGAATGGAGAGAGATCATCTAAATACATCTTATAAACTTCCACCGGAATACCGTTGTTACCACTTGCCTTAGCGCTAGCCATCCCTATTATAGTTTCAGTTACTTCTGGAAGTTCAATCTGTTTACTTAAGGCTGCGCTGTCAGACTTTGTCATTTTAGGTAATTGAAGTTCGGTGAAGTAATCCCCGAGCTTCTGTAAATCTAATATCTGCTTCGACACATAAATTCGCTTAAAATGGGATACAAATATTTCAGCGATCTTGTCTTTAGCACCTACCAGCTTTTTCGTACCAGGGTCCCTTACTTGTGAAATCAGCTGCCTGCTTTGTTGTGTTTTAGTAGGACAAGCTAGAAATTTGCCTACAAGCTGGCTCTCTTCATAGATTTTCTGCTAGGACGCCTTGCTCCCCTTAATCTCTTCTAAAGTAAACAACATTTTTAATTGCTCTTTTGCTCTTGATAATTCCTGCAGTAGTATCTTCTCATTGAGGTCACTCAGAGGCATAGAATTAAGATCTGCCCTCAGCCCAGTCTACAGCCTTTTGTAGTAATTCTACATTCTGTTGCCTCTGCTTACATGTATTGTCTTTGTATGCAATGACCATCCCCTGGAAAGAGGCCTTAAAAGCTTCCCATACCATAAAACCTGGGGTTGAGTTAATATTCTCTTTAAAAAACCACTGTATGAATTCTCGAGTTTCTGTGATCCATACTGAATCTGAGAGTAATGGTTTATCGAAATGCCACCTGGTGTTAATTCTTTGGGGGGTACATACACGTATCACCAAGGAGACTATCGAATGGTCCGAAAAGGAATTGGCAAAAATATCAGACTCTCCTCTTACAAGCTGCTTATTTACCAGAAAGAAGTCAAGTGTTTTAAACCTAGAGGAGTAGCAGGTAAGCTGTGTAAACTCTGGGTGATCTACCTCCAAGGATCAATTAAGGTCAAATCTTCTTTCATAACTTTTAATAATTTTGCAGTCTTTGATTTTAGTTGCTGGTTAGCCTTATTTGAGGTATCTAATCCTACATCTTGTATAAAGTTAAAATCCCCCCATAACTATAGGACAAAGAGTATTTATTAACATATTGTATATCTGTTTTAAGGATTTGATATTGTCAAAAATTGATCCATAATAGTTTATGAAAATAAGACAAATCCCAGTGACTAAAACCTCAATCCAAATCCACCTTGCTTCCTCATCACAGATCATTTTTCTCACCTCCCAATCTAGTGTGGATGAGAATACAATATCCACTCCTCGTAATGCCCTATTGGCTGAGGTGAAATAAGATTGCGAATACTTTCTGGGGAGAGTAAAATTAGAGGTATTAGTCTTAAAATGTGTCTCCTGCAAAAAGATCACCTTGGGGGAGAATGAGCTCAACCATTTCAACACTGCCCCTCTTTTACGAACATTCCAAATTCCATTAATATTGCATGAAATTATTTTTAGTGACTTAAACATTCTTCAAAATTATCTTTAGCACAGATTCATACACCCCCTTTCATATAACCACACTCTTTGAAGTTGTCTGGAACCCTTTTCTGATGTATCTAGCACAACTAGCTCCTCAACCCCTGCACTTACTCCCATCTTGTACCTTACCCAATTATGTCTTTTTTTGCCTGCTTTACCCCGCAACCCCCTGTCCTCCCCAAACCGCCCTCCCAAACCCCTCTGAGGAAGGGAGTGGCCCTTAACTCCCCTCCTCAGCCCTCTCAACAATCAAGGGCGCCTTGACCTGGCACCTAATCACATTTTTCTGTACCCTCCTCCTCCATGCTACTCAACCTCCATCTTAAGCAAGCATAGAGAAAAAAAAACCCTCCATAAAGTACTGACAATATCTCCGAAAAAAACATTAAAAAAGTGCTTGTGCTTCTGTACCTTTACGGGCCAAGACAAAAAGTCGTCTAAACCTTAGTTTATAAGACGAGTTTAACACTCTAATGAGTAAAATAAGAACCCAGACAGTGGTCCGCAAAATTATGTTTTATACCACAGATCTCCCACCCATGGGTATATCCTAATTTCGCAGAGTCTTAAGCCACACCAACTTCCACCCCAAAAAAAGTGCAATGTGCAATTGGAGAGAAAGTGCACTTTCTTTTGTGCTACTTACATTGCATTTAAGGAATCACAATTTTGCGATTCCTTATTTTGCTAGTAGGTTTCAATTTACCTACATTGCTCGCTGCCAAATAGCGGGCGCTAACGCTTAAATTCTGCGAATTTCAGCGTTAGCGCTCGCTACTTGGCTACCTACATATGGTCGTAAATTGGGAAAATCTCCTACATAAGCTGGACTTAATATATTAGGCTAAAGTTCATATTCATACGGCTATATATACCTATTCTGTTCCACAGCAGACCAGACTACCCCGCAGATTTCCTACTTTGATCACACGTTTATGCACCCTCCCCCCTATACTATTTATCCTATGACTATTGACAACCAGGAAAAACTCTCCATAAAGTGCTGACAGTAGAAAGTGCTTGTGCTCCGTGTATCTATACAAACCAGAAATACCTAACTATACCTAGATTTATAGGCTAGGACCTGAACTACATAACAAAAGAAAAAACAAGGCAGTTCTTATGCACAAAGTCCCGGTAAAGAGTGCAGCGCACTCGTGCAAACCTTATTTCAGAAATCTCTAAAAACCTGAAATGCAATTTACCTTTGATACCGATTACCTGTAAATGAAAAATTAGTACCAACTTTTCCCAATACAGCCTAATAGATACCATTGGACATCCCCGAGGTGGAGAACAATGTGCAAAAGTGAAAGTGGGCACAGTGCTTAAAGTGCAAAGAGCTAAGTGTAAAGTTCAAACAACTAAACCCGCAAAAAATTTGCAAAGGCTCATAAATAGAAAGGGCTTAATATATTGCACTGCATTTCAAATTCATATAGCTAAATTCAGTCTACATCAGGTTAAGTTACCCCTCATTTTCTATTTTCTGCTTGCTTGGGATATCTTTTGTAGTATCTCTTGAGCTTCTTCAAGAGTATGGCAAAGATGGAATTGGCCTCTGCATAAGACTTTCAATTTTGACTGCTGAACGATAGAGGCCAGCGCTCTTAAATTGGCCAATCAGGCCCACAAATCCCTCCGCTGCCGTGCTGCAAACGCTGATATATCAGAAAATACTCTCACCCTGGTGCCATCGGATAAGACGATATCCTCCTTTTGAATTGCCTTCCTTAAAATAGCGTCTCTAATGCGAAAATCAAAGAAATTCACAATCATCCTCCTTGGGTACTTAGCCCCCGAAGTTTTCTGTGAAGAAACCCTATGAGCCCTCATTATAGTAAGGTCCTTCAGTGGACTCTCAAATATATGTTCTCTGGTCAACGTCTCAATATAGGACAAGGGGTTAGACTGACCGTTGAGACGTTCAATGTCCTCTGGTATCCAAATTACAAATTTGATCATCTTGCGTAATTTTCCATCTCGTCCATCTTCAATTGTGAAGCCTGCAGCCTTTTCTGAAGAGAAGCAATATTGGAGTCACAGGCCAAGGAGTGGTTTTCGATATCAGATACTAGTTGTTCCAACTCTTTAATCGCTTGGGTATTTGCTGCACCATATTCTCGATTTTATCTCTGATGCAGTGAAGTAAGCTCTTGAGCCTGAGAGGTTTTACAATCATGTATTTCCCCCAGAATTGTCTCGAAAAGCTGTTACATTTGGCACGTCAAGACCATTGAGGACTGACTCAGCCACACTCTCCCTGGAATGCTCAGTCACTGTCTCAACCACCTGCTGGTTTTGCAGACCCAGCTTTCTAGTCCTGGGATCCCTCAGAAGATCCAGGGTTAGTGAAGATGGCAAGAGACCTGGGCAGTCTGCTATCTCCAAGTCATGAGAAAGTGCAGCCAGTCCTTTCCCTTGTACAGATTGCCCCCTCGGGTCAGAGTTGTTACCAGGCAAGATTTCCAGAGAGTCCAGCGCTGAGAAGTCATGAGATAATGCTCTAGCTGGAAACGGATATACAGGTTGCAGATTAGCATCATCGTGGGCTTCTTTACTGCTTTTTGAAAATAAGGGGTATTCTTTATGTGATTGTCCACCCCTTCCGCATTATTCTTGTCCTCAAGTGGCTTTCTTGCAGGCATTTGTGCAGACTCTGCACTTCTTCCAGTATCCTCAATCTGTTGCAAACTGATGGAGGATCCTGGGTCTCTCACCTTCTTTAGCTTTAGGGAACTGTCTGGGACTGCAGCATTCCCTGCCCCAGCGTCCATGTTGATGGTGGCGAACTCCGGAGAGGACCCTAAAAAGGCCAACGAATGAGGAGAGAGACCTGGAGATATTTGATCCATTGACGAATTCACCGCCCGCTTCTTTTCTGCATGGTTTTTCTCTACTCTCAACAAGAATGCGTGACTGAGCTGCTTTTCTCAGCCTTCTGAGTTAGTAATGAAGTCCTGGGGGCTGAAGTTCCTGCTCCTGCTCCTATTCCTGTCCCCCTCAGGACCATTTGCCGCATGCTTCCCAATCCAGACCCCAGGACATATATATATTCTTTCTTTGCTGTAAGGATGTTGTATGGACGCTGTGTGGATGCGGTATAGGGACACTGTTTTCAATTTTTTTTAAAAATTTTCTCTTCTCCTTTTCCCCCAAAAATAAAAACTAATTAATTGCAAAGTTGAACTGGCAGTGTGACAACTGCCCTTTCAGTCTGCAGGGGCAGGCTGGGAGCCATTTTGTACTTTGTCACACCTGGAGTGGCGCAATCAGTCCTGCAGCCTTGGGTGGACTCTGCCTTCCATGCCCTTAGTACCCCGGGTACCATATACCAGAGACTTATAAATAAGTCAGCACTTGTCAATTAGGGGATAGCTAGTCTGACGTACATTTTGTAAGGGGTTAGAACACTGGCACTGAGGTCTGATTAGCAGGCCTCAGTGCACTCTCAGAGTAAAAAATACCAGCAGCATCAGTCCAAAAATTGGGGCTGAAAATACAAAAAGAGGCATTTCCTTACAGCTGGTATAACTGGTCAATCTGTGGGCTGGCCTTTTAGCTGGTTTTGGGCCTGCTTTATGATCTGCTATGCCGGTTTTTACTACGAATTTCCCTGACATTACAACAATCACTGTCTGTGGCAAGCATACATGTATGCAGTTTCCCATACCTTGTAAAACACCTATACATCACGTCTTTATAAGTTCAAAACTGCTCCAATTTGCAAATGTGGGCCACTTTTTTAGCCATCTGATTCGCTAAGGAGGGCTACATTTTTTTGTTGCCCAGGCCCATTTTCTGTCCCAGTCTGACACCACAGATGTGTCACGGTGATTCTGGTCTTCTGCATGGAATGAGAAATATATGCCATTGAGCTGCCACCCATTTTTATGGAAAAGGGATGTGTGCCACAGTGCAGTTGATATTAGACATGGAGAAGGGATGTTTGTTGCATTGTTGCTTCTCCTATGCATGCATGAAGGTTTTGAAATACAGTCATTCTGTTTTTTTACTTGGATGACGCATGTGGATATCATTAACCTTATACTGTTACGCATGGACATCAGACGTGGGCCTAAGTGCTTCTGCTTATATACATGGCTGAGGGATGCATAGTGCAGCTTCTCTCATGAACTATAAGGGATTCTGGCACACTACTGATTCTGATACAAGGGATGTGTTTTGCAGCTCTGCTGCTCTTCTTCTCTTCTGCAAGAAAAAAGTGTAGCTCTGCTGCTCCTCTGATATAGGTTTTAAGGGTGCATGCTAAATTGCGGCCGCTGTTATGTGTATGAAGGATGAATGCTGCAGTTAAATTGCTGCTATGCAGGGGATATGTTCCAGAGAGCTGCTGCTCTTCTTTATGGACAGGGTGCTGCGATGTTGCCTGGATAAAAAGGGTTCAGGCCTAAGGGCTGATGATGCTTTTGTGGATGGATGAAGGATTTTTCCCCATGTATTCCCGCTCCAACATATGGACAAAGGATGTATGCAGCAGCTCTGCTACACCTATGTATAGGAGGGATACAGCCCAGTTGCACCAGGGTTGCATGCAAGCATGTTGTTGGTCTCAATGAGAGATATGTAATGCAGTGCTGCTATTCCAATGCATGTTGGGGCATATTCTCAAGGAGCTATCGCCGAGTTAACGGCACTCTATCGCAGACAAAGTTGCGATACATTTTTCACCCCATTCACAAGCTGGTGTTAACAGCCCATAACACCAGTTTACCCGCGATAGCAGCCGCAAAAATCATCGTCCCAGATGACCCCGGCAACTATCGCTAATGAGATGCAGAATAGGTGTTCCTGTGCCAAAAACTGCGACAACACCACTCTGCAACATTCTCAACGACCAGTCAGATCGGCAAGAAGACCACGAAACATGCAATAAGGTGCGTTAGCAGCAGGGAATTAACACCTGCTCTGACCTGGTGTAAAGTCGGACGGCAGCCTGCACCTGACAAGGGAGCCCAGCCCACAGCCACACCTGAAGAACAACAGATGCCATGGAGCCACTAAACATGCGGGCCGGACACCCAACAGGGCCACAACACCCACCGCCTCCACCCCAGGACCACCCCCATCCCCCGGACACCCTCTGCCCCTGGACCAACACTGAGGCAGCGCATACAAAGACAGCGACCCTCCGAAAATGCACCAACCTCACAGACCCAACACCAGAGAATGTCATTGCCCACTACATGCCCAAAGGGACAACCATCCTCCGCATCCTGACCACCATTGCCCACAGGCTGAGGGTACCGACACAGTGGACAACCACCATCCCACCTCAGACAAAGCTTCTGGCCGTGCTGCACCTGTTGGCCACTGGTACCCTTCCAATCAACACCGCCTGAGACGGAGGAGTCACACAGCCAGGCCAATCCAAGTCACTCACAATGGTCATGGATGACACCATCAGCTTGGTACCCCACTATTTATACTTCCCACACACGGCGCAGGAACAGCCAAAGACCAAGCAAGGCGTGTATGTCACATCTGGCTTACCCACACGTGTCAGAGGGCTATTGACTGCACACATGTCCTACTAGTGGCCCCTGGCAACACTGCACACAATAAGTGCAACAGAAAGCGCATGTATCTCAACAATGTGCAGGCAATAGTGGAACACCGGGGAATCTCCGTCAACACCGCCGCCAATCACCCAGGCAGTGTGCTTGATTCCTACACCTTCCGACAGTCCATCATCAACCTGCGCCACCAGGATGGCACCCATGTAAATGCACTGCTCGTTGGCCAATACCAAATGCACACACCACACACCTCAACTCCACAATCATGCAACACACAACACAGGAAATGCACACGTCAAAAGCTCACATACAACATGCACACCCACCAGACACGACAGCACAATTCACTGTGGGAACCGGGGCCAGCCATGTACATTAGCCATCAATGGCATGGCACCTCAGCCACACAATAGCAGAATGTCGGACGAGGTGGGGAACAGGCATGTGCGAAGGAGGCAAGGGGCCGATGAATGAGACTGTACACAATGCCAAGTGTGGCGTGGATGTGCTGGCCAGACTGCAGTATGCAGACCACACACAAATCCATGTCAACACACACCGCTGGTGTTTGGAGTGTAGTGGGCAGTGGAGGCAACCATGTCACCCCAGCCAGTGGGGAGGATTGCGGAAATGTGGCTTGTTACGTCCCCCCCATAAGAGTGAGCGGAGTGGGCTGGCCCAGCGTACGCTAGGTCAGCGTAGGGGTGTGAATAAAAGGCACGTAACTCTGGGCGTGGTCCTCTTCCGGAATGCCCAACATCTCTGCCAGGGTGGCCCCTCTCACCCCACCACAAGGCCGACGCTATGAGCAGTGTTGCCTGCGACCCTGTGCACCTGCTGCACGCCGGGACGCTGATCCCCAAACCAGTCCTGCTCGCCCCTGCGCACCCAGGCCTCAATGCCCACCTGCCGACACCGGCATGTGTCGAAGTGGGCCCACCACGTGCTGGTGCAATCTCCAAGCCCGAGGCCTGTCACCTTGGCAGCCTCCTCAGACCATCACGGCCTCCGCAACACAGGTCCGCAGTACTCTTCTCTCATTGTTGTACTCCACTGGCATGCACAGCGGACAAGTAGGTCACACAGTTGGAACTGAGTCTTGATTACACCATGGCAGAGCACATTAATTATGGCTGAGTGTATGTCACTATACACCCTTCGATGTGGTGCCAACAGGTCTTAGTAGTACATCACAACCGCAAGATTCTGTGGGCCCACACAGACTACTGCTCTCGGCCTACGCTGCGCTCGAGTAGGTCACTGAATAGGAACTGAACATTGATTATTCATAGGCAGAGTACATATCATTGCACGCAAGGAGAGGCGTAAGAGGATGACGCGTTGCATTTGGGAGGAAAAAAAGATCACCGTTATGGAGGTGATCGAACACTACAGACAACTGCCCTGGTGTCACTAACTTTGTGCATCGCGAGCCTACGATACGTGGCTGTGGCCCACTGCTGAACGCTGCCTCCGGCCTTCACTGCGGTCCAGTAGTTCACAGAGTCTTGATTTGGCAATGCCAGAGTTCATATCAGTGTACCGGCATCATCCCAGACTGCATCCCCTCTCAGCCCCGGTGCCACTAAGTCTGTTCCCCGACATTCATGGACACTCTCTGGTCATACATTGGTGGCATCCGAGTCTATGGACTAGGGGGTAGTTTTCATCCTCATGCAGCTGATACCGAATTGTTGGTGGCAACGAGGCTGTCGCTTTCCACTCCTCCATTTGCTGCTTCCGGATAGCTTCTGCCCTTTGCATCATGCCCTGGAGGACACCTTCCACTGTCCCCCACAACCTTCCTCCGCATTCACCTTCGACATCAACGAGGACCCGCTCAGTCTGCGTGGCCCTACCTCAGTGGACCGCAAGTCACCGTCCCGTGGTGGTTTGCCTGTGCCGCCCGCTGTGCATCCGGGGCCACTATCTCTGTACAGCTCAAGTCAGGGACCCTGTCTGAATGAATATTGGATGACCTCTGTGACGGTGGTCTTGGGGTCATCAACACCATGTGCATGTGGCCCTGCGCTGTCCGCTGCCTCCGCCCTCCACTGCGGACCATCAGGGCTCACACCTCAAATCGAGTCCTGACTGGCCCAGACATTGCATCACCGCAGGAGGCACACGTCACCATTGCCAGGGCCAACTCCAACCACCATCTGCCAGAGTCAAAACAGTGGTACTGGCAGGCTAACGGAGTTGCTCAGACCTGTTGTGGATGCCATCATCTGCCTGATCCCCTGCGCAGCACTCCAGGTGCCACTGACTCAGTGCACCACAACCCATGGACCGTTACTGATTGAGTTTTGTGCTGTGGAGAGGTTGCGCAGCAATGTCACCTCAGGCAGTGTGGGAGACCTGGGACGTTGATGAGGAAGTTGATGCAGGTCTAACACACCCCACTGCATCTGCATCATGAAGATCCCAAACGGACACAATCCTAGTCATTTTCATCACATGAGTGCGCTCAGCTCTAGTGCCCCAACCTCAGTGTACTGCAACTCACGGACACTTCTGTTTGTATGTTGGGTGATCTCTGTACTTGTTCCGGCTCCCTCCATGTTGCTCAACAGTTGACTCTGTTATACAGGTGTTTTCTGTTTCCATTGCACTGGTGTCCACTGTTCAAGTTGTTGCCAGCACCAAGCACTCCGTGCGGGCTGGCTTATACTCACCCCACACACATCCAGCACAGGCGTCACTGTACATATGGCCCTGCCAATAAAGGGGCCGGGCGCACATGCCCGTAGCCAGTTCAACATAATATCTGCATGTGTCCCTGTGGTCTTGTTGTATGCATGAGGGCCCTGGGACCTACGACATTACATTGTGCTGTGTACAGCGGACGCAGACATGTCACCGCAGGCAGCGGGTTAGAGCTTGGACATGTAGCTTTGTCGTCACCCACTCAATTCGTAAGGGGAGTGGACTGGGCCGTAGTACGCAGAGCCAATGTGGGTGTGTGACTGATATGTGCGTGCCCCTGGGCGTGGTTCTGTACGGGGAATGTGCATCTGCATGTGTCACTATGGCAGTGTGGGTCTCCTTGGTGGGGTGTCGTTGGTCCCTGAAGGGTAACAAACACCCATGTATGTGATCTAGTTCGCCTTCCACGGGTTCGGACCACAACCCCACCTGTTTGGCCACCTCCTTTTGGCGTTCTGACACCTGGCACTGGGGTGCCATGTGTGGGTCGGTGAAGTGTTGTGAGCCAGCCGTGCTTGCGGGTGCTTCATGCTGTGCAGTCTGTTGCAGGGGCTGGGTTCTCCTCTGAGTAGCTTGGCTGCCCTGGTCCTGTCGGTGGGTTGCGTGGGATGTCCAGGGGCAGGGGCAGTTGTAGGGCATTGATGTCGAAGGTGTGGTGGTCCCCTCCGGCATCACTGATGTGTGGTCTTCTGTGCTCTGCTGGAGGTGTTTTGTGTCCCTCTGCAATGTGAAGGGGAGATGCATGTTGACATTGTCTTGACATGTATGTTGGTGCATTGTTCTTGTTTACATGCAGACTGTATGACAATGTACATTGTGACTGTTTTGGAGGTGCAGGATTTATATGCGGGACAGTGTACATTTGGACTACATGACGGATGTGAGTTTGTACATGTACATTTCCATTTCACAGTTTCCAGCTCTGTTAGATGTAGTAGGCCTGTTTCTGTACTTGTGGGGAGCCAGTTGTGTCCTCTGTTTTGCGGTGTCGGGGTTGCACATTGTACCACATTGTCGTCAATGTGGATGTGCTATTATTGCTATGTGTGTGTGCTGCAGTGTGCCACGGGGATGAGGGACATGATCCAGGGTCATTGTGGGTGTGCAGTATGCTACACATCGTTGTGCATGTGTGCTATTGTGCCCATCTCCCCTCGTCCCCCCAGTCCCTGGTCTTTACTCACCCTGTTGATGTTGTGTCAGGTCCTCACTCCCGACTCCTTGCACCGTCTCCACACTGTTGACTGTGGCCTCCGTTTCCTGCAACTCCTCCTGTGCACAGGACTCCCACCTTCTGTCGCCGTTGCTGCCTTCCTGTTGGCAACGGCTTTGTGCCGGTTTAGATTTTCACATTATGCCATTGGCCTCCTCGATACACTGACTGCATTCCCGGTGGTCTAATTGTGGGTCAGTTGATGGTAGTGTTCTGTCATCTCCGTGACGCTGATCTTGTTTTGCTGCGGATTGCACACCGTCTTCCTTTACCTCTTCTCCATGGCCTTCCCCGACCCTGTTGTACCATTGGCCTCTGTGCTCGGTCAGGGTGCATCCATGTTGCTATGCACTTTGGATTGTTTCTGGTGTGTTGTTTTTGTAGCTTTTGTAGTGCATGTTCCCGTCAGACGCGTGGGATTTGCAGGCCTGCCGCTGGTTTTCGCAGCTTTTTGTATCACGATTGGCCTCATCGCAGCTTTTTTTGCATGGCGTTGATTTTAACGCAGCCATTTAACGCGTTATCTGGTGACTATCGCATGGTACCGCCGTGTTGTGAATACTTAGTTGACACAGCGTAATTTTCCCACGACAGACTGCGATATTGAGAGTTGCGTTAAGTTACTTTTGCGATGGTTATCACACGTTCTTGAGAATATGCCCCGCTGTGGTGATGACTTTATGGATGAACTGTCAAGGGGTATTGCAATGCTGTGTTTTTACTAGCTTAAGAGATATATATGTGCTGCATTGCTGTTACTCTTATAAATGAATGAGGGATGTGCACACTGTTGAGGATGCTATTCATATGCATGGATAAAGGAGGTTTCTCAGTGACTCTGCTCTACCCATTGTAAAAGAAACTAGCAGCTCCATACTGATACTTAAATACATGAGTGAATGATGATACTCTTAGATATTAAATAAATGTGTGTGGCCGAGCTGGTACTCTTGTTTGTTAAAGGTGGATTTGTGTTGCAGTGCTGCTGTATGTAGAGACAGTGGATGTGTGTTGCTTTGCTGTTGCTCTCCTGGGCACTATATCCCTTAAATAATCTGCTTGACAGCGGTGCCCATACTTGTGGAGTCGGGAACTATAAGTTACTATAAGGCAATATGTCCCTAGAGATTCAAAAGCATAATAGAAAGGACTGACTCAAAAAGGGAGTTTGAGATTAGAAACTTAGAAAAACCATGAAGGATTTTTACATTTTAAGTGCAAAACGGAAAAATGCAAATGCAGCAGCAGTCTCGATGAATCAGTCAAAGGGCAAAGAAAACAATTGCCATGAAGGCTCTCATAGTCTAATAAGGGGGTCTTGTACATTTTCCGTAACTAGGGCTACTTATGTTCAATGAAAATGATCGAGAGCTGGTAATATTATTAGTGTTTTAATAGTGAAAACGTCAAACAAAATTACTTTAGTGGCCACCCAATGCAAAATTGCCAGCAGAGATCATCTCAATGCAACATCCAGAGTTGTCAGCATGAATGTAAGCAGGCTTTTACAATTTGGAATGTCTATATGTGGGTAATTCTGCAATACCCAAGCATCAGAGTAATATTAGTTATATGGTATGATTTATTTCCCAAATACCAACTTTAAATATCATTTGGAAATTAATTTTTTCTTCAAGCATCAGCTTATGAGTTCCGAATACAGACTCATTATCATCACGAAGACACAATTTTCGGTTTAGGCATTTATATATATATATTAATTCAACCACACTAAAAGCTTCCCATTTAATACGCTATGTTGCACACAGGAGAGCTACTTTCAGGCATCTAGAGAGCTACAAACAACCCACAAGCTACTTGTTGGAAATGCCTGGTCTTATAAATACAGCATTAAGCTTAATATGAAAAATAGACTGATCGATAAAAGTGCAGCAAAACAATAGAATATCGGACAGCATCCCAAGTAGAAATCCAGAAGTCTCTGGCTCACCCCCCCAAATTTGAGGGTTTATACTGCCAATTTCACCATAGAAAATGATGGGAACTGTAATGTCAGCATGGTGCAAATCAAAAGTATCATTATTTTGGAAAATCGCATTTCAGTATTTTAAAATGTCATATAAACCTACCATATTAGCACTATCCCCTAATTTGAATATATTAAACTCTTTCTGACCTGATGTAATAGAAGGTGGCAGGACAAAGATGTTACAATAAAAAATGGAAAGATTGATGGCTGTACAGTTTTCAACGAGTGAGCAGGAAAGACCTTGAAAGTAACATGTAGGCTTCCTTTGTTGTTTCTTCAAGAATTACAAATCATTACCAACAAACCGGGCACATTTTTCTGCATGTAGTGTCAAGCGAGAAATATAATCACAATGGACATTATGAAATGGCAGCCATATTTAGGTCTAGCATTCGAGACCTCTTGTATATACTTTAGTTTATACTTATATGTGTATGTACTTTGTGGGCTCTGGAGATCAGCCCTAGGACTTGTCTGCCTCTGCTTAGGGACCTTTTTTCTGTTCAACTGCCTCTATTTAACTGTCTTGATAGAAAACGACCTGTAGAAGTCAGTAAAACCGGAATTGTTTCTGCTTGTTCAACTGCCTCTATTTAACTGTCTTGATAGAAAACGACCAACAGAGGTCAGTAAAGTACCAGAATTGCTTTCTGCTTAGGGACCTTTTTTCCTGATTTTTCTGGCAACTGCCTCTATTTATCCTTCTTGATAGAAAAGGACCAGCAGAGGTCAGTAAAATACCAGAATCACTTTAGCATTCTCTAGATTCCAGTCCATAGAAATTGTCTTCCACTAGCAGCCGTAGACAATATTATTTTTTTCAAATCTTCAATTTTCAGTGACATGACCACCGAAGGCCCTGTTTTTATATTAAAAACAGAGCTTTGGACTATACCATTTCCCGCTGAAAGGCAATATTTCTCTCCATGTATTCCCATACCTGGTGTGTCACGCAGTTTGGTGCTCACTTTCCCTCAATGTTAAAGAACAGTAGATGTTTCAGCACCTAGGCTAATGTGCTGCATAGCTCAATACATATAAGGTCCCAAAGACGAGACCGATTGCATTGCAAATGCTTGTTTTAAACTTGGAGTCGAGGCCGAACTAAGGAAAAACACTTTACAAGACATCATAACGATTATTTTCAATTGTAATAGCTTCATCCTAATGCACATCTTTAATTCAAGTGTGCAATAACTTCCACATTCTTGTCTGTGGATAAGGGCGGCATTGCAGTGCTGATGGTTCTTAAGCACGGGAATTTGATGAGGAGGTTATAAGATTACTGCTGTTATCTACACACGAGAGATTTGCATGTGTATTCATCACAGAGAAATGCAGAATTATTGAGTTTCGCAATGCTGTTGCTCCTGCATAGATATGAAGATTGTGTACCACAGTGCAACTGCGCTTTTATTTAGAGAAGAAAGGATACCACAGCGCAACTGCACCTTTAAATATAGATCAAAGATGGGTACCATGGTGCAACTGCACCTTCATATATAGATGTGAGATGGGTACTACAGTGCAACTGCACTTAGAGAGTCAATCAAAATGCACCAGTCAATCTTATCTCCCTTGCAAAACCCATTAACCATCGGGATGAGATCAAAGCATGGAATAGGTAAGGTAATTTCATTCTGGATGTCTCAAATAAAGAAGCATGTGATTGTCAAGTACCCAAGCATCTCACTCAGTTTTTATTTATTTATTTATTGAGTCTACCAGCATGACCGTACCTGCCCTGTAAAAGTAAAGGTGCCATTGTATAGAAACCACTTGAAAAGGTAAGTGAAATTAAATATATTCAGTAAAAGCCAAAGGCGGCAGTTCTCTCGAAACATCAGCTTCAACTGACACAGTAGAACCCAAACACCCTAATCCCGATGTGGACACATCTCTAAGTTCCATGATGCAGCACTATAGAATTCAAGCAGCATCATGACAAAAACAAAGGTGCAGGATACCACACATTCCTATGTGTAGCAATAGCAGTTTTATCTTTAATTTTTGTTTAGTGCTCATGCAGTCAGAAGACTCAAACCACATGATCAATAAACTCTGAGATTCCTGGAAGTAAATATGCACTCATGGCACATTTTCTATAATGTCTTACAGACAACTACACTTGACATGATAGATTATCTCTGATATTATCCTGATGAGGGATAACAGCTTTGCAGGGCTTCTTAAAGCAATCTTTCTATTCATCAAGGCCCTTAAGAAATGGGGTGGTGTGGTGCAGCGTCGCCACAAAAAGTAACGAGGAAGGAACCAATATTCTAAAACAATAACTAGAAAAGCTGATGGGTCTGGCTTTAATGTACTAAAGCACTAAAAGGTTACTTGTGCATACCTCTGCTTTCATGCATTAGCACAGGAAAGCCAGACATTGGATTTACCAATGCTTGATTTGTTTTATTGTTACACACACAAACACACACACATATTTAGAAGATTTAGTTACACATTTTAAGTCTGGTTTTAAGTACTGTATGTTCAGCACTTCGTTTACAACATAAACGTATTTTGATAGCTCAATGTGGGAGTTACATTACTCAGTGGTTGACAGTTTCTAAAAACCCTGATGCATAGACCACTGTCTAAAATATAGGTACAGTTTCTCATTCATAGTAACAATTTGCATTTAGTTAGCATGCAGGCACTTTTCTTATTCATATGTATTTAAAAGGTTGACCATAACAATATTGTTGGACTTGGCCCTTTTTGGCTAAATTTCCCTAAACTTTTGGCTTTCCCCCTAGACCTTTTTTCTGACATGGTGTTGCCACTGCAGATCAGTCTCAAAGTGCAAGTGCTCCCTGTGTAAAGTGTAATGGTAATTGGTTGTCCATTTTGGTATGTTTGCCTTACTAGTAAAGTCCCTAGTAAAGTGCGCTATGTGTGCCATGGCTAGTAATGCAAATGCTACTAAAGGGCCTGCAGCACTAATTGTGCCACCCACACAAGTAGCCTTGAAGAGAGAACTCAGGCCTGCCACTGCAGTGCCTGCACGCAGTTTGTTAAACTGCCATGTTGTCCTGAAAAGTGCACCCACTTGCCAGGCCTTACCCTTCCCTTTCTATGCGCATCAGACACCCCTATGGTTGGTCCAAGGTACCACCTGGGCAGGGTGCAGTGTATGTGAAAGGTAGGACATGTACAGAGGTGTGTACCATGTCCAAACAGTGAAATACTCTCCATTTTGTTTTTCACTGTTGAAAGTCCATCTTGCCCATAGGACAGAATGGGGAGGCTATGTAATATGTTTCCAGCCTATCTTCCCAAAAGCTGAAGAAGGAGAGGTGAAGTTTAGTGTGCCTGAACTCACAATTCAACAACACATCCTTTTGTGAAGGTGGTTTTTTGCATTGTGTCTTTAGAAACCACTCTTTTAGAAGTGGCTGGGTTGTTGTGCTCTAACATTTTGGTGTGTCTCTGCCTGGTTGTGGATTGACTGTCCGGATTTGAATGTGATAAAATCTGGGGAATATCTTGACCCAGGGGAGGAGGTAAGATAGCAACAGGCTGACCTGCATCTGGAGTGTAGGGGGAGGAGTAGCCCCTGGAGATGAAGAGGCCTGGGTTGCTGCCATAAAACATTGGATCCATCTCCTGCTGAGTGATTTAAGATCCAGACCCCCACTGTCAAAGGAAGAAGGTGTCACTGGCAGGGAGGCACCCGAAACTGGTTTGAACAGGGGTCAGTGTCCCCCTGAACACAAAGACTTCAAAGACTTTGAGGGGTATAACTATGAGAGCTGAAACCCCTGAACGTTGGATTGATCAAGACTGAAAAGGATTGAAACTACTTCGTGGTCAAGAGGAACCTCTGCCAAGGAAGCAATAGCGGAAGAGACTGAAGGAAAGGACTGACTCTTGCTGTGTGTTCTGGGGCTGGCCTGAAGTTTGCTGATTTAACCAAGGAGAGGCTAAGGGACTTTGCTGTGTGCTGTGTCCCCCTGCTTGAAAGGACTTTGCTGTGTGCTGTGTCCTGAAGTAACTTGTCCCCAAGGGCCCGAGGAGAGCTGGCTCCCTGTTGTGGAAACTCAGGAACACAAACGTTTCCAGGTGTGTCTCAGCAACGCTGAGTGCGTGTGCTTTTTGCAGCCTGAGTAAGAATTGCCCTGTGATCGTGGGCACCTGGAGTCCAAGCGAGTCTCAGCGACACTGTGTGTGTGTGTGCTTCCTGCAGCCTTAGACCGTCACGAGGATTGCCCTGTTATCTTGCACACCTGGAGTCCAAGTGAGTCTCAGTGACCCTGTGTGCGTGTGCTTCGTGCAGCCTGAGACCTTCGTGAGGATTGTCCTGTGATCGTGTGCACCCAGAACTCAAGTGCGTCTAAGGGACGCTGAGTGCGTGTGCTTCTTGCAGCCTGAGACCTTCGTGAGTATGGCCCTGTGATCGTGCACACCCGAAGCTCAAGTGAGTCTCAGCGATGCTGTGTGCGTGTGCCCTGTTGCAGCCTGAGATCTTCGTTCTTGCCATCGGCTCGGACCGGCATCCCCAGAGGAGCTGTGCCGCCAGCCCGCCGTTGCCAGAGTGGGACCTCGAACCAACCCTGTCGGGGGAGGGTTCGAGTTCCACTGCCCGGAATCCACAAAGTCGCATCGAGAAGAGGAGAGAAGAGCAAGGTTGCACCCACCAGGTAACGTGTGTCGCCGCCTGGGGCGGGATGCGGGCTCGGAGTGTGATGCTCTCAGCCTCTCCCATTCTTGCAGCGCGAGCCTCTGCTTCAGCTCGTATCGCGGCCCGTACTTGCCGAGGAGTGGCAGTACCGGGCCAGAGTGCGGAGCTGCACTTTGGTTCACACCATACCCGTGTTGGGGGCATATGTTGGCGGAAGCTGACCGCGAGTCAGTACGAGTGGCAAAGAGACCATCTAAAGCACCATGATCGGTGCCGGAGGTCATTACGCATTGCATTATTTCTGCATTACGAATGGCCTGATTGTTGCATTACGCATTGCATTATTTCTGCATTACGAACTGCCTGATTGTTGCATTACTCATTGCATTATTTCTGCATTACGAAGTGCCTGATTGTTGCATTACGCATTGCATTATTTCTGCATTACGAACTGCCTGATTGTTGCTTTACCCATTGCACCATTTTTGCATAACGAACTACCTGATTGTTGCATTACGCATTGCATTAGTTTGCATAACGAGCTGCCTGATTGCTGTGTTACGCATTGCATTGTTTGGCATTACGAACTGCTTGATTGTTGCATAACGAACTGCATTATTTTTATGTTGTGAAGTGCCTGATTCTTGCATTACGAACTGCATAGCATTGCATTAGGACTGCCTTGGATCATCTATAATTGCTCATTACTACCGCCAGAACATACAAGGGCTGGCTGGCCTAATAACCGTCCAGGAGGAATATTACAAATAAGCATATGTTGGACTTATATTGTGTGGTCTCATCGTATGTCTTTTTATATAAACATATACTTGTTTTTTATGAAACTCGTGTGAAGTCCATTTGTGGTGTCATCATTGGGTTACTGAGAGCGTGGTTGCAAATACTTTGCACACTTGGCTTGAAGATAAGCCTGGCTGTTCGTGCCAAGCTACCGAGGGGGTGAGCAGGGGCTATCTGAGAAGGAGTCCTTCCTTTCCCTGACGTGGAAGCAAGGGTCCCTATTTGGCCTAAGGTACCTACCTCAGCCAACTAGAGACCCCCAGTTCTAACATTGGGGGTCAGCGGTTTGGGATGTGAACGTGTATTTGCAAATTCACTCACAGTTATTGGTGTACATCACTAGTTTAGCACAGACCATGATGCAACCACATATTGTGTTTTGATTTTTGGTTGTATTTTGGAGCAACCTTTAAGCCACACATCATGTATTAGAGGACTCAAGTAGTCAGTGAGGTTGCAGAATTGGAGTTTGACATTGAGACATTAATTACCTACAAAGTTGATCAATTGAGGCAATTCTTCAGAGCGTTGGGATGCCCCATGAAAAGTAGCGCCAAGAAGGAGGAGCTGCAAATGGCCTTGAGGGCCTGGTGTGAAGCCAAAGGGGCTCAGGAGATAGGTGATGTTGAGGTGGATGAGGATGACCCAGGGAATGGTTTTGGTCCACATGAGTTGCTAGTGGAAGGACCAGCCTCAGGGGCTGGTAGTAACCATTCAGGGAGGAGATTTTCCCCAGAGGAGCTGGAGGAAAACCAAAGGGTCAGAGAGCATGAGTTGGAGGTTTTAAAACTTAAAGCTCAAGCAGAAGAGAAGAAGCTGCTCATTGAAAGTGAAAAAAGAGCAGAGGAGAGCAGGAACGCTCTCGCCTTGGAAGAAAAGAGGATTCTCTTAGCTCATGAGTTAAGCATGAGGGAACTGGACATTAAGGTTAAACAGGTGGAGTCCAGTTTGAATGGTGGCAGCGCACAGCCGGTGCCAAGTGTGGATGAGTACAAGCGTGCACTGGATGATTGGGTGTTGGTTAGCATGGCAAATTATTTGAAGGGGTTGCTCAATTTGGCCCCTAGGGAGCCTAGGCTCAGTAATTGTTTTCCAGGATTCTGCCAACCCTTGTTAGGGTGCGAGCTCTTTGATTCCCAGGTGCTGGCACAAGAGCCCGACCCCTGTTCATGGGTCCAAGGGTCTGAGGAGGCATTAGAGAGGGAAGAGAAGTGAAGAAGAGCAGTTAGGTCCCAGAGTGGTGGGGGGGCATGCGGGGTAGCGCCCTGTCTCAAAGGGAAGGGAGTGTGAGCAGCGTCCCCAGGGGTTCACCACCCCACCCCAGAGACTGGAGGGTTCCTTAGAGGAGCACCAGGTGGGAGGCCTAGCGCCTACTTGTCAGCTGTGTGAGGATGAACACCTAGCATCAGGTAGGCGTGGGGCGCCTGTAACCAGAGCTCCCGTGGTCCGGAAGTTTGTGGGTGCCATTCCTAAATGGCAGGCATTGAAATCTAAATAGAAGGTTAAGAGAGGGAAGTGTTTCCCAGTGGAAAAACCCATGGGACAGTGCCCAGCGAGTAGGGCTAGGACCCCTAGAAGTGACCAGGGTAAACCCACCTCTAACCTGGAGGGCAGTATGACTGGAGACAGTATCTTGACCGATGGGTCTTCCCGGGGTACCGCTCTAGGTGGGGGTTGGCAAGGGACCAGCACCCCTGGAGGGTCCCCGACTGCCAGGAAGTCCCCATTGAGCAGCATAGTTGGCTCAGGGAGTAGTGACCAAGAAAACCCCCTGGGGTCAGGAAGGCATAAAACAGGAGGGTGTCCCTGCAGTAGCGGGCCTGCGTCCGTGTTCTATCGCCACAAGCAGAGAAGCCCATCAAAGTATTTGATTGGTCTACCCTGGCTTTAGGCTGGGAGGGGGCTGTGTTGGACTTGGCTCTTTTTGGCTAAAGTTCTCTAAACATTTTGCTTTCCCCAGATCTTTTTTCTGACATGGTGTTGCCAACTAAGATGCTTTGTGCACTTTGCCACTGCTGATCAGTTTCAAAGTGCAAGTGCTCCCTGTGTAAAGTGCAGTGGTAATTGGTTGTCCATGATTGGTATGTTTGCCTTACTAGTAAAGTCCCTAGTAAAGTTCACTATGTGTGCCAGGGCTAGTAATGCAAATGGTACTATTGGGCCTGCAGCACTAATTGTGCCACCAACACAAGTAGCCTTAAAGATAGAACTCAGGCCTGCCACTGCAGTGCCTGCGCGCAGTTGTTAAACTGCCATGTTGTCCTGACAAGTGCACCCACTTGCCAGGCCTTACCATTCCCTTTCTATGCACATCAGACACCCCTATGGTAGGTCCAAGGTACACCCTGGGCAGGGTGCAGTGTATGTGAAAGGTAGGACATGTACTGCGGTGTGTACCATGTCCTAACAGTGAAATACTCTCCATTTCGTTTTTCACTGTTGAAAGGCCATCTTGCCCATAGGACAGAATGGAGAGGCTGTGTAATATGCTTCCAGCCTATCTTCCCAAAGGCCTAAGATGGAAAGGTGACTTTAGTGTGCCTGAACTCACAATTCAATAACACATCTTTTTGTGAAGGTGTTTTTTGCATTGTGTGTTTAGAAACAACTCTTTTAGAAGTGGCTTGGTTTTTGTGCTCCAACATTTCTGTGTGTCTCTGCCTGGTTGTGGATTGACTGTCTGGATTTGAATGTGGTAGGATCTGGGGAATGTCTTGACCCAGGGGAGGAGGTGAGACAGCAACAGGCTGACCTGCGGCTGGGGTGTAGGGGGGAGGAGTAGCCCCTGGAGGTGAAGAGGCCTGGGTTGCTGCCATAAAACAATGGCTCCATCTCCTGCTGAGTGATTAAGGATCCAGACCCCCACAATCAAATGAAGAAGGTGTCACTGGCAGGGAGACACCCAGAACTGGTTTGAAAAGGGGTCAGTGTCCCCCTGAACACAAAGACTTCAAAGACTTTAAGGGGTATAACTGTGAGAGCTGAAACCCCTGAACGTTGGATTGATCAAGACTGAAAAGGATTCTAACTACTTCATGGTCAAGAGGAACCTCTGCCAAGGAAGAAACAGCTGAAGAGATTGAAGGAAAGGACTGACCCTTGCTGTGTGTTCTGGGGCTGGCCTGCAGTTTGCTGATATAACCAAGGAGAGGCTGAGGTACTTTGCTGTGTGATGTGTCCCCCTGCTTGAAAGGACTTTGCTGTGTGCTGTGTCTTGAAGTAACTTGTCCCCAAGGGCCCAAGGAGAGCTGGCTCCCTGTTGTGGAAACTCAGGAACACAAAAATGTCCAGGTGTGTCTCAGCGACGCTGTGGGTGTGTGCTTTTTGCAGCCCGAGTCCCTCGTACGAATTGCCCTGTGATCGTGGGCACCAGGAATCCAAGCAAGTCTCAGCGACGCTGTGTGCGTGTGCTTCATGCAGCCTTAGCCCTTTTTGAGGATTGTCCTGTGATCGTGTGCACCTGGAGTCCAAGTGAGTCTCAGCGATGCTGTGTGTGTGTGCTTTGTGCATGCCTGAGACCTTTGTGATGATTGACCTGTTATCGTGCACACCCGGAGTCCAAGTGAGTCTCAGCTATGCTGTGTGCGTGTGCTTCATGCAGTCCGAGACCTTCGTGAGGATTGCCCTGTGATCGTGTGCACCCGGAACTCAAGGGAGTCTCAGCGACGCTGTGTGCGTGTGCTTCTTGCAGCGTGAGACCTTCATGAGGATTGCCCTGTGATCGTGCACACCCGAAGCTCAAGTGAGTCTCAGCAGAGCTGTGTGCGTGTGCCCTGTGGCAGCCTGAGATCTTCGTTCTCGCCATCAGCCCGGACCGGCATCCCCAGAGGAGCTGTGCCGCCGGCCCGAGCCCGCCATTGCCAGAGCGGGACCTCGAGCCAACCCCGTTGGGGGAGAGCCCGAGTCCCACTGCTCAGAATCCACAAAGTCGCTTAAGAGGCCCAAGTCGCGAGAAGAGGAGAGGAGAGCGAGGTTGCACCCCCCAGGTAATGTGTTTCGCCGCCTGGGGCGGGGTGTGGGCTCGGAGAGAGACGCTCTCGGCCTCTACCATTCTTGCAGTGCGAGCCTCTGGTTCAGCTCGTATTGCGGCCCGTACTTGCAGAGGAATGGCAGTACCGGGGCCGGAGTGCAGAGCTGCACTTTGGTTTACACTATACCTGTGATGGGGGCATATGTTGGTGGAAGCTGACCGCGAGTCAGAGAGATCGTCTAAAGCACTGTGATCGGTGCCGGAGTGCATTACGCATTGCATTATTTCTGCATTACGAATTGCCTGATTGTTGCATCACACATTGCATTATTTCTGCATTACGAACTGCCTGATTGTTGCATTACGCATTGCATTATTTCCGCATTACGGACTGCCTGCTTGTTGTATTATGCATTGCATTATTTCTGCATTACGAACTATCTGATTGTCGCATTACGCATTGCACTATTTTTGTTTAATGAACTACCTGATTTTTGCATTACGTATTGCATTAGTTTGCATAACGAACTGCCTGATTGTTGCGTTACGCATTGCATTATTTTGGCATTATGAACTGCTCGATTGTTGCATAACAAACTGCATTATTTTTACATTGCGAAGTGCCTGATTATTGCATTACGAACTGCATAGCATTGCATTAGGACTGCACTGGATAATCTAGAATTGCTCATTAATACCGTCAGAGCCTACAAGGGCTGGCTGGCCTAATAACCTGCCAGGAGAAATATTACAAATACGCAGACGTTGGATTTATATTGTGTGGTCTCATCGTATATCTTTTTATATAAACATGTGGAGTCCATTTGTGGTGTCATCATTGGGTTACTGAGAGCGTGGTTGCAAATACTTTACACACTTGCCTTGAAGATAAGCTTGGCTGTTCATGCCAAGCTACCGAGGGGGTGACCAGGGGCTATCTGAGAAGGTGTCCTTCCTTACCCTGATGTGGAAGCAAGGGTCCCTATTTGGCCTAAGTTACCTACCTCAGCCAACTAGAGACCCCCAGTTCTAACAAATATCAACTACAATAATAGACTACAAAGCGATGACTACAAATAATGGCATAATATTGATTTGCAGTGAAAATGACCAATAATTTGTGATTGTTGTAAGCCAGATTTTAGGCTTGTCTCCTCCCTATTTTATAACCCATTCTATAGGTCCTACCTACAGATATTCCTAACTCTTAATAACTCAGATAATCATGCATGTGTATGTGTCATAAAACTGGGGCTTCCATAGTGTCACAACATGTACCTATTCATGATGCATGTGTGCTTATATATCATTGCTTTCTACCTTTTCATCAACGTTGAACCGCATCAGTAAAAAGCATAGGGAAAACCAGTAGGTCAATATTGGCAAAGCCAAACGATAAGACCATCTAGCGTTGCCAATATCTCTTATATAAGTGCACCAATAACCACAAAATGCAAGAATCACATCCCTTGGAACAAAAAAAAAAGGAATTTGCAAATGGGAGCGTGTCTAAACCACAACAACAAAATGCAAGAGTGACATCTCTTGGGGAAAAAAAGGAATGTACAAATGGGAAGGAGTGTCCAACAGGTAAGCTCCACATTTCACTCTAGAAGACTCATCCAGAATGTGACAAGCTGTATGCAGAATAAGCATGAAACTTCGTGGAAAACACCTTGGTGCGGATCACGATCCGGTAAAAAAATAGCCCGTAGGAAGTGCCGTACAAACTGCCAATTACGATTCACATGGGAAAAAGACCATACGAATCGCATTGGGAATTATTCCCCACACGTCCTCGGGTCGGAAAATGTGTCCAACACATCCTCGGACGATTTGCCGTACAAATGTGAAAAGTGAAGTCCGACCGCGGAATCACGATCCATCCCGTGCGTCCGATGTTACAACCGTATGGAAAAAACACCCATAGCAACCATGGAGACATGTGCCCGCATACGCGCCCAACACTCCCCCCAGCCCCCGTACGTTCGAGTCGTACCCCCGTGTATGTACACTCCCACCCCCGTGTACGTTCGTGTCGTACCTCCCCCGTATTTACACCTGTGTACGTTCGTGTCGTCCCCCCGGGTATGGACAGCCGTGTACGTGTCATACCCCCCGTGTATGTACACCCGTGTATGTGTCGTACCCCCGTGTATGTACACCCGTGTACGTGTCGTACCCCCCGTGTATGTTCACCCGTGTACGTGTCGTACCCCCCCCTGTATGTACACCCGTGTACGTGTCGTACCCCCCCTGTATGTACACCCCTGTACGTGTCGTACCACCCCCTGTGTGTACACCCGTGTACGTGTCGTACCCCCCCGTGTATGTACACCCGTGTACGTGTCGTACCCCCGTGTATGTACACCCGTGTACGTGTCGTACCCCCCCTGTATGTACACCCCTGTACGTGTCGTACCCCCGTGTATGTACACCCCTGTACGTGTCGTACCCCCGTGTATGTACACCCCTGTACATGTCCTACCCCCCTCTGCGTTCGTGTCATACCCCCGTGTATCTACACCCGTGTACGTTAGAGTCGTACCCCCACCCGCGTATGCATGGAGCGTACCCCCACCACAACATTCTAAGTACGGAGCGCACCCCAGGCCCCAACATCACAACCGCATGTACGAGTCGTACCAAGCCACACACAAGGACAGCACTGTACAACAAAATGGCCCATGTACACACCGTACACACGCTAAAATCGCACGTACACAACCAGGACAAACCAAAACGACACAAGAATACACCATTCGAATGGCACAAAGCCACTAAACATGTCCAACAACCACTAAAACAACACATTCACTGACCTGCAACTGCCAAAAACAAACAGAGGCCCAAAACACCACCACTCCTTATAACACACCCACCCAAAGTTCAAACACTGCCACACCCACCAATGGACCAATAAAAAGGGCCAACACACACAAACCATGAGCCTTTGCAACAGACTCACTGCTGCCAGACCCCACAGACAACCTACAGCACCATATTAGAAGCTTCACCACACCTTACACTTGCACACCTTCACACACACACCTTCACAAACACCCCCTCATCACATTCACACACACACACCTGCACAACCACACCCACACACCCACAACCATCCACACACACCCCCCCACCATCCACACCCACACCCCTCACCATGCCCACTAACAAGAATCCAAAGTTCACTAACCGAGAGTTGGAGGTCCTTGTCGATGAAATCCTCAGAGTCGAGCCACACCTCTTTGGAACATTGGTCAGACAGACCAGCATATCAGCAAAAACAGCCATGTGGCAGACCATCGTCGATGCTGTGAATGCTGTTGCGGACACCAGAAGGAACAAGCAGGAATGCCAAGCCAGGTGGTACGATCTGCGGAGGAGGGTCCGAGCCAAGATGACGGATGAACACAACCAGGCCAACGTCACTGGAGGAGGGCCGTCCCGCAGACCCGTACACCACCATCCCTGGGAGGAGAGGGTGATGGCCATACTGCCGGTGGAGGCAGTCGAAGGATTAGGAGGACTCCGAGACCCGGGTGAGTACACAAACAACGCACCTCAAATGGGGGGAACGTCATCCACAACCAAACTCACAAACAGGCACGCAACCACCCCAAGCTATCGCATGACTCAACCAAACTCCATGAACACGCACTTGCCTCTGGTGCCACCATGCCCCATGCACCCAGCTGGACAATGTCAAGTCACAGGCCACAGAAGACACCAACACATGACACGGTAACCCGGATGGCGGGAGGGTGGGCCCCAAAAATCACATAGTGCAACTCAGAAGCAGACAACAATGCCCTCTGCCCATATGGCCTAGGTCACAGCCAGACAAACAGTGTGTCCCCACACAGGAAAGACTTGCCAGCAAATGGCGGACGCCTTGCATTAACACATGTGGGTGAAGGCACGTTTTTGCACATGACAGCAGCTAATGAACAGCCAACACTGTGAAAGAGTGGCAGCACACACCACCACAGCAGCAGCGCAGACACAGACACTACACCCAATGGGTGCCTGGAGATCAGAAACAAACTCACAGCAACAATCCAAGGGCCATTCAAAGAACTGCTAACAGTGTGTGCCCAGGAAGCTCGGCTGAGGTGACAGAGGGTGACACACAGAGGGAGGGAGAGGGGGACAATGAGGGAGGGAGACACAGGGAGACGGACAGAGGGAGGAGGCTGACACACAGAGGGAGGGAGAGGGGGACAGAGAGGGAGGGAGACACAGGGAGACGGACAGAGGGAGGAGGCCGACACACAGAGGGAGGGAGAGGGGGACAGAGAGGGAGGGAGACACAGGGAGACGGACAGAGGGAGGAGGCCGACACACAGAGGGAGGGAGAGGGGGACAGAGAGGGAGGGAGACACAGGGAGACGGACAGAGGGAGGAGGCCGACACACAGAGGGAGGGAGAGGGGGACAGAGAGGGAGGGAGACACAGGGAGACGGACAGAGGGAGGAGGCCGACACACAGAGGGAGGGAGAGGGGGACAGAGAGGGAGGGAGACACAGGGACACGGACAGAGGGAGGAGGCCGACACACAGAGGGAGGGAGAGGGGGACAGAGAGGGAGGGAGACACAGGGAGACGGACAGAGGGAGGAGGCCGACACACAGAGGGAGGGAGAGGGGGACAGAGAGGGAGGGAGACACAGGGAGACGGACAGAGGGAGGAGGCCGACACACAGAGGGAGGGAGAGGGGGACAGAGAGGGAGGGAGACACAGGGAGAGCAAATCAGCCTTGTGGTGTGTGGGAATGTCTGCTCGTCAGCAGGTGGACAGCGTGCATGTAGACAAGGGTGGCCAGTGCCAGCACCCCCCCTCTCCTCCATGGCAAAACACAGGGCCATGTCACAACCTGTGCACGAGCACAACGACAGCTACCTGCATCATTGAAGTGTGTGGAACAACTTCATGTGCCCACGTACAGTGCAACACGGAAGGCGCCAATGCACGGCTCGCCACACCTGCCCACTCCACTGCTGACTGCAGTCACACTTGACGCAGCAAGTAAGACTGTGCCACACATAGTTAAAGTCGCCAAAGCTGTGCCCAAGGGACATACCCGTGCACTGTGAGTGGAATGCTAGACAGATCCAAATTCCCAGAGGAAATGTTCCAACTTTGAAACTAATGAAACATGGATGTTGCATGGAACAAAATTAACATTGTCTCTCTCACACACAGGTCAACGTCGTGGTTCACCCCCCAACACTGGGGGGGAAGACTCACAGGACCCGGCTCGGCGGGAGGCCGATCCCACCGGCAGCGACGACTCTCACCACTCTGTGGACGACCCCGACCAACCTGGCCCCTCTGGTGTCCAACGACCTGCAGCACCTGCGTCAGGTACAACGGGGCCAACCACCACCCCCACTCCTGCCACATCCCAGGAGACACCCAGGATCCCTGCCCCACCACCACAAAGCAGCCAGTCTGTCCAGGAGGGACAAGGTTCTCCGGGCACCCAGGAGGAGGCAGGCAACACCGCAAATGCCATCCCTCAGGGGTCCCGGAGACCCGATGTGCCCACAACGGCAGGCCAGGCGCAAGTGGGCAGGGGTGGTGGGAGTGGAGGACGGCGGAGACGCCAGCCTGACCAGTTGGCTGGGGAACTGGTATATGCCCATGTCCGAAACATCCTGGACACATACCGGCAGGACACCACGGGCATGGCCCAGGTTGTGACCGTCCTCGAGGGGATCAAGACCCAGCAGGCCCAGCAACATGCGGAGCTACATGCCTGTCTACTGCAACACCAACGGAGGATGGAGGACAGACAGGCTGAGCTCGTGACGGTGTTCACGGGAATTCACACTACACTCCGTCGGATGGCCGACAACATGGGCAACCCTCCCTGTGCCAGAAGGCGTAGAACATCACCACCCACAGGGAGGGATCAGGAGGAGGAGGAGGAAACATCCGATGGAGCATCCCAAACATCGTCACGGCCTGCTTTTGAGGGTCCCCGCAGGAGGCTGGGTCATCCACGGAAACAACCGTGAGGGTCGGCGCTACAGCACCATCTCCCAAGACACCTGGCCTGGTACCTGGCCCACTGGAGCAACATTCTCTGCCACATGGACTTGCTGGTCACTGTCTGACCAATGTTGACAAAGACTGTGGCATGGACTCTGAGGATTTCAAATGGCAAGGACACCAACTCCCCTAGTGAACTTTGGATTCCACACACCCGGAGAGCCCCTCATGTCAAACCACCCCCCCCACTAAAATAAAAAGTCACACCATGAAGAGAAGATGCCTGCTGGTTGCATTATTACCTTACATGTGTCTTGTAAAGTCTAACCATGCCTGAGTTCTCTTTTGACTTAAACCATCCACACCCTGGGGCCTGAGTCTGGCACAGGACACACATGGGTCACAGTGTATTAGGCAAGACAGACATGGAGCACCATACACACCCGTGATGTGCCCAACCAGCTGAGGGGGTGGCCGCACAACCGTGCCGACAGACATATTGAGTACAGCAACAGTCATGCGCAGAGATCAGGGATCATGTGGAGTGTCCTGGGGGGCACCCAGGTATGTGTAGACAGGTGGCAGAACCATGTCCTGCAAGCTTGAGTCCGGTGGATGCAGAGAATGGTGGCCTGGCCAATGTTGGATGCATGGGGATGGCACATGTCACAATACCCACACAGTCATGGACATCATGCACAATACACAGTCTAATCCCACACAAACAGCTTGCATCTTGCTACTCGACACATAGACACATAGACACATAGCCACTATCACGGAAAACCATGCCAGACATGCCGGATGCACCGTGGCAACACACCAGCATTGACTGAGAAGAGGCACCTTGGAGGCATAGGGACACCTTTATTAGTCATGTATTCGGGATTGCAGAGGCAACTCGAAGTACACATGAACAGTTCATGTGGAGTAACATGTGGGTCCAACACTGGCACCCCCCTTCTGCAGCACAAATGCGTGATAGCCATGGAACTGGCACACAAGTGTCGGCTAACAGCTAAACACCCCCAGCTGCTCACGGATAGCCTGCCATACACCATTGATCCGCTGATGTGGAAGTCCCACAGCATGTCAAGCCAATGCAAACCGTATGTGTCCGAGGGCAGTGTTACACACATTGATGCCATCATCACATTCCACAATCCCATCACTGATGACTGTCAACAAGTCTGACCATCTATTCAGGTGTACCCAGCTGCATGTAATGTGTACCATGGTGATGCTACATGTCTGCAGAGAAACCAAACATCGACAGGGGCAGTGTGCATACATCGTGAACAACTGCCACACCCAGTACACCCCTGATGCATCCCTTACCCTAAGGTGACTTCCAAACGTGTCCGTGCCTGTAACGCTGAGTCAGCACACGATGACGTGTCCATGAGGAATAGCAGTGCCACAACAATGCAACCAGCAGACGGCATGCGCAAGTACCTGGGGAAGAGAGACACACAAGAAGTCAGCCACAAAAAGCACAGCCACTTGCATGTGCATGTACTCGACACATGTATGGATGACAGCATGCTAGGTCACAATTATGACTGGGGAAATACAACCATCACTGGCACCATCACTCCAGTGACACACCCACACACACCTCTGACTCACGTGCCATACATGCAGGTGGAGACACACATCAAAAACACATGCCACACGGGGACCAATGCGTGCACACTCAGACACTGGTACTCACCACTAAGCAAAGAAGTCGTGTGTGAGCCGAGTCTGGATGTCCTCTTGCGGCTCCACATCCTCCACATCACTAGCCCCATTGCCAAGCCCTTCGTCCTCCACGGGTGGATGGTCCTGGTCATCTTGATCCAGGATGAGTGGCACAGCTTTCTCAACTGCCATGTTGTGCAGCATGCAGCAGACCATGAAGATTTTGCAGACCTTCGCCGGGGCATATGGGAGGGCGCCGCCGGTCTTGTGGAGGCATCGGAATCGGCTCTTCAGGAGGCCAAACATCCTCTCTATCACTCGCCTTGTCCGGCCATGGGCGGTGTTGTAGCGGAGCTGGGCCGGCGTGATGGGGTTGCGGAGAGGTGTGATCAGCCATGGCATGTTGGGATAGCCAGCGTCCCCTACATGGAAAGCACATGGACATAAGCAGGACAGGAGAAGCGGTCGTGCTAGAAGTCTACGCAAAATACAGGACAGACAGACTGTACCCACCAACAACACATGCTCGTTCGTTGCGCAGCTGCGTCATCATTTCAGGCACCCTGCTACGCCTCATGATGTAGGCATCGTGTGCTGATCCTGGAAAACGAGCACAGACATGTGAAATCACCATGTTGGACAGACACACCACAAGGGCATTGATGGAGTGGTAGTGCTTGCGATTCCGGTACGCTACCTCCTGTGCCTGTGGTGGTACCACAGCCACATGTGTCCCATCTATGGACCCAATGACATGGGGCATCCCTCCCAGGGCATAGAACCCACGCTTGACCCCAGTCAACATTTCAGGGGTAGGAAAATGGATGAAGTCATCCAGGTGAATCAACATGGCCTCTAAGAAATCATGCAGCACACGGCAGAACATGCTCTGGGACATGCCACCAACATGAGCTATGGTATTTTGAAAGGTACCCGTGGCTAGAAATTGTAGGGCTGCCATTACCTTCAGCTTGGGTGTAAGTGCCGTAGGATACCTGTGCAGCGGTTGCAGGTGTGGTGCCAGTCTCGCCGTCAACTGCAGAATCAACCGTTGGGGGAAGCGGTAGCACCGGATACAGTCATTCTCCCGCATGGCAGCCAAGTCCGTGTTAAATGGTAGTGGCAGTTTCAGTCGATAGCCCTTCAAGTATTGCCCGGCGGTAATCGCCTCTCATACCATTCGATAATTTACCAATGAAAGAGGCAGGCGCCGGAGACTGGAAGGCAGGAAACAAAGTTTTTATTCCGTCGGAGCAGAACACATCAGATCAGACAGCAAGGTATCGTCACGAGGTGCTCTAACTGCATCTCTGAGGCCTGGCCTCTTATACACAGGTTTATGACTTTATTGCAGGGTTATCATACATGGCACATTCTTGAGATTGTTTTGGAACATGAAAGAACATCCTCGGAATCCCCACTTCGAGCTTGTTCCCACACATATCTATAGTGGAAGTTCCCAGCCCATCCACAGTAGGAGATGGCTATCACACAGCTGGACATTCCGCCAATTCCCGGGGGTGTGTGCGACCGGCCGGGTCTCAGGGGGTAGGGGCTTTTGATCTACTGTAATCCCTTTGATGTGGGGTGTTTCCCTTACAGTAGGGGCAATAAACTGCATCCGCAGGGCTAGGTGATGGCCTGGGATCGATTCGGACAATGGGGCGCAGAGGAAGGGGGTTATCAAAAAGAGATGCATGACCATGTATGGGATATCGGTCAGGCGTAGGATGTGGTTCCATGGTCGGGTCGCGCAGAAGGAGAGGGTTTATGGCCCGTGTATGAGAGAGCGGGGGTGGCCGGCGCGCGGGGGATGCTTGCAGCGCCAGGGGAACGCGTTGGCGATCGACAATGAACGGGGGAGAGAGTGGGGTGCCTAAAATGGCGGCCGCGCGTTCGCTGTGCGTGGCGCTGGGGAGAGGCAAGATGGCGCAGATAATGTTCAGTTACAAACTAAATTTCCACAGTCCTCCCTTTTAACATATCTCGCCAGCTTGCCTGGCCGACATTCACCTTCGTTAACCCTTCAGCTATAATACCGTTAATGTTTTTCATACATTTCTTAAAGATACAGAGTTTTTAGGGCAGGCAGGAGTAATCTGACACATTTGTACATAGTTACATACAGTAGATAAAGTAGGCGAGGAGGTAGTACATACAAAATTACATCAGCTGCGCCGCATGTCAGGCCCAGGGATAGGAGGAGGGGAACTTGTTTGAGCACAAACAGGATACTGTAAAGCAAAAAAAATGTTTCTGGCAAAACAAGGGATATTTCTTACATTACTTAAGGCCCAGACTTCGTGTGGATCGAAAATAGTCAGTATAGCCGTGTGCATGGCTGGTGTTGTATGAATGTCATTATACAAAGTTACATTTTCTTAACTTCTCAATGTACAGTCGGAAGTGATTGATGCAACATCATGAAAACTCGATAGGAAGATAGTTAATATAAAAAGGTGGTTGGGAGAGGATTTTCAACTTAACATGGGTTCTTCTTTCCAGTGTCCTTTTATAAAGAGCCATCACTGGTAAGCTCTTATTGTTGTTCTTCTTTCGTTGGCACTGTTGAGCACCGGCGGTGGAGCTAAGGTCCAGCTCAAATCCAATTTCTCACGTGGCAGGGTGTGACCATTCGCTGTTCTCCGATCACAGTCCTGTTCCTTAACAGAGTTCATCATAGGTACTCTGAGACAGGGTACCTGCTTTTTGTTCTTCTGTAGTTAAGTCAAATTCATAATCCATATAAAAGAGGGAGAGAGAGAGAGAAGGGTGTGACGTGCTTCGGGATGCCGAGGGAAGAGGGGGTGGAGTGGGATCGGATCAAAATGCGGACCAAGGAGAGCAGAATCTTCCAGCACTGGGCCCATCAATCGGGCCCGATGGGTTGGGACTTCAGGCACGCTGGTCAGTGAGCAGGGGGCCTTGATATAGCCCTTCGTTCTATCGCTTATCATCCTGATAATGGTGCCTCGTCTCACGCCCTTTTTGCTTCGATGCTTCCCCCTTGGTCGATGCCATAGATGTTCCATGGTCCGCAGCCAGGCTGTGCATCACGTCCGACCCCTCTCTTCCGATGGCCGCAGGTTATCTTTGAATGGGTACAAGAAACAAAGATCTTAGAGAGTTGGCAGGGAAGACATTTACATATTTCATCCTCTCTCCCAACCACCGAGTAGTTGCGGAAATGCTTTTATTTGTTGCTGTATGATTGGTGTCTATTAACTCTGATGTTAGTGTGCGTGTTACCAATCTATTAATCATTGCTGTGGTGCAGGTTTCTGTGGGTGTCCCTGTCCATCATCTGGCCTTCTAGGTGTCGATTCCTGCGTCCTATAATCGTTGCAGGAAGCCTGACATCTGTCAACCTTCTGGTCTATTAAAAAATTCGAACCGGCTTCTCCGGTAGAGACTCGTTCATCTCAACACAAGTTTTGTTAATACACATTTTCCTCCGAGGACTGCTAAGGTTATGAAAAAGTGCGAGGTGCTACTGTCATGCGTTCACGAGTATCCATTTCGGGGAGGAACATAAGCTAAGCATTATTTTTGCTGGAGACAATAGGTAACCCTTTATCAGTTTAGGCGATGTATTATTAGAGAATAAGGTCATCAGCTGTTTCGTTCGAAATACTCTGAGACGGCTAGTATAGGGCTGGGGTTATTTTTGGGAGAACGGGGTGCTTTAGACATTCTATTTCGGGGTAATTGGGCGGGGGTAATTCTGGGCGGTGGAGATGGTGTCCTCTAAAAACAAAAACCACTGACATATAGTCCCCGTGATGAGGGCCAGATTGGGAGACATCAGTCGTCTTACCTGTCCTTTCTTTTTCAGCCAATTAAGCTCAACATTTGCAGAAAGGAGAGGTAGTAACGTGGCAAAGTATGGTCGTTTTGTTTCTGTCAATTTGTTCGAACACCACCGTGTTTCAGGCCAATTATACACTTACCGAAGAGGTACGTGTCGTTAATTTATTAAAAAAGAAAGAGGGCAAGAAAGCCTTTAGTGAGGGAGGGGGAGAGAGTGAGAGAGAGAGAGAGAGAGAGAGAGAGAGAGAGTGAGAGTGAGAGAGAGAGAGAGGGAGAGACATGGGTATGATAATAGGCCACTTGGTGCACACACAACATGGAGTGGCATGGGTCTGTTCTATGTAAGAAAACACAAGCGGGAAAAAGACATAAATTCGGTGATCACGTACACACAAATACCGGGTAGGGTGTGACAGTACATGCATGAAGCGCAGAAACTTAAGACGGAGACTCAGGGCTACGTTGAGTATGGGGACCTCTCCTTTCCTGTCCTCTTTCCTATGCATGCTGCGTATTTTCAGTATTTTGTAGTTTATCTTGGGGGGGGTGTCGGACCTTTTACTCTCCTCCCTTTGATCGATGGACGAGCACTTCAATCATACGGTGACGCTCTCTTCAAGTGACCCAAGCATGAAATGCATACACATTCATACCGTATAATCGTAGCACACACGCACAATCATACCATACGGTTTCTCATGTTCCCAATGGTGGTCTGCACTTTACGCACTATCCCACAACGTTTGTCTATGTTTTTCCTGATATTGAACACGGTGCGGTCCATGCCCACTCCATTCTTCAGTCGGAACTTCGTCGTGACCTATAGAGGGGAAAAAGAGGGGGGGGGATGTGCAGTATTCAAAGTACCTTAGCGCGCGTAGACACGAAAAAGTTCTACTTACCACGTACCAGGCTAGCCGCAGGAGTGGGTAATACCACAGACCTATTATTCTTTTCTTCCGAGACAAAGATGCTCTATTTCATTCATCTCCTAAATTCGGGTTCCCTGGTCGTGTATGCATTTCTCAATCGGTCGTGTATTATGGTGCAAGATACCATACCTTGCATTCGGCATACACCTTAAGCTATGGTTGACCATTTTCTGATAATTCTTGGAAAAGACAGGTGTGACGGGCACAAATTCCGTTAAAAAAGATTCATGTAAATGGGGTCTGCATTATCTGTTTCCTATTGATTGGGAGTAACAATCATTTATTCAAAAGAAAAATCTTTATCAACCTATATGATTCGTCATGACACTGATTCAGTAATCCTTTCAAGAAGCCCTTTATTTAAAACAATGTCAGTATACAAACACGGGCCTACAACCGTTCAGGCCGGCCACGGCGTGAGAGGCGTTGAATATCATGAGCAACACTATCTTAGCTAAATAAAAATGGGTAGGTCAGCAATCAGTAAGGTTGTACGTATGCTCGGCCAGTACCCTTCCCATCCCTCTGCTCATCATGTGTGGAAACATCACATACATATCCTTTTAACACAAATGCCACGTGACTGGAACGCCACAAGGAGTTGTAGGCCTCTCCTACATCGGCGCCATTTTGGGGCGAGGTCGGGCCAGTGTACAGTCTAAGTCTTTCCATGAATTAGCTGTTGGACCAGAATTCCTTTCGGTAGTTCGAGAACTTTCGTTAGCGTCAGCTTGCGTCAGCATGGCGTCACCGTGATCTTGTAGCAATGCCGTGGTCCGTTCTTGGGGCGGGGCAGCAGGCGGGTTCTTCCGCCGACGTCTTGAATCAGTCTTTCTCACTGCACCAAGCGGAGGCAAGGTGGCTGCCGCCCGGGGCAAAGAACAATGGCGGCGGTTTGTCCCTACCGGAAGTCCGCGGGAGTCGAGTGCCAATGACTCCAGCAGATTCTGCAAAGCTGAGGGGAGCGTTTTGTCAAGGGTGGGGCCCACGCCCAAGCAGACAAGCTTTCGAGTCCAGAATTGTCTCACGGTGGGCTAGGCCTGGATCCGGAGGAACCGACCGCCAGAGTCCAAAGGCAGCAGTAGCAGCAGCTCTTCGGTACAGCCACCGGAGAGGGGCCAGCAGCAGCAACGACAGCAGTTCGGATGGTATCGCCACCGGGGTGGGTCCAGTAGCAGCGACAGCAGCAGTTCGGATAGTATCGCCACCGGGGTGGGTCCAGTAGCAGCGACAGCAGCAGTTTGGATGGTATCGCCACCGGGGTGGGTCCCCGATTACTCGGCTGCGGGGGCCCACTCCTCGCGTTGGGCGCTAGTGGCAATCCTGGTGAACCCGTGCTTGGGTGGTTGTCCGGCGGTCGAGTGCAGGGGCGCCAACTCAGCCGAACGGCGAATGAAGTGGCAGGGCGCAACTCGGCTGGCCGGTGAAAGAGACGATTGGGGTGCCCTCATCTGCTGGCGAGCCTCCACCTGGGGAGGTGGGGGAGGCCCGTCCGCGTCGCTTCCCCCCGCCAGGGCACCCTCCGTTATTGAAGGAAGAAGAGAATGGGAAGATCCGCACAGCGTGGCAGACTCCGCCTTGGCGCTGCCAGAGCTTCGGCGCTTCGTGCAGCCTCCGGCCTATTCGCACAGTCGTCCGCCACTGATGTCAATGGATTTTTGCATGGCTTTTATAGCCCAAAACCAACTAAAAGGACCGCCCAAAACAGGCCAATGTTGCAACTTCGAGGAAGGAGAGGCGAGGACGGTGTCACGTGGACGTAAATGCTTTGGGATGCAGGTCGCAGCAGACTGTCATGTAAATAGTTGTTTAAAACGTGTTTTAACCTGTTCATCTTGTCGGAATGTTGTTATACCTATAAGTTATTAAAAATGTTTAATCATACTACTTTGTTGGAGTGTTGTACAAATTTGCAATCTAGTTAGTGTAATCGGAAAATGGCATTGTCTAATTGTGCGTGATCCTAGTCAAGTTCGGTGACGTCGATGGTGGGTATCAACAGACTTCCGGTTGTGTCTACTGGGCGGGGTGGGTGATAGGGCAGACATTTTTAGGCAGCGAGAGCGATGGAGCCGGGCTACCTCGTGGCCGTCTTGACCGTGAGCTTGGTTCCTTCCCCTAGTTCCATATATCCCACAAAGGGCTATTTCCTAGCGTCTTTTTAGTTTTGTAGGGTCAAAAAGGATCCTACCAGTGGCCACTGACTCTCGGGGCCCCCCTTGTATATTTATGCCATAGCTTGCTGTAAGCTACGGCGACTAGTCCATATTTAGTGAACATGTCCTTATTAGGGGTGCCTTCCAGTGGAGCCGGATGGTCCACCTCTAATAAGCGGTCCGGGCAGAACCAACTACCAATCAGTGGGGAGAAGATAGGCATGACGGGTTTCAACGGGGACAAAAGTCAGCACTACCTATCTTTTCACTGCTTGCAAAGACTAGACAGAATATCTCTATTCCTCGTTATTTGTAAGCAGAGAATACCTCCAAAGAACCAATATCGAACAACTAGTGTTCGGACAATCAATCAATCAATCAATCAATGGGGAGATAAAGATAGGCACGACGGGTTTCAACGGGGACAAAAGTCTGCGTTACCTACCCTTCACTATTTGCAAAGACTAGACAGAATATTTCTATTCTACGTTATTTGCAAACAGAGAATATCTCAAAGAGCACTATTCTTCAAAACAATCAATGTTCGGACAATCAATCAGTGGGGAGATAAAGATAGGCACGACGGGTTTCAACGGGGACAAAAGTCTGCGTTACCTACCCTTCACTATCTGCAAAGGGAGAGAGAGAGAGTATTTCTACTCCTCCCCGTTTGTAGACAGCGAATATCTCAAAGAGAACAATCAATGAGCAATACTAGTATTTCAAATAATCAATCAATTATTTCGCAATTTGTCGTGTTTCACGACCTTACCCGGACCGCGTGGACAGTTTCTCGTCTTCCGCCTCCAACGCCCGATCGTCCTCTACTTTTCGTATTTGCCGCGGCACTCCTGATGGTTCCCAGTCAGGACCGTAGATCACTCGAGAGAGGTCTGCTCGGAACCAGTGAAGTTCGGATGATCGGCTGCCAGACGAGGGTCTATCGGGCAGGAGCTCTCCCGATCGTTGCAGTCGTTCACTCTGTCATCGGGACCTCTCCCACTGGATCCACGTGTCGCTGATGGGCCCCACGTTGGGCGCCAATTGTTAAATGGTAGCGGCAGTTTCAGTCGATAGCCCTTCAAGTATTGCCCGGCGGTAATCGCCTCTCATACCATTCGATAATTTACCAATGAAAGAGGCAGGCGCCGGAGACTGGAAGGCAGGAAACAAAGTTTTTATTCCGTCGGAGCAGAACACATCAGATCAGACAGCAAGGTATCGTCATGAGGTGCTCTAACTGCATCTCTGAGGCCTGGCCTCTTATACACAGGTTTATGACTTTATTGCAGGGTTATCATACATGGCACATTCTTGAGATTGTTTTGGAACATGAAAGAACATCCTCGGAATCCCCACTTCGAGCTTGTTCCCACACATATCTATAGTGGAAGTTCCCACCCCATCCACAGTAGGAGATGGCTATCACACAGCTGGACATTCCGCCATTTCCCGGGGGTGTGTGCGACCGGCCGGGTCTCAGGGGGTAGGGGCTTTTGATCTACTGTAATCCCTTTGATGTGGGGTGTTTCCCTTACAGTAGGGGCAATAAACTGCATCCGCAGGGCTAGGTGATGGCCTGGGATCGATTCGGACAATGGGGCGCAGAGGAAGGGGGTTATCAAAAAGAGATGCATGACCATGTATGGGATGTCGGTCAGGCGTAGGATGTGGTTCCATGGTCGGGTCGCGCAGAAGGAGAGGGTTTATGGCCCGTGTATGAGAGAGCGGGGGTGGCCGGCGTGCGGGGGATGCTTGCAGTGCCAGGGTAAACGCGTTGGCGATCGACAATGAACGGGGGAGAGAGTGGGGTGCCTAAAATGGCGGCCGCGCGTTCGCTGTGCGTGGCGCTGGGGAGAGGCAAGATGGCGCAGATAATGTTCAGTTACAAACTAAATTTCCACATCCGGAATTGGTCGGGGAAGAGGCGGCGCTCTGCAGTAATTTGGAAGTGACAAGGAAGAGTGAGTGCACCACAACAACAATTAATTAGTACTGAGCACATGTTAATCTGTCTATACACATATGCTACATACGGAGTCAGGTATGTGCCACATGCCCTGGACACGTATGGCTGCCAGGTGACACTCCTACCAAGACCCAGCTACACACGGAGATTGTGAACCTCCACATGCCATGGCATGGGATTAGCTGTGTACCAGTGCAAGTGAACAGCCAGACGCAAGACAGGAGTGACATACATCCACACATCAGCAGAAGTAGGATGTAGATTGCAGAGACTGGTAGCGGAACACTAGAGCCACAGGTCACATGACATTACACTAGGACAGCCCACACACCTTGCCATGAAGGTGTACATGTCATGACTCACCACACATTCATAGAGAGGATGCAGACATGTCCTTGTTACGCTACTCCGTGTCCCATGCATACATACGCACCTCACATCCGATACCACATGTGGCATGGTGTGCGGAACAGTGTGCAATGTCAATCTACACACAGACACATGTTGGTTGCTGCAACAGCTGCAGCTTTTGAGGGAGCTCCAACATCAACCTAATTTGAACCCCCCACACATACATGACATAGTCACATCGTGCATTGTGGGTAGTGACATGTCAGGTGTGGTAACCCCTGTACCGGGCCTCAGGGGACACTTCCGTGTGTTGGTGTCCGTGCCATGCCAGTGACGCTCATCACAAGTGTGCAGTACGACATGCACACATGTCAAAGGAGTCAAGGGCATGCCTGGCACACATCGCACCGTCACACATTACATGTGTACACATCTTATCATACATCTGGTGCCTTCTCGACTCAGGAGTCATGTGCCACATCACAGCCTTTCACACCTGTGCCCCACACATGTAGTACTGCCCAGACAATGCCTTGATGTCCATCCATGGACAAGTATGTCAGCCCTATTCCTTCCTGTGTGCTGCCTGTCACCACTGTGATGTGTGAAAACCACCGTACTGCTGCTAAGAGGGCCTGTGTATGTTCCCATATCACTATGGGAGTGCTGCCGTATGTGTACCCATAGTGATGGTGTGCGTACAGGCATGTGTACGGTCAGTAAGTACGCATACGCAAGAACACCCATAGTGGTACGGCCCGTACACGCGTGCGTACGTTCACTATCACTATGGGTGTCCTCGCGTATGCGTACTCGCAGTGGTACGGCCTGTACACACGCCTGTACGTTCACCATCACCATGGGTGTCCTCGCGTATGCGTACTCGCAGTGGTACGGCCCGTACACACGCCTGTACGCTCACTATCACTACGAGTACGCATACGCGAGGACACCCATGGTGATAGTGAACGTACAGGCGTGTGTACGGGCCGTACCACTGCGAGTACGCATACGCGAGGACACCCATGGTGATAGTGAACGTACAGGCGTGTGTACGGGCCGTACCACTGCGAGTACGCATACGCGAGAACACCCATGGTGATAGTGAACGTACAGGCGTGTGTACGGGCCGTACCACTGCAAGTACGCATACGCAAGGACACCCATGGTGATAGTGAACGTACAGGCGTGTGTATGGGCCGTCTCACCATAGGTGTCCTCGCGTATGCGTACTCGCAGTGGTACGGCCCGTACGCACGCCTGTACGCTCACTATCACTACGAGTACGCATACGCGAGGACACCCATGGTGATAGTGAACGTACAGGCGTGTGTACGGGCCGTACCACCATGGGTGTCCTCGCGTATGCGTACTCGCAGTGGTACAGCCCGTACACACGCCTGTACGCTCACTATCACTACGAGTACGCATACGCGAGGACACCCATGGTGATAGTGAACGTACAGGCGTGTGTACGGGCCGTCTCACCATGGGTGTCCTCGCGTATGCGTACTCGCAGTGGTAAGGCCCGTACACAAACCTGTACGCTCACTATCACTACGAGTACGCATACGCGAGGACACCCATGGTGATAGTGAACGTACAGGTGTGTGTACGGGCCGTACCACTGCGAGTACGCATACGCGAGGACACCCATGGTGATAGTGAACGTACAGGCGTGTGTACGGGCCGTACCACTATGGGTGTTCTTGCGTATGCGTACACATAGTGGTACGGCCCGTACACACGCCTGTACGGGCCGTTGCTATGCATTTGGGGTGCCCTAGGGCCCCGGAACGCACCGTACGTGTGTGTGAAGCTCAAATTCACATAGGGGACACATGAGGGACAAGTATTAAGGCCTACATGCATGCTGGTTGTCATGGAGACCAAGTTTTAAGTTAGAATTTGTTCTGGAAGGTGCACAGCAGAAGTCAGTTGGAATGAATCTACTTTGTTGCAATGTGTTTGTGGGGTTGACATCATGCTGAAGAAAAAAACACAATAAGAACCCACTTACTGTGCTAGGTTTGAAGGGATTGGAGGAAACATAGGATGCAAATGTGAGTGACCAATCACTCTGTACTCCTGTGCATGAAACAGGACAGCAAGGCAGATATAAGGCATCCAGGTCCCATGAGGGATCACTTGCCTGCACATATTTCATTTCTACCACACTGCTGCTGCTCCTGATTCCCTGGAACCATGTCAAGGTCTGTGGAGAGGTCACAGCCATTCACCCTGGAGGAGAACCTGGCATTGCTGGATGTGATCCTCCCACAGTATCCCCTGCTGTATGGGCGACCAGGGTATCAGGTGAGTGCAGAGGCTACTAGCACAGACTGTGTCCCTTTTTTGTGACTGTGACTTCCGCCATTGTGTCCAGGTGTGACACACATGCTATGTACTGTAGGGGGGGTCCCAGGGGGGGAATGCCTGATGTCTCCCAGCCAGTGCCCAGAGTCAGGAGGGGTGGGTGCAGAGTCCTCCCAGCAGTGCCCAGAGACAGGAGGGGTGGGTGCAGAGTCCTCCCAGCAGTGCCCAGAGACAGGAGGGGTGGGTGCAGAGTCCTCCCAGCAGTGCCCAGACGCAGGAGGGGTGGGTGCCGATCACTCCCAGCAGTGCCCAGAGTCAGGAGGGGTGGGTGCAGAGTCCTCCCAGCAGTGCCCAGACGCAGGAGGGGTGGGTGCAGAGTCCTCCCAGCAGTGCCCAGAGTCAGGAGGGGTGTGTGCAGAGTCCCCCCAGCAGTGCCCAGTCACAAGAGTGGTGTGTGCAGAATCCTCCCAGCAGTGCCCAGACACAGGAGGGGTGGGTGCCTATCACTCCCAGCAGTGCCCAGAGTCAGGAGGGGTGGGTGCAGAGTCCTCCCAGCAGTGCCCAGATGCAGGAGGGGTGGGTGCCTATCACTCCCAGCAGTGCCCAGAGTCAGGAGGGGTGGGTGCAGAGTCCTCCCAGCAGTGCCCAGAGTCAGGAGGGGTAGGTGCAGAGTCCTCCCAGCAGTGCCCAGACGCAGGAGGGTTGGGTGCCTATCACTCCCAGCAGTGCCCAGAGTCAGGAGGGGTGGGTGCAGAGTCCTCCCAGTAGTGCCCAGAGTCAGGAGGGGTGGCTGCAGAGTCCTCCCAGCAGTGCCCAGACGCAGGAGGGGTGGGTGTGATGCACAGTGTGAGCCTTGATAATTGATTGTGTCTTTGCCCTCATTCCACCTGTGTACTTTCACTGGCACGTACTGCTTTTGCCCTTCCCCAGATGAGTATGTCCCTATGGCAAAGGTGCAATGCGTTGGCTGCATGACATGCCTTGTTGTAACCAGCTAATTTGTTCTCATATGTGTCTCTGTGACATGTTGCAGGTGTATTGATGTAGTGTCACTTGTTCATCCTCACAGGTAGGCGCCTCTGCCAAGGAGCAGATCTGGCTGACCGCCGTCAGTGCCGTGAGGAGTGCGGATGGTCGCAAGCGGCGCCTGTCCCAGGTGAGGAAACGCTGGCAGGATATCCGCTGCTGGACTCGGAGGATCGCACGGGTCCTGCTGGGGGACTCACCTGAGAGCCATAAGAACCGCGGGCGCCGCCGTCTCTCCCACATCCACAAGCGTGTGCTGGCGGTGGTATTTCCAGACTTGGACAGGCGCTTACAGGAGATGCAGCAGCAGGAAGGGGGTAGGTACATGTGTGTTTGTTGTGTTTCACCAGCATTTGTAAGTGCACTGTTCCATGGATACACTGCCAGGGTTTAATGGTGCTGTGCAGATCCTGTTACCCACAGTATTGCAGTGCTCTCCTGCCTCCCTTCCCCTCCTTGCAATGTGTTCCCTGGTCTGTGTGACGTCACTCCGTCACAAGGTTATGTAGCCTGGCACCTTCGCCACGTGTACAATGCCTGCAGCATCATGTGTGGGGGTGGTGTGTCACAGGTTTTGGGACCTTGCCTGTGCCCTGTCCAGTTCCGGTCTTGTGGGTTCCATGTCATTTGGCACTAATGCTGAGTCCAGACATGGGAGTTAGTCTCTCAAGTGTGAGACCTTACAGCACGCATGTCCTATGTGGTGGCCTGTGACATGATGTGCATGAGTGTGCGGTACGCATAGTGCGGGGATGGTAGCGTGTGTTGCAGTCATTCCCATTCAGGAGCATGGAGTTGTGTGGCCACTACTGTCCCCAGGGGCATATTTTCCTAGGTATCATGTGTGTAATCCGAATATGTCGACAATCTCTGTGTCTACAGCATAGGTTGTGCTCTGTGCCATTGTCCCCTGGCCAAATGTATATTGACGTGAAATGTAGTACAAGTGTCCACTGTACAGCCTGACCTGATTTTCCTTGTTCATACTCACGGTGGACATTGCCTGTGTGTCTTGTTACAATCATCTGATGATGCCCATTCGTACATGATTATTTGGATAGGCGCACCTTGGGTATTTTGTGTGCAATCTTGAATAGTTGCATCCCACGTATATTTCACCCAGACTAAGGGTTGTAAGTGCTTCCTGTGTCTCCAAATAATTGTCTCATGTAGGGGGTGGGTGGTGCGGGCATGGCCTTCATGTCACAACCTGATATCTTCTTGCTAGGACTGGCCAGTGTGTGATGTTTGTCTGGACATGCACTCAAGGTGCAGTGAGCCAGTCATGGTGGGCATGTTTTCAGTATAACCTATGCTGCATGTGCCTCTTGTTCCTGGATATGGTCCCTGCTCATCCCTATTTCCTGCCACGCTGTGTGGTGCATATGCAGTGCTGGATTGTCCCCAGGGACTTGCTCCTGAGTCAAAATTCCATTCCATCTCATTTGCTATTGTGTCATGCTCTCCATAGTTTTTCAGTGGCATGGTGGGTCAAACAACTGTGTCTTGCATGCCCTACATATGTACCTTGTTTTGTAGATGTAACTCTTCTTTTGTTTCAGGCTATGCACTGTAACCTATGTAGATTGGACTCATGTGACATATGTATACAGGTGTATGATTAATTTCTGTCTCTTCACCCTGCCCACAGCATCATCGGGGGACACGGAGGGAGACATGGGCACAGACGGCGCAGAGGGGCCAAGCACCAGTGCCAGCGGTGACATCGGGGCTGGCACATCAAGTGGGTCTGAGGCGGAGGAGAGTGAAGCCGGGGACCTGTCGACTGGCACAACAGAGTATGAAGCTGACGGGTCCGAGGATGATCTCTCCGAGTGGGCGGAGGCTGCACCACCATCTGACAGCGGCACAACATCGCACCCCGCCCCCTCCATTGCCATCAGTCGCCTCCCACTTGCTCGTGTCCCTTCCCAACGTGCCCGGTCACCACATGCCAGGCACCGCACCCCCTGCCCCTGTCTCCACTGCTGCCGCCAATGCAGAGTCTGTGGACATCCAGCGGCAGTTGCAGATTGGTCAGGCTGCGATCCTTAATGTCCTCCATGTCCACAGCCAGGTCCTCAACAACATGGAGGCATACTTGGAGGGCATTCATTCATCGCAGGCTGACCAACGCAGCTTGCTGAGGTCGATAGACTCGACACTGACTGCAGCAGTGGGTCTCCTGCAGCGCTACGTCCCACCCCCTACCCCTGCCCCATCCACACTTCCCACTCCCATGCCTGTCCCACGTACACCCAGACGTCAGCATGCACCCACCACAACACACACAGGCACCACACCAGCAGGGAAGGTCCACCGCACACCTCCTGACACGCACACACAGGGTGAAGTAGGCACACCCACTGGGTCGGGGGGCAAACGTGTGACACGCAGCCAGAGTGGGAGTCCGCATTCCACCAAATCCACTCCCTCCAAATCCCCTCCCCTCAGCTCTCCTGGCCACATCTCCCCCAAAGACTCCTTCATGGCCGCTCTGTCCCTGAGCCCCACCGTGACACCACCACGCAAGCGGTCAAGGAAGTCCCCGGTCAGGGTGGTTGATTCCCCCCCCTGTCCACACCCTCCCCCAGTGGCGCTGCGACCCATCCCTCTGACCCCTCCCCCTCCTTGGGGCCTGTGGTTCCTTCGGGTGCAGGGGATTCCCTGGAGGACCTTGCTAAGGTGTGCAGCGAGATCCTGGCCTCCGCCTTTGGCCCTGCCCCACCCCCTGTGGTGGAGTCCTCCATCCCTGCACCCACGACGCCTACCCTTCACCCTCCTGTCCCTGCGGTGCCTGGTTCTTCCCCCCCACATGATGCCCTCACCCCTGTGGAAGACGACGGAATGTAACTGTGCAGGCAAGCTAGGGGACACGCATCCCACTGTGTCCCCCATCCAGCTGTGACTTCTGTACTGCCCTATGGGCTTTGTAAATATTGAACTTCCTACAAACAAGATTTTTTGGTTCATGCTGAATAAAGCAATTTATTTTTTTCCCTTGGAAAACTACTGCTTTGCTGGTATTGCTGTTGGTGGGGCTGCTACATGGTTTTGGGTGGTGTTCATGTGTTGGGTGTGTGGGAAATGTAGTAGTGTGCTGGTCATAGGGGGGACCCTGGGATCTGTGTGCCATCACACGGTGTTAGCTAGGATTCTGTGTTCATGTAAGCAGTTGCTGCTTGGTGAAATTGTCCCAAGGTGTATTCCTTCCTCTGTGTACCCTGACATCTTCCCTGCAGGGTGTTCCCAATATTTAGCGCTGAGCTGTGTGTACATTAGCTGGGTGTGTGACGGACTCCTTCAACTTTGCACATGCATGCTGAGCGATGTCTCCACCTGCATCATTCGTGGCATCCTTGGTAGTCATTGTACTTGTGTATGTGGACTATTGCCATGACTTCATGTGGACATGGTTTCTTTTCTGCGCTATGCATGCGTATACTCCCAGCCTCGCACACATGTGTTACATGTACTGCAGGGTCTTTGTGCACCGGACTGAAATTTGTGGGCATGGTATCTGTGGCTACTCCACCCTTTGCGTTCTATGGGCACTGCTGTGAGTGTTAGGCACACACCCCTCTTATGTCTGGGCACTGCTGGGAGGACTCGGCACCCACCCCTCCTGACTCTGGGCACTGCTGGGAGTGTTAGGCACCCACCCCTCCTGTGTCTGGGCACTGCTGGGAGGACTCTACACCCACCCCTCCTCTATCTGGGCACTGCTGGGAGGACTCTGCACACACCCCTCCTGTCTCTGGGCACTGCTGGGAGGACTCTACACCCACCCCTCCTGACTCTGGGCACTGCTGGGAGGACTCTGCACCCACCCCTCCTGTGTCTGGGCACTGCTGGGAGGACTCTGCACACACCCCTCCTGACTCTGGGCACTGCTGGGAGGACTCTGCACCCACCCCTCCTGTGTCTGGGCACTGCTGGGAGGACTCTACACCCACCCCTCCTCTGTCTGGGCACTGCTGGGAGGACTCTGCACACACCCCTCCTGTCTCTGGGCACTGCTGGGAGGACTCTGCACACACCCCTCCTGTGTCTGGGCACTGCTGGGAGTGTTAGGCACCCACCCCTCCTGACTCTGGGCACTGCTGGGAGTGTTAGGCACCCACCCCTCCTGTCTCTGGGCACTGCTGGGAGGACTCTGCACCCACCCCTCCTGTCTCTGGGTACTGCTGGGAGGACTCTGCACACACCCCTCTTATGTCTGGGCACTGCTGGGAGTGTTAGGCACCCACCCCTCTTATGTCTGGGCACTGCTGGGAGTGATAGGCACACACCCCTCCTATTTAACAATATGTACGCTTAGCACATACACGTGTGTGGGTTCGCTCCATGGGGGTACGGTTCGTACTTACACTGTTGGGGTGGGGGTACGGTCCGTACATACACGGTTGGGGTGGGGGGTACGCTCCATACGTACGGGGGTGAGGGTACGGGTCGTACTTACACTGTTGGGGTGGGGGGTACGCTCCATACGTACGCGGGTGGGGGTATGGGTCGTGCTTACACTGTTGGGGTGGGGGTACGCTCCATACGTACGCGGGTGGGGGGTACGGGTCGTACTTACACTGTTGGGGTGGGGGGTACGCTCCATACGTACGCGGGTGAGGGTACGAGTGGTACTTACACTGTTGGGGTGGGGGTACGGTCCGTACATACACAGTTGGGGTGGGGGGTACACTCCATACATACGCGGGTGAGGGTACGGGTCGTACTTACACTGTTAGGGTGGGGGTACGCTCCATACGTACGCAGGTGAGGGTACGGGTCGTACTTACACTGTGGGGGGGGGGGTGAGGGTACGGGTCGTACTTACACGGTTGGGGTGGGGGTATGCTTCATGCATACGGGGTGGGGGTATGGTCCGTACGTACACTGTTGGCATGGGGGGTACGCTCCATGCATACGCGGGTGAGGGTACAGGTCGTACATACACGGTTGGGGTGGAGGTACGCTCCATGCATACGCGGGTGAGGGTACGGGTCGTACTTACACTGTTGGGGTGGGGGGTACGCGCCATACGTACGCGGGTGAGGGTATGGGTCGTACTTACACTGTTGGGGTGGGGGTACGCTCCATACGTACGCGGGTGGGGGTATGGGTCGTACTTACACTGTTGGGGTGGGGGTACGCTCCATACGTACGTGGGTGGGGGGTACGGGTCGTACTTACACTGTTGGGGTGGGGGGTACGCTCCATACGTACGTGGGTGAGGGTACGGGTCGTACTTACACTGTTGGGGTGGGGGTACGGTCCGTACATACACGGTTGGGGTGGGGGGTATGCTCCATACATACGCGGGTGAGGGTACGGGTCGTACTTACACTGTTGGGGTGGGGGGTACGCTCCATACGTACGCGGGTGAGGTACGGGTCGTACTTACACTGTTGGGGTGGGGGTACGGTCCGTACATACACAGTTGGGGTGGGGGGTACGCTCCATACGTACGGGGGTGAGGGTACGGGTCATACTTACACTGTTGGGGTGGGGGGTACGCTCCATGCATACGCGGGTGAGGGTACGGGTCATACTTACACTGTTGGGGTGGGGGGTACGCTCCATGCATACGCGGGTGGGGGTACGGTCCATACATATCCGTACCCATGCTGTGGAATGCTTGTGCGGGCCGTACCCAGGCCTTTGCCACGTGGGTACGAGCCGTCCCGCCATTGTTGGGGTGACATAGGTGTGGGCGTGGTACGACTCGTACCCACGCTCTTAAGGCGTGGGTACGGGACGTACCTGTATAGTTGTGTTGCCGGTTCGCGTCGTCAGGCACTTCCGTTGTGGCGGACGCTGGCTTTGCTGGACACGCCCCCACCCCCTCGTGGTGACCAGGGCATGGGGGTCAGGTATGTCCAGGGCATGTGTGCTGTGTGACTTTGGTGGTGGTTTTGTGGCCTGCCCCTGCTCTTGCCCCCCCCTTTCCCCCCCTCCCTTAGTTGTTCTGACCTTCTGCGGCGTCTGCGTCGGAACCTGTAGAGGAGGTCGACTGCTATGAGGGCCGGGATGACACGAAGGTTCGGGTCCATGTCTGTCCGTCGCGTACAGGTCCTCCTTGTTCGCGTCGTCCTGATTTCCCGGCAGTTTTTGGCAGCCGGAAAATATTGTCCGTGCGGGATGACGTCGGTGCGAATCGTAATTCCTGGTTCGTGAATGGCAGGCTGCGTGCGTCCCGACGTCACGTCGGCGCTTTCCCGGATCGCATTTGTATGTTTATTTTCGTCGGTCGGGGTTTTGTACGATTCGTGTTTCCATGCGAATCGTAATTCCATGTTTGTATATTTTGTCGATCGGGTACGCGTCGGACGGTGAATGTGCTCCGTCCGACGGTTCGTACCCGGTTTTTGCAGGATCGTGATCGGCACCCTTATGTTGGGGATATCATACAGAGAGTCAACAAGAATGGAAAGAAACACTAAGGGGCCGATTACGATGGCGGACGGACGCAGCTTTAAAAGGGACTGCCCACCATAGTTGTGGCGGTCCCACCATACAAATTATGATGCGCACGCCAGTGTGGCGGACACATCCTGTATATTTTACATTGCGGCGGGCGGTGCTGCAAGCAGCACCCACCGCAATGTAAAAAATACATGTTGTGCTTTTACATGCACAATGTGACAGGCACTGCTCGTACATGCAAATGTGCACCCCCCACCCCCCCAACACCCTGGGGGCCCGCAACGGGCCGCAACAGCAGGAACCACCAGCCTTTCCATGGCGGCAATGATCACAGCCTGCATAGTAATAACGTAATATGGATGGCGGTGTCTTCCAGACACCACCACCATATTAAACCCGTTTTCCGCCGGTCGATGAGTTGACCGGCGGAAAAGCGTCGGACGGTCTTTCCGTCCGCCGTGGACCCCCCAGCCATCATAATATGGTGGGGGGTCTTTGCAGTTAGGATGGCGGTCGGATCACCCCAGCCGGGCCGGCGGTGACCACTGCTGGCCCGGTGGGGGCGATCCGCCCGCCATCGTAATCAGCCCCTAATATTTGAAACTGAAAAAATTGCATTAAAGATGCAGAGCAGAAAAAGCACCTTGAAAAACCAGCTGAAACTGAACAGAATGGAAAAGTATTTTGTAGCGCCAGTAGTACTGACACTCTGGAAAGAGTGCAACATTATGGCTTCCACTAAAATACAAGTGGTGGAACAATGCTTTAAGGTAGACAGTTATATATAGTTTGTGTGCAATGCAAAATGTTTGTCTCTTAAGTTGGGTGGCTACTGGCCAAGTGGTCAGGACAAACCAAACTGAACAAATAGGGCCAAACTTATTCCTGAAATGTATTAGCATGCACAAGGAGCTAGCAATGCACATTACCTTACACCCTTGTGTTGTTTGTTAGGAGCCTCTGCTTCTTTTTGCTCTGTTTACCATCTCTTACAATTGTTGTCAGTAGCCAACATTTCCACTGACGCTGGTATATTCGGGGATCATCAGCAGCCTGCTAACTTTTGAGACTGGTAGGCTGCATTGCAATTGTTTGATTAATATTTCACCTCAAATGCTGGTAATTTAGTAATCTGTTATACCTCATTTAGGGGCCGATTAGGATGGCGAGTGGACTTAAGTCCGCCCGCCACCCTAGCGGTGCTGGGACCGGCCGCCACTGGTGCGGCGGGCTTGCACCTGCTATTAGGATGCCACCGCCACCATGGCATCCTCCATTCCCAGCATTGTGGTGGGAGGTGCACACAGCACCGCCTGCCACAATGCTGGGAATGCACTGTGTGCATTGTCATGCACAAGGTGACAGGCACCGCGAGGTGCCTGCCACCATGTCCATGACAATGCAGGGGGTACCATAGGTAACTCCCATGTGCACCCCCCACCCTCCCAACACCCTGGGGGGCCCACAGCGGGCCCCCAAGGAAAAAACTGCATGCCTTTCCATGGCAGAGTCTCCGCCATGGAAAGGCACATCTCCGCCATCATAGTAATATGGATGGCGGTGCCTGCAAGGCACCGCCACCATATTGCTGTCCTTTTCCGCCCGATAGGCAATCGGGCGGATTGCCTACATGCGGAAAACCGGCAGGCGGTCTTCCCGTCCGCCGGGGTCCCCATCGCCATTGTAATGTGGCAGGGAGGAAAAGTCATGCGGGTGGTGACTTTAGGCGGGCGGATCGCCACCGCCATACGGACGGTGGTGATCCGCCCGCTATTCTAATCACCCTCTAAGTGTGAAGACCTGCATCTCAATTAGGTAAAGTCCTGCACTGTGCAAGAGACATACCTGTGACCATATCAGTGCTAGGGAACATTGGGGCCGATTTAGAGTTTTGCAGATGAAGTTTACTTTGTTGGGATGGTGAACAACATTATCTCCGCCATCCCAAGGGTCTGCCAAATGTTGAGACATCCTCCATCCCTATGGGCATCTCTTTGAAATGACAGGAACTGCCGTCATGGTGGTTCCTGTCAATGTAGGAAAAGTCTGATGGATGATACTATCAGCCATGACAACTGACGTCAAACTTTTCAAAACTTTTTAAAAGTGGGAGTTTGTGTTAAAAAAAAAAAAAAATGACCTGCACAACCTGGGAGTTTCCTCTCAGATTGTGGGGGAAATTTTGGGTTTTTCCTGTCTCTTAAAGTCAGGTTTTGCCTGGCATTGATGAACCTTCAAAATAAGGTTGACAGTATTATCTCTTACCTCTGACAGCCCCTGCTTTATCTGCTTGACAGGGAATGTATTCCATTGATGCAGTAAACGTGATCTCCACTGACAGAATACTTATTGAGGCAGGCCCTTCCCTTGAGGGCGGGGTGATCAAGCCCCCATCAAGGGTCCGATCCGCTCACCCTCAGGGGCCTATCAGTCCACTCTGGGGCAAATTAGACACCGTATACGAATTACATTGAGCGCGCTGCAACGCCAAATGGCAATGCAGCGTGCAATGTAATTTGTTTTATTTATTTATTTACCTCCGTTCGGCCATATGCTGGAGTTTACTACCCCCGCCCCGCCTCACCGCCCCGCAACACTCCCTCAAGAGCCGCCACTGTTAAAATCAATACATTTAATTCTGCCCTTGGGGAATCAAAGCATGCTGGGCTGATGATCTACCTACTCAAAACTAAAATCCCTGGTGACTAGTGGGATCCTTACTCATGGTGCACTCACGATTCATGAGTAGTTTTACAAAGGCATCGTTGGAAAAGGAGATACCCTTCTCTTTCCAATAATGCCTTTTTAAATGTGCTGACTGGGTGTGCCAGAAAGGCACTGTTCAGCACGTGGTCAGAAACAAAATGGCTGCCAAATCTTTCCTTCCCAGGGAAATCAATAACTCCCACTTAGAGGCTGATAGGCCATTCCTGGGAAGGAAAAATCAAGAGATGTAATTATCCTCGTAAGGAGAGAGGGGTTTTGGGGGGGAGACAACTCATGCCAGCGGGGCAACCCCATGACAAAACAGAAATTCCTGGTGTACTAGTGATCCACGAGCAGGGACCTATTTGTAAAAGGTATTGCCGAAAGGGAGAGTCTTCTCTTTCCAATGATGCCTTCCTCAATCTTAGAGGTGGTGGCTGGCGAAAGATATCCCACCTGATGCACACAGTACTGCACTTAGCTGCTCCTGCTGTCTACATGTGGTGGGATCTGTGACATTAGCGTGATCTGTAGTGAGGTGACATCACGGATGGGCAGGTGGAGGGGTGGTGGCTGATGGGGAAGCGATTTCACATCAGCCTTCACGTTTCCACTTGGAGGGAACATCCATTGGGAGCACTAGAGTTCCCCGGCAGTCACATAGGCAGACGATCTGTTGATGTTTGTCAGCACTGCAGAGGTACCATGGAGCAGAGAATGATAGTGAGTTGTCTGCCTCACCTATCAGGTTAACCTTTGAAATCTGTTTTTTTCAGTGAATAGCTACTTAGGGGCCCCATCAGAGCCCTGCCCACACCACTCCTAATCCAGAGGACTCTAACCCATCAGCACCATGCTCACAACCATTCTGAATGTCTCTACCTGTTCTATCCAGATGACTTTGGACAGAAGAGACATAGCAGCCCTCATCGTCTTGGACCTCTCTGCAACGTTTGACACAGTATCCTACCCCACCCTCATCCGATGTCTACACAACATTGAAATCCATGGACAGGTGCTCTGATGGATCTGCTCCTTCCTGACTGGAAGAAAAACAGTCAGTCAGTCTGGCCCTGTACACCTCGCACACCAACGACCTCATCTGCAAGGATCCTCCCTGAGCCCGACCTGCTTGTCGCATACATGATAACTCTAATCAGCATCATTCACTCTCACTACATCAATGTCCTCTCTGATGCTGATGACAGGTAGCTCATTCTCTCCCTAGAAGAGAAGATGCCCAGTACCCGGATCAAGTTCAATGCCTGCATGGGTCCACTGACAAAATATCGGTGTAAAAAATATAGAAATACAAAATATTGATGAAAAAATATTGAAAGCAAAAATATCGACTCCCTATACTTAAACAGGTAAGTACAAAAACATTGGCACAAAATATCGATGTTAAAAATATAGTTGTACAAAATATTGATTTTTACATATACATTTTAACAAATAAACTTAATTCAAAAATTAAACACACATACAGAGTATATATATACATGTTTACTTTGAAACAATTAATAAACTATTAATTTTAATTTATTTTATAATTTTAAAATTATATGTAAAAAAATATATATATGTGTATATGTATACATATATACCAAGAGCATAACATCTATTAAAAACCCCATTCTATTATACATTAAAACATTAAACTATTTAAAAATCTTTAAACTTACATTTATCACTCCAGTGAGTGCAACAGTATGGAAAGTGTTGGATCGCGGAGGGGTAAAAATTACTATTCCCACTCCAGTGAGTGCAACAGTAGAGAAAGTGTTGGATAGTGGAGGGGAAAAACTTACTTTTCCCATAACAGTGAGTGTAACAGTAGGGAAAGTGTTGGATGGCAGAGGGGTAAAAATTACGATTCCCACTTCAATGAGTGCAACAGTAGGGAAAGTGTTGGACAGCAGAGAGGTAAAACTTACTATTCCCACTCCAGCCAGTGCAACAGTAGGGAAAGTTTTGGAATACGTAGAGGTAAAAATTACTATTCCCACTCAAATTAGTGCAACAGTAGGGAAAGTGTTGGATAGCGGAGGGACAAAACTTACTATTCCCTTTGCGGTGAGTACAACAGTAGGGAAAGTGTTCGACAGGGAGGGGTAAAAGTTACTATTCCCACTCCAGTGAGTGTAACAGTAGGGAAAGTGTTGGATAAGGGAGAGGTAAAACTTACTATTCCCACTCCAGTCAGTGCAACAGTAGAGAACGTGCTGGATAGCGGAGGGGTAAAACTTACTATGCCCACTCCAGTGAGTGCAACAGTAGGGAAAGTGCTGGATTGCATAGGGGTAAAACTTACTATTCCCACTGCATTGAGTGCAACGGTAGGGAAAATGTTGGATAGTGGCAGGATAAAATGTACTATTCCCGCTCCAATCGGTGCAACAGTAGGGAAAATGTTGGAATGCAAAGGGGTAACGCTTAATATTCTCACTCCAGTCAGTGCAAAATAAAAAACAAACAAAATATTAACAACTAAAATATTTAAAAAAATAAAATAAATAAAAAATATATAAATATATGAAAAATTTAAATACAAATATATTTAATATTACAATTAAAAAAAAGAAATTATAATCTTGAATGCATATGACAAATACCTACAAATATTATATTAAATAAAATACAAAATAATTATTTAGCAAATACATATTTTAGAAATTATTTAGAATCAAAACTTTTTTTATTTCCTACCCTATAAAACCAGACAATTCACAATCCACATCTAAATTTAATACAAAAATGTACTTACATAATGATCATAATTAATTACCAATTAAAGAAATATTATTAATTAAAAAACAAATTAAAACTCATTAAAATTAATAAACTTCCCACACTTTACCCCTATAATCCCCACAAACCACTGGTAAAATTAAACTGTAAAACAATTCATTAAACAATTAAAACGTATTCTTAATCAAAAAACTAATAGTATATAAAAACTAATTATAAAGTAAGTAAAATTAATTTACTCCCCACACTTTACCCCCAAAAAAGTAAAACCCACACACAAAAAAATATAAACAACGGCCCTGATTAAATATCAAATAATCAATTAACATTAATGATCAACCAATTATTAATTAAACATACATTACTTCTCACACTTTACCCCTATAAACCCCATAAAACACACCTAAAATTAATTACACAAATTCCATATTTAATTTTCAATTAATTAATCAATATTAATTAATAACTAATTCATTATATGTTAAAAAATTAATTACTTCCAACCCTTTACCCCTATTAACCCCACAACCCACACCTAAAACAAATTACACAGTTACCATAATTAATTATCAATTAATTAATCAATATTAATTAACAACCAATTAATACTTAATTACAAATAAATTACTTCCCACAATTAACACTATAAAATCTAAATTAAATAAGTAAAAATAATCATTAATTTATTGGAATTAAATTACTTCCCACCCTTTTCCCCTATAATCCCACAACTCGGTACCGAACTAAAAAACGCAAAATGTAATTAAAATAAAATTGATAACTACTAAAAATGTAACACGTATTAAAAAACATAAACAATACTTATACAAAAAAACATGCATCACATACGTTTAAAATGTAAACCAAAATACATAACACTAATTAAAAAATCTAAATTTTAAACAACTATACTTTTGCAAACATTATTAATGAATTCTATATTCTTAAAAACAATATTTCTTACCTTAAATTCGATATTCTTGACCACAATAGACTTGCTGTTGATATTTCTGAATCACGTTATTTCCAACTCGATATTTATGTAAGTCGACATTTCCTACTCAATATTCTTTCTCAACACCGCCTGCATGACTCAAATTGCCCACTGGATGAAGACCAACTGTTTAAAGCTGAATACTGACAAGACTTAAAGCAACATGTTTGGAACAAGCACTTCACTGCTGGACTTCACTTGGTGGCTAACAGAGCTATGATCCACACCCCTCCACTAGCCAAACCAAGAACCTCATGATTGTCATTTACAGCAAACTCAACATGACCACCCAAGTCAATGCCATACCGTCTCATGCTTCCATACAGATTTTCAAATGACTCCTAATCAGCAACCAGAAAACCACCATGGATGCCCTAGTTACACGCAAGCTGGAATATGGGAACATCTATTATGGCGGGATCAACAAAAAGATCTTCAGAAGACTGCAGACCATTCAGAACTCAGCAGCCAGAATCACTCTCAACCGCCCACACCACATTCAGATCACATCACACCTGAAAGAGCTCCACTGTCCCCAATACACAAACAAACACAATTTAAGCTCCTCACCCAGACTTTCAAGGCAATGCATAACACTGGCCCAGCATATCTGAACAACCGCATCTACTTTCACAAACCTTCCAGACACCGCTGGTCAATTGGAGTCCTACTTGCACACATCCAATGCAAATGGGAAACCAGATATGGTGATTGAGCATTCTCGTACATCGCTCCTAAAGCGTGGAATGACCTTCCACTCCAATTAAGAGCCTTCTCCTCACTTCTCGAATTCCTCAAGAAGCTGAAGGTCTGGCTTTTTAAGTAGTCCCACTAGGCTCTAGGTTTGGCTAGACTCACACCTGCTCATTGTCTCCAGTGTGATAGTACTCTCTAAATATCTGCATATTGTAATACATTTGGGTGCCGATTCCGATCCGTTAAAAAATATTTCCGTACAACTCGAATCCATATTTTTTTCCGTACGAATCGTACAAGTCACGTCCGACCCATGAAGTACGATTCGTACGGGAAAAAGTACGTACAGATCGGCCCGCACCGTACGAATCGTAGCGGGAAAAGTTGTACGAGATGTACCCGGACACTTTTCTGTACAATTCGTAAAAAGACAGTCCGAGCGTACAAGTATGATCCGGACCGGCTATCCGATTTACGAATCGTACGGAAAACGGCCCGTACACGGGGAATGACTCTACCCGCTACGAAGCGAAGTTTGTATGACTCGTAGCCCGGGAAAAGTTGTTCTGGGGGTACGGTGTGTACATACGGGGGTGGGGGTACGGTGCGTACATACAGGGGTGGGGGTATGGTGCGTACATACGGGGGGTGGTGGGGGTACGGTGCGTACATACGGGGGTGGGGGTACGGTGCGTACATACGGGGGTGGGGGTACGGTGCGTACATACGTGGGGTGGGGGTACGGTGCGTACATATGGGGGTGGGGGTAGTACGGTGCATACATACGGGGGTGGGGGGCCTGTACGACTCGTACCCCTGGGAAATCAGCTTTTACGGCTGTTTTTGGCTCCCGTAAAAAACGAGCTGTACGGAGTGCCGTAGGGACGGATCGTACTTGCTGGGCCGTAAAACGCTGCTTACATACGTGCGGACGGCGCGTACAGGCTGTTCCGGATCTGATTCGTAGGGTTTTTTTACCCGTACAGTCTTTTGTACGATTGATACGGAAATAGGCTTTCTGTACGAATCGTACTTCCTAGGTTGTGCGGACAGTTTACCGGGTACGAGTCGTACGGAGAAAACGCTCCGTACGACGATTCGTAGGGCCTTTTTACCAGATTGGAATCGGCACCATAGTATACAGTATAGGACAAAGGGTCAGTCCACTTACTCATTGTTTTCATTCACCGTTACAACATGTTGCCTCTGTACATGTGCACATCTCCTTTTTAAAGAGCCCTTTAGTGTAATTGATTGTTAGTAAATTGTTAGACATGACACCCTTCGGTGGTAGATCCCCAAAACATTTTGCCTTCACCCCTCCCGTTTTGCTGAATTTGTTTTTTGTGGTTTTAGGGCTCTGTGCACTTTACCACTGCTAACCAGTGCTCAAGTGTGTGTGCCCTCTCGCTCAAACATGGTACACTTGGTCAACACCTAATTGGCACATTTATTTTAATTTTAAGTCCCTAGTAAATGGTACTTCATATACCCAGGGCTACTAGTGGACCTGCAGCACTCATTGTGCCAACCACTAAAGTAGCACTTTAAAAACTATCTCAGTCCTACCACTGCAGCCTATGGTGCAGTTTTAAACTACTGTTTCGGCCTGGCATAATAAACCCTTTGCCAGGTCTAAACCTTGCTTTTTAATACATATAAGTCACCCCTAAGGTAGTCCCTAAAGGCTCATAGGGCAGGGTGCATTGTATTTAAAAAGTAGGAATTGTGGGTTTAACTTTTACATGTCATCGTAGTCAAAAACTCCCAAAGTTGTTTTCACTATTGCAAGGACTATCTCGCCCAGAGGATAATATTGGATTACCTTTTTACACTTTATGAGTGATAAATTAAGTTTGGGATCAGATAGGAAAATTATGTTAACACTCCAATGAATTGTCATTTATAATCACCTTTAATGGTAAAGTCGGATTTTGAGTCACAATTCTGAAAATGCCACTCTTAGAAAGTCAGCTTTTTCTTGCCCTAACAGAGAATGTTGCAAAATAAATAAAGGCAGGGCCAAGGGATGGTGCTCCAGGTCCAAATGGTATTCCGCAGGCTATCTTTAAATCTGATCCGGAATACTGGGCAAATCCTCTCACAGCACTTTACAATGAGGTTGGATTAATTTATACAATCCCCAGAAGCTGAAGATGGTCAAAAATAAATCCGTCTTTAAGGGTGGAGACCGGTCTAAGCCGGCTAACAACAGGCTAAAAGCTCTTGTAGACTCTGAAGCTAATTACAACGCATCGATAATCCTGGACAAGCTGGTTGAATGTCAAACAACAATAAACTAATTCCATTCAACCTGACCGGGTTCTGCAGAGGGTTCGAAATAACCACAAATATCATAGCAATCACATTAATAACAGACAAGTGGAAGCATTTGCAGAAACAATTCCATCTATGCTTCATAGACTTTAAAGCAGCCTTTAACGGAGTAGACTGAGGCCTGTTGTGGAGAAAATTAAGGATGTGGGATCTTCTAGATAGAATACTTTGAGCCATAATACTGCTACACATGCATACATGGATCCAAGTTAAACTAGCTGATGGATCAAGACTATCAAAGAGAACAACCGTCGAAGTAGGCCTTAAGTAAGGTTGTGCTCTAGCCCTGCACTGGTTCAATCTGTTCATGGTGGATCTCTCTCCAAGACTTGATCAAGTAAACTCCCACCCTCCGTTTTTGGGCACTTTGGGGCCGATTCCGATCCTGGAAAAACCAGGTACGAACCCTCGGTCGGAGCGTTTTCTCCGTCCGACTCGTACCCGGTAAAAACACCATACAAACTTGCAAGTACGATTCGTACGGAAACACCATTTCCGTACGAGTCGGAAAAAACACCGACTGACTGCAAAATACATACGAATATGATCCGGGACACCGCGGACGTGACGTCCGGACGGAGTTAGGCATGTTTTTACGTCCCAGCAAGTACGATTCGTACTGACAGCAGTCCGGACGGCAATATTTTTACGGCACCCAAAAAGTGCCGGAAAAGCGAAGTACGCCGCGATGCGAGCGGAATAGGGGGCCCGGTACGCGCCGTCCCCCCCAGCCCCCCGTATGTACGTGCCGTTTCCCCCCAGCCCCCCGTATGTACGCGCCATCCCCCCCAGCCCCCCGTATGTATGCGCTGTCCCCCCCAGCCCCCCGTATGTACGCGCCGTCCCCCCCAGCCCCGTGGATGGATGCGCCGTACCCCCAGCCCCCCTGCGGATGGACGCGCCGTACCCCCAGCCCCCCCGCGGAAGGATGCGCCATACCCCCCAGCCCCCCGTGTGTACGGCGCGGACCCCCACCCGTGTTTGTACGGTGCGGACCCCCACCCGTGTATGTACGGCGCGTACCCCCACCCCCGTAGGTACGGTGCGGACCCCCACCAGTGTATGTACGGTGCGGACCCCCACCCGTGTATGTACGGTGCAAACCCCCACCCGTGTATGTACGGTGTGGACCCCCACCTGTGTATGTACGGCGCGTACCCCCACCCCCGTAGCTACGGTGCGGACCCCCACCCGTGTATGTACAGTGCGGACCCCCACCCGTGTATGTACGGCACGTACCCCCACCCCCGTAGGTACGGTCCGGACCCCCACCCGTGTATGTACGGTGCGGACCCCCACCTGTTTATGTACGGTGCAGACCCCCACCCGTGTATGTACAGTGCGGACCCCCACCCGTGTATGTACGGCGCGTACCCCCACCCCCGTAGGTACGGTGCGGACCCCCACCCATGTATGTACGGTGCGGACCCCCACCCGTGTATGTACGGCGCGTACCCCCACCCCCCGTAGGTACAGTCCAGACCCCCACCCGTGCCGTACCTACGGGGGTGGGGGTACATGCCGTACATACACGGGTGGGGGTCCGCACCGTACATACATGGGTGGGGGTCCGCACCGTACATACACTGGTGGGGGTCCGCGCCATACACACGGGGTGCTGGGGGGGTACGGCGCGTCCTTCCGCGAGGGGGCTGGGGGTACGGCGCGTCCTTCCGCAGGGGGCTGGGGGTACGGCGCGTGCATACGGGGGCTGGGGGGGACGGCGCGTACATACGGGGGGCTGGGGGGAGGGACGGCACATACCGGGCACCTGTTTGGACGTCTCCATGGTTGCTATAGGAGTTCGCTCCGGACGGTCTTTTTACCATACGGTTGTACAATCGGACGGACGGTACAAATCGTACTTGCGCTCGGACTTCAGTTTTCAGATTCGTACATAAAAATGTCCGGGGACGTGTCGGACACCTTTTCCGACCCGAGGACGTGTCGGGGAATTTACCCAATGCGATTCGTATGGACTTTTTAACATACGAATCGTACTTGCCAGTTTGTACGGGACTTGTACGATTCGTACGGTAAAAAACCCAGATACGATTCGTACGGGGAATATTTTTCCAAGATCGGAATCGGCCCCTTTATGTGTGTCACATCTTTCCTGTGCAGATGAAATAGTCTTAATCAGCCAAACAAGAGTGGGTCTTCAAAAAGCACTTGGTGAGCTATCAGGTTATGTTATGATCAACAACCTTAAAATCAACACAACAAAAACAAAAACAGTGTCAATAAGGAAACGACCCGGCCCACAACTCACAATCAAGCTTGCGATGAAATCTTAGAAGAGGTCTGCAGTTACAAGTAATTGGGGCTGTACATTAACAACAGATTGAACTTTCAAAGTCACAAACAGTATATGCTAAAGAAAGGAAACAGCTTAATATATGTGTTCTGTTCTCTGACAAAAAATTGAATAGCCCTTCTTTTAAACCAATATTGGTCGTTATACCGGCTAAACTGCTTCCAACAGTGGCTTATGCAATTGTGGTCTTGCATGGCAACAGCGAATTACTTTTGGACAGATTACAAACTAACACATATAAAAGAGTATTTGGCCCTGCACAGAATGCTTCTCCTGCACAAGTTCATTTGAAATTTGGTCTTACACAATAAACCCTGGGGAGAAGATACTCCACAATAAAAACATGGATCAAAATCCAGTCAAACCGAACCAGTCTACTAAATGACGCCATATAGCAGGCGAAGGAAACAGATCCTCATTCCATCCATAGTGAAAATCTGTGATCATCTCTGAAAGCAACAGCTACAACAGAACTCTGGAGTTAGAACCACCCTTTCTCAGTTTTTCCAAAATGCACTTGCTCTTCGATGACAAATATAGACTAACCAGCCGAGCGCCTGCCAGGATGGTCCTTCAAACATATCCCACCCTAAAACTGGATACATATTTAATCCAACATTCTCAGTAGGTCTAAAGAGAAAGCTAATGGTGACTTGTTTTGACACTCTGCCATCCTTGGGTGATCAACCGTCTTGGAAATACAATGGTCTGAGAACATGCAGACTATGTGGTGCAGCAAAGGAGGCATTTAACCATCTGATCTTTATATGCCCAAAAAAAAGATTGCTCATATTTTATTTTTGGAAAATGCTTTTAACACTAGGGGCTTTGGATCCTACAGAGCGGCCATAATAAAAGGACTTGATCAAAATGACTCTCAGCTGAACTGCAAAAGATGACATTTTTGATTTTATACGAACAATTAACTAGGCCCGACCCCCCTTCGGGCCCATAAAATCTAAAGTTGCTGAAAGTCTGCAGGTCCCAATGCTTAATGTCTTCCCAAGATGTTTATGATGGCTCACTTAGATTTTAACAGTACTACGGCACTAGTTTATGACATTATGATGTTTTTTTCAAGATGAAGTAATTTATAGTAAAATGGCTGTTTTATCTTAGATGCAGTTAATAAAGTTATTTTATTATTAATCCAGTCATTATTGCCTTGATTTAATGGCACCTCAGCACTTTATGGGTCTTTTATCCAACTATAATTGGTCAGATAATACTGAAAATATAGCACATTATGGATGACACTATGGTGATTTATCATGGATAAAATGACTGTTCATAATGTCCTATTACTAATTGATTAGATATGATTAACTCCATGCGTCATCAGTGATGACAACCAGTATGTTTTATCACACACAATGCTGCATCATTTGTTTTACTGTAATATTATTATGGTTTTTATTAACTTAATAGAGTATTGAATTGAATTGTCCTAACCATTTGGTGCCTTCTGTCCGTGTCCTGGGTCACATGGCTGAATAGTTTGGCAGTTGACCCTTGTGTATTTCTCCCACTCAGTAAGACAAAGGGGGACTAGGTGTTCGAAGGATGGGCCATCCTGCAAGAATGGGTGGGATGGAGCTGTTCCCTGTCCTACTTACATTTCAAAGGGCTGCCTCCAGCACTCAGACAAAGGGACCTGGAACCAGTCTTTTGTCACCCCCAGACTCCTTGGAACCTTGACAGCGGAAGGTAAGATCTTTCCAAGCCCAGTAGTGAAGTTAGTCTGGATGTCCACCCCACCTTAAAGGCTGGCACCACATGTAAATAATGGACTTCCCGAAACATTTCTTCAGGTTACATCTGGACCTTTGAAAGGCTCAGAAAAAGGGCTTCCCTGCTGGCTTGCTGCTGTAAGAACTGCCCTGTTCCCTAAGGAAGGAAGCCTGGACCTGCTCCTTGAGCCCAGGACTACAAGAGTGACTCAAAGGGCTAGATGGCTGGCCTCCTGTGTGAGCTTCAGGGACATAACAAGTTCCAGAGACCTGACCTGTAACCGGACCTGCCTGAGCCCTGCTGGCCTCTGCTAGAGTGAGTTCCTGATTCCCAGGAAGTGCACCTCCAGGCCCTGCACCCTTGACTAGCATCAGAGTGCACTCCTCTGTAATGAAAGGCAAAATCCTGATTTTTTTAGCTCTTCATGACCTTGAACAGACCCATTTGCGTGAAGAATCTTCTGCCCCACAATGACTGCCTACGCAACGTTTTGGTGAACCTGATTCTTCGTGCTACAGTGACCAGAAAAATGAGATCTGCATTGTCGCACTACAGCAACGACAGCACCAGACCCCACCAGTGCTAACATCCAGCAATGACCATCCACTGTACCCGACTGGATCTTCGTGCTACAGTGATGACCATCCAGGACGCCAGGCCTCCTCCTCGGGCTACATTGATGACCATCTGTGGCATGTTGCCTGTTCCCCGCAGCCTTCACCACCCACAATGCAGGGCCTTTCTCTGGACTTAAAAACGCAACTTTTCAGCAGGACTAACCTCGCTCCTGTATTTGGTCCACGCTCAATCGCGGTCCGCCTGAATTTGTGACTTTCCCTCGGTTTAGCACAACCAGATGACTGCAAGTAATGCTTTGTGCTTTTAGGCACTATACATATCTTGAAAATTTTAATTGCATATTTCGGGTTTTAATGATTGTATTTATGTTGTTCTGGTGTCATTTTATTTCTAAAAATTTAATCTATTTTTTAAATTAGTTTGGCCTTTTATTGTGTTGTATTTTCCCTTTTTTCTGCGTGTATGTGGCATAAATACTTTACACTTTGCCTCTAAGTCTCACTGCTTTTGTGCCAAACTACCAGAGGATAAATCACAGGTTAAGCTAGTGACATTTTTGGTTCACCCTGACAAGGATTGTGGTTATTGCTCGTGTACTGTTATAACCCCCTCTCTCAATTATCTGATTTCTTACATAAATCTTACCTTTGTTTTAATAGTGTGCTCTCATTTATGTACATAATTTATTGTCAGGAGGTTTAAACCGTAAAACTTTCTTTATTGTTCTTTTTACCCAGTGTGAGTGGGAACCAGTAGGATCCTCAAGAATGATGTTTTGATTTAGAAACAGCTTTATGTAGCCTGGGTTGGGCCTTCCTTCACTTTCTGACCTGCACTTCGGCAGGTCATAATGTAAACTGTCATATTTTCCAAGATGTTGGAAGCATTAATGGTTACTGGCACCAGAGAGTGGCATTTCAAGAATTTTCTTGAGTCAGGCATCATCCCTTCAGTGCTTTCATCATGAAGTCTATCAGGAAACGTTAGGCAAAAATAAGCTGCTCAATGTACATCCGTCCTCTCCTGCTCTTGTGAGGCATGGGATTAGGATACTAGGCAAAGATTACTGTCCTTGTGTAGATGCTATCTGTACTGTACCTTATTTGCTGAGAGCTACAGGTTCAATGTGGCTTCTCATTGCTGTATGGATTTTATGTCAAACCACGGAGACCACTCAGGTGATAAAGGGTGTTCAATTAAGAATGGGTCAAACATCTCACAATCAAAAGGATCCATTAATTTGTCTTTTCCTTTAGAGGCCCTCACTCATTCAAAGTTCCCTCATTTTTAATTTCTACTACATCACCATCCAAATCTAAATTGACTGAACAAGAGAAATTATTCTTTAACTTCTCTGAGCCTCTACCAGACTCGGCAATTAGGAAACTTTTTTCAGCCATTTTTTCTGCCCATCATCAGTGCCGGAAGCACCCTCGACTGAATTCCCTGAATTTATTTCTGCTACAATTCTCACCTGTTACAGTATCTCCGATTTAGAAGTGACAAATCTTTGTTTTCTCTCAATCCTTCCTACCCATCCACTACATCCTGCTCCCTCATCGTCATTCAAATCATACATGAGTGAAGACTGCACCACCTTCTGGGTGTCTAAATCATACCAAACTATGCTCTGACCGACCACAACTACATTACCTTAAAAATAATAAAAAATACTTGTTTACAAAAACCTAAATTATACATCAATATTAAAAAACACTCATGTTTAAAGACGATCCCATACAATGAATCCAAAGTACATAAACCTATTCAGCATATAAAACTATATTAATCACTTATCTGGTGAGCAGCAGCAACAAAAGAAGGATGAGGGCTGGGCGTTCTGGGACTTTATAGTGTTGCAGAATGTTAATTAAAGCTCTGAATCCTATCTAGTGTTGCTGCTGTGAGTAGGAGCAATACAAGGACATTGCATAATCTCAGCCTCCGTGCCTTTAATAAAAATCCAGATTTTTTGCCAACAAGGCTGCAGAAAATCTACATTGCCCCCTTCGATTCTATCTTAATGAGGCCTTAGTGGAATTTCAATTACACTGTTGTATTACGCTTGATATGTTAAATTCCCAAAATTATGCCATTAGTCATGCTGCCTAATTATACTGGGCCCGATTCACAGAACTAATTTAAGACAAAATCCTAAACTTACTACCATTTTGGTATTCACAGAAGGCACTTACTCATTTCGGTATTCACAGAAGTTAGGAGTCCTAACTTTAGGACTCCTAAATGCCTTCTGTGAAAACCGAAAGTCTTAAAATTAGGATTTTTCTCAGTTTAGTAGTAGTATAGTTAGGACTCCTAACTTTAGGACTCCTAAATGCCTTCTGTGAATACCAAAAGTCTTAAAATTAGGATTTTTCTCAATTTAGTAGTAGTAAAGTTAGGACTCCTAACTTTAGAACTCCTAAATGCCTTCTGTGAATCCCGAAAGCCTTAATATTAAGATTTTTCTCAGTTTAGTAGTAGTAAAGTTAGGAGTCCTAACTTTAGGACTCCTAAACTGAGAAAAATCCTAATTTTAAGACTTTCGGTATTCACAGAAGGCATTTAGGAGTCCTAAAGTTAGGACTCCTAACTTCTGTGAATACCGAAGTGAGTAAGTGTCTTCTGTGAATACCAAAATGAGTAAGTGCCTTCTGTGAATACGAAAATGGTAGTAAGTTTAGGATTTTGACTTAAGTTAGTTCTGTGAATCGGGCCCACTGTGTTTGGGGCAGAAATATAGAGTAGGAGCACACGATAGTTGTTTCACCACTATATTTTAGTGCAAAATGTGTCCCTGTGTCCAAAGTGAAGAGAGCATGGATTTCATGCTAAAATATAGTGCTAAATTTCAGATTTTCATTTCATGCAATTTAACTATAGATTTGCATTTTTTCTTGAAATTTTGTGTAACTACGTGAAAGCAAATTATGCAAATTTCGCACACACCCTTAATCTTAAAGTCTTCATCCTTGATAGGTTAATTCCTAATTTGTTAGGTGTTTTGATGTGATTTCTTAATCTCACTGTATGTGTTTGTCATGCACATTTTATAACGCATGACAAAGTTTGACTTCGCTTTCTCTGTAAAATGTGTATTTTGTAGCGAAAACACCAGAAACGTAGAGGAGCTTCATGCACCAGTAAACTTAACGCAAGTGTTTTAAAGCTTTCTGTCTTAAATTTCGATTTTTAAAGAGCTGCATTAGTGAGGCAGTGTTTATTAACTGCAGGGTACATTCTGAAAGCGAGGCAGGTGTGAACTTCATTGTTGCTGATCCTATGGAATGGGCATGCCATGTAAAGATTGCTATTAGTATTTTTAACTTAGGAAAATACATAAATGTTTCCTTTGTTATTTTCCATTCAAAGATACGGTATGAGGAAAAGGCATAGACATCATTTAGGTTTTACCTGGTGTCCAGCTGTGACCTCTGGTTTGCCCCCTGCATTCCCATGCACTCGGTTTGCAATCACTGTCCTCAGAGGTGGCAAAATCTGTGCCAAGAACGCAGGTCAGTATGCTATTATGCCCATTTTTTATTATATTATTAATGAAACTTAGTTTATTTTTACAAGACTTTCGCTGGCAGCCGAGGTAAATAAAAATGATTTTAAATGTTTGTTGTGTGCTTGCTTGCGGGTCAGAGTATGTTTGTGTAAGAGTGACAGCATGTCTATGCATTAGCGTGTGTACCTGAATGTGTGAGGTGTGAGTAAAAGTGAATGCCAATAAGTGAGTGAGTGAGATTAGGTGTCAGTAAGTGAGTAACAAGTAAGTGAGAGTAAGGGGCCCATTAGGATGGTGGGCGGAGGCACCACCGCCATTTTCCGCACGCCAGCAGCGGTCCTCACGCCCACCATATTAGTATGGCCAAACATAGCCCATTCCCGTCCGCTGCGGCGCGATCGAACCGCCATCAAAATGTGCCCGCCACCGCGGCGGTGGGAGCCAATGGAGACCCACTGCCATGCGGAATGACGTCCCGTCTGCAGTACAAATCAGGATGCCCCAAACAGCCAGTCGGACCGCAGTGGAGAAAGTGCCCAACCAGAGACGGTGGAAGCACGACTGCGGAGCGCGAAACCAGAGTCCCGGTCCTCTCCGCCCGGACCCGACCGCAATGGATCCAGCTCTACACGTCTTCCCAGTGCTGTACCTGATACACTACTAGCAAGTCATGCACTGTCGAGGACGCCGCCGCAGGTACGCAATAACACAACTCCGCACACAACAACAACACACAATTCCTGGGCAGAGATAGGGTTCCTGTCCACACCAGACACCCTGGTAGGGACAGGAACACATCCACAAGTGTACCCACCCATGTCCTACCTGTCACCAAATCACCCCTCCGCATGCAGGTCTCCCACCAACATCGATATTGATGCAATGTCCCGGTCACGTCACCACAGCGGTGAAGACGCGGGAAAACATGCGCACAATGCAGAAGGCAGGGCCATCGCCAGGCATGGGCAGTGCACAAAGATCATAGGGCCACACCTCCACCCTCCACACACTAGGCCCCCCATTAAGGGACATGCTATGTGCCCCTCCTGTGCTCCCCCATGCACAATAACCAGGTGAACCCACACCCTGCACCACACACCACAAATCCAGGGAGACAGTCTCAGCAGGTGGGGCTGCAGAGGAACACACAGCACAGAAGCTCATGGTCAGGGCAAACCTCAAACCACATCTACACTACACTCATGTCAAGAAAACTGAGTCTAAGCACAAAATTAACATTCACACAGAATAGGAACAATCACTCAACCGGACACACAGCCTGTCAAGCCACACAGACATATCCCACACTGACACAGAGCCACATACTCAGACCAGATGTCAGCAGCAATGGAGGACAACAAATTGGAAAGATAAAGTGAGGTGCACACAAATGGAAGGCCAAGGAGCCAACCTACTAAGCATGTGTACATCACTTGCAAGACAAGGAACATATAACAACACCCTTAGCCCATCAAATCACACATGGCTGGCACAGTGAGTGAAATCAAACCACAGTCACCTCTGTGCAACGGCTCAGAAAGACAGCAAGGCAAACCATGTATAGGCACAGGGATGAAAGGAAGTCTCTGAAGTCAAACAGTGAATAGCCACACATCTGCATCCAACTACTTGACAGGTGTATGTCAGCAGCATAACACACAGGGCCCATTGTTACACTCCATAACTGTCAAACACAAGTAGGATCCTTCACACATATCCCTCCAACCTCACACCTGCAGCACACAACACCAGTGTCAAACACACAGAAAGGTGCCAATAATGTCCAATCAATACACTGACAAACAATCACACTCCCTGGGGGGCATCCACAAACATCACACACACACACTCAGGGATGCCTGAACCAATGCTGGCACAACAACAACAGCCAAACACAAAACTCAATAACAACATACACAGAAGTACAACAAGACCAGACCTGACCTGTTCAGCAAAACTGTGGAATAGCAATGTGGGGAGAAGAGGAGAGCCCAACCTCACCCGTCAGGAACAATGCACAGACAACATACCCCAACACAGACAAGAAGTGCATCATCTCAAAACAATCATGGACACAGACTGGGAGCAATGGGCCTACAATGAAACACAGACAGACATACCACACCACCCATCAAGTCAACATTGCGTAAAAAATCCGATTGGCCGCACTCTGCTCATCCTACCAGCATGTTGCCCCAAGGAACTATGGTCCATGTAGTAGCGACGGCGAATACGCCTGTGCCAAAGTGTTCGAAGAAAGTAAGTGTCGCATTAGCCATCCCTGGACACGTGTTTCGAGGTAGTTGCCTCTCGTCAGCAGGGAGTAGGTGAGTGTATGGGGTTGCCGCGTAGACTGCCAGAAAAGTATTATCAGGTAAAGTACCACTCATGGCGCGCAGGTGCTGGTCCAGGGCTCGTCAGCCCAATGGCTCAAGGGAGCCTTAATACAAAAAATCCGATTGGCCGCACTCTGCTCGTCCTACCAGCATGTTGCCCCAAGGAACTATGGTCCATGCAGTAGCGACGGCGAATACGCCTGTGCCAAAGTGTTCGAAGAAAGTAAGTGTCAACACGTGTTTCGAGGTAGTTGGGGAGTAGGTGAGTGTATGGGGTTGCCGTGTAGACTGCCAGAAAAGTATTATCAGGTAAAGTACCACTCCTGGCGCGCAGGTGCTGGTCCAGAGCTCGTCAGCCCAATGGCTCAAGGGAGCCTTAATACAAAAAATCTGATTGGCCGCACTCTGCTCGTCCTACCAGCATGTTGCCCCAAGGAACTATGGTGCATGTAGTAGCGACGGCGAATACGCCTGTGCCAAAGTGTTCGAAGAAAGTAAGTGTCGCATTAGCCATCACTGGACACGTGTTTCGAGGTAGTTGCCTCTCGTCAGCAGGGAGTAGGTGAGTGTATGGGGTTGCCGCGTAGACTGCCAGAAAAGTATTATCAGGTAAAGTAACACTCATGGCGCGCAGGTGCTGGTCCAGGGCTCGTCAGCCCAATGGCTCAAGGGAGCCTTAATACAAAAAATCCGATTGACCGCACTCTGCTCGTCCTACCAGCATGTTGCCCCAAGGAACTATGGTCCATGTAGTAGCGACGGCGAATACGCCTGTGCCAAAGTGTTCGAAGAAAGTAAGTGTCGCATTAGCCATCCCTGGACACGTGTTTCGAGGTAGTTGCCGCTCGTCAGCAGGGAGTAGGTGAGTGTATGGGGTTGCCGCGTAGACTGCCAGAAAAGTATTATCAGGTAAAGTACCACTCATGGCGCGCAGGTGCTGGTCCAGGGCTCGTCAGCCCAATGGCTCAAGGGAACCTTAATACAAAAAATCCGATTGGCCGCACTCTGCTCGTCCTACCAGCATGTTGCCTCAAGGAACTATGGTCCATGTAGTAGCGACGGCGAATACGCCTGTGCCAAAGTGTTCGAAGAAAGTAAGTGTCGCATTAGCCATCCCTGGACACGTGTTTCGAGGTAGTTGCCTCTCGTCAGCAGGGAGTAGGTGAGTGTATGGGGTTGCCGCGTAGACTGCCAGAAAAGTATTATCAGGTAAAGTACCACTCATGGCGCGCAGGTGCTGGTCCAGGGCTTGTCAGCCCAAGGGCTCAAGGGAGCCTTAATACAAAAAATCCGATTGGCCGCACTCTGCTCGTCCTACCAGCATGTTGCCCCAAGGAACTATGGTCCATGTAGTAGCAAAGGTGAATACGCCTGTGCCAAAGTGTTCGAAGAAAGTAAGTGTCGCATTAGCCATCCCTGGACATGTGTTTCGAGGTAGTTGCCTCTCGTCAGCAGGGAGTAGGTGAGTGTATGGGGTTGCCGCGTTGACTGCCAGAAGAGTATTATCAGGTAAAGTACCACTCATGGCGCGCAGGTGCTGGTCTAGGGCTCGTCAGCCCAATGGCTCAAGGGAGCCTTAATACAAAAAATCCGATTGGCCGCACTCTGCTCGTCCTACCAGCATGTTGCCCCAAGGAACTATGGTCCATGTAGTAGCGAAGGCGAATATGCCTGTGCCAAAGTGTTCGAAGAAAGTAAGTGGCGCATTAGCCATCCCTGGACACGTGTTTCGAGGTAGTTGCCTCTCGTCAGCAGGGAGTAGGTGAGTGTATGGGGTTGCCGCGTAGACTGCCAGAAAAGTATTATCAGGTAAAGTACCACTCATGGCGCGCAGGTGCTGGTCCAGGGCTCGTCAGCCCAATGGCTCAAGGGAGCCTTACTACAAAAAATCCGATTGGCCGCACTCTGCTCGTCCTACCAGCATGTTGCCCCAAGGAACTATTGTCCATGTAGTAGTGACGAGGAATACACCTGTGCCAAAGTGTTCGAAGAAAGTAAGTGTCGCATTAGCCATCCCCGGACACGTGGATGGCTAACGCGACACTTACTTTCATCGAACACTTTGGCAGAGGCGTATTCGCCGTCGCTACTACATGGACCACGGTTCCTTGGGGTAACACGCTGGTAGGACGAGCAGAGTGCGGCCAATCAGATTTCTTGCATTAAGGCTCCCTTGAGCCATTTGGGCTGATGAGCCCTGGACCAGCACCTGCGCGCCGTGAGTGATACTTTACCTGATAATACTTTTTTTGGCAGTCTACGCGGCAACCCCACACACTCACCTACTCCCTGCTGACGAGAGGCAACTACCTCAAAACACGTGTCCAGGGATGGCTAACGCGACACTTACTTTCATCGAACACTTTGGCACAGGCGTATTCGCCGTCGCTACTACATGGACCACAGTTCCTTGGGGTAACACGCTGGTAGGACGAGCAGAGTGCGGCCAATCGGATTTCTTGCATTAAGGCTCCCTTGAGCCATTTGGGCTGATGAGCCCTGGACCAGCACCTGCGCGCCATGAGTGGTACTTTACCTGATAATACTTTTTTTGGCAGTCTACGCGGCAACCCCACACACTCACCTACTCCCTGCTGACGAGAGGCAACTACCTCGAAACACCTGTTCAGGGATGGCTAATGCGACACTTACTTTCATCGAACACTTTGGCACAGGCGTATTCGCCGTCGCTACTACATGGACCACAGTTCCTTGGGGTAACACGTTGGTAGGACGAGCAGAGTGCGGCCAATCGGATTTCTTGCATTAAGGCTCCCTTGAGCCATTTGGGCTGACGAGCCCTGGACCAGCACCTGCGCACCATGAGTGGTACTTTACCTGATAATACTTTTTTTGGCAGTCTACGCGGCAACCCCACACACTCACCTACTCCCTGCTGACGAGATGCAACTACCTCGAAACACATGTCCAGGGATGGCTAACGCGACACTTACTTTCATCGAACACTTTGGCACAGGCGTATTCGCCGTCGCTACTACATGGACCACAGTTCCTTGGGGTAACACGCTGGTAGGACGAGCAGAGTGCGGCCAATCGGATTTCTTAAGTCAACATTGTGTCACAGTGTGCCACATGCTTGCACATGCACAATCCTGACAAGTGACAGGTCACATATGAGAGGAGAAAACCCGAAGGATGCACCCAAAACAAGCCCAGGAACAAGAATAGCCCTAAGTGCATGTGATAGACACACAAGTAATGCACCCTACACTGGCAACACACATCTGAATGAATCACAACACACTAACAAAACACACACACTGACATGCAAAGATAACATCACACACAGAGCATCTGTCAGCCACAAGAGACAATATAGCCCAAACACTGCACACATCCACATCAAACACACAATACATCACATTGCAAACACAGCAGGACATCAGGGGGTGCACACCAGGCAAGGACAAGGCAACATACACTCACAGCATTGCATGCAGGACAAGCTGTGTGTGCACACCAAACATACCAGTTCCACACAGATAAGACTGACACAACGTGAGCCCCCACAACACTAATCATCACAGCACACAGACAACATCACACTCAGGAAGTGAAGCAAGACCTCAGCAAGCATACATACAGCTAACCCAACACCCATAGATGCACAAGTCTGGGACACCCAGGTGAAAACAACATCACCAGAAGACTGTGCAGCACAAACAGTTGAACTGCATATGAGCAACCATGGCTGCAAAACAGTAGAAGAAAATCACATATAACCAATTTGGAAACTGAAGTGATGGGGAGGCACACACACTGGCAACCCAAGGGGACAGCTGACATGAGAGTGAAGTGATGTGTACGTCAGTAGTGGACAGGTCAGGAGTGCCCCACACAAAAATAGATGGAGTGCAGACTCACAATGGGTAGGCATCAGAAGCACAGATAGGGGATGGTATGACTCCACACCCCACATGCCAGAATGGAGCCAAAAAAGCCCTAAGTGATAGCAATGTGTGAGAAAACACACACACAATGTCAGTGTGGCTGAGCAGGTCTGCACAGTGAGTACAAACAGTATCAACACACATGGCTGATCAACAAAACACAACACTGACTTGACAGTCACACACACTGCATACTCACAATTGCCACCAACAACAAGTAGGTGTCCCCCAGAAGTGCAAGGACACACCAATACACTGCACAGTGCACAACCTACAACTCCCACATGTGCACACAATAACAAGCACAGGGCTGACCAATCCAACTAACAGGCACTCAATTCCCGGGTGACACATGTGTGCAGTTGACATTGCAGGGGCACACACACATCAACACTACTGACAAAGTAACCCCTTCACACTGCACATTTCTTGACCACCCAAGTGCACACTTTGAAATTTACCCATGTGACTAGGATGCCTGGCCAGCACAAGATGAGCATACACCAGCACTGCTGTACCCACATCAAGAAAGATCACACAGACATGATGACCCTGGCCAGCCAGCCTGCAATACTGTGGGTAGAATCCCACTTTGTGCTGGCAGTGCATACAAACATGACATGTGTACAATATAGCTAACCAGACCAAAGAGTGATTATGATAACAGTAGTTCATCACAAACCACCATCATTGAACCCACAAGCCTCAGAGTCAAGAGGTACTGAAGTGCCTGTCACCTCTGTAAAACCCTGAAAAAATGAAGTAAGCCATTGGCAATGTTGGAGTGGCATATAGAGCATGTGTCACAGTAAACCATACCCACACAGAAACCCTTTTATTTAGCAAGGACACTGACAAGGCAGACAACAGGAGTAACTGTCTTTATTCACATATTACACAGATAGGCACCAAAAGTAGACGAGAGCAAGGCCAGTGGCCACTACAGAGTGCAGATGAGGTACATGAGATCCTGAAAAGGGAAGGGGCAAACAGCAGTGAACATCAAGGCCAGTGGCCAGTACAAAGTGCAGATGAGGTACATGAGATCCTGCACAGGGAAGGGGCAAACAGCAGTGAACATCAAGGCCAGTGGCCAATCCAAGGTGCAGAGTAAGTACATGGGAAGCTGCACAGGGAAGGGGCAAACAGCAGTGAACAGCAAGGCCAGTGGCCAGTCCAAGGTGCAGAAGAGGTACATGAGATCCTGCACAGGGAAGGGGCAAACAGCAAGGCCAGTGGCCAGTCCAAGGTGCAGATGAGGTATATGAGATCCTGCACAGGGAATGGGTGAGACTGTACCCTGCCATGGTCAGCAACACAGTTAGGGGGACCTCAATGGGCAGTCCAGGCACAGCTGTGGGAGAGACAGGTGTGTGAGGGTGACTTTCACTAAGACTTGGCTGTCAGTCAGACTGGGAGGTGGCTGAGTGTCGGGGACAGTGGGAGGACTGGACCGGGCGAGAGAGGCCCAGTTGAGGTAAAGGCATCAGTGGCTTTGGAAGCCGGAGGGCTGCTTGGAACAGGTGGTGTGGTGGCACGTGGAGGTGGAGTCATGCTGCAGTGAGACACAGTGTAGGAGGGAGAATGTGGAGGGGTGCCTTTCCACTTCTTGGGGTCTCAATAGGGAATTATTGTGTTGGGCGGAGTGGTAAGTGGGGCAGGCACAACAGGCACACTCTCTACCAAAGCTGCATCAGGTGCAGCCGGTGGCCCTCCCTCTGGGGACTTGCTGGATCCAGCTGCAAGCTTGCCCTGGCCTTGACTTTGCCCCTCCATCCCCTGTTTACCAGGTGTACCCCCTACAGTGCCCTCCTTTACCTGCTTCGCAGGGCTCTGGATGGGAGTTGATGTTGTGGGTGAATGAGCCTTGGAGCTCTTTTTATGTGTACTCTTAGCTGGCACCAGCTTCTCAGCAGACACAGCAGCTGTCTGCTTGTCTTTGCAAGACGCTTTTGGGACAGGAGAGTCCTTGGCTGGGGATGCCTCTGAGGCATGTGAGCCTGAGGCCTGCTTCTTGGCTTTATGGCCCTGGGTGTTGCCTGAAGGGCTTTTGCCTTTGCTCTCTAGAGTGGCTTTAGTGTTCTGTGGGGATGGTGTCTGCGCCCTGGACCGATTGGGCTGCTGCTGTTATGTGCTGTGTGTGCTGTATCTTGCCCTTGAGGTCTGTGGTGTGTGGTCACTATCTTCAGATGTAGCCATTGGCAGGGAGTGGCCAATGGGACTGGAGCCAGACTCTGAGATTGTCCCAGTTGAATGGCTGCCGTCACTGCAGAGGACAAAGACTGGACAGTCCGGTGTAGCCCACCCACGTCTGAATGAATGCCCTCCATGAAAGCAAAGATCTGTGCCAACTTTTTGTCATGGTCTAGGAAGGTATTGATGAGAGTTGTCTGGCCCACACACAACTGGTGCAAAAGGTCCACAGACCCTTCTTACTGGTGTGAACATGGGCAGCAACAGTGGAAGTAGGTGGGAGGGTGGGCACTGTATGCTGAGTTCCCGCACCTTGTGCCCGCCGACATAGATGTGTCACCACTGGCGTCAGATGACGTTGAGGTTGGTGTCTCTGGCTGTGATTCCTCAAGCGACTCCTGTCCCCCTCTGAGGCGCTGGTCACATCAGTGTCACTGTGCTCGTATGTAGCAGTCGTGCTTGATGCCTCACCACTGGTGTCCGTCCACTGTCCTTCCCTGCCCACGGGAGATGCTGCATGAGACAGAGATGTAGGGTCAGTTCAGTGGCATCAACACAACCATCATATGCAAGCAAAGCACTAAACAGGATTATGATATCCCCATGTTGCACACCATCCTGTGCAGTAACATTGTGCAACCTCAAATCAAAACTCGTGTTAACATGCAAACATGGCATAAGTGAGCCATGTGATGACCACACACCCAAATTGCCTGTTGGTGGCTTCGTCTAACCAGACACATATCCCTCTGAGCACACCTAGGGCCCTGAGGGGGGCAAAGATGTACCTCCCAACATGTTGCCACTGTCACATCTGGAGGGAGCAGTAGGGGACAACACAGATACAGACTACAACATAACAGTCCACAGTGGACATGAGCTCATACCATCGACCATGTCGTACTTTGGGGCACAACACAGTTGCACATTGGTGTCAGATGTCTAATCCTCACAATTCTGACATCAGGCAATGCACTCATTGATGAAAGCACCCTCAGATGATGCACACTGCCGTTCCCTTCCATGGGATGTCCATGACTACCCCAATGCAGACGATGCCAGAAGGCCACGACTCGGAATGCAATGTCAAGGGCCATTACTCCAATGACATGAGAAAGTTCAGGTAGGGCAAATGCATGACAGCTGCACCCAACACAGAGGCCACTTACATGCCACTGCATCACACTAGCAACATCACAGAGCCCAGCACTGGCCCAGGCTTGGAACACATGCAGCCACTCACAACCAAAGTCACCCTTCCCAGAATACTCACCCCCAGATTGCTGCTGATGCTCCTTCAAACGTGCATCCAGCTCAGGCTGTGTCACAGCTAAGATGCGGGCCATTAGTGGTGTCATGCTCTTTGCGTGCAATGGCCCTCCACACGGCCTTATGCTGGTGTACTTTGAGCTGCAGGCATGGGAGACAAGAGGGGTAAAAATCAGTGACAGGGTTATGTACCACTATCTCTCAGTACAGGAGCATGATACTAACTCAGCCCAACTACACAGATATGTCTAGCAAAGACAACACTGCATCTCGCATGGTACATTAGCATTGGAGAATCATACGAAAATGCATGCAGGTATGAGGGTGGACACAGTACCTGCCCATCTCATACACATGCAGGATGCCAGCATAGAAAGCTATGTGTAGGCTGCCCACATCTACTATCCAGTTTGAGGGTGAGCAATACATACATAATGTTTCAAAATATGTTTAGGGGCAGACTCACTGTGTCCAACTTTGCGCAGCCAACAATGTCCTTGCCCTGTGAATGGCTCACTGTGTCATGGAGGTCACATTGAGGGACATGATCTTACAATCCCACACCCTTCTCACAAGGCCTGTCGTGTGCAATCTATAGGGCTGAGATGGCTCTTTGATGGAGAGACCAGCAAACAACACGTATGTTACACTCTGTGTATTCAGTGATGTGTCCTTGTCAGATTGGGCAGTGACTGTGCAGGCCAGGTGGGATCACACTGAGGTCCATCGTGGGGCATCAGAAATGTCACATGAAGGGAAAAATTGAGAGCATAAACAGTGCCTACACATGCCAGTCAGTACACATGCTGGTGGAAATGGAAAGTGTTACGCACAACAGTACGACAATCTGCTGTGTCATAGGTGAATGAGCACCAAGAGTGTCACCCTCTGGTATTAAATCCTGAGTATAGTGCTGACCTATACATGACGCAAATTTTGAGTCAGACACAATTCCAACACTACCCTCTGGGCGTAAACCATTGCTAAGGCCACAGATGAGCCTGTGAAGGACATCAGGGACCCACACAGCCATTCACACAGGCAATTACTGTCCTGACTCCTGCATTTCCAACTTGCTGCGTCACTGTACGGCAGACAAGACAATACATGTCCCTCCAATTTTGATGTGTAGGCAGGGAAACGTGTGAAATAGGCTGCACACCCCTTTCCCCTGGTGACAGCATGCTAGACAGTGCATGACACAACCCCACACTCTCAGGCACATACTGCAGAAGATCAATGTCATGTGTGCACCCCCTGAACTCTCACTTCCACACTGAAAGACTTACCACGACATTAGGAGCACCATATAGCCTCCCATACTGTGTGAGCACCTCATCCTCCAGGACCTCCAGCTCCTCGGTGGTGAAGGGACTGGCCCGGATCTTCTCAGTCCTCACCATCACTGTGTCCAGGAGACAGGAGCAGAAGCAGTTGGTGGTGAGGGGTGTCAGGCAGCAGGCTCTGGAGCCAGCAGCAGTTGGTGGTGAGGGGTGTCAGGCAGCAGGCTCTGGAGACAGCAGCAGTTGGTGGTGAGGGGTGTCAGGCACAGGCTCTGGAGACAGAAGCAGCAGCAGTTGGTGGTGAGGGTTGTCAGGCAGCAGGCTCTGGAGACAGCAGCAGTTGGTGGTGAGGGGTGTCAGGCAGCAGGCTCTGGGAGCTGTGGAAATGTGAGGCTCTCTCCCACACATTTATAGACCCCTGGGGTACTTTCAGTGGTTCTAAGCTGCTGCAATTGGTGTTCCTGGTCAGCCTTTTTCAAATGCATCCAATGACCAGCTCCGTGGTGGCGGAGCACGCCTACCGCGATTTTCAAAATTGCATTAGTCTACCGCGATTGCGGTTCCCATTGGCTGTAAGGGCATGGTCCATGGCGGTGACACATTGCAGGGGCCAGGCGGTCGCTACCGCGGTCGTGCATCTTTCAATTGCATCCAATGACCGGCCCAGCGGTGGCGGAGCACGCCTACCACGATTTTCAAAATTGCATTAGTCTACCGCAATTGCGGTTCCCATTGGCTGTAAGGGCATGGTCCATGGCGGTGACACACCGCAGGGGTCAGGCAGTCACTACCCCGGTAGTGCATCTTTCAATTGCATCCAATGGCTGGCCCGCAGTGGCAGAGCACGCCTGCCACGATTTTGTAAATTGCATTAGTCTACCGCAATTGCGGTTCCCATTGGCTGTAAGGGCATGGTCCATGGCGGTGACACACCGCAGGGGCCAGGCGGTAGCTTCTGCCATATGTGTGCCATACATTGCCAAGGATGACCGTGATTTGGGTGGCGGAGCATGCCAACCACCATTTGACCATGGGTATATGCCTATCATTACTGCGAGTGTGGCTTGGGCATTGGTGGTGACACACCACAGGGGCCAAGCGGTAGCTACCACGATATGTGTGCCATACATTGCTAAGAATGACCGTGAATTGGTTGGCAGAGCATACCAACTGCCATTTGACCATGGGTAGATGCCTATCATTACCGCAAGTGTGGCTTGGGCATTGGCAGTGACACACCACAGGGGCCAAGCGGTGGCTACCGCGATATGTGTGCCATGCATTTGAGCCAGTGACCGTGATTTGGGTGTCAGATCACCTTGACCGCACCTATGGACACGTAATGCAGTGTGACTGGCCAATGGCTAGTTCTCAACAGTGCACAGTAGACACATGATTCATGGCACAAGATTGTGCACTCAATGCCAATTTAACCTTTACCCCACTGCTGACTACACATGGCATGTACTCCCTCACATGTCACTTGTGATTTTGCTGGGCATGTACACAGAACAGTGTTGTGATGAACTCTCCAATGGGAACACATGTCAAAGTGTGAAAGAGCTGAGCAACTCACAGTGATGAATGTCTTACTACACAATGTGCAGATTTGACTGTCTATTTTTCTTGGCTCATGCGCATACTTGTTAATAAATGCACGGTCTTGGGTCATTGTGTGGTTGATGTGTGTCCTGTGTGACCTATGCAAGAAGGTGTGGCAGGTACAGCAGCTAGGTAGGAGACAGTAGTGTGGCAGTTTCACACATATGCTGTTGGTACTACTCTCAGGGCTGCCTGTGCAAGATGTGGCCATATCCCTTTGTGCATTCACATAGTCGGATATTGTTTGTGAGATGCTAGCTGTGTGAAAAGTGGACAGGTGTACGGATGGTGTAACTGAAGGTGTCCCTACAAGTAAGTTGTGCTGTAAGCTGGACTGTGATGCTAGTCATTGTTGCCGTTGTGTCAGTCAAAATGTAAGATTTCGGACACATCTCCTGGTGGATTGCATTGACATGTGTTCGCTTTCATCTCACCTAGGAGGAGACCAAATGTGCATCGTCCCTTCACAGTGCTGGCAGACATGGAGGATGAGGAGGTCATACAGAAATTCCATCTGGATTGAGGCACCCTCCAAGACCTATGTGCTATGTTGGAGCCCCATCTGCAGCCTTGCAGGACATATCTGGGTGCTTTCACACCAACGTCTAAGGTGATGGCAGCCCTGCATTTTTTTGCTTCTGGATCTTTCCAGAACACGGTGTCCAGCGCAGGTGGGATGTCACAACCTATGTTCAGCATGGTGCTACGTGATGTCCTGTCCGCTATGATGATCTACAAGGACAGATATATCCATTTCCCCAGGATGCATGAATTTGCGGCTGTGAAGGGAGATATTTATGCACTTGAGCACATCCCCAATGTTGTTGGTGCCATTGACTGCTCACATGTTGGCCTGGTTCCACCACAGACACGTGTGCACATCTACAGGAACAGGAAGCATTTCCATTCCATCAATGTGCAAGGTGGATATGATCATCTCACATGTCTATGCCAAATTCCGAGGCTTGGCCCATGACTCGTACATCATGTGTAACAGCATTGTGCCACGACTGATGGATAATCTGCTTCCGGAGCATGCATGGATTATGGGTGAGTACGAAGATTCAGGTAGCGTGCTGTGTGTGTGACATGCTGTCCTCTGCCACAGTTACATTACAAAGTTGCTCTGAGTTTCTCACACCTAAGTGATTCAGCATATTCCAAACGTCATTGGTTGCTGAGCCCACTGGGAAATCCCAGGACACCAGCTGAAGTCCGCTACAATGATGCCCATGGGAATACACGTTGTGTAGTGGAGCGTACTTTTGGTCTCCTGAACTCACGTTTCTATTGCCTGGACAAGACCGGAGGTGCACTGATGTACTCGCCCAAGATCCACAACCAGGCCTTGCGCAAGGAGATCCCCCTGCTCCTGGATGCTGATGAGCAGCCAAGGCCCCCGCCTGCAAACCAACCCATGTCCAGTGACGAGGATAGTGTCGACCTGCGTCAACAGATCATCAACCGCTACTTCACTTGAAGGTGAGTGACAATGTACAACGGAGCCATTGTCTGCTGATGTTGTTGTTGGCAAGGTGTATGTGAGCTTTGTGACTGCAGCCTGTTGTTGACTCAGTGCTGGCTGCCAATGTTTCTGGGACAGGGTAGTTTGGCTAATCTACAGGATGTTTATGGCGGTACTGTTGCTCATTGTAATGTGTGCAGATTGGAGTACCTTGATGACAAGTGTTGTGTGATGGCTGTGATGCCAACACCTGACTAGTGAATATTGTTCTGCTGTGTTTTCCTATGTCCCTTCAGCCTCTCCTTGCCTACATACATTCCATACTCCAGGTACATTGTAATCATGCTGAAGACTGCACATCCTGGAATAAACACGGAGCAGACACAACGACGTGTGTGTAAGGAGTGTTTATTTACAATGGGGGCAAGTGACAGGGGTGAATATTTACAATAAGGTGATTAGTGAAGCAGTGAGTTGTCAGTGATTGTACATGAGACAAAAGAGTAGTTGATGTGGTGACCCAGTCCCAGTTCAACAGACGGATGCAATTCACAAGGCAGTGTGGGGAAGGACAGTCCAAAAAGTCAATGCAGTAGTGCAGAGTGTTGCCATCATGGTGGGCTCAGTGACTGGTGTTTGGCAGGTGCTTTGATACGGGATCCTCCCTGGGATTTCTTGGGATGGCCCCTTGATCGTTTGGCAGAGGGGTCTCTGCTGTGGGGCAAGTGGGGTCTGAGGACTCCCCCTTCTCCCCCCTCTCTGTGGCCGCAGGGGAGGATGGTGAACTGTCATCCTGTGGGCCACCAAAGGGAGGCGGAGGTGTTGGTTGTGGCGCAGGCCTGTCCCTCAGTACCGCCACTAGCTGGCCCAAGAGGTCCACTATTTGGCCCATGCAGGTGTCCATGGACCTCATCAGCAGAAGGAGCTCATGAGAATCTTCCTCAGCCCGGCCCGTTCGTCCCTGGGCCCGTTCATAGGCTCCAAGGACTCTGTTGATGTTGTCCAGGGCTTCGGTCTCAGTGTCCGGTTGTCTGTGACTGATCCTTGCCCTCCCACCTACCCTGCTGCCACTGACCTGTTGCCTCACCACTGTAGGCACCCGCATCCTCTCACTGGCCTCCTCAGTTGTTGGTGTGGGGTGGTAATTCTCTGGGGCAGGGAGAGTGTTGCAGGCAGCACTGGTGGTGGTGGAGGTCGCACAGGCTGTTACAGCAGGGGTCTGCGTAGATATTGGTGTTGCTGCTGATGTGGTGGGGGGACAATGGGGTCCTGGAGCCTGTTGCCCCTGGCACACCAGATGGGCCGGTTTCGAGCTCCACGTCCAAGGGATCCAGGGAGTCCTCATCCGAGAGTCCATGTTCTGGCGGGGGGGGGGGGGGACTGGCTCTGCTGGTTGCTGTTGTCGTCCTCTGCAGTCAGTTCTTGGTCACCTGTGGGACAGAGGGGAAATGGTAATTGAAGTGCACCCCTCAAGCTTGGTGTTAGATGTATCTTATTAACAGGTTATACACCACACATTTTACTAGTTATCACATTGTTTGTCTGCACACTACTGTGCATCCTGAAATGATGTGGAGGTACATGCATTACTTGACCATGGTGTGACATGTCAATAGATACCATGCGCCATGTGCATATTTTGTGATTACAAGGACATGTTGTCATCTAACGAATAGCACCACAACAAATTTATGTGAAGCATCTTTGTTGCTTAGTCTGCCTGGCAGACATTCATCTGAGCATGAACTAGCCATTGTTATCTCATGCATACCTTTTGTCATGTCAGGTGCAAATCTCAATTTGTACTACAGGCCATGCTTGCTTTGTTTTCATGTGGTCCTTGAAGCTCTGCCCACATGGCACTTACACATGGCATTCAGTGCTGTGCATGATTGTGCACAGATTTTCTTCAACATGTGAATTAGTGAGTCACACTTTAGATGCTGTGACAGTTACATTCGCTTAGCTGTCTGTACACTGTAAGTGGCAATTGGATCTGTGTGATTTTTTGTGGGATGAGAGGGCTGGTGTTGTCATTTGGTTCCATGTTTTTTTAGAGGTATGGATGGGTGCATGCACTGTCTACTTACCTGTTCTGTTGTCACATCTAGGTTGAATTTGTGACACATCTCTGTGTGTGTGTGGTGGAGGGCTTCGTCCTGCTCAGGGGTGGGACAAGAGAGCATAAGCTGGCTACCTACCTGTTAGTTTGAAGTGTACAATGCAATGGCTGACACATGCAGCTGGGTGGGAGGGAGTGCTCCATGTTGATGAGCTGGGGAACAAGGGGGTATGGTGGGAGTAGTAGTGCCGGCCTCCTACCCACAAACAGTACAACCTTGGAAAATGGCTGCCCACCTGCTAGTTTGGAGTGTACAATGCAATGGCTGACACATGCATCTGGGTGGGAGGGAGAGCTTCATGTTGATGAGCTGGGGAACAAGGGGGCACGGTGGAAGTAGTAAGACAGGCCTCCCACCCACAAACAGTACAACCTTGGAAAATGGCTGCCTACCTGTTATTTTGGAGTGTACAAATCACTGGCTGACACATGCATCAGGGTGGGAGGGAGTGCTCCATGTTGATGAGCTGGGGAACAAGGGGGCATGGTGGGAGTAGTAGTGCAGGCCTCCCACCCACAAACAGTACAACCTTGGAAAATGGCTGCCTACCTGTTAGTTTGAAGTGTACAATACAATGGCTGACACATGCTGCTGGGTGATGAGCTGGGGAACAAGGGAGCATGGTGGAAGTAGTAGCGCAGGCCTCCGAATCACAAACAACCCTCCCTGTGAAGATGGCTACCTACCTGTTAGGTGAGGGTGAACCATACAATGGCTGTCAACTGCTTCTGGGTGGGTGTGGAGTGCTACATCCTGGTCAGGGGTGGGACAGGGTTGCTTAGTGTGAGTTGTTGTGCAGGCCTCCCACCCCCAAACAGCCCTCCCTGTGAAGATGGCTACCTACCTGTTAGGCGAGGGTGAACCATACAATGGCTGTCAACTGCTTCTGGGTGGGTGTGGAGTGTAACATCCTGCTCAGGGGTGGGACAGGGGGCCTGGTGTGAGTTGTTGTGCAGGCCTCACACCCCCAAACAGCCCTCCCTGTGAAGATGGCTACCTACCTGTTAGGTGAGGGTGAATCATACCATGGCTGTCAACTGCTTCTGGGTGGGTGTGGAGTGCTACATCCTGCTCAGGGTGGGTCATGGGGCCTGGTGTTAGTTGCTGTGCAGGCCTCCCACCCCCAAACAGACCTCCCTGTGAAGATGGCTACCTACCTGTTAGGTGAGGGTGAAGCATACAATGGCTGCCAACTGCTTCTGGGTGGGTGTGGAGTGCTACATCCTGCTCAGGGGTGAGACAGGGGGCCTGGTGTGAGTTGTGCAGGTCTCCCACCCCCAAACAGCCCTCCCTGGGAAGATGACTACCTACCTGTTAGGTGAAGGTGAACCATACAATGGCTGCCAACTGCTTCTGGGTGGGTGTGGAGTGCTACATCTTGCTCAGGGGTGAGACAGGGGGCCTGGTGTAAGCTGTTGTGCAGGCCTCCCACCCTCAAACAGCCCTCCCTAGGAAGATGGCTACCTACCTGTTAGGTGAGGGTGAACCATACAATGACTGCTTCTGGGTGGGTGTGGAGTGCTACATCCTGCTCAGCGGTGGGACGGGGGCCTGGTGGGAGTTGTAGTGCTGGTTGCCTGGACACATACAAACCTGTAAATGTTGGCTACCTTTGGGTGATTCAGACGGAGTGAATGTTACATCTGTGAGACCTGTGTTGGGTATTGTGGTGCAGATGAATGTACTTGGGCCTCGGAGATGTGGCTTTGTAGTTGTGCAAGACAGTACATAGCAGTGTAATTGTATACATTGGTTGGTACTTACCAGCCTGCACTCCCCCGGCTATTCCTGTGAGACTCTGGATGCAGTATGGCAAGCACCTTCGACTCCCATGCAGTGAATGTTCTTGGTGAAATGGGAGGGCCACCACCAGTTCTCTGAGCCAGCTCATGGTTCTTGTTCCTCTTCTTTTTCACAACACTCTTCAGGTCATGCCACCGCTTCATGATTTCCTGTTTGTTGCGTGGGGTGGCCCCTAATGCATTGACCTTGTCAACTATCCTTACTCACATTTGAGTCCTGGTGGCTAATGGTGTCTGTTGGACCAGGTTACCAAACAATTGTGGTTCTACTTTGATTATCCCATCTACCATAACTGACAACTCACTCTTTGTGAATTTGGGCATTTTCTGTGGTGTCATGGTGTGTGATGTGCTAGTGTTTTGGGGTGCAGTTATGAGGGTGGTGGGGGTGGTGTAGGTGGTGTGTGTGTGTGTGTTGTTGTGCTTGTGTGATGTGTGCAGGTTTGCCTCTCCTTTGTGCTCTGATGTTGAGCCCTTCAGTTGTGGAGTATTGCAAAGGATTCTGGTCAGGGAAGGGGCTGGTTTCGTGCTCAGCTATGTGGGTGTGTCAAGATGGAGTATTGCTGTCAGGTGTGTTGTGTGGGTTGTCCTGGGAATGGTACTTTTTGTATTTGCCATGGGGGTGTGTCTTTGGGATGTGTTAGGTGTTTTTTGGGGCATGTTAGTTTGCTGTGTACACTTGGTGGCCTTGTTGTGATTTTGTTTTTTTGGCCGCCATTTCTTTCACAGAGCGTCCGCAGCCATTGCTATGCTACAGCCCTTCCGCCGGATCTCCCATTCATCATTATGTGCGACTGCGGTGGTCAGAAACAGCAGAACGTACCGCGGTCCCATCGGAAATATTCTAAATTCCCGTGCGGTCTCTCCGCTGTCCCGGTGGCGGTTTGGTGTGTTTCCGCCACGAATCTGACCGCCACGGATGGATTTTGGCCTTCTCCGCCCGCAACGGGCGGTCTTTGGTGGCCTTGTTCTGCCACTGTCTGATTTTTTGGGCGGTTGATCCTAATAGGACCGCCGGTTTTGCCGCAGTACTGGCGGATGGTTGATTTCCGCTACCATGGCGGTCGGGGTGGTTTTCCGACCACCATCCTAATAGACCCCTAAGTGAGAATGAGTGAGTGATTGAGAGTAAGAGTGAATGTGAGTGAGTGTGGATGACTGAGAATGACTGAGTAAGAATGAATGTGAGGGAATGCTAGGGAGTGAGCTAGAGTGAGCAAGAATGAGTGAGAGTGGGTGATAATTAATGATAGTGATTGAGTGTAACTGTGAGTGAGAATGAGTGAGAATTAGTTAGAATGAATTAGAGTGCGAGTGAATACATCTGAGTGTGAGTGATTGAGAAAGTATGAGTGAGTGAGAGGAAGAGTGAATGTGTAAATGAATGAGTGAGAATAAGTAAGAATGAGTGAGAATTACGGACTTAGAGTAAGAGTGAATACAAGTGAGTATGAGTAAAAAGTATGAGCGAGTCAGAGAAAGAATGAGTGAGTGCAAATGAGGGTGAATGAGTGAATGAGAGTGGCAGGTTTCATTGACTTGACACAGCATGAAAGGAATTTAATATTTAATTAAGGCTTTTTTAGGGCCTATGGATTTGTAGAAAATGTATGTTAAAATTATGCTTTAAAATACATTGTTTGATCCATTTTTTTCAAAATGTTCTCTGGGGAGAACTCACTTCCGAACCATTCTAGAAGTGTTCAGTCTCTTTTGCTTCACTGTTTCATTACACTTCAAGACATGCATTACGCCCTACTACTTCCAAACATGATGTGCTCTAATATAGATGAAATCTAAACTAGACATTTGTCTGGGTTTTGTTGTTATAGTAATCATTCATTTGTTATGGAACTTCAACAATGTCAGTTATTGTGATGTTCTCTGGGTTAAGGTAATGTAACCACTTCCTGGGAAGATTTTTTAATCATGAATCACATGTTGTCACTTCCTCTGAAGTCATTAAGGTCTTAGGGTGTGTGATGTGACCTCTGCCATCCTTCGAATTTTGGTGAATTGATGTCCATGGGTAAAGGAGACATAAGAAAACAGGTAAGGCGCTTTTGCAGAAAAAAACTGTGCTCTACAAATGCATGAAAAAAATGTAACTTGTTGAAGTGAGAGTGCTCTCAAATAATTCTCCAGTGCTGCATTTTATTTCATTTGTCTATTTCTCTTTAGAAAAAAACTTGCAGCAAAAGTAGAAATGTTGTGCTTTTTCTGTGAATTAGGCTCATAAGTACCAGACAGATAAAACAAAATGAATGACTTCCCAGCTCTGAGATCGCGATCCAATGGGTGCTACGGCAGCGGGCGAATAGCACATGATCCGCTGCTCAGGCATGATCGGCTCCTCCCCTTCCATCCATACCGCATCCACTTCCAGAGTGGTAAAAAGGAGGTTTCATATGTTTACTAGCTTAACAAGCTCAGGAGTCCCTGCAAAAGATCTCAAATTGATTATTAAACATGAGGTGTTTCCATGCTGTCATTCTGAATGTTGGGCCAGGCCAATGATCTTAATGATATTTCCAGAGGGTGCGATGTGTTAGAAGCTTGATATCCTTTTGGTTAGTGTTGAATTAGGTCTATGTGGTTATCCTTGGGGGCTGAGGTAGGCTAATGATGTCACAGACAAAGATGTCGCTAGAAAGTACATTCTGTTAAGAGTTTGAGAATGTGCGAGGCCTAAGGGGGTCTCGTTGAACAGGGGCACTGCAGGCAGGGGAGGGAGGGTGAGTGCCTCTTGGGAGCAACACCATGGCACCCTAGGAGGGTTGGAGCAATGAGAGGTATATTGTGAGTGATTACCCACCCACAGGGGTCATGGTTTTTTGGGGGCATGTGGGGTGTTCTTGGATGAATCTGAAGCTCAGATCCACCCCCCATCGCCTTGAGACCCTTACGGGTGAGTAGTCGTGCTCTATAATAAACCTTATTGATTGATTGATTGATTGGGGCAGAGATGTAGGGAGTGGAGGGTAGCATTCATAGTAAAAATTAGTAGAATCATTATTGATCATGAATTTCTTGCTTTATGGTATGTTGGAACATTACCAATAGGGGAAAAAAGGTTATTTATGTAATGGCTATTGAAGCAAAATGTATTTTGTGGTGCAGTGTTAATAGTATGTCAGATAAGCAGAAGTATGGGGGACTGGTTATATGGCCTGACCTCCTTCACATCAGAAGTGTTCTTTTTACAGGAAGCCCATTTAAAAAGTAACTCCCGGAACACTTTACTCCAAAGTATTATTCAAAAGTGATTTTGCTGGTCAGGCAGTGAGGGCTGTAGCAGTATATCTAGGCAGAGGGCAGAGGACAGGACTGGCTGGTTTCCCAGGTGATTAGCGATCCCCAGGAAAGGTGGATTTGGTTGACAGGTAGCGTGAATGGTAATCCCTTAAACCTGGTCAACTATTATGCCCCAGTTTTCGATTAACCTGATTCAAAGAGACAGATTTACAATATTGCTTTGAGAGAAGTTGGTCCAATAATCTTAGGGGTGATTTTAACTTTATTCACGACCTGGCATGGGATATATCTAATAAACCTAAAAAACTATTCAACCCCAAACGATGGTTGATGCATTGAAGCAAAATTTTCAACTACTTGATCCTTAGTGTGGTGATCATCCTGGCCGGTCACAATATACTTGATTTTCATGCCGCCTTCATTCAGCTTTCTGTATTGACTATTTTTTATTTCCCATTCGCTTAAATAGATTAGCTCAGATATCCGGGCAAACTCATTTTCTGATCTTTCCCTGGCCCTAATTACACTTGAGCTTGATACAACCAGAGGCGAAAGGCCCAGGTGGCACTGGATTGGTAAATTCTTACTAACCAAAAATGGCTGAAAGATATGAGAACGTTCATTTGAGCTTTTTTTACTTTGAATAGGGGAACAGCATTATTGTTCTCGGTTTGGGAAGCCTTTAAGTATACAGTTCAGGGGCATATTATTGCCTATAAGGCGCAGCAATCAAAATTTGTGGCAAAGTGTATAGCTGAGCTTCAATCAGCAGTTAATACTGCTTTTCAGGTGAAGAATAGGTCTCAGGGAAGATATTCACACATAGAAGGCCATCTGAGTACGGCAAAGGGGTCTTGAGGGAATCATTTTTCACAGAGGAGATCAATAGCTCTAGGGCCTTTCTGCAGCGGGTATATGAGGAAAATCAGATGATTGGGAAATTTCTCGAGTGGTCAACGTGGGTTAAGTGCGATGCTGTGTTTGTCAGTCAGTTACAGAAGCCAGATACTGGGCGTTGGTCCTCGATAACGCCAGAGTGTCCCAAGTTTTCCTGCAGCATTATAAGGTTCTGTATGAAAGTAAATATATGATCTCGCAGGCCAACATGTCTGAATATTTTCAGTCCATCAGGCTTCCACAGCGGGCAACTTCCCAGGGTGAAAGAAAGACCTCTAATATATCGCTAGACAAGATTCAGGAAGCTCTGGCCACAATGCCTAGCAGGAAGGCAAGTGGTAATGATGGATTTCTGATGAGTTTTTTTTAAAGTATTCGCAGGTGAACCTATACCCTTTTGATGGAGTTGTTCAATTTTGTGAAATCAGCTAGGGAAGTTCCTTCATCCTTTAAGGAGTCCACGGTTGTTAGTATTTTAAATAAGGATAGGAACGCAAAGGATGTCAAGTGGGATTAGTAAATTATTCTTATACGCTATCCAACACTTTCCCTACTGTTTTAATTGTTGGAGTGGGAATAGTAAATTATTCCCCTATGCGATCCAACACTTTTTCTACTGTTTCACTTTCTGGAGTGGGATTAGTAATTTTATCATCTCCGCTATCCAACTTTTTGTTTACTGTTGCTGTTAATGTAGTGTGGAATGTAATTGTAAAACATTAATCATATTTTAATTTTTTTAATTAAAATATATATAATTTAGTTTAATTTTTATTTTACTGGCATGTGTATGTATACATGTATTTATAATTTTTTTAATTGTTCTAATATTTTATAATTTATTATAATATTCATTTTTGATATTATAAATTAGATGTATATATTATATTTTATATCAAACAAAACTCCTTTCCAGGAAAAATCCACACGCACTCCCTGGTATGATGCTGTTCCAATTCAGTTTAATAATATCCAAGACATGGCAAGCAGGTTACAAACCCAACGCGTTTCAGTCAACCTTGACCTTGTTCACGGGTAAACGCCATTTTTTTCTTTCTATTTTTATACCAGTCACATGATGTTACATTTTGCTTGGCATTGTGGTCCTTGTAGTGTAGTGACAGTTTTCGGATTTTATTAACTATTGTGTCAGGTGTCAGTATTTTACTCAATGATGTTTTATGTGTATTTGTAAGCCTTAGGGAAATATTGTGTGTATTTGTGCATGTACAAATATGTTAATTAATTATCGACTCGTCAATTGACTGACATCAAAATTTAGTCTGTACATCACTCCTTTGCCCGCTAGTGGGCCGTGAGTAATACCTCTTGTCAAAATGGCCGACAAAGGCGGAAACATCATTATACAGGACAAAAATCTCTATGCAGAAGAAGCCCACGCACAACTTAACAACACACAACACTATGAAAGACTGAAAGAGAACCCAACAATACAGATCAAAAATGAAGTAGATATGAAACTGAAGGAATGGAGGGAGAAAAAGTTAATTGATCAAGATGAATTCAAGTATCTTTCAACGGATAATCCAATAATGGCAACAATTTATTTTCTCCCCAAAATTCATAAAAACCCCACGAAACCACCAGGGAGACCAATTGTATCTGCTAAAGGATCGCTACTAGAGCCAATTGCGAACTTTGTGGATAAATTTCTATTTCCATATGTCAAGGAGTTAACATCATATTTACGAGATACCAAAGATCTATTAGGAATCCTAAAAGATGTTGTATGGGAACCAACATACAAATTGATATCAATGGACGTTATCTCTCTGTACACCAACATCAACAACAAGATTGGATTAACAGCATGTAAATATTTCCTAAAAGAACGGAATATCCACTTCACAAATCATAACAACATGATAACAGATATGATTGAACTATGCCTTACGAAAAATGTATTTTTGTTTGGGGAATAAATATACCGGCAAAAGGATGGTACCGCGATGGGTTTTTCTTTCAGCCCAAGCTATGCATGTCTCACAATGGGCTGGAGGGAGCAGAAAGTGGCCTGGGACAACACAAATGAACACTACGTGGAGCGAATAGTATCTTGGATGAGATACATAGATGATCTCCTTATAATCTGGAATGGATCAGAGGAAGAATTTGAGTCACACTTCAATATTCTAAACAATACAGATACCAACCTGCACTTCACGTATAACATCAGTGACAACAGAATAGTGTTTCTGGACACAGAGATCTATGTCAAAGATGGCAAAATACAAACAACATTGCATCGGAAGAGTACAGCTAGCAATGCTACCTTACATGCAGAGAGTTTCCATCAACCATCTCTAATAAGGAACATTCCCTACGGAGAATTGTTGAGAATACGTCGAATTTGCTCAGATGAAAATGAATGGAAAAAACATAGTCAACAATCCATAATGAGATTCAGAAAACGTAAATACAACAAGAGAATTCTGACAGACTGCCTTAAAAGAACCAAAAAACAAAACAGAGAAGACATCATCAAGGATAAAAACTCAAGTGAGAAACTGGAAGAAAATACAATCCGTCTGATTACGACACTATCAACACAATCGAAACAAATTGAACAAATTTTACGGAGACATTGGAACATACTAACATTGGATCCCACGATGGCCAAAATAGTGGGGAATCACCCAAAAATCACATACAGGCGAGCCAAAAATTTGAAGGACGAATTGGTTCAGAGTCACTTTGAACAAAACAACAACAACAAAGCTGGTTACAACTGAAAGGTTTCTATAAGTGCTCTACGAGCAAAGTATGTCAGATTGCACGAAATACCAAGGAGATCACAATGGCTAATCAGAAAAAATGGACAATCAATCAAATGATTAATTGCAAAAGCCAGTATGTGGTATATATCATTGAATGTCCGTGTAAACTGAAATACGTAGGGAGTACAGTCTGCGAACTGAAAAAACGTATTTTAGAACACGTAAGAGCAACAATCAATAAAGACCGCAGCTACGCTGTGGCGGAACATATGGAAAAACACCATTCAAGTGACTGGAAACAACTGAGTTTCTATGCTGTTGAAACGGTCGGTTGCCATGTGAGCGGTGGCAATCGGGAAAAAATCCTCAGACAGAAGGAATCACGTCACATCCTTGGGTTCAGAACTTTGACTCCATATGAATTGAATAAAGACGAGGAGATGCATTCCCATTTATGAAACAGTGAAATAGACTATTGGTGACACTGAGACACAAGCCATTGGATTTACCACAGTCAAACAAGCGCTACGACGGCTTTCTCACCTCTCGATATCCTGAAAGAATTAAGGACATTGAAAAATATGTGACTTATACATATGCATGTTCAAAATAATTTGTGGTTTTTAATTAATACATTTCACACATAATCAGGTGGTCTACACAGGGGAACCTAGGGAAATCCCATTGGATTGTATATTACCCACTGGAGGGTAGAATAACAAGAGGTATTACTCACGGCCCACTAGCGGGCAAAGGAGTGATGTACAGACTAAATTTTGATGTCAGTCAATTGACGAGTCGATAATTAATTAACATATTTGTACATGCACAAATACACACAATGTTTCCCTAAGGCTTACAAATACACATAAAACATCATTGAGTAAAATACTGACACCTGACACAATAGTTAATAAAATCCGAAAACTGTCACTACTCTACAAGGACCACAATGCCAAGCAAAATGTAACATCATGTGACTGGTATAAAAATAGAAAGAAAAAAATGGCGTTTACCCGTGAACAAGGTCAAGGTTGACTGAAACGCGTTGGGTTTGTAACCTGCTTGCCATGTCTTGGATATTATTAAACTGAATTGGAACAGCATCATACCAGGGAGTGCGTGTGGATTTTTCCTGGAAAGGAGTTTTGTTTGAGATTACAACGGCTGACTCTGCCGTCTCCACAATTCTCGCACCGCCAAGAGCGCCGAATGCCGTCAACCACGAGTCTCTGCTGTGAAATTATATTTTATATATATATATATATATGTTTAATTTTTATTAACATTATATTTATTATTTATAAAATTGAACATTTTCTAATAATTCTAACGATGGGGCCCATTAGGATGGCGGCCGGAAAACCACCCGACCGCCATGGTAGAGGAAAACAACAGCCCTCCGGAACCGCGGTAAAACCAGCACTCCGAATATGATCAACCGCCAAAAAAAAGCGACCGCGGCGCAAAGAGGCAACGAAAAAACACCTGTAGTGGGCGGAGCTGGTGAAAAACCATCCGTGACAGTCGGAATTGCAGCGTAAACACACCAAACCGCCGCCAGGCCCGTGGAGAAACCACCCGATGTGACAGCGGAATGTTCCGCTGTTTCCAACCACCGCAGTAGCAAACAATGATGAATGAGAGAGCCGGCGGAAGGGCTGTAGCAATGCCACTGCTGCGGACGCTCCGTGACAAATATAGCGGTCGACCAAAAAAAATCACAACAAGTCCGCCAAGTGCACACAGCAAACCAGCCATGCCCCCAAAAACACCTAACACACCCCAATGACACACCCCCATGGCAACTTCAAAAATACAAATCCCAGGACAACCCACACAACACACCTGACAGCAATACCCCATTTTGACACACCCACATAGCTGAGTATAAAACAAGCTCCTTCCCTAACCACAATCCTTGCAATACTCCAGAAGTGAAGGGACAAACATCACAGCTGATAGGGAGGGAAAATCATCACACCCTCACAACACACACATACCACACACTTCATCACCACCACCAATTCCACACCTGCACCCATAAGCCCTTTGCACACCACACACCATGGCACCACAGAAAATGCCCAAATTCACAGAGAGTGAGTTGTCAGTCATGGTAAATGAGATAATAAGAGTAGAGCCACAATTGTTTGGTAACCTGGTCCAACAGACACCATTAGCCACCAGAAATCATATGTGGGCAAGGATAGTTGACAAGGTCAATGCAGTAGGGACCACCCCACGCAACAAACAGGAAATCATGAAGCAGTGGCATGACCTGAAGAGTGTTGTGAAAAAGGAGAGGAACAAGAACTGTGAGCTGGCTCACAGGACTGGTGGTGGCCCTCCCATTTCACCAAGAAGATTTACTGCATTGGAGGAGAAGGTGCTTTTCATACTGCATCCAGAGAGTCTCACAGGAATAGCCGGGGAAGTGCAGACTGGTAAGTACCAACAAAAGTATACCATTGCACTGCTATGTACTGTCTTGAACAACTACAAAGCCACATCTCCGAGGCCCAAGTACATTCCTCTGCACCAAAATAACCAACACAGGTCTCACAGATGTAACATCCACTACATCTGAATCACACCAAAGGTAGCCAACATTTACAGGGTTGTTTGTGTCCAGGTAACCAGCACTACAACTCCCACCAGGCCCACCTGTTCCGCCACTGAGCAGGATGTAGCACTCCCCACACCCAGAAGCATGTGGCAACCATTGTATGGATCACCCTTACCTAACAGGTAGCTAGCCATCTTCATAGGGAGGGCTGTTTGGTGTTTGGAGGCCTGCACTACAACTCCCACCAGGCCCCCTGTCCCACCCCTGAGCAGGATGTAGCACTCCACCCCACCCAAAAGCATGTGGCAACCATTGTATTGTTCACCCTCACGTAACAGGTAGGTAGCCATCTTCCCAGGGAGGGCTGTTTGGTGTTGGGAGGCCTGCACACAAACTCCCACCAGGCCCCCTGTCCCACCCCTGAGCAGGATGTAGCACTCCACCCCAACCAGAAGCATGTGGCAGCCATTGTATCACTACAAACAAAATAACAGGTAGGGAGCACCTCTTCCCAGGGAGGGATGTTTGGGGGTGGGAGGCCTGCACTACCACTCACACCAGGCCCCCTGTCCCACCCCTGAGCAGGATGTAGCACTCCACCCCACCCAGAAGCATGTGGCAGCCATTGTATCACTACAAACAAACTAACTAACAGGTAAGTAGACATCTTCCCAGGGAAGGCTGTGTGGGGGTGGGAGGCCTGCACTACAACTCACACTAGGTCCCCTGTCTAACCCCTGAGCAGAATGTAGCACTCCACCCCACCCAGAAGCATGTGGCAGCCATTGTATCACGACAAACAATCTAACAGATAGGTAGCCATCTTCCCAGGGAGGGCTGTTTGGGGTTGGGAGGTCTGCACTACAACTCACACAAGGCACCCTGTCCTACCCCTGAGCAGGATGTAGCACTCCACCCCACCCAAAAGCATGTGGCAGCCATTTTATCACTACAAACAAACTAACAGGTAGGTAGCCATCTTCCCAGGGAGGGCTGTTTGGGGGTGGGAAGGCTGCACTACAACTCACACCAGACCACCTGTCCCACCCCTGAGCAGGATGGAGCACTCCGCAACCATCCAGGAGCATGTGCCAGAACGTCCACCACAATGTGACAACAGGACAGGTAAGTAGACAGTGCATGCACCCCACCATTCTTTTTTAAATGGAAAGCATAAGAGTAAACAAGCAGGTCTGGCAATCCCAACCCCCCAGCTCCCAGTTTCCTCCGCAATTTCTTCCACCCTATCCTTGAACCCTTGGATGCCCAGACAAAACTGCCGATTTTCCCCTGTAGTTTGGCTATTTCCTGTTTTTTAAAGACAAAGGGATTGAATTAAAAAGAAATGTGACTTTGGGGAGTATGACCATTTTTATAAGGTTTACCCTACCATAGATGTTTATGGAAGGTTCACCCATCTCAACAGTGTAGAGGATATCTCCCGGCTTACTTTCTTCCAGTTTTCTCTTGGGATATCTTCCAGTTTCTGTGTGATTAATTACCCCCAAATATATCATTCTTGTTTTCACACCCTGAATGTCTGTTTCCTGATTCCACTGCATAATCTCGGTTTTATCTATATTAACTTTATATCCCGAGATTAAACCAAAGCCCTTGGCTTTTCTCATCAAATTAGGTATTGCCTCTTTTGGGTTAGTTGTGTATCAAATCAAGTCATCTGCGTAAAGTCCGAGTTTCACATTAAACCCATTAAGCGAAAAGAGGCAAATCATGGTGTCTGCTCTAATAGAAATAGCCAGGGGCTCTATATATAAGTCAAACAGAAGTGGAGACAATGGGCATCCCTGTCTTGTGCCTCTTGTTATACTGAACCAATTTGATAGTTCACCATTTGTCAATACCTTGGCTCTGGGGCTCTGATATAGATTTTTCACTGCCCTCACCAAGTGAATCCATTGAGAACTTCCCACATATATCTCCAATTAACTTGACCAAATGCTTTAGCAGCATCTACTGCTACTACTGCAGTTTGCAATGTGATATATTGACATGTGTATCTGGTGTGTGTTTGAGGTGGCTGTGTGCAGTTTTTGGGCTGTGTTGTCTCTTGCAGCTGACAGATGCTCTGTGTATGGTCTATTTGCATGTCAGTGTGTGTGTTTTGTTGGTGTATTGTGTTTCATTCATATGTGTGTTGCCAGTGTGGTGTGCCTTACTTGTGTGTCTGTCACATGCACTTAGGGCTATTCTTGTTCCTGGCCTTGTTTTTGGTGCGTCCTTGGTGTTTTCTCCTCTCATATTTGAGCTGTCACTTGTCAATGTTGTGCATGTGCAGGCATGTTGTACACTATGACACCATGTTGTCTTGATGGGTGGTGTGGTATGTCTGTCTGTGTGTCATTGTAGGCCCTTTTCTCCCAGTTTGTGTCCATGATTGTTTTGTGAGGATGCTCTTCTTGTCTGTGTTGGGGTATGTTGTCTGTGCATTGTTCCTGACTGATGCGGTTGTGTACTCCTGTTCTATCTGGGCTCCCATTGCCTTTCCACAGTTTTGCTGCACAGGTCAGGTCTGGTCTTGCTGTAGTTCTGTGTATGTTGTTAGTGAGTTTTGTGTTTGGCTGTTGTTTTTGTGCAAGCATCGTTTCAGGCATCCCTGAGTGTGTGTATGTGATGTTTGTGGGTGCCCCTAAGGGAGTGTGATTGTTTGTCAGGGTATTGACTAAACATTATTGGCACCCTTCTGTGTGTTTGATACTGGTGTTGGGTGTTGCCGGTGTGAGGGGTGTGGGGGGTGGGTATGTGTGAAGGTTCCTACTTGTGTTTGACAGTTGTGGAGTGTTGCAATGGGCCCTGTGTGTTGTACTGCTGACATACACCTGCCATGTAGATGCAGATGTGTGGCTGTTCACTGTTTGACTTCAGGGCCTTCCTTTCATCCCTGTGCCTATAAATGGGTTGCCCTACTGTCTCCCTGAGTTGTTGTACTGAGGTGACTGTGGTTTGATTTCACTCACTGTGCCAGCCATGTGTGATTTGATGGTCCATGGATGTTGTTATATGTTCCTTCTCTTGCATGTGATGTACACATGCTTAGTAGGTTGGCTCCTTGGCCTTTCATTTGTGTGCACCACTTGCTTCTGACATCTGGTCTGAGTATGTGGCTGTGTGTCAGTGTGGGGTATGTCTGTGTGGCTTGACAGGCTGTGTGTCTAGTTGAGTGATTGTTCATATTCTGTGTGAATGTTCATTTTGTGCTTGGACTCAGTTTTCTTGACATGAGTGTAGTGTATGTGTGGTGTGAGGGTTGCCCTGACCATGAGCTTCTGTGCTGTGTGTTCCTCTGCAGCCCCACCTGCTGAGACTGTCTCTCTGGTTGTTTGGTGTGGCGGGCGCTTTTTGATGGCGGTTCCCATCGCACCGCGGCGGACTGGAAATGGGCTGTGTTTGCCCATACTAATATGGCGGGCGTGAGGACCGCTGCTGGCAAGGGTGGTACTGTTGCAGAGTTTAGATTTTTTTGTTCACACTGATGGTGAGGGCAAAAATAGAGAGCCCAATAGGGACCTGTCTCAGCACCTGCTTTTTAGAACTGCCAGTGCTGAGCACCGGATAATCCCTGCCCACTTAAAGCCATGGGTATCACAAAGACATCGCTTTTATCACATACGTACAAGCGCACAACAACGAACCCCGCCCCATCTGCCACTGGCAGCAGGCGGCGAACCCCCGATGTGTCACAAAACCGTAGTAGAGACCAGGAGAGGTTTGCCTGTACACATGAGGGCAAGGCCCTGGCCCTTCAAACAGTAGCTGCTTTAATCCATGAGCAAAAACTGGACAAATCTCGCTCTCCTTTAAAGCCTACCTCAGAGGCAAGATGATGTGGAGAGGACTTATGCTTGGCCCCACATCAGAAACATTCCATGGTGCTGATACCACACCGAGGGACTTGGCGGTTACCAGACGTCGGACAGCTGAGTATCAGTCTTGCTGTATTGGTTGCTTGTGTAGTTGTATACGCTGCACAATGTTGATGATGTTGATTGTTGATTATGACACCTTAAAGGCTTTTGTTGTTCTAATTGAAAAAGCCGTTTGATAAGTATCCCATGAATTTGCTGATACCTCCACTTACCCTCCTCCCTTCCTGGTGGCAACAGCATCACCATACCGCCTTCCCCTTATCACCACTCTGGCATATTGCACAATACCCCCTGGATTCCCTATCCCTCACCCCTCCTCATCGTTAGCCTGGAGCCCTTGATATGGGCCCCTGTACCCGGACACTTACAGGGCCGGAGGGATAGAAGACCAGTGGTATTCTGGACTACTCGGAGACCGCTCATGTTGGAAGGCATGATTCCATTCGGCATCCCCACCTCCTCTCCCCTTCTCTGACATTGGCTATGCTACCATTTCACCCCACCAGTTCTGAATGCTACTATACAACCACAGTCTACGCTCCTGTACTTCCCCTCCCCCCATCTCCAGTGCCACCAGCCTGTCCAGACAACCTATAGCCCCACCTCAGGCAACACCCTGCCTCCCCCGATGGGTCCCCCCCTCGGAAGGATGCTTAGTGAGTTTAGACCCGCTGTAAAAATTCCAGAGTCCCCAGTGCTGCACATTAGATATCAGCCACTGTACCCCCTGCACACCTTCCAGCTATCCTATCCTACCCTTATCCTACCCTTGTCTACCCCCTTTCTCTTCTACTCTCTGACTGTCACTCTCACTGTCTATCACATCACAAGGACTTGAGCCCGCCCACCACAGACACCATCCACCTCACCAGCACATCTCACACCTTCTGCATGCCAGGGGTCGCACCTACACCCATCTCTACATCCCTCCCCCACACCTTCCTAACCTCCCTCTACCCCCAGCCCAACCCCCCCTCCTCCACTTGACGCCCTTTCTCTTCCTTCCTATAGTGCTTACTGCCGATCTCCTTTGACTCGAATCTCCAACTTCTCCCTCTTGGGTATATTCTCAGAGACCACCCTTCTTCCACATCCACTGCCCACGAGCTCTGCGCTTGCCATACCTCATCACGCTCAATCACCTTGAGGGGCTCGAACAGAATCAAACAAGAGCTGACATCTTTTTGGCCACATCAGACCCCAGCATGTGTGCCACACTCCCCTTAATTGCTATCTTCTGAAATGTGAATGGACTCACACACTATATCAAAAGAAAAAAATACTCTCTTACCTCCAATCCAAATGGGTAGACATGGCCCTACTACTGGTGCTGCCCTCTGATGCCCTGGAGTCTGCCAAACTTCGTCGAAACTGGGTGGGAAGAGTGATCCAGACTAGTATGCATAGCGGAGGCGCCCCACATGGAGACCCTTCAGTAAATGTGGCATGGTGATCCTCATTCACAAATCCTTACCGGTTACAGTAACAAAGACGTGGTCAGACCCGGGTAGAAGGTATGCGTTCGCTAAACTACGTCTGGGAGACAATTCTATACACGTAAAGTCGGTCTACACCCCGACGGGGGCAAAACGGTCATTCTTCCTGCAGTTGAATCGCCTCTTAGTGGAAATAGGTGCCCAGCAATACTTCATTGGCGTAGACTGGAACCTTGCAAGGAACCCAGTCTTGGATAGAACAGGACCGTTTGACAAAGGTAGTGATGCAGACAGGGCTTTGATGGAGGATGTGATGGCGGACAATGGTCTGGTGGACCACTGGCACCTTAGTTACCCGACAGACACAGAATTTACTTTTACCTCCCTGGTCCACGGCACACTCTCCAAGCTGGACTACTTCCCACAGGACAGTAGCACTCATCCGAGTTTCTCAAATACTGGAGGTGGCCCTCTCCGACCACTCCCCGGTTCTCATATCCTTGGAGGTAGGGTTGGCCCGACTGGGACGAAAGCCTTGTCGCATGAATATACAGTGCCATCAGACCCCTCAGGGCAAATCCCAACTAAAGGTGCATCTTGAGGAATATATGTTTCTGATAACCAAGTGTCGGTGACCTCTCATAGGACCCTTTGGGCTGCTGCATATGTCACCATCAGATGCCAACTCATGAGGGATGCAGCACAACCCAACAGGCAGACGACCACCTGAGAGAAAGAACTGGAAAAGGACATCTCATCCTATACCCGCCTCTACTCCGCCCACCCTACTCTGCAGCACTGCAGGTCCCTAGAGCAGGCCCGAATGGCCCTAAATAGCCTTTTCACCTCCAAAGCAGAGTACTCCTTGCAACGGATGAAAGGGATGAAAGGGAGACACTATGAGCAGGGGGAACTACCTCTTTAAAGTGATGGAGCAATTCGGTCTGGGCGATCAATTCATCACTAAGGTAAGACTACTGTTTGAAACCCCCACCGCCCAGGCCAATTGAGGAGGCTTCTTATTAGAACCTTTCCCGATTCATCGAGGGATGCGTCAGGGCTGCCCCCTCTCCCTGCTCCTCTTTCTGTTGGCCATGGAGCCCCTGGTTTCCACCATACGCAACGCTGCCAGAATCACAGGCATTTCCTTCCCCACCGGCAACTCCAAACTATACCTTTACGCAGACGATATTCTACTTACTCTCACAGACTTGCACCGCTCCTTACCGTCTCTGCTTGACATCATTGCCGATTTCTCATCACTCTCTGGATATAAAATAAACTGGGATAGGAGTGAAGCTCTTCCCATCTCGGCAGGGGCCACGAAAGAGGCCATACACGGATATCCCTTACGTTGGCAACCCTCCCGTCTTAAGTATCTGGGGATCCTGGCGAATAAAGGCATGGTGGGGATGGTCCCGGGAAATCTGAACCCACTGTTCGCCCAGATGAAATGTGACTTCGAGAAATGGGCTGTGTTGGGGTTTTCTATGTGGGCAGAGTACAAGCTGTGCAAATGGTAACACTCCCACGCTTTATATACACCCTTGGAATGCTCCCCATCCAGGTACCCCTCACCATGCTTCGCCTCATTGGTTCCAGGATAAGATCCTTTGTATGGGGCTCTTTCAAACCTCGCTTAGCTGCTTCCAAATTGAAAGCCCGCCATACCAACGGAGGCCTCGGCCTCCCATCTGTGGAACACTATGCCCTTGCCATCCATCTCTTTCAATTGGCGTATATGCTGCTGGGGTCCCAGATTCGCCACAATGGGTACATATCGAAAGACACTTGCTATCAGCGGACAAAGGCCTCTCTGCTTTGTACGGGGCAGGGACATGCCAGCATGACCTCAATCAACCGGTGATACAAGCTATGCAAAATGCCTGGCAACGCACACATCGCTTACTGGGGACAAACCCACAGCTTCACGAGAAAGCCGCCCTGTGGGGGAATGCCGGCATATGCATCAATGGATGGATACTCTCCGGGCCCTGATGGAAGGCAGTGGGCATACACACTCTCAACCAGCTCTTCCATTATGGATGCCTCAAATCATTTGAACAGCTAAGGGAGGAGTTTGGCATCTCTTCACCACAATCCTGGCGATACATGCAACTGCAACATTGTCTTAGGGGGTGTCTGGGCCCACGCCCATGGACACTGCCGCCTTCGCCGGTGGCATCATATCTCTACATATGGGGGAGGCACAAAGGGGTGATGTCAGAACTATATGGTAGACTCTCTCTTACCTCTTCTCGCAACCCTTACTGCGAACTCTCTATACCAGATGGAAAGCCTGACTAATAGTCTCCTATGAAGAGGTTTAGATGCACTGGACAGAGGTACCAGAGAGGCGCGACTGAAGTTTTGACTTTTTAAGACACTACATGACTGGCATTGGACCCCAATGAAACTAAGCAGAGCAGGCTTACTCCCGCATGCAAATTGCTGGAGATGCGCGAACACTTCCTGCGACACAACACACATCATATGTGAATGCCCATCGATACTACCCTTCTGGTCCTATGTAGGACAGGTTCTGAGCGCCCCCATGACCCTCCACTTACCGCTCACCCCCCTCAGTTATTCACCTTCATGATTTACGGCCCTCACTGGAGCTATTGAAACCACAACGCCGCCTCCTTCACACGACTTTGGCTGCAGCCAAGATCTATATCCGCTGACAGTGGAGGTCGCTGACACCCCTGTCACAGGAGGCTTGGCTAGTTGCCATGATCCACACCGCTTCTCACGAACGTGCCATTTACAACCTACAAGACCAGTCCGATCTGTTCTTTCAGACATGGGCACCCTTCTTACGCAAAGACAGTGATGGTGGAAACCCTACCTGGGCAGCCTAAGCCCCCCTCTCTAACCTGCCCCACATCCCCTCCAAAGCAATAGTCATAGATATATAGATTGAAATGGGCAACATAACTTTACACAATAGCTCACGCCCCCATGATACAGCCAGTTCACACACTTTTTTGCACCCTTGCAACCATTGCCTGCGTATACCCGGATCCCCCCCTCTCCCACGACTATTAACACCATCCGGGATTGAATGATTGAATGTAGGAATGTATTTGTTTGGGCAGCCCCCCTACCCCCCCAGGGAGCACTCAGCTCATACCACATCTGTCTGCTCCTCCCCCCTCCCGTGTAGGTACCCTTCCCCTCCCCCACTTCTCATACCTCATCGCTAAATACGATGTACCCTTCATCCACGTTAGCAATGGATATGGCTACTGTACCCGTTTGGAGGATGGGGACTCTTCATGTTCTGTATCCTTGATACCTCGTAAAAAGGAATGCAACACAAAACAGCCCTGGGTGTCGTACTGTTGCGTTGCTCCTAACAACCGCTTGTTTAGAACCTTCCACTTGCACTAAAAGGTATCTAGTCGTTGCTACCGGTTGTGATCTCGGGCAGGCTACACACCCAGGTGTACATGACATGCACCAAAACACTGAAGACTTTTATATGTCCAGATAGCCATTGGACTATCCTACCATAGTGAGTCGTTTTATCGATAGAACATAAAACACTTTAACCGGAAATGCAGGCATAAAAACGTATAGGCTCATAAATATGTTGAAATATACTTTATTGAAATAGTGAATATAAATTTCATGTCAAAAAGGCGTTTTCTGAGTTTAAATAATCGACAAGTTTAATATGAATGCAGTTTAAAAATAATCTTTTTTCCTGGCTTGCATTTTTTTTTAATTATATGCAAATGTTGCATGTTTTCAGATAAAAGTGTTCGAATACTACATTTTCCTAATTAGCATTATTATGTTGAGAAATGCTGCTCTCACTAAACAATCACAGTCAGACCTAAAGCATGGCAGATCTGAGGCCTGTGTTCAGCCATGCTCCACTTGGCCACAGCACATCCTTATAATTAGAGATCCGTGCTGTACACCTACCACCTTTTCCTCGGGCTGTTGAACAGTTGGAACAAGACAGGTTCGGAACAAATGTACCCAATTTGCGTCTCAGCCTGAGGAGTGACACATAATTGGAACGAACGACTGCTGTCTAGCCCAAGGCTTTAATGGTCATCTGTGGTGCTCGATGGGAAGGAATGCAAACATTGACAGTACACTCCTGGCCGAGGAAATTGTGAGCGGCAGAAGCTAAAATAGACCGCCTGCCTTCACGCGGCCTTGCAGGTCAAGACTAATATTGGCTGCCAATCACTCGAGCTCGTGGGCCAAGTTACTGATAGACAAGCAGAGAGGAAGGGACAGAGCAGAAGCAGACCTGGCAACCATCGGCGTCACAGCAGCGGCCCGGGGACACCTCGGATACCAGACACACTCATCCCGAATCAGCAATATTCACCTCCGCCAGGCATAAACAGCCCGATGCCCAGGACGCGGCAGTAGCAGATAAGGGCAAAGCGTGCCACGGCAGAGGAAGCTCCATTTGAAGCGCTTGCTTTTCTCCTATGTTGATGGCGCGCATTTAAAATGAAGTGCTACAAGATCGCAGGCGTCATTATTTTATTTACCTTGGCATACTACAAAATGCAGGCACATTAGAGATGAAGAGAAGCGTTTGATCATGGCTAGGTTATACATTGCGCAAAATCAATATACATTTGAGTGAGATAAACAATTCAAAGTTGATGCTCAAAGGAACAAAATGGAAACAGCCACTATGAATCCCAAAAATCTCTGTTACAGAGTAACCGGAGATAGAAGCAAAACAAAGGATTTAGATACAACCGAGTTTGGATAACGACCGGAGTACTCTCCGTGAGAATGGAATTTTATCACGAGTGTTGAATTTATACCCCGGCCCGATATACTCTCGGAACCGTGTTAGAGATTACTTTCAACTTATATGATAATATTTGAAGAAATCCTGATTGATTCATTTTGTGACACTCATATTTGTCTTTCATATCATTTGAGTTATTATATTGCGATTGCCCTGAGGAAGTCTGTTGGGCTTTCCGCTCTTTTGACGAAACACGTGTTGGCTACAAGGCTACAACCATCTATGAGTTCAACTGCTTGACATCTGCAAAAACGAAAATAATAAAAGAAGAATACCCACATATTTATGGATGGGACTCTTTTCTTCGTGAACTACTACACTTTCTGATTAATTATTGTTATTTTTTTGTTTGCTCGGGAATAATCCTTTGTTTTACATTAGAGATGAAGTTATGTCTTATGTGTAAGACTTGTGCACTGCCAACTACGCAAACAATATTTGGGGTAAAACTATGCAAGTTCTGCTGTCCTTTATTTGTTTTCCTGTATTTGTTGTTTCATTTGAGATGCTTCTGTGAACCCTTCAAAATGATGCCAAAAGTTTTATTTAATCTACTTCCTTTACCTCTGACGCCGCGACACTGGAACCGAATGAGGCCGCAGCAACCTTCAAAGGACACTGCTGGCTTTCGTTAAACGTACTTTACAAGAGAGCATTAAAACATGAGTGGAAGTAGTCTATGCAACGCAAAGCGAGTTGGAAAGGGGCAGGACAAACATTTACCAAGCGGCCTAGGCCTGTCTGTCCTCTATCTCACAGTAGCAACGCAGCCAGGGAAGAGACTGGTGCAAACTCCGTTCCTAGACAACCTGGATCCTATATATGCACTGATTACATTTTGTCAGAACAACAGCACTACAGTGTAAAGACTTGGGGCCAGATGTACGATCCGCCAATTAGCGAGTGGCAAACTGCGTCGCAATTGTGACTTGCAATTTGCGACTCGCAAATTGGAATGCACAACAGTGTCTCAGACACTGTTTGCGATTCCTAATGGGGTTGCAAATTGCATGCCTCATTAATATTAATGAGGCAGGTGCAATTGGCGACCCTTATAGGAATGGCTAGCACTCACAGGGATGGTGGCCTGCTGGGGACAGCAGACCACCATGTCTGTGACTGCTTTTTTAATAGAGCAGTTTTTTTTAAAGTGCAGCTCGTTTTCCTTAAAGGAAAACGTGATGCATTTAAAAAAGAAAAATGAAACTTTTCAGTTTCATTTTTTAAATGGCAGGCAGTGGGTGGTAAACTGTGAGTGTTTACTTTTGCGGCCGCAAATGCGGCTCAAAAACATTAGTACATAGCATGTTGACTCACTATTAGGAAGGGCAGCCCCTTCCTAATAGCGAGAGCCGCAAATGCTATTTTGGGAGTCAGTGACTCGCAAAATAGCATTTTGCTCACAAGTGATTTTGTTCACAAATCAACGTTGTGTGGAAAATAACTGACACGCAAATGAGTGTACACTGGCCAGATCCTATGAGCACCCACCATATACAGGTGTTACATTTGCATGGTTAAGTTGAGCAATTGTGGCCTGCCAGCCCGGCTGACAGGTTGTTGTTTTAATGCATTTTCCTTTCTAATTACAGATGCAGATTATTTCATTAAAAACCATATGTATATATAGGAAATGCGCATTAAGTGTGCACATTTTGCTTCCTTAGCATAGGAGTGGCACAGACGGGGCTGAACCCTGTAGAGTCCTGATGAAGAGCCAATAGGGGAACGGCTCAAAACATGTTGACTATACATCATTGAGACAACCAGACTCATCATGATCCTGCTTTCAGTAATAACCCCTGATTTTTAACCTTACCAACTAGGGCCGGGAATAGAAGAGTGGCCCACTAGTTAGGTATTTTTAATCTTTCTCCTTTTTCCACTCCACTTCACTTCACTTATTCTACATCAGTAAGTGCTCCTAGATATTTCGCAAGTCGCAGCACGCCTCAATCCGTCGAGGATTGAGATGAACCCTAATGATGAAGCATGCCACCTAGGGGCAACCCTGGTGGATGAGGGGTCTCTAGAAAAAAAGTTTATTTCTAGAAGAGTGATTGCAGCGAATCCTCGCTGTATCCTATCAGTTTCCCTAGGGCAGGTTTTCTTTGAATTACTCTATTTTTGTTTTGCTACATAAGTCAAGAGGATAAACCTAGCCTTTACCTCTACCTCCCTCTCTTCTTTATTTCTCACCTATGATTGCAACATATTCCATTCCACCATGCTTGGAACAACATTTTCCTATAATTTTTCCAGTTCTTAGTGGTTTCTTGGAAAGCAACTGCTAGCATAAGATGTATCATAATAACACTTGAAGAACAACTATTCTACACATCAGGAAGACTTCCTCAAATATGTTTCCATAATTAAAAGGAGCATTGTTTTGAAAAAATAGGATTCATCTCTTTCCAGACTTTCTGCAAAAATTCAATATACTGACATGTAAACAGCATATGATTTAGATCAGCAAAATTATAACGATTAACAAGTGTAGCAAACTAGAATTAATTATACTCAAAGCCAATGGGGTTATCATAAGCATGTTCTAATAAGAGATAAAGTTTGAGTAGAATTCACAGCACATGAGGATTTTGGAATCTTTAATCACGGTCATCGAGTACCGATTGGCACAGGCCCGTGCTTTAACAACCCCCCCCCTTTAATGGTAGGCATGTGCTCCTGCCTCTCTCTGAGGTCCAGATGCGGTTTCGATGTTTCAGCGGTTTACTCTTCTTTTTTACCTGGCTGCCCATCCGTTTGCTGCTTTTTCAATCTCTGGTATAATTAATATTCCTGCTTGCCACTTCTCTTCTGCAGCAGTGGTAGCCATCGCCATTACACCTGTGGGACTAGGGTGATGGTGGTAATACCTGAGACTTGAAAGCGGTTCAAGAGAAGGTGACAGTGGAAGAACGGGACAGTGGCTGTGCCCGGCCCCATCCCTTAGGGTGCAGTGGGGCATCACAAAAATAGCTATAAGTTGCCTCCTGTTGCTCTTGGAGTTTAGTGCCCCACAGTTGAAGCGTAACGTAAGCCTCTGTGCCCACCTGAAATTCTTCACAGAGCCCTTAGTGCCTAAAATCTTGAGGACTCCGAGAGCAGAGGACTGAGTGTTTCAACAGCATCAGATCCACTTGGCCCCAGGAATTTCCTTCAGTGTGAGGACATGCAGGGGTCACAGAGGCAATATTGATTCCATGTTGGTGCCAGTGACAGGTACCGTGACATTTTGGGCGAATAAGGAGGAATATATTCTTTGCTTGTAACACCCCATCCCATGGGATCCCACCAGAGAGAAAAGGCAGCCACAGCCAATAATTCAGGAGAGGGGTTACTAGAGCTGACAATTTTTTTTATTGAAGAATTTACAAAAAGTGTAGTCAAGGAAATAGTTGTAGGATTGTGAAGAGTTTTGCAATACCAGTAGTGAAAAAGAAACAGTTCTTGAAAATGACTGTTGACAATGGAAAAGGAGAAAAGACTGGCAGTATGGAATCCTAAACCCTCTCAGAAGCCAGCCTAGGAGGTGACGGCGGTCCTCAGTGTCTGTGGCGCTCCCAGTATGTCTACTCCCTCGAACAACCCTAGTGGTAGCCAGGAATCCCCTGTTTCACAGGATATTGTTCCGTTGGTCTCCTCCATTAGAAATCTATTTTGGAAACACTTTTGGAAAAAATCTAGCTAAAATACCATATCAAGTTCTCCATTTATCACCAGAAATAAGCAGTGGGATAATGAAATTATTAGATCTTTCAAGACGGTAGGCTACTCCCTCGTTTACGATTTTGAAAAGAAGCCTCCTGTCCTGGTAGAGCACGGTTTGCCTTCATCATTTGCCCCTCAACGTTTTCAGATCAGCTTAAATAGGTCACTTCAACTAAGGAGTTGGTGGGATTTGGAGGGTCCCATCCGGGGGGCGTGGCTAGGCGCCCGAGAGAGATGGCGGCGCCGGCGTAGGGGCTCCGTCCATGCCAGGGTTTATCGGCGGTTCGCGCTCTTTAGGCGAACGATGGAAGGCAGCGTTGCTCGTCTGAACGCTTCAGGCATGCCCTGAATTCTTTCTTTTTGCCGCGGCGGACCTCCTTTACCTCTGTTCTTGCTCCCGCTCCCGGTCGCGGCTCTGCATCGGCCGCGGCCGCCATTTTGTTCATCTGTGCCAGGATTCCTTCAGCAGCGCGTTTTATCGCGCTTTGTACCTCCGGCTGCCACATGGATCCTGTAATCTCTTCAGCTCCGCCAACAACATGGTTCTACACTGCTAGGTGACTTTTTCTTATTTTTTTCATTACTTGCACGGCTGTTCACAAGCTTTAAACGTATTTTTTGTTTACCTCAACTTTGGCAGCCATTTTGTGCATTCACCTCCTTGGCCTGGCTCTGTGGTATTCAGATTCCTCTGACATTTTACTTTTTTCTTTTTGTTATTCTTTTTTTTCTCTTTTTCTCAACTTTTTTATTGCTCCTTCTCATTGGAACCAGCAAACTGTTTGTTTTTGCCTCTAGTTTGACAGGGCCACCCTGTACCTTACTAGTACGTTGATGGCTGAAAGCTCTGGCAAGGCTCAAAGGCGCAACTACATTAAAAATTCCAAGCTCTTCACGGAGTTGGCTCACTTAGAAGCGTCCCAGCCTTTTTGTGTCAGTGAGACGTCGCCAAATATGGAAACCTCTTCACAAGCTTCAGCAAAAATGACGCCCAAGAGATTAAAAAAGGACCCACCTTCGCCTCCTAAATCTTCTTCGACCATCTCAATGGAGCTAATTCTCGAAGAGATAAGGGCCCTGCGCCCTTTCATGGAGGAAACAAATGCTAAGCTTCAAGTTCTCACGGACAATTGGGCTTCAATGGATGAAAGAGTGTCCTCGGTGGAACGAGACGTTTCTTCTCTTCAAGATTCTGCAGCTAAGGTCACCCACTTGCACACGCAGATCTCCTCTCTCCAGAAGCAGGTGGAGGACTTGGAAAACCGAAACAGGCGCAACAATCTTCGCCTTTATGGCCTGGTGGAAGGCTGTGAGGGAAATGATCCTATTGCTTTCTTCAAGTCTTTTCTCCCCAAGCTTCTACACTTGCCTGAGGACATTTCGCTTAATATCCAGCGTGCCCACAGACTTGGCCGAGCCTCCTCCTCTCCCTCCACACCAGCGAAGCCTAGAGGTGTAATAATGTACTTTTTGGAATATACTGACCTGCTGAAAGTCCTTTCTGCGGCCAGGGCCTCTCCTCGTCTCACTTGGTCGGGTTCCACCTTGTTCTTTGCGCAGGATTATGCTAGAGCCACCGCGAATCGCCGTAAGGCCTTCCTGGACATGAGACCTGATCTCCGCTCTATTGGTGCCAGATATGGTCTTTTCCATCCTTGCTTATTTAAAGTCACCTACAACAATAAGACTACCACATATGAGGAGCCTACGCGTCTTCGGAGTTTCCTGAATTCCTGTGGTCAAGCTGAGATGGAGCTCTCTGGCCCTTCCTCATCTCGTCCACCATGACTTTCTTTTGAAGTTTTACCATGATGCTCTAGTTGCTTTTGTTTGTTGCTTTCTCCAATTCAATTGGCCCTAATTGTGCATGTTCTCAAGTACAATGTTGTTTCCATTGCAGTATCTTCTTACTGATGTTGAAATTCATTAGTTTGTTCTACTCCTTACGTGTTTCTGTCTTTGCCGTCCGCCGTTGCCTAACTCTGTTGCCTTTCTCCCCTTGCAGATCATTGTTGTGTGTTCCGTTCTGTTTCTCTGGTTGGACGTCCCATTGACCCCGAGTGTCCTGCCTTCCTCAGTTGGTCCTACCTCCCTCTCCCTACTTCCACGCACGTCCTTGCTTGCCCTTGTTCCTGATCGTACTCCTGGTGAGCTACCCCTTGTCAGATCCCATTATCCCTTCTTCCACAGGTACGTTCCTATTTTGTCTCTCCCTACTTTGTTATTTTTCTTTATTTTTTCAGGTTTATTGGTGTCAATATTCTTTATGCGCTCACTTTTTTCTTCCTTCTTTTTCTTCTTCTTTACTTGTGTCGCGTATTCGTTCCCTTGGCCATGCTTTTTTCTCTTTTCACATTTTATCACCCTGCTATATCATCTTTCCCATGACTTATATTTGCATTCCCTTTCCTCTAAGCTTCTTTGGTGTTCTATCTATTCAATGATCTTTGCGTGCTCTTTCTTTTTGCTGTCTCACTTAACTTTACTTATTACCATCACTGATTTTCATTTTACCTCTTTTTCGCTCTCAGCAACACCTTGGCTTTTTTCTACCTTTATGATACTTCTGGCTTCCCCTTTCTTCTTCTCTCATTTGCTCACTATGTTTCTTCTCTACTCTTACTTTTTTCCTCTTCTTCCTATGTTCTCTTTTTTCTTTGAGGCAGTCTTTCAATGGTTCAATCTGTCTTTATATCACTCATTTACTAATTTCTAATGTCTGTGCGTATTGTTTCTTGGAACGTTAAAGGTCTCCATTCTCCTATTAAGAGGCAAAAAATTCTTTCTCATTTAGCTAAGTTAAATGTTGACATTGCCTTCTTGCAAGAAACCCATTTGCCTGATATCGAAGCTGCTAAGCTCAAGAGGGGTTGGGTGGGCGATGTGTTTTCTGCTCCTGGCGATGGCAAGAGAAATGGCGTGGCTGTCTTAATTCGCAAATCCTTACCTCACTTGCTCTTGTCTACTGAGTCGGATCCTGAGGGTAGATGGTTGTACGTCAAACTTTCCTCGAATGGTATTCCCATCTCCCTTCTCAACATTTACGCACCTACTGGTGGTGACCCTGCCTTCTGGCGCTCAATGGCCTCTCGTATTTCTGAATTTGCTGATGACAATTTTATTATGGGAGGAGATTGCAACCTACCCTTTGATCCCTTTTTAGATCGGCAATCCAAAGCATCTTTCATTCCTAATAAGTCTCACAAATTGTTTACTCAAGCAATTTCCCAGCACAAACTCATTGATGCTTGGCGTTTATGCAATCCCACTACTAAAGAGTTTACCTTTTACTCCCCATCCCATCATTCACAATCCCGCATTGATTACATCTTCCTTTCCCATCACATTTCCCAATCCCTCACTTATGCCGATATTGGTCCCATATTATTCTCTGATCATGCCCCTGTTCTGGTTAACGTCGACATCCTACCCAAATCCACTGGACCAAAACGTTGGCGATTCAACAATGCTCTGTTGCTCGACCCCAAATTCACCACTTCTTTTGTTGAGTTTACTGAAGAATTTTTCTCCACTAATGATACACCCACTTTACCCAAGCATGCTATTTGGGACGCTTTTAAGGCTACAGCCAGGGGGTTCATCATTGAGTATGTAGCCAGAAAGCGCAAAGCTGCCCGCATGCAAGCAAATGATCTCCTCCTTACCATTAAAAAACTGGAACACTCCTTCTACACCTCTCATTCGCAGGAAAGTTTGACCTCTCTTATTAAGGCTAAGATGTTATTTAACAAACAATCTACTGATGATGCATCGCTGTATTTGCTGAAATCTAGTTCAAAATTTTATGGGGGTAAGAACAGAGCGGGGAAGATTTTAGCCAATTATTTAAAAGTTAAGCAACAAAAATTGAATATTGAGTCTATATATGATGTTAATTCTGTTTTAAAGCACACAGATGCCGATATTTTAGAGGAATTTTCCCGCTTTTACTCCACGTTATACTCCTCTGAAACTCACCCTACTGCCCAATCTCTCGCCACCTTCTTTTCTACAATTAAGACACCTTCCAATTTTCCTGTTGACTTGTCCTCTCTTGAATTGCCTATTTCTAGCTCAGAACTACAGACTGCACTTCAATCACTCAAGAAAGATAAGGCCCCGGGTCCGGATGGACTTACCGTCGAATTTTATCTACATTTTTCCAAATTACTATTACCCAGATTACACTCTCTTATTGATTCTTTTATACTCAGTGGCACTTCTTCTGGTACTTTTTCAGATGCTCACATATGTATTATACCCAAAGAAGGTAAGGATGTTCAATATTGCAAAAATTATAGACCAATCTCCCTGGTCAATATTGATTACAAGTTATATGCTAAGTCTCTTGCCATAGGATTAGACCCCTTTCTCCCTGATTTGTTAGGTCCAGAACAATCTGGATTCGTTAAAGGTCGTTTCATCACAGATAATACGCGGCTTCTGTTTAATGTCCTGTCCAGATCCTCGCGTTTTACGGACTCACTAGCGGCAATTGCTTTGGACGCCGAAAAAGCATTTGATAGGGTAGAGTGGACCTTCCTTTTTGCTGCTCTCAGATGGTTTGGGTTCGGTCCTAAGTTTATCTCTTTTGTTTCTTTTTTGTATTCTAGTCCCAGGGCGGCGGTTTGTGCTAATGGTTTAGTATCATCTTTTTTCAGCTTAGGTAGAGGTGTCCGCCAAGGTTGTCCCCTCTCCCCTTTCCTCTTCAATCTAGCCTTAGAACCCTTTCTTTCAAAACTTCGTCAAAACCCTCATTTGCACGGTTTCCAACTCTCACAGATCAACATCAAACTTGCCGCTTATGCGGATGATATCCTACTCTTTGTATCCAATCCTGTCATTTCTATTCCCACATTTCTATCTGAAGTTCATGATTACTCCCAAATTTCTGGATATAAGTTGAATAATGACAAGTGTGAAATCTTGCCCCTTACTAAATTCACCTTTAAACCTGACTTCGCTGCATCTAACTTTACCTGGAGTCCTTCGCATATTAAATACCTTGGTTTGTATATTACCCCTTCTCTTCCTGACACTGTCTCATTATGTCTTAATAAGTGCATCCAGAAATTGTCTGATCTTACCTCCAGATGGCACCCGCTTTACCTTTCCTGGTGGGGTCGTCTTGACACGATTAAAATGATGCTCTCCCCAATAGTTCTGTATACTATTTCCAACATTCCAGTGCCTATTCCAGCTAAGTTTTTTAGGAAAATTAATACCGTTCTCTCTTCCTTCCTCTGGTCCGCCAAAAAAGCGCGCATGTCCTTGTGCAGGCTACGACTTCCCAAATCAGAGGGTGGGGTCGACTTTCCTGATTTCCCCACTTATCACAAAGCGTTTCTTCTGCGTCAAGCCTCCCTTTGGTTGCGGGATCCTGCTGAATCCTCCCCCTTATGGCTTGCTATTGAGCGCCTTTTGTTATCCCCCTTCACTTTTGCTGAGTACCTCTCGTTTTCTCGTAAGCCCCAGGTCATTTCCACTCCCATACATAAATTTACTACCAAACTTCTTCTTTCCGCTTCCCCAAGCTCCCCTTCCTCTGTCGCTGAATTTCTCAACACCACCATTTGGTATAATAATAATATTCTCATTAATCACAAATCCTTCTATTGGAAATCTTGGAGGCAGAAAGGCTTAATTTGGGTGTCCCATCTCTTTTCTGGTTCCGATTTCTTACCTTTCCCTGCTCTTAGCCAAAAGTTTGGTCTTCCTCACTCCTTCTTCCGTAAGTACCTCGTACTCAAGACTGCAGTTCTGTCCGCTTATACCCAATTTTCTACCTTTCCTACTCATTCTGACCCTTCCAGCCCTACTCTGCGCTTACATTCCTTGTTACGTACACGTCCCACTGCCTCCTCAATCTACCACTCGTTTCACAAAACTCTTGCACCTAGATCAAAATCCAAGGTAGAGGAACTATGGGAGTCTGATTTTGACGTCTCCTGGCCTACTTCTCTTTGGGATAAAGTTTGGACCAAACTTCGGAAGTCGTCTAGGGCTGCTTCTCTCACACAAACCCTCTTTTTCATCTACAACAGACTCCTCTTTTCTCCTCAAATGTTGAATAAGAGGTTTCCTCTAACACCTGACCTTTGCTGGTCTTGTTCGGCACCCAAAGCTTCCCTCTTTCACATGCTCTTTTCCTGTACTGCCACGCATGATTTTTGGAAACAAGTTTGGGTCCAAATCAATGCCATATTTCATACTGCATTCCCCTTCTCCTTTGTTAATATCTTCCTAGGCAGTCTCTCTCCCTGTTGGGCTAACACTGATTTTAATCTGCAAATTGTTGACCTATTGCTAGCTGTTGCATTTCAGCAAATCACTGTTAATTGGAAGAACTTTGCTAATATCTCTTTTAGAGCATGGTGGTACAATGTATGTCATAATCACAGACTAGATACTGTCCTTGTTTACCCCCTGAACTTGGCCAAGAAGCGACAGGAACTTTGGCTTCCTGTAACCCTGTACCTTGATGTTTGTGCCAAATGTTTGTTTCATTTGCCTCCCTCTCAGCAGGAGGTCTCTAAGCCTCCTTGAGTGACCTGCTTGTTCCTTTACACTTTTTATAATTCATTTACTACGCGTTACCTTCAATATTGCTTTTTGTTATTTAGTCTCAATTATCTGCTGTTTTTTTTTTTTTTTTTTTTTTTAGTCTCATGTTTATTTTTGCAGTCATGTTCTACTGTGTAGCTCATATCGCTGTTATGCTTTAGGTTTTCTTCTGTATTGACACCTTTACTTTGTCTAATAAAATTCTTTGAAACTGGAGGGTCCCATCCACTGGATGCGAGAATTCAATAAATGGAAATTATGTAGGGAATATTAATATCAATGGAAATTCCAGCTTCAATGATAATCTCTTATTGCAGCATTCTAATCAATTTCTTTGCTCCAACTTGGACACTTGAGCTGCTCTTGCGGCCTCTGTGCAGGGTCTTCTTTTACTTGAGCAGGAAACCCCACGTGGAGTTTTAAGTCGTCGGTCTGAAATGATGAAGAAGCTGAAAAACAAACCGGATTTCTGAAAAGTATATCTGATGAGTTAAAGGTGATACATGTGTGTGTGTGTCTCTTTTGGTTTGGCTGGTAAAGGCAACCAATATACGTGATGCAGCTATATGCCTCTTGGAAACCACATGAGTCTCAACAAGGTTTTTGCTACTCACACTGGGAGAAAACCTGATGACATGAGTTGGTAGTCAGTTATGTTACACTCCAGAATAGACTTGGTATTGTAAAAATAAAACTTCTACCATAACTTGAAGTACAAGTCCTATGGAATGTTTGTTTAAATGGTATACCTGATGGGACAAGCTGGCATATGCAGAGGGTGCAGCACCCCAATCTAATCTTTGTAATTACCGTTTAGACTTAAAAATAAAAGTTGACATGTTTTTTCAATTGAAATTCTTTTAAGTTTGACGCTAGGTAAGTGAGCAGTGATTATTCCTTGTAAAACATGGCCCAGATACATAGTAGTCAAATTTAAAGCATCAAAGTTGAAAACACCTGCATGATTAAAGAGGGCTGAAATGATTTTTGCGAAGTCTGTCTATGCACTTTAAATGTATGTATTGCTAAATTCCTTCTTAACTCTGCCTCTGGCTACGAGCTGTGTGCAAAACTGACTTTTATAAGACTTGCCATATTCCTGCCTAAAAGCGTCAAGGACTGGACACTGAGAAGGTCTGTTGAACTACCCCCTTGAGTGACCCAGGAAAAGGCAGCTCCTCCTTAGTAACCATGGTGCCACCCTGCACTTAATAGTACACGTGTAAGGCATGAAATGTCTCCTGTAGATAGACCCAAATAGGTGCGCATTGAAACCCGCAAAGGGTAAAAAAATCTCCATGACATTCTTGCAGTTCTTGACTATAGAGGAAGACTAAGATATAGATGTACAGCAAAGCATCACACTTCCCTAACATCAGGTAGGAGGAAGAGCCAAGCAAGAAGAATCACAGCAGAGTCTTCAGAATCCAAAAAGAGTCTCAAGTTACAGAGGATCAAAAATCTGGGATAAAAATAGTAGAAAATGGGCAATGAAAAATAAGGGAACAATTATGCTGAGGATCGTTCATTGTATATGAATTAAACAGAAAATGACATCACTGGAAAAACCCTTCTTCTAACTTAGATTGGAAATCTTAGATAGGTTTCAATACATACACAATCATCTCGAAAAAGGCAGACCATCAGTCTTGCCCATGCCACTTTACTGAAACCTACGGTCTAAGTTAAGCATACAAAGAAAAAAGCCAAGTTTCAATGTAAGGAATTGCCCCTATTTCCATGACCCCCCCCAACGTTTTGGACTGATGCTGCTGGTTCTACTACTGTGAGAGGCTGCTGAGTCCTGCCAACCAGGCCTCATTGTCAGTGCTCAGCCCTTAATAATATATATGCCTGATAAGCTCATCCACAACTGGCATAAGTTAACTTACTTATAAGTCCCTAATTATTGCTACCAAGGGCACTAGGGGCCTTTCAGTTAAGGTGTCTCTCATAAACTGCAGCATTTATGGTGCCATCATGAGTGTGACAAGATAAAGCATGACTCCAGTCTCCCTCTGCTGGCTGGCAGAGACTTATTCAAACTTCTAACTAGACTTTGCCATTTAAAATAATGACAAAGTCCAGACCTTCCTTTTTATTATATATACGCCACGCCTAAGGCAGGCCTATAGAGCTCTACGGCAGGGCACACTATATTAAAAAGTAGAACATGTGTTTTTAAATGTTCTGAGAGTAAAACCCCTAAATTGTTGTTTTTGCTGCAGGAAGGCTAGAAGCCCTATTGGTGAATACAGGTTTACACGCTGACAACTCAGCTTTGCTAACTTCTCAATGGAAATACTAAAGTTGGTACTTCAAGGCACCAGAAGAATTATTGCATTAAACCCGACTTGATGCCAGAGAAATTTTACTGTGTCTTTTAAGTAAATGGTAACTTTAGAAAGTTGCCATGCTGTTGCCTAAAGTTTTCCAGTGACGTTTATGGTTGCTAGCCACGAGACAGCCTTCTGTCCTCCTGGCGGGAGGTGTGACTGACTCTCAGGCAGAAACACAAAAGAGACTGCTGCTGGAAAAGTGTTACCTCTGTCTGGCAGGAAGACCAAGCAGGGTGTAAGCCCAAAAGTTGCGATCAAAGGGGAAGCCCTCTGTGTGTGAAGGGTAAGTAGTGGACACACATGAGAGGTGCTGTTCTTTTGTTCTGGTAGATAGGTTGACATGAGAAACAGAGTGGGAAACAGTTGCCCAACCAGTTTTACCATGAGCGTGCAGCCGTCAGGTAGCCATACCTCTAGGGTGGGCTACCAAGCTACACACACCAAGAGAGGGGTTCTGCCATTTTGGGATTGGGCAGAATATTTCATTCTGGGATAGCTAGATGCCACACTTTGCAGGAAGTCATCATCAGGTGGGAGGGGTCCTGGTAGCCCATTGGCTGGTAGTCATTACATCCCCTGAGTGCAATTTCAGGGCCTAAAAGTGGCACCCCTGGTGCCCAGATCTCAGATCACATCTGCACTGGAGAAAGGACAGAAGAAGGACTGCCCTGCTGTTCCCTAGATCTGGCAGAGAGAGGCTGCACCAAAGACTTGGCTGAACCTGCTGCTCCTTGGCTAGGAAAGAGAGGAATATGCCTGTGGTGCTCTGCTCGAGAAAAAGTCATACCCAAGCACCAGACAGAAGGATTGACTCCAATAGTCAGTTGGTTGAATTCCTTTTACAGCTCCAGGGATACAAAAGCTGAATAAGCATGCCACAATTGTTTGGCTGCTGCTGACTGTCATACAGTCTAGGAGACCAAGACTTAATGCTAAAAAAATGCACACAAGTCTGCTATACCCCGGAGAGTCATTGAGGTGCAGTTTGGTCTCCCAAGACAAACTCTAGCCCAAAGTCACCCCGCTGTGACTGTGGATCAAGGAGTAGCCCCAGGAAGACCATCGTCACTGGATTAGCATCCTCCGCATCTTACAGCGTCTTCAGCATCCTGTATCCATTGCATTAGGACCACTACATTGAAGTTTATAGCAGTTCGCCCATAGAACCTGGAACTGGACTGGAGACTGCTTTGGCTGCAAGCTAACTGTTCTGCCAAGCCTTATTGGCCTCTGTGACTTGCTCCTTGCCAGAGTTGGTCACCCATAGTGGGCCAGAGTAGCCAAACACAACTTTATATAAAAGTTTCGAAAGTTCACAAAGTAACCGCTAGCTGTGATAGTTGCCAATGCTTGTTCGAGAATTGAGTGAAGAGCAGTGATTTACGATTTGCTTGATGATTTATATCACCAGAACTCAACAATGGATTTTGTTCACTTTTGTGTCTAAAAATTCATAAAAATAAGATCTACTTTTATAAATTGGTGTCAGATTTCCTTTATGCCGTGTTTCTTTTCTATTGAACTGTTTTGAAACTTCTAAATGTTTTGTACTTCTTCCTTTGTTAAAGCTTGACTACTCAAAGCCAGAGCTACCCAGGGTGGAGCTAGGGTTTTACAAACGAGCCTGACTGGACCCAAGACTGATTTGTGAGTTTATTACACGGAGAGGTTGCACAACCACACCATATAATAAACCGCTTTCCTCACATTGACATTCATCATTCCACGCTGTACTCTCAGGGACATCTTAAGGATTTTGGGGGCCCTGGGCCAAACATTTTTTGGGGGCCCCTGTTCAGAACAGCTTTGAATTTATGATCCACTTTGTGACCCTGTTTCCCACGCAGTTTCCGCTTCCTCAGCTGTGTTAGTGATTCAGTTTTCATCATAAGCATTAGCCTATATATTCCCGATGCAAACGGACACGGGCAGCTGACAGTGGTAGGTTTTAGTGTTTCCTGCCCTGCTACTAGGTTTTTTATACTTTTTAAATTGTATATGTGTGGCTTTTTAACAATTTCTCCTACCTACGCGCACTTGCACTTTACTTGATTCTGCTTGCCTATACCTCCTTAGCTGCTTCAATTCGCATCTCGCTTTTCCTCCAGTCCTGGTCCGCCACGGCTGATACGCCGATTGTGCGGAGGGCTTGGGCTACTATTTCCACTTACTCTGCTGCGTTAGCGATCCGGTTTGTATCATAGGTATTAGCCTATATATTCCCGATGCAAATGGACGGGCGCAGCGGGCACACCGTAGGTGCACCAAAGGCAAGCCCGTCTGCGCCCGTAAGTGTTCTCAAGGTGTCCAGCGCTGGCCATGCTGCCCAGTTCCCCTCTGGTGAGTTTCTTCTACTATATTACAATAGGGAAAAACTGCTTAGCCGTAGGCAGCTACCATTATGTCAGTGTACAGGGGCTGATCCGAGCTTGGAGGTAGACATTCGATGCAATAAATGCAACTTGTCTCTCCCCCAGCCCAGGAAACTCACACCCAAGATCCTCGCAAACAACTATAACTGTAAAAACAATAAGAAAACAGAGGACTTAAAGGCCACCCTTTTAAATTGTTGCTCTATTCAAAAGCATGAACCACACATTTACGGCCTACTTTTAGACGAACAGCCTCATCTTTTATTTCTCACTTAGACCTGGCTGTCTGAAGCCTCCTACCCTACTATCACCTCAGCCATCCCTACGGGTTTTAAAATCCTTAGGAGGGACCGACCGAGTGGGAAGGGGGGCGGTCTCGCCATAATTTACAATCAAAAACTAGACTGCTCCCCTATCCCGATGGGAAACATCGAGGGTGCAGAGTCCTTAGGCTTCCGCTTTACCTTATGCCCCCATCATAGCATAGCTGGTTTCCTGATTTACAGACCACCTAGTGCCATTTGAAATTTTATTACTTTGCTTAATACAGCCACCACCTCCCTGGCCTTAAAATACAATAACTGCCTTATTCTGGGAGATTTCAATATACATATGGACAATGGAAAAGACCCTCAAACAATTTCCTTGTTGGAGACTCTGCAGGCCTGCAACATGGTTCCATCTATTTCTTCGGCTACCCATGAGAAGGGGCATACCCTAGATCAATCTTTCATAACTTTGAGATATTAGTAAGCCTACCTCTTCCCATTATCTGGTCTGACCACCTCCTATTAAAATTTGTCATTCCCAACTCTGCCACACCCCCTCGGGCTAACGCTGGGCAGAGATCCATAATTACAGGACGTTCCATAAAATATCCATTCCGATGTTAGCTGACGCCCTCGGGCATTCCTCACCGGAGCTGTCTGGCTGCCCCGACTCAGACGCCCTCTCAATAGATTCATGGCTCTGAACCAACATTGATGCAGCGGTACTGGTTGTTTCGTGCTCCTGAAAGAGTTTGGCCCCACCAGCTCCATGATTTAACGATTCCCTCAGATCTAGCAAAATAAATTGTAGAAAATTGGAACGGAAATGGCGTAAATCCTATCTACCTGAGGACAGGAAGGTGTATAAAGGCAACTTAAAAGCTAATTACATTCTCATGAAGGCAGCCAAGAAAAACTTCTTTCAAACCATGATAAAAATGCCCAAAATAAGAGTAAGGAAATCTTTAGAAAAGTTAAATCCTTTACTGCCCAAAAGCCGGCACAAAGGAAGGACCATACACAGAAGAATGGCCTAAGCAAATAGCTCAATTCTTCCACAAAAAGATCTCCCTGATCCAACAAGCCTTCACTAACATCTCAGAGGAAGAACTGACCTTCTACCTTAAGTATAATAGCAAATTTCACCTCTTGGATCCTCCATCTTTACTAGTTTTCCTTGAGTTTCAGCTTGAAGAGTCACTGGCCCTTCTCCAAAGCATTAAGTCTGGCTCGCCTACCATCCCATGTCCAGCGAATATCCTGAACCTATTGGCTCCCACCATAAACCCCACGGTAAACCAGCTCTTTAATGCTTCCCTCTCCTCAGGCTACATGCCGAAATTATGGAAGAATGCTAAGATTCTTCCACTGATAAAAAAGGCTAACGCCAAACCGACGGACCCTGCCAACTACAGGCCAATCTCCCTTCTTCCGGCCCACTCCAGAGTATTAGAGAAGCATGTAAACAAGGCCCTCCAAAAACACATTGAAGATGGGAAGCTCCTTCATGAGTCCCAATCCGGTTTTAGGGCTAACTACAGTGCGGAGTCCGCTCTGCTGGAAGTGACTGAATTTCTCAAGGGAAAGCTGGACCAGGGAGGCAAGGCTGTTCTGATACTGCTTGATCTGTCAGCTGCCTTCGATAAGGTCCCACATGAGAGGCTCCTGGAGAGACTTGCTAACATTGCCTGGGGGGACCCTCTGAACAAGGATGTCATCCTTCTTGGCAAATAGATCTCAGGACATCTGGCTTCCCACTTTCTCATCCCCGGTTCCGGCCATGAATGTAGGTGGCTCCATTATCAGTCCTACCATTTTTAATATTTATCTATCCCCCCTTGCATTTCTGGTAGAGGAAGAGGGCGGCAAAATTGTTTCCTATGCTGATGACACGCAGCTGATTTTTACGTGTGAAAAAGGAACCGACTTTGAAGGGGAAATGATTAGGTCTTGCCTCACAAAGGTTTTTAACTGGCTTAAGATCTATCAGCTGAAGTGCAATCCTGACAAAACTGAAGTTGTTTTCTTTGGTAATCTAGAAACGCCTGAATGGAGCTCTTGGTGGCCAAAAGATCTGCCACCCGCGGAAAAGGAGAAAGTCAAAAACTTAGGATTTGTCATAGACAAGACACTCTCCATGCGCTTTCAAATCCAAAATCTAACTGGCGCTTGCTTTAGCATACTCCGGATGCTAAAAACAACCTGCCACTGTTTCCTGTTGAGAGCCGAAAGATCGTAGTGCAGGCTCTGGTGACATCAAAGCTTGACTATGTCAACAGCTTGTACCTCGGTCTTCCCAAATCCCTTATCCAGCGCCTACAAGTAGTACCAAATGCGGCGGCCAGAGCCATCCTGAGACCTAAACCCAGATCTAGTATGACCCCTATTCTTAAGTGTCTACACTGGCGCCGCATAAAAGAACGGATAAACTTCAAAGCAATGACCATCTTCTTTAAAGCTTTCCACAGCTTAGGAGCCGGCTACCTAAATAAGCGCGTTAATCACTGCACAACATCTAGAACCCTAAGATCTTCCAATGCCTACCTAGCCATCATGCCTTAAATATGCCGTGCCCGCACTGGAGGCAGATCCCTGTGCTTTCTAGGCACAAAATTGTGGAATACACTCCCTGAGTCTCTGAGACTAACCACTGACCTACTCTCTTTCAGGACGAACTTAAAAACCTGGCTTTGTAATAACTGATGGGTCTTTTACGCACGTTTTCCTCCCACTGTCACGCGCCAGGGCACTCTAGTCTGAGCAGCTGTGCTCTTTATTAAATACACTATTTCATTTCATTAGGTCCCTGACAGTACAAAGGAACACTAGCCCAAAATTCTAAGGGCCTTATTTATGAGGCCTTGCTTCACTTTTATGCCGCTGGTGCGTCACTTTTTGTGACGCACCGGCAGCGTAAAAAATGTGCCATGTTGCGCCCTATTTACAAAGTGATGCATCTAGGCAGATGCGTCCCTTTGTAAACTCCTACACCACATTATACCTGCGCCAGGTATAATGTATGCAGGGTGGGTGTTGCCCAGCAAAAAGCCTCGTAAAAGTGGTGCATTGAAATCTATGAGAACTCACTGCGCCACTTCTAGGACGCTACTGCGTCAATATCTTACACCTGCCTCACAGCAGGCTTAAGACTGATGCAGGCCCTTTCAGATGGGGCTTGCCCTATGTGAAAGGACACATTGCTGGAGCTACATCTATTTTCAGACACACCCTAGCAATGCATCACTTTTGCGCCTACAAATACATCAGAAATACTGACGTATCTGTAACTCCTTGCGAGATGATGCGTCATACAGTAAATATGACACATGCATCATGTCGCAAGGAGGGCGCGCTAAGAAGTGACGCACCCCTGTTTTCACACAGTGATGCATGACTTCTCATAAATAAGGCCTTAAATGTGTTTACATCTAATATTCAGGGATAGTTATGTGTGTTTTTAATATTGTAACAAAGCAGCAGCTCACCAATATTACTGCAAATAATCTTGCGACGCCCTCCCATTTCTTATATGTTAGGCCTTGTTTTGATCTTAAAGAAATGTTTTTTATGTATATTGCATGAAACAAACACAACTTTCTCTGCAAAATGGCTGTACCAGACTCTCACACATCAGGTACATAAAAAAATAAATTAAAGGAAAACAGTATTTAAAACAATCTGTTTGAGAAATATTGAAGGTCATTAGGGTAAAACTCTGAAGAACGGAGCTGACTCTGTCAGGGGGCCCCCTGAAAGGCTGGGGCCCTGGGCCAGAGCCCACTTTGCCCATGCATTAAAACGTCTCTGTGTACTCTGCTGCTCTTCTGCCACACTTCACTCCCAAACGTTCTTTTCAACTTACAGAACACATGTCCCAGTGACCAGGAACATAAAAATGCTAGTGCATAAATGTGTGGCAGGATCATCCACATATGCCGCATGCCTCCCAGCCTTCAAGATTCATGCTGCCAGCATGGCGTAAACTCTGGTAAGCTCATAACACTCTGCATTCTCTGTATGGATGTAAAACATGAAAAAGTGATTATAAACTCCTGTCTCTAGCCGAGATCCCTGCAGCTCATTGTGGCTCACTGGTAACTTGTTTCTTTTATGTCTATTCTATGGCCAGCAGATGTGTGACTCTTCTACTCTTCAGAGGTTTCCATAGAAGGCTTCCTATGCTCTTGCTCCCTCCACTCCTGTTTGACTATCATCTGTGAAAGAATGTTGGCCACTCATCAATGTTCTGCTAAATATTCTGCCTTCTGTCTCAACATCCACTTGACAGGAAATGTTTGACACTCATCAGGGACACCAACCACCATAGGCAACTAGGAAAGAACTAGAGGGTATATAATCAATGGCCAGCGATAATTATCGCTGGCCGTGCTTAGCGATAATTTTATTATTCCAGCGATGTTCCCTGCAAAACGGCGATAACCTTGCTGATACGACCCACATGGTCGTATCAGCATAAGCCACCCTAATGTTGGGGCTAGGTAAGTCTGCATTTTAGCAGACGTTAGTTTTTGGAGAAAACAGCTGTTTTCTCCAAAAACTAACGTGTGCTAAAATGCTGGGGCAGCCTTTTAAATATTGCGATGTGAACATCAGCGATATTTACAAGGTTGTCTATTCGGGGTATGCCCAGTGACGCTCACTTTGCATCTCATTAGAGATGCAAAGGGAGGCGTTGGGAAAAAGGGTGATAACATGCGATTATGCATGTTAGCACCCTATTGTAAATAGGGTGATAGTTTTATCTCCGCTTTTTTGGCTTTTTAAGCCAAAAAAGTGGAGATAAAGCCCTTGTAAATATGCCCCTAGGAGAGGAAAGGGTGCCAGAATTGTAGCTCCTTTTGAATCTCACGGTTCTACAGAAGCTTTCCTTCTCAGAGGGAGAAGAAAGGTGCCTTGAAGTGTTCGGCTTTGATTCTATGCCTGCCGGAGCGGATCAACTTTGGGTGGAGTTAGCAGAGAGTAAGAGAAAGAGAGAGAGAGGCTTAGACAAGGCTTCAATTCACTATCTTGCTAAACTGCAGTGCAAATCAGGTATGTGAAGCCGGCCAGTATGCTGAAATGTGGCCAAAATGTGTTTATGAAACTCTGTCAATAACAGCTGGTGCTGCAGTATGTATGCTGTTACACAACACTTTCAAATCAGAGTATTGCATTGAAGTCAGAAGGCATCACAAGACAGCCCTCATGGAAGATGTTTTGCGTGTTTGGAGGACGACTGAAGGGTATTACTTTACGTTCCCTTCATTCTGCGACACTGAAAACCTAATCTCAGGTTTAGGGGAGTAGACCTCTTGCAAACCCACAAGACGACGAGGAGCAATGATTTTTTGAGAACAAGTCGCTTTTCTGTGGATCTAAATTTCATGAAAGAAGATTGTGGAAGATCCAAGGAAAAGAAACGACTTCAGGAAGAAACTAGAAACATCAATGAGAACTGGACCTTAATCCGTGCTCCTCAGTAGAAATGAGGGAAAGCCTTTCTCCTTCTTCAGTCTGTGGCCATGTGTGCAAGGAAAATTCTCTGAGATTTTAAGAGCATAGCTTGCATTAAAGGAACATTTTAAACTTTTTGCTACACGTTCTGAAGATTTTTCCATTTGGTTTCAGCAATTACTTTCTGAAGTGAGAGCAATTGTGTTTTTAAATAACAGAATTTTCAACTAAGCTATTGATATCAATAGACCTCTCTAGAATAGCCTCACTCTCCTGAGAACATGAACTTCTGTCCACTGAAAGAAGTAGACGGTTCCATTAAATTTCACAGGTTGTCATGGCAACCTCCTGCTAATTAGTCCAACAGATGTTTCTGAAATAGACAAAAAGCAGAGGGCAAAATTATTTCTCTCCGTTATCCCTATTCAAGGAGAAATGTGTAAAGAATGTGGCCTTGAGGAAGGAAAGAAGGGGAGCAGAGCTGATTTGAACTGTATACGTAAATTCAGAGGTCCTGAAATTCCCTCAATGCTCTTGACGGATGTCAGCCAAAGGGCTGATGACAGAGGTTAAGGCGTGAACTGTGGGAGATAATATAGGAGAATGGAATACTTGGCAGAATATGTTTGGATGAGGGTCTCATAATTGTCTATGGTCATCACCTCCCTTAAAAGCCTTCTGTACAGTTAGAAATAAATGAAAAAGTGACAAAAGACTCCAAATAAATCTTGGAAAGGAAGCGGAAGGGCGAGCTCCTCGGTTGAGCCCTGTCAAGAAGGCTAGTGGATGTACCCCCTCATGTTCACTATCTCTGATTTGCACTTAACTCTCTCCAGGACTGGTCTTGCCAGTCCCCTGATATTCTCTAAGTCCTATTTGGCATTGGACCTGCTGCAGTGGATTGGGAGATCTGTGCTTAACTGACCCCTGTAGCAGTGGGCATTGTGAAATCCTGATCACTGGCCCCCTGGAAAAGGCTTGTGGCCTTTGTGCTGGCCCTGAGTGTACTGTTGCAGAGGACTTTATTTCACTTCTGTGGAGTCTGCTTTGCCACAGGGTTAGGAGCCTGCCCACGACTGGGCAGGAGTGCAGATCCATAATCCTGAAAAAAGGAGAGCCCTGCTGGTAAAATAACTATTCAGCCATTCCGGTTTAAACCTTCAAGAGTTGTGTGAGGTCAGCATCGCCCTAGAACTGTGAAGGACTGGAATACCCACTTGCACAGTGTGAGGCCAAGGCAGAATTATGTGGTGAACCGTCTGTGATCCAAATTCATTGTACTGGAAGCTGTATGGTTTCCTTATTTTACATCTTAAGGTCTTGTTGCATTAGAAAATCCCAGCAGTGTTCAGTGGTTTCAAAGTTATTGACTTTGTAAGTTATCTCCTTTGAAGTCACTGCCACACCCTCAGATTCTACTCTGTATGCACTGTAGAACATCTATAGTCCCCTAACAGACTGCCAATCAGCTCTAAAGCTGTGCCCCTGATATCCCCATTCTCTGAAGCATCAGTGTTGCGGGGTGTGGGTGGGCTCTTCGACCTGTTGGGGTGGTAGGTTCATTTTAGAACTAGCAAGAAACCCACAAGAACCACAGAAATCACTGCAAGGGCTATGGTGAGTTGCATGGTCTTTCTCAAAAGCACAGCTTTCCTGGGTAGCCTCTCTGTCTCCTACCACAGCTGGTTCTCCTAACTGCAGATACTGTGAAACAAAATTGAGCGTGTGTGAGAAGGTGGTTCTGACCATCTCAGCCACCCGGATTTCCTGCTTTTTGAACTTTTTTGAGCTTTTACTGTGAGAGAGCCTCATAAGCTGGGACTCACCCACAGTGAACTCATGATGAAATAGACTGCATGTGGATTTCACCGGTGTCTGCCATGTGAAAGAAAGTCGCTGCACTGCAGCCAGAGTAAGGGGCACCGGACTGGTTACCTGTGGACACGTGCACCCGTGTAAGGGCTGTGCTGGGGCGATTCCTGTCATGTGCAGCCAAGGAGCAGGTACAGATAGAATGGTGTGGCAGGAATTATGCAGAGTTGGTTGGTGACATGGAATAGGCTTTATAATGTGGGGAGACACATGTAAGGGAAAGTCAGTGTGCTTTACTGTTTCACTGTAGTAACACTCCATTACCCTCCTATGGAGACAGAGACCCAATGGGGTAATTTCAGTTTCCCAAGGGCCTACAAATTCCAGACACGCACCAAAGTACACTGTAAGATGTGTAAAAAGTATTCTGCTGAGTCAAAAGCCATATCTGTACTGGTTATGGGTCACCCAGAAATGTCATATTTCTCTGACTCAGCTCTTTACCAGAGCCTAGCCGGGTATGACCCTGCCAGGCTGGATTAATTACCCTCCTCCCCATGCTGTAGCATCAGAGGCCTAGCCCTTCAATGCAAGCATTGCCAAGGGTGAAGGTCTTCCGTCCAGAAGGGAGAGATGGGGGTGAAGCTGCAGGTTATCCTTCAGCAGCTGTCACCCGGTGCCAGGCACCAGTCCTGCTCCTGGCCTGGGCCTTGAAGTCAATAAGGGTGTAAGGGGGATTTTCAGAGACCATGTGGCATGAGACCCCTGGATGACGCCATTTTGAAGTATCCCAGAGGTCTGTGCAGGAAGGAGGGTGCAGGGGTAGAGAGATGATGTGTCGCTGCAGGATAGGGCAGAAGTGTCTCCCTCCAATTTCTTTTAAAAGGTCTTGCACAGGAAAAGGAGCTCTTTCTGGTGTGTGGTCTTGCTGAGGAAAACTGGTGCTGGAACCTGGCGCCATGGGCAGTTGGAAGCAGGAACCCCCTGACTGTCCCAGGACTCTGGACTGCACCGTTGAGAGAGTCCAGGGCCAGTGAGGAGAAGTCTGGGCCTCTGCACAAGGAGAAGAGAGACCTAGAAGGACAGCCAGGCTAAAGAAGGGTGGTGAAAAGTGCTAAGGTTGGCTAGGGCTGGCCACGAGGAGAGAGAAGAGTCCAAGATTTTGGAAATTGGCCGCATGGGGGCCGAGATATGCCCCCCAGAAGGTAGGCGACATTTGACATTTGAGCAAACCGATGAAGAAGGAGATGCTAGAGAGCGCTGTCGCAGCCCTGGAAAGGTGCCTACGGGGTCCAGACTCTCCATCTTGGGCCCCTGAGAAGTACAGTCGGGGAGCGCCGTTGCGCTCCCCATGAAATTGCCCCCAGAGGTGCCAGGAGCCTACCCTTGCCCCTGATGATCACCGTCGACGGGGAGGGTCCCGGGACCCCCAACTACGGACCCCACTGAAACGGAAGTCGTGGATTGCCGTCGTGCCCCCGTGAAGACAGAAGTCGGGGAGCACGATTGCGCTCCCCACAAAGACACTCCTGGGGCCCGGGATCCTCCACTCCAGGCCCCGGTGTGAGCGGAGAGGATGGGGGAGTGCCGCCGCACTCCCCCGTGACAAGAAGAAGGAGGGTGGAGTGCCGCCACCCTCCCCTGAAGCCCTGCCCAACCGGCTGCCTCGTCCGTGTCTGCCTGCAGGAGCGGGCATACCAGAATGGAGAGCCGGGTCCAGTGGAAGCACGCGAGGTTGGTGAGTCAGGGAGCTGGCGAGAGCAGCCGGGGGTGGGCTCCCTGAGATGCTCTCCAACTTAAGGGGATGCGGGGTGCCCGGGTAGGACCGGGCCCTCCAAGAAGTGCTGATGTGGCGAGGATGCCCACGAAGGCAGAGCAGCTCTCTCCGGATCAGCGGGGGAGTTGCTGCTCAGCTGTGCACGCGCTAGAAGAAGCGCCCCATAATGCCGGACAGGGCCCAGATAGGACTGCAAAGAAAGTGGCAAGTTCTTTGTCTGTGGTAGCCCCAGGAGGACAGGGTCACCACTATGTGGTGGCTAAAGGTGCAGGGGAAGATGAAGGAGCAACGCAGACTCCCCAGCACAAAAGAAGAATGTCACCCCCTAAGTCTCTGGGGACTTTACGGAAACAACCCATCAACAGTTCAGCCAGGCATCAATGCCAAACCTTGGCTGGAACTTTTGTTCTGCAGTTGGATGTGGGTGTTTGGAACTGCACCACAGTGTGAGGGGCTGAAATTGTGATATCTTTGGAGAGGCATCAAGTTGTACATTTACATGATGCTGTTCCTACAGGGGACTGGAAGCCACATTTAATATTTGAAAGGCTAAGTACATTGGAAGGGTGCCTGGTTGTAATTGCATAATTCTGTGATTATAAATGTGATGCTTTTTAGGAGCTGTGATTGACTTGCATTATACCTGTAATAAGATATCGTAAGTACTGTCATTCTAAGTGATGCCGAGACATGTATTCTTGCTATTGCGTTAGCTGAACAACCCAGCTGTTAGCCACTGTGATTTAAGTGGGTATACTGTATGGACAATATGAGATGCTCTGTCAGGGTTAAGTGTCACTATGGCAGGTGTTCCCATTATAAATGCTTGTTGAGATAATGGGGTGGGCCACCACAGGGATGGTGCCAGTGGGAAGGGCCCTCGCTCCAGGTTATAGTCAACCCCCTGCATTTGGGAGTGAGTGGTGGTATTAGACCCCCCCCCTCGGGAGGGGTTGTGATGTTACACAATGTCAAGAAGTATTTCCAACAGCTTATGTATATTTGTAAATTGATGCATAGTATTGAGTAGCGTGTATGTACTCTTCTTTTTTATAAAGCTAAGTACAGACTGGACAATCAATTATTGAGTGTTATTTCTTCGTATCTGTAAATGGCGATTACTAGCCCACACCACCTTCCTTGAGTAAGCCTTAGACTGCTCTGCAACGCTACCCTCTGAAAGTCAAGCGCTAAAATGGGGTGTTTGGTTCCCAGTGAAGGACAAATGTAGACATATTGTTTGTGCAGGCTTCACAAATAATGCCTCATAATCAACAGCATGCATGTGCGCTTGACTTCCAGGTCCATGGAGAAGCTGTGACCTAAACTCATGAATAGCTGGTTACTCACAAGCTTTATTTTGTGTAAAGCTAGCAAATATCACAGGAAGGTGCCTTGTTTTTATTTTGTTTGCTTCTGGTCATATCTCTGTTTTCCATTATCTAGCACTCTAGGTTGTTCCATACCCTCCTACTCTGTGTCAAACCTTGTAGGCAGGGGTTTATGTTGTTTAATATATCAAAACCTGCAGAAAAGCCCTAAGACATGGTTAGCATTTCTTGAGCTACTAAGAATGTTTTGCACCAAAGGCTTTTGTTCATAAGTTACTAAAGAATTTTGGATTGTTGTGCTCATTTTTATTTAGCAGTGTTTATATTAAGGAATGGTTTTATTTATAAAAATAAAGGCACTGGATGGATATTTGTATTGAGTGCTATTAACGTGGCATGCTGAGTTCTGATTGTCTAGCCCACATTACCTTATGAAGTAATCCTTGGACTACGCTACCTCACTGTCCTAAGAGGCAAGGACTAAAGAGAGAGCCTCTGTCTTCAGTTTATGCTCAAAGTATAGTCCCACTAACCTCTGATTGCCCTGCAATCCTCCAGCTGAATTTTCACAGGAATCAGGACTAGTACTTTGGGCTAGTTACTGTCGCATAACTCACCGTAACAGCTACATTTCAGTATTGTTTTATGTCTGATGGCAACCATAATAATTCTTCAATTGTGGTAAGGAAGAGCTTTTTGCTTTGTTTATTTTTTTGAATACTTGATCATTTTGGTAGAGAACCTCCACTTGATAAAAACCTTTTCAATTAATATTTTGATTTTTTTTTTTAAATACTTAAAAAGGTGCCTAGAGTTTGCTAGTAACCCTGCCCTCATTGCATGCTGGACCATAATGTTTCCTCACCAAAGGCCAAGCCCTTCATCGAAAGACTGAAAGCAGTGCCCAGTGGCTTATCAGGAGAGTGTTGCTGTATGCAGTTCATCATCAATGCCCCGATTCTGCTCACTAAACAAGGTCAGAGTATATGCCCAGCAAACATAATCTGGGAGTGGGACACTGAGTAAAGGTCTTGAATGAGGGTCTAAGCTTGAGCCAGTGACAGATGGACATGGCTGGAAAATGTAGTTAGTGTTTCAGCAGCAGAGGCATTGGTCACAGTCCTTTTACTTAGAGCTTGCTGGTGAAGGTCATAGGTCATGCCAATGGCCTCTGTAGGAATATTTGTTGGATTTAAGTCTTGACTGAAGGTGAGCATCTGTGATTATTTTGGGAAGTATATGCCCGTGCCAACTCAATAAACCCACTGTGGTTAGGTCAAAAAACTGTTCTGAAAGAATCTCTGCCCAAACCCTGCTAGCTACAGCACAAGCAGGGGACATTACCCATAGGAGTGCATGCTAGGATCAAGTAGCACTACCAGCCCAACAAATTTAAAGTAAGGAACACAACACAATAATAAAAGAAAGAAACATTTAATGAGAAAAAAGACACAACCATCATCAAACTGGCTAAGGTGAATCAGAGATATAGCTAGTCAAACTTTTACTTTCAGACATCGTCTGGTCTTCTTTCATCAGATGGGTCCACTTGGAGGCAGATGTCCACCTGCTTTTTGTGTCCCTGAAAAAGGTAAATAGGAGGCCAGCAACATCAACCTTGGAGGTCAATTCTAGTCCCTGGGTGCCAGCATGATTCAGGAGTCTTGAGTCCTTGTGTGAGTCTGACAGCAGGAGACAGAAGTCAGGATTCTTCTTCAAGCAGGACCTTCTTCTTCAGATGGAACCTTCCCAGTCTAAGGAATGTTCTGAAAAGGCGGTGGTTGAGGCGCTAGATTTGTTCTGTGCACTAGCCAGTGAATGGTGATAGTCCACTACCCAATCCTAACTAATGTCTAGCAGTCATTCCACTTCCCTTTGCAGCACTTCTTCTTTGGCTTACTGTAAAATGTTCCAGGATTCCTTATTTCAACACTTCCACTGCCTTCAGCTTCTTGGTCATCCCCCTGTTTGATAGGGTAGAACCTGGCTTACTCTCCTTCTATGGCAGGAGCCTGATTCTCTAGTAGAGTCATGTGGATGAATAGGAAAATCTTTACCTGGCATCTCCAAGTCAAAAGAGGTAGAGTTAAAGCTGCCCTTTGTTCTACTAACTGTTCCTGTCCACACCAAGATAGCCGATCCTTGCTACGTGGTCAGCAGTTAACACCCACTGGCCTTCCCTTGGCCCATAGGTAGGGGTGGGCGGAACTTTCGGAGTTTTACTCCACAGAATTCTGTGGAGTTACATAGAAACTGTGCGAGATTCTGCGGCGTTCCACCGACCCCTCAATAAAACCTAACACGTGTAACTTAACTGCAACTGGTCACCTACTGTCCCTTACTGGATGACTTACCACCTCTGTGCCTGCTTCAATCACTCACAGTACCTCCCCGATGCCCTCTGTCGACTGACCTGCACCACGGTAGGCCACTCATGGTGTCCTCCATGCCAGCTCAATGCACCACTCATTGGGAGAGTGGACAGCACCTCCTGGCTGCAGTGAAGCCTCACTTGCGCCTCAGCCACAGATCCTCACTTGGGTTTGCCTCTGCCACTTCCCTGCAGGCCCGTAGTGCAAACAAAATAGTTGACAGGCGCCTTCTACTCTTGAGGAAGTGGTGCAAAAGATCCCGCAAGGCAAACAGAGGTTGGTAGTCTTCCCTGAAATCCTTGCCTGCAGCCGGTTTCCCCTTGATTCCTGAGATGACATAATAACAGCTGCATGTTGGGATTTGAGTTTTTTTTGGGCTGGATCCCACTATTGAAGCTCAACAGCCCATCAAGACCGAGTACAATCCCGTGGAATGTGCGCCAGTGGTTTGTAGTTGGAGGATCAAAGCCAGGGCGATGGCCATATTAAGATCAGGCGAGACGTCTTTGATTCAGTGTGAATCTGGTTAACTCCATATGACGATTGATTTGAATTTTTCGGTGCAAAGATAATTTTAAACTACTCCTCAGTATCAGAGTGTTCGATTATGCGATGCCGGGTTTGAACTCTGAATCAAAGATTAAATCCATGAATTTTACTGTTTGAATCAACATCAACAATAATGAAGCACAGGAAAAAACTGACACGCACTCAGATCAACCCAAATGTGTGTGCGAAAATAGAAACATATATATATATATACACAACACATCTCGAATGCTCAAAATCTAGCAATAGAAAAAGCAGAGTGCAATTATGCCTATAACATGACCAGACAATATCTTCCTAGAACACATCAGCATCTTTGACTGGAAACGTCACCCTGGTGCACGAGCCCTGCTTCGTGGAAGCACCCAACAGCACGTGCCAAGCAACCAGCAAGGGCTGGCTTCCAAGTGCCACTGTTTAAATTCCCACTCTCCTCTTGCACCGGCACCTGTGTTATTTGATGCATGGTGTTATCATACGGGAACGCTGTCTGCATTACAGCGCTTAAACTGTATATACTTTTGTGTGCATTTTGTCCTAGGTACAAGGCTTGCTACGGACACTGTTTGCTTAACCTAGGGCAGGAGCTAGTGATCACGCATTCCAGGCTTAAGGCGTGTTTACTTCTTTCCGCTTTCACCTCTACCCCTGGTCAATCAGTTCCTTAACCTCTGAGCCAATCAGTTCGTCTCCACCCTATTTATGAAAATTCTGATGTTACTTTTAAGTTTGATTTTAGTAACTATGCAGGAAAAAAATTCTAGCTTTTTTGTAGACTTTTCAAGGAGATGGTGGAAAATAAAGTTTGTAATCACACTTGTGGTCTATTATGACAAGTATGGACAGGCATAGACAGTGAACAATCTTTTGGGTTTTATTTCAGCGCGAGGGCACACTATCCTATTATGTAGGATACCCTATTTTTATATATTAGTACTCTTCTTTGTGAGCTTGAAGGCACACTTTAAGGGTGACTTATGGAGCAGGGCGGCTGGAATTATGCGGCAGAGGTTGGTCAACCAGGTGTTAGTTGGGCTGTATTCGTTCAGTGCAGCCTACCTGGATGACATCGCAGTGTTCAGCTCCACGTGGGAGGAACACCTGCGCCACCTCTGGGAAGTGTTGATGGCGCTGCAGAGGGCAGGCCTCACGATCAAGGCGAGTAAGTGCCAGATCGGGCAGGGTTCAGTGGTGTACTTGGGGCACCAAGTTGGGAGTGGCCAGGTGGCACCCCTTCAACCCAAGATAGAAACCATCCTGAATTGGGAGTCGCCCAAAACCCAGACAGAGGTGAGAGCCTTCCTAGGTCTCACCGGGTACTACAGGAGGTTTGTCAAGGGGTATGGCAACATTGTTGCCCCCTTGACAGCGCTGACTTCAAGGAAGCAGCCCAGGAAGATGATTTGGACTGACACCTGTCAGAAATCTTTTGAGGCCCTGAAAGCTGCTATGTGCACAGCGCCCGTGCTTTTGGCTCCCAACTTCTCCAAAGAGTTTATCGTTCAGACAGACGCTTCAGAGCATGGTGTGGGGGCTGTTCTTTCACAGATCAATGAAGAGGGCCTAGATCAACCTGTAGCCTTCATTAGCAGGAGGTTACAACCACGGGAACAGAGATGGAGTGCTATTGAGCGTGAGGCATTTGCTGTGGTCTGGGCGCTGAAGAAGCTAAGACCCTAGAAAAACAATGAGAGAGAAAGGGTTTTCAAATTTGGGGTACTCCTAGTCCCCTGGATCAAACTAAACAAACAATAGGAGGAGTACACCCTCAAAGGTAACTCAATACCTCAGAGATAAAGAGAGGTGCACTGAAAGGGAAGATTTTTCCTTTCTTATAGAAGACCCCTCACTCACCAGCCTAGTTGGTGACATGCTTCATCATCGGGGTCCCACCCGGATAGCCGAGTGCCATCTGGGTGTGCTGTGACACCTGATTACAGTGGAGCTGGTATTTTTTCTTTTTTTGTGGTGCAAGTGCAGGAGGTGAATTAAAAATTGGTCAGATTATTCTCTCTATCAAAAAACATTTTTTTTATTCTGGAGCAACTGAACAATATTAAAAATGATCAGGGAATACCATGTGAGGTTAGATTGACCAGAGGTATCGACAAAAAAGTGTGAGGTGAATAAAAAATGTGAAGTAGGTCTACATGTTTCAACCTTTAGGGAAAACTATCCAGGTTTTCGTCAGGACCGATGTTCCTAACCAGGGCGGTCTACACACGATAAGGTGTACCCTACCCTTGGTTAGAGTAAAAATCCCCTCATGTACTTACAGTGGGGTAATCCTTACTTGAATTTCTTAAGGAAATGTACCTGTGAAAAAAAAGAAAGAAACAATATATACACAACATGATCCGTTATGTAAGCAACTGTCGTTTCAGGCTCCTCTCAGTCGTCAACCAATATTATTAGAACGTGAGTACTGGTGACTAACTATACAGTCATACTATTTAATCAACTTAAGTGAATTGATATCATCGTGCTACGTTGTGATTTACAAAACGCAAACACTATATCGGGCTTAAATTCACCCGTGATCACTATATCTATCCCAATGAAACAGACAAGTGATTTTGTGCACTCACAAGAAAAATACTGTGGTGCACATTTTAAGCGACGAGTGGTCAAGTGACTCGCACGGGTGCCATTCGTCCCACATAAGAAACACACTGCCTGTAACTGATTCGTACTGACGTGGGTGTCTGTAATCACAACTGAATAAGTCAAAACTAAACAACATAAAAGAGCACACTCGTGAACATACGTGCGAAGAACATGAGAGAAATTGAGGATGTGAGAAAAGCCGTAAGGGCCAGCCTTACTAGCGTTGCGATGAAAGCGTGCCTCGAGGATGCCGAGGTCACGTTGCAAAATCCTACCACAATCTACAAATGAAAAATACGTGGTAGGTGGTTAGGTAGGGCGGCATAAGGCAAAGGGACCGGCTCTGTGGTGCCCACCCACATAGAGTGAAGGAACTTACTTTGTGGAAACACGGCCCTGCTATTATGCCTAAACCGCGACCCGCAACGGCATCCCGTCAATGAACGAGATACAGTGTATACCGATGCGGAAGTAAAGTACATCCGGGTTGATGGCCATAGGAGGGAAAGGAGCCAATCAATGCTGACGAGCTCTCGGGGAAAGGGCCAATAGCAGACGCTCACTAGGAAAAGGGGGCGTGATGGTAGTTACAGCGCACAATCAGTCCCTGTGATTAGAGGGGAAGCGCTCTTGGTATCCAAGGACGCTACAGATATTAAACCAATAGGGAAAGGGAGGGAGATGTAAATAATTAACGCTCACCTCGCGGTAACATGAAAGGAATATATTAAAAAAAGGGGGGGGGTGCGTTGGTGAACAGCGAGCAAATAAATAAACCTGCAAATAAAATCGAAAATTCCAGGTTTTTGAATAAACATGATGTAGGGCAAAGGTGTCCCAATAACCCAACTAAGGGACCAATGTTCTAAAAAACAAATGAACAACAAAGGCAGGTATCCCAATTGATTACTCAAATGAGGTGATGGTAATAGTAACCCAGTAATCGAATTCAGCACAAAAGGACTCATAATTAGAAGGAAAAAACGGACAAACAGGACAGTCACTCAAATGCAGTGGTGGTAGGTTCCCATGGGTAAATCAAAACAGAAGATGTTAACAATTAGCCAGATAAGTGTTAATCTATTTTGGAAGGACAGAGTTCCATGGAATGTTATCATTCAATCCACTTCTGTGAGTGGAAAGTCTATACACCCAGCGTTGTTCTTTTTCAAACAATCGTTCTTGCATTTTCTCTCCTGTCTTTATCTGTTCAATGACGGTCCATCTCAGATCGTTAGTTGTATGGCCCTTCACAAGAAAGTGTTCTGTGAGTTTCGTCATTGATTTCTTGCACCTGATAGTGCTGCGGTGTTCACAAATTCGCTGTTTAATTTTTCTGCTCGTCATGCCCACATATTGAAGTTTACAGGGGCAGATAATCCTGTAAACTACGTTTGTACTGTTGCAGTTAGTGTGTGTTCTCAGGGTCCATACCTTGCCTGGTTCTAGTTCTAAAGTTTTTGCGTTGTCTGTAAGATGACAGACGCTACAATTGCCACATTTGTAGTGTCCAGTGATATCCGGTAGACCCCACGCATTGAGGACAGTAGTCTGTTGTGCTTGAACTGTCACTTTAGGGCGTGTGTTAACTAAAGTGTCCTTTAGGCTTCTAGATTTTCTGTAAGAGAATAGTGGTTTCTCCCATTTAAGGTTGCCAGTATTAAGAATTGTCCAATGTTTGTTGATAGATTTAGTAACCAAATTAGATTGCGTATTATATGTAGTTACACAAGTCAACGGTGACGTGGCCTCTTTAGTGACTCTATTTTCCAGTAGTGCCGTTCTTGGTTGGTTTCGTGCCCGTTTCTGGCATTTGGTGAGAATTCTCTCAGGATAGCCTCTTGCTCATAGCTTGGTAGTGAGATCAAGGGCTTGCTTCTTGTAATCCATGATTTTGCGGCAATTACGCCGTAGTCTTAAATACTGGCTATATGGAAGATTTTCTCTCAGAGGCCTAGGATGGAAACTTTCAAACCTCAATAAGTTGTTCTTGGCTGTGGGTTTGTAATGAGTTCTGGTTTCAAGACGGTCGTTTTCCTTAGTGATCACAACATCCAAAAAGACCATGGTGTTCTGATCTTTAGTGTGGGTGAATTTCAGATTGTGATTACAGGTATTGATCCACTGACAGAATTCGGACAGGATGTCTTCTGGACCTTGCCAGATTGCAAGGACATCATCAATATAACGTTTCCAGAAGGTAATATATCTGAAAAATGGATTCTGTTCATTGAGTATAAATTTCTTCTCAAAGTCAAACACATAGAGTCCGGCCACGCTCGGATCGAATGTGCTTCCCATCGAAGTACCCCTCGTTTGAAGGTAGAGGGTACCTTCAAATTCAAAGAAGTTCTTCTTTAAGGCCAGTCTGGCACATTCCAGAATGAAGTTCTTAGGTGTTCGATAGGTCCAGTTCGTGGCATCAAGGGTGCTCCTGAGAACTTCGAGGGTGTCATCCTGGGGAATGCTAGTATATAAGCTTTCGATATCGAAGCTCACCAATATCGTGGTATCATTAACTTTGATATCCTCCAGAAGTTGAAGCAGGCTCTTGGTATCTTGTAGATATGTAGTGGTGTTTTGAACAATTGGTTTGAGGAAGACATCACAGAAACGTGACAAAGGTTCCAACAAAGAGCCAATACCCGATACTATGGGTCTACCAGGAGGGGAGAGTTTGTTTTTATGCATTTTTGGTAACATGTAGAAATATGGAATTTCCCTTCACTCGCACACAGAAAAATAGCCTCTTGTTTAGAGAAATGCCCCTGGGCTTCAGCCTGGTCGGTAAGAGATCTTATCTCTTGTTGCAAATCTGCAGACGGATTAGTACTTATTTTCTGATAGTTCTTATTATCTGATAGCAACCTTAGGCATTCATTGCAATAGGCTTCTTTATCTTGAATCACAACCCCACCTCCTTTGTCGGCTGGCTTGATGACAATAGTTTCACAGTTTCACAAGCTTTCGATTGCTGCGTTTCCCTCCTTACTGATGTTTTGAAAAGGTTGTTTAGGTTCAAGATTTTCAATATCATTGAAAACTGCCTGTTCAAAGGCCGAGACTTCAACTGGAATTGTATGGGGTGGAGGTATGAATGTATACTTAGGTCGTAGTCTTGTTTCGTTTGGATCTTGTTCAGTTGATCTCTCACCTTGTTTCTTAAAGAAAGCTTTTAATTTCAGTTTCCGAAAAAAGGCAGCGAGTTCACAATGGAGTTGGAATTTATCAAGCCTCGAAGTAGGCACGAAACCTAAACCTTTGTTGAGTACTCTCTCTTCAACACATGTCAGCGGTCTTAGAGCCAGATTGGTTACTAAGTTCGACTGTTGCTGGTCCCCGCTTTGGCTTCTAGTGTTCTGCTCTGTGTGTTGGGGCCCACTGGGTCCTCCTCTTCCCAATGTACCTGGTTCATCCCTCTTCTTCGACCTCTTCCCCTTCTGCCCCTGCCTAAAAAAGGTGGCCTGTATGAATTCGGTGGAAACAGGGGCTGTGGGAAGGGTGGTTGCCATCCATACATTGGGTAGTGTTGTGGCTGATTGAAAGGGCCTTGGAAGTTCTGCAGCATTTGGGTGTTGAAAGTGGGCCAATTTCCCTGGGCCCTATTCCTTCCTCTTTGTTTCTGTCGGTAACTACTTGTACTTGAATTGCTACTGGCAGTAGAATCGTTACTGGACCGTTAGCTAAGACCCTACCTGTTTGGGTCTCACATCCGGGTTCAGACAGACCACAGGCCCCTCAGATGGTTGATGCATATGAGGTGTGAGAATCCAAAGTTGTTGAGGTGGTCCATTTCCCTACAGGGTATGGATTTCACGGGGGAACATCGCCCTGGTACAGATCACGCCAATGCTGACGGTCTGTCCAGATTTTTCTGCCTTAGTGATGAGGAACTCCCTGGGGTGGGGTAGTTCTCCCCACTTTTCAGCTGGAGGGGACACGTGATAGACCTGGCACCTTGGCGTGAGTCTCCCTTCCACTTTTTGTCGCTGTGCCTCACGTGTTTTTATGGTGTTGCCCGCTCAGAGCCCTGTGCCACTGCCAACCAGTGCCACAATGCAAGTGCTCCCCATTTAAAATGTATGTGTTGGTTGGATTCCATGATTGGCTTATTTGGTTTACTGTCAGACCCCAGTAAAGTGCACCAGGAGTGCTCAGGGCTTGTAAATACAAATGCTGCTGGCGGGCTTGCAGCACTGGTTGTGCCACCCACAGAAGCGGCCTAGTAAAATGTGTCTGCCATTGCAGAACCTGCGTGCAGTCTGGTACTGTCATGCTGACTGGGCAAGTACACCCACTTCCCAGTCCCTAAACCTTCCCTTAACTTCATATTAGTCACCCCTATGGTAGGCCCAAGGGCAGGGTGCATTGTAAGCATAAGGTAGGACAAGCCCTGATGTGTGTGGCATGTCCTAATAGTGAATTACAGCTATTTTCGTTTTTCACTATTGTAAGGCTACCTGTTCTCCATAGGCCAGAATGGGCTGTTAGAATTGTTACATCCTATGATCCTAACAGACCCAGGGAACATGGTAGAAAATCGAGTTTAGTATGCCTGAACTCAGAATAATAAAATACATCTTTTAGTAAAGTTTATTTTAATATTCTGTGTTTGCAAATACCACTTTTAGAAAGTTGGTATTTGCTTGCCTAACCATTTCAGCCAGCCTCTCCTATGATGTGTATCTGCCTGTCTGGTTTGTGTGAGTGACAGGGCTGAGGAAACCCAGAGGGGCAGGGCTAGGTAGCCTGGTGGTGAATAGAGAGATTGACATCCAGATGGGTGGGCGGAGTGCACCTGGACTCTGAATAGGGCTGTGTTCTGCCACCACAATGCTGGCTCCACCTCCTGTGGAGCGGCTGATGTCTCTGCCCTGCAACCTGAATAGAAAGGCAGAGTCATGTCAACAAAGTGCTCAAGAACTGGTTTGGACTGGGCAAAGGCCCCTCTACCCCAGAGGAACAAAGGAATTAGGGGTATAAGTATTGGGACCCTGCTCCCAAGAAATTAGATCCTGCATGACAAGAAGAACCTCTGCCTGAGGAGAAGGAACTGGGAAAGCTGTAAGGAGGAGTACTGTCCCTGACCTGGGGGATTGGCCTGCAGTGGTTGCCTTGCTGCTGATAGGAGAGGAGAAAGACTGCAAATACTTTATTTCAACTTGTGCTTAAAAGATCTCCAAGGGCTTGTGCTGAGCTTGCCCCCTGAACGAAGTCCCAGGACCAGTGGACTTCACCCCCCAGCTCCCCAGAGTCTTTTGGAAGTGCCTGCTGCTGTTGGTGGCCTTCTGAGGGACTGTGTGTCGCAAGGAGCTGGAAGCGCGACTCAAGAAGGAGAAGCGTGCCGCCGTCGGAGCTGTTGTCGTCGCATCTCGCAAAGGGTGTCGCCGCTGCAGCATCGCATCGAGCGGAAGCGTCTCGCATCATTCCGGAAGTGTCTCGCAACGCCGAAGAAGCGCGTCGCCATCGCAGCCATCATAGCTGACGCATTGCACCGCATCAAGAGAAGAGTCTCGCATCGAGGAAGAAGCGTGTCGCCATCGCAGCCATCGTAGTTGTCGCATTGCACCGCATCAAGAAAAGCGCCTCGCATCCACGGAGAAGTGTGCCGCCGTCGGAACTGCTGTCGTCGCATCGCGTAAAGGGGTGACGCTGCTGCAGCATCGCATCGAGCGGAAGCGTCTCGCAAACGTCGGAGAAGAGTGCCGCTGCCAAGGCCGCTGTCATCGCATCGCGTAAAGGGGTGACGCCGCTGTAGCTGACGCATCGAGTCGAGTCTTCTCGCAACATCGGAGAAGCGTAGCGCATCTGGAAGATCTTCACGTCTTTATTTCTTTGCACCAAAAACTTCATCGCACCAGCATCGTTGCAACACTTTCGTTGCCCTGCGTGTCGCATCTAAGGTACATTGACTTAAAGTGTCGCATTTAAGAACTTAAGAGAACTAAGCAAACTTCTACCATCTAAAGTAACAGTATTGTGTATTTTTGTCGTTTAATGGTCTTGTGGTAACTCTATATAAAGAATCCTTATTTTTAATATAAAAACCTGTGTGGTGTCCATTTGTAGTGTTGTCACTTGGTTACTGTATGTGTTCACAAATGCTTAACCTATAACGCTCTGAGATAAGCCTTGTCTGCTCGCGCCAAGCTACCTAGAGGGTGAGCAGGGTTTATTTTAGGAGTGTATCCCCTTACCCTGACTAGAGGAAAGGTTCCCTGCTTGTCACAAGTACCTACCTGTGCCAACCAGAGAACCCGGATTCTAACAGCCTGAAACAAGAGGGCAGAGCAGAACTCTGCAAAAGTCCACAGAGTTTTTATGCAACTTAGCGGAATTCTGCATAGTGCAACTCTACGAACTCTGCCCACCCCTAACCGCGATAGAGCATGGGCCGGATACAGGAGCCCAGGTAGGCCCACTAAACAAGAGTATCTTAAATCCTAATTGCAGAGCGTTGCAAGGTCCCATGTTGCGGATGCTTGGTGTAGCGGCAGCTCCAAAGAGCTGCAGCAGCGAAGTCAAGCCTTGTGACTGGGATGCATTGAGCTGTGGTGATTCCGATGCGAGGCCTTGTGTCGGAGATGTGTTACGCAGAGGCAGTTCTGACAGGCTGCAACTGTGATGCAAAGTCATGAGTCAATCAATCAGGAATTTGTAAAGCGCAGTACTCCCCCGTGAGGCTCACCAGGCACTGGGGGAGGGGGGTGATTTTGGACACAGTGTTGGTTCCGACAGCCTTGCGTGGAGGTGCATCATGCTGCAAAGCCTGTGGTGTCCCAGTGGCTTCAGGACGGGAGGTCGTCCGACTGACCCTTGGAGATTCTTCTAGGAGTCCTGGGGCACAGGTCAGGAGCAGCAGCAGAAGAGTCTTGATGCAGCAAAGCAGGTCGTGGGCAGAAAGCTCCTTGGTCAGCAAGGCAATCTTGGGCAGCATGTCAGCCTTCACACAGCTGGGTCGTCCTTCTTCTTGCAGGGTTCACTGGTCCAGAAGCAATTTGAGGAGTTTGCCCACTTTGAAGTAGTAGAAGGTTCTGGACGATTCCACCGCCAGAGGTTATTGGAATTTTCTGCCTCCCTGCCCTTGTCTCCAATTGTCTGGGGTCACAATAGACTAGTGTCCAGCCCTTTGTGAGTGTGCTCAGGAAGGGCCTTTGTGGTGTACAAGTGTGGTAAGTGACAGCTTCTCCACCTCATCAAGTCAGAGATAGTCCATCCTGCCAACCAATATGGCCTTTAATTCTCTGTCTGAGAGCAATGCACAAAGATCAACTGCCAGTGAAACATACTCATGTGAAACAGTAAACATTGGCTGCAGGCACCAAATAGTTAGGACAAGAAAATGACAACTTTGTAAAAGTGTAATTTTCAAAATTGTGAATAAAAATCCAATTTTGTCATTAAATGGAGCTTTAAATTAAAAATCTTTAGAAAACAAACCTAACATTTCAATTGAACGATTAAAAGTTATTAATTATAAGGGTATTACGTTAACCCCATGTTATCCTATGGGAGAGGTAGGCCTCACCGTAATGAAAAACGAATATTGGAGTTTTTCATTACCAGGACATGTAAACTTTAAAAGTACAAGTCTAATTTTTGTAATGTTCCCTGCCTTCTGGGATGTTTAGGGCCTGATCTAGGAGTGACGAATATGTAATAAAAACAGAGGTTTGGGCCTGGTTTGGGCCTGGCGAGAGTGTTGTCGTGCCAGGTCGAAATGGCAGTTTAAAACTGCACACACATGCTGCAATGGCAGGCCTGAGACATGCTTAAAGGGCTTTTTAAATGGTTGGCAATCATTGCTGCAGGTCCACTAGTAACATTTAATTTACAGGCACTGGGTACATGTAGAACCACTTTACTAGAGACTTACATGTAAATTAAATGTATCATATGGGTGTAAGCCAATTTCACCATGTTCAAAGGAGAGAGTACAAGTACTTTTGCACTGGTTAACAGTGATAAATTGCCCTAAAGCAGCAAAAACAAAGTAACATGAAGATGGAAGGCAAAATGTTGGGGGAAACCCACTCCTAGCATATCAGGTCTAATAGAGTCCTTAAAAGACGTGCTGATTCCTGGCAGTATTTATACATTTGTGTGGACTGGCGGCTTATCAATTTATCATATTAGCTCTTAATGTTGTGTATGGGGGTCTAGAATTCGACCCTGGATTCACAGATCCCTGAGTGCACAAAAAAAATGACAAGATAGTTTTACATTTTACACAATTTGGGCCTAATTCTAAGATGGGCAGATGAAATGTAGCATGATATGGAGCTAAACCTACAGATTCTAGATTGTATCTCAACACCTGAATCCAATCATTACAAATTTTGGTTACTGGAGTGCAAATAACAAGCGGGTTCAGAAATTACTATGTTGTTTGCTACAGGTTGCAATTTGATGTTGTACAAATAGGCCTTTTAAATGGTAAGTACATCGATTCAGTGCTTGGTGCTGTATTGTCCTAAGCACAGGCAAGTGCAAAATGTTAGTAAATAACCTCCAGAGTGTGACATTTATTATTGAAGTGAAATCCCACATGTTGACAGCTCATTTTGACTAACTTTTTTAAACTAGTAAAAAGGCAAGTGACCGTTATAAAAAAAAGTATGTGTCTAGGATGCATTTTCGTTCACACTATGTCAAGGAACCAATCATCACCAAAGACAACACAAACATTTATACCTTACTGATTGGCATGAGCTGGACAACAATAATATGTGGCCAGATGTTATCTGTTAACTGGCTACCCCAATTGTCTCACCTTGAAAGTGTTTTCACTTCCTGTGGCAACTGTAATTATGAATAGATATTTCTGATTTTAATATTGCATTGAAGTTCATTCCAAGGGGACTCTGCTATTGATTCCCTTTCTCTTATGGGAGTGATTTGCTGACAGTAGGTGGATGTACATACTGCTTCAGTTTTTTTCTGGTTAAATATTTTAATCCAGGGATTCCTTCTGCTGAACTCTTTCCTAAAAGCAAATTCATGGTTGCCAATTCACCAAGATGCCAGGGGTAGCAGAAGTGACATCACATATCCTTTGACCTTAATGACAAAATTGTTTAGTAACATCATATGACCTCGGACCATGAATTATTCCAGGAGGCCATGGCAAATGGCTTTAACCCTGATGACATCACAATAGTGATAACCCAGAATTTCCTTAACAAGTGCACGATTATTATACCAAAACAACACTGAAACTTGTTTATTTTAGATGCCATCTATATTAGGGTGCCTTCATGATTTTTTAATGTTCTGGGGTGTAATACTAGCCCTGAATTGCAGTAAATGTTTGAGGCAAGTGAACCAGACATCTTCTAAGAGAGTTGTGTTGTCCTACTCGGAAATTCTCCTTAAAAAAATGGGGGTCAAACAGTGCATTTTAAAGTACAACTTTCACATAGATTTGTTGAACATTCATGTCCTTTCATGGTGTGCCAAGCCAATGAAACACGACACTCCCCAGGAGTTGACCACATTTTTTCTAAATGTTCTATAGGTGCCCTCATATGCCAAAAATTACTTCCGTTGTACCAGGGCCAGCATTTTGTCATGGGTGTACACTTATGCCACAAATTACATACAATATACCAAAGTAAGTGTTGGACTTGGCCCTTTTTGCAGGGTCATCCCTAAACTTTTTGCCTTCCTCCAGTATTTTTTCTGACCTGTTGTTGGCTGTTTTATGACTCTGGGCACCTTACCACTGCTGATCAGTGCTAAGGTGCATATGCTCTCCCTATGGCAAAATGTATACATTGATTGGTTTCCATGTTTGGCTTATTCGGTTTACTATCAGCCCCTAGTAAAGTGCACCAGGAGTGCCAGGGCTTGTAAATGCGAATGCTGCTGGTGGGCCTGCAGCACTGGTTGTGCCACCCACAGAAGCGGCCTAGTAAAATGTGTCTAGGGTCTGCCACTGCAGAACCTGCGTGCAGTCTGGGACTGTCGCGCTGACTGCGCAAGTGCCCCCACTTGCCAGTCCCTAAACCTTCCCTTACCTACATATTAGCCACCCCTCTGGTAGGCCCAAGGGCAGGGTGCATTGTAGGCCTAAGGTAGGACATGCCCTGATGTGTGTGACATGTCTTAGTAGTGAATTACAGCCATTTTCGTTTTTCACTATTGAAGGCTACCTGCTCTCCATAGGCCAGAATGGGCTGCTGGAGTCACTACACGCTGTGACCCCAGTGGACTCATAGAGCATGGTAGAATGTCAAGTTTAGTATGCCTGAACTCAGGATGATAAAATACTTCTTGTAGTCAAGTCTATTTTAGTATCCTGGGTTTGTAAATACTACTTTTAGAAAGTTAGTATTTACTGACCTGACCATCTCAGTCCGCCTCTGCTGTGTGTATGTGTTCTGCCTGGCAACAGTAAGGAGCAGGGCTGGGGAATCCCCAGAGGCAGGTTGGCTGCCAGGTGGTGGGTAGAGAGATTACACCTGGATGGGTGGGAGGAGTACACCTTGACTCTTGAATAGACCTGTGCTCTGCCACCACAAAGCCGGCGCCACCCCCTGTGGGGCGGCTGATGTCTCTGCCCTGCTGCTGAAAGAAAAGAGCAGAGTCACCATAACAAAGTGCTCCAGAACTGGACTGAGCCAGGCCTAGGCCCCCTGGCGCTAAAGAACAAAAGAATCATGGTATAAAAGTAGGAGCCTGGCTCCTAAGAAATCAGAATCCTGTTTACCACAAAGAACCTCTGCCCGACTAGAAGGAGAAGAAGACGCTGGAGGAGCTGGCCTGCTGCTTGCCTTGCTGAGAAAGGAGAGGAAGAGACTTACTGAAAAGACTTTGCTACTTTGTGCTTGAACATTCTCCAAGGGCTTGATCTGAGCTTGCCCCCTGAACTGAACCCCAGGACCAGTGGGTTCTCTGTGCTTCTTGCTCATCCTCCAATTCGAGCCGTGTGTGCATCCCGCTGGAAAGAGGCTGCGCCCCTCATCGCCCCTCCTAGGGCCGTGACACTCAGAAGCTCGCCTGCCTCCAACCCGTGAGAGCCCTGCTCCGTCCCGAGCCGCTCTCTGTTCCCGGGCCAGGCCGCCTGCATCCCTGTCACCGCCTGCCATTGGAGTGCGCTGAACGCGCTATCACCCCTCCTGCCGGAAGCCGTCCGACGACTGTGATCTACGCCGGGTCATCCAGCTGCACTGACCGTGCCCTGCGACCCCGCTTCGCTATCCCCGGACACCTCAGGCCGCGCCGCCCCCGCTGTGGAGACCCTCCTGCACCGCCGTGCTAAAGGGTCGCGGGCCGCGCCTGCCTACTTGCCCACACCTGCTGATTGAGGACCCAAGAACACGTCCCAAGCTGAGAGTCGCACCGACCTGTGCCGACTCTCCACATCACGAAAGAAGTTCCAGTATCGGGCTCGGGGCCCGCAACGCCTTATTTCCCCGTTCGCAGGAGCCGATCTCTGTGAGTACTGGAACCACGAGTAACATTTGCAAGAGAACTACAAAGTATCCATTTGAAGCTACGAACAACGAACATTTGCCCGTTTTACAACCTGGTGGCATAGCGAAAACGTTATTGGTCTTGTGATAAGTCTGCTGAGATATATATACCTTATTTTTACATAAAGAATCGTATTTTTATATATATCTAAGTCTGGTGTCCGTTTCTGGGGGGATTGATGTATTTACTGTGTGTATGGTTGTAAGTGCTTAACCAACAACGCCTGAGGAATCGCCTTGGCTGCTCACGCCACGCACCTAGAGGGTGAGCAAGGGTCATTCGCGAGGGGTTATCCTGCGCCCTGACGTGGAGGAGAGGGTTCCTGCTTGACACAAGGGCAACCTTGCGCCAACCAGAGATCCCCGACTCTAACATTGTTGGCAGCGGTTGGGATTTCGGATTTGCACTTGTAATTTGCATACAGTGAATTATTAATCACCAGATAGTGAGAGCAGACCAAATAACGCAGCCACAGGTTTGTAATTGTTGAACTTTGTTGAGACATCTGCCATTACTGCAACCATGCCTGGCTCGCACTCCGCTGGAAGAGCACTCTCTGTGATTTCTGGAATAGATGAGGTGGATTGGGAGAGACTGGAAGGCTACACGATGGAGCAATTGAAAGGCTACAGTGTAAAATTCAGAGTCCCCCATGCTGGATGCAAGAGGAAGCCCCAGTACACCAAGGCGTTGAGAGCCTGGAAGGAGTCACGAGACCTACGGAATGCGGGGGACATCGTTCCACCCGACAACCTTGGGAAGCCCAGCAGAGTCCTGTCCCCAGAGGAGCTGGCAGACAGGGCAGCAGACAGGGCGCATGCAATGGAGATGGCAAAGTTGGCAGGACAAATGGAAATGGAGAAGCAGAAGTTGGCCTTGGAGGCACAACGACGCCAAATGGATCATGATCTAAAAATGAGGGAGTTGGATCGCAAGATCAAGAGTTTAGACCGCTCTCCCTCTGGTGGCAGCAATATTGAGTTTTACAGTGCTGAGAGAGTAGTACGCACACCCAGAGATGTGGCGCCTGACTTGAAGGAGGGGGTTAACATACACCAGGAGGTTCAAGGGCATGAGGTAGCTCCAGTAGTGCGCAGTGTCCCTGAAGGGAATAGGGTAACTGGCGCAGGGGTTCATAGTCCTAGTGGAGGGAGGGACACTCTACTGACTCTAGCTGAGAGGTACAGGGAGAGGGGTTCCCCCAAAATTGAAGTCCTGGTGGGTGAATGTGAAGACCGCCCAGAAGAGTGTGGGTTGTAGGACAGAGACAGTCCGATACTGTCTTGCCAGTCTCAGGAGAGTGGTGTGGTGTACGTGTGTGAGGCACTGGATGGTAAGGTGAAGGATAGTTTGGTTAACCCTGCTAGGGGGCTGTGTGATTCAATTGTGGGAGAGCATATTTTAAGTCCCTGTTTTCCAGAGCTATGCCAACACCTGTTGGAGAGTGAGTTCTCTGACCGCAGGGAGCTCACATTGGAGGCAGACCTTTTGGTGGAGTCCGGAGGGTCTGGAAAGGCATTGGGGAGTGATCCCACGATGAGTGGTCCAGGTATCTTCAAACCCAGTGTGGTGGAAGTGGCTCAGAGTAGCCCAGCTAGGTCCTGTAATAGTGAGAGGGGTGTAGGGCCTCACGTCCTGTCTGTAAGGGGAAGGAGTGAGAATGGGTTATGTCCCGGTAGTGCCCAACCTCAGTCTCAGAGCTTGGATGGTTCTTTGAGGGAACACCAGGTGGGGAGCCTAGTCTGTCCTGAGGGGCTGCCCGTCGTGCGGGATCCCCTAGTGTCTGGTGAGCTAGGAATGTCTGTAATCAGACCTCCATCAGTTCTGGTGTCTGGCAGTACCGCTCCAGTTGGGAGGGTGCAGAGGTCCAGATTGAGGGGTGAGAGGGGGAAAGAGTCCCCAGTGGAAGAACCAGTGGGTCAGGGGCCAGCCAGAAGGGCTGCGTCCCCCGTGAGTGACCATGGTGACACCACTTCTGTCCTGGGGGACCTTCAGGCACTGTCAGATGGACAGGGGTCGGGAGATCAGCGCCAGGCAGACTGTCGCACGACACAGGAGTTATGTGTCACCCTCAGGGGGGGCATGCGTGCTCCCCGGGAAGTCCTGGTGTGCCAGGTGAGCGTTCAGCCGCATGGGTTGGTCCCAGGGTTGTGAAGCCAGGTTCAGGTGTTGTCTGACCTGGAGGGTGGGACTACTGTAATCAGTGTCCTGACCCATGTTGCTTCTGGGGGTACCACGCCAGTTGGGAGTGGGAAGTACTCTGGAAGGGGGTGCAGAGGGAGGGAGTCCTCGCCTCTGACCCCGGCTCAACTGAAGGGTTTAGACCCCAGGTTGGAGGGCCAGGTTCAGGATGTCCCCCCGGACCTGGACGCCCAGTTGCAGGATAGAACACCTGAACTGGTGGGCGAATTGCGCAGGACACCTGCCCCAGGTGCCCTGGCAATTCTGGAAGGGGGTACCACTCCAGGTGGGAGGGTACAGAGCCCCAAGGAGAAGGACCGGGTGTGGGAGAGGCCACCCCAGTCTTGGGTCCAGCCGCCGGGTACAGTCCTGGGGCTGGTGGGTCAGTGCCAGGATGTCATACCTGACCTGACAAGGGGGAGAATGGACAAAGGGTGCCAAGCACCTGGGGCTACTGCCCTCCGCTCCCTGGCGCCACAGAGGATTGAGAGCCCTGAGAGGCATACGGCCTGGGTCTCATCCCTGACTACTGTCAGTGGCCACTGTAGCATTTTGCTGTCTGTCTGTTGGGACACACCTGTGGGCCAGTTAAGGTTAGGTGCTGTACAGGTGGTGTCCACAGGTGAGGAGAAGGGTTCCCCATGGATTGGCTTGGTGGGCCCTGAGAGTATGGATAGAGGGAGTCCGATAGGTTCAGATTGACGTAGAAATGGAGTCTGCCCCTGCAGTTGTGGGCCAGGTCCTTGTTCTATCGCCCCAAGCAGGGAAGACCATCACGGTGGTGATTGGTCTACCCTGCGTTTTGGCTGGAAGGGGGTTGTGTTGGACTTGGCCCTTTTTGCAGGGTCATCCCTAAACTTTTTGCCTTCCTCCAGTATTTTTTCTGACCTGTTGTTGGCTGTTTTATGACTCTGGGCACCTTACCACTGCTGATCAGTGCTAAGGTGCATATGCTCTCCCTATGGCAAAATGTATACATTGATTGGTTTCCATGTTTGGCTTATTCGGTTTACTATCAGCCCCTAGTAAAGTGCACCAGGAGTGCTAGGGCTTGTAAATGCGAATGCTGCTGGTGGGCCTGCAGCACTGGTTGTGCCACCCACAGAAGCGGCCTAGTAAAATGTGTCTAGGGTCTGCCACTGCAGAACCTGCGTGCAGTCTGGGACTGTCGCGCTGACTGCGCAAGTGCCCCCACTTGCCAGTCCCTAAACCTTCCCTTACCTACATATTAGCCACCCCTCTGGTAGGCCCAAGGGCAGGGTGCATTGTAGGCCTAAGGTAGGACATGCCCTGATGTGTGTGACATGTCTTAGTAGTGAATTACAGCCATTTTCGTTTTTCACTATTGAAGGCTACCTGCTCTCCATAGGCCAGAATGGACTGCTGGAGTCACTACACGCTGTGACCCCAGTGGAATCATAGAGCATGGTAGAATGTCAAGTTTAGTATGCCTGAACTCAGGATGATAAAATACTTCTTGTAGTCAAGTCTATTTTAGTATCCTGGGTTTGTAAATACTACTTTTAGAAAGTTAGTATTTACTGACCTGACCATCTCAGTCCGCCTCTGCTGTGTGTATGTGTTCTGCCTGGCAACAGTAAGGAGCAGGGCTGGGGAATCCCCAGAGACAGGTTGGCTGCCAGGTGGTGGGTAGAGAGATTACACCTGGATGGGTGGGAGGAGTACACCTTGACTCTTGAATAGACCTGTGCTCTGCCACCACAAAGCCGGCGCCACCCCCTGTGGGGCGGCTGATGTCTCTGCCCTGCTGCTGAAAGAAAAGAGCAGAGTCACCATAACAAAGTGCTCCAGAACTGGACTGAGCCAGGCCTAGGCCCCCTGGCGCTAAAGAACAAAAGAATCATGGTATAAAAGTAGGAGCCTGGCTCCTAAGAAATCAGAATCCTGTTTACCACAAAGAACCTCTGCCCGACTAGAAGGAGAAGAAGACGCTGGAGGAGCTGGCCTGCTGCTTGCCTTGCTGAGAAAGGAGAGGAAGAGACTTACTGAAAAGACTTTGCTACTTTGTGCTTGAACATTCTCCAAGGGCTTGATCTGAGCTTGCCCCCTGAACTGAACCCCAGGACCAGTGGGTTCTCTGTGCTTCTTGCTCATCCTCCAATTCGAGCCGTGTGTGCATCCCGCTGGAAAGAGGCTGCGCCCCTCATCGCCCCTCCTAGGGCCGTGACACTCAGAAGCTCGCCTGCCTCCAACCCGTGAGAGCCCCGCTCCGTCCCGAGCCGCTCTCTGTTCCCGGGCCAGGCCGCCTGCATCCCTGTCACCGCCTGCCATTGGAGTGCGCTGAACGCGCTATCACCCCTCCTGCCGGAAGCCGTCCGACGACTGTGATCTACGCCGGGTCATCCAGCTGCACTGACCGTGCCCTGCGACCCCGCTTCGCTATCCCCGGACACCTCAGGCCGCGCCGCCCCCGCTGTGGAGACCCTCCTGCACCGCCGTGCTAAAGGGTCGCGGGCCGCGCCTGCCTACTTGCCCACACCTGCTGATTGAGGACCCAAGAACACGTCCCAAGCTGAGAGTCGCACCGACCTGTGCCGACTCTCCACATCACGAAAGAAGTTCCAGTATCGGGCTCGGGGCCCGCAACGCCTTATTTCCCCGTTCGCAGGAGCCGATCTCTGTGAGTACTGGAACCACGAGTAACATTTGCAAGAGAACTACAAAGTATCCATTTGAAGCTACGAACAACGAACATTTGCCCGTTTTACAACCTGGTGGCATAGCGAAAACGTTATTGGTCTTGTGATAAGTCTGCTGAGATATATATACCTTATTTTTACATAAAGAATCGTATTTTTATATATATCCAAGTCTGGTGTCCGTTTCTGGGGGGATTGATGTATTTACTGTGTGTATGGTTGTAAGTGCTTAACCAACAACGCCTGAGGAATCGCCTTGGCTGCTCACGCCACGCACCTAGAGGGTGAGCAAGGGTCATTCGCGAGGGGTTATCCTGCGCCCTGACGTGGAGGAGAGGGTTCCTGCTTGACACAAGGGCAACCTTGCGCCAACCAGAGATCCCCGACTCTAACAGTAAGCATTTGGTACTAATGTCATCCATTATACCATGGGTGACTCTTATGTCAGAATTTACTTCAGTGTGTCTGGTCAGCATTTGATCACGGTTGAACCCACTCATGACAATAATCACCTCCTTTTTGCTTTTGCAAGCATTTTTCCCCTGATGCCCCATGCCAAGAATTTCCTCAAGCATGCTAGCTTAAGTATTTTTTCCAAGTTGCCTTACATGCCGAAAATCAACTCTAGTATGGCAATACCAGAATGTTACCATTATCCCAAGCACTACCTCTAGTACTAATTAACTATAGTATGTCAGTACCAGTGTTTTACCTCTATTTTGAGAAGTAACTCTAGTCTGCCAGTATTTTGTCACAAGTGCCTGTCATGCTAAGGATGACCAGCATGAATATTATGCCATGGGGCCACCATAAGACAAGAATTACCTTCACAATGTCAAGGCAAGCGGCTGACTCCCAAGCGTAAAACCAAATTCTCACTCACAATCATTTGCATTCATTCACTCACTCCCTCACATTTATTCATTCTCACTCACTCACTTGACAGTCACTCTTACTCTCCCTCAGTCTGCTTTGCTCTGACTCCCTCTTATTTGCTCAGTCTCTCACATTATAACTCACTGACTATGACTTACTTTCACTCATACTTACATATTCACACACTAGCACATACATACGCTCTCTCACACTCTCCCCTCTAGGCATGCACACAACATACATTTAAAAGCATTTTTTTACCTACCTCAACTGCCAGGGAAGGTCCCATTCTATCTACATGTGCTCTGTTTTTTATTACACTAATAGTGAATAATGCAGTATCATTCACGATTAATGAAATACAAATTTACAGAAAACAAGGAGAGTGGAGCACCTATATGGGTGTGCTGCCCTATCTTCCTGGCCTTGATTTTGTCACCTCTGAGGGCAGGGTTCGCAATCGGTGCCAAGGGTCACAAGGGGCCAGGGGTCGCAGCTGTAACCCTTGGCGACCCCTAAATGACGTCCATGATCAAAACCCCCTCATGCCACACATAAGTAACTCAACATCTATTAACCAGTAGGTCACGCTTCCCTGGCAAAGGCAATGTTAAGCCTGACACAACTGAAGCTTTTCCAACATAGTTAGTCATGCCCTGTCTTAACACATAAATAAAAAAACATAAGTGCAGGTACCCACAGCTTTACATAGAAGCCGATTTCTGGCACTGTAGAATGTCGCATTGCCTTGTCTTGAATCCACTTCATTCCACTTCTATCAACCTACGCTTCATACCTTTTTATCTCACTGTTTCAGTCTCTGTTTAGGTTTTGCCTGCACAGCACTTGCGTTGTGCTTGTGATTTTGTCTCACCTGCACACTGCTTGTGCTGTGCATGTAAAATCTATTATACTCAATAGAAATCTTAAAAGGGACTTACTCCTGCCCTTGCTTTTTGTGTCTTTGTGTGCTTGCCACTTACTTTTCCTTCGTTTCTGTTTGTTGTTGCATGCTACATCCTGTTCTTCGTGTGTTTTTCTTATCAGTGGAGCTTGGCTCAAGTACTCTTTTTCATCTGCTTTTTTAACCTACTTTGTTATTTGCGAACAAGCGTGTTTGGTGGCTGCGTGTGATTTTACTTTTGTCCTCCGCTCTTCACCTGATCTCCCTGTGGCTGCCAGCATTTGTTGTATGTTTTACACCCTCCCTCCCCCCTTGCAACACTCTTTCTCCCCATTTCTCAGATGGCTGACTGAATACCCTCCTCCCCCTTTAATGTCTTGGTTACACAAAATGTGCTGCTCACTCTTGCAGGGTTGCATCTGAATGTACGGGCTAATTTTTAGCCTACTGTGCCCCATTGAAGCTGTCTTAAAGGGACCATCCAGCATAAAATGCATCAAGCTCCCTTTACACCAATGTTATATTGTCCCCCCACCCCCAGTCTCCCGTTGGCAACAATTCTAGAAATTCCCTTCCTTTTGTCTTCGTGCTTTCTGGCCTCCTTCAATAGACGCTCACTTTAAAGCAGAGGTCTTCAATCCGTAGGGCGCGACCCTCAGGGGGGCCGTGGAGTCATGGGAAGGGGGTTGCCCTCTTCATTTTGCAAAAAGAAACTGTCCCAGGCTGTTTCTTCCGGTAGGTACAATGCTTTCCCTGGAGTGTTTTTCAGGGACTCTCCTGTGCAGGGCTTATGAAGCCAGGCAGACAGCTAAACGTGCCTTTCTTGCAGTGTGCTGCTGGCATGAAAGAAATCTAAATGTGAACAACGAGTTAATCAGCAAATGTAAAGGATTTGCAGATTAACTCGTTGTGCACATTTACATTTCTTTCAGGCCAGTAGCACACTGGCAGAAAGGTGTGTTTAGCTGTCTGCCTGGCTTCGATTTCTCATGAGAGTGAATCAGTTGAAGCTTTTTGAGTGGTAGTGCACAGAGGTAACTGAGCTGTGAAGTGCTTGCTTTTAATTGTCATTGTATTTATATAGTGCTTACTATCTTTGAGAAGGTGTTGAAGGGATAGTTATGTAAAACAACATGCATTACATAGGGTTTGGGTATTACTAAAATCTATGGGCCTCATTTACAATGAAATGGTGTAGGCTAGCTCCGCAAGTATTTATGCTGCACTGCCCTACACCAATTCAAAAGGGCAAGAATGGACCGTATTTATAAGATACAGTGCATTCCTCTCTTTTCTGCAGGCGCACAATTTGGTACCTAGGACCAACGCAGTCACCCTTGTACCATGGTGAAGGGTGTCTGCATTGTTGACGGGATTGTTTTTGTGCAGGAGGCCTGCCTTCCTGCGCAAAAAAAACCCATGGAGGCTTTTTCCTCTACACAAAGAAAGTGGAAACAACTGTGGAGGAAAAAAGATATTTCTCCTCGTTACCCATCCCTGGGGCAGCGTACAGTTTTGACGCATCCTCAGGTTTACGGATCCCTGTAAATTGCGATTCTCCTATTACCTTGACTAGAGAATCTGGATTTCATTAAAGACACGGAGGCTAACATTATGCATTATCCTTTAATGCAGTCTCTAAGCAGCTGCATTACATCACAATAACAAGTATTACAAAATAGAATATAATAAATACATAAAGGGCATGAGCCAAGTACAATCTGCCTCTGTAAATGCGGATAAAGAAGATAAAAGAACATGAAATAAACATAAATTTGAAATGTCCAAAGAACTTTTGAATGATCTTCTGGTGTACATCACGAGAAGAGAAGAAGAAGAAGGATCCAAATGCTTCGAAGTTATGAAGAGTTACCTGAAAAGAGAGAGAGCGGTGAAAGAAACTATTGCAAGAAATAGAAATGAGATAAAAAACTTACATATTTTATCAGGATCTAGCACTTTAAGATATTATAAGATAAATAAACAGTTAAGATATAAAAATCAAGATTAGTCATCCCAGGGAGGGATGGGAGGGATAATGTCAGCCTCCGTGTCTTAAATGAAATCCAGATTCTCTAGTCATGGTAATAGGAGAATCGCAATTTCATTACAAGAACGGAGGCTACATTATGCATGTTGGTAGCTTTGTAAGACTACATCAGACATATGCTCGATAGGCTTGCAGTAGTGTCGAGCAAAATTGTTAGCGTTAGACCAGTCTGCTGCTTTGAGGATGTCATCTAACTTACCTCCAGACCAAAGAGATTTACTGGCCATAGCACCTCTGAGTGAATGAGCTTGATATTTTCTTAGATCGATACCAGCTAAACCCATGACGGTTTTAACCCATCTAGCAATGGAGGTTGAGGTTATACCTTCATGGGGTTTAACAAACTATATGAGTAATTGGTTTACGTCAGGTGCACGAAGGGTAGACATCCTGCAATCATACTCTCTCATACAATCAACTACACAAAGTTTAGGGCAGGAATCGAAGCGTGGATAAAATATGGAATCAGACATGGTTCTTCTATAAATCTCAAAATTAACCCCAAACATGTTATAGGATCTATTTGAAATATCTAAAGCTTTAACGTCAGAGACTCTTCGACAGGAAATTAGGCATAACAGAGTTGCAAGTTTGATAGAGAGGTTTTTTCTATTTAGGAGAGAATTATCCGGCCAATTATTAAAAAGATCTAGGATTAAATTGACGTCCCATAGAGACTCGTATTTGGGTCTAGGGGGTCTTCTTAGACGAATACTTTTCATTACCCTGCAAATAATGACATTTTTACCTACTGTTTTACCATTGACTAGGATGTGGCCAGCTGAGATAGCTGATCTATAGCAATTGATGGTTCTATAGCTAAAACCAGTGACGGCCCGTGTAGGGCGTTTTACCGGGGCGGTGACGTGGCGCAGAGGAGGGGCAGGGTGGGGGGTTGCAAAATGCGGCATACGGCCGAGTTCAGGTAAGTTACAAAAACAATTAATAAAACAAATTTCATTGCGCGCGCTGCATCGCCAAATGCGATGCAGCGCGCGCAACGAAATTCGTTTCATTAATGTTTTTCGTAACTTACCTGAAATCGGCCGTTTGCCGCATTTTGCAACCCCCCACCCTGCCCCTCCTCTGCGCCACATCACCGCCCCAGTAAAACGCCCTACACGGGCCGTCACTGGCTAAGACCTCTATCGAATTGCTCAAAAATAAAGTTTACTATGTCTACAATAGGTGCCTCCAAGGGATCCAGGTTCCTTTCCAGGCACCAATGAACCTAGCTTCTCCAGATGTTGTTGTATCTGTAGTGAGTGCCTGGGGCCCGGGACTCTCTAAGGAGAGATGCAGCTGATGACAAAAGGCCTGAGATTTCGTTAGATCTCCTGACACTTTCCAAGCAAGAAGGTTCAAAGTCCCTGTTTGGATTAGGGGTTGACTTCCGCCATCTATGTCTGTTAGGAGATATTCTTGGCAAGGGATTAGGAAAGGGATCTTGTAGGTTAGTTGTAGAGCAGTGGGGAACCATGCTTGAGATGGCCAAAAGGGAGTTAACAGGACGATGGAGCATTGGTCTTTTCTCACTTTCTGTTAAACCCTTTGGATAATGGCAAAGGGAGGAAAGGCGTAGGCTTTGAGTTCTTTCCAAGATTGGAGGAAGGCGTTCACTGCTAGAGCACCGAGATCGGGCATCCATCTGAAATAGTTGGGGAGTTGAAAGGTTAGTCTGCTCGCGAAAAGATCTATTTCCAATGGTCCCCAAATTCTGTTCAGGGAACTGAAGATTGAAGGATTGAGTTTCCAATCACTGTGATCTAAGAGAAACCTTGAGTTCCAGTCCGCGGAGATGTTTGACTTCCAGGGGAGATATTTTGTGTTCTAGACAAAACATCCAGAGTCTCTTGGCTAAATTTGAAATATCCGTAGATTTGGTATCGCCCAATCTGTTTATGTAGGCGACTGCGGAAATGTTGTCCATCTTTAAGATGACAGAGCTTCCCTGGAGAGAGTGTTTGAAACTCATTAGGGCGTAAAGACCAGCAGTCAGTTCCAAGTAGTTTATATGATGAGAATATTCTTCTTGGGACCAGAGGCCCCTGTGTTCTGACTGAGAAGGCAAGCTCCCCAGCCATGGAGACTCGCGTCTGAGTCTAAAACAAATTCTGGTTTTGATCTAAAGATCGCTTTGCCATTCCAAGCGTCTAGGTTCTCGAGCCACCAGTTCAGTTCCAGATGTGCTTCCTGATCTAAGGAAATCCGATCTTCGTACCATAGACCGGATCTTAGGGCTCTTGTTTTTACCCTCTGGAGGGCCCGATAGTTTAGAGGGCCCAGAAAAATGGCCTGAATCGAGGAAGAGAGGAGACCGAGTAATCTGGCTAGATCTCTTAGAGGAAGGTCTTTTTGTTTCAAAACGTGACAAATTTCCTTCCTGATTTTGGCAATCTTTTTGGAAGGGAGTAAGAGAAGACATTTGGAGGTATCTACGGTGAAACCTAGAAACTCTAGAGACCTGGAAGGAGTCAACATCGATTTTTCTTTGTTGATGATGAAGCCTAGATTTTCTAACAGGTCCATAACCGTCTTGAGGTCCTGATAAATTTGAGAAAGCTTTCAAGACATTAAGAGGATGTCGTCTAGGTAAATGATCAAACGGATGCCTCTTTCTCTTAGGTAAGAAGTGATTGCCCTCATACCCTTTGTAAAGCACCAGGGGCAGATGAAAGGCCGAAAGGAAGAGCTTGGAATTGATATAGACGATTTTTCCAGAGAAACTGAAGGAAGGGTTGATGGATTTTGGCCATAGGAATTGTGAAATAGGCATCCTTTAGGTCCAAATTTACCAACCAGTCTCCTTCTAAAAGAAGATCTTTGAGAAGATCGATCCCTTCCATCTTGAAGTGTCTGTAAATCAAAAACTTGTTCAGTTGTCTTAGATTTATAACGGGTCTCCAGCCCTTGTCCTTTTTCTTTACAAGGAAGAGGGTGCTTTTGAACCTGAGTTCTTCCAGGGAAACTTCTATAATTGCTCCTTTCTGCAGCATAGAGGAGATTTCCTCTTCTATTATCTTTTGTTGCTCTAGGGAATGTGGAATGACTAAGGGGAGAGAACTTTGTGTGGGTGTTTCTGAGAAGTCTATTGTGAAACCCCTGACAGTATTTAAAACCCATGGATCTTGAGTAATTAGTTTTGAAAAAAGAATCTGAGTCTCCCTCCCATCTTTGGGAGGAAAGAAAGAGATGGAGGAAAGGGAAGAGCACTTACTTGGGTGGTTGTTGTTGTTGAAAGAGGTTCCACAGGATCTATAGCCTCTGGAGCGCATACCTCTCCCTCTTTGGAGATAGAACTGAGGGTTGTTGGCTTGTTGAAAGCCTCTTCCGAAGCCACCACGTGATCTTGTGAAGGGCCTTTGGTTAAATCGGCCGGAAGAGAGGTCCCTTCTTCCAGCCCTGCTAAAATGGTTAGGATTGAAGACCCTGCGCATGTTTTGTTGGGCCTTGTCTAAGGCAGTGAAGGTAGCAACGTATTTACCCAAGGATTTAATAAGGTCTTCACCGAAGAGAAGGCCTTTGGGGTTTTCAGAAGTTTCTTTATCAGCCATATCGGAAAGTTTAGGGTTGATCTTGGTTAACACAACTCTCCGTCTTTCAGCGTTAAGGCTGGCATTAGCATTACCAAGAAGAATTAAAGCCCTTTGGCTCCAGCCTCTGATTAAGTTTAGGTCGAGAGGGGTGCCATTTACGTGGCTGTCCTCTGCTGCATCAATGATCCTAGATAGTGGGCCTAGAACGTCAAAAAGACGGTCTTTCGAGCCTTTAAGGGATCTTTCTATGCCTTTCATATTTTCGGCATCTTCGAGGTTGAAAAGGTCTTGGTCATCGTCCTCGTCTAATTCAAGAATGTATTCATCAGGGGTATCAGAGGCATTGTCATCATTAGCATCATTAAATTCATTGTCTCCCATTAAGTCACGAGCACTCAGATGTTTTGTGCTGCTAGGGACACCCGGATATTTTGTGCCGCTGGGGACACCTGAATATGTTGTGCCGCGAGGGACACCTAGGGAGTTTGAGGTGCGTTGACCTCCATTAAAAGATGAGGTGCTAGGACCTTCTAAATTAGTTGAGGTGCAAGGACCTCCCATGGTGCTCTTAGGGGTTAAACCCTCTAGGTTTTTTGCTTTCTTCAATCTTTTACCCCTGAAAATAGTAATATCATCATTAAGGATCTCAGGGATCATTTCTCCCTCGGTGGGGAGTGATCTTTTTGAGGACATGACCCTATTTATGATATCAAGCATTCAACTTTTCATTGTCAATATTGGCCATGGGGGCAGAGCCATCATCTGAATCAGAATCAGACATTATGGAAAAGGGTAGATAAAAGGCTAGTATGAATTAATAAAAACAGTGTTAAGTCATAGATATTTTATAACATGCAAAATAGCCTTTGCTCCCTTTTTTTAAATGATTTTTTTTATTCGTATTGGGAAAGATAAAGAACGACTTGCGTAGAAAGAAGCAGCTGATCGGGAGTTAAGCGAGTAACTGACGTCAGCTGCTGCGAGGCGTTGTTATGCCATTGGAGCGATGAAGAAAGAAAGGGCCTTGGCAACGCGAGCGCGCGACGTCGCTGTTGCCAAGGTTCACTCCTCTAACCCTTCTGAGCGCTCGTCTGCTCGAGCGAGGGGATTACGGAGCGACCTTGAAAAGGTAAATCATTTAAAGTATCTCGCTTGTAGAGATGCGAGAGTCGAGATAAATATAATAAATACTAGTGAGTAATAAAAATGGTGTTAAGCCATGCCGGTGAAAAGACATAAATATATACTCATTAAACCGTCTTTACATGAAAAGCTTACTTACCGGAAGCTGAAAGAAAAAGGTTAGCGAAAAATCACAGATTATTAATCATCAAAGATTAAATCGCCTATTACATAAGAGAAGGAGAAGGGGAAAAATGTCCATAAATTGGAAATCAGTGTGGAGGCATGAGGTGGGGGAGTGGGGGTTAACTCATGATAAAAATATATATTACATTAAGTTTAAGAAGGTTAAAAGTTGACAAAAGTAGAGAAAAGTAGACCACTTATCTGCTCAGAGCCGCATTTAAAAGATGCAGATTGTACTTGGCTCATGCCCTTTATGTATTTATTATATTCTGTCTTGGAATACTTGTTATTGTGATGTAATGCGGCTGCTTGGAGACTGCATTAAAGGATAATGCATAATGTATCCTCCGTTCTTGTAATGAAATCCGGCAATTTGTCAAAGCCCATGAGAAACCCCACAGCAATGCCCATAGAACACCCTCCTGACACAGTGTAAGGCAACGCATCGACTTGTGCTGCGTTGCCTTACACCATATCTAGAAGGCCATGAAAAGCCATGTAAAGTGACTTTGTGTGGCTTCATAGATATAGGTCTGGTCTGTAACAGAGCATTATAAAAAGTGACACACTGGCTGTGCAAGGGGCTGATAAATAATCCCTTATATTTTGGAAGCATCCCATATATTTTGGAAGCACCATTTTATCGTAAAACATTTTGCGCATTTTGTAGCGGTGTATCTTATACTGTGTGTAATGAAAGTATAAAATAAAGGGTTACATATTCACAGGGCTTTATGTCAGAGGCAATGACCTCGTAGCAGTAAAAAATACACAAGTCACTATTCTCCACTAGACCAACCATGATTTAATTCTGTGGCTCTCTGGTTTCACACAGACCTTTGCAATGCATGAACTAATAGAGGTTTCATAATGTACTATAGTGCATTTCCCACTAAGTAACAACTTTTTAAAATGCATTTATCATTAAATGAAGCTGCCGTTATTTTATATGTAGCTACCTGACTGTGAAAGAGCTAAAAAATGTACGTATGTTTTAATTATGATGAATGATGTCCAGTTACCTCCAGTTACAGGCAGCTGTAAATGCCAAGCCGTCAGCATCCCATGAAATATAGTATGGTTTTCTTCTAATGTCGTGCAATAAAGTTGCAGCCTATGCATTACAGCTATTATACCAAGGGCCACTGGAATTATGTGATTGTGCGGTCGCAGTGATTTTATCAGAATTACAGATTTGCCGCATTTGCCACATAATTCATCATCTGCCACATAATCTGCTGATTTCAACAAAAAAAAATATTTACTCAAAAGTCTCAAAAGTTACTAAAAAGCATTAACAGGTGTTGCTGTTCAGTAGAAGGCCATTTGTAAAGCTGTACTGGTCACCTTTTTGTTGCTTATTGCTATATTTAGGAGTTAAACTGGTACTAATGAGGTGCAACAACAGATTGACCGTTTCTCTGGAGAACATTTATGGTTGTCAGTGATAAGGAGTACTAGGTTCTAGAAATCGGGAGGGGATCCTTATACCTAAAAACTTTTGATAGGGGGTCTTGGCATCAAAAAGTTTGAAGACCACTGATTTAAAGTGTTTTTTAGGTCCCTCATGCATCCCATTTATTGTATCTAATTGCTGTGTTGGCGTTTTTCAGGCCAATTCTGTGTTACATGGGGACCATAGGTGTTGGAGGCAGTGGATGGAGAAAACAGACATGGGTCTTGAAATTAGGAGAATGCCATCCAAGCGCAGAGAAATCTCTTTTATTTCAGCTGGAAGAACATGTCTGATACCACTTATGTGTGACATGTACTGCAACAATCATGGCACATGTAGTCTACACCATAAAAATAAATATTAATGTTGCTGCAGTGCAACTCTTACTCATTAATTGTTGCACTAACTCGGTATTGTGGCATTTTACATGAGCACCAGTTACATTACATAAGTTCACATTCATACTTTTCTTAAAGCGGGGAGATTAAGTGATTTGCCCAGAATCACAGGATGCTAACCCCTTCGCCGCGGGGGTAATTCCTCCATAGTGCAGGGGGGATGGGGGCGGCGCCTCGGTGCTCGTGACGAGCCCAGCTCGACATGAGGCACAGTGGAGCTGTGCTCATGATGAGCTGGGCTCGTCACGACTCCGCCCACTGATTGATTCTCCCGCACAGGCGGGGAATCAATTTCGCGTGGGAGTGTCGCGACCGTTATAACGAGCCCAGCTCATCATGAGCACAGCTCCACTGTGTCTCATGATGAGCTGGGCCGTCATAAGCATGGAAGCAGTTAAGGAAATGCTGAGTTACATTTCTTATTTGTATTTGTGTTCAGATTGGGCTCTGCCTGTTCTGAATCCTCATTTATCAAGGGCCGGCTTGGTCTGTTCTCATGTAGTTTCCTAAACAGATTTGGGACTGAGCTCGTGAGCTGACCTGAGCAAAAGATTGTGAGCTGGAGCCAAGCTGCTACAAGAAAACATGATGAGATTTTGAGCAGCAGCATGGTATAAATAGAAGTCTGGCCTTGAAACACAGCTTGGCAAGAGAAACAGCTTGGTTCACTGCTTTAAGTGTCCTATGGGTAAGCAGCCAATCTGTCTCGCCAGTATAGTAAGGTATGGACTAGCTGGAAACAATCAGAAATTGTTGACCTACGTAGTCCATATTCTTTTTGTAAACATAAAACACAGAGGGGCAGATTTATGAGACAGTGACTCAGTGTATTCCGCTAGCAATTTGGCTGCGCCGCACTGAGTCACTTTCAGAGCACAGGAACGCAACATATTTACAACGATATGTCATATTCCTGTGCTCTCCCATGCTCTGGCGCACAAACAGCTGCCATGCACCGGCGCAGGAACCCTTGCACCATGGTGCAAGGATGCCTGCGTCATGGGAAGATTGTGTTCGTGCAGGAAGGGGCACCTTCCTGCACGAAAACAATCACTACAGACATTTTCCTCTTTCATTTCTCCTCGTTGCACCTCCCTACGCCTCGGGGAGGCGTAGCATTCACACGCATTTCCAGATTTACAATTCCTCGTAAATCTGGAAATGTGTCTGGTTCCACGGGTGTTGCGTGGGAACACCCACAGCAACACCCATGGAACGCCCCTTTCACGCAAAGGGCTGCGTGTAAAATGGCCGTATTTACATGGACAGGAAAAGCCATGCAGGGTGGCTTTTCTTGTCCTTGTAAACATGGAGCAGTGAAATACGACACCAGTGCGTCACAAAATGTGACGTACTGGTGGCGCGGGGGGCTTGTAAATATGCCCCTGAGTAGCTAGAGTCGGACTTATTGTTCGTTATGAGAGTTAAATCGCTTCGTCCTTGGCAACCTCGCAGCCTTTCAGCTTGCGATCAAGCCTGTATAAAACACGTTTGATTTGCACTAGGAAGAATCTTTGGCGTTCGCATATTATATTTATAGAATAGTTCATCACTCAAATCTCTTAAGTTTCTGAGGTCCATGAGTGAATAGCTTATCAATCCTTGTGGCTTCCTGTGCATTCTGGTACTAGTAGTCTCGCTTTTACAATGCGATAAACAGGACTACACGTGACAGAATGCAAAGAAAGAACCTGGACTGGATGAGCTACTCACAAATGGAACTTGAGAACTCGAGCAGTGTTATTGCTCGGCAATTTTACAAGACCTTTGCACTAGTGACATACAGCAGGGCAAATCTGTTTGTTCAAGGTGTGCTGCTTGTTTAGAAATGGAATGGTGCAAACTGTACTTGCTCAATGGCAAACTTGATAATACTAAGTTCACAATATTTTTCCTGTTTTTTTGTTGTAAGGGGGAAATAATTGTATTCCATATTTATACACACAAATGGGAAAAAAACGACAAATCGGTTTGCCTTTTTCACACTTTGTTAGTGGCTAAAATTCGGATGAAAAATTGCCTATGATGCATGTAAAATGATTTAGAAGCTCAAAAGTTCAAAAGTGTGCAAATATGTTTAGCAGTGCTACTGTAACATATTTCTTGCTTCTACAATGGTGCAGAAACCTTTCTCTAACAGGGAATGACATCTTCTGTTATATATTGATTTGGATACCGTGATAGGCTTTCTTCAAACACATTTTGGTGCTCTTAAGACCCAGAAATCTGCATACCCCATTCCTGAATGTATGTGTGCTTTTTAGATCTCACCTACCAGACTGCTTTTAGCTGTCTGTTTGTGAAAGACCTCTTGTGGACCATACCAAAAACATAAAGAGGGCTTAGAGCCCATCCATTGCTTGACATTAGTTGGCTTTATTGTCACTCTTTTTTGCTTGCTACTTATTCGATGGCTTGCCTTCCCCTTCTTATGCTTGTCCATACGTTAGAGCATCACATCTTTACCATCATTTGCATTGGATGACTTGCTTTCTTTCACCCCTCACATTCAGGGAGCTACTTTTTTCTTTCTTTCTTCTCTCCGTGAGTGCATGAATTTCTATCTCACTCCCTCATATGATGCTTCCACCCAAACCCTTCCCCACCACCATGGACTCTCTGTTGCTCCCTCATCCTTTCCCCTAAGTTCATCCATTACATTTCTCACATCTGCCCTTCCATTTCTTTTTTTAGGATGCCCCAGTAACTGCGCATGCGCTACATGCATTCTCACTTGCAAGACACTACTGTTTTCAACTAAAGGGCTTGGAATCTATGCATTGTTTGCCATTTGTTGGCTTCAGTGTAACTCTTATTTGCAGGCTCCAAATTGGCCAGCACAGGCCAAGTGCCACCTCCATTCCTTTCTGTGGAGCATGGACCGAGCACACATTAATGGAATGTCTGCTGCTCATTCTGTGATTCAGGTATTATTGCTTCTTTCCCCCTTCCACTTCCCTTGCCCTCATCTGCTTCTCGTTTTCTCCTCCCTCCCTTGTTCTGCTTCCACCCTCCCACTTTTTATTTTAACATTTTGCACAAGGCTGAAAAAAAAAAGTTATGTGATGAGATCAACACTGGCCGCATCATAGTGTTTTTTTCTTCTCTTAAAACCATGTTGTACAGCAGTTTGCATTGACAAAGCCAGTAGAGTTCAAATAGACGAAACCTATTAGCTTTGCCAATGCTTGTTCATCTTCTTTCTCAGTTTGTCACTGTTTTCCTATCTTTTTCTTCCTCTTCTATTTCTCCTATTAATGTGTTTCTCTCTCTTGCTCTGGGTTAAAGTCTGATGGTGAAAAAAGATCCTGTCCACAACAATGAGTGTTCGCTGACCACCACCTGCATCTACAGGCACACACGAAAAAATGCTCACTATCCCAGCACAAACCTTATTCAAATTAATCCCATTGGTATCTCGTTTAGAATTTGCCTGTTCTAAGGATCTTTTCTAGGTACACAATAACAGTTTATGCTGCTAAAACTCAGGTATGGAAAGCTGGGTTCCGTAGACATTCTGTGTTTGCATCTCCTGCTGCCCCAGACCTGTACCCAGGTGCCTACATGCAATGAATGGTTTGCTCTGAGATTGAGTTAGTCATCCTTGGACTGCTATCACCTTGGAATGGTTCCATCTTTCACTATTCCTAATTCTTCCACAGAAAAGACATCTCTTGAACCTGAAGTCTAACTTCAAGGCTCCCATGTAAGGCCACTACCTTAAATATAGTGGGAAGTATTCTTCAAACAGTTGCCACTGAATTAACATTAGCAGCTACTATTCTCATAATAATTTAAGGTCTCGAGAGTTCTTGGTCAGTCACCTGCAAACGCCAGGTGATTGACACAAAACTTACTTGGCAGCAAAAGGTTGCTGGAGACATTCCAGTAAATCCACCGGAGATGTGTAGTGCTACCGCCACACCTCCCGGTAATTCCCAGAAATGGTTGGAATGCTCCAGAGAGGACCACTTTGCTGGAAGCCTCCTTATGAGATCCATGCCCCTATAGAGAGGAAAGCAATCCCTTTATGCCCAGCCTCCTCTTACTTCCTTCTTCGAATGTAAATGCGAGTTTTTAGGATTAATATTCAAATCACTGACACTCAGTTTATACACAATTTGGACCCACTCCTGAACCTGTGGGTGGCAGTGATGGGACTTCAGCAAGCACACGCGCCTTCAAAAGCAATGCCCGGCCCCATCCCTCCGTCGCTTCATTTGGCATTTTATAAATTGATGTTACTCTTTTCTATAAATGTTTTCATTTTCTCACTTGTTAATTTTATTTTATGAAACTACTGCAGGAATATTAACCTGCACTCCTAGTTTAACAATGAACGCGAATGTGTGGTCTGTTTAAATATGCAAACACTCTGTGTGAATGCTCTTTGTATGCACTTCTATGTATTTGAATATTTTGCTGGCCAGGAAGCGCTCTATTGTTCCGGCAATCAGCGTGCCGGCAGATGGCCCTTCCCAACATTCACAGCACAATCACTTTTATGTTGGAGCTACTTTAAACTTTCTGTTTGACGGTAGTTTTTGTATTCTTGGGCAAACAGCTATTTTGTTGTCAATTTCTGCAGCTAGATATGGTGGAGCAAACGTCTGGCTCCTCATAAAAAGATGGCTCCGATGAGCCATCATTAATAGAGATTTGCAGTTGTTATCTAAAAAACATAATGAGTAAGAAGCACCGGTGACCAGAAATTACTGGAATCTTCCTTTTAAAAAAGAGGAAAACAAACTTTGAGATGCTGAACTAAATCATGTAAGTTGATATTTTTTGAGTAAACTAAAAACAAGAACAGTTACAGTCACATGTATGTTCCAACTTAGCACTGTGAGGGGATATTTCAGAAAGACAGCGATGGTTTTATGAACCATGAAATACTGTTAAAGTTCGCAATAGTATCTGCTTATTGAAGTGATTTGAACATAACACTATCTGGTGAAACAAAATAGAAAAACCAGACACATTGAGACAAACTCAAAATGGCCCCTATGTTAGTCAAATCAGTCACGTTATCCTTGCAATCATTAAATAGATCACTTAGGTATTTAGGGGCATATTAACAAGCCAGGCGATAAAAGTATCGCCGCTTTAGCGGCAGAAAACTGCCGCTAAAACGGCGATAATGGGCTTGTTAATATGCTCTATGGAATTCCAATTGAAGCCCATGTTAGACGTCCTTCACATCTAACATGGGTTTCAATTGGAATTCCATAGAGCATATTATCAAGCCCATTATCGCCGTTTTAGCTGCAGTTTTCTGCCGCTAAAGCGGCGATAATTTTATCGCCTGGCTTGTTAATATGCCCCAAAATTCTAAAACAAAGGGGTCTATTACGATGGTGGGCAGACAAAGTCCGCCTGCCATCCTGTCGGCAAATGGGACTGCCCACTATGTGTGTGGCGGTCCCACAAATCCAATTAGGATGCGCTCACCACACTGCCCGGCGCATCCCGCATTTTTAACATTGCAGCGGGCGGTGCTTTTACAGCACCCACCGCAATGTTAAAAAGGCATTTGTGCATTTGCATGCACAACGTGGCAGGCACCGCGTGGTGCCTGCCACATTGTGCATGCAAATGGAGGAGGGTTCCATAGGTACCCCCCATGTGTAAACCCCACCCCGTCAACACCCTGGGGGCAAGCAACGGGCCCCCACATGCAGACTCCGCATGCCTTTCCATGGCGGCAACGCCGCCATGGAAAGGCACTTCACTGCCTGCATCTTGATATGGATGGTGGTGTCTTGCAGACACCGCCACCATTTCAATCCCCTTTTCCACTCGGTATCCTGTTAGACCGGCGGAAAACCGGCGGACAGTCTTTCCGTCTGCTGGGGTCCCCCGCCATCTTAATATGGCGGGGAGGGAAATGGGAGGTGGGAGGTGAATAATCGCGGGCGGATCGCCACCACCATACGGGCGGTGGCAATCCGCCCGCCATTATAATAGACCCCAATGGGGTCTATTATAATGGGGGGTGGATCATCACCGGCCGTATGGCGGTGGCGATCCGCCCGCCATTATAATAGACCCCATTGTGAGGAAGTGTGAGGTGTGGGCGTGGCGTCAGAAAGACAGAGGCTTCCCTTTGCCCAAACTTCCATTTTCTGACTACAGAAACTTCTTATGGTACTGTAGCTTTAAGCTAATGTGTATGATGCATATAAAAGCTGTTGGTACCGACTAGCTAGAAAAAAGCACACTTGTGTAGCTGCATTAAAACAGAAATTCCACGCTGTCAGCTATTTCAACGTGTAGACATATTTATTGCAGTTGATATGTAAACCTAGTTTAAAATGTGAACGCTTGAATAACAAACAGGCACACATAAAATATACATTATTAGGCGCTGATTAAACGCAGTAAGAGACACATGCATTATTCCAAAGTTAATAATTTTGTGACAGAGTTTAAATTGCCATACATTATATCTGCATGAACGGCTCCAGACCCCCTTCAGTGCAGAATGTCAGGCGATGATAACGTCGTGAGAAAGAAACTCAAGTCAAGGGTGAAATTTTAACTAATGCCAGCTGATGGAATTCCTTATCTGTCTTGACAGTGCAAATTCCAAAAGGACCTGAGGTCGTCATAACGATGCCAGTCAAAACACCACAGCAATTAAGTCGGTCTCCGTTGAGCAGCCCTGTGTGTTTTTCTTGGCGCGCGGCCGTGGGCCCACGTGCTGGATCTGCAGAGGGAAGCGCTGAGATGGAGTTAGTGTTTGGTTCAGTGTTCCAGTGATGAAATGCGCGTGCCCAGAGCTGCACAGCAAACAGAGGCAAGCGTCTGGCACTCAGGTTAAGGATTCGTTGGAGACCCGAGTCAGGAAAAATCAGAGTGCACACATTCAGTTCAAGAAGTTCTTCCAAAGTCTTCACTGATGAGAAAAGCCAAGGACACATGCATATTATTTAGACCACTGAGCCATACGGAAGCCTTGATGAATTCAACGGCACATAACTCTCCTTATCACAAGTATGCAACAGAATAATACCATAGGATATGCTGAGCAAACAATTTCTTTTTCCTCTGTGTCTAAATTGATTTAGCTGTTTTATTTGGAAGAAATAATATTACGAAGGGCATCAACTAGCCTATTTTTCACCAGTTTCCAGCATCATTCCTGTTTCTTCTAATGGCTAGTCGGGAGCTGTGCACACTACATGCCACAATATTGATTTGCACGTTTTCATCTTTACTATAATATTGTGGCAAGAAGTAAATATAGGTAAGTATAGATTTAGTATTCTCAACTCCACATATACACATTGTTGGACTTGACCCTCTCACCAGGGTCACCACCAAACATTTTGCCTTCATCCCTTCGATTTTTTCCGAATTTGTTTCTGTTGGCCTTAGGACTCTGTGCACTTTACAACTGCTAACCAGTTCTCAATCGCTTGTGCTCACTCCCTAACACCTGGAAACATTGGCCTACACCTGACTGGCATTTGTAATTTACTCATAAGTCCCTAGTAAAGGGGTATACTATATACCTGTATATGAAATGCTAGTATTGGGCCTACAGCACTCATTGTGCCACCTGCTTAAGTAGAGCTTCAAAACAGGCCCAAGGCCTGCCATTGCAGCATGTATTCAGTTTAAAACTGCCAATTCGACTTGGCAAGCTAACCCACGTGCTAAGCCTTAAACTCCCCTTTTATTGCATATCAATCACACTTAAGGTAGGCCCTAGACAGACCATAGCGTAGGGTGTATTGTTTTTAAAAGGTGGGAAATGCACTTTTAAGTTTTACATGTCCTGTTAGCGAAAAATTAAAAAACGAATTGTCAAATAGGATAACATTGGGTTACCAAGTCACATCTAATAAGTGCTAACCTTTGATTGGAACACGAGAAAAGTCATATTTGGTGCCTTAGAATTTGTAATTCAAAACACTCTTTAATCAAAACATTAGAATTTAAGTCTCAATTTTGAAAGGGCCACTTTTAGAAGGTTAGCATTTTTCTGCCCTATTTGGTGCCTGCAGCCTGTTCCAGGATCACATGCCTGGGTGTAGTTGGCAGTTTCTCTCTGTATATTCCTCCCAAAAACTCACAGAGAAGTGGGATTAGGTATGCCTGGATTGGCCACTGCTGGCAGTAGTGGGGAGGCGGATCTAGACACAGCCCCACTTGCAAATCAATAGGCTGTGCCCAGCCTTCTCTCAAACAACTTCACACTAGCCCATTGTGCCTGAAGCCAGGCTGGAGCCAGGGCAGACAGACTGAAAATTCCAAGCACTTCAAAGGGAATCTATAGAAACTTCTCCTACTTCAAAGAAGGCACCAGGTACAAAAATAGGACCCTCAGACCCACTCTTCAGTTCACTTTCTGGACCTGCAGAAGAACTCTCCGAGGTCATCCTGCTGCTGTGGCCAGCTGTGTAATTCAGAAGACTGCTTTGCTGTACCTGGAAGGACTGCTCTGCTACCTGAAGCCTGCCTTGAGCCCTCAGAGGCCTGCCCTGCTGCTTGAGCCCTGTTTCACTACTTGAACCCAGGACTACAAGAGTGTATTTAAGTGCTGGTTGGCCGTCTCTGCTCTGGGACAGAAAAGACTCCAATGATCTTGAACCTGCACCTGGACCCAGCCTGAGTAATTCATGACCCTCCAAGTGGTGCTGCTCCAGTCTTGGACTCTTGGAAAAAGTGCTAAAGGTGCCCAGATAGACAAAATACCAAACTAGAGACTTTGAAAATTGTTGGCTAATAACTGATTCAAGAACCGAGAGGAGGCTGGGACCTACCTGCTTGTCGATCCACCCAAGATGCATTTCCAGTCGGCCTGACATTGGGACAGCTCCTCCTATGTTCTTCTCCACAGAAACAAATCCTGTTCAGCGGATCTTTGCAAAAGGGGTATCAGATGTCGTGGAGCCCACGCCAGATACAGCCTTCAGCTTCATCCCGCTGGAGAGTTTGACTTCTGAACAAGACACTAAGGTGTATATTTACAAAGAAGTGATGGAGCGCAGCATTGTTCTTCTTGGCTTAACGCCATGCTCCACCAATTCTGAAACACAGGGCTGCACTGTATTTACAGCAATATGGTGCAGCCCTGTGTTTCCCCCAGCTCTGACAATAAATTCAGCTTAGTTGCTAGCGCCAGCGCAGGCACACTGACACCAAAGTGCAAGGTTGCCTGCGTTGTGGGGAAAGGTGTCCCTTCCTGCACATAAACAATCCTAAATGCCAATTTGTAACTTCTATGTATGCTGCTTTGAGCAACATACATAGAAGTTGCAACTCGCCATTTTTAAAATGATTGTTTATGTGCAGGAAGAGACGCAACAATCATGCATGGCATTCTGCTGCTTTATGTGTGCTAAATAATTTCTCCTCTTTCGCCTGTTTAAGACCAGGTTTTCCCTGGTCTTAATTTTTGTCACTGCCCCAGATTTGCGCCTCATTTAAATATGGGGCGGTGTCAAAATCAATGAGTGTTGCGGCAGAACGCTCACGGCAACACCCATTGCCCTCCCCTTTCACATTAAGTATAGCATGAAATGGTGCCTTATTTACAAGGCAGCGTTAAGCCATGTTACTGCCTTGTAAACAAGGTTAAGCCCATATCGCCACTCCGACGTCAAAAAAATGACGTTTTGGTGGGGATAGGGGTTAGTAAATACGCCTCTAAGTCCAAATAATAACATCTTCATGGTCACTTTGTCTATCGGTACCTTGACAACAACACTACCTGCACCCTCTCCCCTGTCCAAAGGTAAGCACAAACCATGCCCAATCCACTTCTTGTATCCACCTGTGCTCCATTTCAGTCAGCCATAACTTTTGCCTTTATAACGGTCTCGAGCGACTGGATGTTCGCGGTTGGCACATTGGAATTTAGGTGCTTGTTTTTGTCTTAAATTTAAAAAAAATCATAACTCCGGTTCTACTGATTGCATTTTGGTCATTTTGATGTCAACACATTTATTAAAATAAACTCTATGTTTCTAAATAGGTGTGGGATTTTTCTTGGGTTTTGTTTTTACTTTATACCTGATTGTGTGCTGCATAAATACTTAATGTAAAAAGAACAGATGATGGACGGAATGCTGAACAAATCAAACATTTAACCCCAGTCACAGATCTGGGTTAAATATATCATTGTTTTGCACGCCACACCATTCTAGTTTAAAACAGCAATATGAAAATCAGTCTTGACAGTGATCCCCATGGGAACAGTCCAACCGGTCCCAGGATGCTTGTTTCTGGTCCAGGGAGGACCTGACTTGGCAGTTTGGGTTGGACTATTCCCATGAGGAGCAGGGTCAAGGCTGATGGCTGGGTCTAAACTAGGGTGGCATGGTGAGCAATAGAACGATGGATTTAACCCAGCTCTTTTGACTGAGGGCTAATGTTTGATTTGTTCTGCATTCCGTCCATCATTTGTGTGGCTTTTGCATAAATACTTAACACATTGCCTCTAAGTTAAGCCTGACTGCTGTGGAACTGCTGGAGAGTTGCCATTTCAACCTGAGCACACTTCCTCATCTCTGCCTCTTAACTGGATATCTGATGTGGTCTATGCAATTTGGCCGATTTCCAGAACCTAGAGATCTGGTGCTTTGCCATTTCCCCTAGTGATGATATTAGTACCGTCCAGTTGTCAGTCGGATTGGGTACCAAGCCAGGTGGAAGAAGAACACATCCTCTGTGTGGCATCTGAAACAGTTAACAGGTTCATCAGGATTATTGTGGTGAAATCTACCAGGGGTCAAATACATCGGATTTCAATATTTAAACCGAATACATTTGAAACCAGCATTTCTTGAGCCCAACTTTGGGAAGTGCCAAATTCTGTTCCATTTTTAGCCTGTAAATCATTTGTCCAAGCATTCCTCCCATCTTATCGTAGACCTCTCAATGGGAGTCATGTTCTACACCTTAAGCCCCTTACGTAATTGAATTTCAGGTTTACAACCTGTGTGCAGCATGAGAAATAGATGAAGCACATTCTCCTCCAGGGTCATCCCCATCTGCTCCCCTCACCCTGCACATTGCCTATATCAACCTATTATAAGCTATGAACTGTCCACCTGATAGACCGTAGTCTCCCCAAAGTTTGTCTAACATCGTAAGCTTGCTAAATTTCTATAAAGCCTTCTATCTGTGTTTTTTAGGTCGAGCCTAGGTTTGCAGCGCATGTGCTGCTCGCTTTGTGAGGCATGCAGTTTTCAGTATAGCGTGTAAGCTTTGTGGGAGCTCCGCCCACTCTCCGCCCATCTTTTTCATTTGCCTAGGTCCTAAATACTGCCTTCCGATTGGTTTTAGGCTTGTTAGTCCCTCCTCATGACTGCCGTATCGTAATTTGTATCCTTCCATGGCAACTGGCCCCTTTACTCTGAACACTATTTTCTTTCCTGTCTCCCCCGCCCCCTCCCGCAGTCTGTGACTTCTCGAGGACAGCAGCTTCGAGTGGCTAAAGGAGCACTGCCTCAAGCACGTAAGGGCAACCAGCTATTCTTAGGCACAACACACAGCCTGGTGCACCCTGACACAGTTACCTCCCTCGCTGAAAGACCCCTCTCTGCCTCACAAAGGCCCCTCCATGGCTGACAGATACAGCCCCTGACATAAGCCTCTCGGGGCAACACCAGCCTTTCAAAATCTGACAGGTACTATTCCAGGCCATGAACCCCTGCTACCCTCTGCTTGTTACTAACCCCTCGCGGCCTGATACTGATTCCTCATGGCCCAGTTGACCATTCACCTCTGTCAGCCTCATCCTAACACATCACCGGCTAACAGAGCCCCTTGACAGATCCCAGTCATTGCGACACAGGCCTGACAGGTGTCATTCCTAGCCACTGGCCCCTGCCAAACTTTGGCTTGACAGTGACCACTCCTATCCTAACTCCTCCCTGCTTCAGCCTGCCATTCGCCTCTATCAGTCTCGTTCCGAATCAATCCCCCCCGCCTTGGCTAACATCGGCCCCTCTCTGGCTTACAGGTACAACTCCCTACCACAGGCCTCTCAAAGTTCGACAGGTACCATTCAGTGACCCTCGCGAGCCTCAGCCTGACACCGAACCTTCCCAGATAGCTACTGAATGCTCTATACTTCAGACTGCGTAAGTGACTGGAGCTGGATGCTCTAGACAGGGGCTGCACTACCTGTGTACACTCAGGGGTGAGTGTGTAACAAATTAGACATAGTTTGTAAAATACTTTAGATGACTGAAATTAATAAACATCATCAAAATCAATGTGAATAGTTAGACAGTCAAGAAACATTCACAAATCTGAGGAACGAATCAAAGCTTCTTCTTTTTTAAGTGTTGTTTAATCACACTCCTTTCTAGGTACAGCAGTTCATAATACTGTGATCCTGTGCAAATGAAGAATCATATATTTCAGCTCAATTTTCCCAATGCATTTCGGGCGTAATATTTCGCCCTTCTTCAGGGGCTTTCTATAAATGAAAATAAAACAATTGGATTCAGTGATTTCAAAAAGATTGATAGCAAGGTTAAGGATAGAGAGACTCACTGCCACCCGACAGTATTAGATCAAGTCAAAGTATTGAGGATTAAAAACATCACCAATAGTACTGAGAAAAACTATTGTGTATATGAGGGGGAGGAGCGGGTTGTCCGGTGCATTAGAGCAGAAGGTCAGTAAAGATCACCATGTGTGAAAAAAGAATTTGAACACAACAAATACACGAAATGTTTAAAAAAAAAAAACACTACCTTTAGAAATGGTTGAGCTGGTTTCAACCGGAGGGCTGAAGCGAAGAAGTGAGGTAACCTATTAGAATATAGGGGACAGTGTCCCGTAGGGTATTAGTGGTGCTGAAGGGTGGAGTGGGCACTCCGATAGTGTAAGTGATAGAGGGACGATAAAGTAACTCACCGAGCGTTCGTGGAACGCTTAGGACCAAATTGCTATGAAACAGCAGCTGCGTGCGGTTGCACGGGCGAAATAGCGGTAACGGATTTAGCGTTGTGTTACAGTAAACAGGGAGAATAGGAACCTGAGAGGAACGTGAGGATTCAAAGGTTAAGGGTTATATTATATGTGTCTGGAGGCTCGTGCTATAAAACCTATCGGGTGAATGTGAATTGAAAAGTTACCTGGTAAATTGCTATCTGTCTCCACGCACTGGGTCCAAGAAATGTCAAGGTGACGAAGCTGGCTAGGATCTAGATATAGCGACGGCGTCCTGACCACGTTAGCGTGGGGAGGTGCCGGTACCGAGAAATAAAGAATGGACTGAAAAGAGTACTGTGGGTGCAAATAAGCGGCCATCTTAGGTTGGGAAATGTACTGATTAAGAAAATGACGACAATGGTGAAAGAGTAAAGATAGTGGAAAGAGATGGTGGTAAAACGAGATGAAAAAACGAACTTGAAGAATCCCAAACACCAAGAGTATTCAGAAACACCATCTTAGGTTGGGAAATGTACTGAATGAAAAGATGACGACAATGGTAAAAGAGTAAAGGTAGTAAAAAGAGATGGTGGTGAAACGAATTGAAAAAACGAACTTGAAGAATCCCAAACACCAAGAGTATTCAGAAATACAATCTCTGCTGATTAAGTAAATGAAAAATTAATAAAAAGCTATTAATATTGTCCGTATTATACATGTGGGCAATAACACAGTATTCTGTCTGTTTTCGTATTATATGACGTGATTATTTACTGTGGTATTGTGTCCTGCCTATTTACAATCTATATGAGGGTTATCTGCTAGCCTGCTGTCTGTGTAAATCAAACATGAGTGTCAACATATGATGACGCGCGATAACTATAGTACACGATAGATGAGAGTGTAACTCTCCACATCATACATATGAACTGTGAAACAGTATTCTGCCTATTTACATTCTATTACGATGATGTCATAGTCTGCCTATTTACACTCTAAATGAGATTTACCTGCAGGCATGCTGTCTGTGAAAGTTAAATGAAAGTGTCAACATGTAATGGCTCACTGTAATAATGGTACATAAAAGGTAAGAACATAACTGTAGTAATATACACGCATTGAGTGTGCTATTATGGTGCATCATAAGAAAGCTAAACAATAACACTCTAAGGTGTGACAAATGATGTCACAATAACTACTTGACTTTGTATGAAATGAAAAATGTAATGTAGCCTTCCTCTCGTGTGGCTCGATGAAATGTAGACATTTACCATGGTTTAAAGTGTTGACAATGAACTGTGTTGAACAGAAGAAAATGTGACTCCCAGAAATAAAAATGTAACTTAAGGTAATGGTGGACATAATGAAATGATTGCTCTGGTGCACTGATGGATGACCCTGACCTCCTTCTACTTAGGAATGAGGGGTGAAATATTACAAGAAACATGCGAACTCAATTTTGTCATTGAGACCCTTGGGGCTCAAGGTATTGAGGTACCGGATCCAAAAGGACTCCCTTTGGACAATGAACTTGCTCATGTCACGGTCATTGTATGATTTGATGACTTCAATCACACTGAATTTCAATTGAGCGATCGTGTGGTGTGACTCACACCAATGGTTGGCGAGTGGTGAAGTTGTAGATCTGGTACGGATACGACTTTTGTGTTCCGTGATACGGGTTCTTAGGGATCTTTCTGTTTTGCCCACGTAATATAAGCCACAGGGGCATCGTATAATATATTTTACGTTCGAGGTATTGCAATTGGCTGTAAACTGAAATTTAACGGGCTTACCCGACCAAGGATGAGCCATAGATGCACCCGTGATGACAATATTGCAATGGGAACAGTTGTAGCACTTGGTCATGCCCTTGGGTACCTGATTGTTGGTGGGTTCACGTTTCTTAAGGAGTTCTTTCAGGTTGTTCGAGCGTTTATACGCGAAAATGGGTGGGTTTTTAAACAGGTCCCTGAAATCCGGTTCTGTCTGTAGTAGATCCCATCTATTTAGTATGGTTTTTTTGATGGCAGGTGAGAGGGTGGAGAACTTGGAAACATATACTTCTCTGGTTTGTGTGGGCTTTATGTGTTTGTCAAGTAATGTAGACCTGGAAACCTGGTTGAGTCGTTCTACCGATGACTCTATGAGTGTTCTAGGATATCCGCGTGCCAAAAATTGTTCTTTCGTGTCTTCAAGAGTGGTGTGTAACTGTAAAGTATCTGAAGTGATGCGCTTTATTCTCAAAAATTGAGAATAGGGGAGATGTCTTTTCAAGGACTGCGGATGAAAGCTGTCATAAAGGAGCGTGTTGTTACGGTCCGTGGGTTTTTTAAACAGAGAGGTGGTGATCTTATTGGACATCAATTCAATGTGTACATCAAGGTACGAAATGGAGTGTTTGTCCAATGTATATGTGAACTGTATTCTCGGATTATAGTCATTAAGTGATGAGAGTTTGGTTTCCAAATTTTGTTTGTTACCTCGCCACATGATGAAAATATCGTCGATGTATCTACGATATATAATGAGGTTATCAGTCCATTCCTTGTCATTCAAGATGTAGTCTTGTTCAAATTTCATCATGTAGATATTTGCGTAGCACGGAGCTCCCGCAAAACCCATGGATGTGCCATTGGTTTGTAGAAAGAATCTCTCTTTCCATTTGAAGTAACTGTTGAATAAGCAGAAATTCAATAGTTCCAGGAGAACATTTTTTTTGTTGGCTGGAATAGTGTCCATTTGGAGCAGTGCCCATTCTATTGCTTCGATACCTTCGGAGTGTGGAATTGAGGTATATAGAGCAACGACATCTACTGTTAGTAGCCATATGTCATCATAACTGTGAAGACTGAGATTGTCGAGTAATTTCAAAAGATGTGTAGTGTCTTGCACATACGTGGACCCTGCCTGCACAAATGGTTGCAGGAAGTAATCTAGGTATTGACCAAGAGGGTCATGAATGGAATCACACCCTGATACTATTGGGCGAAACGGAGGATTAGAAAGACGTTTGTGTATCTTTGGTAATGCGTAGATGAGTGGTCTACGTGGATGTTTGTTGAACAAGAAATCGTATGTTTTGGAGTTAATCCATTCCATGTCTCTGGCATGCGTGAGAATGGTAACCAAGGTGTCTTGAAACTCAACTGTTGGATCTTGTTGTAGTGGTAAATAAGTAGACTCATCAGACAACATCTCACTGATAGCGGATTCATAAAAACTTGTGTCCATTATGACTAGTGCACCACCTTTGTCAGCGGGAAGAAATGTTAGAGACGTATTAGACCTCAAGCTTTTGAGTGCTGTCTTGTCCTTAAGTGACATATTTTGGTGTTTTTTGGAGGGTGTCAATAAATGTGATAGATCGTGTTTCACTAAAGCCTCAAAAGTGTCAAGAACTTTGTGTGAGATTGGCGAAACAAAAGTGCTTTTGGGTTTAAACTCCTTGTATTCTCTCTCACTGACCGTTGGGGCAGCGATGGTTTGGATGGAAAAGAAATATCGCAATCTTAATTTTCTCATGAATTTGTAAAGTTCTACTTCAGTTTGAAATGAACTGGTGTGGTAAGTTGGAACAAAAGATGTGCCCTTGTTGAGAAGTGCAATTTGCGATTCTGACAGACTAGAAGAAGAAATGTTAACAACTAGTGTTTTTTCTGTCTCCTGCCTGAGCTTAATGTTTTTGTGTTTTCCGCTACCTCTGCGGGTTTTGGGGGAATTGTCTCTAGAGTGGATTGATTCGTTGGTGGACTGTTGGCTGCAGGGCTTGTCTCTAAAAAAGAGGCCTTAGTGTTGGAGGTCGATGGTGCTGATGGAGCCCCTGGATCGGCTGTAGTTGGTACAGGGGGTCTTGTTAAGCGAGTGTCACTGACAGAAGCTACGCTCTCCTCAGATGATGTGTTTCTGGGTTTTGAAAAGGTCCGCTTCTGGGCGTAGACTTCCGCCCATGAATAGACCTCGTCAAGTTTATAGTCTATAGTGTCTCGCCTAAACTTACGAAATTTGCGTTCGTGTATTTCTTTGGCATAACCATCCAATTTATTGTTGATCGTCTCTAAAGTGTGTGACCAATCTTCTCCGGTCATGCGTGTTTTTAATGAGCCTTGCAATTCATTAATCTCTAATTCAAGGTCAGTTAACACCTTAGAGAGTTCTTCCACAATCAGTAAAATTAGATCTAATGAGCATTTATTGAGTATGGAATACCATTTTTCCATAAATTTCTTGTTCATTTTGAACATCATGGGTTTGAGTGGTAGTCTCAACCCTCTCGGGATCCTGCTTGCTTTGTGGTACTGAACTAAAGTGGTGGCGTGCAGACGCTGATTGATTTCTCGTCGCATTAGGTATTCTAATTGTCGTAGTTGTTGCGTGGTGGAACCCTGTGTGGCATCGAAAGTGCGAGCCTCTCGTATGAGTCCATAAATTTCCTGTGCTTCAGAATCGCTATATGCCTTAGTTTCTGCCTTGTTGTCGGTAAGATTGAGAATGTCTTCAAAAGACATGATGGGTGTGGTGCTACTAGTGGCTGTTGTGGGTGAAAATGAGTACAATATATGTGGAGAAAGGAGACAGCCGGCGTGCACTCTGTTTTGACTAGTGAACCAAGTAAAAAGATTATTCAATGGTTAACATAAATTTGGTGTGCTGTCCCTGAGGTGGTTTCACCCTACCACCTTGATTCAATGTGCGTAAGTGACTGGAGCTGGATGCTCTAGACAGGGGCTGCACTACCTGTGTACACTCAGGGGTGAGTGTGTAACAAATTAGACATAGTTTGTAAAATACTTTAGATGACTGAAATTAATAAACATCATCAAAATCAATGTGAATAGTTAGACAGTCAAGAAACATTCACAAATCTGAAGAACGAATCAAAGCTTCTTCTTTTTGAAGTGTTGTTTAATCACACTCCTTTCTAGGTACAGCAGTTCATAATACTGTGATCCTGTACAAATGAAGAATCATATATTTCAGCTCAATTTTCCCAATGCATTTCGGGCGTAATATTTCGCCCTTCTTCAGGGGATTTCTATAAATGAAAATAAAACAATTGGATTCAGTGATTTCAAAAAGATTGATAGCAAGGTTAAGGATAGAGAGACTCACTGCCACCTGACAGTATTAGATCAAGTCAAAGTATTGAGGATTAAAAACATCACCAATAGTACTGAGAAAAACTATTGTGTATATGAGGGGGAGGAGCGGGTTGTCCGGTGCATTAGAGCAAAAGGTCAGTAAAGATCACCATGTGTGAAAAAAGAATTTGAACACAACACATACACTAAATGTTTAAAAAAAAACACTACCTTTAGAAATGGTTGAGCTGGTATCAACCGGCGGGCTGAAGCGAAGAAGTGAGGTTACCTATAAGAATATAGGGGACAGTGTCCCGTAGGGTATTAGTGGTGCTGAAGGGTGGAGTGGGCGCTCCGATAGTGTAAGTGATAGAGGGACGATAAAGTAACTCACCGAGCGTTCGTGGAACGCTTAGGACCAAATTGCTATGAAACAGCAGCTGCGTGCGGTTGCACGGGCGAAATAGCGCTAAGGGATTTAGCGTTGTGTTGCAGTAAACAGGGAGAATAGGAACCTGAAAGGAACGTGAGGATTTAAAGGTTAAGGGTTATATTATATGTGTCTGGAGGCTCGTGCTATAAAACCTATCGGGTGAATGTGAATTGAAAAGTTACCTGGTAAATTGCTATCTGTCTCCACGCACTGGGTCCAAGAAATGTCAAGGTGACGAAGCTGGCTAGGATCTAGATGTAGCGACGGCGTCCTGACCACGTTAGCGTGGGGAGGTGCCGGTACCGAGAAATAAAGAATGGACTGAAAAGAGTATTGTGGGTGCAAATAAGCGGCCATCTTAGGTTGGGAAATGTACTGAATGAAAAGATGACGACAATGGTAAAAGAGTAAAGGTAGTAAAAAGAGATGGTGGTGAAACGAATTGAAAAAACGAACTTGAAGAATCCCAAACACCAAGAGTATTCAGAAATACAATCTCTGCTGATTAAGTAAATGAAAAATTTATAAAAAGCTATTAATATTGTCCGTATTATACATGTGGGCAATAAAACAGTATTCTGTCTGTTTTCGTATTATATGACGTGATTATTTACTGTGGTATTGTGTCCTGCCTATTTACAATCTATATGAGGGTTATCTGCTAGCCTGCTGTCTGTGTAAATCAAACATGAGTGTCAACATATGATGACGCGCGATAACTATAGTACACGATAGATAAGAGTGTAACTCTCCACATCATACATATGAACTGTGAAACAGTATTCTGCCTATTTACATTCTATTACGATGATGTCATAGTCTGCCTATTTACACTCTAAATGAGATTTACCTGCAGGCATGCTGTCTGTGAAAGTTAAATTAAAGTGTCAACATGTAATGGCTCACTGTAATAATGGTACATAAAAGGTAAGAACATAACTGTAGTAATATACATGCATTGAGTGTGCTATTATGATGCATAATAAGAAAGCTAAACAATAACACTCTACGGTGTGACAAATGATGTCACAATAACTACTTGACTTTGTATGAAATGAAAAATGTAATGTAGCCTTCCTCTCGTGTGGCTCGATGAAATGTAGACATTTACCATGGTTTAAAGTGTTGACAATGAACTGTGTTGAACAGAAGAAAATGTGACTCCCAGAAATAAAAATGTAACTTAAGGTAATGGTGGACATAATGAAATGATTGCTCTGGTGCACTGATGGATGACCCTGACCTCCTTCTACTCAGGAATGAGGGGTGAAATATTACAAGAAACATGCGAACTCAATTTTGTCATTGAGACCCATCTCTTTCCACTATCTTTACTCTTTCACCATTGTCGTCATTTTCTTAATCAGTACATTTCCCAACCTAAGATGGCCGCTTATTTGCACCCACAATACTCTTTTCAGTCCATTCTTTATTTCTCGGTACCGGCACCTCCCCACGCTAACGTGGTCAGGACGCCATCGCTACATCTAGATCCTAGCCAGCTTCGTCACCTTGACATTTCTGAGACTCAGTGCGTGGAGACAGATAGCAATTTACCAGGTAACTTTTCAATTCACATTCACCCGATAGGTTGTATAGCACGAGCCTCCAGACACATATAATATAACCCTTACCCTTTGAATCCTCACGTTCCTTTCAGGTTCCTATTCTCCCTGTTTACTGCAACACAACGCTAAATCCCTTAGCGCTATTTCGCCCGTGCAACCGCACACAGCTGCTGTTTCATAGCAATTTGGTCCTAAGCGTTCCACGAACGCTCGGTGAGTTACTTTATCGTCCCTCTATCACTTACACTATCGGAGCGCCCACTCCACCCTTCAGCACCACTAATACCCTACGGGACACTGTCCCCTATATTCTTATAGGAAACCTCACTTCTTCGCTTCAGCCCTCCAGTTGAAACCAGCTCAACCATTTCTAAAGGTAGTGTTTTTTTTTTTTAAACATTTCGTGTATGAGTTGTGTTAAAATTCTTTTTTCACACATGGTGATCTTTACTGACCTTTTGCTCTAATGCACCGGACAACCCGCTCCTCCCCCTCATATACACAATAGTTTTTCTCAGTACTATTGGTGATGTTTTTAATCCTCAATACTTTGACTTGATCTAATACTGTCAGGTGGCAGTGAGTCTCTCTATCCTTAACCTTGCTATCTATCTTTTTGAAATCACTGAATCCAATTGTTTTATTTTCATTTATAGAAAGCCCCTGAAGAAGGGCGAAATATTACGCCCGAAATGCATTGGGATAATTGAGCTGAAATATATGATTCTTCATTTGCACAGGATCACAGTATTATGAACTGCTGTACCTAGAAAGGAGTGTGATTAAACAACACTTCAAAAAGAAGAAGCTTTGATTCGTTCCTAAGATTTGTGAATGTTTCTTGACTGTCTAACTATTCACATTGATTTTGATGATGTTTATTAATTTCAGTCATCTAAAGTATTTTACAAACTATGTCTAATTTGTTACACACTCACCCCTGAGTGTACACAGGTAGTGCAGCCCCTGTCTAGAGCATCCAGCTCCAGTCACTTACGCACATTGAATCAAGGTGGTAGGGTGAAACCACCTCAGGGACAGCACACCAAATTTATGTTAACCATTGAATAATCTTTTTACTTGGTTCACTAGTCAAAACAGAGTGCACGCCGGCTGTCTCCTTTCTCCACATATACTATACTTCAGACTGGCATTTCCCTCTACTAGCCTCACCCTTCGCACAGGTCCCTCCATAGTAGAAGAGTACCTAAGTGCATCGGCTTACTAGCCAGACACAGCTAACGGGCAGCTTTCACTGGCACTACGTTTATATCCTCAGCCTGGCATTAACTTCTTCCAGGCTCACACTGACCTCTCCTTTCCCCAACATGGGACTCACCCCTTTCTGCCATTGCCACACCTAGCCAGGCAAGTACACTTTTTTGAGACAGACCCACCGAAATTGTCACAACAATTACTGGTAAAGGCTCTTTCTGGTCTTATAATTGGTGATAGATTTTAATGTATTTAGATTAATCAGTTGAAATAAATAGCACAGTTAAGGCAAACAGGCGACTGAAAGAACAGGCATTATGTACAAAATAATATCAGCTTTGTGATTCTGTACTTCAGTAAAATATGTTCTTTTATGATCACTCAGGTTTACATTCATGTTAGAAGACTGTTGTGCAAATTTATAGGCAACGTCCAAACGTTCATTTGATAATGAAATAATTAGTTTGTTGTGTACAACAATACATGGTCACTTCTTTGATTGACCTTATGTTTGCTTCTTTAAATGGACCACGTAGGTATTTTATCTATAAGTATGATGATTTTGGACACAAACAACTTATGTGGTCAAGGGACTCTTCCTTATTGCTACAATGCCTACATTCACTTGGAGATGTGTGTTGTGATCACAACTGTAGTAATGTAATACATAGTAGTCTAAGTCTTGGGTATTTCATCTTTATTACTGGATCCGATGAATCTACGTTTTCTTTCCCTACTGTTGATTAAGACGTGTTAGTTCAGAATATTTGCACTTTGACAATGATGATACACTACTTTCTTACTTCTTTTGCCTCAGAATGTGTCTTATTATTTATTTGTGCTTCACTCTGTTTATACTGATAAGCAAGTTCAGTTGCGGAAGATTATATTCTGTTATAGACATTTCGAAAATGGTTAGATGTACTTCCAAATTATTATTTGATTTACCTTTAACTAAGCAAAGATTTACATTTGTAAGATGTCGGTTTTGGCTCTGCTACGGTCAAATACATTGTTTCATTGATATGAACAGTAGTGAGTTGAGATTGATTTCATGTCTGATTTTGCAGTGTGGCAATGAGGTAAGTAGATTTAATAGGGATCTAATATTTTGCTTGTCGATTTTATTCAGCTCTAGTGCTCTTTTAGGGTTAAGTGCTGGTGAAGTTTATAGTAAGTGAATGAGCATGGAATTAAAGGTGATAATTGAAGGTCATATTTCTCTTCCATCACAGATGTTCTCATATATTTTGACTGATTTGATTTTAACGTTTGATTTCTGCTTTCTCTTAAGAATATAGGGGCATATTTTATTTTTACGAATTGCTTTGTCGCTAGCAGTATAAGGGTGATGATGTTGTCGATAGTACAGATTTTAATTGTTTACCCAGGTGGATAATTTGTTCAGTACATATTTTCAAAATATCTTTCCTACAGCATCCAGAAGATCTAGGAGGCGATAATTTTGGGAATCATTTATTGTTCCCTTTCTAAGGATTGTGTGTATAATTGTACCTTTCCAATATGGAGGGATCTGGCAAATTTGTATCACTTTCGAAAAGCAAATGAATAAGTTATTACATAATATGGGAATGTTTCTAAACACCGCAAGAGGTACCGTTCAGGCCGATAGCCCAAGAGAACTTTTTTTTTTTTTAATCTGACAATTTCATCTTGAGAAATACAGAGATTTCCATTGCGATTGCTTCATATCCATGTGGCATGAATCCCTGCTTTCATAACACAGTCCCTTCCTAAGCCTGATAGATCATTTATTCCCTTACACACACTTCCCCCATCTGATAAGTGTTGCATGGCAAAGCAGGTACAGACTAATCAATTACCCAGGTCTCTGCCTACCTAGAATTAGCATATGCCTTTCCCGATGCAAGCTAATGCAGACGCCTCCCAGTTTGACACAGCCTTTTACAGCTATAGATCCTTTTCTACCTTGCCTGACACAAGCCTCCCTTCTTTCTCCAATTCCTTCGTGACAAAGCCTACCTTAATATCTCCTCACACCACCCTGGTCTAGTGCCCTCAGTTTGGCAGAGACCTTACCAGCAGAGTTGAATATTGGCATTGGTGTTGCATAAAAGCAGGAGCCATGTGTGACTGAAACCAGACTTTTGTTTGAAACCAGATCGGGATCCTTCGGTGTGTAAACCTGTATCCACCTAAAAGTAAGTGTAATAAATATGTGGGGCGCTAATTATGGCTATGAACGTAGGGTTGTACACCAAAGGGGCTGGAGTGTGTGTGTGGACAATTTGGGACAAAATCCCTGTAGGCACTGCATTCTAGGTCAACAATTGGCACTTTATCTGTGTGTCTACATCGGGTATTGGAATTAGGAAACTGTAGGCATCCTGTGTGTCTTTTCGCTGGTGGCATTGCTTGGGGATTATGAAAGAACAGCAAAGGCCGCTGGAGCTCTAATTATGACTATTAAAGTAGGGTTGTTCAACAAAGGCACTGGAGTGTATGTGTGGGAATTTGGGGACAAAATCCCTATATGCACTGCATTGTAGGTCTGCAATTGGCACGTTGCATCTATGTGTCTACATTGGTTATTGGAAGTTGAAAACCATAGACGTGCTGTGTGTCTGTTCACCGGTGGCATTGCTTGGGGACAATGGAAGTACAGCAAGGGCTGCTGGGATCACATGGCAGTATTGGAAGTAAAATGCTTTGCACATTGATTTATCCATCTATATGTGAAGAGAATTGTGTGTTGGATGAGATAATGCACTATTATGTTATTGTTTGGTGTATAACAGTATCCATATGCAGTGCACCACAGGTGTAATATGATTATTCTGTTGACTGGGAGCCAGTGGAGGTCTCTCAGGTGGCTGGTGATGTGGCTGTGGCGGGGGATGTTGAGGATGAGTCTGGCGTAGGCGTTCTGAATGTTCTACAGTTTCTTGAGGAGTTTCTGGGTGATGCCGGCTTACAGTGCGTTGCCATAGTAGAGTCTGCAGCTGAGTGTGTGTGCTCCCTCCCCCCGCTTGCCCGCACTCCCATTGTCCGTGCCTTCCCCCCTCTCTCCCGTTGTCGTGATGCGAATCCTATTGCATTGCAAATGATTGTTATAGGTAGAGATTTCTAAGTGAAACACTGTAAATTACACAACTCGTATTCCAGTAGCACTATCTGTGTGATTGTTTTATTTATTTGTCATCTTTCACAATGTTATCACAGCAGATCTTTATTGAAACTGTATCCTCTTCTCTCTCTCTCTCTCGAGATTCTTGAGCTGCTTGTCCTTCATTGCTTTCAACAGCATCTTGTTGCATCCAGTGTTATTCCCAGTCCTTTCTTTATGGCGGTGTCTCGGCAACCGCACTCAGTGATAACCCGTGGCCGGGGCCTGGTTACTTTTCTCTGCATTCATCCCCGCAAAAGTTGTTGCACAGCTGGGTGACAGCTTGAGATGCGCGAAGGTCCCCAGGGATGTGTTTCACTATGAACAGCCAACAGGAAGAAGCAGACAGGACCATATATGTGGGCAACTTAGACTGCAAAGTACAGGAGGACACGCTGTTTGAGCTGTTCCTGCAGGTTCAGTAATATTTTGAAGGATTATTAAAGAGGGGTCGCAGGCATTGAATTCTGAAGTATTTTCATGCTGTGCACGAGTAGCTTTACCTTATCTTTTCCTATGTTTGTGTTGTCTTTTACCCGTAGATCTATTTCAGTACTACAAATACCAAGAAGCAATAGAAAACAAGCTTGTGAAATGTAATAGGTCTCGCATTTATGCAAGTTTAAGCTGTTGGCATTGTAAATGACGATGTCTTTTATTTATGTTTTAAAAACCAAAACTTAAATAAAAGGCATTGTCATTTACAAAGCCAATAGCTCAAACTCACGTACATGCGAGACCTAGTGCATTGCAAATGCTTGTTTTTCTGCCCGTTTCAACTCTCTATTGAATTCTGCCATCAATAACAATTGGGTGCATTGGCGCAGCAGGTAATCCCACCCCTACTATACCATGGACAATCGTCCCTCATTGCAGGGGCGGCTGGTGACATTTGAAGGTGGTGAGGCGTGGAGGTCCGGGTTCAGTGCCCATGGTGGGAGGAGGGGCTCGGGAGGGTTCTGATGAAGTCACTGTGAATTTGCAGTGGTATATTGCATGCATTTGTCTCTTGTGGTCAGTGTTTGCGGTGGTGTCGGGGAGCAAGTGCACAACAGTGAGCACCAGTCCGGCCCAGTTGGATGGAGGCGGCAGCAGGGTGCAAGTCAATCAGGCCGGCATTTGACGGCGCTGCGGCTCCTGTGATCTTGTGGAGAGTTTTATGCCCATTGTATGGCGCTGCATTCTGGCGACGAAAACATTGATGTGGGTGGGACAGATGCACGCACGGACAGCATCTGGGTCAGACAAACACAATGTAGATGGGCTCCACCTGAGCTTGATGTCGGACACCAAAATGGAATTGCACTTGCCTGTTGTCGCACCCCAGGCTGTCGGTAGTCTTCTGCAGTGCTGTGACTGCGACCGGTGTCCATCCTGAGCAATGCACAGCCAGCAGCACATGGAGTGCAGCTCACCAGCTGCATGCCGATCAGTCCCGGTGCCGGAGTCAGAGCTGCGCGGCAGTCGGCGGGCTCTTCCGCAGCCCACCCCCTTCAGCTCCCATTGTCCAATCAGGAGGTCTGGGACTAGTGCGAAGGCAAGGGAGTGCTACGGTTGTTGCCACCCACTGCTCTTTCTTGAGGGGAACCGGCCCTGCCCCTTGACATTCATTTCAGTGGCGCGATGCTGGAGTCGACTGGGCCGCAGCATAGGCGCCCCATTTGAAACCAGCCATTTTCCGCTTTCTCTGGCCATTCCCTTCAGGATGACATCACTCTTCTCGCATGTGCTTCGAGGGCGAGCAATAGTCCTCGCCCTGGCCAGCACATGCGCAGGAGGTCTCTGACCTGTGACCTCGTCGCTTCCGGGCCTTCTTAGAAAAAAAGAAAACAGAATTTGATTTGTCTTCGTCACGGGGCAGTGAGCACTTCATTTGAGGCTGCTGCAATGCATGTGGTGTCTCTCTTGTCTCCTCCTCGATCGTCATCCCGAGGCTAGTGGGGCAACACCCCTTTCACCCCTATGCACCAGCCGCCACGGCCTCATTGGACTCTTTAGTCTCTGCAGCTCAGCTTTATGTTGGTGTCTGTCCTTTAATGTTGCAGCCAGCATCATAGGGACTTGCTTTCAACAACCCAACACTCCACCCATTTCAGCTATGCTACTAGCCAATAATATTCCAGATCCAGTGCTCCCAGTCCACTTAAAAGCATTCGGAGTGTCAGTTTACTCAGACCCTCCCTCCTCCTAAGGGGGACCAAAGTTATATCAATAAGCAACTATTTCAAGTGCTCAAATAAGCTCAGAGGGAGCAACAGGGATATAATGACAAAGTAATATAAAAACATTTTGGAGTACCACCATATAAGTCATACCGACTTGTCCTCGTTAAAAATGTTAAATATATTTTTATACAGAGCGAACAAATGCCCAGAGGCGTTTAAGCACTGCTGCGTTATGAAGAAAGGCCAGCTAAATTAATAAATCAAAAGCCATGTCTTCAGTGCTGTGCAAAAAGACAGGATGTAAGGCATTGACCTAATACGCAAGGAAAGGGTGTTCCACAATTTAAAGGCCCCTGTCACAAAGCTCCTACTGCCCCAAGAGGTGACTTTGAACTTTGGAACAACAATGTACTTGGCCACGCTTGAATAGAGGAGCCCCTACGGATGATACCACTTGAACCTGCCTTTAAGAAAATGTGGTCCAAGATTGTGCAGAGCCCTAAAGGTAATACAAAGGGCTTTAAAGCTAACTCTTTGATGCAAAGCCAATGGAGTTTCCGTAACACGGGTTTGGCAGACTGAAATTCAGAAATTCACAACAAATGCCTGGGGTCAGCATTTTGAAGGGTCTGAAGCCTGTTGATAAACTGTACTTGCATGTAAGGTAAAGCCCATTGCAGTAACCCAGCTTTGACAGCACCAAGGCTGTCACTACTGTTTTCTGCAGATGTAATGGAGGATTTGTTTCACTAACATGAGTGTATCGAAGGAAGCAGAGATAGTGACATTAACTTTGTTGGACCTGTCAGCCCTAGGGTGGTCTCCCCATCTATTTTTGATCGTGCCTCATTTTTTCCACCCTCATTTTTATGTTGGACTTAGGTCTCCGGGCGCCTTTTCATTGCCAATCAGTGTTAAGGTGCAAGTGCTCCCTTCTCCCAAGATGGCTGCCACAGGCCCCTGCTACTGCAGAGTGGTCTTCATTAGTAGCACCCTAGCTGCCAGGAGCTGGCTGGGACCCCACAACAATGTTGCGACACCAGCCCGCCTTTTTTGTCCCATAGGTAGAATGGGGAAGCTCCTGGAATGTGCTGGAACCTTCTAGAAGGGAGGTGTGGTTTTTACTTTTGCCGCCTTGGATAGAGGTCACCTGACCTAGGGATACATAAGTGAGGGAGGGAACATTTTCTGGTCAGTTGGCCAGTGGGAGTGAAGCAGACCTGGGGAAAATCCACGCAGGAGTGTAGGCGGTAGGGCCTAGCCAGGGACTTATGCCTCTGAAAGTGACAGGACTTAGGTACTGCCTTTTAAGTGAGTGAGGGGTCCTGTACAGCCCACTGATCTAGCCCAGTGATAGGAGAACCCAGGGGCCATTTGCTGAGCTTGACTAGGAAGGAACTAGTCACCAACTCAATCCCTACCCCCCAAGGAACGGAACCCCTAAGGGCGCCAGAGACATCTGCGCCAGTAAGACTGCTAAGACTGAATGCTGAAACTTTATGCTGAACCTTCATGCTGAAACTGAATGCTGAAACTAAACGCTGGAACTTCATGCTGAAACTGAATGCTGAGATCCAATGCTGAAGCTCCTTATTGAAACCTGAACTGCAACTGACTGCTGGACTGCTGGGGATCAACCAGGTACTAGCGCTGTGTCCCCTGTGCTCTCCGACCTGGCCTGGAATCCCCCGAGTCAGTCCCACGCTGAGCTCTGAGCTCGCTGTCATCCCGCTTAATTTGCACCCCCCCCTGGCGCGGGGACCGGAAGCGCGCTTACCGCCGCGGCCCAGGGACCAGGAGTTACTCCTAGTCGAGTCGTGGCCCGCGGAGAAGCCCAGGGCCCCGCCGCTGCCGTCGCAGCGCCTAAGTGAGTCGCGGATGCCTGGGAAGGCCGTGAAGCTGTCTACCGCCCCCGTGACGAGGGCGGACTGCGCGTCACCGCCCCCGCCGCTGAGCACGCTGACTGCGGGGCCTGAAGCCGTAAGGAACCCCCGAGTGTCTCCCGAGACCCGGACGCCGAGATCAAGGTAACCCCTGAGGGCTGGGAGGTAGCGTGGCCGTGTATAGGACTGGGACTCACCCCCCTGCTCCCCGGGTGGCTTGCGGAGGACCCGGTGCGCCCCCTGCTGATCGGGAGCATCACCGCACCGTCTGGCGACCGCTACGGTGCCGGCCGAGACTCTGATTCCCCTCCGTGGGATTGCCCCCTTGCCTTGAGACTGCCGCGTAAAAGGGGACCGCTTGCTTAAGGTCTACTGAGTGCGAGAAGCGCTGTATTCTCAAATTCTGCTCAAAAGTGCTTAATGTCTCATGATTAAGAGAAGCGCTGTGTTCTTACGTTCTGCTCAAAAGTGCTTAATGTCTCATGACTACGAGAAGCGCTGTATTCTTACGTTCTGCTCAAAAGTGCTTACTGTCTCATGATTACGAGAAACGCTGTGTTCTTACTTCCTGCTCAAAAGTGTTCAATGCTTATGATTACGAGTAGCCATGTGTTCTCGAGTTCTACTCGGAAGTGTTTAATGCTTAGGATTACGAGTAGCCATGTGTTCTCGAGTTCTGCTCTGAAGTGCCTAATGCCTTGTGATTACGAGTAGCACTATGTGCTCAAGTTCTGTTCCGGAGCGCTAGTAATGCCCGGGGTAATGATATACTTGTGAGTCCTGCCTTGAAGCGCTAGTAGTCTTACATAGGTGGCACTACATTTTCCAGTCCTATTTCACGCGCTGATAATCGCTAGATACCGCGCAAGGTACCCACGGCAGGTTGAAACGCTAGTGGTGGGAGGGGCGCAGCGCACTGGTTAACCGCTGTGTTCACCGTTCCCCCAGGTTCGCCAGGTAGTGCCAATGGATCTATGATGAGTTGCTGATGAATCTGACGCTAATGTATTCAGGTACTGAATATTGCATCATAAGGAATTGCTGGTGAATCTGACGCTAATGTATTCAGGTACTGTCTGGGGCATCGTAATGAAATGCTGGTGAACCTACTATTAATGTATTCAAGTAATGCCCATTGCCATCTCATGAACTGCATTTGCATATAACTGCTTAGATAAAACTTGTTTGATTTTCACTGAACCTACGGTGTGGCGTCCCTTATTGTGTGCGTTTCCTGCTTCAGGGGATGTGTGTGTTGTATGGTCGCTTTACACTTAAGCCTTTGGGTGCCCAGCCGCTCGAGTCATGTTACCCCCTTAGGGCTTGGTGACCCCAGGTCTTACATTGTTGGCGAGCAGTGGGATTAGGACCTGTGAGCATACAGCACCCTCCCGTGAAGCGGAGGGCGCCACAATTAAACGCCTATTGTATTGAAGCTCTGCAACTGTTATTACTGCACTGATTACACTCCACTGTCCAGACTGAGGGTGTAAAAATCCTGGTTAGCTTGCAACTGTCACCCATATCCTAGAGTTTTTCTTCCTTAGTATCTAGGTCCCCACCTGTCACGATGGAGTTCCGGTTAGCTGACCTCGAGGGGTACACTGTAAGGCAACTGAGGGAATTCGGGCAGGGGATGGGGGTGCCTGGGGTGCGGAGGGCCAAAGGACCGGAACTCCGTACCGCCTTAAGGGCATGGGTAGAGGCCCACCCAGAAGGGAGAGAGGATGAGGGACAGGAGACGCCAGATGCACCTCAGGAGGAGAGCGCCCAGGAAGTACTAGACATACTCAATGTGGATATGTCTGAAAATGTGCCCCCAGGGAGACGTTCTGGGGCCAGGACAGGGTCTAGGACAGGGTCTAGGAGGAGCGCGTCTCCAGAGGAGTACGAGGACAGGAGGGAGGAGAGGCAGTTAAAGTGGGAGCTGGCCAAGTTGGAACAAGAGAGAGAAAGGGAATTGGCCAAATTGGAACAAGAGAGAGAAAACAAGAGATGGGCAATGGAGGAAAAGAAGCTGGAGCACGAGCTTCAGCTGAAGGAGTTGGAGCTGCGTGCACTCCAGTTAAATGCGTCCAATAAGGACAATGGTGGCAGCGTACCAAGAGAGTCCCATGAGTCAAAATTTTATTTACCCAAAGAAGTCATTGCCAGCTACACAGTGGGGGACGATATTGCCAAGTGGTCGGAAGCATACGAGGTGGCCTTGACCGCCCATGGGGTTCCCGAGAGCAATTGGGGAGGGGGGCTTGTATCGCTATATACCTCCCAACGTCAGGGACACCCTGTTATACTTAGCCAAGGCGGATCAGGTCAGGTATGCCCCCATGAAGGAGGCCTTACTCAAGAAATTTGGTCTCAACCCCGAGAGGTACAGGCAGAAGTTCCGTGGCAGCCATAAGCTGTCCACACAGACATGGGTGGATTTTTTTTACTATGCCCGTAAGGCACTATATGGTTGGGTGCGTGGCAGCGAGGTTCAGGACTACCAAGGGGTGTACAACCTTTTTTACGGGAGCACCTCTTACATAAGTGCTTTCTGGAGCTGCGCCAACATCTGGTGGACCGCAAGTTAACGGATCCCCGTGAGCTTGCGGAGGAGGCAGATATTTGGGTGAGCACCCAGGTGTCTCACAAGGGCCCCGGGGAGATGGCTCGAAAGGCGGACAGGGTTTCCCCCAGAAGAAAGAGGGGGGAGATAAAAAGGTGGAGTTCTCAAAAGGCCCCCAAAATAAGTTTGGGAAAGGAGTAGGAACCCCACCCCCGTCCAATTCCACAAAATCCACTTACCCTGACAGGAGTCAGCAGCCAAGGATTGTGAGGTGCTACGAATGTGGGGAGATTGGACACTACAAAGGAGATCCCAAGTGTCGCAAGCGACCCCCAGCCCCACCGGGCGGGAAGAGCCCCGGGGTAAGTAGTGTAGCGCTTGGGGTGGAGCTGCCCTTAGATAGGGAAGGGGAGTGGACAGGCCTGACCCTGGTTTCACTCGGGGATAGAGAGGTGGTCCCTGTAGTGTCCCTGCCCCCGAACACTGCTAAATATCAGCAGAGGGTGAAAGTTAACGGGGAGGAGGTGGAGGCTCTGAGGGACACAGGTGCCAGCATGACCACTGTAGTGAGGCGGCTGGTGTCCCCAGACCAAGTAGTCCCCGAGGAGTTCCATCCGGCAGTATTGGCTGACGGCAGTGTGAGTCACTATCCAGTGGCTCATGTTCCATTTGACTGGGGAGGAGTCAAAGGCCTACTGAGAGTTGCGGTGAGCCCTGCCTTGCCTGTGGGGTGCTTGCTAGGGAACGACCTGGAGCACACCAAGTGGAAAGATGTCGAGCTTCGAGCTCATACCGAGATGCTGGGATTACCAGGGTGGACATGCGTAGTCACGCGGTCCATGGCTGCCCGGCATGGAACTCACCCCGGGTTGGAGCCTGGAATTATGGCCCAACCCAAAGCCAAGTGTGGAAAGAAGAAGGTGGTAGAGGACACGCCCCGTGAGGTGGATGGGGAGGCCGCAGAGGTGCCCCCGGAGTCCGCGGAGGTGGATGTCGTTCCCGTGGGGGACTTGCCGACCCTTGCCGACTGGCATGCGGAAGGAGGGCCAACCCGGGAGGAATTTTGTCAGGCACAAAGGGCGTGCCCCACGCTTGAAGGCATGCGGCGACAGGCCGAAGCCCAAGTGGCCAGTCAGGAGACGGGCGGATATCATGTGTATTGGGAGGATGGTCTCCTGTACAGTGAGCCTAAGGTGCCGGTACATGGATCTTCGAGAGCCATAGTGGTCCCCCAATGTTACCGGGCCTTCCTGCTGGAGTTAGCGCACGAGATACCCTTAGCCGGACATCTGGGCCAGGACAAAACCTTTGCGCGGTTGGTCCCACATTTTTATTGGCCCAGGATGAGGATCGCCTCAGACACCTTTTGTAAGACCTGTAAGTCTTGTCAGGCAAGTGGCAAGACTGGGACTAAATTGAAGGTCTCATTGGAACCGCTCCCGGTGGTCGGGACCCTTTTGAGAGGGTCGGCATAGATATTGTTGGGCCATTGGACCCTCCGACCGCAGCGGGACACCAGTTCATTCTGGTCTTGGTGGACCACGCCACTCGGTACCCAAAGGCTATTCCTCTGAGGACCATCACTGCACCGGTGGTGGCGCGGGCACTGTTGGGGATTTTTACCCGAGTGGGATTCCCCAAGGTCGTGGTGTCGGACAGGGGCACGAATTTCATGTCGGCCTACATGCAGGCCATGTGAAAGGAGTGTGGAGTGACCTACCGGTTCTCCACTCCGTACCACCCCCAGACTAACGGGCTCGTAGAGCGCTTCAACAAAACCTTGAAGAGAATGATCCGGAGCCTGCCAGAGGGCTTGAGGCGTAAATGGGACGTCCTCCTCCCCTGCTTGTTGTTCTCCTACCGGGAGGTACCGCAGAAGGGAGTCGGGTTCAGCCCGTTTGAATTGCTCTATGGCCATCCCGTTAGGGGTCCCCTCAGCTTAGTGAAGGAGGGGTGGGAGAAGACTTCGCAGAAGCTTCCCCGTGACCTTGTCAGCTACATGCTGGCGTTCCACAGCCAGATGGCCAAGCTGTGGAAGGCGGCCTCCGAGAACCTAGAGGCTAGCTAGACCGTTATGAAGGGGTGGTACGACCGCAACGCTCGGACGGTCGAGTTGGATGTTGTACAGAAGGTGTGGGTCATGGAACCTGGGGAGCTTTGTGCCCTCCAGGACCGGTGGACTGGTCCGTACGACATTGTGAAGCGACGAGGCCAGACCACATACGTAGTGGACCTAAAGACCCCCCGACAGCCCCTGAGGGTATTCCACGTCAACCGCCTGAAGCCGCATCATGAGCGATCAGAGCTTGCTCTCCTTATGGTGACGGATGGGAGCGAAGAGGAAGAGAGTGAAGCTCTTCCTGACCTTCTAGCGGTACAGGAGAAGGATGGCTTGGTAGAAGGTGTAGTCCTTTCCCCATCCTTGACCCCAGAGCAACAGAGGGACTGCTGCCATGTCCTGGGACAGTTCGCCTCGTTGTTCTCCCTCACGCCAGGAATCACTCATCTGTGTACCCATGATGTGGACACAGGGGACAGCCCTCCAGTGAAGAACAGGTCTTACCGGCTCTCTGACAGAGTGAAGGATAGCATCCAGCGTAAGGTAGCCAAGATGTTGGAGCTGGGGGTGATAGAACCTTCCAGCAGCCCGTGGGCTAGTCCGGTGGTGTTGGTGCCGAAAGCGGCCCCACCGGGTACCACACCGGAATTTCGGTTTTGTGTGGACTATAGGGGGTTGAACTCTGTCACGAAGACAGATGCTCACCCCATCCCACGAGCAGACGAGCTGGTGGACCGGCTGGGAGCAGCCCGGTACCTCAGCACCATTGACCTGACATCCGGATATTGGCAGATTGCCATGGCCGATGGAGTAAGGGAGAAGACAGCATTCTCCACCCCCGAGGGCCACTTTCAGTTCCGAGTGATGCCCTTTGGGCTCAAAAATGCTCCGGCCACATTCCAGCGGTTAGTGAATCAGGTACTATCTGGTCTGGAGTCCTTCTTAGCGGTATACCTGGATGACATAGCTGTCTTCAGCAGCACCTGCGAGGACCATCTGCAGCACCTCCAGGAGGTATTGCAGGCGCTGCAACGCGCTGGCCTAACAATTAAAGCCAGCAAGTGCCAGATTGGACAGGGATCTGTCGTGTACCTTGGACACCTGGTGGGCGGAGGTAAGGTGCAACCCCCCCAGGCCAAAATAGAGACCATCTTGGCTTGGGAGCCCCCCAAGACCCAAACAGAGGTCCGAGCTTTCCTCGGCCTCACTGGGTATTACCGCCGGTTCGTCAAGGGATATGGTACCATCGTAACCCCCTTGACAGAATTGACCTCGAAGAAGCAACCTCGCAAGGTCATATGGACTGCTGCTTGCCAGGAGGCATTTGACACGCTGAAACAGGCGATGTGTACTGCTCCAGTACTCGCAACCCCAGATTTCAGTAAGGAATTCATTGTACAGACATACGCCTCAGAGCACGGCATAGGTGCGGTGCTCTCGCAACTCAACACCGAGGGCCAAGATCAACCAGTGGCCGTCATCTCCAGAAGACTCCTCCCTCGGGAACGGCAATGGAGCACCATTGAGAGAGAAGCCTTCGCGGTGGTCTGGGCTCTGAAGCCGTTGAGGCCATATCTCTTTGGAACTCACTTCCTCGTTCAGACCGACCACCGCCCCCTTCGCTGGCTCATGCAGATGAGAGGCGAAAACCCCAAGTTGTTGAGGTGGTCCATTTCCCTACAGTTGACCACGCCAATGCTGACGGTCTCTCCAGGTTTTTCCGCCTTAGTGATGAGAACTCCCTAGAGGTTGGGTAGCTCTCCCCTCTTTCGGCTGGGGGGGACGCGTGTTGGACCTGTCAGCCCTAGGGTGGTCTCCCCATCTATTTTTGATTGTGCCTCATTTTTTCCACCCTCATTTTTATGTTGGACTTAGGTCTCCGGGCGCCTTTTCATTGCCAATCAGTGTAAAGGTGCAGGTGCTCCCTTCTCCCAAGATGGCTGCCACAGGCCCCTGCTACTGCAGAGTGGTCTTCATTAGTAGCACCCTAGCTGCCAGGAGCTGGCTGGGACCACACAACAATGTTGCGACACCAGCCCGCCTTTTTTGTCCCATAGGTAGAATGGGGAAGCTCATGGAATGTGCTGGAACCTTCTAGAAGGGAGGTGTGGTTTTTACTTTTTCCGCCTTGGATAGAGGTCACCTGACCTAGGGATACATAAGTGAGGGAGGGGACATTTTCTGGTCAGTTGGCCAGTGGGAGTGAAGCAGACCTGGAGAAAATCCACGCAGGAGTGTAGGCGGTAGGGCCTAGCCAGGGACTTATGCCTCTGAAAGTGACAGGACTTAGGTACTGCCTTTTAAGTGAGTGAGGGATCCTGTACAGCCCACTGATCTAGCCCAGTGATAGGAGAACCCAGGGGGCATCTGCTAAGCTTGACTAGGAAGGAACTAGTCACCAACTCAATCCCTACCCCCCAAGGAACGGAACCCCTAAGGGTGCCAGAGACATCTGCGCCAGTAAGACTGCTAAGACTGAATGCTGAAACTTTATGCTGAACCTTCATGCTGAAACTGAATGCTGAAACTAAACACTGGAACTTCATGCTGAAACTGAATGCTGAGATCCAATGCTGAAGCTCCTTATTGAAACCTGAACTGCAACTGACTGCTGGACTGCTGGGGATCAACCAGGTACTAGTGCTGTGTCCCCTGTGCTCTCCGACCTGGCCTGGAATCCCCCGAGTCAGTCCCACGCTGAGCTCTGAGCTCGCTGTCATCCCGCTTAATTTGTACCCTCCCCCCCGGCGCGGGGACCGGAAGCGCGCTTACCGCCGCGGCCCAGGGACCAGGAGTTACTCCTCGTCGAGTCGGGCCCCCAGAGAAGCCCGGGGCCCCGCCGCTGCCGTCGCAGCATCTAAGTGAGTCGCGGAAGGCCTGGGAAGGCCGTGAAGCTGTCTACCGCCCCCGTGACGAGGGCGGACTGCGCGTCGCCGTCCCCGCCACTGAGCACGCTGACTGCGGGGCCTGAAGCCGTAAGGAACCCCCGAGTGTCTCCCGAGACCCGGACGCCGCGATCAAGGTAACCCCAGGGGGCTGGGAGGTAGCGTGGCCGTGAATAGGCCTGGGACTCACCCCCCTGCTCCCCGGAAGGCTTGCGGAGGACCCGGTGCGCCCCCTGCTGATCGGGAGCGTCACCGCACCATCTGGCAACCGCTACGGTGCCGGCCGAGACTCAGATTCCCCTCCGTGGGATTACCCCCTTACCTTGAGACTGCCGCGTAAAAGGGGACCGCTTGCTTAAGGTCTGCTGAGTGCGAGAAGCGCTGTATTCTCAAATTCTGCTCAAAAGTGCTTAATGTCTCATGATTACGAGAAGCGCTGTGTTCTTACGTTCTGCTCAAAAGTGCTTAATGTCTCATGACTACGAGAAGCGCTGTATTCTTACGTTCTGCTCAAAAGTGCTTACTGTCTCATGATTACGAGAAGCGCTGTGTTCTTACTTCCTGCTCAAAAGTGTTCAATGCTTATGATTACGAGTAGCCATGTGTTCTCGAGTTCTATTCGGAAGTGTTTAATGCTTAGGATTACGATTAGCCATGTGTTCTCGAGTTCTGCTCTGAAGTGCCTAATGCCTTGTGATTACGAGTAGCGCTATGTGCTCAAGTTCTGTTCCGGAGCGCTAGTAATGCCCGGGGTAATGATATACTTGTGAGTCCTGCCTTGAAGCGCTAGTAGTCTTACATAGGTGGCGCTACATTTTCCAGTCCTATTTCACACGCTGATAATCGCTAGATAGCGCGCAAGGTACCCACGGCAGGTTGAAACGCTAGTGGTGGGAGGGGCGCAGCGCACTGGTTAACCGCTGTGTTCACCGTTCCCCCAGGTTCGCCAGGTAGTGCCAATGGATCTATGATGAGTTGCTGATGAATCTGACGCTAATGTATTCAGGTACTGCATATTGCATCATAAGGAATTGCTGGTGAATCTGACGCTAATGTATTCAGGTACTGTCTGGGGCATCATAATGAAATGCTGGTGAACCTACTAATAATGTATTCAAGTAATGCCCATTGCCATCTCATAAACTGCATTTGCATATAACTGCTTAGATAAAACTTGTTTGATTTTCACTGAACCTACGGTGTGGCGTCCCTTATTGTGTGCGTTTCCTGCTTCAGGGGATGTGTGTGTTGTATGGTCGCTTTACACTTAAGCCTTTGGGTGCCGAGCCGCTCGAGTCACGTTACCCCCTTAGGGCTTGGTGACCCCAGGTCTTACAAACTTGATCCCCAAACAAGCTTGTTGTCCATGAGAACACTCACATTCTTTACGTTCTTGGCTGGTGCAGGCAAAGGACCTAGTTCTAGTGGCCAGCAGGAAGGTGTCCAAAATGAGGTATCCTTTCCAAAAAGGAGGACCTCCACCATGCTGGAATTTAATTTTAGACCGTTTTTATCCATCCAATCTTCAATAGCAAGCATACAGTTGGGAAATCTATGAGCGGAAGCTGCCCAGTCGCTGTCGGTCAAACTGCCAACACCCTACATAATGCAGTGGTAGTTGGAGTATAGTTGTGATTGAGCACATATGCAGTGTCTTTGTAGAAGTTAACCTCTAGATTATTGAAAATATCTGGTGCCCACTCAATTCTTTATTTATGGCACCCCAACAAATCGTAATCAGTTCCTTCCACATAGGGGAAAAGTCATGCCTTGGCCCTGTTCATACAAGTATTGATGTTCGGCTGAACTTGTTGAATACCTGCATTACCCCTACATTTATTTCCTAGGAACTGAGATGTATAAACCTGTGTCATCAGCATACATGGCATCTTGTAAGTCTCCCTGTACACAGTTGCATTGCCCTTTCTCCTGACTTCGCTCCACAAGAGGTTAAACATTGAGTGCACATATCCAGGGTGGCAACTGTCACCCTCATTGAGCAAAACAGTGGGGAAAGAGAGGAATGGTCAGTCAGGCACATGTCTTCCCTTCTATAATATATAAACAAAAAATGATGTTCCCTATTGTTATTCATAAAAAGGTACAACAGAGATAAATGAATCACATTGATCACTGTATCTAGGTCCCTAGGTATATCCTTTCCAGGATGCAAAGACCCTCACTTATCAAGGTGGTATGTTTCATCATCAGGATGTGCGCCACATTGGGTGGGCAGTGCAATACATGAAGACCCCCTTAGTTGGGCTCCTTGAAGGAGATCTTTTTCTTGCTCTTCTTCCACTGGAATGGGAAAACAATGGTAGATCGGAGGTTAAGGATATAGTGATAGTAAAATTGATGCTGGGCATTGTCCATGACAAGATTATAACAAAGGATGGGCCCCTCGAAAATTAGTGGCTTATGAGTCTACTATGTGATCACATGTTTCATGCCTTTTTGCCCAGGATGGATCAGTGGAATCTCTTTAGGACCTTACAAAATAAACTCTAAAGACTCTGTTGGGACTCTATGTCTATCATTTATATGTCCCTCCAAGCGAGTAGTATGAGCACTTCAATTTATAAGTGAAAATATAGTACATCCCTAATTCAGGAACTCATGTTTCTTTGAAGTATAATGTTACTTGGAAGACAAAGCTAACAATAAAAAAACAACTACATTTGAAATAACATAAATGCATTTTTTCATGTCAAATAGCCATTCTGAAAAGACAAACAAAGTAATGGATGGAATGCTTGAATCAATCTCAGCCACTGGTATTTACTCGGGCAGCATCTAATCCTCAATTTTGCTTACCATGCTACTTCCGATTTATTTTTTTTACAACAAACTTTGTTGATTTTATAGATGTACAGTGTCTCTTATATCCACTGTTTCTTAAGGCATGCATTGATTTTCTTTGAAGTTATAACACAAAAGTGCTACATTAGGCTTTCTTAACCAGTGGGATAGAGGCGATGACTGATTATATAGTTGCAGGAATCAGTACATACTTAACGCAAATTAACTTACGGATATATTCAGTATTAACAACCTCTGGAAAAACCCGAATGGCTCACCCCTACCCATCTACGTGCTAGTGTGGGAACCCGCTCTGAGGGGTTGCTCTGGTAAAGCGAAGTTATCCTCATTTGTGTATTGTCGTTTGGCCAATTGCATGTGCTGGGCTTTTAGTCGTAACCCTTGGTATTGGTTATGCGGGTTGCTAGTGACCTGTTTTGTATAATATTGTTGTAGGTTCCACAGCTTTAAATGGTTCTAACATTATGTCCAATTCAAGCGAAATCTGTATTTTCAGTAGGCCTCTGTGTTCCTCCCTACGTATAACTGCACTTTCCGCACTTCCCCATCTAATCACTTCCTCATGCCAGCTTTGTGCTATAGGAGGAAAGGCCAATTTCCACCTCATAGTGATGGTATGCAGAGTGCCTTTGGCTAGGGTTTGATGTGTATAACTTAGTTTGTGTGAGTTGCGTCCGGCAAGCCAATACGCAAGCCACTGCAGCTGGCTTGCGAAGCAGTAAGCATGGAAATCAGGTGCACTCATGCCTCCTTTATCTGTTCCTAGTCGCAACTTTGGTAGACCTACCCTCCTGCGGCCCTTCCCCTAGATGAGGTCGAGAGAAGTCCATTCAAGACTGTAAAAAAGGTGATTAGGATGAATATGGGGAGGTTGTTGAAGTAATAGACTATTTATTGATTTATTTATTTAAGAGTTTTATATAGCGCTGGCCAGACCAAAGGTATCGGAGAGCTTTACAACATTCGTAATGAGGAAATCACAAAATATATCAGTAGTAAACACATTGACTCAAGACGTATCGGAAGTCTCACAGCGCTGTACAACATTAATAGCAGGGAAATCACATAATATAGCAGTAGTAAGCATATAGACTCCTGACGAGTCTCCTTCGGGGAGGGGGTGATAGAAGTAGGAGTCGGGAGATGGATGAGGTAGAGTAAACATGGGAGCATGACCACTTTGGAAATAGCTATTCAGCCCGCCACCAAGATTGGTAGCAATGTCCAATAGGCAATTTGGGTACACAATGTGGTGACCATCCAAGAGGTCTTGTGGAGTCCTGTATATTTGAATGCCTAGGTATCTGAAGGTGCTTGGTGATGCCTGAAGCATAGAGGGTCCGAAACATATGGGCTCCAGGTGTGTCTGAGGCTGAAATAAAAAAGCGTAAGACTTGGTGTCATTTATGGTGAGTCCTGAGATTTTTTCAAATTGCTTGAATATTATGGGAATGGGCTCTAAGCTGCTTTGTAGGTTGTTGATGTAAACAATTATGTTGTCTGCATATAATGACAGTGTTTGTGTAGTGTTACCAATGCAGATGCCTTTTTCCCTTGCCTGTTGCCAGATTTTTATAGCTAGTGGCTCTAGAACGAATAGAATTGGAGATAGTGTGCAGCCTTGCCTCTGCCCACAGAGTAGGGTCGAGATATGTGTGCACCAGTGTGGGCCCTGGCTGTCGGCGTTGTGTAAAGCAATTAAACCCATCGCAAATACTCAGGAAGGATACCAAACTTGCTGAGTGTTCTCAGCATGTAGTCCCAGCTGAGGGTGTCAAAAGCTTGACGCAGGTCTAGGAAAATGCAGGCAGATCCCCCTTGGGCCTTGGGGGTTGCATATAGGACATGATATAGACATCGGATGTTTAGGGAAGTACTACGGCCGGGCATGACGCCCCATTGGTTCATGTGGATGAGTTGTGACAAGAAGGGGAGTAGGCAGCGAGCTAATATTTTACTTAAAATCTTGTATTCAGTATTTAAACAGTGATAGGCGATAACCTGAGATGTCTTTGGGATCTCTGTCAGGCTTAGGTAGGGAGGTAACCAATGCTTGCATTGTAGTAGGGGGGAGGCTTCTTGCTTCCAGAGCAGACAGGTAAAGTTGCTCTAAACGAGGGATTAATTTGTTAGAGAAGGTGTCATAGAATTCAGCCGGGAGGCCATCCAGCCCGGCGTCTTCTTACAGGGAAGTTCCCGGATTGCTTCTTTGATCTTGTTTTTGGATATTGGATCAGCTAGGTCTCTTTGGTCAACCTGGGACAGTTGGGGGAAGTTGAGATCACCAAGAAAGCTTTCCATTGCTTCCTCATCTATCACTGTGGGGCCTCATACAGTGTCTTATAATATTTGCAGAAGGCAGAGTTTATCACCTTTTGTGTGTTTACCGTTGTGCTGTTGGGTACGGTGACTTCATATATGGGGTTAGGCGTTGACACGTTGTGCAAGGAGAGTGCCCGACCTGTCGGCTTGCACGTGTCGTGATTGTGTGTAGGATTGGTAGGCTGTGAGACGTTCCAGTAGGTCTGCATGCGATATGTGTGCTTCTTGTAATCCTGCCACTTTTGTGGGGTCACCAATGGTGTCCTGCTCTAGTTTGTTCAGCTTGTCTTCTACCTCTTGTAGCTCTTTGTGAACAACTTGATGGGCCCCACAGTTGGGCTGATAGCCGTCCCCCTCACAACTGTCTTAAACACCTCCCATTTGACTAATCTTGAGGACGCAGTGTTGGAGTTTTCAGTCAAATAGTTGTTGATAGTTGTGGCCATAGTGCTATGGAACAATGAATCTTCCAACATCTGCGGCCACAACTTCCAGTTGAAGACTGGGGTAGGGATCCTTTCCCATGACAGTGTTAATTCTAATGGATTGTGGTCTGTGAATGTCTTGCCCAGGTATGTGACTTGCACAACTTGGGGCACAAGAGCGAGAGAACAGAACACTCGATCTAATCTTGAATGGAGCATATGGGGAGGGGAATAAAATGAGTACTCCCGTCAGTGTGCATATTTGGTACGTCAGGTGTCCGCTAATGATCAACCCACCACCCAGCCTGAAGGGCAGCCGCCTACTTAATGGCGGTCACTCCTTGAAAATGGGGGATGTGGGGGGTCCAGGCTAATATCCAGAACTGCAATATAGTCCCTTCCTAGTATCTAGGGATAGTTTACCCATTCCATTAAAGGTGCTTTAAAAGTCTCTAAGAATTTATCTTGTTCGTAATTCAGGCTGTATATGCTGCCTATAACTACATGTGTGCCGTCTAAAATGACATATATCAGGACATATCTACCATTTGCATTTATCCTCTGGTCTAGGGTGACAAATGAGGTTCCGTTTCTAATCCAAACTGTCGCCTGCGCCCAAAAGCAGAGTAAAATGCATTAAACACTTGTTCTCTCCACTTTCTATGCAACTTGATACTCCAAATATGTGCGGTGTGTCTCTAGGAGTAAGACAATCTGTGCCTTTCTTCTATTCAATTGGGGATATATTCTCTGTTGCTTGTGCACTGAGCCCATGCTCCTGATATTCCAGGTGATAATATTATATCTACCTAGTGTAGCCATGGACATGCGTATATTGCTCGATATCTTTCCACTTTAGGGGTCATTGTTGGGGGTGAGCCAGGTAAACAGATTTCCCCTCTACAACCCACTACTAGGTCTACCCAAAAAACTGTGGTGGACCAAACTAATAACCAACACTGTAAAGATTTCAACTGGAGATGGGCTTGCAGCTTTAGCGTTGCGATTCATCCTCTGTCAGCAGACCTTCCCAGTCGGTATTGGCTTGATGCGTACTTTACATTGACCATTCCGATGTAATAGATGGAAATGTCATTTCTACCCTTTCAGCAACCTGATCAGGTTCATCAAAAAAGTATGACTTCTGTTCATGCTTGAGGCGGGCTGGGTACAATAGCACTGAGTTTCCTTTTTACTTCCATGATTGTATTATCCGGGTACAGGGCGATCCGTTGGTTTTTGTACAGTATAGGGGACTTTTCTCTAGTATTACGGAGCAATGTGTAGTTAAGTATCCTGGCAATCAATTGGGCATGGTGGTGCTCCAGCCACTGGCTTTCTTGTGGGGATTCTGAGCGCTCTTTCAACACAGAGGAGGTCTGTCAGGCCCTCTGGGGCTACTGTATCTAGCGGCTATCATTCAATAAATTGCGCTGCATTGAGACCTTCACAGCATTCCGTCAGGCCCATGATACGGACGTTATTTCTTCGTGACCGGACCGCCACGTCCTCAACTCTGTCTTGTAGGATGGATACTTGACGTTGTAGCTGAGTAATTTGGGCCACATGCTCCTTGTGCTGTGGGAGTATTTCTGACAGTTGCAGTTTGTTGGTCTTCACAGCATCTGCCAATTTGCTGTAGTCTGTCTTCCATAATGTGAATGCCAGTCATTAGCACCCCAATTTGTTGTTCAAATGCTTTCCTTGACTTGCTGACCTCCTTAAGTATGAGGTCCAGTTTATCCGGGGCTGCCCCCATTTGGGTTGGTGGTATGCACTCCAATATAGGTGCTGAGGATACATTTACAAGTCCATCTTGTTGGGCCCCCACTGTCGCACCTGGGTCTGCTAGTTTCCCCTTTGTGAATCCCATTTTGACCTGCTCACCTTCCCCACCATTAGTTGTCGAATGATTGCTCCGTGGGGCTGTAGCGACTGTCCCTGTGTGTGGACTTGTACTCAAGTCGTCCCCGCACTTGGCAGTAGTGGTGCTGGTGCCTTTAGTTTAGCTGTCTGCATGTCCTCTGGGCATCTCTCGTGGCTTACTAAGCAGTGCTGGCTTCCTGCGTCTGGAATTAGCATTCCAGTGCGGTGCTGGAGAGGAGATATCTGGTGACTTGTCCCCTTGCACCGCACTTCAGGGTGAACACACTCCATTCCGATGTGGTTTTCGCAGGGTGGGAGGAAGGGGAGGGGGAGGAGGTGGCCCGGGGCCGCCAATTCCTACAAGCCCTGTCAAACCTCCCCACATGACGCAGGGCCTGACCCAGGATCTCTCACACCAGGAGGTGCAGTGGGCCAGTACTTTCAGGACAAGTCTCCTCCCCGGTCCCCTGTTCACTCAAGGAGAGGACAGCGCAGGGAGCCTCTTAAAACATCAATCCCAGCAGCGATGGGTCTCACGCGGAACCAGGAGCAAGGAACACTGCACAACTGTTAAATCCTCCCTTTCATTGTTACCCCCGTTTTATGACCAGGCAGGCCTTGATTAACACATGGTTGTGCGGGAGGGGGGGGGGGAGAGGGGACCCTAGTTTAGCATCTCTTCGGTCGCTGCCAGTAGTGCAGTGCCTGCATGCAGTCACCTCCTGGGCCTCGGCACTCCCAACCCCAGACGCTGTCATGCCCCAGCCAGCGTTGAGGCCTGGCGGTGGTGTGCCCTAATATAGCCGCAATACTCTTACTGCAGGCCTGTCATACGGTGTATCGAAGAACTCCGGCACCCTCCCAGTCAGCGGGCAGTCTGGATCGCAGGGATCTGCTGAGTCGCTGCGAGGGTATAGCCGCTGTACCTCGGGGGGGGGGGGGGGGGGGGGGTTCTGGAACCCACCCTGGTCGTGGATGGCCACACTCACCATGCACTGCACTCCCCATGCACCCGATGCGCTTCAGCCCGCACTCAGTCCTTCACATGAGGGTTGGGAAGCAGAGTGGTGCCTTGGATGCCCCCACCTCACAGCCGATTAATGCAGGATTATACAGCCTGGTCCCAGAGCACAGCTACGGCACATCTGCCATGTTCAGCAGTTAGCCACGCCTCCCCCTCTTGCTACTTCAGATTAGACCCAGCTATATGCAAATCAGTTTTGATCCTTCTGCAATAGAAGAGCCCAGCCCAAACTAGCAAGCCAGGTCTGCTCTGTACCCGAACAAAAGCAACCCAAGAGTGAGTTTGCTCTAGTTGGGACTGTTTAGTCTGGTATAGCTTAGTTCCAGTGGTGCAGTGAGGACGGGACCCACATCTGGGCATCCCCGTCACACTTAAGGCATCACAATGAACAAAATAGCCATTACCAGTGCATAAATACTAAGCTCCCATGGGGGCCCTAACTGACTACGGAGTCCCAAAGCTGTACTTCAACTATGTCTGCATTAAAGTTTATAATCTATATTTTAACTTTTCCTATGTGTTATTTACAGCCTGACCAGTGACAATATCATTTTGGAGTCAGTCACTGTTAGAAATGGGATATCTGGTTGGCTAGGGCATGCACCTAAGCCAGGCAGAAACCACCACTCTAGTCAGGGCACCCTGAAGATAACCCCTGCTCACCCCCTTGGTAGCTTGGCACGAGCAGTCAGGCTTATCCCAGAGGCAATGTGTAAAGCGTTTGTGCAACACACACACACACACACACACACACACACACAGCAGCAACACACTAGTAACACCACAAAAGAAACTCCACACAAGGTTATATAAAAAATAGCCTTTGTATTATTCAAAACACATTAGAATCATAATCACACATATACACTGTGCCAACTGGCACTAGGCAATATTCACAGGGGATTATATACATGACAGGGCCAATCGGGCCACTGTCAGAACCATCACACAGCACAAGTAGCAAATGTAAAACACCACCAGTAACTACTGGCACAATAATGACCTCAGCATTATATCACATTAGCATTAGGCATAGAACACATTGTGCATAAATCACAAGCATAAACACAGTATGCACAAATCACAAGCATAAACACATTATGCAGCTGTGTAGAGCCTTGCGCTCTACCAATTTCATTCAAAATACTGGCCTTCCTCTGGGGTGCAAATGTCCTCTGTCCAAAATGTCAGGGCGTAAATGTAGGGCCTCTCAAGTAGCCCTCTGGCTGCCAAAGCAGCGAAAACACGGCGCGCAATGCGCTGGGGCAGGGGGTGCGTCCCACCCCTTCCTCATCAAAAAGCTAGAGGAAATGCCCCCGTTGCAGCTGCCCGCGCTCTCGCGGTGCAGCTGTGGAATCACCTTGGCACTGCCGTGCCTCCTGAGCCCCCACTGGGACTCTCAAAACAATTTGCCCCACGTTGCCGCTGCCCGCTCCTCTGCGGTGCAGCTGGGGAAAATTGACAGCACTGGCACGAACTGTGCCTGAGGAGCCCCCTTAACTGGGGCTCGTCTGGTGCCTTTATCAGGTGCCACAATGCGGCAAAAAGAAGATTGCATGGGCACCCACCATGCCTTGATGGGCACCAACAATGGTCTTTGCTCAGCCCCACTCACCAGGGCTCCTGGTAGGCACTTCCGGTTCTCTCCTCAGGTCCTCAGGCCGGAGTTAGGCACCACGATGTGTCCTGCAGGCCCCGCTCACCGGGGCTCCTCTTGGAGTCTGTTCCGATCTCCTTGAACACGGAGGCAGTTCGGCGGCGTCTAGGTCTGGTGGACACCTTCACACGCGGGGCTCCCCTCTCGCATATGGGGGCCTGCCCACATCCAGGTGTGCATCGCCTGACTTCCAGCGCTCCGTCCACCCGGATTGGTCCACGGGCCTTGAAGGCAGCCCTGCCCACAACCAGGCAGCCCACTTGACTTTTGGCTCGGGCCGCAGCGCTTCCTTTCTCCAGGCAAATGAGGAGTGGGCACCTGCTTTTAAATAAACACCACCATCGGGTAGGCTACCACTCAATCAAGCACACAAACTGCCGGGTGGGCTCCCACTCTGTCACAGAAGGCGCAGCATGCGGGGCGGGCTCCCGCTCTGGCCTGATGCAGGATGGGGGAATCCCCACGCCGGGATTCCTTCAGCACTCGGTTGCATCCCAGCGCTGCAAAGCATAAGCGCTCCTCTCGTCTAGGAGCTAGGACACAGCACCCACGAGGCGCTAGAAGCCAGAAATGTAGAGGGAGACTGCTGGGCCCAGGCCAACTCACAGGGCCCTCCAGAAGGGAGGCAGTCCCTCGTGGCGGTTCCTCCTGGGGCCCAGCAGCAGCCAGTCACAAGTCACAAGGAAGCACAATTCATGGGGTCACAGCCACAATATATATACATCATTTTTGTTTGTTCTGCCCTTGGCACAGTGCTGGGGGAACCAGTCTCAACTGGTTCTGGGGGTATTGGAGCACTCTGTTTACAGGGCCCCTCTTCCCCTTTGTCAGGTGGGGACTCGGTCATCAGACACTCCACAGGGGGACAGAGCCAGCATTCACCTAGGCAGGCACAGACCTATTCAGGGTCAGGGGACTACTCCTCCCACTACCAAATGCAGATCCCCTATTCAGCCTAGCGCTGACTCACCCTGCCCTCCCTGGAGCGACACACGCCTAACCAGCCCCTGTCACTCCAGAGCCAGACATGCAATACACATCCGGCAGGCAGACACCTAGCATATAGAAATGCCATCTTCTAAAAGTGCCATTACTAAAATAGTGATAATAAATCTGTGCACGCCATTGCGCAGCATTTATTATCACTATTCCAAACATACCAAACTTGACCATGCTGCTCCTCTCATATCAGGAATTATCACTGAAACAATTATTAGGGAATCCTTAATGCATTCCTATTGGAGGGCAGCCTCACAGCAGTGAAAAACCAAAATGGGTCTTTGCCACTACCAGGACAGGTCACAAACGTAAGGTACATGTCCTACCTTTCACCTACAATGCACCCTGCCCACAGTGCTAGCTAGGGCCTACCTTAGGGGTGACTGACATGCAGTAAAAGGGGGTGCACAGACATGGCACACACTTTGGGTGTCACGTCACAGCGGCAGTAACACTGCATGCACAGGCCCTGCAATGGCAGAGGCCTGAGACAGGTTTGAAAGGCTTCTTTGGTGGGTGGCGCAATCAGCGTTGCAAGCCCACCAGTAGCATTTAATTTACCGGCCCTGGGTATCTGAGATACCACTTTACAAGGGACTGACAGGTAAATTAAATATGCCAAACAGGTGTAGACCAATCTTACCATGTTTACCACAGAGAGAACATGTATTTTACACTGGACAGCAGTGATAAAGTGCCCAGAGTCCTACAACCACCAACACCATGACAGAAAAAAGGCTAGGAGAAAGGCAAAAAGTTCAGGGATGACCTGGTGAAAAGGGCCAAGTCCAACAGTCACTGTGGTAAATTGCCATTTCTAATGTCACACGAGTTACCTTTTTTAAATAATTGGCTCCATATTTTGTAGGCACAAGGAGTGCTTAAGGAAGACTTAATATTTGAAATCAGATTTTCATACCTGTCAACATGGTGACTTTGACAGGTTTGTGCAGCAGGATTCAAGCTGCTGCTTTCAAGCTACACCTGACATCCTGAAGCCATGCTTTCAATGCCACTGTATTAGATTGCTCAACAGGTGCTGTAGTTTGCTGGTAGCAGTTAACTTGCCATGCCAGTAGTGTATTTCTGTCTCATGTATTATAAACTTATAGGAAAGTAAATAAACTCATCTGTGTTAAGCCAATGTAACCAGATTTAAAGAGGGAATGCAGGCACGTTGCTCATGTTTAGCAGGGGTAACAGTACAGAGAGTTCTGGGTCCAGCAAAGATGAGGTCCAGAAAATGGTGAAAAATATGGGATGCCCATACAGAATAGGCGGATTTCTTACACTGAGCAACTGTCTCTCGCTAGCAAGTGCTGTGCACTGTTTTCCACCTAACTGTAGATTTAATTAGAGTAGGGTGGAAATAATCAAGGTATCTGTCTTCCCTCATGCTAGGTTGGTTGGTACTGTTGCATGGAATGCGTCCTAATGACATTCTGGACATATCAGCCCTGTAGGCAGCATCAGTGTTAGACCTGGCTTTTACAGTAGGTTTACTTTCTCCTCAGAATTTTTGATGTGGCCTTCTGTTTATGACCTGTTTTTGTTGGTTTAATGACTCTGGGCCCGTTACCACTGCTGATCAGTGCAAAAGTACATATGCTCTACCTGTAAATTGTATGTATGGATTGGTATTTCCATAATTTGCTGATTTAATTTACTAAGTCAGTCCGAAGTATAGTGCATTGTGTGTGCCCAGGGCCTTTAAATCAAATGCTGCTAGTGGGCCTGCGGTGTCAAGTCAAGGTGCCTACAAGGGATTTTATTTAAACATATGATTTCAGGTTACTTGTACTGGAGTTGCTAAGTGATTCAGTCTAATCAGATCTTGAACTGGAAATTCACCAATTTTAACATCTAATGATTGAACAGAGAGAAACAGAGAACAAACACGGTGATATCTTTTTGTAAATATTCAAATACGTTTTTATGTATGAAACAAATTGAAAAAGGGTACAATCAGACACAAATGAATTCAGCAATAGATCATGAAAGAGGTATAATGCAATTTATCCTACAGTTCATGAATAAAAACATCTATTCCAAAATAAACAGAAAAGTGACATATCACCTGATACAAACAACAGTCACTTAAATACATTAAATATTTAGGAAATAGATGGTACAGTTGATGTTTCACTTTTGGAATACACCCCGGATTTGTCACGGTTTTCGTCCAAACGTAGTAATATTAGCGTGGCGGCCAATTCATCTTCATTGGGGTTTGACATTGTAAAAGATTGTGTGCCAATGGTTGTTTAGATGGACAGCAATATATTCAGGGCTGTGTTTTCTACGAGCACTGTTTTTTAAAAACTCTGAAGCCGGCTCAGTGGGCTGCTCCTGTAAATGGCTTTCCTCACGCTGAAAATAAAAATATAGCCACATCTTCCTACAGTGGAAGGCAATTGCAAAACGTACCGAAAACCCATAAACTAAGACATTTGTATGTATTCATAAACTTTTAGGGACTACTTTCCATTCTGAAACTGATCTGGTGTGGTAAAGGAATCGAAACATCCCTTAAATGAACAGTGGTGTAGGACATGCCTGTTTGCATGTGGGACATTATTTTCAATGCGAACAAACACAACAGTTAGACAAGCAACACTGTGGCCATTTCAGAAAAGTGTTTATGCTTTGATACATATGCTTTCATGCCATTGTGAGGCGCCCCGACCGTCCACTCCCTATTACTAATAAGCATTGGCATAGCCAATAGGTCTCGCCTTTGAGACCTTATAAGTGTTTAGCCATGCAACAGTTGATGTTGTTGCACCAAGGATATTGTGCTGTATAATTAAATACTTATAAGGTCCCAAAAGCGAGACCTATTGGCTATGCCAATGCTTGTTGGTTTGTGTGTGCGACGCATCCAAGGTACTTTGTGTGAAAAGTGTTGCCTCTGCAATTTGCTTTGAACTGAACTATTTCCACCATTTGAAAGTCATATTTCTATTACTGTTAAAGAATACTTATTTTTCTAAATTGATGTGGTGTCCATTTGTAGTGTTTTCACTCTTTTACTGTATGTGTTCACAAATGCTGCCTCTGAGATAAGCCTGTCTGCTCGTGCCAAGCTACCAAGGGGTGAGCAGGGGTTATTCTAGAAGTGTATCCCCCTTAGCCTTACTAGAATCAAGGGTCCCTATTTGGACAAAGGTACTTACGTCTGCCAACTGGAGGCCCCCATTTCTAACAATCAGTGTTACTGTTTCCTGACACAAGAGCCTTGCAGACTCGGAAGTCAACAACTAAACTGAAAGCATGACAATTGCAAACCTTTTCTGGGTTTCTGGCCCTGATACATGTCATTTATAGTACCCTTCTGCCAGCTCACTTGACTCCTGCCTTCAAGAAGTCATGATGATTTTTTTCGAGTGTCATATAAATAGACCTTGCACAGGGTAGTGCAGCCTTACGTTTTTATAAGGGAGCAGCTTTTGTCGGTGGATAAAAACAAGAAAGTCCTTCACCTTCATAACACTATTTTGTCTGTAGAGCTCAGCATGTTTGCTCCATTTCTGTCCCTGCACCAGAACTTCTATTGAAATCTGATGCCTATAGTCGCATACAAAAAAGACAATTAGTGTGTATAGATTGTGTTTGGAAAGAAGAAACAGTTAGACACCAAACATTATTACCTTGGCATCCTCACCCAGCAATGGCAAACTCAATTTCTCCATTATATAAACTAACTATACTTTTTCTATAGACTCCAATGGTGTATGAAGACAGAATCAGCAACTGTGTCGCCTGAAACAGATTAGGAATTCTCTTATATTCTGTAGTATGATGATACTTCTGTTATTGGAAATTTACTACCTATTATTGGACATTTAGATGCCATTCTTATGACATTTTGTGACAAAAATGACACTCAATGGCATCACTGGTGACATCACATATCACATTACCAATGGTATTATCAATAGCACAACTGTTCTGGAATCAAAAATGTTACTACTTGTAGATGAGATTGCAGTTATTCGAGCAGCTAATGAATGGGGTTGTAAACATTAACTACTGACATAACATTGACAACCACCTGCATTTCCACTGACAGTATGCAGATGTTCTAACAATGATTGCTGTGAGATGCAGGCTGTAGTTGCAGTGACAGTCAAAAGAGGTTATTACATCAAGAACATAAGCCAAAAAGTCCAAGAAGTGCTTTTACATGCTGAAAAGTGCTGATTTCTTCCCAAAACGTGCTGTTATAGTTTGTAAAACACCCTCATATTTCCAAATACTGCCATCATATTCCTCGAGGTGCTATAATGTAGCAATGATCTTCTCTTCTATGCCCTCCTGTGCTTTGATAATCTTAAAAGTATCATATTTCTTGAAGGTACCATAGATTACCAGAAATGTTCACGTCATATGCCCAGAATACAGCACCATGTGAAATAGAGCCGTATGATGTGAGATGTGAAGCAATTATAGTTGTTATAAAACAATTACGTGATATGTGATCACACAGAATATGTCATTGATAATGTAAGGTATGATTTTACCGGCAATGGGATGTGTAAGGTCATGAACAGTGCATTGATGGGCATATGGTTAGGATAGTAACAAAATATTATTCAGGAAATTTGTTTATTACCTATCGTATCTAAATTTTAATTTTATCAGAGATAGCACCCATGATATATGAACGGAGTCCCTGGCTATGCACAGTGGATACTGGCCAAAAGGCGTGGTTTTCAACAAGCCCCTTTCCCAACTGCCTTGGTCTGCAGTACCCAAAGTATGTCGAAGATACTGCTACAGTGAATGAGCATTGGACCATATCAATGTCCAGTACCCATAACAGAAATATTCAAGGGGTTCATGGCCTCATTTATGGTTCAGTGATGTTGGAACCACACTGCAAATTGGCAGGTTTCCCATCGCATCAAATTTAAAGTTCCCTCTCATCACTTACAGGTGGGGATGATCCTGACTGAATTCTAGTTGGGTCTCTGCCAGCTTAACGCATGCACGATCATTTATAGTGGTCTGTTCTGCCTCAAGGCTTCCGCCTTTAGAGCACTGGTTAAATCTCCGGTACTCTTGATGCAGATTTTTTGCTCCCTGATCCACCATGTCTGGCATGGCGAACCCAGGCAGAGAAAATCTTCAATGATCCACGTGGATACGGAGAAAACTCCTTTAACTTCAAGGCCATTGACTTTGAATGTGTCAGAAACAAATTCCCACCTTGGGATCCAGCCATCAAAAAACCTCTATATATTTTTTATGCTTTTTCCATTACAAGATGGCCTGCCCAGTATTCATTTAGATGAAGGTGTTTTTCCAGTGTCATTGGGACAGTGTCATTGGGAGCAATTTCATGATAAATGTACTGTTGAAAGAGGCAGTGATTCCTTGATATGGGCAGAGGCAAAGGCTTCACAACCAGACGAGGCTCGGTATACCTCACATCAGGATTTATATGACCAAAATAAATAAATGGCCATACCCTTTGCCAAGTGCCCATGCCCGCATTAGCTGCTGCAGGCATGCTGTGGCATGCTGTGGCATGCAGGTCATGACAGATTTCCAGCTAGTACAAAAGGGGGTGGTGATGGACGGAGCATCAGAACCAATCAAACACTCACACCCAGTCAGCAGATCTGGGTTTGGTCCATCACCGTTCTTTAGCCCACTCTGCCACCCCAGTTCAGACATGGCCATATGCAAATCAGTCTGACACTGTGCCTCATGGGAACAGTCCAGCCCGAACTGCCAAGCCATGCCTTCCCTGGACCGGAAACAAGCTTCCTAGGACCGGTTTCTGGGATTTCAGCCGTCTTCAGCCAGGCTTGCTTGAATCCAGTGGCAAAGTGAGCAAGGGACTCAACGTCTGAGCATACCCTGCCAACTGATTTCCAGTTAGGCCAGCACTCAGGATTCAAGCCATCAATACCCACAGAGCACAGCAGCGGACCATGCCCTACTGCATCTGTGTTCAGGACGTGGCATTTAACTATGCCCTGTTCACAGAATGACCATCAACAATCTGTTTGGGACAGTGGCTCTCCGGTGGTCCTGAGGACCTGTTAGAAATTGGGTCTCTAGTTGGAAGAGGGTTGCAGCCTGTCCAACTAGGGACCACAATCCTAATCCGGGTAAGTCAGACACACAACCTAAAGTAACCTGTGCTCACCCTCTGGTAGGTTGGCACAGATCAGTCAGGCTCAATTTAAGATGCAATGTGTAAAGTATTAAATTACAGTAAAACAGTGAAAACACCACACCAGTTTAGAAAAAGAAAGAATATTTGGAGGAATAAAGCAAGACCAAAATGACAAAAATAAAATAAACAGAACTTGAGATATTCATTTTTAAAGATTAAACTGCAATATGTTGCTTAAAAGCATAAAGCAGCAAGTGGGGTAAATACATGTAGGGCCCACTGAGAACAATACATTTCTGGATGATGTGTCGATGCTGAAAGCATGATGCATCTGTTCTGAGTCATGCAGTAGGGTGGATGTGCCTTCGTCGGGCCTTGCAGATGGGTTCTGTCTTATCGTCGAACCCCTTTGTGCTGAAGGCGATGCGTCGTCATCGAGCCTTGTAGTTGGGTCTGGCATCATTATTGAACCCCTTGCCATGAAGGAGTTGGGTGGTCGGCGAGCCTCTCAGTCAGATACTGCATCGTCGATGAGCCACGCAGGGGTGTCCTCGAAGTAGCGCTGCATCGACGGTGAAGGTGATGCTTAAGTTCCTATAAGCGCAAAGTTGACATTGCATGGGTTTTGAAAAGAAGCAGTTGCAGAACCCACTTTGAAGGCTCAGGACTGAATTGGCACCTTTTGTCAGCGAAGGACTCACAACTGGAAGAGTTCAGTAGTTGAAACAGAGTTGAAGGAAGCCTTTGATGTCCCTGAGATTTCAAAACAGGAGGCAAGCCAGCAAGCCTATGGAGTCACTTAAGTTGTTGAAAGATGTAGAGACGCAGGTCCAGTTCTTCTCACTTTCAGGTAAAAGGTAGCAGGCCACACATCAAAGCAGTCCAGCAGAGTGGCAGTCCCTCCTGGTAGCAGAGATGTCCTTCTTCCTTAGATACAGAAGTTTACTGAAGTCTTGGTGTCAGAGGTCCAGTACTTATACCCAATTGAGTGTTTGAAGTGGGGGAGACTTGAAAGATAGGCCTTTGAAGTGCACAAAGTCCCTTTCTTCCCTGCCCTGGCTCCAGACTAACTATAGGGGATATGTAGCTCTTAGTGTGGATACAGGCACATCCCTATCCAGGTGCCAGTGTGAGCTCCTCCATCCCATCCTGCTCAGGATAACCTGTCAGGATGTTAATGGCCCATCAGGATGTGAATGTTTCATCAGGCACACCTCAGATTCTTTTGTGTGTGACTGTCTAGAGGTAATGCACCAGACCCAGCTGTCACCCACCCCAGAAGTTTATTCAGAGTCAGGCAGAGGCACAGAATGGTGTATGATAGAAATACCAAATTTCTAAAAGTGGCATTTTCAGACTTGAAACATAAAAATCCAACCTCACCATATATTGGGATTTTAGATTGTGAGTCCAGAGACAGACTCGCCACCAGACCAGCAAACGCCACGGAAATGCACATTTTCGTTTACACTTTTACATGAATAGTGATGTAAAAAAACACTAAGGGGCTGATTCCGATCCGGGTTGGAAAGCACTCTGACCGAGTCGGATCCGGAGTGTTTTCCAACCGAGCCGGACCCCTACAGTCCGACCGAGCGAGTACGATGCGCACGTATGCTGTCGGACTCGGTTCGGTCGGACTCCCATAGAAGTCAATGGAAACCAGTTGTACGACGCGTACATGCGCTCCCATTGACTGAATGGGTACGTCTCAAACAAGTGTGCCCCCTACAGTGGGTACACATCGGTGCCATCCGTGCCGTACATGCCTGTGTGGGGGAGACCCATGGGTCTCCCCCTGTGTGCGAGTCGTATGGCTGTGGGTGTCGGGGGGTCCGACGCGGCCCCCCGAGGTCCGACTCTGGGAGCTTTTGCATCGTACTGGCTCGGTCGTGAATCCATTGCACACCACGGTTAGCTTGCGACCGAGACGTACGGAGCAGTTCGGACCCGGAAACGACTCGGTCGGTGAATTTCATGTAGCTCGCATCATACTGGCTCGCTCGTACAGCTGTATGAGTCAGGCGGAAAACACGCGTACGGCTCGTAGTTTTCCCAGCCGGATCACGTTCGGTGCCCTTCCGACCCGGATCGGAATCGGCCCCTATGGGTCATGTAAGATCTGGAATCCTTGGTGTGATTTCCCCTGATTTTCTGTCCTCTGATGTCCTGTTTTGCTGACTTCATTTTTGCTGGCATTAGGATTCTGGCCACTTTACCACTGCTAACCAGTGGTAAGGTGCATGTGCTCTGTACTCTAAAAATGGTAACATTGGCTTCCACCTAATGGGCATATCTTTTTTGCTTATAAATCCCAAGTTAAGTGCACTATATGTGCCCAGAGCCTCTAAATTGAGTACTAGTAGTGGACCTGCAGTACTGATTGTGCGACCTACTTCAGTAGCCCTTTAAACATGTCTCAGGACTGCCACTGCAGAGCCTGTGTGTGCAGTTTTAAACTGTCATTTCAAGCTGGCAAGTTAACCTACTTACCAAGCCCTAATCTTTCTTTTTTACATGTAAGTCACCCCTAAGGTATGCTCTAGAAGCTCTAAGGGCAGCATGCAGGGTATTTAAAAAGTAGCACATGTACTTACTCCGGTAATGAAATACTCTTACATTTGTATTTCACTACTGCAACACATTGGTTTGAGGGTGGTAAGGAGTGGTGAACTCGTAGGTTATCCCACACTCCTTCCACATGGCCTTCATGTAATTGGATATGAAGCTGGTACCCCAGTCAGATACCACCTCTTTGGGGAGACCCCCATGTGTAAAGATCCCCATCAGTGCCCTGGGCATGACAGGTACAGTCACTGTCCTCAGAAGGATAGCTTTGGGGTACCGGGTGGCATGATCCAACAAGACCAGAGCTACTCTGTTGTCCATGGCTGTTTTGGGGTTGAGAGGCCCACCAATGTTGATGCCCATCCCTCTTAAAGGGGGTGCTAGTGACAGGAAAAGGTTGCAGGGGGACTTGCACTCCCCCTGATTTGCCACTCACCTAGCAGGTAGAACAGAACGCAGCTGAGGCCTTCCTCATTTGAGGCCATTAAAAGTGGGTGACAAGACTGTTTAAGGTCTTCTCTTGCCCCAAATGACCTGCCAGTGGCACATCATGAGCCAGACACCAACACATGTGTTACACCTGGCTCAGGAGCCTTAGGCTCATTATACAGAATGTGCCCGGTTCACAGAACTAACTTAAGACAAAATCCTAAACTTACTACCATTTACTCATTTTGGTATTCACAGAAGGCACTTACTCATTGATGCGTAAGTGCCTTCTGTGAATACCAAAATGAGTAAGTGCATTTTGGTATTCACAGAAGGCACTTACTCATTTTGGTATTCACGGAAGGCACTTACTCATTGATGCGTAAGTGCCTTCTGTGAATACCAAAATGAGTAAGTGCCTTCTGTGAATACCGGTATTTGTAAGTGCCTTCTGTGAATACAAAAATGAGTAAGTGCATTTTGGTATTCACAGAATGCACTTACTCATCAATGAGTAAGTGCCTTCTGTGAATACCAAAATGAGTAAGTGCCTTCTGTGAATACCGGTATTTGTAAGTGCCTTCTGTGAATACCAAAATGGTAGTAAGTTTAGGATATTGTCTTAAGTTAGTTGTGTGAATCGGGCCCGTATCATTCTTCCAGTAAATCAGGTGAGCCACACCTTCCCATTAATAGGCGCTGTGAATCAAATTCACAAAGGTAATTTCACATGTTTAAGTGTACTTGTGAAAATATACTCTTACACCTAAGAGTACTTTTATTACTTTTTGCTATTCATCATTTCCAACTGTAAAGTTATTGGTGGGTATAGACTTACATTTCTCCAGTCCCTCAGTTTAGTAAGTGGAATTTTCTACAATGTAGATAGCGACTGTTAAAACCCTACTAATAACTTTACAACCAAATTTTACGTTCCACATCCCAGGCAGAGACCGCCACAATTAGGGTGAAGATATCCGCATGCAGAACAAAGACCCCTGCATGGAACGGAATAGGAAAATAATAAACACCTGGCCCAAATCACACACATACACCTGACACCTACTCACTTCCAACCACCTTAATACAACCTACACTGTAGGTTAGAATTTTCACCTGTTCCTTATCCTGCAGCCATCAGGAAACACGTTAGCATACTCCTCTATACATGTATGTCTCTCTCCTGGCAGGTTCTGTCACTCAACAAACTCTGGTGTCCATCTTGAGAACAAAAAGCATTAATGACATAAGGGGACATCGTGGCAGCAGCAGCAATTAAGTCATCTACAATCCATGGGTCAGGTAAGTCTGGAACCATCTGATTTTTAATTCTATATCTCAGCTTTAATCTATTCACAGCATTTTTTGTACGTTATTTTTTATTTGTTTACAAATGTGAAAGTTGTATTGAAGTTTATTGCTTTCCATTTATTTATTTTTTCTGATGTATAAGCTTTTGTGGTTAAGATCCCTTTTTTACTTTGCTATTAATAACTTATTTATCATTCTGTTTAGCTGCTGGGTCAGATGTTATTTCTACACCAACTCTAAATGTAGGCTTTAATGTGACCACGATAACGCATTTTGGGATACATTGCATCCCACATCATTCTTGAACATATCTATTCACCCTGTCAATTTTTGAATCATTTTAAGTATTTCACTCTTGCTTATCCGGTTACATATAAATACTTTCTCCATGACACAGCTGCAACAAGATTTGATGGTATTGCAGAATAGCAGTTTTATAATAAATATGATAAATGTCTGTGTTCTCCAAATGTACTTCAAAACATTTTAGGCAAAGATCATTATACCTGACATTAGATTACGACAGTAAGAAACAGACCCTGCCTCTCCCTGAAGGTACATAATTCCATACCAATAACAACATGAGAGTCGGTCATCCTTGCACCAGTCAGTAGAACCCCAGTGAGTGTTTGCCCCCTGAATGTGGTCTATGGCGCGCTGATCTCATCTGAAGTTAGCTCAACGGCGCCATAAGCTGCTGAGAAGAGGCTGCGAGGCATTTAGTGATTTCCTTGAGCATCCTTCTCACGCCTTCAGGCAAATGAGCTTGCTGGCTTTCTTCCTCATCCTTTGATCACATTATTTAGTTAGTGAGATGGCTCATTAGTAATCAATAGGTATTTCAATGCAAACTGTTAAATCAGAGAGTATTTAACCCATTACTGGGTACCACAAACAATAAGTGGAGTCTGGTGCCAAAGATGTACTCCTTTAGCGAGAAACATTTAGGGCTTTAATCGGTGCAGGAACGTAGGGGGAACTTGCTGGCTGTCGGTTCCGACAGCTATTTCTGGCCCGGATCTGGGATCCGTCAGACCACAGAAACATGCTGAATTTGTTGTGGCATAATTTTCCGACACCAGGACACTGTTCAGCAGTGCCCGCATGTTATCTGCATTCCGTTATGAGGAATAACCTGCAGGCAGTGAGGGGGATTTCTGATTTGAGATTCCAGCTGAGTGCAAAACAATAGCCTGATTTAAAGGGCCACCGTCCCTCCTTTTGTTCAAGTATCATTCAGGCTGGAGGACATTGGGAGCCTAGCATCTAGATGCCAATGCAATGCATTGGAAGGAAACAAAGGTGGACATCTTGTTATCACTTCACACACACACCTAAAAGAAAGAATGATTTGAAGGCAGATTTTTACCTTTGTTCAATTCTCTATGCAAGAAATATGCTTGCACTGTACGAATGCAAGATTTTTCTGTTGAGTATTTACACAAATATTGATTTGAATGAAACCAACTCATATTGCTGCTCACCTCAGTGTATGGTGTCAGAGTGATTTACATCACACACAGAGACACTGTGGATTGTAAGGTGTAGGAATCAGAAATCATCAATACTTGTAGACATTATATGTTACGAGTGCATAGTTGGAAAATTACAAAGTCAGGATTTAAATATAACACAGTGATTGTGGCTGTCTGTACGAGCAAGGCTTTTTTACTTCCCAAATGAACCCTTCTTTTCAATCTTAGAATAAAACCAGATTGTGAAAAAAACAAGGATTTAAACCCATGAGTTACAGTTTGCATGCATCTCTTTGATGCCATTAAATAGATCACTGTGCTTTTTTAGAAGGCTTGCAACTTATGAACTGGAAGTAGCAAAATGATCTCAGTGTCAAAAGCAGTTGCCCACTTACCTACCAAAATAAAATGATAATCTGTGATCTGCATATTACACAATTTGCAGCAGGCACATTACCCTCCATGCTACTGATAGAGCAGAGATTTCCCTTAACAAATTTGTGAAAACGATAGTGACAATACTTTATATAGACGCTGAAAAACTTGGGTTAAGCTTCACGTTTCTGGAAAATGACAAATTGCAACTCTGATTTAGATACTGCATCGTAAAAGCATGCAGAATGCTAGAATGAGCTTATGTCATGTTTCACATTTACTAAATAGATGTGAATCATTAACACCTTAATTATAATGATCTTATGGGTTGATAATGTGGTAATAATAATAACAAAAAAATTCCACATGCAAAATGAACGTTTCGTGTGATAGAAAGAAATAATTATTTCATGCTGTAACGTGTACACTGGAAAGGACAATAGAAAAGTAGGTGCTGCACAGGTTTAGTTAAGTCTGTTTTTTTGTAAATCTGTCTTCAAATAATGCCTTTAAATATATATATGCAAAAAAGGATTTATATGTACTTTTCCTATATATGTGCAACATTGACAGTTTGAAATTTTTATGGGTACCCTATACTTACATGAAGCCATTATGATTTGACTGAAGTGTTTATTAACACATTTATTTGTGAGATTGACATCATATCTTATTCAACATGAGATTCATATTTTAGCATCATTTCATCATAAATGAGCTATATTTCATGTAGGCCTCAATTCTTGCTTCCTTTTCTAAACATGAACTCATGAGTTGAATAGTCTGAAGTCTATGGGAACTTTTAGGAAAGTTGCCATTTGTGGTCTAACTCTCAATCATTTCCTTTGACAGCCACAGCACAGCACAGCTTAACTGGATTTGCAACAAAATCTGTTACATATTAGAACATATGCTTGCAAATGGACTATTAGACATTCGAGAGCATGATCTCGCCTACTCACTGAAATATCTTATAGTTCATATGACTGTGCTCACATTAGTTTAAGGAAGCTACGTAACTTCAATTACTTAATTCTTCGGGATTGTATACTTTTTACCTACATCATCCTCATTCTATCAAAGACAACCAATGGGACAGAGTGTATTCCTGATGATGTCAAGGGGTGTTACTCTGGAAAACATACAATTGATCAGATCTTGTAACTGGGATGGGGCAGCGCGTGTGTGATCAGCTTTACAACAGTAAAACTGATGCCTTGGATATCCGAGGACTATCGCAAACTGTGATGAAATACTGTGATCTGTTGCCGGCCGGTATGCTAGTGCAGTGGAACCTTTTTGGTGGAACGGTTCGTGTCACACTACTGTGACTTAGGTGTTGCAGCGACGGACTGAGACAGACTTCTGTCTTTAACGAACTGGAACTGGCCATTTGGAACTTACTGAACTTTCCTACTGGTTTGTATGAGGCCTAACTTTTTTTCTATTCATCCATATACTATAGATGCCCAAAAATCTCCCTTGGCTGAGGAAGATTGTGCCCCTGTCATTTATGGATCTCATGGATTTAGATATTGGTTTATTAAACCTATTGCTGATTTAAAATTAGGGTTGCACTCTCTCTCACCTAAAGTTCCTAACCCCTGAATGAAATACTATAATTCTGAGATTTTAACTAAACTCTGCTTATTCCAACTCATTATTTCCTTGTGGGTAAACCATTTGTTTAATATCCATTTTGGTTGGTATGTTGCTTTTCTAAAGATAAAGAACTGCATTTGAATATTGCAATTGTCGTATTCCTGGTACTCATTTGATAATTGCTCACCCTTAGCATACCCAGTCCCTTTCATCCCAATACCAATTGTGTATGGTGGGTAGCCAGAGGTTCGATGAATACAATTGAATCACAAAATATAAGTTTAGGGCCCAGTACGCAAATGCTACAACACTACTTTGAGTCAAAACTGTGACTAAACAGAACACAGATCTCTTCCCACAACTGCATCAACCACCAGAGTTATCTTACCGCTATTATAGTCCTCTCAGAATTGCAGGGCACACAATAATGCCTGCAGCAGGTGTCAACCTTGTAAGATATTTTGAAATGAAGCCTCTTTGTGACCAATAGTAATCTAGGACAGGTTTACTGTCGCATATGATCTGGCTGGCAATTTTTTTGCAGCAATTTTTTTTTAATGTACACATTGACTGTCAAAATATTCTTTTGAAGCTCGGCCACTCGTGTCTCCTCCACCTTTCCTCTGCACCCACTTGACCCCCAACATATGGGTTGCGAGGTAAATGTTTTCCAATTCCAGCAGCGGCTTGTATGAAATTCTTCGATACGCTGAGAGTGATTTAGTTGGTCTCAATGACAGGTAAAAGAAAATAGCCCCACTTGAATAATCTCCTTGCAAGTCTCTGAATGGAAGGATTAGCTTATGGTGTTCAGATGTAGGGAAGTGTCACATAGTTTTATGCCAGCCCTACAATTAAAATACAGGGAAAGGGGGGTCAATGGATGCAGAGGATGCACCCAGGTCAAAGTTGAGAAGTGGTTTGACTCTGGGACCGACATAAAAGGCTGAGATTCTATTTCCTTGGCCCTCTATCCCTGTAGCACTCTGCTTTATTAGACCAGAGACTCTAAAGCAGTTTTGTAGTGCTCTAAGGTACGCCTCTTCTAGATTGTGCCTCTTAGCTCCTGCTCTGTACGTGTGGTAAATTTAGGGACATTTGCAAACTTGTTTTTCATAGCAAATCGTTTACAAATATGATCATTCTCGAAAAGCTTCTGTGTTGCTGTAAGGATGCAACAATATTCGATGCCTCATTGAGACAGCAGGGATGCTGCAGTGGGCTGTGAATGTATTGTCAATTGTCTTCACTACAGAGCAGTGGTAGCCAGTTTGCCCAGCACCGCCTTTAAATGATTCTATTTTGCTGCAAGTGCATGCCTACCGCACTTTGCAGAGATAACATTTATTGTAACAAGAACATCTTGCACATGAGATGTTATACAACGAACAGTATGGTGTTTGAGGCCAGGTGAGATCTAATTACAGGAACTAGGATTTGACAAGCAGGGTGTGAGGTAACTTGTAGTTGGGAGACAAGACACTCTAGGTTAGTTTTACCATTTTTACAATTTCTATCTAAAATGTTTCATATATACAGGGCCTGTTAAGCCAAGGCAGATAAACATTTCCTATGATCCGAGAGGTCAGGGTATATCTGTCAATATTCATGAATAAAGAACCGGCTGCTTCCAGGTCGCCCCACCTCCCATCATCTTAGAGTTGATTTACATTATAAGCGCTTTTTGTTATATTGCAGAATTCCACGGTACCAGCAGATACAACGCTAAGCTGTAATCAATAGACAGCTGCTCTGATTTATTACTGTATTTCTACACCTTCTGTAGCAGAAAAGGAAAGTACAAAGCAAACAGAAGCGATGGCAATATTTGGATGTGGATTGGAAACCAAAATCAGCCCGGCCAAGAAAACAAGAAAAAATGTTTGAACGAACGCATGAGCAGGGGGCGTGACCCGAAGGGGGACACTGAGGCAGGGATGAGGCAGGGCCGCCCACCCTGCTCTGAAAGCATAATGAGGAAAGGCGAGATTGGCAAAATGGCCACTGCAACTCTGGCAATATTCCGTGCACTGTGAATGCCAGTTTTAAGCAGACATTGTTGACTATTGTACACATCAGAATGAAAATGTATAAAACAGTTTAAGCAATTTCTAATCTCTAATGAATACATGCAAATGAGAACACTTCTGAATACATTAGAAAACCATTTCACTAAGCATCCAAGATGGAATGTAAAGCTCTGGAATCCCACGGGCTCCAAAGAAGAAAACACATTCGCGTTTTATTTCCCATTTTAATTGAGAAGATTATGAAGAGAAAATAATTGGAAGTTAAAGGCATTCAGGTACTTAATTGATATTTAATCATCTTTATTTCTAACGAAAACTTAAAACCCGGTCCTTAATAAAATACATTCCACTCAATCACAACGTCAGCAGTGTTCCAGCTTCTTGTAATCACGGAAAATAAAATATCTTAACAATAACAATGTAAGTTGCAGACAAGTCTGCTGTCTGCTCGCTTCAGCCCTTGTTCAGATGAACTTTCATTCACATGTTGAATCAGTCCACAGAAAAGCATAGTCAAAATGGGACAATGGGTCAGCCACCATGAGTCAGTGGCTTTGTTGCTGTTGCCACTGACGTCATTGATCGCAGCTTGGTCCTCCAAAGACAGAGGAAAAAAAACTACAGCAACATTTACGGTACTCGTCACAAAAGCATGATCTGAAGGTCTATCTTGGAAGAGCACTGCCTGCGGCATTTCTGTGGAACTGCAAACGAAATTTGGCCTACACAAACCGTGTTGAGACTGATAGAGCGCCATGTTGTTCTGAATTTGTAGGGGTGCATCATAATCACTAGTAGTCCGCACCCATATATTTAGGGTGCAAAATCATTAAAGCGTGGGTATAGAAATGTAGTATTAATTTAGCATATAATAGTGTGAATAGAACTGTAATTATGTCATTTAATGAAGCTCAATGTAGTGCCTAAATTGAAGACGTATTTAGAAAATGCATAATGAATTAGTTCACGTATAATGTGAGCATTAGGTTGAAACATGCACCATATTAAAGTCCGCACATGTAGTTTTGTTTATTCATGTATGAAGTGCAATGAAATCAATGCTTATAATGTGATTTTAGAATTGTGTGTTTAAATGTGTAAAGGCCTGATCGGATATACGTTTAAGAAACAGGCCTACTTGTTCTTATGTTAGCTGAATATTGAAGGCTGAAAATTGTTTCCCTTGGAATGGCTCTGGGTTTCAGGAAAGTTAGTGCATCTCACAGAGTGGAAAGTTTCTCGTTCCCATGTTTCTGTTGAAGGTGCAAGGAGTGGACACCTAGCTCGTTAGAAAGACTAACCCTTTGTTTTAGGAGTTAGGATAGTAGGAGAAGCCAACATGGGAGTATACTGGAATGCAGATATTAAAACGTTCAGCGGAGAAGGAGCCTGGGATCCAAGGTCAGTCCGAACCGTCTTGGATGAAGTAAGAGTTTCGATGGAAAAGTACTGGGGGAAGACCTGGTTGAAGAGGTGTGACTAGGGCGTGTTCTATGATTTTGTGATTTTGAATTAGGGACAGTGCCCCGAGGGTTGAGCAGTCGAGGATTATGTGAGGAGCTAGAAGGAGCATCTTAGAGTGAGCTCTGTAGCTTATTTAGGCAAAGTGAGTGCACTTCTAATGAAGTCTTCACTACTGACACTTTTAGTCTCTTGCCTGGGAAAATGCTAAGTAGGGATGTCATCTTAGTCCTAGTGGAGGGACGCTGGGAAGGAGACAGGGAAATCAAGGGAATCAGAATGTACAAGGGCAGGGAAAAGGAAAACCTGTAGACTCTAAGACGGGAATGGATGTGGCGACATTGAAGAAGACCATTGCATGTCATCTTTGTCACCAGATCGAGCAGTGGAAATGCGAGTTTCCCTTTAACCCAGCAAACCAGGTGCAGCAGGAAGTAGAGGTAGCACAGGTGCCTGCACCCAAAATGGTTAATACAGTGACAAGGCCGAGATCGATGAAAGGGGGACATTTAGTCTGCAGGTACAAGTTCCCCAGCCACCGAGGATCCCACAGGGAACTCGGACCTATGAGCAGATGCCTCTTTTCGAAGGGTATGATGAGTACAGCCCAGACCCGTTAGCATGACGGTGCCTGAGGGGGGAGGAAGAATGCACACTTGGAGCAGTCTTGGAGGTAGACCAGAGGGGACCGTTTGTGGAAGCAGATGCTGACGGTCACCCTACCACCTTTTTGGTTGACACTGGTGCTACCCATTCTACTGTAAGATCAGCAGTAGGACCTAACCTACCCCTCTCGGGACAATCGATCCAAGTTGTTGGAGTAGCAAACAAGAAAATGACAAATCCTTTGACAGAACCGATTCCTGTGAAAATAGGAACTTTTCGAGACCGACACCAGTTTGTGGTGTGTGATTCGAGTCCAATCTGCCTGTTAGGAAGAGATCTATTATGTAAGTTGAATTGTACCATCTATTGCACACCTAAAGGTGTTGAAGTACAGACAAAAGACGATGATGCAACCTTTAAAGTTGCTATTCAGCACTTGTGTATAGAAATGTACCAAGCGCTGACAGTGGAAGAGCTTCCACTTGATCTGAGAGATTCTGTGTCACACCGGAAAAGAGATTGGGTTGATCAAAGGTGTAGAAGCAGTGAAGATTCAGGTCAAACCGAATGCAGAGTGTCCTAGAATACCTCAGAACAATTTGTCACCTGAAACTATTGCAGGGATTAAACCTGTGATCGAGTCTATGATCAAGCAAGGCATTCTGAAGGAGATCATGGGTAGCCCATACAATTCACCTATCATGGGACCACAGAAACCGAAAGGGAAATACAGGATCGTGCAAGACCTGTGAAAGGTCAACACGATAGTTGTTCCATGTTGCTCAGTGGTACCGAATCCATCAGTGATACTGTTTTAGATCCCGTGTGAAGCCGAGGGGTTTACAGTAATTGACCTATACCAAAAATTCTTCTCGATACCACTCCATGAAGAAAGCCAATTTCTTTTTGCTTTCTGGCTGTAAAATCATGTGTTAACGTGGTGTCATATCCCTCAAGGGTACACAGAGAGTCCATCTATCTTTAATCAGATCTTGAAGAAGAATCTTGAGAGTCTCGTGTTGCTGCAGAACTCGGTTCTCGTGCAGTACATTGATGACTTTCTCATCGCTTCAGAAACAGAAGACGCTTGCAGGATTGATACTATTGCAATACTGAATCATTTGGCAGAGAATGGACACAAGGTGTCTCCGAAAAAATTGCAGTACTGTTTGAGCGAAGTACAGTATTTGGGCCACAGAATTGAAAAAAGCAAGAAAAAAGTGTCACCAGACCGAATTGAGGCAATAATGAATTTGCCTGTGTCTACCACTCAGCGGGAGGTCAGAATGTTCTTGGGGATGGTTGGCTACTGTCGTCAATGGATTCCCAACTTCTCCTTTGAGGCGAAGCCCTTGCAGAGGCTGACGCACAAGGATGTGAGTGATCCTGTACCATCAACACAACGACTGTTTGACGTCGTTCCTATGGCTGAGGGAGGCCATGTGTCGTGCCCCGGCTTTGGGAATGCCTGATTACAACAAGGCTTTCTCGTTGTTCTGTTGTGAGAGGGAAGGTTGCCCATTGTCAGTTCTGACTCAGAGTCATGGAAGTGTCCATAGACCAGTTGCCTATTTCTCAGCTACTTTAGATCCAGTAGCTTCTGCGTTGCCCGGATGTCTCAAATCTGTTGCTGCAACAGGTGTCAGTATTGAAAGATGTGAGAGTATTGTGATTGGGCACCCTTTGACTGTCTATGTACCACATTCTGTTGAATTGTTAATGACAAGGACCAAAACTCAACACCTGAAGAATAACAGATTGACACGTTACGAGCAAGTCATACTTGCCGCAGAGAATGTGACTTTGAAAAGGTGTTCTGTTTTGAATCCTGCTACATTGATGCCTATTCCAAATACAGATGATGAAGATTGTGAGGACCATGATCGTCTCGATGTGACTGAACTATGCACCAAGCCGAGACCTGACATTGTAGATGAACTATTTTCTGACCCTGATGAAATTTTCTTTGTGGATGGTCATGCCTAAGGGACAATGTTGGTCGTTTGAGAGCAGCGCTTGCTGTATGTACTATCACAGGAGGTGTTGAAGGTGCTTGTCTAGAAGGAGTACACTCCGCACAGGTAGCCGAAATCATTGCCTTGACTCGTGCCTGTTTGGCTGCTGACCAGATTCGGATAACAATCTACACTGACAACCAGTATGGGTTCAGTGTGGTTCGTGACTTCGAACAGTTATGGTCACAGAGGGGATTCATGACATCATCGGGTTCACCCATCGGGAATGGGGAATATGTGAGACAGCTGTTAGATGCATTACAATGTCCCAAGTAAAATTGCTGTTGTCAAGTGTGCAGCTCATGGGAAGGGGACTTATTTTATCTCTTTGGGCAATAATTATGCGGACGAAGTTGCCCGCTTCTGTGCAGAGCAAGGATGTATATTTGAAGGAGATTACACAGAAGACAGCCAAGAAAGAACCAAGCTCAGCATGATGTTAGCCATGGCAGACACTTGGGAGGAACTAAAACGATTGCAGGACGAAGTTACCGAACAAGAACGTGATGTATGGATCAGATCTGGATGTGAGAAAGGAGATGTGGATATTTGGGTTTCAAGTGATGGTCGAGCAGTGTTACCAGAAAACTTGTTGAGCCCAATGGCAAGGTTGATACATGGTGCAGTATATCTTGGCAGAGATGCAATGGTGCGAGTGTTTAGACAGACATGGAACAACCCGAAGTTTTGTGCGGTTGCTGAAGCAGTGTGTCAGAGGTGTGTTACTTGCCAACAGATGAATGCTGGAAAGAAGACTGTGGTTACTTTGAGTCACATTGGGAGGTCAGGAGGGCCTTTCAATAGGATGCAGTTGGATTTCATTGAGATGCCAAAGTGTAATGGGTTTAGGTATATTCTGGTTGTGGTGTGTGTTTTTTCAAGATGGGTGGAGGCTTACCCAACACGTAGGTGTGACACTCTTACTGTAGCTCAGCTGTTATTGAGGGAGCTTATCCCGAGGTTCGGTTTTCCAACCTCTTTGGAATCAGATAGGGGGACACATTTCCACAGTGAAATCATGAAGTTGCTTTGTGCCGCATTGAATGTAGACCAGAGGTTACATTGCAGCTATCGACCAGAGGCTTCTGGGATTGTGGAGCAGGTTAATGGAACTTTGAAGGCACGGATGGCAAAAGTGTGCACATCGACATCTCTGAAGTGGCCTGATGCATTGCCTCTTGTTCTCATAAGTATTCGCAGTGTTCGAGACAGGAGAAATAGGTTGTCCCCGCATGAGATCCTGATGGGGAGGGAGATGCGATTGCCGGCAGTGCCAGCTACCGCTTTAATTAACATTACTGATAACTTGATTCTCGATTACTGCAAAGGACTAGCTGATGTGGTCCATTCTGTGTCTCAGCAGGTGCAAGCAGCAACTGTTCCAGCCTCGAATGACCTGTGACATGACTTGTGTCCAGGGGACTGGGTGCTTTTTCATAAGCACGTGAGGAAGAGTTGCCTGGATGTTCGGTGGCGTGGCCCTTACCAGGTGATACTGGTAACAAACACAGCAGTGAAGTGCAGAGGATTGCCAAACTGGGTGCATGCCTCCCATACCCGCAGAGTTCCAGCACCCTTGGAAGAAACAGCCCCTCTTGTGAATGAAAATCCAGCTGATGTGGCAGGGCCACATCAGAGGGCAAGTCAAGCTGTGAGGGTAGCTGACGCAGCTGGTTGTGCACTAGAGCGGTGTTAGATCTGGGGGTCTCTAGTTGGCAGAGGTATACACCTTAGACCAAATAGGGACCCTTGCTTCTAGTCAGGGTACAGGGACACACACGGTAGATAACCCCTGCTCACCCTCTAGGTAGCTTGGCTCGAGCAGACAGGCTTATCCCCAAGGCAATGTGTAAGGTATTTGCACGTAGACACCACAATGATCCCCCTCCGCACACCACAAACTTAGACCACACAGGTGAGTTATATCAAAAATAATATATCTTTATCTAGTTTCCGCAGTTGAAATCAAGCATCACAGGTTTACACTACATTCGCTTTCTTGGTTGGTCGGTATCTTAAGACAATAGTCTCTAGTTTCTGGTGTGATTCGATACTCACTGAGAATGAATCAGTTCGTAGGCTCTTGTTGTTTAGGCAGCTACGTTGCTCTGTCGGCGTCACTGCGCTCGTTGTACAGAGCGCTCCTCTGGCTGTTCGGTGCAAGGTTTCCACAACTCCCTCGACGAGCCCTCAGTGACGATGTCGACGTCACCGGGGTCAGCCACTCACAGCGCGGCTTCGTAGAGCAGGGAAGTACGACTCTTGGTCTGCTTCAGGCCTCCGGGTCGCGGCAAGGCACGTGCCGATGAGCACGTCGGTCTTCTTGATGCGGCAACCGGTGTCAGGCCCGGGTCAGCGCGGTACTCTCCAACAAGGCAGAGAGCAGCCCGCCCACTTCACCGGCAGATGGTGAGAAGCTTGGTAGAACAGTCCACGGTCCCTGCAGCACACAGCAGCGCAGGGGAGACACAGCGGAGTCTTGGGTTCGGGGCAACCTTTCTATCCCTGGGTTGCGAAACAGGAGGCCAGCTCTTCTCAGGCCCTTGGAGATTCGGTTTAAGACACAGCACACAGCAAAGTCTTGTTCGGTCAAGTGGGTAGAGTCAGCACACAGCAAGACCCCTTCTCCTCCTCAGCGTCAGTTGTACAGCAGAACAGGTCAGCCCTTAGAGCACACAGCAAGGCAATCTTCCTTTAGTTCTTCAGCGGTCCGTCTTTCAGCAGAGGTTCCTCTTGATGGTAGAATCTAAAAATCTGTTGTCAGGGGTCTTGTACTTATACCCCTAAAAGTCTTTGAAGTCTTTGTGCAAGTGGGTCCTGAGCCCGGTCTGATCCAGTTCTGGGTGTTGCTGGAGCACTTTGTTTTCCTGGCTTCTGCTTTCTTTTCAGAGTGAGGGGCAGAGTCGTCAGCCGTCCAGCAGGAGGTGAAACCAGCGGTGTGGCAGGCAGGCACAGCCCTATTCACTCCCAGGTGCTATCTCCTCCCTCCACTCTACTTGCAAATGTCACCATTCAGCAAAGGGTTGACTCAGCCAACCTCCTGGGGGATCCCCAGCCCCTGTCACTCTCAAGCCAGACAGTCAATCCACAAGCATGCCCAGGCACACAGAAGGGTCAGACAAGAGAACAGCTACTCTCTAAAAAGTACTATTCTCCAACTCAGGATTTAATAACAACCTCTCCTAAAAGATGTGTTATTAAATGCTGAGCTCAGGGATATCAAACACTCATGTCTTATCTTGTTCCTATGAGAAGATAGGCAGATAGCCATTGGCACCAGCCTCCCCCATGTTAGCCTATGGAGCAAGATAACCTTGCAGCAGGGAACACACAAAATGGCCGTTGTTCACTACCAGAACATGTTACCTGCACTAGTACATGCTCTACCTTTTACATACACTGCACCCTGCCCAGGGGGGTACCTTGGCCTTCCATAGGGATGACTGACGTGTATAAAAAGGGAAGGGTTAGGCCCGGTCAGTGTGGACACTGGCCAGGAGGACATGGCAGTCCGGGGACTGCACGCAGGCCTGCGGTGGCAGGCCTGAGACACCATTTTAGGGCTACACAGGTGGGTGGCGCAATCAGCGCTGCAGACCCACTAGTAGCATCTGTCATCACCAACCCTGGCACACACAGTGCACTTTACTAGGGACTTCATGGTGATACAGATATGCCAATCAGGTATATCCAATCAATATGATATTTTACACAGGGAGCACTTACACTCTGGCACTGATTAGCAGTGGCAGAGTGTCCAAAGCATCTAAACCAGCAAAAACGAAATCCAGCACAGCATCAAAAATCCAGGTAGCAGAGGCAAAAGATAGGGGAAAAACCCACGCCAAGGATGTCAGGTCTAACACGTGTCCCCTCCAGCTGAAAGTGGGGAGAACTACCCACCCTCTTGGGAGTTCTCATCACTAAGGCGGAAAAACCTGGACAGACCATCAGCATTGGCGTGCTCTGTACCGGGACGGTGTTCCACCGTAAAGTCCATTCCCTGTAGGGAGATGGACCACCTCAACAGTTTTGGATTCTCGCCCCTCATCTGCATTAACCATCTGAGGGGCCTGTGGTCGGTCTGAACACGGAAGTGAGTCCCAAACAGGTAGGGCCTCAGCTTCTTCAGGGCCCAGACCACAGCAAATGCTTCCCTTTCAATAGGGCTCCACCTCTGTTCCCTGGGGAGTAGCCTCCTACTAATGAAAGCTACAGGTTGGTCCCCGCCCTCGTCTGTGAGAGTACTGCTCCCACACCTTGCTCTGAAGCGTCTGTTTGCACAACAAACTCACTCGAAAAGTCAGGTGCCTTCAGCACTGGCGCTGTGGACATTGCAGTTTTTAGGGCATCAAAAGCAGTTTGACAGGCCTCGGTCCAATTCACTTTTCTGGGCTGATTTCTAGAGGTTAGTTCTGTCAAGGGGGCAACAATGGTGCCGTATCCCTTGATGAACCGTCTGTAATACCCGGTGAGTCCTAGAAAGGCTCTCACCTCTGTCTGCGTCTTGGGGGGCTCCCAAGCCAGAATGGTATCAATCTTCGCCTGTAGGGGCGCCACCTGGCCGCTCCCCACCTGGTGTCCCAAATACACCACTGATCCCTGCCCTATCTGGCACTTACTGGCCTTGATAGTGAGGCCTGCCTTTTGCAGAGCCCTCAACACTTCACAGAGGTGTTGCAAGTGTTCCTCCCAAGTGGAGCTGAACACAGCAATGTCATCCAAGTATGCGGCGCTGAATTGCTCCAGCCCGGTCAGTACTCGGTTGACCAGTCTCTGGAAGGTGGCAGGGGCATTTTTCAATCCAAAGGGCATGACGCGAAACTGGAAATGCCCCTCTGGTGTCGAAAATGCCGACCTCTCCTTTGCCCCCCCAGTTAAGGCAATCTGCCAGTACCCCGACGTTAAATCAAAGGTGCTGAGATACCTGGCAGCTCCCAACCGATCCACGAGCTCATCAGCTCTGGGGATGGGGTGCGCGTCAGTCTTGGTGACCGCATTGAGCCCACGGTAGTCCACGCAAAACCGAAGTTCTGACGGGCCACCGGGTGTAGCAGATTTCTTGGGAACGAGGACCACTGGGCTAGCCCAGGGACTGCTAGAGGGCTCAATTACCCCTAACGCCAACATCTTGGAAACTTCTTCCTTGATGCTGGCCCTGACCTTGTCAGCTACTCTGTAAAACTGCTGTTTCACAGGCAGACTATCTCCAGTGTCCACATCATGGACGCACCAATTGGTGACACCTGGGGTCAGGGAGAACAGGGAGGCGAACTGACCCAACACCTGGCGACAGTCTCTCTGCTGTTCTGGGGTCAGGGTGGGCGAGAGGACCACACCATCCACTGACCCGTCTTGCTCCTTGGTTGCCAGGAGGTCAGGGAGAGGATCACTATCCTCTTCCCCACCATCATCTGTAGCCATGAGCATTGTCACTTCAGACCTCTCAAAGTGGGGCTTGAGGCGGTTCACATGCAAGACTCTCAGGGGCTGCCTAGGAGTCTTCATGTTGATCAGGTAGGTCACCTCACTCTTGCGCTCTACCACCTCATATGGCCCGGTCCACTTGTCACGGAGCGCACAAGGCTCCACCGGCGCCATCACCCACACTTTCTGCCCAGGATGAAACTCTACCAGAGTGGTATTCTGGTAGTACCATTTTTTCATCTCCTCCTGGCTGGCTTCTAGGTTCTCCTGAGCGAGCTTCCTGAAGCGCTGCGTTTGGTTGCGGATGGCCAGCACATAGCGGAACACATCCTGGGGGGTTTTCCCACGGGACTTTTCCCACCCCTCCTTCACCAGTGTGCGAGGTCCTCTAACAGGGTGGCCATAAAGCAGTTCAAAGGGGCTGAACCCTAAGGACTTCTGAGGCACTTCCCTGTAGGCAAACAACAGGCATGGTAACAAGACGTCCCACTTCCGTCTCATGGGCTCCGCTAGGCCCATAATCATACCTTTCAGGGTGCGGTTGAACCTTTCAACCAACCCATTTCCTTGAGGGTGGTAAGGAGTGGTGAACTTATAAGTTACCCCACACTCCTCCCACAGAGACTTCATATACCTAGAGATGAAGTTGGTACCCCGGTCGGAGACCACCTCTCGGGGGAACCCCACACGGGAAAAGATCCCCATCAATGCACGGCCCACCACGGGTGCTGTGATTGTCCTGAGAGGGACTGCTTCCGGGTACCGAGTGGCTTGATCCACCAAGACCAGGATAAACCTGTTGCCTAAGGCAGTCTTGGGATCCAGGGGCCCTACGATATCAATGCCCACCCGCTCGAAAGGGGTGCTCACTACAGGAAACGGCTGGAGGGGCGCCACGCACTTCCCTCCGCTCTTACCACTGGCTTGACAGGTTTGGCAAGACTTACAAAAGGTACCGACGTGCTTCTTCATCTGGGGCCAGTAGAAGTGGGTGACAAGCCTGTGATAGGTCTTGTTTTGCCCCAGATGTCCTGCGAGAGGCACGTCATGAGCCAGACCCAGTAAGAAGTTCCTGAAGCGCTCGGGTACCACCAGCACACGGGCTGCACCGGGCTCAGCAAACTTAGGCTCACTATAAAGTAAGTCATCCTCCCAGTAAATCAAATGTTCCTTGGACCCTAGGCCCGCTGCCTGGTCTGCAGCCTGCTGCCGCACACCAATGCGAGAAGGGCACTCCTTCTGAGCCTGGCAGAATTCCTCCCTGGAGGGACCACCTTCTTGCTGCCAATGGGTCAGCTCAGGCAATTCCCCCAGTTCGGCCACCTGTTCCCCTGTAGGTTCCAGGGCATCCCCCTCAGGTTCTGCTTCCTCCTGGGCCGTGGGAACAGTGGGGGGCGGTTTCCCGCGCCCTCTGCCCCTTCCTCTCGTGACAGGTCCCTGGGCATTGTTCCAGGCTCCGGTTCTACTAATCCACCCTTACTGGCTGTCATGGCACGTGTGGATACACAGATCCACGCTGGCAGTCCTAACATCTCCAAGTGAGTTCTGTGCTCTACGTCCTTCCATGGAGAACTCTCCAGGTCGTTACCAAACAGACAATCTACCGGCAAGGCATCACTGACACAGACTTCCAAGGTACCAGAGACTCCCCCCCATGTAAAGGGAACACGCGCCATCTTGCAGAGGCGCACTGAAGTGTCAGCTGCCACTACTGGGCGGAGCACATTGGGAATGACTTGCTCTTCAAACACCCACTGACACCTGACAGATGTCACACTAGCCCCGGTGTCTCTCAGAGCCTCTATCTCCCTCCCATTGATGGTCACCTTTTGCCCGTATTTCTTAGTGTTAGCGGGTATCAAGGTATCCTGGACCATCTCTTGGTCTCCTAAAGAGACAAGGGTCATCATAGCTAATCCCTCTTCCCCACTGGAAATCAAATCCCCTCCCAAAGCTACACTAGCTAACCCTGGGACTGGAGCAGCAGCTGGTGCTGGGGGTTTCTTGGGACATTTAGGGGCGATGTGCCCCACTTCCCTACAAGCATAGCAAGTAGGCGGTGGTCTGTTATCCTGTCTGCCCTTATGGGGCCAAGACTTCTTAGGCTTGGGGGCTTGGGACTCCTTCTCCTGGGAACTGTTTTGGGGCCCTTTAGAGAACTCCTTATTGTTACCCTTGTCCTCCCCACCTTTCTGCTGGGGACCCTGTCCACCCTTGGCTGGGATACTTACCACCCCTTTGTTGACCCTGGTGCTAGTCCAGTGGTCTGCCTCCTTAGCAAGCTCACTGGGATCAGTCAACTTGCTGTCTAAAAGATGCTGGCGCAGCTCTGGACCACATAGACTACTCAAGTGCTCCCAACTAATCAAGTGACACAACCCCACATAATCAGTTACTTTGCTGCCCTTTATCCAACCTTCCAGTGCACTCGTGTACATACTCACACACTCCACCCAAGTACTCGAATCAAGTTTCTTGAAGTTCCTGAACTTCTGGCGGTACTGTTCTGGTGTAAGCCCATACCTGAGGCATAAGGCCTCCTTCATCGTGGGGTAGGTTAAGGTCCCTGTGGCTTCTAAGGGTGCTAAGACATCCCTCCCAGAGGCCTCAAAATGCTTCCACAAACCTGCTCCCCAACTCTTCTCAGGCACTTCATTCATCTTCAAGGCAAGCTCATAGGATCTAAACCATGCATTGACATCCTCACCCCTCTGATAATTCTGCACCAAATCTTTCGGTATGTATACTTTACCCGCCTGTACTGGTTGTGCGCTGCCACCATTCGGACTGGACTCCACTTGTTTGGCTTTAATGTCCAGCTCCCTCATGCTCAACTCATGAGCCAACTGGAGTTTTCTCTCTTCTAAAGCAAGAGCATTCCTCCTCTCCTCCGCCTCTTTCTCACTGTCAAGGCGCAGTTTCCTTTCTTCTGCTTGAGCTTTGAGCTTAAAAAGTTCAATCTCATGGGCCCTAATCCTCTGATTTTCCTCCAGCTCCTCTGGAGAAAGGCTCCCACTGGAATGGGTGCTGCCAGCCCTAGACGCTGGCCTATTCACTGGCAGATCATCGGATCCAAATCCGTGCTCCGGTGGGCCATCCCCTCCAATAGTTTCCTCGGTTGCGCCATTCTTGGCCTCCCACCAGGCCCTTAGAGCTTTCTGTAGCTCCGTCTTGTTGGCGCCGCCCCTCACTGGGCATCCAAGCTGCTTGCAGAATTGCTTTAGTTGCTCCTTCTTATATTCGAGCAACTTTTTCACTTCGAATTGCAATTCCGACTCCTCACCTACTCCATTCAGAGACATGATGCTTCGTCGATCCTCCAAGAATAGTCTTCGCAAAAACTTCGTGCAATGCAACTGCTTACTAGATTAGTGATGTACGAAGAATCACTGCAGGTCAAGTGCAAATACTGGTTCTAATCCGCACCGCTGACCACCAATGTTAGATCTGGGGGTCTCTAGTTGGCAGAGGTATACACCTTAGACCAAATAGGGACCCTTGCTTCTAGTCAGGGTACAAGGACACACACGGTAGATAACCCCTGCTCACCCTCTAGGTAGCTTGGCTCGAGCAGACAGGCTTATCCCCAAGGCAATGTGTAAGGTATTTGCACGTAGACACCACAATGATCCCCCTCTGCACCGCACAAACTTAGACCACACAGGTGAGTTATATCAAAAATAATATATCTTTATCTAGTTTCCGTAGTTGAAATCAAGCATCACAGGTTTACACTACATTCGCTTTCTTGGTTGGTCGGTATCTTAAGACGATAGTCTCTAGTTTCTGGTGTGATTCGATACTCACTGAGAATGAATCAGTTCGTAGGCTCTTGTTGTTTAGGCAGCTACGTTGCTCCGTCGGCGTCACTGCGCTCGTTGTACAGAGCGCTCCTCTGGCTGTTCGGTGCAAGGTTTCCACAACTCCCTCGACGAGCCCTCAGTGACGATGTCGACGTCACCGGGGTCAGCCACTCACAGCGCGGCTTCGTAGAGCAGGGAAGTACGACTCTTGGTCTGCTTCAGGCCTCCGGGTCGCGGCAATGCACGTGCCGATGAGCACGTCGGTCTTCTTGATGCGGCAACCGGTGTCAGGCCCGGATCAGCGCGGTACTCTCCAACAAGGCAGAAAGCAGCCCGCCCACTTCACCGGCAGATGGTGAGAAGCTTGGTAGAACAGTCCACGGTCCCTGCAGCACACAGCAGCGCAGGGGAGACACAGCGGAGTCTTGGGTTCGGGGCAACCTTTCTATCCCTGGGTTGCGAAACAGGAGGCCAGCTCTTCTCAGGCCCTTGGAGATTCGGTTTAAGACACAGCACACAGCAAAGTCTTGTTCGGTCAAGTGGGTAGAGTCAGCACACAGCAAGACCCCTTCTCCTCCTCAGCGTCAGTTGTACAGCAGAACAGGTCAGCCCTTAGAGCACACAGCAAGGCAATCTTCCTTTAGTTCTTCAGCGGTCCGTCTTTCAGCAGAGGTTCCTCTTGATGGTAGAATCTAAAAATCTGTTGTCAGGGGTCTTGTACTTATACCCCTAAAAGTCTTTGAAGTCTTTGTGCAAGTGGGTCCTGAGCCCGGTCTGATCCAGTTCTGGGTGTTGCTGGAGCACTTTGTTTTCCTGGCTTCTGCTTTCTTTTCAGAGTGAGGGGCAGAGTCGTCAGCCGCCCAGCAGGAGGTGGAGCCAGCGGTGTGGCAGGCAGGCACAGCCCTATTCACTCCCAGGTTCTATCTCCTCCCTCCACTCTACTTGCAAATGTCGCCATTCAGCAAAGGGCTGACTCAGCCAACCTCCTGGGGGATCCCCAGCCCCTGTCACTCTCAAGCCAGACAGTCAATCCACAAGCATGCCCAGGCACACAGAAGGGTCAGGCAAGAGAACAGCTACTCTCTAAAAAGTACTATTCTCCAACTCAGGATTTAAAAACAACCTCTCCTAAAAGATGTGTTATTAAATGCTGAGCTCAGGGATATCAAACACTCATGTCTTATCTTGTTCCTATGAGAAGATAGGTGGATAGCCATTGGCACCAGCCTCCCCCATGTTAGCCTATGGAGCAAGATAACCTTGCAGCAGTGAACACACAAAATGGCCGTTGTTCACTACCAGAACATGTTACCTGCACTAGTACATGCTCTACCTTTTACATACACTGCACCCTGCCCAGGGGGGTACCTTGGCCTTCCATAGGGATGACTGACGTGTATAAAAAGGGAAGGGTTAGGCCCGGTCAGTGTGGACACTGGCCAGGAGGACATGGCAGTCCGGGGACTGCACGCAGGCCTGCGGTGGCAGGCCTGAGACACCATTTTAGGGCTACACAGGTGGGTGGCGCAATCAGCGCTGCAGACCCACTAGTAGCATCTGTCATCACCAACCCTGGCACACACAGTGCACTTTACTAGGGACTTCATGGTGATACAGATATGCCAATCAGGTATATCCAATCAATATGATATTTTACACAGGGAGCACTTACACTCTGGCACTGATTAGCAGTGGCAGAGTGTCCAAAGCATCTAAACCAGCAAAAACGAAATCCAGCACAGCATCAAAAATCCAGGTAGCAGAGGCAAAAGATAGGGGAAAACCCACGCCAAGGATGTCAGGTCTAACAAGCGGGCTGAAGGGGTTTGCATCAATCAGAACCCCGATTTTGACTCGGATGGAGAAGGTGTTGCTGTGGGCAGAGTAGAGTCAAATTCAGCAGAAGAAGGAAGTAGTGCACAGGGTATCCAGAGAGAGAGCAGAAGGGCGACCAGAGCAGAAGAGGTTTGGCCCGCGAGTCAGAGGTGATTGAATCTGAGATTGGCACCTGAAAGAGACCTTGCTCCAGTTTCTGAAACATCTGAATCAGAACCAAGCGATGGAGAACAGACTCAAGGAGGTCTGAGAAGGTCCAGGAGAGCAAGAGTGCAGTGTCAGAGATACGCCACACCGGAGTGGACGTACGTTGTGACTGATGCCAGGAGTGGTGAGTTCGGGGAGGTTGAGGTCCGTGACTGAGGTCAGCAAGATTACTAACGTGAAAATCGATGTGGGATTGGTGGCTCAAAGGACTTGAAATCGAAGGAGTGCTGACTCTAAGGGTTACGAATTCCCCACTTCTGAGCAAAATTCGTGAACTGATATTGCACAGATTGACCTTTCCAACGTTTGGGTTTGCAGCACATTTTAGAGATTCTTGGAGCTGATCTTATTCTGGACTGAAAGTGAACTTTGTTGTGAATCAAAGTCTATTAAGCAGACCCTCCAGGATATCCCGATTTCGCGATTTCGCGGTTTGCTGCGAAATCGGCACTTTTGCAAAAATGCAGCGATTTTTACTAAAGTGCCCGCGAAATCAGCACACTTTTGCAAAAATGCCGCGATTTTCGCAAAATCTGCACTTTTGCAAGTGATAATGCAGTTTTACAGTATCACTAGTAAGCACTGTCAACCCTGTCAGTCCTGTTAGTCAGAGGAAATAAAGTTGTGCACTTATCAGGAAGTAAAATGCCACTCTAATCCCATCAAGGTATGCAAGTTCCGACATAGCAGGGGTCTCCGTCACCCAGCCCAATATTACGAATTTTAGTGGACGTGGAATGATGAAAGGCTGAGTTGAGAGTACAGGAATTCTAACCTATCGTGTGGAGGATATGTAGATATATTGAGCAGATGCACAACAAAAGAGTTATGCAAACGGCACAAAGAGCCCTCCTTTACACACCACCACTAGAAAAATTGCGATTTTGGAAAGTAAACATCACAAGCTCAGAAGAGCTTCTTTGTTTGCTTGGCAGGTGTGTACACTTTCCACAGCCGCAACGAGCCTTTGATTCCGACAATGATTTGCCTGCATGTGAAATTTGATTTACAAAGCAGGCCGAGGCAAAGAGATACTGGCTAGTGTCTGCCAATGGAGAGAATCAAGTACGCTCGGTTGGTAGGGCAGAAAGATTCACTATTCTTCTAAAAGAATGAGAATCATGTAAAATTAAATATTATTAATTTCAGTTCAGTTACAACATATGATTTTTGTGGCCAAATTGGGCCATTTTAATCTTTGACTCCCTTGAATCCTCACCTCACTGCGGTAGCAGATGGCACTCATGTCACGGGTTCTACTCTCACCTGTCACAGGTTGGCTGGAGGGGGCTGTCAGACCTGAGCTAGCCTGTCCTCCATGGCCGTCGACTCACCAAAATGCAATTAGTAGCAGTAGTGGCACTTTGCACCCTATGATCCTTAACGACATCCAGGATTGGGCTGGAGCCGAAACAAGATTAAAAGTGGCCCCCATTAGTGAAAAAACGGCCCAGCAGACTGTAGAACAGGCCCACAAACAGACAAATAAAGGACCCACACACGGGCCCGTCGGGCAATGCCTGATTGCCCTAGCGGCTAGCACGACTCTGATGACATCACAGGGTTGATCTCTTGTAACATCATTAAATACTTCTCAGTCTTCTCTTTGCTGCTGGTGGCTAGGTGATGTTAAGAATGTTAGGTATAGAAATTAAACATCTCTTTTACAGCCCTTTTAACTTTCTTTTGCTGCCACTGTCTTCATGGCCACCCGTTCCACAGCCATTCCCCTCATGAATGTCATCACCCTAAGGGCAGGAGAATCAGGGCAAAAGTTAAAAAAACACTGTGGAGGTGGGGAGACTTCAGGGCCAGACAGGCCTTTTATTCCACCGTGCATTTTACCCCAAATTTTACTCAGGTGGTCAGATTCCATGATTCCTTCCTTGATCTAGCAGTAAGAGACACCATCCTCTACAGACATCAATATTTAATAACTAGAGTACAAATCGGGTAACAACTAAGAACAAAAAATGAATGTGTGTCCTCATGTAACGTAACTGGTGCAATGTAAAGTGCTCTGATACCCGAGGTGATTCGGATATAAAACTCTGCAAAAAAAAAAAAAAAAAAACTGAGTTCTAGATCATGGAAAAGTTTAAATGGATTGTGATAGAATTCTTTATAAGTGATGCAAGTAAATTCAATACTGGTGCTTCTATGCGGGACCCGGCTGGGGAGCCTTAGTGTGGTTTGTGCTGGTTTGTTATTACGTTTCAGCTGATTAAAGAATCTCAGAACGACAATGTAGAATTGATAATTTGAGTTTCTAAGCTTCTGAACATTTCTGATAAGCTATCATCATTTCGTTATTCGCATAGAGACATTGACATGGAATTTGGACAAAGACACCATTTTAACTTAATCCGATCGCAGGATCGTGTCACCTGTAAGGTTGCTTTCTTTTTGGGCACACGAGGCACACGGGGGGCCCTGGGGGGCATAATTTTTTTTTTTATCACATATATGTAGCCTTGAAGCCAAACACAGTCTCTACATTGTAAATAAACCAAATATACATAGCTTCATGTTGTTAAATACTTCAAAAAACTAAGATATCTGTGTTTGTTGTAGGAAAAACTGCAAACTGAAATGCCGCAAAATTGCCGCTAAATTTCCATATTTGTGCCGCTAAATTTCCATATTTGTGCCGCTAAATTTGTTAATCCATGCCGCTATATCCTGGGGGGTCTGATTAAGAAGATAACCTAGGCCCGAGTGGAAGAAGAATAAATTTAGGGACTTTCCGCAGAGAAGACGAAAGAGGGCTAGGGAATTCTTTTTGTGGACTGTGTAAATAAGGAACTGAAATTGCAAAGGGAATTTCCTGCTTCTCAGAGTATTGTTCGAACTGGTTAGCAAGCGATGTGTGGAAGAGAAAAGAGACTCTTGAGTGGTTGCTGCTGAAACCAAGAACTTTTCAAAAATCAAGGATGCTTGAGATACCCATCGGAGATCCAAATTAGTAGTAGGTACACTTGTAGGTGGAGTGATAGTTTCCATAATCATAGTAGTTGTGGTTTCGCATATTATCCACACATGAGCAGGCAGCGGAAGTACAGGGAACACCTACACCTACCACTCCTAGCCAAAAGGAGGTCACCATAGGAGCTGAAAGAGCTTTACTAATCAAAGAGAGTCGTAGGTTTCACATAGAATTGTCTAGAGGTGATTTTAAGCTTAATACGTATGCCAGGCTGCTATATGATTATGTCAATGCGATGGATGCGAAAGACTGCTATGTGTGTATGCAGTTACCAGCTTCGTTGGACGAGGCTATTAGGTATAACCACTAGGGGTGGGCGGAATTTGCATAATTGCGTTACGCAAATCTCCGCGAAACGGTAAAAAATCTCTGCGAACATGCAGAAATTCCGCGAACACGCGGAATTGCTTGTTCGCGATGCTTTTTTCCTGTTCACAGTTGCTATTTGCGTGCTCGGGGAGAAATATCTCGCAAACACGCATTTTGAGAACGCGAACAAGAAAATATTTTGCGAAATCGCGGAAAGCAGAATTTTGGGCAATTTCGCGTTCTCCGCGGAACGCGACATTACTGAAATTCCGCAAATTCCGCGAGCGGAACGGAATTTGCCGCCCAGGCCTAATAACCACCTTCCACTGACGTATGGGATTTCATGTAGTCTGTTGTTTAGCATATTTTATGAAAGCGGTCAGTTTGAGTATTTATTTTCCAATTACGATGCAGTGCTTCCTGAGGTTCCAGCTTACAAGCATTTGAACAAGTACAATTACTACAAATCAGAGGGTAGGCTTAGGAGGTATTTCATACAGTCTTTGGAACTAGACACAGCATATGCTCACAGGCGCAACTTAACGTGCTCATTGTCAGATGTAGAGAAAAAGTTTGTAAATCAAGTAGAAGATAGATATAGAAAACTAACACAGACACGAGACACAGGAGACAGTGCAGTAGATTGGACCGAAGAGGAACGATCTCACAGAGCTAAAGGGAGTTATGGTCCTATTGCATTGGACAAGGAGCAAAGGGGAAAGTTGTGTGTGAGACGGTATCAGAACTATTATGAAAAGGTCCCAGTGGGACAGAGTACGTGTGATCATGTTTTCACTATGAAAGATTCTGCTAAGAACTTTCTGCAAGGTTCTGTGCAAGTGATTCCAACTGTTTATTATGTGTGTGGAAAGAATGCTTATGTCAGGTTGCCTGCAAATTGGTATGGTACGCGTTAGTTGGGGATTATTTTCCCAAAGATCTACCATTCGGAGGATATGGAGCTTTTAGAAGGTGGACAGCATTCGAGAGTGAAAAGAGCTGAGAGTGCAAGAGCAGTGATTGGAGATGTTTTTGGAGCGATAATACCAAGCTTAGGGGTAATTCTGAATGAAAATCAGACGATTGGTGACTGTGGTTGATGAGTTGTCAAAGATGACAGCAAAGTCATTGTTACTGGTAGACGCAGAGATGTTGTCGATGAGGACTATGGTTTTCCAGAACCGCCTTGCTTTAGATGTTTTATTGGCGAAAGAGGGTCTGTGAATTATTGAAAGTTCAAGAGTGCTGTACTTATATTCCAGATAACAGCAAAGATCTGGCGAAATATATAAGTAACATCACTACAATCCATTATGAGACAGAGGATTTGACTGAAGAGTGTGTTTGGGAAAAGGTTGGTAAAGGATTTAGTCAGGTGGGAAGTTGGTTTGCCAATCTGGGGAAAGGGTTCCTTGGCTTTATCTTGAGACCTCTCATCATCGTTGTGGCTTGTGTGGTTTGCTTGTGGGGATTTGTCAGGGCCTATAAGTGGTATAAAGGAAACAGAGTTGAGAGAGACCTTAGGGAGAATGATACGAGAATGGCCAGACTGCAGGACAGTCACTACAGAATCTTAAGAATATGGAGAGACACCGAAGGGGGAGAATGGCAACAAGTTCTGTTTAGGTCGGTTCTTTCTCCAAGGAAGTTGTGAAATGATGTGATGACACTAGTCATCAAAGGGGGGAACTGATAGAGCCCCATGTTGTTCTGAATTTGTAGGGGTGCATCATAATCACTGGTAGTCCGCACCCATATATTTAGAGTGCAAAATCATTAACGCGTGGGTATAGAAATGTAGTATTAATTTAGCATATAATAGTGTGAATAGAAATGTAATTATGTCATTTAATGAAGCTCAATGAAGTGCCTAAATTGAAAACGTATTTAGATAATGCATAATGAATTAGTTCACGTATAATGTGATGCATTAGGTTTAAACGTGCACCATATTAAAGTCCGCACACGTAGTTTTGTTTGTTCATTTATGAAGTGCAATGAAATCAATGCTTATAATGTGATTTTAGAATTGTGTGTTTTAATGTTTAAAGGCCTGATCACATATACGTTTAATAAAAAGGCCTACTCGTTCTTATGTTAGCTGAATATTGTAGGCCGAAAATTGTTTCCCTTGGAAAGGTTCTGGGTTTCAGGAAAGTTAGTGCATCTCACAGAGTGGAAAGTTTCTCGTTCCCATGTTTCTGTTGCAGGTGCAAGGAACCTAGCTCGTTAGAAAGACTAACCCGTTGTTTTAGGAGTTAGGATGCTAGGAGAAGCCAACATGGGAGTATACTGGAATGCAGATATGATACTTTCAGCGGAGAAGGAGCCTGGGACCCAAGGTCAGTCCGAACCCTCTTGGATGAAGTAATAGTTTCGATGGAAAAGTACCGGAGGAAGACCTGGTTGAGGGCGTGTTCTATGATTTTGTGATTCTGAATTAGGGACAGTGCCCCGAGGGTTGAGCTGTCGGGGATTAGGTGAGGAGCTAGAAGGAGCATCTTAGAGCGAGCTCTGTAGCTTATTTAGGCAAAGTGAGTGCACTTCTAAGGAAGTCTTCACTATTGACGCCTTTATTCTCTTGCCTGGGAAAATGCTACGTTGGGATGTCATCTTAGAGTTAGGGTAGGGATAGACTAATCATTATTTTTCCTTTTTAGGTTAATGACTTCTAATATAGAGATTGGAGCAGTTATTGGTTGTCTAATGCTTCTGGAGCTAACTATTCTTCTTATTCTGAGTCGGATGAGGCTCCTGTGTAGGATCTTTTTTGTATTAGTGCCCATCTATCTTCTTAACCACGTGATGAGGTGCTTGTATGTGCAGTTATTGTTGACTTTGTAATAAACCTCTAAAATTTCACTTCGGAGCCAGTGATCCTTTAGAGTTTCCAAATTGATTCATCTTGATTAGGTGATAGAATTGTTTTTTTCTCCCTTTTACACTATTAAGCAGATAGAAAGATCCTGGCGACCTGAGAGGAATCTTGGCGATAGTTAGATAGATAAGAATCCGGCTTAATCAAGACTACAAGCCCCACTGTAAATAGTTGCCAATGGCATGCACTATGACAGCACACTGTCCACATACACAAGTTGATTCAAGGTCATAGTCAGCGAGGCAGCCACACGTAGGCACCTGCCAGGTAGTGTCTAGTGGGAGCGTGTGCATCTAACTGTGTGGGTTTTTGAACTAGTGCAAGGGTGAATACAAAATTGTGGTCTTCCCAGAAACCACACAATACTCTCATATGCATCTGGCGAGTAGTGCCTTGTGCTGATGACAGGTGAATCGACTGTGATAGGTTTCCAGAAGCATGTCTAGAAATCCGATAAAGTGAAACAGTGCAGGCGTGCCTTCACAGAAGGCTCATTGGCAAGTGGCAAAATCTGGGCTCTGGTCCAGCATTGCCACATTGAAAGTCTGTACTGATAGAAAACTAAGTACATTTAAATTTCAAACTGAACTCTGCAGTCAACCCTCACGTTCCAAGTTAAAACTCAAAACACAATGGCTACTAAAAGAGCCAACACAACAGTGGCGGCTCCTCCACTAAGGCAGAGGAGTGTCGCCCCACTGCTCTTTGAGAAGTGGGGCAGAGGAGCTTCAACCCACTGCTCTTTGAGCAGTGCAAATATAAAAAATAAAATGATTATAACGAGAAGTTATTATTATGTTATTTTTCTGTGTGGGACTCAGAGCTAGGTCGGGGTGGGGTGGGGCGGAGCTTCTCATAGGAGAGTGAGGGTTGGTTTGCACTCCCTAAGTGTGCATGACGGTTTGGCTGGCCTTCCTGGTCCAGCCAAACCGTCATGCGCACTTACTGTGCTCTCCACCTGACCGTGTTGCACAGCTGGGTGGAAAACATGCCCAGGCTCCCAGGCAGTGCCTGAGTAGCCAAACAGGCTGTTCAGACCAATCATGACACTGGTGATGCAGCGTCATGATTGGCTGGGAGAGTCAGGGTGCTTCCGATGCTGCCAGTGCCGAGTAAGGACAGAGGAGAGGAGCACAGCGGTAAAGGTAAGTTTATTTTATTGATTTTTTCATTCCCCACCTCCCGCGTTCCTAGGCAGCCGCCGCTGCAGCATAACCACATCTATTTTAACATGGGCAGTATGCAACAATTCTTAATGCCAGTCCAGGGCATATTTGTGCAAATAATGTGAGTCTGCAACTCATAACTAGTGCGTCGAGTCAAAGCACCACCAAGATGCATGACCACCGTCTATACCAAACTTTCTTCTGGTCTAGTAAAGTCTTTGTGGTGAATTCTTTCTCATTCATATCAAAGAGAAGTTCGTAATAGAAATGGGAAGAAGCAAGCTGCCGGTCCAGTCTCTCGGAATTCTGCAGTGATGCAACAATAAACAATATTTTGATTTGATCTCTGGACTGTGTAGCCCATAGTTGTGCTGGTGCTTCTTGTCTTGTTCAATCTTGTGAATATAGTAGCAGAGTGGGGGCTTTTTCTACACTTGGAAGTTATCAGAATTGATGAACAACTGGGAGGACATTAGCTGAGATGGTAAACCAGCATATCCCCCTGTTTTTGATACTCTCTAGCCCCAATTACTTGAGGAGATTTGTGGATAGTTCCTGTAGGAAGCTGGCTCTTTACATGGTATACTAAAAAGAGATATATCGTGCAAAAAGTTCAGGTATTCCCTTACCAGTGGACAAGGGCTTGCTCTAGCAATTCCAAAGTGCTCTTCTAGGGGGTATTGTAGTTGAGCAACCTTAGGCGTACAGAGAGGAGTGTTAGATATCTGCAAATACACACAATTGTCAATAAATAATGCATATGACTCAATTAGGAAAGCCACATCAATTTATGAAAATAACACATATCCTTGTATATGTTTAGGCACCAGAATCAATATGATACAGTAAATATGTTTATTAAGAGAAATACTTTTGCATCTAAAAAGTCAACGGTGCATTTTTCAGAAGCTGTAATGTTATCCCATGGGAAAAACAAGTACGACATTCAGGTACAGTATAGAGACTTACGAGACAAATGTCCTGGATGTAAGGTGAGTATGGGGCAAGGTCCAAGGCAGCACCAACATGTCACCTTGGGCAGCACTGGGGCGTCCAGGCGCAGAGGTGCTTTTCAGTATTAGGTGCCCAATAATATCCTATGGGGATTGGTCTGGTCTAAAATAGTCTGTAGGCTTGGACTGCCACTTCGGTCTGATCCACAAGGAGGGGTCAGGTCTCATGATGCTTGGGGATGTAGGGCCACCTGTTGTCCTTTTCTGCACAGGCCAGGGGCGACAAGTGCAGAGGTGTCTTCAGGCATCGGACTTTCGTCCCCCGGGAGCTCTTGCAGTATACGAGGCCCCTGCAAACAGAGGCTTCAGGCGGCGGCAGGAAGTCTACAGTGGCCAATTTCTAGGGTGGACTTTGTCTCTGGAAGGCCAATGCACCATGCTGGCACTGTTGGCCCACTTCAGCTGGGGCTAGGCGGCAAGGGTGCATTGGTGTTTTCCAGTGTCAGGCTTTAGCGATCTGGAGTCCTCTCAGGTGTCTTTGGGGGCCTGCAGGATGCAAGGAAAAAGATCCGCTGCTCCACAGGAGTTCTGAGTCTTGGCAGAAGTGCTGGCAGTTCTCCTAGGCTTTTGGAGGCACAGCAGTTTTCAGGATGAGTCAACTTTGGTGCCATCGTCTGGAACAGCAGATAAGCCGGCAGGGTGGTCGCCAAGTCAGTTGGTTCTTCCACAGATCCTGCTTTTCGCTGACCTTTGGTCCTTCTTCTTCTTTTGTTTGGCAGGATCTGATTTCCTGGTGCCAGTGCTCCCCTAAATGCTGAATGTAGGGTGTTAGGGGAGTATAGGATAGTAACAAATGGGCTACTTACACTGGGTCACTACACCCCCTATATGTCCACTTTCTGGAGGAGGTGGGCATATACCTTTCCCATGGATCCTAAGTTTGCCACCACCAAGATGGTCAGTTCTGAAAAGTTGCATACACTTCAAGTATCTCAGTTCAGAGGCTTTACTCACCTGAGGGTGGATACGCCTGTTTTACCTAGTTAATCTTTCCGCCTGTCCGGTTGCCAAAGGGCTCTGGGCAAAGGAGGTTGGTTTCTGCTTCTGTGAGTGAAGCCATATTTACATACCAGAGAAAGTGGGCCTCTTTGAAGCTCTCCAGCCCTGGAATGGTAATCCACAGGTCATCCTGTGGACTAGGGTGCAAAGCACCCCCTGCTCGAGCAGGCTTGGTCTATGGCTCCTGGAGAGCAAAGGCCCTCACCATTGGGGTTCAGCAAATCATCTCTTGTGACAGGTTGGTGAGGACCAGTCACTCAGCACACCAGTGGCAGGTAGGGTTTCTGGAGGCACCACTAAGGTGCCTTCTGGGTCCATGTATTACAAAATACGGCACTGTCATCATTGTGGGTTTATTAATACGAGATGTTTGATAATTAAAATCCCTATTTTAAGTGAAGCCATCATGTAGCAGGGGAACTTGTTTTCACCAGTGCTCAGCACATGCTTTTAAAATGGATTCCCTGATCACTCACACGGACAGTAATGGAACTGACCGGTAAGGAGGAAATATCTGCTCAGGCAGTTAGGCCCTCACATGTAGTATAGTGCACCCCCCCTAAGGGCTGTAAGGCCTGCTGTAGGGGGAATTACCTATACTGCATGCAATGTCTGCAGGCATCGCACACAGGCTGTGTGCCATGTCGTGTTTTCACTTTAGTCTGAACCAAGGGACGCAGCCTGCAGTGGCAGTTTGCATGAGCTTGGCGAGGTTCCTTTAGGGTGGTACAATTTGTGCTGCCACCCATGTGGACCCTGTTTAGTACCACAGGCCCTAAGTACCAAGGGTATCATTTTCTAGGGACTTACAGATGGTACTAAAGGTATCGCCAATTGGTGAAAACAATTGCATAGTTTTGGGAAAGCGATCTGACACTGGGGACCTGGTTGGAAGGAACCCAGTGCACTTCCAGTTAAAATCACATTAAATTTCAGACAAAAAGTGGTGGGGGGGCCATGTCAAAAGGGGCCCTATACTGCAGTTCCCTATAAATCTGTTTTAGAAAAAGTGCTATCCATGTCCGCCTACAGTTTTCCCTTTCGCTTGTGACTTCCCACATAGTAACTCATATACCAAGGACTGATCACTCCAGTCACTTTCCAACATGCATTTCTCTGAGCCAATAAAAGCACCTGGAGAAGGCGCATAGCCTGTTACCTTCTTCCTCATTTCCCGTTAGGGGACAGTTCAGGGAATAGGTTAGTAATTGTACCAAGATACGTTGGGCCTGTGACGAGTAACTGGTACCCCACTAGCGTCATGGCAATGTTACCATGGTCACTAATGCAGGCTAAGAACATGGATCCCTTCACCCAAGTGGGAAGGGAATGAGGTCTATATTTAAGGTGCTCGAGGCTCTTCACACCCTTGGGCTCTTGTGCCACTGCACCTGCTGCACTACTGATAGTTGTAGCTCTGGCTTCCATGACTGCACTTGAAAGTTGCTGCTTTGGTGTCTCTGGTGAGCTTTGTATAGAGAATAGATAAAGGTTCAACCAAGCAGCTTAGCCTTGACGAGGAACTTGGGGTACTGCACCTTTCACTCTAGTATCATCCTAAATAGACTTCTGACTATTCAAAATGTGGCTGCTCATCTAGTCCTGGACACTCCAAAACATCTGCCAGTCAGAGAGGGCATTCGGTCGCTGCACTGGTTGCTGGTCAGGAAGCGTGTCACTTTTAACGCCCTCTGTTTAGTTCACACTGCCCTCCATTGCCAGGGGCCACTTCAATTGAGAACGGCCTGCCATTGGTATATTCCCAACAGTCAGCTCAAGTCTGCCTCTATTAGGAAGGTTGAGATTCCTAGATTTTGGAAAGCCAGTGGGGGGGGGGGGGCAGTCCTTTCGAGTTGCCGCTGCCCACTGACATTGCAAGTCTTTCCTCCCATGCTGCCTTTTGCAAGCAGTTGAAAACCTGGCTCTTCTCCCTTCTGTGATGGATAGTTCTGGTCTCCTCTCTTGCAGTCGTTCTTACTCTTTGCTAGCGCTTTGGTCCCCCTGGGTGTAACGCGCTCTCTAAATTCTCAAAATACAAATAAAAAGTCTGTGCCGTGGCCTGCTTGGGGATACCTCCCTCTCTTTTAACCTTACGGTGTCCACATACAAGGCCAAACCTTGGGTTGCTCGCAGAGAAGCTGCAGGTGCCCATACGTTCCATTCTTAAATAAATACAATTACCCCAGTGAAGGGAGCCGCCCACCCAGCAGCGATGACGAGCTCAGCTGAGGTGGAGGGCATGATCAAATATCATAAGGGGCCTCTATTTCAGCCAACTTAGAGACACTACTGCAAACACAAATAGATAACTTTTCCAATATTTAGTGTGCATTTAACATGGAAATTGTTTAGAATAACATGATAAAATATAGTAATATTATTAGAAAGTAAATCTAAATAACCTCAAGGAGGCTAAACAAAAGTGCTGCTTAAATTGTTCCTCGCTGTTATGGCTTCCGAGGCATAAAAAACGCAATTGATTCAAGAGTAGCCATCAAAAAACGATGTCATATTCAAAAGCAGCATGATCGTTCGGCCCTTTAACTTTATCTCCACGGTTTTCATCATTTAATCTTTATTTCGGTCGACTTGACCATAAAAGAATACATTATACAACATTTTTTAAAAAGAACGAAGGATACAGTAATAGTTTCCAGGTGGTTGACCAGAATATAAAACAGTCATTTGGTTAGTAAAAATTTAATACATTTAGTACGACTGTGCCACATTGCCGTTAAAAATTTTGAGACTGCAAACACAGTTGGAGCAGAGAGGTCACTTTTTAAAATCCTGTATGCCGGAAGGTAAGTCCTGAAGCCCAGGTTTTTGAGGAGTGGGACCAGCCAGTACTGTCTTGCTCTTCTATATGCCGGGCAGAAAAATATTATATGCAAGTCACACTCCCTCGGATGCGCACAAGCTGGGCATTGTGATGAGTTCTCAGAATTTGACCAGCAAGCGGTGTGCGCTTTAAGAGGAAGGGTGCTGTACCTCCATTGCATGAAGAGCTTCCTGGTAAGCGGGGGGCCTATATTATCATACACCAGCTCTTGGCAATATAGGACTTTGAACTCCAAGAATTTGCCTGTGAGGGAACACTCCTGTATATTTTTAAATTGAAGACATAAACGGTGTTCATAATAGACTTTGGCTAAAGATTTCCTTGAGACTCTGGGACATGTGATTTCCGGGTGAGACCATAAGTTCTGCCTTCCTAGTGCCTCACAGGTTTGTTTAATATGCCTGAGCCAGGGAAGTCGTGCAGGGTTACAGAGCTTGAGGATTTCCTGAAGTTCAGATCTATAGTCGGTTAATTCCGGTGTAGACCATAGCCTTCGCCAATACAATAGGGGTTTGAGGCATAGTTCTTCTGAAATTGGTCTGAGGCCTAGATCAAGTCTCAAAGGTAGGAGGGGGGTGCTGAGGGGGAGAGCTGTTAGCTGTCTAAGGAAGTTTTTCTCAGTTACCTGGATGGTCTGAGTGACAGTGTGTCCCCATATTTCAGCCCCATAGGTCACTGCCCCTTTTGCCTGTGATTTGTATATTTGTAGGCGAGGGGAAAATGGTTGGTAAGTCAAACCTCCGGACATCCTTGCCAGTCCTCCTATCATTTGAGATAATTTCAGGTTCGCCCTAGTGCGATGGGTGTCCCAGGACAAAGATTGATTTAATGTTATCCCCAGGTACTCGAATGTACAGACCCTCTCTAGCCTGGAGGGCCCGAGCGTGGGATTGGGGCGAGTGGTTGATGGGGGGTTGAAGATCATGTACTTAGTTTTTGCCGCATTGATCTCCAACCCCCGAGATGCACAAAAGAGTACAAACCCATCAAGAATCCGCTGAATGCCCATGGGAGACTTGGAGAGCAATAGGGTATCATCCGCAAAGAGAATAGCGGGTACCCTCGTGCCTCCAAGCCTCGGAGCGTCAGTGTCTTTCAACGCATTCAAATGGCTAATCACCCCGTTGACAAAGAGGCAGAAAAGAGTCGGTGCGAGCACACAACCCTGTCTAACCCCCCTGTCAACGGGGAAGCGGGCCGTTAGGGCGCCCCCTCTCCCACACCTCACCCTTGCATAGTTTCCCCGGTGTAGTCTTCTCAGGATGACTAGGATGTCAGTTGGAATGCCCAGATCATCAAGAACAGTCCACAATTTTTCCCTAGGCACTAAGTCGAATGCGGCGCGTAAATCGACAAAGACCGTATATAGGGTGCCGCCCTCTAATAATACGGTCTTCCAGTGGATAAGATTTAAACGAAAAATCTGGTCAATGGTCGAAACTTTCTTTCTGAAACCAGCCTGGTATGTGCTCATGATGTTGGAGTCCTCAATCCAGTCCTGCAAATGGTTAAGGATGAGTCTGCCGAAAAGTTTCTGGGAAACATCAATGAGACTAATCGGTCTATAGTTGGCTGGGAGCAGAGGAGAGCCCTTTTTAAAAATTGGGACAATCTCTGCGCCCAGCCAAGTGTCTGGCAGTTCCATACCCTTCAGAATGGAATTAAATAAAAACATGAAGTAAGGTGCCCAAACTTCAGGTTCTTGCTTGAAAAGGTCGCCTGGCAATCCATCCAAACCTGGCGCCTTTCCTGTAGCAAGGGCCATAATAGCTACTCTAACTTCTTTTAGGGAAAAGGAAAAGCCCGAAGTAGTGGTGACTTCCGTGGAGACGGTGTCGGCCCCTGTCCCCCCGGGGGACGTGTATAGAGACTGGAAGTGGTCTCGCCAAGTCTCAGCAGAAATGTTCGGTTCAATCGCAGAGACCAATTCTTCTGTGCCAGTGTTTACACAACGCCAAAAATTCCTGGAATCACCTACTGCCAGAAATTTCGATAATTTCTCCCATTTATCTTGTTCCCATTCCAGTTTTGCATTCTTAATTAGTGATTTATAGGCTGCTCTTTTCTCCCTGATTCCTGTCCGGTCCTGGCCTGTCTTAAGTGCGGACAGAAGGTCACTCTTAGCCTTCCTGCAGGCTGAGTTATACCAGGAGGGAACTGAAGTAGGAAGGGCCCTTTTGGGTTTGCCAGTAAGAATTTCTGATGTAGAAATAGTAAGATCTGCATGTAACTGCCAGAAGTTATTGAATAATCCCGGAGTACTTGAATGCAGAATCAAAGTTTGAACCTTCTCCAGGAACGGAACGAGTAGGGCGTATAAATTTGGTATCATCCCTTCTTTAGCTACTAGATTCTCCCATTTTATTCTACGTCTGTTAGTAGAAAGGAGTAATCCCGGGTCGGATGAATCCCAATTATTCTCCCTTGGTTCTAGGCCAGAATGATGTAACTCGAGCTGCAAAGCATTATGATCACTATCAGCTCTTTGGAGTACCCGAAAGTCACTTATTTGCGACCAAAGGGCTAATGGGACCAGAATGTAGTCCAGTCTCGATGTTTTACCCTCTCTATGGTAAGTGCAGTTTGAGGGAATGTCTGATGGTAGCCTTCCATTGCAGGCCCTCAACCCATGCTTGAGAGTAAGAGAAGTGATTTGTACCGCCAGGGGGGACCACGCTTTTGGTGCTGGAAGGTGGGACGGTGGTATGGACCAGATGTGGTCTTCCTCCTGGGACAGGCCATCCGTTAGGCCCAAAAGAGGTTCAAAATGGCAATTCAGATCTCCTCCTACAATATAAGGGGTGCCCACAGGAATTGAAGATAGGGCAGAATCGAGCTCAGCAATGGTAGTAGATTCTTGCGAATTACTAACTGGCCTTGAGTAAACATTAATTACCAGGAGACTGGACAGACCTGGCCACTCCAATAAAACTGCCAAAATATCCTCTGAGTTTACTTTCACAGGGGATGCCCTGCAGCCAAGATGAGAGGCTATCCAGGTTGTGAGCCCACCAGAAGGGCGACCTTTGCCACTCCACTTTGCATTTTTGGAAAAGGCAGCAAAGCCAGTGCGGGCGGTGTCCTCCCGCATCCACGTTTCTTGAAATAAACATATATCCCAGTTTACTATAAAGCCATTCCAAGCATGACAGTTTAATTTGTTGGGCAGGCCTGCTATATTCCAAGAAAGGATATTTAAAAGGGAAGTGTGGTGTTCAGAAAGCTTAGGAGGTGGGGGGATAGAAATAGATAACTTTTCCAATATTTAGTGTGCATTTAACATGGAAATTGTTTAGAATAACATGATAAAATATAGTAATATTATTAGAAAGTAAATCTAAATAACCTCAAGGAGGCTAAACAAAAGTGCTGCTTAAATTGTTCCTCGCTGTTATGGCTTCCGAGGCATAAAAAACGCAATTGATTCAAGAGTAGCCATCAAAAAACGATGTCATATTCAAAAGCAGCATGATCGTTCGGCCCTTTAACTTTATCTCCACGGTTTTGTATTTGTTCCACTTTCAAGTAAACTAATTTCATAGAGCAGAAGAGAGGCAGGCATTGCTCTGTACTCTGCTAGAGTGGCTCGGACGTGTCAGGAAACTTTCCAACTCCAATGGTTCGCATGCCCAGATTTTGAGAAGTATGACGCTGCCTGTGGTCCAAGTCCATCTGCCGCATAATTACGGCCTATTCCCATCATTTTAGGTTTTGAATTGTTGCATTTATTCTAACGGACATATTATTAAATATGCAACCATAACGGCAAGCATACGATAAAAAAATGCCCTCGTTGCACAAGTTGCCAATTATTTGATGTAATTCGAAGTGGCAAGTCGAAGCCGTCCCGCACTCCATCAGCTGTCTCTTGGACACGTCCACCTCCCCACAGTTCGTCTGCTGTCCCTAAATGAAGACACATATTACCGCGGGCCGCCTTCAGCTCTGTCAACAGACTGTCTTTTGGCTCAGAACTCCTGCAGTAATGGATGACTCCCGCTTTCCCGCTCTTTATTGCTGCCACTCCATCAGTATCTGGCTGGCAACTTCATTAGTTTCCCTCTAATTCCTCTTGATTACCTGCAGTGCAGGCGCGTTTTAGACTGAGTTGTCACTTTAGCACTGGAATATTGTGCCAAGCTCCTCAGGACCAGCAGGTTGTCAAGGCACACAAAACAGCAGATGCCAAAGGAAACCTTCATTATGATTTTTTTTTTAGAATTGACATTTTGGACTTCCCTGAGAAAAAATTGCCTGCAAGTAATGAGCAACACAGTTAATTTTGGATAATGAGGCCCTGAATTCCTCCCAGAGTGGAGTCATAGCTTCTCATAGGGCCCAACGCCTCCGCCTATCTGCGGGATGACTGGTTAAAGAGGAAGCTCAGAGACCTGTCACAGAACTTCCAAACGCTCCGAATGGCGGGAATGTTATGTTATGTTATGTTACCTGGTTTTATATAGCGCTCAGCTGCCCCAGCAAAGGGGCGTCCCGGCGCTTCTTGAACAAACAGACTGGCAAACAACGATTCAAAGAAAAGGAGCCAAAACAGACCTAAACACCCCCTGAGAACAGATAGGTCTTAACGGCCTTCCTAAAAGTCAAAAGTTCGTCGATGGCGCGGATATGGGCAGGAAGTGAGTTCCACAGCTTGGCAGCTAGTACACTAAAAGAGCGGCCACCGGCCCGGACCCTTTTAAAGCGTGGGACTATAGCCAAATGCGAACCTGAAGATCTTAGGGACCGCGATGGTACATATGGTAAAATAAGCTGTTCGAGAATCGGAGGGGAAGAATATTTCAAGATCTTAAACGCAAGACATAAAGACTTAAACTTAATTCTCTGAGAGACCGGGAGCCAATGTAGATCAGAAATAGTTCTTTTTGCTGAACATGATCTAGGCAGGTCGACCAGAGCTCTAGCAGCAGCATTTTGAACTCGTTGGAATCTGCAGAGTTCGGCCTGATTGGCTCCAAGCAAAAGAGAGTTTGCGTAATCCAGCCGAGACAGAATAGTAGCTTGTACAATAAGCTGTCTGGTTGGAGCATTGAAAAATTTAAAGATCGGTCTAAGTCTTCGCAGGATCCCGAAGCACGTGGCAGCAGTTTTCTTGGTATAAGAAACAAAACTAAGTTTAGAATCTAGCCAAATGCCCAGATTGTTTACCTCAGTAACAGGAAGGGGGGTAGGGCCAAGCTCCGGCGGCCACCAACGATCTCCCCAGGCTTGACTCTGCTTGCCAACAATCAGCACCTCGTTTTTTTTTGCATTTAATTGCAAACAGTTATCTGTCAGCCAACGGGCCACAGACCTAATTCCCCCGCAGAACCTGGTGGCTTCTAGGTCAGATGCCCCACTAATCGCAACCGCTAGCTGCGTGTCATCAGCGTAAGACACCATAGTCAAATTACAACGTTTGATGACTGCAGCCAGCGGCTGGACATAGATATTAAAAAGTGTGGGGCTAAGGGCTGACCCCTGAGGAACACCCTGAGTGATGGAATGGGGCTCAGACTGGTAAGGAGGGGTAACAACCCTAAAAGTCCGACCAGATAAAAACGAATGGAACCAGTCGAGTGCCACATGATCGACACCAGTCTCAACCAAGCGCTGTAATAAAATTGGATGGGAGACGGTGTCGAACGCGGCACTGAGATCTAAAAGTACAAGAGCCGCCGTTTGACCAGAGTCGACCAGGGTTCGCAGATATTCAACCATAGAAAGAAGCGCGGTCTCAGTACTATGGCCGGGCCGGAATCCATTCTGCGAAGAATCTAGAATATTAGCAGAATGGATATGGTTACAAAGGATGGTGTTAACATAGGCCTCGGTCAATTTCGCCACCCACGGAAGGAGAGAAATGGGGCGATAGTTCTCGAACTTTAAAGGGTCAAGAGCGGGTTTTTTCAAAATAGGCATAACCTGTGCCTGTTTCCAACTGTCCGGAACGGAGCCCGACTTCAAAGATAGGTTAACAAGCTCGCAGAGCAAAGGGAAGCAGAGTGATGCCGATTCCCTGAATTGAGCAGGTCGAAGAGGATCCATAGGGGATCCCGTTTTAACTTTCCCTGCAATCTTATCAAATTCATGCAGCGAGAGTTCAGGAAAAGAACACAAACCCAAGGTAGTTGCCGAGTCAGGAACCCATTTCTCCGGGCAGATGGATGAACTAGGGAAGGAACGGTAGATAGCTTCCTCCTTCTCCACAAAGAAGGCTGCCAAGCCTTCACAGTGACTAGCTGAACAAATATCAGCAGCTGGGGCTCTACTAGCGGTAAGATCCTTTAGTACCTTAAATATTAGCTTAGTAGAGTTGAAGCTCGAGCTAATTTCACGGGAAAAATAAGCGGCACGGGCTTTACAAATCGCCCTATGATAAATTTTTATCTTGGCAAGGTACAGTGATTTTAGACCAGGCTGATGTGATTTGCGCCAGACTCTCTCAGCATGCTTACAAGATTTCCTTAGAAGCCGAAGTGAGTCGTCATACCAAGGGCTAGGTCCGGTACATCGACGCTTACACTTCCTGATAGGAATCAGGGAGTCTAGAGCACTCGTCAGCCAGCTACATAAGTGATCATAGCCCACCGCCACGTCAGTGAAAGAGTCCAAAGGATGTCGACTGAGAAGCTGATGGAAATCAGCTAAATTTAGTTTATTCCAGGGGCGTCTAAAAGACACCGGCGCCTCTGATCTAACAGGAGGGTCATCGATCCGAAGATTCAGTTCTATTAGATGGTGGTCAGTCCAGGCCATAGGCCTGGGAGGCAGAACTTTCACCATAGATAGATTGGTGAAAAAAGGATCTAAAATATGCCCACCAATATGAGAGCTTTTCTTAATCAGCTGAAATAGCTGAAGAGCTTCCAGATCAGCAATGACGCTGCATACCGCAGGAGAATGAAATGCATCTAGATGCAGATTTAAGTCACCTAAGATGCTAAAATTGGCAGCCTTTAGCGCTAAAGCACTAGCAGTTTCAGGAAGGGCAGCTCTAAAAGCCGCGTCTTGACCTGGTGGGCGATAAATAAGTAGTCCAGAGAACGTAAAATGTGGACTAACAGAAATGCGAAAATGAACACTTTCGCAGCCGACTATGTCCAAAACCGTCCATAGGCACGAATAACATGATTTAACCACGGCCGCTATGCCGCCACCTCGTGAGTTACGATTATGCGTATACATCACATACTCCACCGGGAGGGCTAGATTGATCACAGCCACGGCATCATCATGCAGCCATGTCTCCGACATGAAAAGAATATCGGGGCTTTCTTCCACAAGTAGAGTATGGATGTCCAGATGATGTTTAACCAACGACCTCACATTAAGATGACAGATCTTAAAGTCATGAGAGGTCTGTGGAGTTGGTCGAGGTATGGTAGGCCGGTCTGGGCATTCACAAGAAGCTACCTTAAGACTACAGATAGGAACAGGAGTTGGCAAACTAAATGCGCACTCCTGGCATAGATAAGGACCCAAGAGAGGTTGTGGCTGGGCTTGGAAACAGTGCGAAGCAACGCGGAGCCGAAGCAGCTCCTTACGCGTATATTGCAGCATTGCCAAGTCCACACAGTCGCAATAGCGCCACACCAATAGCTATACAGGCCGCCACAGGCTCTGCCTCGTCGCGGACGAGCGCAGACGGGCAGGACTCTGGCACGACTCAGGCGCAGGGAGGGCGCTCCCGCTGCGCGTCACCGCTGCGCGCTGAAATGACTGGCTTAAATAAGGTAGGCAGCGTCTATGAAGCGCCACTAGGAGGTTAAAGATGGCGTCCAATGTCCTCCCCCACAGCTCCCAATCCAAGATGGCCGCCAAGTTCACAGCGAACCGACCCCAGGGACAGGACCCGCTCTAGCAGCGGTGGTCAACACAATTATAGTGCAGGCAAGAGGACCGATAGGAGGGCAGCCCAGGAATTGAAACCAGGGGAGAATGTAAAGTAACAAATCAAAATCAAAACGGGATATTTTAAAATTATGCAAACGAAACGCGCATTACAGAGAGCTTAATGCGCAAGTCAGCGATAGCGCTAAGGCGCTGGTAGCCAGTACAGCTTGTCAAAGCTGACCCGCTAAAAGCATCGCCTTAAATAAGGTAGGCAGCGTCTATGAAGCGCCACTAGGAGGTTAAAGATGGCGTCCAATGTCCTCCCCCACAGCTCCCAATCCAAGATGGCCGCCAAGTTCACAGCGAACCGACCCCAGGGACAGGACCCGCTCTAGCAGCGGTGGTCAACACAATTATAGTGCAGGTAAGAGGGCCGATAGGAGGGCAGCCCAGGAATTAAAACCAGGGGAGAATGTAAAGTAACAAATCAAAATCAAAACGGGATATTTGAAAATTATGCAAACGAAACGCGCATTACAGAGAGCTTAATGCGCAAGTCAGCGATAGCGCTAAGGCGCTGGTAGCCAGTACAGCTTGTCAAGGCTGACCCGCTAAAAGCACCGCCTTAAATAAGGTAGGCAGCATCTATGAAGCGCCACTAGGAGGTTAAAGATGGCGTCCAATGTCCTCCCCCACAGCTCCGAATCCAAGATGGCCGCCAAGTTCACAGCGAACCGACCCCAGGGACAGGACCCGCTCTAGCAGCGGTGGTCAACCCAATTATAGTGCAGGTAAGAGGACCGATAGGAGGGCAGCCCAGGAATTAAAACCAGGGGAGAATGTAAAGTAACAAATCAAAATCAAAACGGGATATTTTAAAATTATGCAAACGAAACACGCATTACAGAGAGCTTAATGCGCAAGTCAGCGATAGCGCTAAGGTGCTGGTAGCCAGTACAGCTTGTCAAGGCTGACCCGCTAAAAGCACCGCCTTAAATAAGGTAGGCAGCGTCTATGAAGCGCCACTAGGAGGTTAAAGATGGCGTCCAATGTCCTCCCCCACAGCTCCCAATCCAAGATGGCCACCAAGTTCACAGCGAACCGACCCCAGGGACAGGACCCGCTCTAGTAGCGGTGGTCAACACAATTATAGTGCAGGTAAGAGGACCGATAGGAGGGCAGCCCAGGAATTAAAACCAGGGGAGAATGTAAAGTAACAAATCAAAATCAAAACGGGATATTTTAAAATTATGCAAACGAAACGCGCATTACAGAGAGCTTAATGCGCAAGTCAGCGATAGCGCTAAGGCGCTGGTAGCCAGTACAGCTTGTCAAGCTTGAATAAAACTGCAAAGAGTTCCAGGGTTCTGACCTGGGAGATGTGAGCGCATAATAATGTGCACCAGCAACATCTACTCACCGGGTGGGAGAGGGCATTCAAGGAAGTGGCTTTTCTGTAAGAGGTCACTGACAAACAGCAGAGTTTGGGGGTTTTCTCTAACTCCTCTCCATCAATTGTCCATACAGGGAATGGTAAGGGTTCCACTGGTGGCAGAAGGGAATTCATTTTAAGGGTGGGATGGGATCTCCCTTCAAATCTGTGTCCGTGTAGGGAGTTTGTTTCTCTATTGAAAAACGCATTTTATAGAAAAAGAAATTAAAAACGTGTGCCATTGCACAAAGACTTTGTGTTTTTTTTCACTATGCTAAATATTATGATGTGTCGATATATGCGCCTGGAAAATGACCCTCCTGGAAAGTAAAAGGATGTTCACAACATATTTCCCGGGTGGAAAGTTGCTGCTGGCGCTGGTCTCAGGGCGCAATTCGGAAAAGTTTTGTGACCTTTAGAAAGTCATAAATATACCTTTGTGGTCTCTAACTTTGTCTTAATCCATTTTCTCTTACTCATACACATCATTGAGAGTTGATCACTGCTTCAAAATCAGGACTGGATTGTATTTTTCTGAAAGATGTGTTCTCCTTCAAGAGTTGGATCGACCTAGCTAAAACTACTTGTTTTCACTGCCAGCATCTGGGATATTAGCCTTCCTTTCATAGTGTGTGACATGAAATCTGCCTTGGAGGAGCAGCCTAATAGGACCAACTCGGGCAGGTATCTAAATCTGAACTAGTACATTTACCTCACGTTCCTAATGTTCCTTTTTGTAAAAATTGTACTCAGCCCATTAATTACACTTCATCCGGCCTGAGCCAGAAAGTACGGCTTGAGCCGGAGAGTACGACCTGGGTGCGGAGAGTACGGCCTGGGTGCGGAGAGTACGGCCTGGGTGCGGAGATTCCGGCCCGATTGCCTTTGTGATTAGGGCTCTTAATATTTTATCATATGAATTGCTCTATACAGGTACAAAATGAAAAACCCTTGCAAGGTGCAGCTCAGTTATTGACTATGGGTACCTCAAGTTCTTGGAAAACCCACAAACATTATATAGCCTCACAACCATAAGGGCCTTGCAGATGTAAGGGTGTATTGCTTTTGTAAAACAGCCTTAGTGACAAAAAATTACAAATGAAAGCTTTGTCACAAATGGAGGTTTTTCCTTCTAATTTTTAATTTTCTTTTTATTTCAACACTTAGAGGCCTATTATGATGTTGGTCGTAAGGCCTTCAACCTTAGGTCAGAGGCCTCATGACTGACATCGTTGGTTTCAATTCCGGCCGACTGATTTTGATTCAGCCAGTCAGAATTGAAACTGGCCGGTCATTCTGGCTGGCTTCCGATGGGCTCAAGGAGCCTGTCAGCCAGTCGGAACCGGCCTGTAATCAGAATGGATGGCGGTTTATGCTGTCCGGATTATGATGCACAGTTTCCGGCAGGGCTTCCATGCCGGCCTTTACTACATGGAAAGCCTGTTGGCTGCAAATTGTGTTATCCTGTCCCATTAACGTCTGTTCCGTTCTGTCCCATTGTAATATGGTCATGTTGTACCAACTTTGGGGCATATCAGCAAGGGCCGGCGATAATTATCGCTAAGCGCACTTAGCGCAAGAATAATTATCACCGGCCAACTCTGAATTTTATCGCGGAGATAGCATGCTATCAGCAACGCATATCTCCAAAGCGATAAAATTCAGAGCGCAAGCTGCCAACTGTGCGATTATCGCTGGAAATGCAGCGATAATCGCACAACTTTTGGCGATAACTTGCTGGTAGGGCTACACATACTTAGCCATGATATCAACCTTCGATAGGATATCATGGCTAAGTCAGTTTCAAAGCAGGTATAAGGAAAGTAGCGATAACAGAGGTTATCGCTACTTTTCTTGTCGCTATGCTTCTTAGCGTGAGGCTTGATAATAGGAGAAATGTCGCTTAGCGACATTTCTCCCGTTATTCTTGTGAGGAATGCCCACTTTGCATCTCATTAGAGATGCAAAGCTGGGCATTAAGGGAAAGGGCGAAGAAGCATGGATTCACACGTTAGCGTGTCCTTGCTAATAGAGCGTTAAAATTATCGCAGTTTTTCGTCCAAAAATGGACGCAAAAGCGGTGATAATTTTTTATCGCCTCGTTGATAATATGTGTTGGAGGGAGATTTATTAAGGGTCAAGAGGGCAGGGGGCTGACCACAGAGCTCTTAGAGCCTTTACGGAGTGAACGAGGGAGTGAGTTAGGGACAAAAGGGGCACCTTAATTTGAGCAGGGGTGTCTGGGAACTCTTGCTCTAAAAATGAAGGAAACAGATATGTGAGCCATGGAAACTGAGACTGAAAGATTTGGCAGTTTTATTAGGAAGGTGCAACTTCAAAAACTGCAAGACAAAGGCATAAAAATACAAAATACAAATAGAGTGACCTCGCATTAATCAGAAGGCATTGTACTCGTTTGGAGAGAGACACTTCAGAAAACCCAAAAGACGCATTTATGAATGCATCATAAAAAACAAAACTTACATCAAGGAAAAAGTTCTTAGAATGCAAAACACACTTGATCTAAAATACTGAGAATACTCACGTACCTACCTAAAACCTAAAAGAAAGCAACTTTGCAAATGTAATATAAGTATGAAATGCTCAATAAGAAAACACCAATTTAGGGACAAAATAGCATACATAGCATATACAGCAAATATATTGGCAAGTTAAATTGTATCTTAAAAAACAAAAAACAAAAGCTTTTGGGGCGCACCCACACCCGCCTGCCATCTACTAACAGACTGGTGGGGTAGTCCAATGATGTCTCTGTGGTCTCCCTTCTTATACTCTTTAAGGCGGTTAGGAGTGCCTACGGTATCGTCATCTCACGCCACGTCTACCTCGCCACTTATGGTATGGTTCTCATATTTTACCATACATGGTGATGCCTTTTCCAGTAACTGTGATACGTGAGCTAAGTGAAAGTTCATATCTCAGGCGCTTGTCGTAAATTGGATGGGCATGCAGAAAATGTGTATTGTAAAGGGATTCTGCATATAAATATATGAATCTTCACGTACTGCGTTGCCATATTCTTGCCTTAGCTTGTCACATCTGTGGTGGCAACTTCCCTAAAATATGTACAAGCCCAGGATGCAGTCTGCTGTATGTCGAAAGAACAGGGGGATGTTGAACTTTGAGACAGTGAACTTCGCACACGAGTGGGGTGGGGACTCTTTAGTTTGGAGCAGGAGGCCTCGCTGAGAGAGGAGCTGGATATGATTTGGATCAGACCTGCCTTCAGCCTGTTATACAGGAAAATGGCAGAACTATGGTCATTTTAACAAAAAGGCCTACATATTGAACAGAGGGCCTACACAGGGGTTTCATGCTGGTTGAGTGGTAGGGATGTCCCAGGGAATTTGTTATTTGGGAAAATCGGTCCCTCTCTCATGTCCCTCCTCTGGTTTATTTTTTAACACAATCCTTACAGCATACCTTTCAGGTCTTCGAGGTATTTGGTAATGGTAGCAGGCTGCAATTAGTGTAGTCCTATTGATACTTCTTCAACTTCTATAAGTGCTAAGTTATTCATATTCCCTGTTCTATCCTTGTTCTCCCTTTGCTAATTATGCTTTTCTCAGGAGGTGCACCTGCTACGTACTCTGTGTGCTTACTTAAGTGCATATTGTACATTAGGACAAACAGGTATGACATTGTAACACATGCTGCTTTCTGTGTCGGTAGGCCGGTGTGTGCAAACATAACATCCTGCTCTGTCAACTGTCCCCCTGTCCCGTCTTTATCAATGGCAATTTATTCAATGTGGTACAAAAGTCATTATAATAGCGGCAATGGTGGTCAATGCTGCTAGTAGCACCCATGATCATTTTCTCTAATTGTTCTGAAAGTCTTGAGCAAGTCTTGAGTCATTGTTCCAATCGTTGGTACGTGTGGCTAGTGTGACTAGTTGGAAGAATGTCTTATCGTCTGCTGCGCCTGTACTATGTTCAAAAAAGTCTGCTGAATAATAATGTAGAGCCTCAGAGATGATACCTGTAAACAGAAAAAGTAACCGTTGGTGCCTGTCTTCAAGTAATTTGAGAGGTTTGCAAGCACTTCTATTACTTAGGCACATTCGATATGAAGAAAACAAAGTGAAGAAAAGGTAAAGATGTCTCGTTGTCACAACTTGTAGACTGAGGGGTTGGGGAGTCGATGTTTCCAGACGTTCTTTAGGTGATGTATCCTTGGGGCCCGCTTACACACTCATCCTTTCTCTTCTGTGTAGCACGTGCAACCCTTCAGGATGAGCTTGGGATACCATTCCCACTTGGTAGTTTCCGTGGAACACATGTAGTTTCTGTGTGGCTCCTTGCCCCTTGCACAACCCCTCAATCACCTGTGAGATGAACGCCAGTCCATTTTCAGAACCCAAAAGCAGAGGTACTCAAAAGCGCGGTATGAACTCTTTCAGGAGGCATTTGGCAATAGTTTGTGCATTGCTGTTCTTGAATTGGCATGCCTTAGTCCATTTGCTGATCATGCACACAATAACCAACACGTACTTGTAGTTTTAGTAGGGGGTATGTTGATGAAGTCCATTTCATGTGGGGAAATGAAGTGGCCTGAGGCAGTGGAAATACAGCTTCAGGAAAGCAGTCTGATCTTTCTATCACGTGGTACAAGTGATGAACCATGAAAAAAGACGGGCCATGGGGTCAAGCACTATCATTGGTAAACATTTCTTTCCATTTGTGCCTATTCAGATCCCTTTTCTGTTTGTATACATCCTCCCCTGTTCCCTTCTTCCTTTTCTTCCACCCAGCCCTTTCAATAATATACTTAGTGTCATAGTACATATCATCATCCTGTATCTTTATATTTTGATATCATGTGTAGTAGAAGCAATTTGAACTATTGTGTACTCACAATCAGTTAATGCTATATATATATATTTTTTGTACATCTGCATAAATAAATTCTTTACCAATTGATACACAGTCCTTGGGGGAGGTGTGTGCAGCACATTCTACAATTGAAACGTTGGTAATAACAGGCCTTGCAATAGTTGAGATATTAGTGGTGCACGCTGCATGTGTTGTCCAACTGAGGCAAGGAAGGGAACTCCAAATGAAGAAAAGAACCCAACAATTATATTGGCATCCCTGTACAAGACTTTAAAACGAAATTCATGATCTCCAAAAGCAAAAGAGGAGTTAAAACATTGTACTATAGCTTGACCCAACAGCAAACACAGATGGAAATCTCTGTCACAGTAACACCTTTAGGAACCTAAAACACTCCTAGTTTGTCAAACTGTGCCCAGGGATGTGGAATTCCCATAGCCCCACTCCCAGGACATATTTTCTTTTGATTTCAAGGGCAACAAGTTTTCATGCATATTTCGTCCTGGGGACCAGTAGGCCCAACCCCCTACAGCACAAACCCCTTGGCTATCAGTTTACAGTACCACACTATGGATCAGGGAAAAGCATTGTCTGCAATAAAGGTAATATTTGTGTCCATGCATCAATGCTGTTCAAACTTGCATTTATTGTTCATTAATGCAAAGGCTTTATTATTAGGGTGAGCGCTCTAAGTAAATGTTGTAAGTTCAGACTGCACTACTGACAGTAGTTGGAGTATACAAATGTTTACACACTTTTTCAATAATTAGCAATGTGAGGCCATGTATACTGCTCTCAAAATGCTCTTTAATTAGGTGCACATATTTGCAGAAGCTTGATAGCAAGACTGATAATTCTTTGCTTTTAAAATAAAATGTTCCCAAAAAGAATGCAAAACATTTTGCTAAACTACTGGAATAAGGTAGGTACCATTTTTTTTTGCAACATAAAAATAAACAAGCCTTTTGGCTTTGTCAATGCACAACTTGTTTTGGCAATATTTTTGTGAAACCTCATTGGTGTGGGAGCTGCTGGGCCCTCACCATTATAACAAACATTGGCAAAAACAGAAATTGTTTTGGTATCAAAAATCACAAATTGCACAGTAGTTCCTGGCACTGGATAAAACAACTGTGTGTCGATATGCTCCTTGTGAAAGAACAGAATGAAGTCACTCACAGTGAAGCTAGCCAAGAGAGGGAAGGAGAGACAACATTTTACTAAACATAAAAGGTCATTGTTAATGCCAGACCTAATTAGGGGCCAAATCATGAAATAAAGTGCACCCATGTCCTTGTATTAAGTGCAGATATCCAACTGTTGTAAATTCACAATACTACAGAAGTAGGCCAAGAAATAGTACTCCTAGAAGATATTTGTGAACTGTATTTAAGCATGAGCAAATATGCAGGTGTACTATTTTTCTCAAGCAAAAATCTGAGCCATTGCAAGTTCACTTTTCCTCCAGTCACTTTTTTTTTATTTGTGAGCCAGAACTGTTGCTTCAGCCCCAGTATGTAGATCTGCGGAAATGTGACAACATAAGGGAATTGTTAGTATTCAAAGTGTACTATGGAAGGAGCCCTAACGTAATCAGAGAGGCTATTTCAGCGCTCTTATATAATGACATTGCTGCCATCATTTTGTCGCTGCATTACATGGCACAAAAGGGACAAGTGTATTTTGTTACAGGACAAGTATATTTAAGAGGCAACCTGCCCCTTGAATAAGTAGATATTTCATTAAATTCCTCACCCCTTTGTGCCTTGAAACCTATTTTCAAACACCCTGAAAGATTACACCTATATATTAAAACACATTTTAAATCTGTACACATTGTATCCTTGAAACACTATAACACGAAGCACAGTTATTCAATGCACACTATCCTTCTGTATTGGCATATACTCATTACTAATGATCAATTTTAGCACATTCCACCTTACACTGTAATTTATTACTCCAATATTCTCTCTAACTCTGAAGAACATCTGCTTGTGAAGATGGCGGTGTTCCTGTTGTGGCTGATCACCTGTCCTCTTCTTCTTTGGACTCAGGGATGATGTGGCCCTTCCCCTTCTTCCTAAATACCTGAGTAAAAAGAAACTTCGCAGCGGGTGTTAATTTATACAAATATATGCCTTCTTACATAATTTCAATGCCGCTGTGATGTCTAGTTGATGTGACCTATACATATATTAATTGATCAGGGAGAAGTATATGGGGCGTTAAGTTGTTGTCAGAACATTGTAATATTTGTGAGTGAAAACAGAGTGACCCATGGGCAATAAACTATTTTTGCTTTCTCTCAATTTATTACCTTTAAACAGTCCGTTCAGGCATTGCTGAAAATTGTTGCTGCTTTTATATCGTAATGGACACATGGTCTAGCTGTCATCCAAACGTGTGGGAAATGTGGCAGGCCTGAGCCTGTGGTATGACAAGTTTTTCCTATTTGCATTTTATTTCTAACCAGACACGAGGTGATGAAAACAATAACATTGAGCCTATGTAAGCAAACATCCCGAAGACAGGAAATCCAATACTCTTCTTGGAGACGCAGGGAAGAATCTAATAATAATAACCTCTAATCATTCATTAACTAAGAAAGCGAAAGAAGAACCCAAACAGAAGATAGAAACTTTTAAGAGAGATAAAAACTTGTAGTGGTCGAACTGCAAAATATATGCAATCACTTCTAAAATCTGCATCTCTACTTTTAAAAGGCCTCTTTAAATTCACACCTATTATTCTGGCCATACTGTGATACTGAGCATTGCTTACTCTATGCATACCGTCCTTTAACATTGAGATCTACTTTATATCTGCACGTATTATTTATTCTTTTGTATTTTCCTAGTACTGGGGCATGTGGTGGCTACCTGTGGTAATCTTATTCCTACGAATCTCTGGTTGTCTCATATTTTGAAGGCTGCACACAGCTCTGCATATCCAAAAACGTATTCCTTACCTTCTCTCACCCTTCTGTACATAAACACATACATATTCCTTCACTAAACTGCACAACGTGAAACCTGAAACACTGTATTCAATCTCGGCTTCCCCCGTTACCAAATTTATGTGATTCTAGGCAACTTATTCCTCCTGCTCACTTCGACAGACACAAATATATTTCTACACATACATTTTCTTTCTTCTAAATCCTATGTTCGCTGGCTCAACGCCCAGAATCTGTGGTTGGCCAGGAATGCTACTTCTGAAGGCAGCCTCAAAAATCTGTTAACCCTTCAACACCATGTAATATCCAGACACGTGTCGTCTTTAATTGTACGTAAAATATAGCTTATTTTAAAGTAATATGGCTTTTTTTGTAAAGCGCACGTTTACTCAGAACGGTATTGTGGCGCAAAATAGCAAACCTTTATTGTTCCCCTAACTCAATGGTACTCATTTTATCCAACTTGGAAAGATGAAAGGCTGAGGAGACCGTAGCAGCATTTTACGTATGACCCTGAAGTCAAGCCATGGGTATATCTAGCGTGCATTCCCCTCCATCATTTTATCTCCGCTCTTCTGTGCACTTCCGTGCACAAGAAATTGGAAGGGAACAGTCTTCAGTGCTCATTCCAATCTTCTGTCTAATGTTCACCATCTGCTCCAACATTTACGTTGCTCTAAGTCTAGTGTCACTAACATTCTTGGCCGTGAGACACAATTTCAAAATTTTCCCTATTAACTAACCCCAACTGTGTGCTCTTTGTGGCAGCACTTCCAGCATTTGCCCTAGCATTCGGGCTACTGCTTGTGCCTGCTTCAGTTGCTGCTGAATTTGGAGGCAGGTAGGAGTAAATTATTCTGTACTTGGTTTGCTCAGTACTACAGCATTTGGCGTAATCTTCAGTGTGAATTGTAATTGGCCATCTAAATAATGAGATATTCATATGCATTTGAAACTGAAAGTATCTCCTTTCCTGCCAGGAAACTATATTACTTATATTGATGGCACTTTTAGTCTTTTTAATATTGTGGGCCATGATCCAAAAATATCAAAAGGAACAGCTCCATTTTACCTGTTATTACATCTTCTATCATTGTGCTCTGGGCTGTAAGGGACGGCAGTCCTTGACCTCACCTTATTATGTCACTCTTTCTTTTGTGTGGCTGGTCTATCATTTGACGCTGGGCCTAGTCTAGGGCATAATAGCAACCAGAAAACGCAAAAAGGTGCTATGTGTTGTGGCAAAAAATGCATGCAAAAGCCTTCCTCCCCCTCTTACTACCACTTTACTGAATATTCAAGTGGGAGGATCCTTTACTATGGGTGCAAGCATGCCAGAAAGGTGAGATGAGAAGCATGAGGTGTGACTATCAAGGAACAGAATGTACTTAATTTAGTGTGTAATGAGTTAAAATAGGGGAGCCTATTTAAAACTGTGCTCAAAAAGACGTGAAGGCAGCTACTTGGAAGCTAGACACAGTATTCACTGGATGCACCGCGCACCAGTTGCGTGGTCTCTAGTTGAACCTGTCTCAGTTAAAGTGGGTGTGCTTGGCATGTACCCAGATGTTCCTGCTTATCACTTCTTACTGTAGTGCACAAGAGACGTACACCTATATATAACATCTCCTGTGGTACCACTGTGAGAGAAAGAGATGAGGAGGGCCCATAAGCAAAATAAGAGATGAATGGTCAGTATTTCCCTTCTAAAACAAAGGTCTTACGTTGAAGTGCCACTTTTATTCATCAAATCATTAACACAGCAGAGAATATATTTATCAGTTTGTTAGCTCCAGAAAGACTATTCAAAACTACAATTGTAATCAGCCAAAAATAGCAACACAAGAATAGATGTTTATGACGCTCAAATATCTAGAAGGCAAACACTTAAATGAGAAAATTAATCGTGCAAGGATTTACAATTTCAAAATACATTTAAAGGCAATGAAAGGGTGACATTTCATGGTCCTGGGGCACTGCACCAAGGCAGCTTAATTTGAGGGGGTGCTTCTGCAAAAGTATGACAAAATAGACGTGTAAACGATAAGGAAAAATAGCTGTCTTATTTATATGAAAGAAGAACCCCTTTTAAAAAAAAATTAAATATATAGCCTGGAAGTCTTAGCAAAGTTTTGGCATTTAAAGACACATTTCTGGAGTGAAGAACAAACTCATGTAATGCAAATATATTTTAAGTCAATGGAAATACTTTCAAAATGCAACATACGCTTTACTGCAATGCTAGGAATGCACACGTTAATTTAGGAGGGACAACCATTAGTGCTTTGCAATAATGTTTTAGAATAAGGGCAATGCAGAGGAGAGAGAAAAGACCATTTCAAAGTACAATAAGAAATTAGAGCTTCAGCCAAAGATGCTTAGATAGAGGGCTGAAGGAGACCACACAGGCGTCAGTGACCCAAGGGGTCACTGAAGCGGGGTAGTCCGTCGAATTGACTAAGGAGCTGATCTTTATACTCTTTTAATGATGAACTATTGACCACAAAAGGACAACATTATCAGGTGCCTCTGACCTATAGGACATGACTCATTGTGGCCACTTCTGGGAAATATTTAAGAAAATAGAAGTGCCACCCACGCTACAAAAATGTTCTCAAAGGTCACAGGATTCTTGACCATGAATCAAAATGAAATTGAGCATCTATTGAACAGTATTTGCGTCACTTCAGGGAGAAAAGGCCTATAAGCCAGGTAAGAGAGGGAGAGACGCTAAATTGCAAATCGAGAGAAGGTGACAGACATTATACCTATTAAAGCACACCGCATGTAGCTGAAAAAGGAGAAGAACAGAGGACACCCATTACAATACGGAGAGAGAAGTCGAAAGGCGTTGGCTACTGCCAGGCCTGAGATAGGAAACCACAATGCGATGTGATGAAGGATAGTAGCTCCCCTTTTGGAAGCACGCAGTTGAAAAAAGACACTGTTAAACTCAATGCAATAAGATGCCTCCCATTCCCTGCAGAAATAAAGTTCAAACAATACAATTTACACCAAATAAGTAATCAAAATTCAAAACAAATGTGAGCTGCCAGATGCAGTTCCATAAACATGTATTTGTGGCACAAAGTGAGAGACGCCAGACACAACCTCCTGTCACCAAGTACATGCTTCAAAATATAAATGTGAGGAAATAGTTAAACAATTCGAGATATATTGTTGTGCACTACATGGTCAGTTATCTGAAAGTGACCTGTGCTAATAATGTGGTGCTGCGCCACATGGGTCAGACAGGGGCTGGGGGGGGGCAAGGGGTAACTATATAATACTATTTATTCACAAAAAGGCAACAGCTTTGATATAAAAAAACAGTAACAATCCTAGTTATTATTGGTCTAACTAAATTCATGAAAGGTCGGCACGCCAGGCACAGATGCTTAAAAAGACAACCACAATGCATGCTAAAAAAAGTCCATAATAAAAAGACATTTGACCGTAAAATATTCGCACTTCAATTATACAAAATGTGAAGCATATTATGTACACGTCTATCTATATATATAAACCCACAGTGCTATTTGCGCATTCTCCTCTTCTGGCCTAAATGCATACAGAAGGGTGTCTCAAAATAACAGCAAAAAATAAACGTCTTTATATTTCATTTTAACACAGGAAGAGAACAAAAAACCGCATTGGAAGGTGTTCTGTTCACAAACCATAATCACACAATACTCATGTTGACTGTCTTTGGAAATAAAAATATATACTGACAGTCCCTCGCAAAAGCCGAGGAAGTCTGATAACTGTTTATCATAAATCCTCATGTGCCAGTCACAAGACGTAAAGTGGCACATCTTATCTGGGACTCGGAACCACTCCTGAGCCCTCAAAAAGCTGAGATTTGCATCATGCAAACTCCTTGCCTTCCTGCACTGGCGTAAACTCTATCTCCGTTGCACAAAATATATCTCTATAATAGTAAAAAAAAACATAATCAAAGCCCTAAAAAAAACAATGCTTAAGCTAGCAAAAATATAATATCTAATAAATCATCCCGGGGAAACCACTTGTAATCCACTCTAAGCAGGAGATATCCATGAGCCCGTTAGCTAGGCGGGTCCGTCTGGTAATCTACCTCTTCCCTATTAGTACTGAAATAGGGGCCCCCTCTGAATAGTCAGAGAAGCACTAAAAAAAACACATAAATAATCACTGAAAGTTTGTAAACGCAACCCTTCCCTCTCTGTCAGGTCCCTGTGACTCGGACAGAGGCCCTCCCCTAGCTATATGTGGAGAGGCACCATAACACGTTGTAACAATAATAAAAATATGAGCACCACTGAAAGACGCCAGACGCAGTCTTTCCTGGCTTTAACCTCTTGAGTGCCCATGACGAGATGGTCTCGTCATGGGCCGCGGTTGCGCTGTGCCCATGACGAGACTATCTCGTCATGAACCCCGCCCGCTAATGAAAGGGCCGGCACAGAGCGGGGAAAGGGCGGGGCACTCAAGGGGTTAAAAAAAGGCACGGTAACAAATTTTAAAATCAATGAAGCAAAGTGAGCCCTTGAAAGATGCCAGACGCAGTCTTTCCCTTGGCTCTACGAGAGGCACAGTAATAACGTACGTCTATTTATAGCAAGAAAAACACGTAAATCACCTAACTTCCTAACTTCACTCTCTGGCTCAGAATTCCATTTTGCACACAAGCTTCCTCAGCTTTAGAATGTCCTTTAGCGAGACCAGCCAGACAGGGAAGAAAAACTGAAAGGGAGAAGGAACATAGAGGTCTCACAAGCGCTCCTCTCAAAAACTGTTACCAAAAGACACACTCACGTCAGGCAGCAATCATAGACTTACCCGAGTGTTGTTCTCTGAGGTTTCAGTCAGAAAGGAGTCACGAGTGTTTAGTCTGCGTCCTCTCGGTCCCAGCTGTCTTAGCTGTCTGCTGGTACTGCCAATCCAAGTGTCACGGTGCTAAATGTTGGAGGGAGATTTATTAAGGGTCAAGAGGGCAGGGGGCTGACCACAGAGCTCTTGGAGCCTTCACGGAGTGAACGAGGGAGTGAGTTAGGGACAAAAGGGGCACCTTAATTTGAGCCAGGGTGTCTGGGAACGCTTGCTCTAACAATGAAGGAAACAGATATTTGAGCCATGGAAACTGAGACTGAAAGATGTGGCAGTTTTATTAAGAAGGTGCAACTTCAAAAACTGCAAGACAAAGGCATAAAAATACAAAATACAAATATAATGACCTCGCATGAATCAGAAGGCATTGTACTCGTTTGGAGAGAGACACTTCAGAAAACCTAAAAGACGCATTTATGAATGCATCATGAAAAACACAAATTACATCAAGGAAAAAGTTCTCAGAATGCAAAACACACTTGATCTAAAATACTGAGAATACTCACGTACCTACCTAAAACCTAAAAGAAAGCAACTTTGCAAATGTAATATAAGTATGAAATGCTCAATAAGAAAACACCAATTTAGGGACAAAATAGCATAGCAAAATAGCATACATAGCATATACAGCAAATATATTGGCAAGTTAAATTGTATCATAAAAAACACAAAACAAAATCTTTTGGGGCGCACCCACACCCGCCTGCCATCTACTAACAGACGGGTGGGGTAGTCCAATGATGTCTCTGTGGTCTCCCTTCTTATACTCTTTAAGGCAGTTAGGAGTGCCTACGGTATTGTGAATCTCACGCCACGTCTACCTCGTCATTTATGGTATGGTTCTCATATTTTACCATACATGGTGACACCTTTTCCAGTAACTGTGGTACGTGAGCTAGGTGAAAGTTCATATCTCAGGCCAGACGCTTGTCTTAAATTGGATGGGCAAGCAGAAAAATGTGTATTGTAAAGGGATTCTGTATATACATATATAAATCTTCACATCCTGCGTTGCCACATTCTCGCCTTAGCTTGACACATCTGTGGTGGCAACATCCCTAAAAGTATGTACCAGCCCAACATGCAGTCTGCTGTATGACGAAAGCACAGGGGAATGTTGAACTTTGAGACAGTGAACTTCGCACACGAGTAGGGTGGGGGCTCTTTAGTTTGGAGCAAGAGGCCTCGCTGAGAGAGGAGCTGGATATGATTTGGATCAGACCTGCCTTCAGCCTGTTATACAGGAAAATGGCAGAACTATGGTCAATTTAACAAAAAGGCCTACATATTGAACAGAAGGGCCTACACAGGGGTTTCATGCTGGTTGAGTGGTAGGGATGTCCCAGGGCATTTGTTATATGGGAAAATCAGTCCCTCTCTCATATGCCCCTTTGTGGGACTCTATGCAGCAAATAAGACAGGCATACCTCCAGCCACTAGATGGAGGCTGTACTGAAACAAACATGGTGATCGTCTTGTCTGCTATCAATTTGACGCTGCTCTATTTCACGTTTTACAGCGTAAATCTGCCAAGAATTGGGCTGTTAGGGCATTGAAGGAAAATATTGAAAAAATAGGTACAGGGGAGACGGAGTTAAACTGTAGTGGCAGTGGGTTTGTCAAGATTAGAACACCTCAGAAGAACTTGACTCTTCTTGGACTCTCTACTTGCGAGTCGCGATATATGAATTTTCTTCAATTATTTGCAGCAACCCCAGGAGCTGGTAAGTTGCGATTAAAACACTCACTTTTACTTCTTTTTAATATTAACCTGTATTTGTGTGGTTGCTCACTGTCTTGTGGCTTAGTTGCAATGTACAGCAGGTGATCTGTGCACTCAATTCAACTGTTTGTTCTCATGTTATAAACTTCAGTGTTATGAATGTCTGAGTCGATTGTACCGGCCCATATTTTAATTTCACACAGATCTGTTTGTGGTGTATTTCGCAAATGTGTCATCCATTTCATGCTTGTAACACATATTCAAGTATACCATGGGGAGCATCGTATGCTCGGATTGGCTCAGCATGCACAGTTCCCATTAGCTACTGCCAGCAGTGAGTAAAGCCTGAGCCTGTATAGGGTGGCTGAGCAACACTCCGCCGGCATGTGGAACTCCGTGGAATTAAGCAGTTTTTTCAGCGGAATTCCGCGGAGTGAAACTCCACGAGCTCCACCCAGGCCTAATTTTAACACCGCAAATACTTCTATATTTTGGCTCATTTCTCAGGGTGGATGCACATACCCTGGGTAACTTTAGCATCCCCAGGATGTTAGGAAAAAGAAGGCAAATTTGGCATGGGTAGGTTAGGTGGAAAAAAGGTTATAGAGGCCTAAGCACAAGCTATCCCAAATAGGCAAAAAAAGTTTTTGAACGGTGGCAGGGAAAGGCCTAGCAGCAAAAGGATTACAGATTGGCTTGCATAAAATAAAAAATGTGTTTTTTTGGTATTTTACCCTTTTCTGCAAAGTGTTAAAAGTATTTTGGTGAGGTACTTTTTGACGCATTGAGATGTTTGTGGTTGGTGAATTTATAGCTAATTTATTTTTGGTGATGCTGAATTAATGGTAGTGTTTTCTTCTTTGTGTATGATGTCTACATTCTTTGCTGGCCAAGTGGCCATTTTTTTGTGCGGCCAGTGTCCATGTTTGCTTGCCACAGACCACCATTTTGTCTTCACTTTCCATGCCATATAGCAAGGTGGCAATTTTGTTTTGTGTAGTCAGTGGGCTTTGCCTTTGTCATATGCATGCATGTTTTCTTTCTTGTCCATGCCTTTGCCCTTGGTAGCCATGTGGCCAGCAGCAATTATGTAGTCAGTAAGCTTTGCTTGTGCCTTAGGGCTGCATTTGTACTTTGTTGTCCAGGGCTTTGCCCTTGGCCAGTGCCCATTTTATAGTCAGTGTGCTTTGCTTTTGCGAAAGGCTGAGATAAGAACAATGTAAAATGATGGTTACAGATCTCAAGGGGTAGCATCTGATAGCAAACAGATTAAATCTGGATCAGCAGATACTGTCATGCATGCTCAAAGTTGAAGCAGATGGTCACTGACCTCAAGGAGTAATGGATTAGCATTGTAAGGCCATGGCAAGCAGAGAACCTCCTGGTCCTCCTCTTCCAGTTTTTAAAAAGTTTGCCATTGGAGGGGATGAAGCAATCAGAGGAGAAATCCAGCAGCAGCTTCACCTCTTTTTCAAACTTCAGCCAAAGGACCCCATGTAAAAATATTCTCCCTCTTCCAAGATGACTGAAATGAAAAGAAGCATTCACCAGTGGCTGTTTAGTTTGCATTTCTTCGCATTGTGTGAGGACAGAGATGAGCCAGTCAATCACTTAATGACAGGACTTACTCACTCTCAGGCCAGCCCTGAATCCAGAGGTCTTAATTTCCTAAGACCTTAGTCTTGTGGCTCAGGCGCCCATTAGAGCTGAAGAGTAGTGTTTTTTGTAGGCCTTTCTGGAGGGCCACTGATAGACCCAGCTCTGTTCTTGCCCTAATTACTGTGAACAATTCTTAACAGATTTTTAAAAATACTGTTTTCCTTTAATTTATTTTTAATATGGGTGATATATCGGGGTCTATTAAAGACATTTGGCAGATAAATGTTTGTTTTTTAACACCACGCAACATCCATAAGTTTCTTTTATAACAAAATAGGACCTCACTCATGAGAAATGCAAGGGGTCACAAAGATAATTAGTAATAATAGCTGCTACTGAATTATTGTATTGAAAACACATGTCACTATCCATGAACATTAAATGTAAATTTGTTTAGAATTTGGACCAGCATGCCTGTGCACTGTCAGTGATTTGACCAAAGAAGACATGAATGAGCTGAAATAGGATCATATGTTCAAAGCTGCTACACACAAGGGGCCCCAAAATATGTTTGTCCTAGGGCTCTCAAAATCAGTAAAATGTCCCTGGTTTGACATATACAGAACCATGCTGATGTGCCTTCCTTTGCCTTCTACTGTAGCTAACGGGCTCCCTAATGATTCCAAGGCAGAAAGCCTCTTCCACAACCTTACCAAGCTCTGGGCCTCCTATTCCAGTCTTCCTCACCAGGCTCTGTGGCTCCGAAGAAGGAAACTGTTTGTTCCAGAGCTCCCCATCTACATTTCACTGTTAATAAGGCTCCACCTTGATTTTCTGGTTTTAGATGGATCGTAATAGATCTGTAAAAGATGTCTGGTAAGTTTAAGACCTGTTGGAAGTCAAAGATATAAGGTAGATAAATGAACAGCAGCTGCCAAAGACCTTCTGACCTTGATGCTTGAGCACCCTTCCATGGAAACAGTGTGCATTGGCTGAATATTAGTTGCTACTTCACATGCATTTGCATCAGGAGTCATTATATTGCAAAAATATATCAGGAGTAGCTTTATGCCGAAGTATTTTATATCAGAAGAGCCTTTCCTTTGCAGGTAAGCCAGTAAGTATTATTTATAGCCCCCACTAAACACACATATATATCTGGGTTGTTTGTATTCAGATATACTCTAATTGTCCTAATTAAAGGGGGCTAGACACTCCTGGTTAGCTGGCCACAAAGTGAACAATATATTGGGGCAGGCAATACATCATGGGAAAAAGCCTGCAGCTTTGTCCTGCTGCAGGTTTCTGATCTCTGAAAAAGAGACTAAGGGCCTGATTTATAAGTAGGCGGAGGGGACCACTGCGTCACAAACATGGCGGATATCCCATCCGGCGTATTACAATCACATTCTATCCTATGGGGATCGTAATATGGCAGACGGGATATCTGTTACATTTGTGACAGAGTATTCCCTCCACTGACTTCTAAATCAGGCCCTAAGTAGAAGCACTACATTTTGACTGGGGAAAGGTATCAAAAGTATCCAGCCAACAAGAAGTCTTTGCTGGGGCCCAAATAGAGTGTTTCTCATCAAAAACCAATATCTTCAGTGGAACCTTGTCCATCGGTTCTCCCACTTTCAGAGGACTTTCTCAGATACCAACGGCAACCTTTGACTTCCATTTTAGAGACACTTGTTCGATGGTAAAATCTATGACACACTTTTATAGTGGATACAAAATGATAGCACTCTTGTTGCTCATTGTGGTGTAGCTGCCATTGATCACCATATTGTTCATGTTGCGGCAAGCCAATCATAATTGACCAGTCCTCTTTAACCCCTTCAGCGCCCGCCCCTTTCCCCGCCCTGTGCCGGCCGTTGTATTAGCGGGCGGGGTTTATGACGAGCTGGTCTCGTCATGGGCACAGCGCAACCGCGGCCCATGACGAGACCAGCTCGTCATGGGCATTGAAGAGGTTAAATTGACCAATCAGAGCATATCTGGACACCAACATTCAGTGCATATCTAAAACTTTTTTCACCGCAGCACAAGCCCTTCTTGAAATTCTAAATTTTCAAAAACTCCTGAGCGTATTTACAACAAATCACAAAAAGTATTTATAATTTTTTAGTCAATTTCTAACCTTTTGCCAAATTTTGTGTAACTCCATTAAGTTATTTTTCTGTATCAGAGAAAAAGTTATCTGTAAGAAAGTGAATCATTTATTGGGGTAGATGGAAGTCCATCACAATGAATGAAGTGACTGGCCTTTTAGGACCAGATAATTTTCAATAATTTAAACATGTGCTCAATCCCTGGTATGAATGGCACATAGCAAACTGTCTTACTCAGTAAAATTGTGTAAAGTATTTATACGTACCCAAAAATGTCAAAAATAAAAAACCCAGCACAATAAAAATCCCACTTCAATGTTTAACAAGCATTGGCATAGCCAATAGGTCTCACCTTTGGGACTTTATAAGTGTTTAGCCAGAGCTATTGGCTTTGACAATGTCTTTAAGCTATGTTGTACGGCATTGTGGTTGCTGTTCAGATTGTTTAAAAGTTATAACAAGAAAGCATTTTTGTCTCCTTATATATAACCAAGAAGACATTATGTACAGCTGAACAGCCCTATTAAAAAATGAAATAGCACGAAAGATGTGTTCTATTTATTTTGTCATTACAATACTGGCAACTTTCACTGCCTGTTCTAATGCTTGTTTGGTATAGCTTTTTTTTTTTGTTAGGGGGGGACATAAACATCGGGAGGGTGGAGGTTGGGAAATAGTACCTGAATTACAACACAAGCAGTGGAGGAAACTACGGGAGAATCAACAGATGCCAGATTCCGAGGGCAGACCGAGGTGGTGCTGAGTGATACTGAAGTGGTGCTGAGGTGGTGGTGTGCTGGTGCGGACGTGATGCTTAGGTGATGCTGAATGATACTCAGGCGGTGGTAAGTGATGAGGTGGTGCTGAAGTGGTGGTGTACTGGTGCGGATGTGATGCTCAAATGATGCAGAGTGATATTGAGGTGGTGCTGAGTCATGCTGAGGTGGTGCTGAGTCATGCTGTGGTGCTGAGTCATTTGTGAGGTGGTGGTGCTGCACTGGTGCTGAGGTGATGCTGTATTGGCGCTCAGGTGGTGCTGAGTGATGCTGAGTTGGTGCTGACTGAGGTGATGCTGCGCTAATGCTGAGGTGGTGTTGCGCTGACACTGAAGTGGTGCTGTGCTGTTGCTGAATTGCTGCTGAGGTGGGACTGCTCTGTTGGTGGCTCACTGATGTAGAGGCGGTGCTGTGCTGATGCAGACATGGTGCTGTGCTGATGTTGAGGTGGTGCTGCATCGGTGATGGGGTGGTGCTAAGGTGGTGCTGTGCTGATGCTGAATTGGTGCTGCACTGGTGGTGGTGCACTGATGAGAGGGGGTGCTTGCTGATGAGCAGGTGGTGATGCTGAGATGGTGCTGTGCTGAGGTGGTGCTGAGGTACTGCTGAGTGATGCTGTGTTGGTGCTGAGTGATACTGAGGTAGTGCTGAGTGATGCTGTGGTGGTACTGAGTGATACTTCGGTGGTGGTCAGGTGGTGCTGAATGATGCTGAGTTGGTGCTGGACTGGTGCTGAGGTCATGCTGCACTGGTGCTGAGGTGGTGCTGTGCTAATGCAGAAGTGGTGCTGTATTGGTGCTGAATTGCTGCTGAGGTGGTGCCTCGCTGGTGCTTCGCTGATGCTGTGGTGAGGCTGCACTGGTGCTGAGGTGGTGCTGCGGTGGTGGTGGTGCACTGATACAGAGGTGGTGCTGTGCTGAAGCTCAGTTGATGCTGTGGTGGTGTTGAGTGACACTGAGGAGATGTTATGCTGGTGCTAAGGTGGTGCTGAGTGATGCTGTGGTGGTGCTGAGTGATGCTGTGCTGGTGCTGAGGCTTGCTGAGGTGGCGGTGCTGTGCTGGTGCACAGGAGGGGCTTAGGTGGCGGGTAGTGATGCTGAGGTGGTGCTGAGTGATCATTTGGTGGTGCTGAGGTGGTGGCGAGTGGTGCTGAGTTGGTCCGGTGTGATGCTGAGGTGGTGCTGAATGATGCTGTAGTGGTGCTGAGTGATGCTGTGGTGGTGCTGAGTGATGTTGTGGTGCTGCTGAGTGATGCTGAGGTGGTTGTGCGGTGCTGATGCTCAGGTGGTTTTGAGCTGGTGCTCAGGCAGTGCTGAGTGATACTGAGTTGGTGATAAGGTGATGCTGTGCTTAGTTGGTAAAACATACAAGTGCCTATTTTAAATATGCCTCTTTCTGCTGACAACACTCCCTTGGTAGGACCGCAAGGCACATGACAGACTAGAAGGCAGCTTTTTGCCTTCGGTGAACCTAAATTGTTCCAAGTTTGGGGAAACCTTTATTTCCAAACAAAGGGAAGCAGAACAGCTGCATTAAAATCCACTTTGTTTAATAAAAAGATGTGAAAGTGGAAACCAAATATTCTGGCCCAATAAAATACACATGGGTCAAGTGACATTATTACACCACTTGAACTGGGGAGTATAGCACCACTTGACTGTTTAATAGCTAGGATGCTACTTTTGAAATGTAAACCTCTCCTAAACCATTGAAAACAGTCTTCAGCTCATTCATATCACTCGAAAGCGCTCAGACATTACTCTTTCAGAGAATGGAAAGATAGAAGTTGTTTTGATGAAATGTAACAAGGCTTCTCGTTTGTTGAGCATTCAGAGTACAGACCTTTTTCAGTATTGTATTGTATTGTAAGTACATTTATATGGCGCTTACTACCCCATACGAGGTGGTGAAGCATTTTTTCAGCGAGTAGCACTCTACTCCAGAACCCATAAAGGATTAGTGGTGAATCAGTATAGTGAAATTTGAAATTAATTTGAGTGGTGAATTTGATAGCCAGTTATTTGGATTCAGAAGGATAGTGGAGGGGTAGAAGAGGGAAAAGGTTTGCATTGATATAACACTTGCTAACCCTGATGGGGTGTTGAAGTGCTTTTTCAGCGAGTAGCATGCTACACTGGAACCCATAAAGGATTAGAGAAGAATTAGTATAGTGGAATTGAAAGTAATTTGAGTGGTGGATATGTTAGTCAGTTATTTGGATTGAGAAGGATAGCGGACGGATAGAAGAGGGAAGGATTTAGACTTTTTTTGTTCGTTTGTTTGTTTGTTTTGGAGGTCATAGCAGTAGGAGGAGGCTTGGGATGAGTAAAAGGGGAGATGAGGGAGAAGAGCCTGAGGGAAGGGTTTAGAAAGGCTTGTTTTGGGGGATCGTAATAGTTAAAGAGGTATGAGATGATAAAAGGAGTGGTAGAGTAGGGAAGAGTTTAGAAAGGGTTATTTTGGGGATCATAGTAGTAGGTTGAGATGAATGAGAGACCGGAGGTAGAGAATATATTGATAGAGGTATAAGGTGAGAAATAAGGCTGTGCATTGGAAAGAGTAGTAGAAAGAGGTTTAAGATTAGCCAGAGAGTTTAGGAATAGGATATATTGAGAGAGGTATAGGGTGAGAAATAGGGTAGTGCATTGGATATGCTTAATTAGAAGAAAATACAAAATATATCGATCAATAAGTACATAGAAGGTATACAGATGCATAAAGAAAGAAAGTATTTGTAGATTAAAGATGCATTCAATAAACTCTGGCTTTCAAGTGTTGTTGTGCTTAAAATTAATTTTATTAATTTGTTTATATATAATTTTTATTTTGTAGTTCAAAAGTGAAGCAATTGTAGATAAATAGTTATGATAAAAGATTTGCTCATTTATGCAGTCACTTATATACATGTTAAAACATAGAATAATGTAACTATCAGTAATATGTACATTTGTTCACAGAACAAATTATTCTACATGCTTATACAAAGCAACACACATATATAGGTAATATCTATACTACAAATAAATGCTTATATACAGGTTGATATACTGTATATTTTTGTTTGCGTATGGTGCCTATGTGGGAAAGAGCCAATTCTTGAGTAGTTTTCTGAAGATAAGGTGGTTAACTATGGATCTTATGTTTGGGGTAAACAGTTCCATAGTTTGGCTGCTTGAAAAGAGAAGGATGTGCCACCCATGGTTTTCTTTTTGTATCTTGGGATTTTGAGGTGAGGTGCCATTCTAGAGTAGAGGTTCCTTTGTTGAATGTGTTTGGTGAAGAGCAGTCCCGTTCCATGTATCGGTTTGTGGGTGATACAAAGCAGCTTGAACGTGGATCTTCTGGCATCCAGTAACCAATACAGAGCTTTCATGGCAGGGGGAGATGTGGTCTTGCGGTTTTATATGTAAGAGTAGTCTGGCAGTAGTCTGGCAGCCGAGTTCTGAATCCATTGTCGTCTTTTCATGGTTGTTAAAGATGATCAGTGGTAGAGGCTAAACTTGTGTAAGTGAGTTTGGACAGAGCAAGGGAGATGGAAGCTTGGACCTTGTGTGGAAATCCCACATGGGGAAAGATTTGTTTCAGAGTTTTTATAGTAACAAAGCTTGATCTTGCTAGTTTGTTCACTTGGGCATTCATCGATAGCTTGGAGTCTATGGTCATTCCGAGGTTTCTTACTTCCTCCCTCGATACTTTAGGCGGTGCTCCCAGATCATCAGGCCAGGCGGCGAGTGGGTCATAATGATTCCAATCGCCACACGTGACTATTTCTGTTTTGGAAGCATTCAATTTGAGATGGCTCCACATCATCCATTGATCCACAGCTCTGAGACAACTGAAAATTGGCGAATTTCCAATGTCTTTGGAGAATTCAAGTTGAAGGAATATTTGCATGCCATCTGCATATTCCTTACATGTGAGGTGAAATTGATTGAGCAGTGCCGGTAATGACTTTTTGCAGACCCCTGCTTTTGTGGAGTATGGTTTGGACGAGAGAGGGGGGGTATGGATGACATTAGTTCTGTTGTGAAGGTGGGATAAGATCCAGCCTAAAGAAGTCCCCTTTATGCCGACTTCGTAGAACCTTGGTATCAGAGTGTTATGGTCAACCGAGTCAAAGGCAGCCGAGAGGTCCAAGAGAAGTAGCCCAACAACCCCATTGCCGTCAACTGTGTTCTTCAGGTAATCCCAGGTTGCAAGGAGGGCAGATTCTGTGCCTTTTCCTGTACGGAACCCTGTTTGGAAGTCGGACAGTATGGCATTCTCTTCAATGAATTGTGATATTTGGGCAAACGCAGCTCTTTCTATCAGTTTGCCAAGTAAAGGTTCATTTATAATTGGTCTGTAGTTGTCAGGGTTCAGCAGGTCGAAGTTTGTTTTCTTCAGTAATGGGCACATGTATGACTTTTTGAGTTCTTCTGCAAATATTCCCGTAGTTAAGGAGTTGTTGATGATAATTCTTACTGGAGTGGCAGCACAGGTTGTTAGAAGAATTGTCTTGAAGGTTTATGGTGGACACGGTTCAGAAGGGCTGGCGGAAGCCCTGCTTGCTTTGACCAGGTCTATAAATTCATCATGTGAAATGTGTTTGAAGGAACCAAGAGGCTTGGTTAGAGTATTTTTGGATTGATGTTTTGTAAAAAGGGCCAGTGCTGGTGTTTTGTCTTTGTTTTAAGTATGAATCCAACGTGTCTGCTTTGGCCGTGTAATGATTTTCCAGTTTGTGAATTCTTGAGTAACGGGATGAGCTCCTTCTAGGCAGTTTGTGTTACGAAATTAATTGAGTATTTTATAGAATTCTTTATTTGCACATTTAGCATTTTGAATTCTGTCTGAATAGAATCTTTTCTTAGCTTTTTTAGCTGACTTGTATAATCTGTTAATTTTCTGTAGGAGAAGTTTGTCTTGATTGGCTTTTGTTTTGAGTCAGGCACGTTGCAGCATTCTAATTTGCTGTTTTATGTCTTTTATCTGTGTATTTCTCCAAGGTGCTTGTTTTCGTTTGCTCTGTTGTGTGATTTTTATTGGTATCAAGATATCAAAAGCTTCCTGTAGCCACTTGTATAGTTTTTTAACAGAATTTATTGTTTCTAGATCTGTACTGGATGATAGTTGTGTTTTTAAGTGTTCCAAATTTAGTTTGTTTCATGGTCGATAGGTAGATGCATGTAAGGTGGTTTGAGGTGCGCCACTTAGTGTTGTTTTATGTTGGAAAGCAAGCAAATAGTGGTCTGACCATGTTACCGGAGATATACTTTGAAAGGTAACTGGTTTGGTATTAGCAAAAATGACATCTAGGATGTGTCCAGCATTGTGTGTGCGCTTGTGGACAATCTGATACAGGTTCATTACGTCTAGGCCAGTAATGATTGTTTTCTGATGGGGCATATTGGGTTTGTCAAACCAAATGTTGAGGTCACCCAGAACACATAGGTTGGAGTGTAGTGTTATCAGGTTTGAAACTGTGTCTAGAAGCGTGTCTGGGAATGTCACATTGCTAGATGTTGGTCTGTAAAGGAGCAGGAAGTTACAAGATGAAGACGGTGCAGGATTGCATCTGGTGAAAAGAGTCTCACAATTGTTTATGGAGACGTCGTCAACTTTAGTGATATGTAATGTTTGCCTGAACACAACAGCTAGGCCACCTCCGTTTTTGCCTATACGATTTTGTGTGATCGTTTGATAGCCTAGAGGAATGGTTTCATGCAGGATTGGAGCCATATCATCTCCCGGTGCTTGAGAGTGAGTTGGTGCACTGTGTTGTTTTTGTAGTGTAACGTTGTTGTGCAGTAGACATGGAAAAGCGAAGTTGTGAGGGGTGGCACATTGCTTATATTGTTTGCGTGTGTTTAGCGCAGAAGGTGCATGACTAAGGGGTGGTGGTGCAGCATGTGGGAATGTAGTAAGGTTCTAAATTGTCCAATGAATGAGAGGTGGTTAGAAGAGAGTTGCTCTGTTGCTGTATGTGTGCTAGAAGAGAGAACGCTTGGCATTGGCGTTTGTTCATTTGTGCAGTTTGAAAGGTGGGTATGTGTTTGTATTTTATGATGTAAGTATTATGAGGTGTTGCGCTTGGGAGATTTTGTTAGGGTGGTGTGCATGATATGTTTTGTTTTTGAGGAGTAGTGAAATGACGTACTGACATATTTGTTTTCTGAGATGGATTTGGGATAGAAGGTTGTATAGGTGTGGTTTGTGTGGTTTAGTAGTGGGTGCTGAGACATTGAATTGTGCACAGGGTTAGTTTGTAGCAAATGAGTAGAGTACATTTGGTGTGAGTGTGTTAATATGGTTTTGGGTGTGGATGGGGTAGGGTGGGTCTTGGTGTATATAAAATTGGGCAGCATTTCTGGACCTGGACCCAACCAGTCTTGAACAGGCTTAAACACTTGCCTTTGTCCTCTCAGCCATTGCCTCGGCGGCTGGGATTCCCTGAGCCCTGGCCTTATATAGACCTAGTAATCTGGTGACCCCTTCAGTCAATGGGAACCCTAGCCCTAACCCTAACCAATCAGAACACTAGCCATAAGCCCTAGGACCAATAGGAGACCAAGTCCTTACAACCAATGACAGCCCTAGTCCAAGCACCCAATCAGGCATAAAACCCTAAGCCCTACGTCCAATAGAAAGCCTAACCCCAACCCTAGTCCCTGCAGCCAATCAGACACAAACCCTAAACCCTACAGCCAATCGAAAGCCTAACCCTAGTCCCAGCAGCCAATCACACAAGAAACACTAAACCCTACCCCCAATCGAAAGCTTAGCCCCATGAACCAATCCAAAACCCCAAACCTATCCACCAATTAAATCACTAGCCCTAAACCCTACATCAATAGAATCACTGACCCAGGAAACAATCCATACCCTCAAATACCCAACCAATGAGAACACCAAGCCAACCACCAATCAGCGCACACATGTGGCATCCAATAGAAAACTATATAAGGTTCCTGCGACCTCAGGCAATGTTTGCTGGCCAGGGAGTTGGAAGCTGCTCCTCAATTCAGAATCTCATAGGAGACAGACAGACTCAATCCACAGTTTGGCGTCCTGCAGTTAAGTGCTTAACAAACTGTGCCTTCTAACAATACTGTTTGTTCAAAACTTTACTCACTCTCCTAGCCAAACACACGAGTGTACAATCCCTAAAAACACTGCTTAAACAGCTAACAGCAGATTACTACTATCTCAAAGCCTCCTCTGTTCACACTCTGATGTATAACATAATGTAATCTTTATTCAGCAGTAATCACAGCCATAACAGATAAAAAGACAGGGAATATGATACAGCAACAATTCATATGAAAGTTAATTTAAAATTTGTGCAAGATCGTAAAAGTCCTTGCAGCCATCAGTCACATCTAGTGTTTCTGGATCTTAATGCTGCTCTCAAGAAGTTCATTACTACAAAAAGCGTGTGATCATTGGGCAGAAGCTGAAAATACTATGAAGCAACACAGGCATGTCTAAATCTCAAGTCTTTTAAAAGGGTTTTTTAGAAACAGTCTCCTGGTACGAGTTAAATATTTGCATAAAAGAACAAAATGTACGGTATCCTGTGGAGACCCATTGTTGCAGCCAAAGGGACCTCTATCCTCTACATGTAAAACAAAGCCAGCCGGAGATGCCAAAAGATGGTGGAGCTGCTTAAATCTTAATACAGTTATTACAAAACTGTCAGAGGCACTGGTTAAAATAGAGAGATATTTCTCCATACCCTGGACTGATTTCACTAAAACATGCCCTCTCACTTCAGGTTTACTAAGCTCCTTCTCCTCACGGAAGGCTGTGGAGTATTTAAAAAACAACTCTTTTACTATTTTCAAATCCCGGGAGTTCACTGTATCACATTTCAGGAAAATGTCTGCCCTTCCTAGGACCATTAGGGTCTCATTCACATGCCGTAACCAGGGGATTTTGAATGCATGGTCTAGTGAGAGACAGTCTAGGATTACAGAACAATTAAAACCCTGTCTCATCGCTAAACCAGATCTTCACCCAGCACAACAATGGCTTAACTGCCACCAGGTCAGTTATGTACTTAAGTCCTAATTCTCCATGTATGGAAAATGTGGGGGTACTCTGAGGGACTTTCAAAATTAAAGTATTTATTTTGTGCAGTATGTAGTTTGTTGACTGCCATATACCCCCAGACCTAGCTGCCGTACAGGACCGTAGAAATGCAAAATGACTGATGTAGCTTCAGGATCATCCCCAGCGACCAGGCGCCTAATCTATAGGCGCAGTTGGCAATAACTTCCATTGATTTATTCATGTCCACTAGCTTCTCCTCCTGCAAGTGTTTCAAATTTAATTTTGCGTCAAATAAAATTACCAGGTATGAAAAAGCCGGGACCTTTGCTAAACTGTGAGTTCCTGCCTTGAAGGTCTTTGATTTAATTGCACGAGTGCCTACTTTCATAACATACGATTTTGTAAAGTTGGGCGACAAGTCCAACCCATTCATGAAAGAAACAAACCCATCTATCAAGGCTTGTAGGCCCATTGGTGTGTGCGCCATCAATACTGTGTCTTCTCTGTATAACAAAACTGGTACTGCTTTCCTGCCTATCCTGGGGGTGTCAGTCTGTAATTATATCAGGGCGGTTTCTAGACCGTTAATATATATCGTAAATAAAAAAGGGGCTAAAATACACCCTTGGCGAACCCCCCTGGTGCAATTAAAATAATCGGTCAGACCCCCTTCATGAGAATATCTAACTGCAGCAGTGGTGTGGGCATGGGGGGGTCAATAATACATTTATGATCGGCAGCTCAACCCCAAGAGAACCAAGTTAAATCTACAATTTCTTGCGATTCACCTGGTCAAATGCAGAGGTGATATCCATGAAGCCCAAAAAGAGAGCTCCGGGTTGGGCGATCATGTATTTGGAGAATAAAAGATAAAGTTTTAGGCCGTATTCTGTGGTTGATTTTCATGTGTGAAAGCCATATTGCACCTCCGATATAATTTAGATTGTGCCAGCCCAGACAGACCTTGACTGTGGAGTCGATAAGGGATATAGGATGATAACAGTGAGCGTTGTCTCTATCCCCCTTCTTAACAATCAGGATGATGGTAGCGGTAGACCATGAGGGTGGCATCCCGTTCCTTACTGCAGCATTTAGCACCCAGGTCAAAACTGGAGCCCATACATCAATGTTGTCCCAAAAAAAGTCAGGAGGAATCCCATTGGGTCCTGGGCCTGGTTCTGGGACAATCCTTCAATGCCCAACCTTACTTCCTCCAGAAGAAAGGTGACAGGAGCATCACTAGGGCAGGGTTCTAAATTGTTAGTAGATCCCTCACTTTGACCGAAATTATAAACTTTCTCAAAATGGGCAGTCCATTGATATGGTGGTAATGTGGTGACATAAGTCTGGTCTTAATAACTCTGAGAAGCAAGGGCTATTTATAACATGCCAGAAAAGAGTCCAGTTCCTCTGTTCACTTGCCTCTGTTATCTCTTCCCATGCTTGTCTTTGTAGTAAGCGCCTCCGTTCCTTATGGGCCCCATTGTAATTACTGCGACAGTTTTTGCCACCCAGAGTCTATCATGGGGGTGGGTCTGTTTTAGGACCTTCTTAAGGAGCCAGAGAGCACTCCACACCAAACCATTTTGGGTGTTCAGAGGGAGGAATGACTACCAGGACTGTTAACAGACAGGCAACTGACCGGGCGATGGCAATAAATCCCCATATGGTTTCCTCTCCGGGTGCGGAGTGATCTAAGCACGTTAAAATCTCTTGTTGTCACATTTTAAAAAGGGAATGATTAAAACCTTAGTATCTAACTGTGTCCAATGTAAACACCTCCCCTGATCGGTTAAGGATAATGTGCCCGCGTTAGTACTACAGGGCATCATCTGATTGCCCACCCCTTCAAGCCCTAGAGTCAGGTGGTTGTGCTCACTAAATGGGCTGTGTAAAATATTAACAGAAAAGGTGGACCAGCCCAAACAAACTGAAATAAAGATGTAATCAATGATGGTTGCACATACCCTACCTTTATAGGTTGGAGAAAGTGACAGTTGCTGGGATGAAACATCTTGTCTAAGGTGACTGTTAAACCATAAGGATCAGATCCACGAGAAACTAACACAGCGTTGTGCAGCAAGTCATATTGCTGCGGCGCGCTGCGTTAGTTTTGAAGCACAGGGATGTGACATATTTACAACAATATGTCACATCTCTGCTTCCCCTTACGCACAAACTGCTGCCATACGCCGGCGGAGGCACCCTTGCACTATGGTGCAAGGATGCCTGCGTCGTGGGGAGATTGTTTTTGGGCAGGAAGGGGGACCTTCCTGCACAAAAACAATCAATTGAGGTGATTTCCTCTTCCAATGCGTGCTATAGAATGTAGCACGCATTGAAAGAGGAAACAACTAGGAGAAATTAAAACATTTCTCCTCGTTGCACCTCACTACGCCACCCCTAGGGTGGCGTAGCATTCTGACGCATTTCCAGATTGACGATTTCTCGAAAATCTGGAAATGCATCAGTGGACATGGGTGTTGCGTGGGAACACCCACAGCAACACCCATGTCACGCTCCTAACAGGCAAAGTTTTGCATGAACAGGGGCGATATTTACAAGCACAGGTTAAGTCACGCAGGGTGACTCAGCAGGTTCTACCACTGGTGCGTCACACAACGTGACGCACCGGCGTCGCATTGGGCTTGTAAATCTGCCCCTAAGTATTTAAGAAACTGTTCAATTCAAGGCCTTCTGAAGAGTGCTCAATATGCAATCCCTCCATGATCGTACATGTTGGCAGACTTTGCGAGTTCTGTGAGGTGTGTGGGCATAAATGACAGTTAAAATCTCCTGTCAAAATAAGATTCTCCTGGGGGTGGCCCTCTTCCTGGAATGATTCAAGGAAGACTTTTAGGTCTGATAGGCTTGAGACCCCTTGCTTCTTCCTTTTTGCATTATAAAAATGAATTAGTGTCAGACAAAACAATCTTCCCACTACCACTTGGATGCCCTGGAGTACTTTAGAGTCCCATTTCAAAGGCTTCACAGACCCACCGAGCCCAAGGGCTACAAAGATGATTAAACCTCCACTCGCTCTTCCTGCTCTGCAACCCTCTGCCGGGAGGAATAAGGTCTTGTAACCCTCAATAAAATAAAAAAAAATCAACTCCAAGGTTTCCTGAATGCAAATAATGTTAAAAGATCTAATGAACTGAATCCACCTATCATCTGTGAATTCTGCAGCTAGGCCAGCTACATTCCAAGAGATAAAACTTAGATTTTCCCCGGTACCCTGGTTATGCTTTGAATAGGGAACTGTGGAACCCTCAATCTGGTCGAAGGTCCCATTAGTGGATGACCTACTAGGATGATATTCTGCATTTACATGAGGCAGTGACTCAATGTTCGCCAATACATGTATCAGGGGTTCTGAGGGCGGGACTATAACTTTGCTTTTGGTGGCGCTCTCTGACAGTCAATCTAGATCATTAAGATCCACCAAAGGGGCATAGGGGTTGAGAATTGTCTGCAGCCCACTGAAAGCACGAACACCCCCACCGTGGACTAAAAGGTGACTACTTTTCATGGTGTTATGGGCAGACCTATAGAAAAAGCCCAATAGTAATGGTTTAATACTGGAATCCTGGAGAAAAGACTCAAATGAGTGCCTCAGGATGTTTCATGCCAGTTCTGGGTGTCTAAACGTGACAATCCCATTGTCTACCTGAAAAATGTTTCTGGATGGCCCTATCCAGGAGACCCACCTAGCCATCAAAATGTACCTGTGGTTTGGCACGTTAAATCTGGTATGTCTGCCTAACCAGTGGGAAACTTTATTAATTAGCTGGTTTCCTGGTGTGGGGAGCTGAGTCCTGGAACTCCTACCAGGACCAGCGTGTAGGGACAACAAGCTGGTGGGAGGTCAATTACTGGTAAGAAAGGGCTGTTTGTGGGAGCTTGGAGTTCCTTTGCTGTTTCAAGTGTGTGTGGTAGAGGACGCTGTCCGATGAAGTCTATTTGCTTACGTTCAATTTGGGGATTGAAAGATTGGGAGGGGGCATTCAAGCTCGTGGCTCATAGCTACCACTGCCATAGGTTTTTGAATAAGGTGCTGACCTCTGCTTGGATTGTCTGGGAGGGGCATCTCAGTGCTTACGGCCTGGAACTGTAGGTTTGGGCTTCAACTCTATCCAGTGCGTCTCTGGAATCTGACATCAGTTTTGTAAGTTTATGGAGTCAATAATTCAGTCAATATGTCGGTGATTTTTCACTTTAGGGGGTCCCAGAACTCCTCTGTGTCCATCAGGTTACTTCTAACGAGTTCCTCTCCAGCCCCCTTGCAGGTATTTATTGTCTCATCCAGCTTTTTAGCTCTGTGTTTCCTCTTGCATGCAAGGGGAGCCACGAGATCTGCTCCTTGTGATGTAACTGGGGTTGCCCTACGGTTGTCAGGACCTGAGAGATGCTGGGGCTAAAGTCCTCTAGGTCCATCGGTGCGACCCCTAAGACAGGCTCCTGTGAGTTTAGGTCAGCCAGATGTAAAGCTTCCTTAGGCAATAGTAGGGAAGGCCCACCGGATCCCATAGAGAGCTTCCTCTCTGCCGTCTATTTCCTTAGAGATGGCCCCCTCCGCTTTCACTTGGAAAGAGTCAATAGTAGCCTGTTTTAGGGTAATAATGTCTGCAGCTTTCCTCTCCCCAATTTTGCCCAAGGAGCAGGGAGCCCATAATGAACCAGAGCACTGAGCAGGGACCAAAACCGCACTGTGTGAACAGGTTACTCACTGTGCTGACTTCTCTTGGATCCTGTAGCTGGGAGAACGTCCAGTATCGATGTCAGACCACACCTGCAAATTTGAGGGGGGAGAAAGATTGTCCGGCCACCAACATGTACAAACCAAGAGAGTGGGCCCAGCCCAGCCTCCCCTGGCCCCTGATAGGCGCAGAGAGGCCCGCTCTTGGCCCGTCTTCGCCCGGGCATGTCCCATGCAGCAGGAGATCAAGGCAGCCTTAATGAACCTCCGGGTGCAGGAGTGCTGGTGTGGGTGGTGGCCTGCCCCAGACCTCCTGTTCGGGTTTCCCACGCAGCGGGAGCCCAATGCAGCCTTAGTGTGCATCCGGGCGTGCAAACAACACTAGGGCTGTAGTCCTGCCCCTGACCTCCTGTTTGGGCTTCCCATGGCGCGGGAGCCCAAAGGCAGTCTTAGAGTGCTTCCAGGTGCGGGAGTGCTGGCATGGTCGGTGGCGGCATCCGCAAACAACAATGGGGTTTGTAGTCCTGCCCCTCACCTCATGTTATGGTTGATGTAAAATATCTCTGTTACTAAGGGAAGAAGGGGGAGAATCTGGTTTCACTCACTTGCTAACACAAAATGGGAGCTGGGGGTGGATTACTTGACACACAGGTTTGAGCACAGAGCAAGGATAGACATTAGGAAGAAAAACAGGTAGTCATGTGCATTGTGCAAAAAACAACAGATTTGGAACTCCATGCCTATAGAACTAAAAGTTCTCAAAGATGAGATTGCCTTCAGGAAAAAACTGAAGACATGGCTATTCCCAGGTTGAGTAGCTGGTATCCGCTCTCACCTGCTCCGTAGCGCTGGGAAGCCCTTGGGGAGATAGCGCTCTACAAAACTCATAAACATAAACATTTTGGACTGAAAATATCACAATTCAACAGGTAAAATGAAACAGGCATGGGCAAGTACAAACCACAAATTTCTAAGCAAAACAGGTAACAAATGATGCAGTCAAGGGCAGGTGGAAAACTTCAATTTTTAAACTGTAACAACTACAAGCAAACCAGGTTTTAAAGGATGCAATCACGGGCAGGGAAATAAGCTTTTTAAATTTAAAAGTAACGCTATATTAAAACATTGGTGTTAATACATGTCTAACAAAATAAATACTCGTATGGTTTTATGGAGGTGTTCAGGTAATATAACATTTGTGTCATTACCAAAGTCTCTTCTACCGATGTGAGCTGTGAGGGCATTTTCACCAGTGAACGTGAGGCACCACACTGCTGCTCAACAGCCAATGGAGATTGAGTAGTGTAGTTGGAGAACACTAAAGGTTACCGAATATATAAATACAATTAATCCTGTTGGACGTAAGGAAATTGGCGAGGCTGACTGATTCCCGACTGCTGCCCTCGGATGGCGGTGGACCACTGGCGGTGGATCTTGAACATTGCAACGCAGGGGGAACACGTGGGAACAGAATGTCCTCCATCGAGTATGGAAGCCCAGCCAGCCGAGACGCCCATATCAAGACAACATGAAAGGCGCCTCATCTCCTCTGTTATGGGAACCTAACCAGCAAATACACTTGAGATACACGTACTTGCAGCTAACACTAGAGTCCCCTGCATCTCTATGGTGGTGGGAATTGCGGCTCGGTGAAGGAGCGGTCGATATGTAGTATGGGCATTTTATTGCAAATAGTGACCTTTGTATCTACCAGTGCATCCCACATCGCAATTATGTCTTTGTGGCAATGGCGAGCCTGGCAGAAACCTCCATCCAGGTATATCTAACCACAACAAGTCTCCACCATCAATGCACAAGCAACACCCATTTACCCACTCACCTCCAAAACAACACTGACAAGCTCCGGATGGGACTGCCCCCGCGATGCAAATTCCTTTAATTTTAAAAAGTTTGTTTGTTCCCGCTCAGTGGGCAAATTCTGTCTGCGGGCCGTGCTGCTGAAACAGAAGCTGTGTTGATCTAACAAAAGCTGCATGGGAAACCAGCAATTTTTGGAGAGAAGATGTGGCGTAGCATGTAGAGCTGCTGCCAATGGAACTGGCGAACTGGGTTCGAGTCCCAGCTATGGTTCTCCTCGTACTTACAAAACAAGCAGAATACACAAACCAAAGGAAACAGAAAAAGAAGTAACAAAATAGACAGAAGAACAATAATACATATGACAGGGCAAGTCGCCAGGGATGGGAGTCACCCACCAAAAGGACAAATGCAAAAATTAGCAGCAGAAAGTAGGAGCATTTCGAAAAGCACAAGGATTGAATGGAAAGTGAGGGGTGTACTCAAAGACAACAGAGGAGATACTGCATGTCTTGAAGAGGCAGCGCTTGCGCTGCCTAGGTGAGACCTAAAAATAGAGGGAGAACTTGCTTGGTGCTAGGCATCCAAAATGGAGCCAGCGCTGGGAGAAGTGTGGTAAATATTTTGTTACCGGTACTATTTTTTATGCGGTAAAGTCTATTAAAAATAACTCAGTAAAATGAGAGGCAGAATCCGTGGTATTAGAGGTTTAAAAGGCTTTATTCCTATACAAAGGAACACAATTCGAATTGTTTGCGTTCTGTTCCATCACCACGAAAGTTCAGGAAGGAAGGGCATATTTTATTGACAGGTAATCATTTTTATAGAAAAGGCATTACAGTAAAACAGATGCAGTAGGCGTATTAATTGATAAGAAAAATAAACTATGCATGCGTAACTAGAATAGGCGTAACTAGACAACGTCATCATACATGATGTCATGAGTGGGTGGATCCATAAGAGAATCCTGCAATGTCAGCAGAAATATTTGGCAGAGATGCGTGCGCAGCCGCATGACGTGTGATTGACGTGCAACTAGAGGGAGAAAGGGACTTGACATTTAGCTCTACATGTGGAGACAGAAGTCTGGGGTTATGTCAACCTAATCCCAAATCATATCTAATATCCTATGTTTAAAGAACTACGTTATCCAAAAAGAGAGGTCTCTTAGGATAGAATCTTATTCTATACTGACTATACTGACTAGTGCGTGTACAAGCGTCTAAGTGTCTACACTAGATGCGAGGGGGTAGGAATATTCCATGGTAACAGGGTTATGAATTACTTGCATGAGGACAGCGAGGCCTGGCCCCTTGCACGGTAGCTGGAGGAATGTTTACCTAAACTGCTAGACAGGAATGCATCGGATGAGGGGCGGAGGAGATAATCTTGAAGGTGAAATACAGTTTTTGGCAGGCGACGGGCTGGATCAGGCACCGTTAGCCGCGCAGGGAGTAAGACAAAGTTCATGGTCACAGATGCAGGCTCAGACTGGAGCGTTCAGAGGCAGAAGACAGGAAAAGGCTTGATGACAGAATTCGGGCCTACTCGCCTGAATCTGTAAAATGTGGAAAGTGAACCATATAAAGTCGGTGGCCTTTCATACTTAGGAAAGGAATATCTGACCCATTCATGGTGGATCTGAAAGAGGACATGTTGACGGTGGACGCACATATATTTGCGTCTTCAAAACTGGAGCAGGAGGGAACATACATGTACGTATAGCATGTACATGGAGCCGTTGGGGTCTACGATAGGGGACATAACTGATCACAAAATTCATATTTCCTCATTCCCTCCTTGTCCCCTTCGGACCCTTAGGAGATATCGATCTTCATCAATCCATCGATCTGTTCATATAACATCATTTGTTCTTCTTTCTTCTTCCGGGATCTCGAACGAAAACTTGGATGTGGGATACACGAGGTGGCACACAGACCACAAATCGCTGGCCCACATTGTAAACATAAGCAGCAACTGAATAGTATGAGAAAGCCAATACCTAGGAAGGAGAGCATTCTCCATCCCCAGGCTGACAACACGCCCCAGAACCAACCGGACCAAGTCCAGGTGCCTGGACTCTGGTGTATCTGGCTTACAATCTTATGAAGGCGGGTTATGGCTTTATATACTGACGGCGAATTTTCTGGTATGAAAATGCAACAACTTGATCCGATGACCCTACAAGCTCCGCCCCTATCAGCTAGGATGACGTCAAGGACAAGACGATTTTGAAGCACAACAATCCGCATAGCAGACTGCTCTTCTGTTAAATTGCCTAAGGCGGAAATAGTTTCGTTCACTACTGCTTCAAGGGTTCTGGTTAGTCTACGTATCAGCTTACTATTAGTGACTGTACCTATATAGGGAAAGAAACCTTTATTGAAATCTGTGTACTTTTCCCATGCTGTTTCAGTGTAATCGACAATTGGGAGATCTCTCTGCTGTCTATTGTGTACTAAATGAGTATTTCTATGATAATCAGGAGGAGCTAGGAAAACAGGTGGTAGGAGGAATGCTATGTAACAGGTACCATCCCAATCTAAAGGTAGGCGTATATATGCGGTCTGGCCACATATAAAGTAGGAATGACGAGAAGCTCTAAATGTAGATTTGCCTTGATCACTGAATTTTATTACAATGGTGCATTTACTATGGCCCATGTGTATGGAGCCATTCTTTCTTATACATAGTTCCCCTTTTACTGGGAATACGGACATGGCGGGCAAGATTGGTGTAGCTTCAGATTCAACGTTCAGGATCATGAGGTTAAGTGTAAAATTACCTAATCCATATACTTCATTTTCTAGATCAGTTCCTGTTCTTTTGGGAAGTCCCTCCTTGTTAGGGTAGCAGACTTTAAGCAAAACTAAGTTCAGGTTTCCCCATACCCAGTTGTCTTGATAAACTGCGGAATTCGAATCTAGGGAATTAATCAAACTAAACCATGCTCCACAGGAGCCATTGTGTGTGAACGGATAGGGAAAGAGGGGCAAAACTCCCTTATAGTTCTGATAGGGAGGGAGTCGGCCACATATCCAACAATTTGTGGCATTGCTGGTTTGATGAGAATGATGTAGCATACTAATGAAAGTGTTATTGCGCAGCGCAATTCTATAAGACAATTCATGTGGAGGTAATTCACTAAAAGAATGTTCTGCAGTTATATTATAAGCATGCTTAGGAATAGGGTAATACATATGCAATAGGATGCTGACAATGATGATCAAAAGACTTAGAAAAAACAAAATTAATAATGTTACTGTACAATGACTACGAAAAGATTTACAATACGCATGCTTTTTGAGCAGCATTTGATTATTTCTTTCTCTATTCCGGTCCAGAGGATACATGTCAGAGACAAATTCAACCGATTCACCTTGGAGAGGACTTAAACAATCAAATTGTCTGACTTACTGGACCTCAATTTTTGTTTATACAGTTCTTGTTTCGTGGATTCAGCCAAAGGGAGCTTTGAGTCTGTTTGTGAGGGAATACAGGGTTGAATCTCTACGCTGGATTTTAGTCCATAAAATTTCTTGATATGACTCGAGTGCAACCACCCTTTTCTTCCCTCGATTTTCACAGCTGTCCTTGTGGTAAGTAAAACCAACTTCGGTGACTTCCATCTAGGATCCAGTTGGGTCTTCCGGTCGAAATTCCTGACTAAAACCAGATCCCCAGGAACCACGTCATGGGGTTTCACCTCAGTATTGTCGGGAAAAGCTGCGGATACCTGTGAACGACAAGATTGTAGTGCAGACATCAAGGAAGCCAGGTAATCTGTCAGCATATTACAGTCAACGTCAGTTATTTTACGAGGTATAGGCGTCCCCCACATATTTGGTGGTCTACCGAAGATCACCTCATACGGGGATAGCCCTGTTCGAGAATGTGCTACCATTCTCATGTAAAAGAGCGCAACTGGTAAGGCTACTATCCAATCAACTCCTTTTTCTCTACATATTTTGGACAATCTAATTTTCAGAGTTTGATTATGGCGTTCCACGAGACCTGCCGCCTCGGGATGTCGGACACAGTGAAATTTCCATTGATAGCCTAATAGAAGGGAAACGTGTTTCATTAGTTCGGATGAGAACGGCTGGCCGTTATCTGAGTAGACAACACGTGGTAAACCGTACCGTGGGAAGAACTCTCGAACTAACTGTTTGGCAGTAGTCGGGGCAGTGTAATCTGAAACCGGGTATGCTTCTGTCCAACGGGAAAGAGCACAGACAACTACGAGAACATATTTGAATCCTCGACATCGTTCCATCTGGATATAATCCATCTGGAGGACTTCAAAAGCGTGATCGGGAGTTTGGAATCCACCCTGTTCTACGGGGATGCTTTTACCTGGATTAAACTGACAACATATCATACAGGTACGAACTTTTTGTTTCGCTGCGGCTCGTAAGTGTTTGTTGAACCAAATGTGTTGAATGCTGTCTAGCATAGCTTTTTCTCCTAGGTGCGCTGGACTATGTATAGTGTTAATGATGACTTGGACCATTGAGTCGGGAAGAAACCATATAGATTTTTCCTTCGTCATCCATCCTTGATCTGTTTGGATCCCTCCTAATTCAGTCCATTTCTTTATTTCTTCTGGTGTAGCATGTGTCTGTATGTCAATTACATCAAGGGCGGGATCCTTAACTGTCATGCAATGTGTTGGTGTCAGGACTATTGTCTTTGTCAAATCAGTTGTGTGAGTCTGATTCTGAGCAGTCTGTTTAGCTGTTCTGTCAGCTAGGTCATTACCCTGAGAAATGATATCGGTAACTTTTGTGTGGGCTTTGCATTTCATAATCGATATTGCAGTAGGTAGATGAATCACGTCTAATAGGGCTTGAATGAGGGGTCCGTGTTGGATGTGGGCACCGTGAGAAGTTAAATAACCTCTCTCTCGCCACAGTACGCCGAAGTCATGGACGACTCCGAATGCATAACGTGAATCTGTGTATATGTTGACTTTTTTATTTGTGGCTTGAATACAGGCTTGTGTCAGAGCGATGAGCTCTGCTGCTTGAGCTGACAAAGTGTTAATACAATTTGTTTCAATGACTTCAGTGTCTGTTGTGACTGCGTAAGCGGCCACTAACTCTCCTGTACTTGTTCTCATACATGACCCATCTACATATAATGTCAAGTCTGGATCTGTCAAAGGGATATCTGTCAAGTCTTGTCTGGGTTTCGTCGTGATAGTAATGACTTCGACACAATCATGTGCCAATGGATCTGTTCCGCCTACTGGTAACAGTGTGGCAGGATTTAACGTATTACAACGTCTGATTTCTATGTGTGGCTGAAACAATGTTAATTCGTAACCGGTGAGTCTTGCTATAGTCAAGTGTTGTGTTTGTGTGCGGTTCAAGAGAACCTCTACTGCGTGTGGTACTTGTACTGTCAATTGATGTCCTAACACTATGGCATCGCTTTGTCGGATTGCTAAAGCTGTTGCTGCCACTGATTTTAGGCACGCTGGAAGTGCCTGCGCTACTGGATCTAATGTACTAGAGAAATAAGCACATGGTTTGTGTGATCCTGCTTGTTCCTGAGTGAGTACTGACAAAGCAGTACCTTCGCGTTCTGTAACAAAGAGTGTAAACTGTTTACTATAACATGGTGTTGCTAGGACAGGTGCTTGACATAAAGCTTTCTTTAAGCTTTCGAAGGCATGTGTATGTTCTGGAGTCCAAGGGAGGACAGTCGATGTGGCTGCCTCCTGTGTTGTCAACTGGATGAGTGGTTTTGCTAGAAATGCATATTGAGGGATCCACTGCCTACAGTATGAAGTGAGGCCTATAAAAGCCCGCACCTCCTTTTGTGTCTTGGGTGGTGGCATGTTAGCAATTAACTGGATACGATCGGGTGTAAGCTGCCTTCCCTCCTTGGACAGCGAGTGCCCAAGGTAGACAACTCGCGGGACACAAAATTGCAGCTTGGAAGGGGACACCTTGTGCCCCTTGTCAGCCAGAAATTTCAAAACCGTCAGTGACGCTTTTTCACATTCAGGTTCGCTTCGGGCGGTGATCAGCAGATCATCGACATATTGAAGCAAGGCAGTGTTAACTGGCATGTGGATACTGTCAAGTTCTCGTTTCAGTGCTTGGCTATAGATGCTGGGGCTTTCTGTAAATCCTTGAGGTGCGCGTGTGAATTTAAAACTTCGTCCATTTAAACTAAAACCGAATAAATACTGACTTTCTGGATCAATTGGGACACTAAAGAAAGCATTCTTGAGATCAATTACAGTGAAGAACGTTGCTTCTGAGTCAATAGCTGTGAGTAATGAGGAGATATCTGGGACCACAGGGTATTGTGGGACAATACATTTATTTAATTCGCGCAGATCAATAACCAATTGATATACTGGCGGAGCTTTTGGATCCGTTCTTTTAAGAATAGGAATTATCGGGGAATTACATACATTGGAGTCAGTTTCGACAACCACTCCTTGGGCAATAAGCTCGTCAATGATTTGCAGTAAAGCCACTACAGCATCTGGTGGTAACTTGTATTGTCGCATTCGTGGTAGTACCACCCCTGCCTTTAGTGTGACTCGATATGGTGTAATGTTCATGCAACCAACATCAGTGGGGCCTTGTGCCCATAAATGTGTAGGTAAATTCTGCAGTCGGTGATCCATGTCTCTGGATACGTAGTGACCTTTAAAGTCACGTAAAAATAGTCGTACTCCTTCCGGAGAGCAACATATTATGGCTCCTAGAGCTTTCAATGTTTTTATACCTAACAAGTTTTCTGGACATGATTTAGTAAGCAATAAATCTGTAGTACGTGTTAATGGACCGACTGTAAGTGGAAGAGGTTGTGTTACGTCATTCATTATAGGTTTTCCTGAGAATCCAAGGGAAATATTTTGTGAGCCTGAGAGGGGTGCCCCTGGAACTTCACTGCGTCTTATAGTTGTTCTGCTTGCCCCTGTATCAAGTAAAAACTTTCTGTCTTCCCCTAATAGTTCACTATGTACATAAGGTCCCTCTTGGTCTACAGGAACCTCTATAAGGGGTAGGCCAACTTCCCTCTCTAGGCTATCTCATGAGTATCGCTGATAATCGGGATAATCTGTTTGTGCGTACTGATACATCTGTTGTGTTGTTGCTTGAGTTGCAGCGACAGGCTGCGCTTGTGGTGGTGCTACGATCTGTTGTGGAGCTGCCTGTTGCGAAGCTAGTTGTTGCGGAGCTAACCTAGGTTGTGCCTGCTGAGGCATCAGTTGTTGATTCTGATCCTGTCTAGGTGGGCGTGGTCTCTCATGTGTTCTACCTGTGGCAATGTTATGTTTCAGGACTGGACAATCGTGTATATAATGACCTGGTTGTTTACAGTAGTTGCATGTCCCTTTCGCAGGACTTGCGGAATCACTCTTTTGATGATTATCGGCTGGAACTGACTGTGCAACAAGCATTTTCATTTTTGTATCTTTCATACGTCTTTGTTCGTGTTCTTGTTCTTCTCTAATTCTATTGTGGTGATATTGTAACATCTGTAGCATCTGTGATGGGGTATTACCTTGCCAGGTACTTTCGAATTTCAATACTCTATTTTTGACTTGTAGCAGAGAATTTTCAACTAATTTTGTCACAAACAGATGTGGATATGACTCACTACTGGCTTTTATACCACTATTTATACTAAAACATTTTTCAAATCGGGAATAAAAATCACTGGTGTCTTCATCTGGTTTTTGTTTACAGGCTGAGATTGCACCCCAGTCTTCCTTTTTCGTAGTTAATAAACGTGGCAGTACCTGTATTAGTAATCCTGCTAATGCTGTAGTCTTATCCCCAAGCCCTGCTCCTGCAGCTCGGGCCTTTTCTTCGTTTTCTAATGCTGTCCAATCTATCTTTTGGTCTCCCACCTCCCATTCCTTTTCTTTGAGTTTCTCATAAACACCGGCGGGTAATAGGACTTTCAATATTTTCATAATGTCGGGGTAGGTATACTCTCCCATGAGTAACATGTCTTTTATCTCACTGTGGAAACCTGCTGGGTCCTTGTCATGGCTGGGTACTACTTTCTTCATTTCTAATAATTCTAGTTTAGTTATAGGCGTGTATACAAACACGCGTGTAAAATTATCACCAGCACCTCTAATTGGGTGTACTTCGCGTAACGGATTCTGTCTATCTATGTGATACATTTTTCTCCCCATGATGGGAACTGGAACGTGTTCTGGGCATACGAAATTTAAATATTGGTTTCGAGATTCTAGAATTTCCTTAATCAAATCAGTACCTGACCCTCTCCATATATTCGTGAGTAGTTCTGTCAATATGTCAGGTAAGGGTCCTGGATCGGAGTGTTGGTTTTTATATAATATAAGGAGGTGTTGAATCATGTATATACTAGCTAAACGCTGTTCATATGGGTCTAGATTCAGAAACGTGTGTGCAAGTACATCGTCATTGTATTCGCCGGGACTGTCAGCCCATTGTACTGCTGACCTGGCTAATTCTTGTTCGTCCATGGAATCGAGAATGTGGTACCCCCTTCGATCTCGGAGTAATTTATCAGCGGCTTGGAATAAGTGTTCAGGGGATTTTGTATTTAGCATAGGGTTTGGAAGATGTCTATTACATTCTGGACGTATTGGACGTATTGGGTCGTTAAAACCTCTGGTATTATTATGGGATCTTCCTCTACCTACATAAGCTATTGTATCTGCTTGGTCTGATTCTTGCTCCTCCTCCTCTCTGTTTAGGTCAGTGGGGTCTACCTCTAATCTTTCTTCGTGTATTCGTTCTACTTCTTTGCGGATCTTTCGGTACATAGCTACTATACATAACAGTTTATCATGTCTCCCTTCTGATATATTCTTACCCCAAGTGACAAGTTTTTGCATTTCTTCCGGATTTACCCCTGGCCGGTCTTGATTTCTGATTACACAGTTTATAAGGAAACGTAACAGTTGTCCCTGTACCTCCGCTTTCTGGTACTCCATGGCTCTGCTAATACTTTCAGGACCTCGTCCTGACTGGACAAAGTGATATATATTTTCTAAATGTGTAGCCATTCCTGGTAGCTTCGTTAAATATATTGCAGCTCGTCGAATACGTAATGACGACAGCAGCATTTCGTCCCGTTTACCGGGCACAGGATCATATCTACAATCTACTAGAAGTTCCTTGAGCATGTCGGGGGTTGCTAGTTTGGGCGTACGTTGGTGTGCTAATTCTCTAAGGGAAAATTTATCTCCTCTGGGTGGCGTAGAAAAAATGTCTGTCGTACCTCCTATAGCACCGTCTGGGGTGCTGGACGTGAAAGGATTTGTTGAAGGTGAGACAGCAACCGTCGTTGCGGGAAAAGCGGTAGAAACAGATGTGCTTGTCGGAATGTGTGTCAGGGCTGGTTGTTGTGGAGGTACAGACGGAGAATCTTGGCGATGCACATCATCGGCAAGCGGTCTATGTGGTGCGGTATTAGCATACTCGGGAGCTGCGTCATCTAAATAGGAGGAAAGGAAAACATCTTCTGCGGTTCTAGGATGCCCCTTGGGATGTGCTTTTATCGGAAACAATGGAGGTGGCAAGTCTTTTGGTATTTCCGGAGTAGCCTTAGGTAATCCTTCGGCCAGAAGTGGATACATACCATTCATAAGGGCGTTTCTTTGTCTGTCTACTTGTTCTGATTCTACTCGGGTACCTTCCTCAAGTAATAGATTTTCTCGGGTTTTATTTGAATTCTCTCTACCTTTCTCTTCCTGTCTGAGTGCTTTTTCCGTGCGTCTATATGATTCTTTACGCCATAATTCAATGGCATCTTTCTGTGACTGTCTGGCTTTCTTTTTCCATAATTCTTCTTCTACTCTCATGATGCAATCTGCATCCCAGGTCCCCGCTGCGGGCCATCTCTGACTCTCTGGTAACTCTTTGGTGTAGTCCACCCATAAATCAAGAAATAATACGGCATCTAGGCCATGCTTATGATACATAAAGTACCCTGGAGTGTCCCTAGGTGGGATGGGAACGGCTTCTTCGAGTACTCCTTTTCTAGTTTTGATCTGTCTTAGTTTCGAGAAGAGCGGCATTTTTAGACCTTATTACTGGGACACACTTTATAAAAACACAATAATGAACAGTCATTCACACCACAATATATAGGACGTATTTAAAACATTTAACACTTAACAGTTTTACGAACAATGATAACTAATAGAAAACTAGTTACTGACATTATACTGACACTAGATAATACTTATTTATCTTATTTATATGCAAAACATACTATATATACTGCTAAACAGTACAGATACACTGCTAAAACAGTGCAGACCGGATTTGTGTACCCAAACCCGTCTTTGACCGGCACAGACTATGTGCACGTTAAATGCCTCCCCGGTAATGGTACTCACCGGGTAGCTCGGAACGGAAGGCCTCGGAACGGAACTGAAACTGGACTGGACTGGACTCGGAACTTCGGAACCTGGCGGGTCTCTGTATACCTCGGATCTTGCTCTCTCAGCTAGGCTCTGGTCGGGATACTTCGCACTTCTCACCGCCTCGTCTGGGTGTTGATCGCAGCCTCAGTCGTCCCCGCTTGGCCGGAGGGAGATACAGGAAATCCTGCAGATACGCGTTTTTGTCCGTTCAGCTGTGGCAGGAGACCGGGCCTGCAACGCACCGCCGGCGCGTGAGATGAGAAAGTGTCCCTATTCGGGCGCCAATTTATGTGGTAAATATTTCGTTACCGGTACTATTTTTTATGCGGTAAAGTCTATTAAAAATAACTCAGTAAAATGAGAGGCAGAATCCGTGGTATTAGAGGTTTAAAAGGCTTTATTCCTATACAAAGGAACACAATTCGAATTGTTTGCGTTCTGTTCCATCACCACGAAAGTTCAGGAAGGAAGGGCATATTTTATTGACAGGTAATCATTTTTATAGAAAAGGCATTACAGTAAAACAGATGCAGTAGGCGTATTAATTGATAAGAAAAATAAACTATGCATGCGTAACTAGAATAGGCGTAACTAGACAACGTCATCATACATGATGTCATGAGTGGGTGGATCCATAAGAGAATCCTGCAATGTCAGCAGAAATATTTGGCAGAGATGCGTGCGCAGCCGCATGACGTGTGATTGACGTGCAACTAGAGGGAGAAAGGGACTTGACATTTAGCTCTACATGTGGAGACAGAAGTCTGGGGTTATGTCAACCTAATCCCAAATCATATCTAATATCCTATGTTTAAAGAACTACGTTATCCAAAAAGAGAGGTCTCTTAGGATAGAATCTTATTCTATACTGACTATACTGACTAGTGCGTGTACAAGCGTCTAAGTGTCTACACTAGATGCGAGGGGGTAGGAATATTCCATGGTAACAGGGTTATGAATTACTTGCATGAGGACAGCGAGGCCTGGCCCCTTGCACGGTAGCTGGAGGAATGTTTACCTAAACTGCTAGACAGGAATGCATCGGATGAGGGGCGGAGGAGATAATCTTGAAGGTGAAATACAGTTTTTGGCAGGCGACGGGCTGGATCAGGCACCGTTAGCCGCGCAGGGAGTAAGACAAAGTTCATGGTCACAGATGCAGGCTCAGACTGGAGCGTTCAGAGGCAGAAGACAGGAAAAGGCTTGATGACAGAATTCGGGCCTACTCGCCTGAATCTGTAAAATGTGGAAAGTGAACCATATAAAGTCGGTGGCCTTTCATACTTAGGAAAGGAATATCTGACCCATTCATGGTGGATCTGAAAGAGGACATGTTGACGGTGGACGCACATATATTTGCGTCTTCAAAACTGGAGCAGGAGGGAACATACATGTACGTATAGCATGTACATGGAGCCGTTGGGGTCTACGATAGGGGACATAACTGATCACAAAATTCATATTTCCTCAGAAGGACAGGGATGCGTCGTATTCTTTTAATTATGGCGCATCCCTGCCATTTCCCTGTGACGCAGCATGGCAAGGTGACTTGCTGCCCTGCACAACATTCTCATGAATATGCCCCTTATGGTTTAGAAATAGTACTATTGCTAAACATCTTTCCATTCTCAGGTCTTTTTATGCATTTTAAATTTACACCGTCTTAGGCTTGTTTGACTCGCAGATGATCATATAAGCTCCCTTTAGAATGTTCAGCCCCTCACACTCCTCCAGTCCATGCTGGCATTGAGCTCAATATTTTGAGGCAGAAATAAGAATCGATTGAAATCCACGACTAACTGTGGGGATTCGAAGCATCACTTTTGCATAATAAATGCCAGTCCATTTGTCTTTACTGTGATCTTTTTGTTGGACGGGATTCGATCTGCTTCCTAAAACCAAGCAATGAGTACCAGGGCTATCATTATGATAAAGTCGTTCTGAGTGGTGGCTTGGTGGCGACGTGTGATTGCAGCAGGGTCTGAGCAAGAAAGCAATAGTGAAAGGAAGAGCGGCAGCCGGGGGTAGTTTAAGTGGATAATGTGGGGGTCAGTTACTAAACGGGAGCAATACTGAGACGCCATGTTGGTAGATGAAACTATGAAAGGAACCATCGAACAGGGGCATTGAAAGGAGTGAAGGATGGACTCACGAGTTCCATTATCTCTGAAGGACATTCTGTAAAATTGCATTCATTATGCTGATGAACTGAGAATCTACGCATTTATGATTTAGCTCCCTATGGCAGCCATCAGTGGCTGAATCTACCTCTTTGCTTTCATCGCTACATCAGACTATAACTCGTCAGATGAATATATTCACCCATCAAAAGTACCATCTAATTTATTCACAGAATATTGCGGGAATAAAATAGCAGATTTTTGTGTCAGTTTTAGCAATTGCTCTTTCCGTTCTTGCATCTACTCGGAGAAAGTACTTCCTTTCAGGCTGACGGAGCCAACTTTCTTAAGGTGAGCTATTCCGCGCACATCTGAATTTTTCTGTTAAATACAGAAGTTCAAGGATCTTGATAATAATATAATCATGAATAAAACATAAACACGAGCAAGGAAAATGACATACTCTTTATAAACAATTTGTAAAAGGAGTTGTGCACTGTGATTATGTACTGCAGCAGCAGATGCAATATAATTAGCCGGTAACAGAAAACCTGAATCCTTTCATGCAGCAGCCTGGCAGCCTCTTGTTAATGTCAAGAATAATTTGGGCCGTCTGAATCTGATTGCTGCTCTTTTGCTGCAGGGGTCACAATAAATGAAGCAGAGCCCAGAATAATGTAGGCCTGTGAGTCTCCTGGTAAAATAATGATGAGGACTGCTGCACCAAACTACCTGCTTCAGATATATATTGGAGACTTTCTTATACTCTCTCCCTCCCTTCCTCCCTCCCCCATGTATATAACTATATCTAGATAGAGAGATAGAATATATATATATTCACTGAAAAAACCATAGGTTTCAGGAGTGTTATAGTTAGCTGGACATTTCCCTCGTACAAAACCCTAGAAATTCCCCTGTTATAGTTAGTTCAGCTAACTATAACTCGCGCCCCCGCAATGCACTGCTGATGACGTCACATATTACATCACTCATGACATGGTCAGTGACATCACTGATGACATCACTGATGACATCTCAAATGACATCACTGATGACATCACTGATGACATCATCCATTGAGTATGTGTTTCTGAACAGTTTTATTATGTTTAATATATATAGGGAAAGGCCTGTTGAAAAATAAGTGGGTGTACAAGTATGTGAATGGATGATTTTCTAGGTGCGTAACTGAGTCTATAAGTGAGTCATTAAATGTATCTTACTGCAGACTAGTGACTAAACTGTGTGAATGTCTGTATGTGTCTGTGTGTTGGTTTATAAGTGGCTGCATGGTTTTGTGAATAGCTATATGAGTGTCTTTATGGGTTATTGATTGGTTGTCTGAGTATCTGTATGGGTGCCTGAGTGTTTGTGTGGGTAGGGTGTGTGTGACTCTGTGACTAGATGTGTGAGTGGGTGATTCAGTGGGTGCATGTTTTTAAGAGGGCATCTGTGATGGACTGTATGGTTGGGTGAGTGTATGTATGGGTGTGTTAGTGATTGAATGTATATCTCAGTTGTACATGTGTCAGTAACTACATATGTGAAACGCAGTGTATATGTGTGTAAGAGTATATAACTATCTATATGTGAGAGTGTGTGATTTTGGGAGTGGCTGTATGCGCCATAGTGCAAGGATATCTGTGTCATGTGCTGTTCGTTTTTCTGCAGGAAGACACAGAATGTGTTAGTATTTTTATGAGTAAGTGAACTTGGGTGTTTTTAACTGTATAGGTGAGTAAATTTGATTGTGATTAATTATTTGCATGACTGATTAGATGTGTCAGTACCTCAATGGATGATTGGCGGTGTGTGAGTGTCTATATAGGTGTATAAATGCACAGAGTGACTATAAGTATGAGTGACTGTACAGGTGAGTGAGTGGAGATGTATGTAGACCTAAAAGTCAATGAGTGGGTGAGTAGTTATTGGTATTGGAGTATCTATGGTTGTCAAAATGGCCGTCTGAAATTTTGAGTCGGTGTATCAAAGGTTATATTAGGGTGTGAGAAGATGCACTAATTTATCACATGGATGACGTCATCAGTGATGTCATCAGTGATGTCATTTGAGATGTCATCAGTGATGTCATCAGTGATGTCACTGACCATGTCATGAGTGATGTAATATGTGACGTCATCAGCAGTGAATTGCGGGGGCGCGAGTTATAGTTAGCTGAACTAACTATAACAGGGGAATTTCTAGGGTTTTGTACGAGGGAAATGTCCAGCTAACTATAACACCCCTGAAACCTATGGTTTTTTCAGTGAATTTCTAAGGTTTTTTAAACGCCAATTCCTAACTATAACGTGCCTGAAACCTATGGTTTTTTCAGTGAATTTCAAAGGTTTTTTAAATGCCAATTCCTAACTATAACGTGCATGAAACCTATGGTTTTTTCAGTGAGTTTCAAAGGTTTTTTAAATGCTAATTCCTATCTATAACTTTTCGTTTTCAAAACTTTATTCGATTCAAAGCAAAGGAATCATAAAAGTCAAACAGTTTCATTTACAAACATTATTTCAGAATCAATTTTAAAGAGCATTCTTACAATTATAACACTAAACTGTTAGAGTTCATTAGCTAAAAAATAATCACAAATAAAACCCCAAAGCTATTACTTCCAATCAATTAAATGATTTCATTGGTTCTTCATGCCAGGGCATACATTAAAATGCCGATTAAAACAGATAAAAAAATCAGAAAATCACGATGCAATAATATACAATATAGTTAATCAAAAGTCGGTTTCATGGTGCCAGATTTAGCCGTAACGTTTCCTAATCAGAAGTGACACCCGTATAAAATTTAGCATTGCACAGCAAACACCAGGTGAAGATAGAGATAGTAAATAATCATAGCCCTCTTCATAATGGCATGGTTGCTTTTCTTTAAGGATCGGCTTAATGAACCTGATTCTCGGGTCCTTATAAAGAGGACAGAAAAGAACAATATGCATCGTGCTTTGGGTATCTTTGTCATTATAAGGACAGGGGGGCAGTCTCTCACACCAAGCCCCCTGTTTAGGGAACGCAAAGAGAAAATGCAGGGTGTGTAACCTAAACCTTGTCAGGTAGAATCGCCATTGCACATGGTTTGTAAAGGATAAATAAAACTGGTGCAACAAAGTAGCCTTAGGAGCATAAGGGCTAACCAGGGAGTTCACAAACGGTGATTTCCAATAGGTTGTTTTAATTACAGCTTTGATATTTCCCTGTATGTTTTCGGGGTTGTCAAAAATATCACCCAGGCCTAACTTATGAAACATTTCATTAACATATGATAGCCAGGGGATCTGTTTCATGTTTGCCAATCTTAAACAATCCCGGAGGATATCTCTGGTAAGCTGTAAGTCCTCTGATTGCCATATTTTGCCCCATAACAATAAAGGAGAAAGGCGAATGGTGTCACTCACATAACTTAGACCTATTTCATTGTGAACAAATCTGTTTGAGGAGCCTGATGGAGTAGCCAATACGCGCTTTAAAAATTTATTCTCCATAATCTGTAGTGAGTCAGGGCTTTCGATCCCCCAAACTCCTGCCCCATAAGTAGCCACCGACAAGCATTTAGCTTTATACAAAGTTTTTAAATGTATGACAGGTTTTTGTCCTAGTTTGCCACAGAAACGGAACAAACTCTCTATAGAGCGACTAGCACTTTGGACTCGGGTCTGCATTAGAGGGGCCCAACTTAGTTTGTTGTTAAAAAGGTTACCCAAATAATTAAAGTTTTCAACCTTTTCAATAGTAGAGTTGTTAACTACAAACTTTCTAGTTTTTGTGCCCTTTGGGCCACAGACAATGGCAAAAGATTTGGCAAAGTTTACCTTAAGGTCTAGGTCCAACATGAATTTGTGGAAGGCATCAAGACAGTGCTGCATACTGTTTCCTGTGAGTGTCATAAGTACCGTGTCGTCGGCGTAAGAGAGTATTGGAATGCTCCTGCCGTTGACCTTTGGAAAGTCATGACAGTTATCCAACAGGTATTTTTCCAGGCCATTGGTGTACACAAGAAATAGAAAAGGGGCTAAGATGCATCCTTGTCGAACGCCCTCAGTTGAGAGGATAGACTTAGTTTTCTCTCCCCCTGGCCCAAACCTTATGGCTACGGTGGTTGATTCATGAAGTCTACGGAGCAAGGTGACCAAGGGTTCCTCGAAACCCATGACCTCCATCATTTGCCACAACTTGCTCCGACACACAGTGTCAAATGCACTTGAAAGGTCCATGAAGGCAAGGTGGATGGAGGATTTCCTTGCCTTCATGTATTTGCCTATGATGAGGGCCAGGTTCAGGCACTGTTCTACAGTACCTTTACCTTTCCTGAACCCATATTGGGTGTCCACAATGAGGCCCACCAAATCTGCCCAAGTTTCCAATCTAGCTAAAATGACCCTACCCAGTATCTTACACGATGCATCAATTAGTGAGATCGGGCGATAGCATCGGGGATCTGATCTATCGCCCTTCTTAAAAATTGGCACCACTACTGCCTCCTTCCATGATGCCGGAATACGGCTAATAACGACTGCTCTAAAAACATTTAATAACAAGGGGGCCCAAACCTTAATATTATGTTTAAAAAAGTCCAAAGGCACTAGATCAGGGCCAGGTGCTTTTAATGGTGTGCCTTTCGACAGAGCATCTTCCACTTCCTGTAAAGTGAACGATGCACTCAGGGACAAGGAAGACTGAGAGACCACCAAATCCCTAATGTTTCCTAGTGATGGTTCATTGGGTAAAGTGCCATGTGGATTAAAAATCTTCCCAAAGTGTGATTCCCATGTTTCACATGCAATCTGCATCACAATGTTATCCTTGCCGTTACCTGTAAAAAGGGGGCGATTAACAACTTCCCAAAAGAGCCTGCTGTCCTTCAATTCCGAGGCCTTCTCTAAATCTTCCCAAGCTTGGTTTTTTAAGTCCAGCTTCCTTGTTCTTATGGCATCTTTATATGCCAGTCTAGATGCTCTAACCGCTTCTATGTCCCTGGGTTTTTGTTTTAATGCTGCTTTCAGAGATCTGTGTGTTGCCGAGCATGCAGCATCAAACCATCTAGGACCAAGCATTTTGCTTTTACCATTTTTTGTGAGACGTTCGGCTACATACCCACATAAAGATTCAAAATTCCCTATAACCTTTTCAGGTGTGGTTGTTGTTGTTAAGCATGCCTCGTACTCAGAGCTAAATCTATTTAGGATCTCAGCCTCAAGACCTACCGCGTCTATTTTACCCCATTTAAGTGTAATACCTTTGTTCCTACTATACTTTACAGGTTGCTCCCAAACAGAATGTTTAGGTTTGACGGGACAAAGCAAGGATAAGTTTAGGGGATTGTGGTCACTAGCAGCATTAGCAATTACTTCCAACTTGTCAACATGATGGAGGTGTCCACTAGAGACAATTACAAAATCAATAAAACTCATCATACCTCTACTGCCCTGAAACGTCGGTATTGGAGCAGAATTTGGACCAACCCAGGGTTCCACTATACATAGATCATTTAAAATAATGATGTTGTTTAGAGCGTCCCCCTGGGGTGTATGTTTGAAGTGTAACAAGGGTTGGTCATAGGAGTCACTTAAACCACACGCCTTCGAGTCCCCATGGGTGCATAATGAGCAGTTAAAATCTCCCACCCAGATGACAAATAATAGGGGTTGCTCGAGGCGTGCCCTGGCTATAACCTCCTCCAAATTCAACATTACGCTTGTCTCTTTATTGTCAAAAATATTGTAGTACCAATTAATCAGCAGCAATGGTTCAGGAAAACAAATTGACCAACATTAACACTTGAAACCATGGGGAGTCAACTATCTTAGAAATTACAAGTTTGCATAATTTTAAAGATGTTGCCATCATTAGGCCCCCTTTTGCCCTACCCGCTTGTGAGGGTATCGCAAGGGTATTGAAGGCTTGGAAGCCCTCAATATTCTGAGCGGATCGGCTCCAAGTTTCCTGAAAGCACAGGATGTCATAGTTTCCCACAGAATCTAGCCAAGCCTCGTCCTCCAATCTTGAGGCGAGCCCAGCAATATTCCAGGAAATAAGGCGCATCCTTACCGCACTTTGGTTTTGTCTACCTAATTCAGTTAGTACTTCCGGATTGTGCCTTAAGATGATTGGACTTGATTCGCTTTCTTTAGTATGGCCAGCCTCAGGGACTTGGGGGTTGAATGTACAATCGTCATCAACAGAAACAATTTCCCGTGGGTTATCATCACAGCTTTCACCCTTCTCTCTCTGGCTCGGCTCTCCTGATATCAGGGCATTAGTGTCGCCGGGAGAATTCAATGGTAGTCAGTCTATCTCTTCCATCCCTGCAAGTGCATCAAAACGGTTTCTTAGCGGGATATTACTAGGAAACCGTCCTAGATAGTCTATAACTTATCTCTGAAGATATCATGTTTAATGATTTTGATTGGATTTCTATATTTTTCAAATTCAGTGTGTCATTTCATTAATTACATTTTTTTTCAAATACTTTTTTATTACCATTTTTAAATGTATTTTTTCAGTTAATTCTTTTAAAAATAAAAAAATATTATTTGAACTTAATGGGTTTTTCAAACATATTTTTTTATATTTTTCAAAATATTTTTTTAACTATATGTGCAAAACTTTATTTTATATATTTTTTTCCCATGTTTTTGGATCCGCGCACCCAACGCGAGAGAATCCGTGCACCCAACGCGTTAGGATGCGCGCACCCTGCGCGCATTTCGCCGTTTTTTTTTTTAAAAAGGGGGGCCCCAGGGGGTCCTTCTGGGACCCCCTAAGCACCTCTAGAGGGTCAAAGTATTTCCACTCTGCCCCCTTTATATGTTTTGCACACTTATTCCCCTTGCATCTTCAGCCTCGCTTCTACCGAGGCAGAAAATGGCCGCCAACAGTTCCTGGTTTCGAATGTAGAGAGACACTCGACAGCCGATTAGCATTCAGCGCGCGATCGGGAGGGTGCGCGCTCGGTTCGGGGAGGGTGCGCTTACGGTGCGGGTAGGGTCCGCGGATCCTCCCCGGCAATAGATATCACTAACTTTTTTACCCTAATTTTCTCAGGAACTACTGAACAGATTCACACCATATATGCAAAAGGCACGAGTCCGAACTGAGGACTACCTCTTTGCCAAATTTGGTGTCATTCCGTTCAGCGGTTCGGGCTGTAGCTGCGACAACAGATCCTATGGGAAATTGCATGGGGAAAATGCGTTTTGGGTCCCCCCTTTTTTCTCGGCCCCCGCTTGACGGGTCACAGCAAAACTTTCAGGGTAGGAGCGGAGCGGAGCTAGCCAAAAGTTTGGAAAATTTTGCGAGGATTCGTCAACCGGCGCCAACGTTATTCCAAATAGAATGTTGCAGATTTCCTATGGAAAATAGGTCCTAACTATAACTATCTACTGGCGACCGCCAGTAGATAATGTATATATATATATATATATATATATATATATATATATATATATATATATATATATAAAATTTCTTTTATTGTCTTTCTACTCTATCTCTTCATCTCTCTCTCTTTGTCTATCTGTCTGTGTCTCTCGCTCATGTTTTCTCTGTCTTATTTTTCCTTGCTGGCTTTAGCTGCCTCTTCGTTTTATTTATATGCCTTTGATTTTAATGGCCCTCAAAGAGCTTGATTGGCAGAATATTGCAAATGACAAGCATAACTGGGCCCCCATTTTGATAAGGGCACACTTTTCCTGTTTTCACCATGGCACACCTTAAAATGGGTGGTCTGGGCGCAAGCAGGGCAAGTGTGCCCTATTTGCATCAATGCGCTGCCCTCAGGGCAATTGTGAACTCGTGCTGCCATGTGGGTAGAGCATTCAAGTGAAATACAAACCTGCTGCTTCAAAGCGACTCTCTGTTTCACTGGGCAGGCAGAAACCTGCCTGCACTTTGAGGAAGGATTAGAGAACCCGTTGAAGGCAAGTGCAGTGAGTGACTGCACCCGCCTGCAAGGGGATGTCTGGGGGTCCGTGGGACCTCCTTTCCCTGGTGTTGCACTTTCAATACACCTCCTGACAGCTTCTTTTTATAATACGGCGCAAGCACAGAGGCAAAGCGATTCCCTTATTTGCATTAAGCCACAACCCCATGGAAATAAGGAAATGCCCTCTTGAGATACAGATGGGGCTACATGCGTACCAGCGCTATCAATATTATAGAAGCGGCTGCACAGTGTCTGCAGGCCCCTTCTGTAATACCAAAGTGCCCCGGGGGCATACAAAGTGGGTGCGCATGCCCATTGCGCCCTCAGGGCACTTCCTGCAATACAATCCCTGGTTTGCCTATATTTTAATATATGATATTTATGCAAAGTTGCCAATTGGACATATGAGAAATCAGCAAGGAATATGCGTTCAAGTTTGATACATAGGGATGCATATATCTCATCAAAATGGGGCAATAATGCACAGAGTTTTTTGATGATGAATAAAACAACTGAAAGTCAGGGAATCTGACACTGCCTTCAAATGTAGGCCCTTTAAGTTTTGATTAAGCTATTAGGGGGGTTTTGTTGTTCCATAGGAATATGGTGCATTTACTATCAAATTGTTTAAAAGCAAAACTCTGAATCTTAAAAGGTAGCATTAAAATTACAAAAAGAATGTGGGGAACAATCATCATTTTTATGGTGTTCAATCTTCCTCTCCATGAAAGTGAACGAGGAGACCAAATTGTAATCGATCTTTTAATTTACCTTTAAGACAAATATGAAACTGACTAGTTTTCCTTAGATTAGATGAATATGAGACACCAAGATACATTTTTAACAATTTGTAATAAGTCATTTTCCCAAAAGCTTTGGAAAGAAACGGGTATTTCCTTGATTATTAAAATATTGCCCTGACCCTCTAAAATACCCTTTGAGAAATTACAAGATTCCTCTTCTTTTCCTAATACATTTTCGAAGGAGTATATTTTATTATATGCTTCCCTTTCAACTTATTTATTTTGGTCATCAAATTTACTTGCAATCTCTGTCAATGTCATTGTCAATCTCAGTTTACCAACAGGTTTTCCATAGCTTGATTTGGAATGGTAGTATACTATAAGCTGCTATTATTTCAAGATTATTTCATCAGTCAATCATTATTAGATCTATATCTCCAGATGGGGCATCCATGAGAATATGATATTCAACATGAGTTTGATGTTCAACACTGAAACAGAAGTCAGAATATGTTATGCAAAAATAGTTTTTTTTCTTTACAATGGAGAATTGCATACGCACGTTAAATAATACAACCCTGGGCTCATTACAATGCTTCTACCATGCTCATGTTGTATTTCTAATCACAATGCTAAGTTATTTGACCTTCTTATTGTCATTACATTTAGACAAATAAGTTTGCGTCTGAAAGATTTTTCTAAACAATCCTACCACTATCAGAAATGGTCCGTTTATATATGTTGCAATGCTTGCTAACTTTAGAGATTAACCTATTCCTCCTATTTTTCTTTTCTGTTTGTTCCTTTTTTTAAAAAAAAAAGCTTTTTACCCTTTCTTTTTATATTTTCTCTTCTTGCAATGCCTATACCTCTAAAATGATATATCTTACTATTAGCTCAGAAATTACACTGTTATAATATATATGTTGATAACACTACATGTCTTTTTTTATGTACTTTTGTTTTATTGACTTAACAAAAAGTTATTTAGCTGAAAGAAAATGATTGGCCTGATCAGAATAGCCAGGATATAGAAAATATATATATATATATATAACAATCACTGCACAAACACACCTCAGTCCATATATAGGCATCTGGGAACCACTTTGACCAAATGTGATGATAAACAAAATGCATCCGTTCAATCATTATTGATCAAGTGAAAACAACAAAACAAACAGCTACCCAAAAACAATAAAATATATCCCCACAACCACTCACATTGTCTATTTAATATAAGCATGCACAGTTTATTCTTAAACGCCATGGTGTATGTAGGTGTAATTGGTCACAAGACCCCCAAGTCTCACGCCATTTATGAGACACAACCCAAACATGGCACATCACTGAAGGACATGATAACATTCAAGAATCACAACACATTATTTGTGGTGCCAGAAAAAAATACAAATATAAAATACTTGTAGAGAATCATGGGAAACTATTGAGAGTGTGCATCCCACCTTTCATCAAATTCCCACAAACACATAGGACACAAAAGCTAAAAGTTCCATCATAAGGCACTCATTCACATACAGTACTTGGAGACCAAACAGTACACCATGGCAAAATGGACCCAGAGCCCCAGACCTGCAATCAAGTAGATATTCTACAAATAAGAATGCAACCTGCCATATTGATATCACCACAATACCGACAGAGTACATTTGTCCCCTGTCTGCTCATAACCACACAGACCCCGAACCTACTAGCTGTCATTCCTTCAATTAACCTCCATACAACTTCATAAGTAGAAAAGGGCAAAGTACATTGTAATATAAAGGTGTCATGGCAAGGGATATAACTCAGCACTTGCTATTGTGGCAATATTTGTGGCAAACTGAAAATCTCCGAAGCACAAGCCAGGTAATCACACACACTTGGACAAGAGGGGATTCAGTGACAGTAAACACAATGGAACCCATGTCCGAACCATCATAGCATAATTACCGAGTCACGTTCATGTTATAAAAAACTCCATCACCAGCACACACCCAACCCTCAGTTTCAAATTAACACATTCATCAATTGGTCAATATATACACCTCATAAAAGGTGCCTCCAGTACCCCAAGGTGGCACACGGTCTGCAATGTAAACATTTATAAAGTCATTCCTCCGATTACTGAAAGGCACAGCAATTTCATAATAAAGTTTGATTGTGTGCTGTATCAGAGGTAATTAACAATACCAATACCATCAATACCAATAACAACAATAATATTTGTCATGGCCATGATACACAAATGTCAAGGCAAGTGCCCCTTCACTGTTTGGGCATGATCTGTATAAAAAATGAAGAACGTCTCTGGCACTGGATTGCACAGACACTCCGGCAGTCACAGACTTAATAATGCATGAGTGGCATAGGGGTACAGGCACTCAAGATAACAGCGCTGTTACAGTACATGATAACTACACACACACACAGTAGATCCAACACTTAAAGTCCATTCTCATCGGCTCAAGAAGGTCACTTGCATCGCTGCCACTAAGCATCACCGTGGATGGAGATACTATTATAACTGATCGCAAACACACTAAGTAAATCACAATGCCTTAGAAGAATGAAGAGAAGGTCAAGCTCTTAAGAAACTATTGATGCATAATATGCAAATGGTACTTCTACTGCTAGCAGCAGACAGAAGCCTCCTATGACTATGCCAATGTGGTTTCACAACACACTTGTTGCTTAGGCCTCCCCGCTACATAGCATATGAAGTGGCAACAGGAATGCACCACTATAGTTAAATAAGACACTTCCAAGCCCAATTGCAGCCAGTTGAGACCCCTAGAAGGGATCCGCATATCTCCAGCAACATGATAGAATGGAAAACATCATGGTCAAAGGATTTCTCATGGAACAAAGTGTAGGAATTACAAAGGATACAACCAATCAACATGATAAGTACATGTATATATAGCCTTTATTGACACACAAAAGGGACATGGACTGATGGCAAAGGAAGGATGCCTGCAACCACTCAACACATGCCAGACATCTGACCAAGCAATGTCAAAGGGCTTAATCGATGATGGCTAGGAATATGTGGCATCTGAGATATGCTCAATGGGTGGTGGGTATTGGATGGCCCAGTATTACTACCACCATAGAAGGGCTATTTGTCGGTCGCTATGCAACAGAGAGGCTAATTTTTCAATGCACTCTGTGCCTGTGTGTCTCCACAGCACAGCCTAGTTCATGATGACATTCCAGTGTGTCCAATGATCCATATGTCCACAAAGCCTCTAGTGCATGCAATACTTATGATACAAGAGTAATAACTGCACAACGTATACCATAAACTCATCTTTTTACAGCTGCTTGTTCAAGCAACAGTAACAAAATACCTTCACCTAGTATACCAGACAAAGTTAATCTGTGGGAGAAGAGGGACAGATTATCTCATACCATGGCTATTCTAGCAAGAATGTCATGCACCTTTGTTTGAGTTTTGAAAATGGATTTGAATGATGTCTACAGCTGCCTCATACGTCCACCAACCCACTCCGAACCATTGCACCTAAAGGACAGACGTTCTGGAATGATAGTCATTTCAGAGTCCATGAACTGACCCCTCACCTACCACATCCCTCTCTTTTGGAAGATTTCTTCCTTGTTCAGTGGTCTGTCGGCTTGCTCAGTGTAGATAGTTATGTAATTCATGACCTGCTTCAGACTGTGGTAAATAAAATAAATATTACCGGACTGAATTTCATGCGGAATCTTAAATTAAAGTAAATAGCTCAAAATAACAAGAGGCAGAATCCGTGGTATAAGAGGTTTTCTAATGGGCTTTATTCCATTCAAAATGGCCGACTCGAGTCGCGGCCCTCAGGTTCCGTCACCACGAAGGTTCAGGAAGTGAAGTACAATAATTTATTAACAGACATGTATTTTTATAATAAGTACATTACAATGAAACGAATGTAGAAGGCGTAACATTTGATAAGAAAAGTGACGTGACAGTGACATAATCGAAACTAGGCGTAATAAGGAATAAAAGAAACATGATTGGTTAGAATTATCAGACATAGGTGGATCTATAAGATAATACTTGGCATAGATGCGCGCGCGGCAGCATGACGTGTAATTGACGTGCAACTAGGGGGTGAAGGGGACTTGACATTTAGCTCTACATGTGGAGACGAGAAGTCTGGGGTCAAGTCATCCTAATCCCAAATCATATCTAACATCCTATGTTTAAAGAACTATGTTATCCACAAGGAAGGACTCTCGGACAGAATCTATTCTATACTGACTGTGTGCGTGTACAAGCGTCTAAGTGTCTATATGAGATGCGAGGGGCAGAAAACTTTCCATGGCAACAGGGCTATGAATCATTTGCAGGAGGACGGAAAGGCTGAGTCCTCTGCTTGTGAGCCAAAGGAAATGTTTACCTAAATCACTGGACAGGAATGCATCGGCTGGAGAGCAAAATAGATAATTCGAAGGTGAAATACAACTTCTTGGCAGACAGGCGAAAACTGGCCAAGGCAGGCACCGTTAGCTGCACAGGGAGTAGGACAAAGTTCATGGATACAGATGCGAGCTCAAGCTGAAGCTGTCAGAGACAGAGAGCAGGGAAAGGCTTTGAGGACAGAATCGGGCCTACTCGCCTGAACTGTAAAAATGAAGTAACTTAGCCATATAAAGTCGGTGGCCTTTCATACTTAGGAATCGAATATCCAGCCCATTGATGGCGGATCTGACAGAGAACATGTTGACGGTAGACACACATATGTTTGCGTCTTAGAAACTGGAACTGGAGGGAACATACATGTACTTGTAACATGCATATAGAACCGTTGGGGTCCAAGATAGGGGACATAACTGATCAGGAAAATCCACATTTCCACATTCCCTCCTTGTCCCCTTCTTGCCCTTCACGAGACATCAATCTTCATTAATCCATTGATTTGCTCATGGAGCATCATTTCTTCTTCCTTCTTCTTCCGGTATTTTGAACGAGAACTGTGATATGGAATGCATGATGTGGCACACAGACCACAAATCGCTGGTCCACATTGTAGGCATAAACAACAACTGAAGAGCATAAGAAGGCCAATACCTAGGAAGGATAGAACTCTCCATCCCCAGGCTGATATCACACTCCAAAACCACCCGGACCACGTCCAAGTGCCTGGATTCTCGTGTATCTGGCTTACAATCTTATGAAGGCGTGTTATAGCTTTATATACAGATGGCGAATTTTCTGGTATGAATATACAGCAGCTGGATCCGATGACCCTGCAAGCTCCGCCCCTATCGGCCAGGATGACGTCAAGGACAAGACGATTCTGGAGAACAACAATTCTCATCACTGATTGTTCCTCTGTCAGATTGCCTAGGGCGGCTATAGTCTCGTTTACTACAGCTTCAAGAGTCTTGGTGAGTCTGCGTATCAGCTTACTATTTGATATTGTACCTATATAGGGAAAGATACCTTTATTGAAATCTACATACTTGTCCCATGCTGTCTCAGTATAATCGACAACTGGGAGATCTCTCCGCTCTCTATTGTGTACTAAATGAACATCTCGATAATAATCAGGGGGAGCTAGGAAAACAGGTGGCAAAAGGAATGCTATGTAACAGGTACCATCCCAATCTAGAGGCAGACGCATATATGCCGTCTGGCCACATATAAAGTAAGAATGGCGAGAAGCTCTAAATGAAGATTTACCTTGATCACTATATTCTACTGTAGTAACGCATTGGCTATGGCCCATATGTATGGAACCAACTTTTCTTACACATAATTCACCCTTAACTGGAAATACTGACATAGTGGGCAGAATTAGTTCAACTTCGGATTTGACATTCAGAATCATAAGATTAGGCGTAAAATTACCTAATTTATACACTTCATTTTCTAAATCAGTTCCTGTTCTACTGGGGTGACCCTCCTTATTAGGGTGACAGACTTTGAATAAAACTAGATTCAGATTTCCCCATATCCAATGTTGTTGATAAACTGCTGTGTCTGGGTCTATGGAATTTAATAAACTAAACCATGCTCCACAGGAGCCATTGTGTGTGAACGGATGTGGAAAGAAAGGCAGAACTCCTTTGTTATTCTGATAGGGAGGGAGTCGGCCACACACCCAACAATTGGTCGCATTACTAGTCTGATGGGAATGATGTAACATACTAATGAATGTGTTATTGCGCAGCGCAAGTCTATAAGATAATTCATGTGGCGGTAGGTCACTAAAAGAATGTTCATCAGTTATATTGAAAACACGTTTAGAAACAGGATAATACATATGCAACAATATACTTGCAGTAACTATTAAAAAACTCAAGGAAGACAAAATTAATAAAGTCACAATACAGTGGTTACGCAGTAATTTACAATAAGCATGTCGTTTCATTATGATTCTGGACTCTACATGATTCAGACCTAAGGGGTACATGTCGGGACAGATTCAACCGCTTCACCTTGGAGAGGACTTAAACAATCAAATCGTCCGACAGTTTAGATCTGGACCTGAGTTTCTGTTTATAGAGTTCGGTGCTACTGGCCTCAGCCAAAGGTAGCTTTGAGTCAATGGGGGAAGACACACGGGCAGTACTGTCTGTGTCAGGAGGAAGTCCATGAAATTTTTTGACGTGACTCGAATGAATCCACCCTTTTCGTCCCTCGATCTTCACGGCTGTTCTTGTGGTCAACAGGACCAACTTGGGTGCTTTCCACCTGGGCTCCAATTGACTTTTCCTGTCGAAGTTTCTCACAAAGACAAGATTACCCGGAACAACGTCATGGGGTTTCGCCTCAGTGTTGTCGGGAAAGGCTGCAGCTACCTGTGAACGAGAAGATTGTAGTGCAGACATCAAGGAAGCCAAGTAATCTGTCAGCATATTACAGTCAACATCAGTTATTTTACGTGGTATAGGCGTCCCCCACATATTCGGTGGTCTACCAAAGATCACCTCATACGGGGATAGCCCTGTTCTAGAGTGTGCTACCATTCTCATGTAAAAGAGTGCAACTGGTAATGCTACTATCCAGTCGACACCTTTCTCTCTACATATTTTGGACAGTCTGATTTTCAGTGTCTGGTTATGTCTTTCTACGAGACCTGCTGCTTCGGGGTGTCGGACACAGTGGAATTTCCACTGATATCCCAACAAGAGTGAGACATGTTTCATTAATTCGGATGAGAAAGGCTGACCGTTATCTGAATATACAACACGTGGTAAACCGTACCGTGGGAAGAATTCTCGAACTAACTGCTTGGCAGTAGTCGGGGCAGTGTAATCTGATACGGGATACGCCTCTGTCCAACGGGAGAGAGCGCAGACAACTACGAGGACATATTTGAATCCTCGACAACGTTCCATCTGAATATAATCCATCTGGAGGACTTCAAAAGGATGGTCAGGAGGCTGAAATCCACCCTGCTCTACGGGAACACTCTTTCCTGGATTAAACTGACAACATATCATACAGGTACGAACTTTTTGTTTAGCTGCTGCTCGTAAATGTTTGTTGAACCAAATGTGTTGAATGCTGTCTAGCATAGCCTTCTCTCCTAAATGTGCTGGACTGTGAACTGTAGCTATAATGGCTTGAACCATGGAATCAGGGAGAAACCATACAGATTTCTCCTTCGTCATCCATCCTTGATCTGTCTGGATCCCTCCTAGTTCAGTCCACTTCTTTATTTCTTCTGCTGTGGCATGTGTCTGTATGTCAATTACGTCAAGTGTGGGATCCTTAATTGTCATACACTGTGTTGGTGTCTGAACTATTGGCTTTGTCATGTCTAATGTGCGATTCTGAGCAGTCTGTTTAGCTGTTCTGTCAGCTAAATCATTGCCTTGAGAAATGGTATCAGTAACCTTCGTGTGTGCTTTACATTTCATAATCGATATAGCAGTGGGTAGATGTATTGCGTCTAACAAAGCATGAATGAGGGGCCCGTGCTGAATGTGGGCACCATGGGACGTTAGATAACCTCTCTCTCGCCACAGCACGCCGAAGTCGTGTACAACTCCGAATGCATAACGTGAGTCAGTGTATATATTAACTTTCTTATTTGTGGCTTGAATACAGGCTTGCGTTAGAGCAATAAGTTCTGCTGCTTGGGCTGACAGAGTATCTATACAATGTGTCTCAATAACTTCAGTGTCTGTTGTGACTGCATACGCGGCCACTAAATCTCCTGTACTTGCTCTCATGCATGATCCGTCTACATACAACGTCAGGTCTGGATCTAACAATGGAACGTCTGTCAAGTCTTGTCTAGGTTTCGTCTTTATTTCAATGATTTCAACACAATCATGAGCTAGTGGGTCTGTTCCAATTACAGGTAATAGTGTAGCAGGATTCAATGTATTACACCGTCGGATCTCTATGTGTGGTTGAAACAATGTTAGTTCATAACCGGTAAGTCTTGCTATGGTCAAGTGTTGTGTTTGTGTTCGGTTCACAAGAACCTCTACTGCATGTGGTACTTGAACTGTCAATGGGTGTCCTAATACTATGGCATCGCTTTGTCTGATTGCTAAAGCTGTCGCTGCCACTGATTTCAGACATGCAGGCAAAGCCTGAGCTACGGGATCTAATGTACTGGAAAAATAAGCACATGGCTTGCGTGATCCTGCTTGATCCTGAGTGAGTACTGACAAGGCAGTACCTTCGCGTTCTGTAACAAAGAGTGTAAAAGGTTTGCTATAACATGGTGTTGCTAAAACAGGTGCTTGACATAAAGCTTCCTTTAGGCTTTCAAAAGCTTGTGTATGTTCCTGAGTCCAAGGGAGAACAGTCGATGTGGCTGCCTCCTGTGTGGTTAACTGAATGAGTGGTTTTGCTAGAAATGCGTACTGAGGGATCCACTGCCTACAATATGAAGTGAGGCCTATAAAAGCCCGCACCTCCTTTTGTGTCTGGGGTATTGACATGTTAGCAATTAACTGGATGCGATCTGGTGTAAGCTGCCTTCCCTCCTTGGACAGCGAGTGACCAAGATAAATAACTCGCTGAACACAGAATTGCAGCTTAGAAGGGGACACCTTGTGCCCCTTGTCGGCTAGGAAATGTAAAACTGTCAGAGAAGCTTTTTCACATTCTGGCTCGCTTCTCGCGGTGATCAGCAGATCATCGACATATTGAAGCAGTGCAGTATTGACTGGCATGTGGATACTGTCAAGTTCTCGTTTCAGTGCTTGGCTGTAGATGCTGGGGCTTTCTGTAAATCCTTGGGGAGCGCGTGAGAATTTAAAGCTGCGCCCATTTAAACTGAATCCGAACAAGTATTGGCTTTCCGGATCTATTGGGACGCTGAAAAAGGCATTCTTGAGATCAATTACAGTAAAAAATGTTGCTTCGGAATCAATTGCTGTCAACAATGATGATATATCAGGGACCACAGGGAATTGTGGTACAATACACTTGTTTAGTTCACGCAAATCAATAACCAATCGGTATACTGGCGGAGCAGTAGGATCAGTTCGTTTAAGAATCGGAATTATCGGTGAATTACATACATTGGAGTCTGTTTCTACAACTACTCCCTGGGCAATTAGCTCATCAATGATTTTCAACAAAGCCACTACAGCATCATGCGGTAACTTGTATTGTCGCATTCGTGGTAGTACCACTCCTGCTTTCAATGTAACTCGATAGGGTGTAATGTTCATGCAGCCAACATCCGTAGGGCCTTGTGCCCATAGATGCACTGGTAAAATCTGTAGTCGGGGATCCATGTCTCTAGACACATAGTGACCTTTAAAATCACGCAAAAACAACCTTACTCCTTCCGGAGAACAACATATTATGGCTCCTAGTGCTTTCAGAGTTTTAATTCCTAACAAATTTTCTGGACATGATTTAGTAAGCAATAAATCTGTAGTTCGTGTCAAAGGTCCTATCGTAAGTGGTAGAGGCTGTGATACTTCATTAACAATAGGTTTTCCTGAAAAACCAAGGGAAACATTTTGAGAGCCTGAGAGGGGTGCCCCTGGAACTTCACTACGTTTTATGGTTGTTCGACTTGCCCCTGTATCGAGTAAGAATTTTCTATCTTGACCTAATAATTCACTATGTACATAAGGTCCTTCTTGATCTACCGGAATCTCGATAAGCGGTAAGTCAACTTCCCTCTCTAGGCTGGTTCATGCGTAACGCTGATACTCAGGGTATTCATACTGTGCAGTCTGATACATTTGTTGTGTTGTGGTTTGTGTGGCAGTAGCAGGCAACGGTGGTGCAGCTGGCACAAACTGTATGGGTTGCTGTGAGGCTGGCATAGACTGTTGCTGAACTGGCACGGACTGTCCATGCTGCATAGCTCCTTTTTCATTCTGATCTTGTCTAACTAATCGTGGTCTCTCTTTTGCAATACCTGTAGCTATATTTCGTTTCAGGACTTGACAATCATGTACATAATGGCCTAGTTGTTTACAGTAATTGCAGGTTCCTTTTACAGGAACTGCAGAATCACCCGAATGGGTCACACCCTTTTTGTGACCATCTGCTGGTACTGTCTGAGAAACTAGCATTTTCATTTTTGTATCCTTCATGCGTCTATGCTCGTGTTCTTGTTCATCCCTAATTCTATTGTGATGATACTGTAACATTTGTAGCATTTGCGACGGAGTGTTACTTTGCCAGGTACTCTCGAATTTCAATATTCTATTCTTCACTGGAGGCAATGCATTTTCCACTAATTTTGTCACAAATAGATGTGGATATGAGTCACTACTTGCTTTTATACCACTATTTATACCAAAACATTTTTCAAATCGAGCATAATAATCGCTTGTGTCTTCATCTTGCTTTTGTTTACAGGCTGTGATTGCACCCCAATCTTCCTTCTTTGTAGTTAATAAACGTGGCAGTACCTGTACTAGTAAACCTGGTAATAGTTTAACTTTATCCCCGAGCCCTGAACCTGCAGCTCGGCCTCTTTCTTCCTCTGCTAATGCTGTCCAGTCTATCTTTTGGTCTCCCACTTCCCACTCTTTTTCTTTCAGTTTTTCATATATGCCAGCAGGCAAAAGCACTTTTAATATCGTCATAATATCAGGAAAGGTGTACTCTCCCATCAGTAACATGTCTTTAATTTCTCGGTGGAAACCCGCTGGGTCTTTGTCATGACTAGGTACTACTTTCTTCATTTCTAATAATTCCATTTTTGATATGGGTGTGTAAACAAATACACGGTGAAACTCATTGTCTTCGCCTTTTATTGGGTGCACTTCCCGTAAAGGATTTTGTCTATCCATGTAGTACGGTGCTCTTTCTCTGGGGGGCAAGGAGAGAGAATCTGGATTTACAAAAAGGACGTACTGCTTACGTGACACTAATATCTCTTTAATTAGCTTGTTACTAGAACCTCTCCATCTGTTCGTGAGTAGTTCCGTTAATATATCAGGTAAAGGACCAGGGTCAGCATGTTGGCTCTTATATAATATGAGGAGTTGCTGAATCATATAGATTCCAGCTAAACGTTGTTCATCTGTACTGAGGTTGAGAAACGTGTGTGCTACGGTCTCATCACCGTATTTTTCAGGACTAACAATCCAGTGAACGGCTGATCTGGCTAATTCTTGCTCATCCATGGAATCGAGGAGGTGGTAACCTCTTCGTTCTCGTAGTATTTTATCTGCGGCTTGAAACGAATGTTCAGGAGACTTCAGATTTATTACAGGCGTCGGATACGTTCTGCTATTATTTGGACATACAGAGTGTATTGGATCAGGAAAACATCTAGTATTTTCACAAGATCTTCCTCTGCCTACATAGGCTATGGTCTCTGACTGTCTTGCAGAGTTCCCTGATTCGGACACTTCATCTTGCTCAAACTCGTCTGTTCCCAATCTCTCTTCATGAATACGCTCTATTTCTTTACGTATTTTTCGGCACATGGCTATTATACAATTTTGCTTATCGTGTCTCCCTTCTGATATATTCTGACTCCATCTTGTAAGAATAAGCATTGCATTCGGGTCTACCCCCGGACGATCTTGATTTCTGATTACACAGTTTATGAGGAAACGTAACAGTTCCCCCTGTATCTCTACTTTCTGGAATTCCATAGCTCTGTTAATACATCCTGGATCTCGTCCTGTTTGAACAAAATGATATATGTTATCTAGATGCGTAGCCATCCCTGGTAACCTTGCTAAATACTCTGCGGCTCGTCTGATACGTAATGATGCCAGGACCATTTCGTCCTCTTTACCAACCACCGGGTCATATCTACAATTTACAAGGAGTTCCTTAAGCGTACGTTCATTTACGAACTTAGGCGTACGTGAATGTGCTGACTCTTGAAAAACAAGTTTATTTATTCTAGGTGGTGTGAAAGTACTGCTAGCACCTCCCGTGGCCCCATCTGGGGCGTCGGGTGTGAATGGATTCGTTGAACGTGACACAGCAACTATGGGTGTCGATACCCCTGTAGAGTCGACTGCGGAGACAGATGCGGAAACAGATGTGCTTGCCGAAGCTTGTATCGGGACTTGCTGTTGCACGGGGACAGATACCTGATCCTGACGTTGAACCCCTCCGCCAGACGGTCTATGTGGTGTGGCGTTAGCATACTCGGGGGCTGCATCGTCTAGATATGAGGAAAGAAAAACATCTTCTGCGGTTCTGGGATGCCCCTTTGGATGTACCTTAATTGGAAATAATGGGGGTGGCAAGTCTTTTGGCACCTCCGTAACAGCCTTAGGTAGTCCTTCGGCTAGAAGGGGATACATACCATTCATAAGAGCATTTCTTTGTCTATTTACTTGTTCTGATTTCACTCGGATACCTTCCTCAATTAATAGATTTTCTTGAACTTTATTTGAACTTTCTTTACTCCTCTCTTCTTGTCTACGTGCTTTTTCTGTTCGTCTATGAGATTCTTTACGCCATAACTCAACAGCGTCTTTCTGTGACTGTCTGACCTTTCTTTTCCATAACTCTTCCTCCACTTTCATGATGCACTCTGCATCCCAGGTTCCCGCTATGGGCCACCTTTGACTTTCCGGTAATCCTTTGGTATAATCTACCCATAGATCAAGAAACAATATGGCATCTAAGCCATGTTTATGGTACATGAAATGTCCTGGAGTGTCTCTAGGAGGAATAGGAACTGCTTCTTCAAGCACCCCTTTTCTGGTGGTAATCTGTCTTAACTTCGAGAAGAGCGGCATATTGACAACTGACCTGATACTTACTCTTGAACTTACTTAATACGAGAAACACAATAATGAACAGTGAACAATGAACAGTCATTCATACCACAATATGCAAGACATTTTCTGAATACTTTAAACATTAAACATTAAACATTATAACAATGATCGACAATGATGACAGTCTGCTTAACTAATCACCACGCTGAATTCTTGACAATAACTGAATACTTCGGAATACTTGATATACTGCTAAACAGTACATATACACTGCTAAACAGTGCAGACCGGATTTGTGTACCCAAATCCGTCTTGACCGGCACAACCTATGTGCGCGTCAACACGCCTCCCCGGCGATGGTACTCACCGAGTAGCTCCTTGAAACGGAAGGCCTCAGAGAATGGACAGGACTCGATAACTGCGGACATCGGACCCTCTGCACGTCGGGATTTCGGAAAACCTGGTGGGCCTCTGTATACCTCGGATCTTGCTCTCTCAGCTAGGCTCTGGTCGGGATACTTCGCACTTCTCACCGCCTCGTCTGGGTTGATCGCAGCCTCAGTCGCCCCCGCTTGACCGGAGGGAGCTTACAGGAAATCCTGCTGGTACGCGTTTATGGTCCGTCCAGCTGTGGCAGGAGACCGGGCCTGCAACGCACCGCCGGCGCGTGAGATGAGAAAGTGTCCCTGTTCGGGCGCCATTATGTGGTAAATAAAATAAATATTACCGGACTGAATTTCATGCGGAATCTTAAATTAAAGTAAATAGCTCAAAATAACAAGAGGCAGAATCCGTGGTATAAGAGGTTTTCTAATGGGCTTTATTCCATTCAAAATGGCCGACTCGAGTCGCGGCCCTCAGGTTCCGTCACCACGAAGGTTCAGGAAGTGAAGTACAATAATTTATTAACAGACATGTATTTTTATAATAAGTACATTACAATGAAACGAATGTAGAAGGCGTAACATTTGATAAGAAAAGTGACGTGACAGTGACATAATCGAAACTAGGCGTAATAAGGAATAAAAGAAACATGATTGGTTAGAATTATCAGACATAGGTGGATCTATAAGATAATACTTGGCATAGATGCGCGCGCGGCAGCATGACGTGTAATTGACGTGCAACTAGGGGGTGAAGGGGACTTGACATTTAGCTCTACATGTGGAGACGAGAAGTCTGGGGTCAAGTCATCCTAATCCCAAATCATATCTAACATCCTATGTTTAAAGAACTATGTTATCCACAAGGAAGGACTCTCGGACAGAATCTATTCTATACTGACTGTGTGCGTGTACAAGCGTCTAAGTGTCTATATGAGATGCGAGGGGCAGAAAACTTTCCATGGCAACAGGGCTATGAATCATTTGCAGGAGGACGGAAAGGCTGAGTCCTCTGCTTGTGAGCCAAAGGAAATGTTTACCTAAATCACTGGACAGGAATGCATCGGCTGGAGAGCAAAATAGATAATTCGAAGGTGAAATACAACTTCTTGGCAGACAGGCGAAAACTGGCCAAGGCAGGCACCGTTAGCTGCACAGGGAGTAGGACAAAGTTCATGGATACAGATGCGAGCTCAAGCTGAAGCTGTCAGAGACAGAGAGCAGGGAAAGGCTTTGAGGACAGAATCGGGCCTACTCGCCTGAACTGTAAAAATGAAGTAACTTAGCCATATAAAGTCGGTGGCCTTTCATACTTAGGAATCGAATATCCAGCCCATTGATGGCGGATCTGACAGAGAACATGTTGACGGTAGACACACATATGTTTGCGTCTTAGAAACTGGAACTGGAGGGAACATACATGTACTTGTAACATGCATATAGAACCGTTGGGGTCCAAGATAGGGGACATAACTGATCAGGAAAATCCACATTTCCACAAGACAACAGAGCTACCTCTCACCTGTTCTAGTTAGGAGATTTTAGAAATGGGGCTCTCTAGTTGGCAGTGGTAGGTACCTTTGTCCAAATAGGGACCCTTGCTTCTAATCAGGGTAAGGGGGATACACACTCTAGATAACCCCTGGTCACCCCCTTGGTAGCTTGGCACGAGCAGACAGGCTTATCCCAAAGGCAATGTGTAAAGTTTTTGTACCAACACTCATAGTAGCTCAGTGAAAACACCACAAATGGACACCACACCAGTTTAGAAAAATAAAATATCTTTAGCTAAACTAAACAAAACCAAAACGACAAAAATGCAACATACACAGTTAAAAATATGACTTTTAAAAAGGTTTCGAGAACTTGTACCATGGAAAACTATGGATGAGTGACTTTTCACCAGGATACCTGTAGTTGCGTCAAAGTTCATCAAGCCAAACAACCACAGCATCAGAAAACAAAGAGATGCGCCACTGCTGAGACCCTGAGGAGGCGATGCAACAGTCTCGCTGCACGCACAGGAAGGGTTGCGTCGATTTCAGTCTGTATGGGGAGTGATGAGTCGATTCTTCGTGCCGGTTCAGGTCCGCAGGTGATGCGTCGGGAAAGCGTGTCGCACAGGTACGATGCGTGGATCTTGGAGATGCGTCGGTGATCGATGCGGTGGTGTTGCGCGGAGCTGCGTTTGTCCTTTTCGGCCGCGATCCCCCGATGCATCGATTCTTGACGCAATGACAGGAGCTGCAACGGTTTTCCCAGTGGCTTGGCGATGCGTGGAAACTATTCTCGTGCCGCAAAGATGCGTCGGAAAAACCGCTGCAGGAAGAGCGATGTGTCGGTTTCTGTAGTTCTTTGAGTCTCTTCTCTCTTCCAGCTTCCACACAGCAGCAGCAGTCTGCAGAGACCCAAAACTGGCACAGGCACCTCAAGGCAGGTCAGAACTCACAACAGCAGAGTTCAGGGGAGCTGGGGGTGAAGTCTTTGTGTCCCTGAGACTTCTTCACAGGAGGCCAGCTTACTTCAGCCCTTGGAGATCTCCTTCAAGCAGGGGACACATCACACAGCAAAGTCCTTCTCCTTTTCTTTGCAGAAACAGCAACTGCAGGCCAACCCCAGACACACAGCAAGGCCAGTACTCCTCCTTCGTCTCTCCAGCTCTTCTCCTTGGCAAAGGTTCCTCTTAAATTCCAGGAATGATCTAAAGTTCAGGGGTTTTAGGTCTAATACTTATACCCAAAAATGTCTTTGTTCTCCTTGTGCAAGGGGCTCTAAGCCCAGCTCAAACCAGTTCTGGGGGCACTCTGGCAGTGCACTACAACATCCTTTGTTAGGTTGGGCATTGGTCCCAGACACAACACAGGGGGCGGAGCCAGCATTGTGGAAGGCAGGCACGGCCCTATTCTGGTACAGGTGCTACTCCTCAACCACTACAAATGCAGATCAGGCCTATGCAGCCTAGTGCTGACTAATCCAGGCTCCTGGAGCCAGTCCAGCTCCCCAGCTCCCGTCACTCCAAAGCTAGACCATCAGTCCACAAACAGGCAGAGGCACACAGGAAGGCTGAACAAGAAAATATCCACTTTCTAAAAGTGGTATTTTCAAACACTCAATTTAAAAATCCATCTACTAAAAGTTGTGTTATTAAATTCTGAGTTCAGGGGTACTAAAGTCAATTTTTTCATTGTATCCCTATGGGAAGATATACTTGTAAAATGTTACAAAGCATTCCCCATTCTATTCTATGGGGCAAGATAGCCTTTCAACAGTGAAAAACGAAATTGTCAGTATTTCACTATCAGGGCATGTTACACACACCACTACATGTCCTATCATTCACATACACTGCACCCTCCCCAGGGGGGTCCCTTGGGCCTACCATAGGGGTACCCTATATGTAAGAAAAGGGAAGGTTAGGGACTGGCATGTGGGTGCACTTGCCAAGTCCACATGGCTGTTAACAAACTGTTCGCAGGCACCGCAATGGCAGGCCTCAGACATCTTTTCAGGGCTACTCATGTGGGTGGCACAATCAGTGCTGCAAGCCCACTAGTAGCATTTGATTTATCAGCCCTGGCACACTCAGTGCACTTTACTAGGGACCTACTGGTAAAACAAATATGCCAATCAGGGAGAACCAATCACAATATCAATCTACACATGGAGCATATGCACTTTAGCGTTGATCAGCAGTGGTAAAGTGCCCAGAGTCCTATAGCCAACAACAACAGGTCAGGAAAAAATAGGAGGAAGACGCAAAACGTTTTGCGATAACCTTGCAAAAAGGGCCATTTCCAACAGTAGAGATGCTCTGCAGCTTTTCCAACTGTGCTCTCGCTAGTCAGATTCTCTGTCTGTCCAACTGTGTGTTCTATTTTTTTTAAATTAACATTTATAAAGCTCTACTGTTCCCCGAAGGTGTCCTGGCACTAGTTGAAGTCCTCCTACAAAAGCGTAAAAAAAGAGAGCCACAGGTAAACATTAAAAAGCCACGTTTTTAGGGCCTTCCTGAATGCCAGTAGATTTGTCATACTTCTGAGATAGAACGGCAGACCGATCCATGCCTTAGCTGCACAGACCACAAAACGTTTGCCACCCCAACTAGCTTTTTTTAAATGAGGGTACTGTCACAAGTTTGGCTTCTGAAGAACGGAGTGATGTCTTTGGTACATGCCACTGAAATTGCCGCTTCAGGTGGTCCGGACCAACACCTTGAAGGGCTTTGTAAACCATGCATAGTGGTTTAAAATGTACTCGCTTCTTGACAGATAGCTAATGGAGATTTCTAATCTCCCCAGAGACTGAGGCAAATTTAGGTGTGCCAGTGAGCAGTCTGGCAGCTGCGTTCTGTAGGAGTGAGAGTCTGTGCATAAACCTTTCCTGAATGTTGAGATAGAGGCTATTACACTAGTCTAGATTAGACATGGTTAGTGCTGACTATCCTTTGGCAGGAATGGCATTATTTTCTTATTGGATCTAAAGGCAAATAATGTGGCTGAAGCGACTGCATTCACTTGGTCCCTAAAGTTGAGTTTATCATATATCCAAACTCCCAGATTTTTCTGGGAATAGGTAGAGGACCAAGCGTATCAGGCCACCATCCTGGGGTCCAGAAATTAGGGTTGTTCCCAAACAAAATAACTTCCGTTTTACCGGAGTTGAGTTTGAGACAGTTTTGGGCCATCCAATTTGCCAGAGCTGCCATGCAGTCATTGAGCCGAGTTGCTGTCCCAATTCCTTCCCTGGCAGCAGCAACACCACAATTTGAGTGTTGTCAACATACGACGTCAAGCCAAAGCCGAATGATTCAATCAGAGGAGACAAGGACGACACATAAGCATTGAAAAGCGTAGGGCGCATAGATGACACCTGTGGGACTCCACATGGCAGTGAAAAAGGTTTGGCACAAAATTCACCGAGTGAAACGATTTTCACTCTGTTTGAGAGAAAGGATAGAAGCAGTTTCCAGGCTTTACCCTGGACTCCACTCTCTCGCAGCCGGACCATCAACATATCGTGATGGACCGTATCAAAGGTCGCGGAGAGGTCAAGCATAATCATCGCGGCTTTGTCTCCCTGATCTAAGACTGCCCTAATCTCTTCCGTGGATTTTAAAAGAGCAGACACCGTGCTGTGCCCCTCTCTAAACCCATATTGAGAGGGGTCCAGGACTTGAGCTTTTTGTAGGAATGAACTAAGTTGTACATTCATGTTTTTCTCTACAAGTTTAGCTGGAAGCGGGAGTCATGAAATAGGTCTAAAGCTGTTTGGATCCTTAGGGTCCTGACTCGGCTTCTTAAGCAGGGGCAAAATTGATGCACTTTTCCAAGCTTTAGGAAAATAACCTTCAGCAAACATTGCATTCACGAGAGAGGTCAGTGATAAGGAAATAGGTTCTAGGGCCAATTTTAATATCGACACTGGGCATGGCTCGTAAGGGGAACCAGATTTAGCTGTCATTAAAAGCTTAAGTGTGTCCATGGAGGACAATGGTGCAAATTCATCAAAAGTAGAAAAAGGGCTTATAACTGAGTTATGACCTACTATTTGGTCCATTTTCCTGTGAAATGTTGAATCTGTAAACGTGGAATAAATAGCCTCAACTTTATCAAAGAAAAATTTGGCTATTTCCTCACATAGCTCCTGATTAACCGGAATCGAAGGAGAACATGGGTGCGCCAGGTTAGCTACTGTTTTAAACAGTTCTTTAGCCGAGTTTTTAGCGGAGTTAATTTGCTTAGCAAAAAACTCTTATTTTGTCTTTAAGAGTAACTGTTTGTATAGCTTAAAACTTTGTTTATACTCATTCTTTTCCCGTTCGCTATACTCCTTCCTTTAATTCCTCTCCAGACGTTTGCAAATCAATTTTTGGCCTTTAAGTTCATGGGAGTACCACGGAGCGTAGGGTTGTGCCCTATTGGAAAAGAGGACTTTCTTTTGGGCTAGCTTATTCTGAACTGCCTTAAGCCAGTAAGTATACAGAGTAGTGGTCTCATCTAGGTCTGTGGGTAGTATGTAAGACATAGATGACAACAGTTCATTTAATTCCTCAGCTTCCACCTTGTTCCATGCTCTAAACTTCCTGTTTTTTGGCTGGTTTCCTAGCAGCGTGGTGATCAGACATGGCTAGCTCAAATAGAACTGAATTATGGTCTGACCAAACTGAGGGAATTAGGCCTGTAAACAGCAGCTGTGAATTGTTGGAAAAAATACCATCCAACATATGTCCTGCTGAGTGGGTAGCACCAATGACATGCTGCTTTAGATCAGCATTAATTATTCAGTCTATCAGATTTGCCGTATCTGGATCTGAATACACTTCCAAATGAAAGTTAAAATCTCCCAATATAGTATATGAGCTGGCACAAGGCCCATTTTCTAATAAACTTCCAAATGATGTTCAAAAAAGGCTTCTAGGGCCGGGCTGCCTGTAGAGGAGAGTACCCCTAAAGGTGTAATGGTGGGAGAGATAGAGGCAAAATTCCAGTGCTTCGCACTCTGCATTTGAGGCTACATTAAAGGACAAAGTTATTCAGTTGTGATGGATAACCGCTAAACCCCCTCCTTTCCTATTTGCCTTTTCAAAGTATAACAGGAGTAACCAGGGAGTGTGGCCTTAGCCAAATCTGGACCCGAGGCTTCATCTGTCCATGTTTCGGTAAAAAACGCCACGTTTATTTTTCCATCCTTAAAAAGAGTAGCACACTCAACACTATGTTTCCCCAATGATCTTAGGTTTAGCAAAATACACTTAAACCCATGCTTATGTAAGCGGCCTTCACTGTCCTTACCGAGTTTTTTGCGAGGTTCGATCGAACTGAATACTAATTCTGGTAGCTTCGTATTACAGCATGGGCATGTCATTTGGACGTGTGGAGGGCTACTGCTGGGATGAAATACATAAGCACCTAGAGTCTCTGCCGATAACGTTCAAACTGTGCAGAGCATTAACTGAGTATTGTATTAGTTTAGGCTTACCTGCTCCTAAACGGGAGGGGTGATGGTGCTGTGCGCTGGCCGTGCATGGACGGGTGCAGATGGGCTTGCCTTTGGCACACACACGGTGCGCCCACTGCACGCTCGCACCAGCCTCTCCACTTTTATAGTCAGGGGCGAAAAGACTAGCCCACTGACCAAACTTTCTCCCAAAATGGCGGTCCCGCTGAGCATAATGCGGACCCCGGGAATGAGAATGCAAAAACTAACTGTGCAATAAAATTTCTATTTCATCAAAATTAAAAGCATGTGAAAATAGCAAATATAATAGACAGTTTAGCGAAAATTTAAGAGGGTCACTCCCGGCTCAAACCTCAGGAGCACTTCACCGAGCGCGCTTGCGCCAGCCTCTCCACTTATATAGTCAGGGGCGAAAAAGCTCATGACACAGCCTCACCGTCTGTCTGTCACTCTTCATCCATCTATCAATCCCTGGAAGCCTTGGACTTAAAGTCTCAAAAGATAGGGATCCAGGGAACAGGAGGTCTTAGGGAAAGACTACCTCAGAGACAACTGTGGTGGAATAAGTGAACCTCAGAGATGAATCTTGATTGACAGGTATAAAACACAAAGGCAGCGAAACATGGTAGAGGAGACAAACGAACATGTCAAAATTCAGAACTGAGTTACGTTGGGGCAGGAAATATCAGAAAAACATCACAGTGACGATGCACCCCCAAAAACAGTGCAAGGTGTAAACAGGTCTGCTCCAACTATATGGAGACAGGGACACAAGAAATCATGGGGTCATCTGTTCATTAGAACCTAATTCAGAAATGATACCACCACATAATAAAAAGATCAACAAACATTGCACTATGAAGTTTTCGGCGCACAATATCTAGGTCATTCAGAAGGGCACAAGATCTATTGTGCCTACATGACAACACTGTCACAACTGACACAGGTTAGCTGGAAACCCTCAAGAGCAAACCTCTACTGTGAAACTTCAATAAGAGACATTCATGAAGTTGAGTTCACAAGACCCATCCTCCCTTATGGATCACTTCTATGAGAATATCCAGTCTCATCAAGCGACCTAACCCATAACAATGTGCATTGGTAAAGAGGTCCCCTAGAGGAGAACCTCTTTTGAATGAACCACAACTGCAGGCTGGAGCATGTAGCTCCGAGGCCAAGAAATTAGCGAATGGAGCGCTAGCCAAATAGCAAATAATACACTTCAATAATCTTTTCAACCTGATTGTAATGGAGGCAGCCTTCAGCAGGCTAATATGGATAGAGGAAAAAAGTGACAGCGTAGGAAGTGGAGACACATAGAGTCACAGGAATGGACTGGGAAAAGAAGACAGTGATAGTGAGAAGATGGGAAAACAATTTTGCTGGGAGTTAGGGCAACAAAAGGAATAATACAAGGCATATAGTGTAACAGGGATCAGTGGCGTCACTATGGGGGTGCAGGGGGTGCGGACCGCACCGGGTGACACCCTCACATGGGGTGACACCAACAGGGCCGGTGTGTGCAGAGCAACGTAACCTTTCAGACGGAGGGGGTGCCTGTGCGTAGTGCGCACTGTCTCCTCCTCTGCCGCGTCTGCGCGCCTCTCTAGGCGGCTGATGTCATTCCTGCATGCGCATTGGGCCCTAAAAGTGCACATGACTGGCCTGCAGCAGCATCGCGAGTGACGAGGAGCAGAGGCACTGTCTTGACCACCGATTTCTGGGCCGCCATAATTTAATTTTATTCCTAGGCTAGCCCACTGGCCACCGACGTAGCCCCCCCTGTCTGCCACCAACACAGCAGGTGAGTTTCTCCGGCACCAATTGATTAATGATCATGGGTGGTTGTCAAGCGGTTATGCTGCTTGTGCTGTGTTGTTGTGAGTGAGTGACTTGTGACTTCTTGAGCAGGGCGCAGGGCGGAGGCAGGGCGGAGGCAGTGCGGAGCGAGGTGGCCTGCCTCTGATCACTGATGACGTCTTCTACGAATTGTGGGCCCATCTTTTGAGCTGTCGGGTGGCCTGCGAAGACTACTTTCAGGGACAGCAGATCTGTGTACATGCTGAGGCCTCTCGCCCGCTAGCGCGGCAGTTCTTCTTGACTCTTACTGAAAACAGTGACTGCAAGACGGGGTTCTCCCTCTCTTTCCTCTCCTTTCTTTTATATGCTCCCCTGTGAAATGGATCCAAAAAAGAAAATCACTTTTGCTGGAAATCAATGTCGGATTTTCCTGGCATTCAATTCCAAAGTGCAGCATCGGGAATAAAAGTTTAAAAATATGAAAAATAAATAACTAAATAAAGTAAGACAGAGTGGTAGCAAACTGGCCAGATTGATTTTATTCACACCCAAACACATTAGCGCCACTTTTACAGAGTTTGCCAGTGAAGTGCTATTTTTGTTGTCTTGACTTTGTTTTCCCTGGGCTTGGAACTAGAGCACCAATCCTGGAGGTCCGCAATGTGAGGATTGAAAAACAAAATTTGTACTGCTGCTCTGCATCTAGGGATGTTGTCTTTTTTTACCATACTGCGTCCGTTTTGTAGGGATATAAGCAATGGCCATTGAAATGGTTCCATTCAGGGCCCTGTAGTCATGTCATTTCAGGCAAAAGCACTCACTGATTTCTGAACAGTGAGTGTAAAAGCGTTAAGTTAACTATGTTGTTCCTGCTTATATTTCACATGGTTTGCAATATTTTGCATTCCCCATGATTGTTTGCTTTTTCCAGGATGCTGTCACTTTTTTTTTGTAGGCCACATATTGCTCTTCCCTAGTGCGTAATTTAAATTGAGCCGCATCCAGCTGTTTATAGCTGGCAACAATTGGGTTGTAGTTGAAGGCAGTCTGAGTTTTTCTCAGTGGGGCAGTATGGTGTTCAGTGCACTATGGCCAGAGCTGGTGAATTTGGAACTGGGGAACCAGGTTCAGCCTTAATAACCAGTCTGCCAGACCCCTCTCCTGAGAGAGCACTATCTCATGCTAGATCTTAGAAGGCTTCGCAAAACATTAGAAGCCCCGGTGTCGTAGCACCAGCAGGTGGACCCTAGCATGACAAGTGTAGGTTAACCTTCAAGGCTTGTCTACCACTATTCATACTGAAGTTCACCTCCAGTCTTGCGGGCAGGCCTATGAAGCACCACACCCTAGAACAACAGTGACCCTGTCACTGAGATCACAGGACCCTTGAGAAGGGCCAGCTCTCGGGTGATGCAACCGGTGTGACCGCACCAGGTGCTGACTTTAGGTGGAGGCATCATTTTTGCAAGTATATTATGGTTTTAAAAGCGCTTGCTGCCTCCTTCCTTCCACCAGCAATTTTCAGTAACAATAAAAATGCCATGATGACTCTGGTGATTAATGTTCTTCCTAGAGAGAGATCGGAATTAACATAATTTGGTCCTGCATCAGCGCATGAAAATTCAGCAAAATTATTTGAAATTGTGCATAATAATGTGAAATGCAAAACTGGCATATGGTGCTATACTTTAGTAAGAAATTCACACTTGTGTCCGCTTCGAATGTGAAAAATGCATTTTGCGCTTAAAAAAGTACAAAAAAACACAAAAGCACCTCAAACAACAGCCGTTCGCTCTGTCATTCGCGTTGTTTCTGTGCAATGGGCATTCTCTGTAATTTTTTATGTCGAACAGTGCGTTATTACATGATGTGTCATAATAGGGTACGACTGAATGATGACCAGTCCACCTCTACGGAGAGCCTTCCACTGCACTGGAGCACTGGAGCACTTCTCACACGTTTTTATTAACTTTTGATTTGCTTCACCTAAAGACAGAATTTTATTTTTGCTAAAATCTACAGGGTATGCAGCAGGGCCACATTACAAGAGGCTTGCAATAATGCCATGATTCCCAACTGTGGTTAATAAAGCAGAAATAATCATTCTACTGAATTCTATATTTTCATTTGCAGTGCCTGTCTTTATTATTAAACTGTTGTACTGTATAATTTAACATGTTTGTTAATGATGCTTATAAAGAAAATGCAATAATGAGCATGTTTGCTCAGCGGGTGATAGCCAATCCCGGCTTCCGTCTTTTACAGGCTTATTACCATCGATAAAATAGGCGACAAGTATGAAAACAAAAAAAATTAACAGCGGCACAGGGCGGCTCACTCATTTGCACGAACCACTCATACTAGAGGTGACACTGACATCCTATATTTGACAGGACCCGCCGTTTCATCAGCCCACGCCCACTACACGTGCTTAAAAACACTGTTTTTTTAATAATAATAGTTCAAGGATATATTATATCAATCATGCCACATGGAATACATACATCAAAGAGGTCGAGTGGATGCCAGCAAAGAAAAGCAAAAAAAGAAAAAAATGAATCACTCTCAACACTACGTGGATCCATGCTTCAATATGTCAAGAGACCAGATGATGGCCAGGGTAAGGGTTCATCAAAAGACACAGTTCCTCGGCCACCAATTGATAACGCTGATCCTGATGCTAGTATGCATTCTGCAGAAGAGGAAGGAGTTGAAATAGAAAAAAATGAAGCAGAAAAACAAGGAAAGGAAATGGAAATTCAAATGGATGAATTTGAATCAGAAGAGAGTACTGAAAGTGACTCTAACCATGATACTGTAAATGAGATGATGAATGAGGTTAAGGGGGAAAATTGGAATATTTTAGATGATGCTTCTTTTTCGAATATACCAGTTCCAGATCATTTGTGGGTTGTAATCATCAAAAGAGGAAGTGCTTCTTTCCAGAACAAAGATGGCCCTTTCAGAATTGCGACAAGGCAAGATCCAAATGCAAAAGGAGATGTTTGTCAGCTATCAAAAGAGTGGTTTTACAAGGTGATGCCAAATGGCAAGAAGGTGTTGCAATCATGGATGGTTTACTCACTCGTCAGTGAGAAATTATATTGTTTTTGCTGCCGACTCTTTGCCGCTAATCATGCTACAGACACCTCATCCAAATTTGTGACTGGTTTTCAGATGTGGTGGAAACTGAGCCCGAAAGTTCATAATCATGAGATATCCGAAGAGCACTTACATTGCCTTGAAAAATGGAAAACATTGGCAGCAGGAATTTGACTGCACAAAACAATTGATGCCAAAAGTATTGCTTTGATGGACGTAGAGAAGAAAAAGTGGAGAGACATCTTGCACAGGTGGCTCGATATCACATTGTTTCTTGCCAAGCAGAATCTGGCATTCCGGGGCCACAGTGAAGATGAATCTTCAATGAATAAAGGAAACTTTCTTGAAATGGTTGAGATGCTTTCTAAATATGACCCAGTGCTGAAAGAGCACCTAATGAGATTAAAGTGAAGCACATGTAAACTCAAAGCATCAGTATGTTATCTTGCACCAAAAACTCAGAATGAATTTATACATGTCCTAGCAAATCATGTGAAGGAGAAGCTTGTCATGGATATAAAATCTGCCAGGTATTTTGGGATCATGTTCGATAGCACACCTGACACATCACACACTGACCAAATGTCCGAAGTGATCAGATATGTGAAAATCCAAAATAGGAAAGTTGAAGTAAGAGAAGTGCTTCTGGGATTTTTCCCTTTAAAGGGGAAAAAAGCTGTTGACCTCAGTTCTGATATTCTTAAAAATCTGGAAAGTGATGGACTCGACTTTATGATGTGCCGCGCTCAAGGTTACGTTAATGCTGCCACTATGGCTGGAATCCATGGGGGTGTACAAGCCATTTTGAAAAGAAAGAACAGGAAAGCTATTTTTAATGGATGTGTGGACCATTCGCTTAACTTGTGCGGCCAACACTCTTTTGCTGAAAATGCTTTGTGTGTGACTTTTTTTGGGACTCTTGAGACAATGTTTTTCTTCTTTGCTGCTTCCACTCACCGATGGGATGTTTTAATGAACCATACTGGAATCTCAGTGAAAAGACTATCAACAACATGCTGGGGTGCTCATCATGCTGCAGTAAAGGCAGTGAAAGAAAAATTTGATGAATGTGTGGCGGCAGTTGAAGCTCTATGTGATCCAGATGAAAATTTAGACACAAGAGATACAGCTCGAGGTCTTTTGCCTGCTGTCTGCAATTTCACGTTTCTGTGCTACCTCTACTTTTGGTGTGATGTACTTGAAGAAGTTAATCTTACACAGCTGTACCTTCAGACTAAGGGCTTAACTTTTGACAAGGTGGTGACAAAGCTAGAGACGCTAAGACTATTTCTGTACGACGAGCAGCGCAATCATCTAGTGGAGCAGGCAATTGAACAGGCACTTTTAAAATCAGACCAATATGGAATTTCAGTAGAGAGCAGACCCAGGTTCAAGAAGAGGATGACAGGTGAGAAGACAAGAGATGCTGGACTAACTCTGCAAGAAGAAAACAAGAGGGCGATGCTTGAGTGTATTGATCATTTCCATTCTGAACTCCAGATCAGATCAAGAGCCATCAAGGAAGTAGCAGCCATGTTTGAGGCTGTTCAAGCCAAGAGTTTGATATCTGCCACTGAAGAAGAGTTACTGGTGTCCATTCCAAAATTATCCACTTTCTAAGATGAGTTATCCGAGGGAGAGCTTTTATTAGAAATTCCAAGGCTGAGAAGGCACCTGAAGGCAGCAGAGATTGATCTTGAAGAAGCCAAAGACTGGTCAGTATTTGACGTTTTGAAATTCATAGCTGAATGGGACTTCCTAGAATTGCTCCCATATCTCTCAGTGAGCCTACAATTATTTCTTACGATCTGTGTGTCTGTGGCTTCATGTGAGTGGAGTTTTTCAAAGCTGAAGTTTATAAAGAACTATTCGCGATCTACCATGGGACAGTCAAGGCTTTCTGATCTTGCAATTTTAGCAATTGAAAGTGATTTGGTGAAAGGAGTTGATTTCGATGAAGTAATTAACAAGTTTGCAGCTTTAAAGGCCAGGAAAGGAAAGTGCTGATTAGTCGAGATTTAATGTGACATTGTAATTTGTACTGTTGCATACTATTCTGGCAGTTGCTGATTGTGCAAACCCAATACAGAACGGTTACAACCTTATCTCTTGTAACAGTAAAATTTAAAGTTTAATGTTAAAATAAAAAAAAAGTAACATCTTTTCTATGTAGTTCTTAGTTCTTAACTTCTTACAATCTTTTACCTCCGACCTTGTTGAATTCAATTTTTCTTCTATGGCCTTTGTAAATATAGGACCTACATTTACAAACGGTACTAAGGATTCTGTATGGTCCCGTTATTTGCCAACTGTGTCCACTGGCGGACTCGAAGTGGAGGAGGTCCATGCGGTAAGTAGTGAGGGGGTGACACCATGAGTCACCCGCACCGGGTGACACCAACCCTAGTGACGCCACTGACAGGCATTGGGTGGAAAGGGTCAAGGTTGCTGAGAGTAAAGTGAAAGAGCAACAGGGACACGGGAAAAGTGGTTAAAATTGTGAATTGATCCATGTGGAGAGGATTGGTGTGACATATGGCAGGGTGAGAGAAAGCCAACAGTGTCAAATAGTATGTGTCAGTTACACGAGAGAGGAAGAGGATGGTCTAAAAAGTGAGTCAGAGGTGGAAAATGTAGGAGAACAGGAAAGTAAAAGAATAGCCACCTAGGTTTCCAAATGGAGGTTTGTGTCAGTGTCCTAAATGCCTTCCATTCATGCAGTTGCCATGTGGCGGTTTTCGACATGTTAATTCTGCAGAGTTGCACATTCCACAGTCTGTTACCCTTCATGACAGTGCCCCAAAGACCATTTCCACAGCAAAGGGCAGCTCTCTGAATGGTAGTGAGTCAGTATCAAATGGAGTTTTTTATTGCTGAGGATGGAACCTACAAAACTAGTGCCAGCAACTGCCTATGGTGTTTCTGTCCTACTTTTTAGAAGTTGCGTTGGAAGCTGAATATGTATTTTGCCCAGAGGCAGGAAGGTACATTTTCGAATGCAAAGGGGATCAGTAAGGGTAATAGGACCAGCGAAGCATGTAATGCAATGTCAAAAGAGGTGAAGCTGAGGGTGTGGTGGTTGTATAATCAGAAATAGCAGGAGTCTTTGCCCTATGTCACCAAGGGACTAATACGCTAAACAAAGCGCCCCTTGAGAGGCTTAGTAATGAGTAATGAAATCAAGAGTTTGATGGTTATTCCATTTCAGTACCTTTGGCTATTTAAGGTTATAAGTGCAACATACACAACATTTGCATTAATATCTCGAGATTTCACATTATTTTGGTGTTTCATTTTTTTTTTTACACACTCATATTTGTTTTTGCACATTTAGGTACCCATTTCAATATAATTGTGCACCTCATGTACACACCTGGCACTACACAAAGACACTGGTGCGGTCTGCCGAGTAATGGGGAAGGCTAATAATGAGTGTCCTCCAAACAACAACACACACAAAATCCCAGGCAGTACTGTAATGTCCTATTGAATATCAAAGGCCTGCTCAGGAAAAAAAAACAAAAAAAAACAAAACGATTCACTGTCAATGACGAAGACATCATACCTACTCCTCTACACTAAAGTAAACAACATTTTTGTGATAATACACTTTTCCCTTTTTTCACCTTTTAAGTCTGTCAAAGAGCACGCAACTGCATCAGTAATACATTCCATCAATTTATGTTGAAAGATGCACTGTGGTAAAGAGTTTTAATGAGAAATCTCATGGGGGAGGCTATTACCAATTTACTCTCACTAATTGGTGTGCTGACCTGCGCCCTTCTATCTCCGCTGTGGTCAATAGGAATCTTGAATAGACACACCTGCCGATAGACCCTAAAAGCCCTTGAACATAATTCTTAGCATAATTAACCATTTCCTGATATCGAAATACATTTATCAGACAGATTCGTTGAAAAGCTATACACGCACTCTTTTTTTTAAGCCTATAGAACACTATTTTCCAAGCGGGTAAAATAACCCAGCCCACATCCCTGGGTGTAAAAGAAAAGTTACTGTATATCATGTATGAGATAAGGTCAGAACTTCAGATCCTACTGGTTGTCTCAGCCTGTAGGATGCAAATTCAGAGAAAAACAAATTAAGGTTATTAGAGGTTAATTGAAAATAATTGAAAGAAGACAAGAACGTTTTAAAATAGCTATGTTTACTTAGTAAGAATGTTTTTTTTTTAGATAAACGTAAACTGTGAACTCTATAATGAGTTTTCTTATGGATCATAGTGCTAGTATTAAACAGTGACAAAGGGGATTGAGCCAAAGGACGAAGGATGCATGCAATAAAAATTAGCAAAAGGAGGAATGAGGGTACTGAGGATAGCCCCCATTCACACAAGTGGAAAAAATAAGGATCAATGGGTTTGCGAACAGTAAACCTATTTCAAGACTAAATGAAGGCGAGAGTTGGAGGGATACCACCCACCCACAATAAAATCGAGGGATCGGTAGGAACAGGAGGGAAGGAGAGAGAATGTGGTGGGAAAAGGTGCATTGGAAAGAGGGAAATGGTGTTAAAGGGCCATCTTACCGGGACACCAACGTAAGAAACCGTTACACATCAGGATTCTGAAAGAGAAAGGTGAAATGGATTAAGGGAAAGGAGATTCATGCAAATTCTGCTGACAGAATCTACTTACAAGAATTTTGGCATTTAAATATAGACAATCTTTGGCAAACTGAACGGTCTCAGTTCTAAAAAGCAGAAAACTCTGGTTTGATAGTGCTTTTGTGCATGCCAGTTTCTGAGAATGCATTCCTTTTGATGCTGTCTGGAAGTCTTGTAGTGGGTTTTCTATTAAAGTAAGACCATTTCAAGATGGCCACCATGCATACACCAGTGACTGGATTCACATGAGTCACAATGCATACGCTGTAACATATGCACATAGGCATCCCAAAGCACAGAGGTCATTCTGTTATTTTTTTAACTTATTGTTGTTAGATGGCAGACAGCCATGTTAGAAAAGCAAATTAACAGTTAAAAATTGAAAAACTACTTGTGCAACAGTGCAATAAAGGGAAGCCAGTGACTCTGTAGCACTCTGCAGCTGCTTGGCCCTCATAAATAACATAAATACTGTTGCACCGAGCACTCTCTGCACGGTCACCCCTATCTCTTTGCCTTAACCTCTCCTGTATTAGTTTTTATTGGCTTTAGGACTCCGTGCACGTTGCCACTGCTAACCAGCGCTAATGTGCTTGTTCTCTCTCCTTGAAACATGGTAAAATTGGCCTGCACCGAATTGGACCCTTTCATTTGCTTCTATGTCCCTAGTAAATAATACTACATGTACCTAGGGCCTGTAAATTAAATGCCACTAGTGGGCCTGCAGCACTCATTTTACAACTCACTGAAGCAGCACTTTAAAAAACTTGTCTAAGGCTGCCACTGCAGGCTTTAGTGCAGTTTGAAACTGCCAATTTGACCTGGCAAAATAAACCTTTAATCAGTCCTGAACTTTCCTTGATAATACTTCCAAGTAACCCCTAAGGTAAGATTTAGCACCTCCTAGGGCTGGGTGCATGGAATTTAATAAGTAGGACATGTGTAAATACGTTTTACATAGCCTGGAAGTGAAAAAACTCATACGTTGTTTTTCACTGTTGCAAATCCTATTCCTCCCACCGAGTAAAACACTGAGCTACTTTATTACATTTAATAACTGCTAACTTTGGATTAGGAGCAGTCTAGGGGCTCAAATGAATTGTAATTTAAAATCCTCTTTAATGGTAAAGCCGAATTTTAGGTTACAATTTTGAAAATGCCACTTTGAGAAAAGTTGTCAGTTTTGTGTTCCAAGAATTTGTGCCTTCTACCAGTACCCTGGGTCACATGACTGGGAGTGGCTCTGGTGTTGGGGTTAGTGTATTCCTCCTGGACAATGACACAACGCGGACTACAGGTGGGTAGGATGGGACATCCTGCCAGGGAGGCTGGGAATCCTGACACCAGATTTTTGTCAGGCAGAAAGTTTGAAGTCTTGACAGTGGAAGGGAAGAACCTTCTAAGGCCAGGGGAGGGCAGTAGGACAGGGTGTACCCACACAAATAAAGTCTGCCACAGGTATAAATATTGGACCCCAGAACGACTCTTTAGATGACTTCTAGATTTGTGGATGACTCAAAAGATGGACTGCTCTAGAATCCTGCTGCTGGAAGGATAGACCTGCTGCCCTACTGCTGGAAAGACTGCTCTGTTGCCCTGATGCCTGTGGAAGGAAGACTGTGACTGTCCCCTAGAACCCAGGACCACTAGAGTGACTCCAAGGGCTATCCGGCTGACTATCTGTGTGAGCTACAGGGACACAGCAAGCTTCAGAGTGCCTTGCATTTGTCCAGCTAGCTAGACCCAACTGGACCTGCCTGTGCCCTTACTGCTTGCTTTTTCTGGAGTGAGTCCTGATCCCCAAATGGTGCCTCTGCCTAGGACTGGGATGCTTGGCTGGCATCAGAGTGTACTCCTCCTATTCAAACGAAGGGTTCCCTCAAAACTGATGCAGTGCGATGCAAATCTATACAGGACCTTGCATTGCAGCAGCACACAGTTCCTAATCAGCAGCCTCGTCGGAATCGATGCAGCCAATGCAACTCAACACAAGACATCACATCACAGCACCTAGTAGCTCCGGATCCGTAGCCTTTTCAGGACTGACACAGCATGACGCAACTCAATGCTATACCTCTCATCGCAGCACCTAGCAGCTCCTGAACAGCAGCCTCATCTGAACTGCTGCAGCGCGACACAGCTTGACACAAGACCACACATAACAGCATCCTGCAGGTCCTGATCAGCTGCCTCACCATAACTGATGCATTTCCACACAGAGCGATGCAGGCCCACACATCTCAGCTACAAGTACTGACAGGTAAACCTTCCAGGGGCCAAACTTGGTCCTGTACCCAGCCCGTGCTCCATTGTGGTTGGCTTGAACTTGTGACTTTGCCCTGGTCCAGCAGGAGCAGATTACCACAGTTGCCACTGTGTGCTTCTGGGGGCTATTTTTGCTCGAAACTTTAAAACCCACTAATTGTACTTCTACTGAGTAGAATTATTTCATTTTGCTATCATCATATTTAGTAAAATGTCCTCTATTTTTCAAAAATGCTGTGGGATTTTTTTGTGTTGTGTTTTCACTTTAATACCATTTGTGTGCTGCAGAAATACTTTACACATTGCTTCTACGTTAAAACTGACTGCTTTTGTGCCAAGCTATCAGAGGGTTCAGCAAAGGTTTAGTGACTTTTTGTGGTTACCTTGACAAGGATTGTGTTTATTATTTGAGTAGGGCTTCCACCCCTCTCAACTAATAACCCAATTTCTTACAAATACAAAATTATTTGAACATTTTAAATCAGGAAGGTGAGAGGGGCAGGAATCATCTGTAAGCATTGGGGTCAATGGTACAAAAATGGAAGCAAGCAATACTGCAACACTTTGCAACTGTTGGGCCCTATTTAGAAAAATATTATAATAATAAACAGATTTAACACAGGAAGTTTTATGGGGAGTGTCAAGAAAGCATCTGGGAGGAAAGTGAAAAGTGAGCCCAATAAGAGAGAGCAAGAAAACCCATGTATACCCATGAAGTAAGTCTCCTCAAGTCAGCAGTGGAAGGATGTAACTAATCCAATCAGAATGCCATGAGACCAAAATGCTCCTGGACCTGACAAACACAATAGGGAAGAAAGCTGATTGTGAGTAAAGAGATGACCTAAAACCCACCATAAGGAGATTATATATTGGAAATAATAGGACACCAACAGATAGCTAAAGCTGAGACAGGACAGATAAAGCACACATTTCTGAAAAAAATTAAAAACAAAAAATGTAAATCTAGTGTGTTGGTATTTCTGAAAAGGTAAATATCATTCTTCTTGAAAAGTCTTATTAAACAGTTTCGGGGAAATGGCTTTGCAGAACAATAATCTGTGATTTTTTTCTATGAGAACACATTCTACCACCTCAGCTATGTTTGACACCTAAGACCATATTATTTTTTAACCTCCTGATTGTGCTAGATAAGTTGGCAGCAGGAAGGTGCTGGTTCCATCTTTCTTAACCAAACACTCATCACAGATATCAAGCAGAGAATAAGAGAGTGATGAACCTAACAGTATTCTGATCAGTCTTGATTTCTATTTAGTGAGTATATGTTGAGAAGGTCCAGGCATTGTTTTAGTTATGCAAGTATAATCCGTGTTGTTTCCATTTTTAAGCTACCTGAAGCACACATAATTTCTGTCTCCCTTATGCATACACCAACCGCATAACTTTCCCTTGTGCAAGAGTTAGCAAAAGAAGAAATTACCTGTGACAATGAACAGCCACAATTGAAAGATATGCAAGATAACCTTTTCTCAAAAACAGAGAGCTAAAATGCAGCTCTCCCAAGAAAAAGTATAGCTAAGTCCAGAAAGTCACCTTTCTGGACCTGGGAAATATTGTTATGAATTCTGTGAGCTATGCAGAAAAAAGTTATGCAACTTCATTGACCTATAATTTTTAACGGTTCTATTGGCTTCTTTCGTTTTACCTGTGCCATATATCTGTATCTCAGACAGTGGCTAACTGGTGATCTTTGAAAGTAGTGAGGTGTAATCTTTGGCTCAAATTCCTGTGAGCGATACACTCTCGCTCGGTCTCATTCCTACTCAGACTTAGTCTCACTCATTGGCAGTCATTCTTACTCAGTCTCACTTAATCTTATTCTTTCTCACTCATCCCCACTCATTCTCTTCTTTTTATTTTTGTGTCCTCATTTGCCTGGGTTAACAATAGATAATATTCCATACTCCGGGGCTTCCCTTAGAATAGCAGCAGCCAGAGATCTTTGTTCCACACCAAGGATGGGTCACTCTATACCTTGCTTACTATTCTCCAACCATAGGTAACTTGATTGCACACAGCCACCTGTGAAGTCACCAAAGGAGTATTCAAGCAGTGTAGTATAGAGGCCTAATCATTGGACTGAATTTAAGTAAGTTGCTTCACCCAGTTCTCATAGGGAAGCCAAAACTCATTACGCTTATTCTTAGAAGTCCTATCCAGCTGATTAGTATACTTTACTAGCAACAAGAAGGGGAGGGGGGCAAAACGGGCTTTTTGTTAAGGTCCAGCTCAGTGTGCCCAATATATGCAAACAACAAGTAACAAAGCTGTTCCTAAGAGGGTAGGGGGAAGGGGTATCATGTATGAAGATATCTGTTATGGATATTGGAGCCCTCACACAGCCATCGGGATATTGTGAATCACATAACCCTCCGGATGTAATGTAACATCATCGGGCTGCTCCTACGTCGAGTCGGCTGGTGCAATACCCGACGGGCTCTTGTTTAGAGAGCACTCTTATGGAGATCTTCTATATCCACGATAGCCGATTGTTCAACTGTAACGAGTGTGGGGCTATGTTCTGGGTTAACTATACTACCTCGTCTTGGCCAAGACGAGGTAGTATAGTTAACCCAGAACATAGATCTGAGCTACTATTACTTTACCTCATATTTTTAATCAGGCGAGGAGACATCGTAATAAAATTATTCAGATAGTACTCTCTCCCCTTTTTAACATTCATCTACACTTTCACCAAGCCCCACACTCGTTACAGTTGAACAATCGGCTATCGTGGATATAGAAGATCTCCATAAGAGTGCTCTCTAAACAAGAGCCCGTCGGGTATTGCACCAGCCGACTCGACGTAGGAGCAGCCCGATGATGTTACATTACATCCGGAGGGTTATGTGATTCACAATATCCCGATGGCTGTGTGAGGGCTCCAATATCCATAACAGATATCTTCATACATGATACCCCTTCCCCCTACCCTCTTAGGAACAGCTTTGTTACTTGTTGTTTAGTATACTTTACTGACATCATCCATTCTATTTTATTTGGGGGAGTGGATCTAACCCAATTTTTACAGAGTATCAGATAGAAAATCAATTGTTTTGTGTTATTTGACAAAACTTCACCATGCTCCGGGATCCCAAAGAAGACAAGAATTTTGCTTACTCCAAGTATTAAGGATATAGTGTTACTCACGTCCACCCAAAATCCCTGGACTTCGGGGCATTCCAAAAACATGTGAGTGTTGTCTCCTTTTTCTTTGCCACACTTTGGACATCTCGGCGTGGGCCCTTTCCCCAGTTTGGACAGTTTATACAGAGTCCAATAAACTCTGTGAAGACAGAAAAGGTGGTTCCGCCTTAAATTTGCAGCACGAACCGTGGAGTATAGATAGTTACAAGATACTTGCCATAATTCTTCCATCTGTTCTCCGTGCAAGATCTTCTCCCACAGTAACGATGGTAGATTGAATTCTGCTAAATCCATTAAAAGCCAATACCAGCTCCTCACCTCTTTTTTCCGAGTCACATTCGTCATCATCCTAGATTCCAAATCATTTGATATTCCACCACCAGAGCCAACAGAAAGAAACCAGCGTTTTATTTGAAGATATTTAAATCTTGATAGCTTATTATTGGCTATTCCTTGACACTCATCCCAGGAAATCAGAGCCCCATCTGATATCAGTTGTCCCCAGTGCACTATTCCGGCTTTTTTCAATGGGAGAGCCAGGCTAACTTTGGACCCCTCCGGAGAATCAGGCGAGTTCCAAATAGGAGCCATTCTGCTGTAATATTTTAATTTCAATTCTTTCCTGATTTTATACCATGTCTCCTCAAAAGACTGTAAAATCTTAAGTCGCACATTTTTAAAGAAACGCGGGACTCTATATTTATGTATAAACCCATATTCACCCCCTTCTACCTCCTGGAGCATTGCCTTAAACATATTCCCGAGATCGGAAATGTCAGGTGTACTAAATAGCATTTTCCCTGCTTTTAAAAGAAATACTCAAGCGTAATACGATAGATCCGGCAGTCGTAGACCTCCTTTATCATACTGCTGCCTTAGCTTATTTCTTGCGATACGACCCCTTTTTGAGGCCCAAATAAAGCTGGTAATTTTGGATTAAGCGTTTTTGAGCCACTCTTCCTTAAACGCCATAGGAATATTCTGAAACATAAAGGTGTACTTAGGAAGAATGGACATTTTTACAAGGTTGATTCTCCCATATAATGTCAAAGGCAGATGGGCCCAACTTAGTAACAATTTTCCCACTTCTTTATTGATCTTATAAAAGTTTGATTCCGGGATTAATTCAACTTTTGAAACTATCTTAATGCCCAGGTATCTCATCTCCTCCTGGATACAATTCAACTGTGAGTTAATATTCCAAGTCATTACTACTGTTTTATTTTCATTTATCTCATATCCTGAGATAGCTCCAAACCACGCTGCTAGTTCGTAAACCACAGGTAAAGAGGAGTCAACTTCGGAGGAGTAAACCACCAGGTCATCGGCATATAACCCAACTTTTTTCTCCCATTCTCGGAATTTAAAAGAGGAAATACTCCCATGGTTTCTTATCTTTTACCCTAAGGGCTCAATATATATGTTAAATAGAAAGGGAGATAAAGGGCACCCTTGCCTTGTCCCCCTAAAGATGTTAAATGTTTTTGACAGATTCCCATTCACTACAATTCTAGCTATATGACTTCTATATATTAGGTCTATTGCCCTGCAAAAATTCTCTCCAAGATTAGAGAATTTTAAAATCTTCTGTAGATAGAACCAATTTACCCTATCAAAGGCCTCAGTTGCGTCCACTGTAGTCACTGACAGTGGTATTTATACGTGGTGGCTATATTTATGGCCATGATTAAACTATATATAAGGTCTTTAATTCCCCTGCCTCGTACAAAACCCTTCTGATCTTCATGGAGGAGATTACCCACCACCCCACTAAGCCTATCTGCCAACATTTTCGAAAAGATCCCCACTCATTCTCACTCAGTCAATCACACTGACTCACCTACCACTCAATCTCACTCTGACTCCCCTAGGGTCACTCAGTCTTACTCATTGCCACTTAATAACACTAATTTTGACTCATTCTGTCTCACTCATTTACTAGCTCACTCAATCTCACTCATTCTCTGACTAACTCAATCTGTTTCACTCATTCACAATCAGTCTTACTCTGATTTAATAAATCTCACTGACTCACCTAGTCTCAATCATTCTCACTCATTCCTTCTCAGTCCCACTTATTTAGGCTCACTCTGACAAAATAAGTCTCACTGATTCTCACTCTCTCACTCATTTTGACTCACTCAGACTTTGACTCACTCAGTCTTACACACAGTACGCTTACTGTCATTCTCCCTCACAGTTACACTCACTGTCAATCTTCCTCACAGTAATACTCACTTTCATTCTCCTCTCAGTTTTAGTCACTATAATTCTCCCTCACAGTAGGACTGACTGTCGTTCTCCATTGCAGTTGCACTTGCTGTCATTCTCTCTCACAGTAACACTCGATGTCACTCTCACTCAGTCACAATCATTCATTTTCGATCATAGTCATTCCTCCTATCACTCATTCTCACTCACTGACTCCCTCCACTGGGTCCTTCACTTTCATTCACACACACACAAACGCGCACACCTACACACATATACATGCACACATACCCACACACATACACAAACACACACACATACATACACATATCCTACATGCACTTGCTCACACTCACAGACACACTCTTACCCAGAAACACACTCGTATCCATATGCAGAGCACACAACTTTCAAAAGCTTTCAAGCATCTTCTTTTTTTTTTACCTACCTTTCTGCAGGTCTATTTGTGCTCCTGTGCCAACCACCAGACAGACACTGCTACTGGACATGAAGGAGTTCAGCATTTTTATTATACCAAGCGTGACTAACATATTGTTATTTACTCATTGTAGATTGAAACTAAAGGGGCAGAAAACACAGGAGGGGCAGCCCATTAAGAGGAGCCGCCACTTAGAGGTACAAGATGTCATGCAGAAGACATGCATAATGCAGGTCTTAGCTACAGAATGTTAAAAAAAGGTGTGATAACATTTAAGAGCACTAATAGTTCAACAACCTGACTTTTGCCTCATAGTTACAGACATCACACCAAGCTATTTGAAAAGCCCAACACAATATTCACTATTGAGGACTGTCACACCTAGTACCACATGAAAGTTATGAAGATATGCTCTATCAGATGCCACAGGGTTCATGCCTTCAACTATGGACACAGAGCTGGAAGTCAGTATTTTTGCAGATGATTCATAGCTCTTGGAGGATCATCCTAATGCATTTTCTTTAAAATGTGACAGTTCAAAGAGAAGCATTCCACAGATTTAAAAGAAACTGAATGATAGGTCAGAGAAACAGAGGGAGTTTGGAGCAGTTGAGGGGCATATGACAATAAAAGTCACTGTGATATGAACTCAGGAACCTTCTTAGCCTAGTTGTGTTCAAGATAAAAGCAAAAGCAAGTCTGTTCAAAGAGACCTTTCCATCTGTTTAGAAGCTCACAGAACTACCCACCACCCTTTAGGATCAAAGCCACAAAGAGTGCAAAATAGCCAGAGTTGAGACCAATAAATGAATAACCTTCAAGTAATCTTGAACCCACTACAGGCATGAATTCTCTGGGCTAGAAAAGGTGTAAGAGTTTAAAATGATTTGCCCCTCGATTCCCAAACGCCTTTCAAAGTGGCATTTTTCACAAAACAGTGTTTTACAAAATATAGAGAAATGTAGAGAAATAAAGAACATTGTGGAATTAAGTAAGAAGAGAACGTGGCAAATGTGAATTAGAAGGAGGAAGATAGAAAGGAGTGGGAAGATGGGTTTCTGTAGCATGGAAAATGAGGATGAAACCACCACCCACAGCCAAAGATACTGGAGATGTTAAGGTGTAGTGAGATTCCTGAATTTCTGAAAAGAAAATGTCTCTATGGGAACTGTGTTGAAAATGTTTGTGTGAATGCTAAGTAACTGGTTAAGACATAGCTAGCAGTGAAAAGTTGATTACTGTTGCAAACAGTAAAAAAGCTGACTAAGTGATTCAGAGTACTGCAGAATTGCAGAAGATTTTGATCTTCTCTGACTGTTCAGTCAATAATGCATAGCACTTTAAACAAATCTGTCTAAGGCTGTGGAGAGAATAGCACACAAGGATTTTTAGAACAGCTATCTAGCTCTGCCAGTCTACAAAAGATAAAACCACAGCATTTGTTTGTTTCTTGAATGCCATATTTTAAGCACATTGGACAATGCAATTTGACATTCACATGAGTAATGCAAGGGTGCAATCTGAAGAGAGGACCTCTCCTCAATCCTGTTTGAGGTCGGTGAATTAGGACCCCCTCTCTGATTAGCGGACCATTTGTAATGTGAAAGGCATTACGCAACGATTGGCTGTAGGCATCTGCCCAACTTCTAGTGTTTAGAAAATGACCTGAAACTGCCCTCCATCTCAGTTCAGTTTATTTTTGTATTTATTTTGATTATGATCTCAAAAGAGATCTTGAAAATATATAAAAGAAGGAAGAAATAAAAGATATATATATATATATAACACATTACAGCTATCTTCAAATGATATATGGGATTAAGTATCCCCGCCATACATTATAAGGACATTGGAAGTCACAGAGGAGTTCCATGACCAAAGAGAGGAACAAGGCCAAAGGCAGCATTATTTTTTATAAGGTTATGGATTTCTGAGGTGACTTGCAATATCTTTGTCATATACAGGAGGGGTTACTTTAATCTTTATAATACATGGTCACAGCATCACCTATCCCAAAAGCCACTTAAATCCTTAGTGTGTAGCTCTTTCATATGAAAGAGAGAGTATGTTTGTAAACATGAAGAATAAAAATATAATCTTTAGTGCAAAAGTAAAAACATCAACAAAGCTGTTAGATATTTGTTGGAAAGAGTATTATGTTCAGTTTGATACAAGTCAATAAAAAAAAGGCACAGTAGAAATTGACAGAAAGAGTCTAACTATTCTTTAATTGCCTAAGGAGCATAAGCAAAACTATATTGCCATAAATATCCACTTTCTACTTCTCATTGTACAAAAAGAAAAACAGATCTGAAGAAAGAAATGCAACATTTCATTTTTGTTCTTAAACAGCTTCTTTAATTATGAACTGTGACCTGACTTTCCTTTTCCCTCAGCTGCTGCTCTGGCAGGATGCATTAGGGTGTCAGAATTGAACAGCGATAAGTTATTACAGTTGAGTTGTAATGCAAGTATTTTATAATAGGCAACTAGGCTTGTCACATGTGCCTATTATAAAGAAATTAGAGACAGGCTTTTATACAGGGATTGCAGAATCCCATGTATTATAACAATCTAAATTGGCAAAAGGAAACATAAATAAAACCTTTGTTGTGCTACTTTTATTTTCCTTAATAAACATCATGCAATGGAAATTATGACAAGCAGTTTTCAATACTTGGCAAATAAACAGGACATTCTGAAGGTCGTGAACTCTTTTTATGTAACAGGTAAATACATCGTCCAATATTCAGTCCTTCCCAATTCCTAGTAACAGGTTTAGAAGTTAGGTTCCCATTCCTGTTTCCAGCATCATATGAGGAAAGCCTCACACAAAACGTGGAATCTGCTTCAAAACTCCCTTCTCTAAACCTTTTCCTTAAAGGTTATTTAATTTAAGATATAGAATTCCTAGATAAAATATAATTTAAAAAATCCAATTCATATGTTGCAAAACTTAAATTAGTAAAACCTTTGAGAAGATGCATACTATCTGGGAAAGTCTGCCCCTAAATAACGCCTGCAGGGAGTTGCAAGAGCCTTGATAAATTATGTAATCCCAATTTATGATTGCGTCTAACACTTTTAAGAAGCAACTCACTAACGCTAGTACTAGACAAGCTGCTTCCACTGGTACAGATTGACCAAGAACATCTATCCTTTTTTGTAATTTGCCCTAAGTTTTATTATGAAAGAAAAGATTAGAGAAATTTACATATTTTAGTCCAAACTCTATGGATTTTTAAAGTGTATACTTCTCACAGATCTAACATTTTCTTTTACCCAATGCTCCATAAAATAGCTGGATATTCATCCCCTGTGTGCTAATGCTATTGCTGCTACAAGATTTATACACAAATTCTCAAATACATTCCTGGATAGAACCATGTCGACCTAAATATAGCTATAGACTTTTTCAACTAATTCTTTACTCAACAACCACTTTAAAGGAGGATGATATGTTATTTTGGTGAAAACTTTGCTCTTTTTGTTAGGAATAGAAAGGAAGATCAGGAGACAGTAGTATGTGTATTCTGAGATCCGGAGTTCTGACTTTCATTTAAGATCAAAAGGGAGCAGACATGAAAAATAAAGAAGATGGGGATATGGAAACTTGTATTAAAATTAAATGATCCTCATCTTCTGAGTTAGAAGAGTGACTTCAGAGGGGATAGTGGGTGAGTGGCTAAATTGAAGACTTACTTAGGTCATGAGAATGTTCCTGGAAACATAACACTGTTGTTTTAACTTCCTCCACTAACGATTAGTTTGTGAGGTAGCCTTGCATTCTTGCAACTCATTAATTTTGCCCTCCTGGGTCCCTTGTATCCCATAGTGGCCCAAAATTCCTTGTTTCCCTTGCCTCTGTCCTCAATACCTTATGAAATGTGTTCACTCTTAATTGCATTCAGCATTGTTCTCAAGCAACTGCTGTTTGTGCCCTGCCTTTTCCAGCTCATCACTGCTTGGCTACTCTGAGCAACATCTTTGAATCTGAGCCCGTATCTTGGTTGGATCGTGGCTAATTTTAGCATACCATAGCAGACTGAGAAGTAAAGTGATAACACACAAGATTCTAATAGTCATTTTTAGGTCTCGCCTGACCCAGCGTATGCGCTGGTCTGGCGAGACTTTTTGAGGGTTCCAAAAAGTGCTACCAGGCCAGCCTATAGCTACAGTGTATGTGCGCGGGCGCGCGCGGCGCGCTTGACCGCGATTACTTTCACTTTCGCGGCCGCTTTGATATTTGATCGCGATCATAGCCAATAGGTCTAGCTTTTGGGACCTTATAAGTATTTAGTTATGCAACTGTTGCATGGCTAAACACTTATAAGGGCCCAAAGGCGAGACCTATTGGCTATGCCAATGCTTGTTTGTCCCTGAATTTCTATCAAGATTGCCAAGCCTTAGTTCAGGGTGCAATCCCAACCTGCAGTTGGGACAATTCGTAACCAGTATTTCTGTTATCTTTATCCTCCCCCATTTTTCTCTGGGTGCCTAACTGACTAATTATTATTCTGCACAATAGTTGGAGCAGGTGGAAAATTTGGACTTTCATCTCATTGCAGGATAACCCCATGTTTGCCTTTCATTGCTGAACCTGCTTTTGTTGGCTTACAAGACTGTGCACTTTACTTCTGTTAACCAGTGGTAAAGTGCTTGTGCTCTCCCTTTTAAACATGGTAAAAGATGTATACACATGGTTGGTACATTTAATTTACATGTAAGTCCCTAGTATATGGTACTATATGTACCCAGGGCCTGTAAATTAAATGCTACAAGTGGGCTGCAGCATTCATTGTGCCACTCACTAAATTAGCACTAACATCATGTCTTGGGCCTCCAGCTGCAGCCTCTAATGCAGTTTTACGCTGCCATTTCAACCTTTTACAATAAAGCTTTTGCCAGTCCTAAACCTTCTCTTTTCACACTTGTAAGCCACCCCCAAGGTAAGCCCTAAAGACTCATAGGGCAGGGTACATGGTATTTAAATAGTAGGGCATGTGTACTTAAGTTTGAAATGTCCTGATAATGAAAAAGTAATTTTCCACAGTAGCAAGGATACCTCTCCCATAGACTAACACTGGGTTACTTTATGACACTTAATAAGTGATAACTTCAGTTTGTAATCAGATAAAAAAATTCTTCTTCCATTCATTTGAATTGTAATTTAAAATCATCTTTAATGGTAAAATCAGATTCTTAGTTACTTTTCTGAAAATTACACTTTTAGAAAGTTGCCATTTGCTTGCCTACACCATATTTGCCTGCCTGCCAGTACCCAGGGTCACATGATTGCCAATGGATCTCCTGTGGTGTGATTTGTATTCCTTCCAGTTGAGGACAAAAGGATGTAGGAAGAGTGTTCCTCTCCTAAGCAGGTTGGGTGGTGGGTGGCTTGTATTCAGCCCTTCCTGAGTTTCAAGTGGTAGCCTGAGCATTGTGTGCACCCCTCCTGAATGACTTCAGAAACTACCTGCCCTTACACCGGCAAACACAGCTAACACCTGGTCCTGCCTCCCCTTTGTTACTGTAGACATTTTGCATCAGACCCTGAGGAAGGAGTAGAATGAATCAGAACCAGTTTAGGGGTAGACAAAGAGTGGGAGCCCCATTCACACAGGCTAGAATTGGGTATAAAAGTGGAACCCTCAGAACCTTTCATCAGAACACTCTGGACCTGTGGAGGATTCAGAAGGACTGTTCTGCGGGTTGAAGAAAGAAGATTGGACCTGCTTGCCTTGAACCCAGGACCCCAGAAGTGACTTCAAGAGTCAGTTGGCTGATGTCCTGCTAGAGCCTCAGGGACACACCAAGCTTCCAGAGGCCTTACCGTGCCCAGCTGACCAGCACCAACTTGACCTGCCTGGAACCTGCTGTTGACCTCTGCTGGAGTGAGTCTTGTTTCCCCTAAAGGTGCTTCCTCACATCCTGAATCCGTCTCTAGTATCAGTGCAAACTTCTCCAACCTTCAAACTGCACTCCAGGTGAAAATACAGAGGCCCTGTGCTCTTTGCGGCAGCAACAACCACCCATGTCTTCCACCAATGCTAACCTCTGATGGTGACTTGCTGTTGTGCTGACAACAAACTCCTTGTGGCCTCCGCCAAGGGGAACCTCCAGCTGAGGATCATTTTGTGGAACTGGTAGATCTCAGGAGAAGGGATATCTGAGACATGGATAGGGTCAAGGCCATATTAGAATGGTAGGCATCCACAACAGTTAGAGATATAAGGAGATTTTGGGATCTGCCAACTTTGAAAGATATTTGGTCAATTATTTCTTAGCTATCTTTCATCACATACGACCGTTCACCCAAAAAGGACAAGCACCATTTGGGTAACAGAACAATGCAAGACTTTTCAGATATTTAAAATGGCTTTTACCGCTGTGCCGATTCTGAGGCATGGAAAGATGCAATTCCCATCTAATGTGTTGTCTGTTACCTTAGCCCTTGCTATTGAGGCTGTTTCATTACAGAGACATCCTCAGACAGATGTGGTACATCACTTGGCCTACTATTCTTGAACACTACCTTCCTTGGACCGCAACTATATTATTTCTAATCCAAACCTTGCGCCAACTAAATGGACTTTTGCACCGTGGAGACGCTATTTGGAATGATCATCGGACATTGCATTAATCTACAGTTTGGATTGATCATAACTATCTTCTGTCTGTATGCTAGATGAAATGTCTGAATTTAAGACCTCTAGGATGGTCCTTTTTCTTCTCCAGGTATCAGTATAATGCCACCGATGGACCTTAAAATCATTGTGAAAAGAAGATGGATAAAGAATAACCATTACTGGCTTCCAACATGTTGATGACTACCACCAATGTATCAGAGATTATAAATAATTTTCTAGACCAATTCAACTTTATGACAAGAGCAGTTAAAAGAAAAGCAGTGAGTTCAGAAAGAGTCGATATGCAGCAAGAAAGAAGGCCACCTGCCATATTGAAAGGAAGCATTGTATATTCCACACAAAGAGTTATAACTATAGGCTTTGAGGTGGTGTCATGACACTTAGGACACCTAGGACAAATGAAGATGCAGGGTGTATTAAAGACACAGTTATATTGGCCCAACATGCTTGTGCACTCAAAATACTTTATACAACTTTTGTACCATTTGCATTCAAACCAAGACAGACACTGCTCGACTTGCAAGTCTATTACAACTGCTTCCAGAAACCAACCAGCTGTGGTCCATGATCTCCATCAATTTTCTATTAGAGTTGTCACCATCACAGAGATTCGACGTACTTTGAGTGGTCATGAAATCTTTGAACAAGTCAGGGCATTATATTATTCTGAGAGGTTTGCCTTCAGCAGTCAGAATTTTCTTTATGATGTGTTACTCCTTCTTGAGTTGCCTGATGTCATAATCACAGATTGAGGATCATTGTTTGTTGCCAACTTCTGGAAAGAATTAACAAAACAGAGTTGGTGTCAAACACTTCCCTCACTCTAACTATCATCCAAAGACTGATGGCTAGACAGAAAGATAGAATCTAGTCGTGGAACAATGCTCCAGGGCTTTTTAGTGGCCCTTCAGACACACTGTAGAAAATATATCTCCATGTCTGAATTTGCCTATAACAAGTCACGACAACTTCTGAGGGAACCTCTCCTGTCTACTGCTGTTATGCCTACATCAACACATTTTCATGCATGTGTTTCTCTCAGTTACATATCTACTAAAATGCATACACATTACGCTTGGCATTAATACGTTTTAATAAAGAGGACAGGATTGTGTGAAATGATTGCATCATGTCAGAAATGATCATATGATTATTGAAGAGTGCTCCTCTTTACAAAAAAAAATAGAAAACTGTGAGCATTTTTCTTTGAGATGAAATAATAGAAAGAGAGATATGAGGAAGAGGAATGGGTCTGCTGTCTGGAATTGTAAAATCAGTTAGCCAAAAATTTCGCTCTGTACTATTGTTCATCTTCATAGTCCAGCTAAGGCCATTCTGCTAAGGTCCTATCAGACACTTGTCCTTGGAAATGGTTGACACTCTATTTTAGAACTATAGAGGTAATGACACAAGGAGTAGTCTGTGATGATTAAGAATGTTGACTTAGAAGCAATCAAAATAGTATGGGTTTTTACTTCTAACGTGGGAGTGTTTATTTGTAGGAATTTGCCACAGAGCATTTACTAAAAAAATTATAATATTAGTGACACAGAAATTGAAATTCCAGAACGACCGTTAAAAATGTTGTCAACTTTAATTCTCTGACATTGGATAACCTATTTATGAAGATTGTCCTGGAGCAAAGTTTCTTGATAATCATTGTCACAGAAACAACATAAAACTAGAGATTTCCTAGCCACAAGGGAAAGTGGATTAGAGATGAGAAGGAAACTTCTACGGTTGTTGAAATGTGATGACGGACAAGAAGATATAAACAACATTTTTAGAGGTGATTAAATATATTAATGTTCTCAACTGCTTAGTGAAAGCAAATTGTCCATATTTCAGTTATTGGTTGTAGCAAGCAGCAACACGCAGCAGGAAATAGTAGTTAAAGATGGATTAGGAATTCAAAGTGGAGGGTTTCAACAGAAAACAGCATACACAGGTATGAAGAAAAGTAATAGTTGAAAACTAGAGGTAAAAAGAAATGAAAATCTGCCACTTCCAGAAGTCTACCCCTTTTTCATACTTTCCTCTTTCTTTGACGTTTCTATTTTCAGTATGGCACAGTTTCAAAATTAATTTTACAGTTTCCCATTTGTCCTCCACCTTTAGCACCCCTATATTTGGTTGTCAGAGGAATCAGAGGGAACAGAAGATATGGCCTTGGGTTCTTCTTGCCTGTATCCAGAGTCATAAAGCCTTCCCCCACAGATGCAGTCCAGTGTTTGTACCCACTGCCCAAAGGTTTACCTCCAGACTTCCCAAGAGGATATGGCAAAGTGGACTAGATAGGAGAAGGTGGGTTCTGCAGTCGTTATCTGCACAAACGAAGCAGCGTAAGAACACCAGGGGTTTTAGTTCACTATATATTAAGCAGCACCAGTAGTTGAGATACAGCAATGCCAAACTGCCAAACCTCCAGAAAAACAATGGTTGTTAAAAAATGTATGCTGAAGGCACCTAGCAGCTGATAATGTCCTAATGACATCCCGAAGAATCACATGGAAGCTCGATGATGTGGCATTGTGATGTCATATCATCTATGCACATCTACATGGAGTGAGGGCCAGTGAGAGTGGTGAAGAAAGGCAAGACCCTCCAACTCAAGTATCATCTTCTGGACTCAGTCCTGCATTCATCCTGTTACTGTGTGGTGCATACAGATTATGCAGATATGTTCTGCCCACTCTCTTTTGGCTAGGATTAAGCCTTCATGACCTTACAAAGCTTAGCTGACCTGTCCTGTGACTGCTGCTAGCCTGCCTCCTTTGTAAGTCGACAAAAGAACCAAGCCAGCATCCCAGCAGCTCACTTTACTCTTCACCTCGAGACTAGAGGTGGGTTCCTGAATAAACAACCTAGACTGATTTTCGTTGAGCCCTTTTAACTCTATACCAGAGACAGCATGAGTCTGCTATATTGACTGCTGCAGTTGTAGGTGAGAAGGGTGTTGGCTCTCCCTGGTGAACACACCCTTCATTACACCTGCATTTCTATTTTTGTTCTGACCCTGTGTGCATGCCGTTCCAGTGTCCAGCAAGATCTAGACACACGTGTGGTTTAATGATGAACACTCTAAGTTGTTAGAACTGGCCTCCTGGGTGTGATTTCCCCAGTCTTTTTGCCTCTACCCCCTGTATTTTTGAGTGTATGCTGGACTTCGTTTTTGCTGGTTTTTGAACTCTGGGCACTTTACCACTGCTGATCAGTGCTAAAGTGCAAATGCTCACTGTGTAGATTGTGATCATGTTTGGTTATCCATGAATGGCACAATTGATTTACTGGTAATTCCCTAGTAAAGTACACTGTGTGTGCCCAGGGCCTGTAAATCAATGCAACTACTGGGACTGCACCACTGATTGTGCCACCCACAGGAGTAGATCTGCAAACAAGTCTCAGGCCTGCCACTTCAGTGTCTGCAAGGGCAGTTTTTAACTGCCATGTCGACCTGGCAAGTGTACCCGCTTGTCAGGCCCAAACCTTCCCTTTTATTACATGTAAGGCATCCCTAACGTAGGCCCAATGTAGCCCCATGGGCAGGGTGCAGTGTATGTGAAAGATAGGACATGTACTGGTGTGTTTTACATGCCCTGATAGAGAAATACTGCTAAAGTTGTCTTTCACTAGTGAAAGGACTATCTTTCCCATTGGTTATCATTGGAGCTGCCTTATAACATCGTACAAGTGTACATTTCAATTGAGAAGAGATAGAGATTTGTAGTTTGGGTTTCCTGAACTCAGAATTTAAAAACACATCTTTCTATGAAGGTGGTTTTTAAATTGTGTTTTTGAAAATGCCACTTTTTGAAAGTGGGTATTTTCTTGCTTAACCATCCTGTGACTCTGCCTGCCTGTGGAATCCACGTCTGGTTTAGCCTGACAGTTGGGCTGTTTGTACCTTCACTCTAGACGTCACACAAAGGGAGCTGAGCTGTACCCTGCGTACCCTGGTTGCCCACCACCAGGCTGATGGGCCTTCCTGAGCTAGAGTTGTCACTGACACTTGAATAGGGGTGTGCTTTCCTCTCACAATGCTATCTCCACCCTCCTGTTGTGTGTCTGGAGCCAGGACAGGGCAAGGCAGGATCTGTGCACTACAAAGACTATCCTTTGAAGTATGTCTACTTCAAAGGTGAAATGGGGTATAAGTACTGGGCCTGTAACGCCACATTTTTTTAACATTTCTGGATCAAGAGGAGATTCGGCCAAGAAGAAGAGCTGGAGAAGCTGTAGGAGGAGAACTGACACTCTGCTGTTGCTGTGTTGTGCTGGCCTGCTGTTTGAGGCTTCTGTCGTGCGCAGAGGCAGTACTGGGCTGTACTTTCTTATCCTGCTTATCAAGGCCCTCCAAGGAGTTGTGTGTGTTTGCTTCCCGTTGGAAGTCTCAGGGTCATCATAGACTTTATCTGCAGCTCCCCTGAACTACTATGCTGGGAGGTCTGACCTGCCAAGTGGTGGCAACTTCAGTTCCAGGCACTTGGAGGTGATTTGCTGCTTCAAGAGCTTAAATTCCACTCATTGCACTTCAGTGCCATTTTTCCTGCTGCAAACTTGTAGTGCGGTTGAAAAATCAACAGAACGTTGTGATGTAGCCGACAAAACAATGCAGCACCTGTTCACGGCTGGAAGAACTGCTGCAGCCCGAGTCCAGAGCACTGTATCTCTGACGTCTGAAACCGCAGCTCTGACTCCGATGCAGGCCCTGCTGTGCAGCTGAAGGAATTGACGCATCACCTGCTGGTGGCTGAAAGAATAAACACAACGCCTGTTTCGCCACCACCGCATCGACCCCAGCGTGTCTGGATTTTCCATGCATCGCATCTGGGCGGCAAGTTTCAAGCCCATCGTCCAGCAGTATGGAGCCACTTTCAAAATTTGCCGCATTGCTTCTCCTCGCAGAAAGGAATCGATGCAGCACTTCTCCTGCATTCAGCAGAACTGACGCCTTCATTCCCCTGGGACTCTAGAATCAACACTTTGCTGTGTTTTCTGATGCTTCCCTCCTTTGCTGCTGTTTGTTGCATCAAAGGTACTTTGTGCTAAAATCAACCATGCATAGAGTTCTATGAACAAACTTGCTTAAACCTTTAAAAGTGATATCTTTGCCTAGGTATGTTGGATTTCTGTCGTTTTGTTATTATTTTGTTTAAATAAAGATTGGTTATTTTTCTAACCTGGTGTGGTGTCCATTTGTAGTGTTTTCACTGTGTGCTTTATGTACAAATGTTTTACACATCGACTCTGAGATAAGTCTGACTGCTTGTGCCAAGCATACGTTGGCTCCTTCCATTAAGTACACCAGGTATAATGTAATTCAAATTACTATTGCTGCTTTGTGTTCGTCGAGCTGTTTTGATATTTGCAAACCTCTAGCACTGTGAAACTTAACATTACTTTGGGCCTGATTTAGAGTTTGACGGATGAGTTACTCGTCACAAAAATCCCATCTGCCATATTATGTCTTATTACAAATGCATTATATCATATGTCAATTGTAAATTAGTTGTTTACGATATCTATCAAGTTTGAAACAGATAACCCATCCACTAAACTAAATCAGACCCTTAACTGCCACAAAGTATAGAAATGGGTCCTTCTGGGAGTGGTTCAGAACATTACTATCATATAAAGCTTGTTACATGATTTGGCAAGAGTGATATGTGAGTAGAGGCTGCCACAATGAGTAAATAAGAGGTAAACTGCAACACACGCAAAAAACAAGCAGTATTCTTCGCTGTCCCACTGTGCACAATTTCAAATTACATTTTGCATTCTATTAAGTAATATTTGTTAGTATTATATATTGCTATATTTTGAAACATTCATTATATTTTTTAAATCCACAAATTATAATTAAGGCTCCCAGTTTTCCGTTTAAACAGATGTTGACTTATAAATGCAGACAGAAAACTTTTTTTCCTTTGTCTGCATTTATAAATATGAGCCGAAAAATACTGAGAAACCAGATTCAGACAATCCTGCGGAGCAGCCGTGCTCCTGCCCAGGGTTGCCTAATCTGGTACATAGAGGAATGCAGCTGGCCTCGGCACATGATTGCAGACTCTAAGCGCTGCATTTGGCACTCAGTGGCGTAGCTGGGGGGGGGGGGGGTGGTGCGGGCGGTCCGCCCCAGGCGGCACTATTTTAGGGGCGGCCAAAGGCATTCAGATAAGGCTCGGCTTGCTTTCGTGGACGTTCGGGGACGGGCAGAGAAGGAATAGGACTCGGGCAATGTCCTCTTCTTTTTTGTGCTGGCAGCTGTCCCCCCCCTTCCTATTATGCCCTCTCTTTCTGTCTTGCTCCTCACTTACTGAAAACCGTAACTTGAAGAAACGGTTCACAACCTCTTTCCTTCTTTCATTTAGTTGCTTCCCTGTGAAATGGATCCAAAAAATAAAAACACTCTTGCGGGAAATGCCCTTTTTCTGACATTTTTCTATTCCAAAGTGCAGAGGGATGGAGAGAAATAGAAGGTTTTAAATATGAAAAAATAAATACATAACTAAATAAGGCAAGACAGAGTGGTTGCAAAGTGGCCAGATTGGTTTTATTCACATCCAAATATATCAGCCCCACTTTACAGACTTTGCAGTGAAGCGCTACTTTTGTTTTCTCGTCTTTCTTTGAACAGCATTGTTGTCCCCAGGTGGGGAAGTGCACCATTCCTGGAGGTACTGCAATACCTGGTTGATGGATGGATTGGAAAACAAAATGTGTACCATGGCTCTGTTTATGGATGTGGTCTTTTTAAACCATACTGCTTACGTTTATTAAGGATATAAGCAATGGACATTGAAACGGTTCCCTTCAGGGCCCTGTAGTCATGTCCTTAACTTTTCAGGTAAAACCACTCGCTGATTTCTGAATAGTGAGTGAGAGATCGTTAAGGTAACCATGTTGTTTCTGCTTACATTTCACATGCTTTACTTAATCTTGCATTCCCTATGAGTGTTTGCTTTTACTTTTTTTGTTTAGGCAGCATATTACTCTCATCAAGTGCATAATTTGAATTGAGCCACATCCAAGTGCTTATAGCAGGCACAATTAGGTTGTAGCTGAAGGCAGTGCGAGTTTCTCTCAGTGGGGCAGTATAGTGTTCAGTGGGGGAGAGGATGTGGCACTATGGCCAGAGCTGTCGAATTTGGAACTGGGGAACTGGGTTCAGCCTTCATGACCAGTCCACCAGACCACTCTACTGAGGGAGCATATTCCCATGCTAGACCTTACAAGGCTCCACTAGACCATTAAAGGCTTGATGTCTTAGCACAAGCAGGTGTACCTTAGTGGTGTCCATTGTGAGTTAACCTTGAAGGCCTGTAAACCACAATCCATACTGAAGTACATCTCCAGTCTTGCCGGCAGGCCTACGAAGCAGCACACCCTAGAGCAACAGTGATCCAGTCACTGTGACTCTGTCACTAAGGTCACATGAACCTTGAGCAGGTTAGGGCGGTGCAAATGGTGTGACCGCACTGGGTACCTATTTCGGGTGGGTGCGTAGTGTTTGCAAGTATATTATGGTTTAAAAAAAAACTTGCTGCCACCTTCCTGGCCTTCAGCAATTTTCAGAAGCAATAAAAATGTCATGATAACTTTGGTGATTAATGTTCTTCCTAGAGAGAGATGCGAGTTTTGTCTAGTGGAAGGGTTGACTCCTGGAAAGGTAGCACAGAGGGTTAATATGCCTGCTGCAAAGAAAATGTACCATGCAGATCACAAAGTGCACTGCTTTATTGGGGGGACCATGATGAATGGTCATTTAATGTCAGCTGTAGATGATGGATCCCTGAACAGTGTCATGTATGTGCATGTTTGCATTGTGCTGAGGAGATTACCAGGTAATTGTTCACGCAGCTCTCTGATGGATGTCACATGCGGTTTTTCTGAGTCCCCAGATAGATCATGCAGTCTCTGTGTTCTCTTTTGTACTGCCAGTCACTGGTGTATTCAACTGTGCAGCCTTGGACAGTGTCATGTATGTGCATGTAACTTGCATGATCGAGGTAACTATTAGCTGCGATACTACGTGTCTCTCGGTCCTCCTTCAAGTGCTTGCCATCCTTTTTCCCCAGCAACCCCCCCACCAGGGGCGGCAATCTGAGGGATAGCCCCGGGCACCACAAGCTCTAGCTACACCTCTGTTGGCACTCTCTCCCTGTATGCCATTCATCAGGAGTGGACCCCAGTGGAGAGGTGGTGTAGCCATCCTCATCTGGCGCGCTGTCCCAGTGGGGAGTTCATTGTTTACAGGGTGTGCATTTTCACAGCCCCATTGTTCTTTGGATACCGTAGGTGGTGAGGGGGGTTATTGTCTCTGTTAAAACTGACTGCTACAGCTTCAGAATGTATTCACAAGACTGCGCAGCCGATGCTGAACCATCCGCTGCATGTTAACTTTAATTGGTGTGCACGATGTGGTGCTGTTGCAACTTTGATGGCCATCTAGGATGAGGGTGGATGGCAGTGTCAGGAATGTTTTCTGGTGCCACTAAAAAGCACACCCACATTTGCATTGAGGTCGCTGCATCGGCAAAGCCTCATGTGATTCTGGGCATATCACTTCATTTCCACATGCCTGTAAAGAATGCATATGACCAGATAAAATTCAGCTGGCGCTCACGTAAAGTGATCCGAGACCTTTATGTCGAGTTCTATTGTTCTGCGTGTTTGCTGGGGGGGGGGGGGGAGGTGGGGGGTGGTGGAGGGGAATGTTTCCTATGTTGAAACAATGCATTTTGCACCCTCCTCCTACCCTCAAAAATATGAACTCTCACCTTAGGTTTTAGCAATTTATAAACAGATTTATCATAGTGTATGCTGGAAAATAATGATCCCTTCCGTTTAAAAAAAAAAATAGAAGAAAAATGTGACAAAAAGGATTCTTATGTAGGTCTAAATCCCAGCAAAGTTGTTCTGCAATGATAAAAACGAATGGGTTGCTCCCCCAAAGACACAGCTTGACATTTGACCTCTGTTTTTGAATGCACAGCAAATGTGACTAGATAAGAAAAGGATTTAAAAGCCCTGTTTACAGAAAGGGAGTTATATCCTCCCCTACGGTCCATAGGGTGTACAGCCCCACAGTTAAGGTTTCTTAATACAAGTTACTCAAGGTCTGTTTAGGCCTATGCTCACTTAAAATTATTTTTGCAATGTTTTCAGATGAATGTATTTTTGTTTACCTAATTTGACGTATATATAAATATATCTAAACCTATAACACCTGAGTGCAAGTGTGCAGTGTCTGTTTGAATAAATGTGAAAAAATACTAGCTGCAGCGTCTTATTTTGCTTGCAACAAAAATAAATGTGAATAAATACAGAAAAATTACTCAAAAATAAATATGGATAAATACAGACGGAAATGTTAAAAAAATAAATACCATATGTTAGAAATGGGGGTCTCTGGTTGGCAGTGGATGGCCACTGTCCAAGCAGGGACCCTTCTTTCTAAGTCAGAGTGAAGGGCTGCACCCCTTTGACAACCCCTGCTCCACCCTGTGGTAACGTAGCACGAGCAGTTAGGCTAATCTCAGAGGCAGTGTGTAAAGCGTTGATAATCATACACAGTAAATACAGTGAGGAACACTATAAAGGGACACAACACAGGTGGTTATCAAAGAAAATAGTTATATTTATAGAGACTTATCACAAGACCAAATAACGTGGAAATCACCATACTGTACAAAAATAGTTCTCTCTGGATGCTGCAAAAATAGTTCCAATGGGTAAGGTAAAGTTTAGTTCAGGACAGGGGTCTCTGCGACCCCTCTACTCACAGTTCTGAGATGTTGGCAAACAATCCACAAGAAATATCGCTCCAGCGGGTTAGCGATGTTTTTCCTCACGCTCTGGCCACGGCCGCTCGCTAACAGGGGTTAGCAACGATTTTCGGGACGCTCAGCAGCTGTAGCGATGATTTTCGCGCCGCAAACGTGCGGGGCGATGATCAGGCCAGCGGGCCCTCAGCAGCAGCGATGCAACGATTTTCTTTACGCTCAGCAACTGTAGCGATGATTTTCTGGCCGCAAACGTGCGGGGCGATGATCATGCCAGCGGGCCCTCAGCGGCAGCGATATGACGATTTTCTTTATGCTCAGCAACTGTAGCGATGATTTTCTGGCCGCAAACGTGCGGGCGATGATCAGGCCAGCGGGCCCTCAGCGGCAGCGATGCGACGATTTTCTTTACGCTCAGCAACTGTAGCGATGAATTTCTGGCTGCAAACGTGCGGGCGATGATCAGGCCAGCGGCCTTCAGCGGCAGCGATGCGATGATTTTCTTTACGCTCAGCAGCTGTAGCGATGATTTTCTGGCCGCAAACGTGCGGGGTGATGATCTGGCCAGCGAGCCCTCAGCGGCAGCGATGCGATGATTTTCTTCACGCTCTGTAGGTGTAGCGACGATTTTCTTCATGCTCCTCGGCTGCGGCGGCTCGCTAATAGACCTTAGCGATGAAAATGAAGTCTACTGGTCCTGAAACTTCAGTCAGGAGGCTAGTTTTCTCTCTAGCCCTTGGGTGATTGCAAGGTCAAGATTAAAATGTTCTCTTACAGCTCCTTTTCCCTCCTTTTTCCAGTCCAATGAAAACTACTGCAGGCCAATCCAGGGAACAGCACACAATACCAGGACAGTCCTCTCCTGCAGCTTTCTTTAGTTCCACGGACAGAGGTTGGTCTTGAAATCCAGGGGCAATACAAATTGTAGGGGTTTCAGCACAGATGTATATACCCCAAAAGTCTTTGTTCTAAAGAGTCACAAGTCACTGAACCCAGCCAGAACCAGTTCTGCTCAGTCCTGGAGCACTATGTTTACCAGGCTGCATCCTTCCTTTCCTTGTGGAGGGAAGGCACAGACCTTTTCAGGTCCCAGGTGCAACTCCTCCCACCCATCTAGATGCAGATCTCTCCATTCACCACTGGGACACCTCACCCTGTCTCCTGGAAGTCCCCAGCCCTATCACTCTAAACCCAGACAGCCAATACACATAACAGCAGAGCACACTGGAAGGCTTAGGCAACACAAATACCTACTTTCTAAAAGTGGTATTTTCAAACACAGAATATAAAAATAACCTTCATTAAAAGATGTATTTTAATATTCTGAGCTCAGACATACTAAATTCGTTTTTCTACCATGTTCCTGGGGTCAGTTAGTACTATAGAGTGTAATAGTCAAACTGCCCATTCTGGCCTATGCAGAACAGGTAGCCTTACAGTAGTGAAAAACAAAATTGGGTGTAATTCACTACCAGGACATGCTACACACATCAGAGCATGTTCTACCTTCCACATACAATACACCCTACCATAGGGGTGGCTTACATGATGCCAAGGGAAGGTTCAGGAGCTGGGAAGTGGATGCACTTCACAGCCAAGATGGCAGTTCTAGACTGCACACAGACACTGCAGTGGCAGGTCTGAGATACACTTTACAAGCTGCTTCTGTGGGTGGTGCAAACCAGCGCTGCAGGCCCACCAGCAGCATTTGGTTTACCAGCCCTGGGCACACACAGGCCACATTACTAGGGATTAAAAGGTAAACCAAATAAGTCAATCATGGATATACCAATTCACATGTCATATTTATAAAGGGAGAGCATATGCACTTTAGCACTGATCAGCAGTGGTAAAGTGCCCAGAGTCATTAAATCAACACAAACAGGTCAGAAAAAATAGAGGAGGAAGGCAAAAAGTTGAGGGATGACTCTGCAAAAAGGGCCATTTCCAACACCATAAAACCGGTAGCCCTAATTGTAATTGTGTCTTCTGCATCAATATTTATCTATCATAAAGTTACTCCCAAGGCATTTCGAAACCAAAATGGTTCGCCAAAAGACTCTTTTTCCAGCAAAGCAAACAAAGAACACAGAAAACAATATAACATTTTGTACCACCTCAATAGGTGATATGTAACGTGTTATATATGTCTGTAATATCTGCCACGCTGCATTATGATAAGTTAAAATGATATATGAATTCATTGAGGCCCTCATTACGTAATGGACTGGTTTGATCCCACATGGAGAGATAATGATACCGAGGGGAGTGGTAACTCCAGCACTTGGGAAAATCCGGTCTGTTATGATTGGACCTTGATGGTCCACGAAGGAATGAGGAATTACTAGGGGAATCAGTCATTTGTTTCTCCAGACTGTCTTACAGAGACGTTAAATGGTTTCAGCAGCCAAAACCTCTGTGTGAAAGTAAAATCTTATAATTGTAATGGGTCCAGTAACTGCTATCAGCCCCATTGGAATTGTGGAATTAAGAGTCCACTCGAAATGAGGGTCTGAGTACTGTGTTTACACTATTCACATGTTCACGGTGCGGTATTCAACCATATGAGGTAGATAAACTCAGTAAGGTGCTAGTATTAAACATGCACATAATCATTAATTAAAATGAAAGATATGGGTACATCAATGACTACTTTTTAATTAGAGTTGTCGAAAGTTGCATGGCTGTGTATTTTGCAAAGTTCTATGGAACATTTAGCAACTCCAGGTAGGTTTCATAGATTTTTATAGTGGCTTTGCTTGTGACAGTCATAACATTTGTGCCAATTCATGTTGCACATATTTTTTCTTAGCTCCATAAAACCTTTTCTGTATAAGATATAGTTAACAGAAAAATGTAGGACCTTATGCAACCATAACTAAACCAACCAAGTCGGTCTGTGTTGGGCAAAACACGAAATGCTGCTATGTGACTCACAACACATTCACAAAAGCATCATTGTCTTGTGAACTTTTGTAGTTCCGAGGGCAAAAACCTTGTTAAGGGACCCTGAACCAAAGAACCCAGTTTCATTCCTGGCTTCCCAGCTTGACCGATTTGTATGACCCAATCCAATTACTAGTCTTCACTGTGCCTCTTTTTCAATGATCATTTTAGCGCACCAAGAAATAATTAAATGCAGCAGGTGCACTGTACAAAAACCTCTCTTTTGGGTGATTAGGTGCCTAGGCCAAGCACCCCACCCTCTTAGCAGGGACTGGTCCTCCGACTAGTCCTAAGCCATTTCGAAACCCGGCTTGTCGCGACGAGGCTTCTGCCTCGCTCCCTCTATTCTGACCCCAGCTGATCCTCTCCTTCCTCTCTCACCAAACTGATCTCCCTCTTTACATATGTTGTCCACATTCTCTTTACTCTCATGCTTTTTCTCTTTTGTGCCTATTTTCTCTTTTGTGCCTTTTTTCTCTTTTGTGCACCCTTTCCTTAGTGCTTGGTCACTTTTCTCTTTTATGCATTTCTCATTTGTGCATTTCTCTTTTTGCATTTTCTCTTTGTGCACCTTTCCCGTTTTCTCTTTTCACACTTTCCCCATTGTGACTTTGTTTTCTTTTGTGCCTTTTCACTTTTCTCTTTGTGCATTCTCTCTTCTGTGTCTTTACTTGTTGTTTATTCTCTCTTTTATGCTTTTTCTCTTTGTGCATTCTCCCGTTTGTGTCTTCTCTATTATGTTTCCCGCAAGCTCCATGCATTTTACCGCTTCCTGCCTTTCCCTGCTCTTTATCTGGTCCTAACTTGTCGACTTCCTTCCTCTTCTTCCTAACCTTCTGAACCCCGGACCACCGCTTCTTCTTATCCCAGGACCTACTTTATGATAGCCACTTTGTGACCTTGCAGCTTGTGCACACAGCAAATGCATCAAAGTCATGCCAAAGGCAAGCCCGTCTGTACTCATGGACCACGCCTAGCACCAAGAACTCTTTTACAGCCACGCTCCAGTGATACTCTACAACCCTCCTTCAGTCGCTCAACTCGGGGCATCACTCATCCCCTGCTGCGAATCGGCACCTCACAAAATGGTAGAAGCCGCCACTCGCACACACTGCAGGTTCTTCTGCAGCCTCACAAACACATGCACCCTACGCATAAACCTATCAAGCCACCTACACCCTCAATGTCAACACACACCAAAGCAAACCCAAATGATAGCACTCACTCGCATGCATGCTACTCAATACATGATCACTCACCAAACACATGACTGAAATCTGGGACTCACCAGACATCCGCTTCATCACGGAAAACTGACTCAGATCTACATTGGCACCCAACATCACCACAGCAAGCCCAGAACTGCAACCACAAGTCTAGAGGAGGACTAAGAATCATCTTAAAGAATTCATTAAATGCTAAACCTCAGCAGAAAACAACACCCCATTCATGGATCATCTGCACTTCAAACTACAAATCTCGCTAACTTCACCCTGAACCGGACCCTCACCTACCGACCACTCAGACTACCATCCAAGTTCACCAAGCTGATCACCGATTTTTTTTGCTACCACCAACAACTCTGGCACTCCAAGAAATGTCCACTAGCTGAATGCATCAAGGAATTTTCAACAGCAGCAAGGAGATCTTCTTGGTCATAAAGGACTTCACCACACCTTCCATAACAGTCCACATCTCGTCTTCCAAGAACTCTGCAGCGATGAACAAAATGTTTCCACAGAAATACCACTAACATCTAAATCAGCTTCCCACACCAAACAGACCCAGGTGACATCATTGTCAAACTAAGTACCAGTACGCAAGACAACCATCTGGTTGAGTGGACAAAACTCACCAGAGAAAAGTCAGTGACTTTCATGAGGATCAGCCACTCAGGGACCCCCAAGGACCCATGCCCCCACCACATCTACAGCCTGGAACATCACCTATCAGCACCACGCCGTCCACACCATCAACACCTCCATCACATCTGCCACATTAGCTGATGACTGGAAACATGCAGAAGTCAACGCCTTCCTCACAAATCCATGAGCAGACCTGATCAAACTCTGCATTTACCATCCATAACCATACTCCCGTACACTGCCAATGTGATAGAGAAGGCCATCAACAAGCAACTCTCAACTATCCTCAAGTTTCACCACCTATTGGACAGAACCCAATCTGGTTTCAGAAAGAACTACAACACCAAAACAGCACTCATCGCAGCCACAGAAAACATCAGGAGTATCCTGGACCATCAAGAAACAGCCACCCAGGGGAATAACGGAGGCCCCTGCAGCCCCTGTGGTGTGAGAAGTTCCACCCACTGGGATGGTCAGCTCCAAACAAATCAAGCACTCAGAAGCAGCTAGGCAGTTAGGGAATGGGTAATAGGAACCCCTTCATCATATCTTTCAGAGGTCCCCCTGAGGTTTTGTTACACCACTCAGCAGCCCTCATTTTACTCGACTTATCCTCAGCCTTCAACACTGTCTCCCAAAACACTCTGAATCAGAAGACTTCACAACATAGACATCCAAGGCACTGCACTCCAATGGGTTTGCTCCTTCCTCACAGGAAGAACTCAAGGAGTTCGAATACGGTCATTTACATCAGAGTCCAAGAGATTGATCTGCAGACTCCCCCAGAAATCATCCCTCAACCCCCGCCTGTTCACATCTCCATGACCTTGCTAGCCAACATAATCCGGTCCCAAGGCATCTCCATTATCTCATATGTTGATTACATCCACCTCATCCTCTCCTTGCTGGACAAGACAACCACCTTCAGAGCCAACTTCACACAATAACGCCAAACCCTTTCAAGAAGGAACAGGGAACAGATCGATATCTATGACATGCATATAAGCTTCAATGGTTCAAGATAGAGCAGCCATTTTAACTGTGCTGTCAGCGAGAGCATTCTTTAGGAAAAGTTCGTCATGAGATTTCCGGTGGGCCACACACCTAACAACTGCAATTTGAAGTATCAAAAGCAAAGGATTAAACTGATTTTGTACCGACAAAACATTTTTAACTGGGGAGCCTTCAGAAGTTAGAATAGAATACCCCTCTGCACCTGGAGAAACCACAAGTTATGTGTGTTTCTAAATTAATACTTTGAAGTCTCTGGCTACAGTTATGAACTTTTTCTCAGGAAGGATACATACTTGGGTAATGACAGAAAGTTCAGCAACATGATCAAATTTAAACAAACTCTCAACAGCCTGCAATATAGTGCATATATAGTGCATACAGTGTATCCAGCAAAAACCACGACTTCATTTCCAAGACATAATCCTTCTACAACACAGTAGCGGCCCACGGAGGTAGTGCTGCGGGGCGGTGGGGCAGGGCGGGGGAGGAGCTGGGTGGAGGGTAGTAAACTACGTAATACGGCCGAACGGAAGTAAGTAAAGAAATAAATAAAATGAATTTCATGCACGCGCTGCATTGCCAAATGTGATGCAGCGCGCGCAACGAAATTTGTTTTATTTATTTATTTGTTTACTTACCTCCGTTTGGCTGTATTCCGTAGTTTACTACCCCCCTCCCTGCTCCTCCCCTGCCCTGCCCCACCACCCCGCAGCACTCCCTCCACGGGCTGCTATTGCTACAACATATATTAGATGACACTTTTTTAGGGGTGCATCAGTAAGTTTAATTCAGGAATTGGTACCTACTCAGCAATCATATGAGAATTATTGGGTTCTCCCTTCTCGCTGGTGAACATAAAGGAAGCAAGGTTCAGAGTAGAAAAACAGACTAGGTAATAGGACTAACAAGCATTTGCAATGCAATAGGTCTCACATTTATAAGAGTTTGAGCTATTGGCATTGTAAAATTACAATGCCTTTTATTTATGTTTTGGTTTTAAAACAAATAAAAGGCATTGTCATTTTCAATGTCAGTAGCATAAACTCGCATAAAAGCAGTGTGTGGAGTGCAGCAGTGTGCGGCATGCAGCAGTGTGCGGCGTGCAGCAGTGTGCGGCATGCAGCAGTGTTTCGTGAAGCAGTGTGATGCATGCAGCACTGTGACATGCAGCAGCGTGCAGCAGTGTGCGGCGTGCAGCAGTGTGCGGCGTGCAGCAGTGTGCGGCGTGCAGCAGTGTTTCGTGTAGCAGTGTGAGGCATGCAGCACTGTGACATGCAGCAGTGTGCTGCGTGCAGCAGTGTGCGGCGTGCAGCAGTGTTTCGTGTAGCAGTGTGAGGCATGCAGCACTGTGGCGTGCAGCGGCGTGCAGCAGTGTGCGGCGTGCAGCAGTGAGTAATACAGCAGTGTGCAGCAGTGTGTGGTGTGCAGCAGTGTGCCGGTTGCATCAGTGTGTGCCGTGCAGCAGTGTGTGGCATGTAGCAATGTTTCGTGTAGCAGTGTGTGGCGTGCAGCAGTGTGCGGCTTGCAGCAGTGTGCGGCGTGCAACAGTGTGCGGCATGCAGCAGTGTGTGGCAGTGTGTGGCGTGCAGCAGTTTGAGGCGTGCAGCAGTGTGTGGTGTGCAGCGGCATGCAGCAGTGTGAGGCGTGCAGCAGTGTGAGGCGTGCAGCAGTGTGAGGCGTGCAGCAATGTGTGGTGTACAGCAGTGTGAGGCGTGCAGCAGAGACACGTGGAGGGTGAGGAGAGACACGTGGAGGGTGAGGAGAGAAACGTGGAGGGTGATGAGAGACACGTGTAGGGTGAGGAGAGACACGTGTGGAGGGTGAGGAGAGACATGTGTGGAGGGTGAGGAGAGACACGTGTGGAGGGTGAGGAGAGACACATGTGGAGCGTGAGGAGGAGACACCTGTGGAGGGTGAGGAGGAGACACATGTGGAGGGTGAGGAGGAGACACATGTGGAGGGTGAGGCAGAGGGTGAGGAGACACGTGTGGAGGGTGAGGAGAGACATGTGTGAAGGGTGAGGAGAGACACGTGTGGAGGGTGAGGAGAGACGTGGAGGGTGAGGAGAGACACGTGTGGAGGGTGAGGAGAGACATGTGTGGAGGGTGAGGAGAGACCCTTGTGGAGGGTGAGGAGAGACGTGTGGAGGGTGAGGGAGGAGAGAAAAATAGCGAGGGAAGAGCTCATGTGAGAGCAAAGCGAAAAATACAGAGGGTAGGGCGCATGTTAGACCGGAGATAAAAACATAGAGGGAAGAGAGCACATGTGAGAGCATAGAGAAAAAATGCAGAGGGAAGAGTACATGTGAGGGAAGAGAGACGAATACAGAGGGAATAGCATGTGTGAGGAAAGAGAGAAAAATAGAGAGGGAAAAGCACATGTGAGGGCAGAGTGAAAATACAGAGGGAATAGCACATGTGAGACCAGAGAGAAAAACATAGAGGGAAGAGCATATGTGAGGACAAAGAGAACAAGTACAGGCTATGCCAAGCGGAAGTGATCGCGTTTACGATCAAACATCAAAGCGGCGAAAGTGAAAGTAATCGGCAGAGCATCAAAGGGCTGGGTGAGAAGGGAGGGGGGAATGCAAGGGTCAAAGCGGCTAAAGTGAAAGTAATCGAGCAGAGCATCAAAGGGCTGGGTGAGAAGGGAGGGGGGAATGCAAGGAGCAGCTGTGCACGTGCACGCCATTGTGCACTCAAGCCCTAGGCCAGCAAAACCATGTGAGTAGCACTTTTGAAAGCCCACTTCCAAAATGTCTCAAAGAGACAGCTTTCGCTGTCTCAGCGAGACCTAAAAACTCATATAGGGACAACCTAGCAGAAGAAAGGTATTGGGTTTTGATAGTGAGGAGGAGGGCAACAACAGGTGAGGAACAGCCACAGTGAAAGCAGAAATCAATACGATATTTCAGAGGCTTCAACAAGATGGGAAGCTGTGGCCACAGAGTGAAGACATGGGAGGAGGCCTGCTGCTACTATCGTCTAAAGGAGAGGAATAATGTGCAATGGGCCTTTTCTAATCACCACAATTCTGCGCTAATGGTCTAAGGGCAAATCCACCTTGTTCATAGCAATACAGTGTAAATTACTGTATATTATCCAGGATCTCCAAAGTAGGCAAAGAAGCGAGAGCTTGTTTTATATGAACAAATGCATGTTCCTCTTCCTTAAACTATTGCAGAGGTTTGGGGGTGTCCTTTTTAACATAGCATTGCAAAGGTTTTGCCATAGCAGCATACCCAAGAATCCACTGTTTTCAGTACCCAGTCATACCCAAGAAAGATCAAACATGGGAGGTGGTTAGTGTAAATGGTAACTTAAGGATGTCTTCAAGCTGTTCCATCACTAAGTGGTGCCTTATTGTGGGGAATCCGTGACCAAGAGAACACACAGAGGAGAGACAATATTCTACTTTATCTTTTGAAGCCTTATGTCCTTTCTTAGCCAATTCGGCGAGGGAGTAGGTTTTGCATAAGTCTAAAGTAAAAGAGGCAAGCCGAAATGTGTCAATTTATGGAACTAAAGTAGAGTTCTGGAAAAATCAAGGTGTCCAAATCTTTCTTTAAAGCTCGGGAAAAGCTTGAAGGAGACACTGTAAACCCTTAGTTGGGATCTGCTGAATAAAAACTTGAAGACAAATTGACTCTCCTCATCGATTGGTTTGTGAAAGAATATGGAGCACAAATGTATTACCTTAATTTATTGGTCACCTGCAGGGATACGCAAAAGGACTTTCCAGTGTTGTTCAGGAAGTATAGGAGTATTACATCTGCTACCAAACTTTACCATACACCTGGCTTGATAAGATCCACAATGACTGGTCGAATTTGCTGCTTTGGCTTAAGGCTTCAGATGCTACTGTGGAATATGAGGCAACTTTTTTCTTGTGGTTTATAACCTGTGGGGCTCCTGAGCATGCTATTTTGACAACTCTCTACACATTTCATGCTTTTAGGCAATGGGTGACAAGGTAGACTTTGGGAGGTGAGCAGAACACAGTACAATTCAATTTACACAAAATATCATGCTCCAGTAGAATAGCCAGTGAGGTAGAACTTAAAAGGAAAGCATGATTATTTGCGATGGGACCAAGAGTTACAGAAACAGAATTAGAAATGTCATGTGGAACTCGTTGATATGAAATATTGACTGTTGATGGAGCTCAAATCTCACTTATAGATTTTATCATTACTAAATGACAATAAAATCTGCTTTAAGTTTCAGACAAACTGCTTTTTTTAAAATGGCACGCAGAGTTTTGGTGCAAGGGAAAACATGAATGAGGCCTGCTCAGATGCTTAATGAATCATGTAGAACCATGCTCAATTAATGAATCATGGTTATTTAACTGTGTTTATTTTAGATTTAACCTCACTGTGGAATGTACATTTAGTTTGGAAAATGTGTTTTGAACTTTCAAAGTAGCATATATTTGTGCTGAATAAACACATTTTACAGTGTGGAAAGGCTGAATTCGCTTTGGCAGGCTCAGCTCACTGCGGCCCTTAGGTCTTGAGATAATGAATTGAATGTGCTTTTTCCTCCCTGTTCCTCTCGTTTCATGACCTTTCTTATAATTTACACGTCCTGTTTCTGTCTCTTCATGAAAAGACCTTCACTTGTGGCATACTTTTTTCACCATGCAGTTTGTTTAGACACTGCTTTATTCACTTCATAACGTGGGGTGAAAAACTGCAAAGCACACATTTTTCTTATAGTATGTATTCTGTTTCCGCATCATTAATACTAGCGCTAGCACTTGGAAGTCAATTCTCATTCATAAATCCTGCCTGATCGCCGCCGTGAGGGAAACGGCTAGAGGGGGCTGAAGCAGCTCTCACCAGCAATTTTGAACCGCCGTGAGGGGAACGGCCAGAAAACTACATTTCCCAGCAGCCCCTACCTGACGCTTGCCTCTGATGTCATCTGGCAGCGCCGGGAGGGTTTAAAACATTCACAGGTGTCCCGCAGCGCGGGACGCGCTAGCACTTGGAAGCCAATTCTCATTCATACATCTGCCTGATCGCCGCCGTGAGGGAAACGGCTAGAGGGGGCTGAAGCAGCTCTCACCAGCAATTTCGAACCGCCGTGAGGGGAACGGCCAGAAAACTACATATCCCAGCAGCCCCCACCTGGCGATTGCCTCTGATGTCATCTGGCAGCGCCGGGAGGGTTTAAAACATTCATAGGTGCCCCACAGCGCGGGACGTGCGCGGGCAGCGCCCGGGCAGCGCCCGGGCCAAGGGCGGGCCCGTCCTTGCCCGTCATCGCCAGTAAGAGCCAGGGCTGGGCTCCCCCCCTAATTCATGAGTTCCGGCGCTTACACTTGGATTCGAGATAAAGGTACTGTGACCACCCGTGCTGTATGTACGTGAGATTGTTTATCTACTGACCAAGACTCATGTGCTGTTTGCTGATATTGCCGCTTAGTCTGTGAGGATTTCTACCATCGTAGACGTATTCATATAACGTCCACCCATATATTTATAACATCAGCATTGATAACAGGGTGATATTAGGAGGGAAAGCCGCTTGACGGATTGGGGTGACTGCTGAGATAGTGCGGAGGAGGCTTGTGTAGGTCTCACAGTCTCACAGTCTTAGGAGTCCCGCCGTCGTCCTACCCGAATCCATTTGAAATTGGGACTCTTTAACGTCCATCTACTTTTTGTTAAGAGCCCCTTTTAGCTGGCGTGCTGGAGCAAAAACCTGGGTTAATGGTGGGTCACTTTTCAACATTTGCTTGCGTCCTGGTGTCAGGGGTTGTGTACTTCATTATTACTAATAGTATTTTGTGTTTTTGTATTCTTCAATAGATTAACTACTTATCATTTGATTATGGCAGCTAGCCGTGAAATCACTGGGAGAGGCTCTAATATTGGAGTTCTTGGGACTTTAGATAATTTTATTATAAGAGCTACTTCGGTCTTAGATAAAGAGATTACTTTAGCGTAACGCCGTGTGTCTCTTGAACTGGAGCACACAAAACGTTCCTCACTGGGGAGATTGGCTAGAGTCCCCTCCCCGGTTCAATCCTCACCTGTTTCCCAAATCCAGTCTCATTCGGCTGATTTAGTTCAGTCCCTATCCGATCAAACTGATCACCCAGTAACTGCGGGTATACCACTGAGTTCTGTCTCCAATTCTGTGACATCACGGGTGTCAACGAGATCTACACCGCATTTGTTACCAAATAAATCTGTGTCCTCCCCCATAGGTGCTCACGTAGGTAAACGCAAACGGGGTGGAGGCTTATTGAGACAGACAAATGCTAAAGTTGGTAAATTAAATAATGGTACAAAAAAAGGGAAAGGGAAGTATAGTGACCCTCCAGATCCCCCTATAAATAGTTCCTCCACGGGTTTGGTACAGATACCCCCTCCCAACGAAATAGGGGATGTTTTATCCCCAAATCTGGGTGCCAGATTTTGTGAAGAATTGGGAAATTTGGTTTCTTCAATTGTCTCTCCTTTAAATGAGCGTTTAACGTGTATTGAAGGAAAACTCCAAGCTATTGACACGAGGGTGGGCTTGTATGGCGATGCGGTGAATAAACTAATAACGAAGGTGGAGAGTTTATCCTCACCAATGTTGGTGCAATGTCAGCAATCCTCTCTTAATAACCCAGGGCTACCAGTTGTGCAAGCAAGTGTATTTCCATCTCCTAATAATAATATTTCTACTGCGAGGTTGGTTGATGCAACTGTTAATTCTGATGCAGGGGCAAATATTCCATCACATGAGAATAGGGGGTCCTATCCTCCTGCCCCTAGAGTTGCTAGTACTGGGAGCCATATGACCAGTGCTCGAAATGCACCTAAGCCCAACGGGGTTCTTTTGGATTTACCTTCAGATTGTGCACCCTATGTAGTGGTTTTGTCGGGGGTTCCAGAGCTTGGTAGTAACACCCCGGAATCTTATGACGAACTTAAGAACAAATCATTACATTGGTTGAACAAACATAGACCCCTACTGTTACATGTGTTTAGTGAGATCATTCATGTGCGTAGAGTAGGTTGGGTGGGGTCTCGAAAGAAGGATTCTACAGGTGACTGTATTGTCCTTAACTTTAGAGATAAACGAGCCGTGAAATTTATTTGTGAACTCGGAACGGCGGGCTCGGCATCATGCATTAAGTCCCATCCTCTTTCCTATTTTTATCCTCAGGGAAATTATTTGGGAAGGCAGAAATGGTTGGCCCCATTGTTCGATAATATGGAACGAAATAGGGAGTGGATAAATGACTGCCTATACAACATTCCCATAAATAACCGTTTTGGAGTTTTGGATCAGGTGGATTGACTTTCCCTTTCTATAGGGAGCCCAGAATCCAATGCTGGGATGGCTTTTCGTGATGATGGGGGTGGAAATAACCTGGAATATATTGATGGCAATACTCTTGGTGGTTCTACAGTGGCCTTTGGTGATGTAGAAAGGCCGGACATTGTGATCCCTATGTGTGAGGAGTTGGGTTTGGGGAGGGAAACATCACAGGGTGATGTGGTGCTGGAAGTCCCCATACAGTCTGTGGATGCTCACCCTCTGCCAGGCCAGAGTAGATATCCTTCCCTGTTTATGTTCGCTTCCTGGAATATTGCAGGTTGACAGCGTAGACTCCCGGTAGCAGAGTGGACAGACTTTGTGGAGGAGTATGATATTTGGGCTTTTCAGGAGACATGGGCTGTTGAACCCGTTCACCGTTTAGGTTTTTAAAATTTTTATAAAGCAGCAGTGAAAGGAAAAGTAGGTAGGCCCTCGGGGGGCCTTACTCTTTGGGTTAGGCAATCAATTAACTATAGTTTGGAGGAGATCCCCACAAATAGCTCTGATATCCTCGCCGTTAAACTACACCGTCCTGCTTCAAAGGCTATTCTCATTGTTAACGTATATATGCGAGGGATGCCAGGGGGCCAGAGTTCGAAAACTTTTGCTGATTTTGATTCCCTCTTTGATTTAGTGGGGCATGATTGTATTACGGTCATAGCGGGGGATTTTAATTGCACATTTGGACCCCTAAATTATGAAGGGAGAAATATCATGGATGAGGAGGATGTCGAGTGGAATATTCCCCCGCTTGATCTACCACCCATAAAAAGATGGTCTGAATCGGCTGTGCAATTGCTGGGTTTTTGTTTGGAACGTGGCTTTAGAGCTACCAATGGACGCTCATCGTCAGACAAAATGGGTAGGGCCACCTTTGATAATGGTCTGCATAAAAGCAGAATTGATTATATTTTAATCAACATTGAACATTGGTCCATTTTGGATGACATGATGATTATTGATCGTCCTGAAAGCGATCACAATCCTTTGCTTCTTAGTATCAACCTTACTGTAATGTCGGTTGGTAATGAGCCAACAGTGGTGGCCCCCGCTGATGCCCTACTAACAAATGATCTACGTAGAGTTCGATGGGCAAGAGTGTTTGATGATAAGGAAGCTCTAGAAAACATAAGATCAGAGGCAGCACGGTCATTGGCCATATGGCGATCTTTTAATACCCAGGTGAAAATCAATGATAGCATCTCTAACATTCATGAAGACTTATTTCTAAGTTTGAAATCCCATTTCTCTAACCCCACTAGACCCCAGAAAATAATGAGCCAGAGTAGAGAGAAATCATGGTACAATAAGTCGTGCCGTGAATCTTATAAACTCCTGTCCCTGGCAATTAGGTCCAAACAAATGCCAAACATCAAGATGGCCAGGCAAAATTATAGAAAAGCCCTGCACTGTGCCAAAAAAGAATGGGACGAGCAGCATTGGAAAGATCTGCTCGATGCCAGCAGATTGAAAAACCAGGCCAAGTTTTGGCACATTGTTAAATGGCGTAAGGGTATTCAAACACAATGCCCCGCAAACTATGTTTCCCCAGAAGACTGGGTTAATCATTTTGGTGCTCAGTTTTCTGTATTAGGGGCTGGGACTGATCACTCGCTGCCAGACTTATTATTGGAGTTTAACCCTTGTTCTGCAACAAATAAACAATTTATACCGTTTGACAATAAGGAGGCAGAGGATGCCCTTAACAAGGCCGCCAGTGGTAGGGCATCAGGCATGGATTGTGTTCCGGTGGATCTCTATAAAAATGATATTGTCAATTGGGTGCCATATATAGTATTTATTGCAAATGCAATGGCTACCGGGGCACACATTCCAGATTCATAACGGGGAGCTGAGATCTTGCCAATTTACAAGAAGGGAGACCGCTCCAATCCAGGTAATCACCGCTCGATCAGCTTGATCGATTGCATACAAAAAATAGTTGCAAGGATGGTTCTCGTAAGAATACTGAGTTGGATGGAGCAAGAGGATATATTGTCTCCACTACAGGCTGGGTTTCGACCATGCGTAGGCACCATTGAGCAAGTTTTTAGGTTTTTATTGATATATTGGCGTGTGGTGAGTTTGGGTGGTGGTACCATCTATGCCGCCTTTATTGACCTCAAGTCTGCGTTCGATTTGGTGCCTAGGAGGAAGCTATGGAGGGCATTGAGCGAAATGGGGATGCCTTCGGATTTATTGGCCCTAGTTATTAAGCTACATGAGGGAAATTTTGCACGTGTTCGCTGGGGTTTACCAGGGCAGGTTACAAACAAATTCACTGTGTCACGTGGGGTTGGACAGGGATGTGTCTTAGCGCCAACACTTTTTTTGTTGTTTATTAACAGGGTTATGGAGTATTTTTCTACCTTTCCAACGGATGCTCCATCCCTGGATGGCACCAAAGTGCCTTTACTTATGTTTGCGGACGACACTCTCTTATTATCCAAAGCCCAGATAGGTTTACAACGGGCACTGGATAAATTTGAAGAGCTTTGTTTCGACAATGATCTACAGGTTAATGTCGACAAAACCAAATTTATGATCCTTACTAAGAAAAAGCAAGTGGATGGTTTTGTAACCATGAACAGTATTAAGTTACCCCAGACTAATGTGATGACCTATTTAGGAATCACATTAGAGTCCAAAATAAAATGGAAACCCCAGATTGATGTTTTTTCTCTCAAGTTTGCCCAGCTGACAGGGTGCTTAATTAAAAAACAGCGTTCGTCCCTTTGTCTGTGGCCACTGAGTGAAGACATGGGAGGAGGCCTGCTGCTACTATCGTCTAAAGGAGAGGAATAATGTGCAATGGGCCTTTTCTAATCACCACAATTCTGCGCTAATTGTCTAAGGGCAAATCCACCTTGTTCATAGCAATACAGTGTATATTACTGTATATAATCCAGGATCTCCAAAGTAGGCAAAGAAGCGAGAGCTTGTTTTATATGAACAAATGCATGTTCCTCTTCCTTAAACTATTGCAGAGGTTTGGGGGTGTCCTTTTTAACATAGCATTGCAAAGGTTTTGCCATAGCAGCATACCCAAGAATCCACTGTTTTCAGCACCCAGTCATACCCAAGAAAGATCAAACATGGGAGGTGGTTAGTGTAAATGGTAACTTAAGGATGTCTTCAAGCTGTTCCATCACTAAGTGGTGCCTTATTGTGGGGAATCCGTGACCAAGATAACACACAGAGGAGAGACAATATTCTACTTTATCTTTTGAAGCCTTATGTCCTTTCTTAGCCAATTCGGCGAGGGAGTAGGTTTTGCATAGGTCTAAAGTAAAAGAGGCAAGCCGAAATGGGTCAATTTATGGAACTAAAGTAGAGTTCTGGAAAAATCAAGGTGTCCAAATCTTTCTTTAAAGCTCGGGAAAAGCTTGAAGGAGACACTGTAAACCCTTAGTTGGGATCTGCTGAATAAAAACTTGAAGACAAATTGACTCTCCTCATCGATTGGTTTGTGAAAGAATATGGAGCACAAATGTATTACCTTAATTTATTTGTCATCTGCAGGGATACGCAAAAGGACTTTCCAGTGTTGTTCAGGAAGTATAGGAGTATTACATCTGCTACCAAACTTTACCATACACCTGGCTTGATAAGATCCACAATGACTGGTCGAATTTGCTGCTTTGGCTTAAGGCTTCAGATGATACTGTGGAATATGAGGCAACTTTTTTCTTGTGGTTTATAACCTGTGGGGCTCCTGAGCATGCTATTTTGACAACTCTCTACACATTTCATGCTTTTAGGCAATGGGTGACAAGGTAGACTTTGGGAGGTGAGCAGAACACAGTACAATTCAATTTACACAAAATATCATGCTCCAGTAGAACAGCCAGTGAGGTAGAACTTAAAAGGAAAGCATGATTATTTGCGATGGGACCAAGAGTTATAGAAACAGAATTAGAAATGTCATGTGGAACTCGTTGATATGAAATATTGACTGTTGATGGAGCCCAAATCTCACTTATAGATTTTATCATTACTAAATGACAATAAAATCTGCTTTAAGTTTCAGACAAACTGCTTTTTTTAAAATGGCACGCAGAGTTTTGGTGCAAGGGAAAACATGAATGAGGCCAGCTCAGATGCTTAAAGAATCATGTAGAACCATGCTCAATTAAGTAATCATGGTTATTTAACTGTGTTTATTTTAGATTTAACCTCACTGTGGAATGTACATTTAGTTTGGAAAATGTGTTTTGAACTTTCAAAGTAGCATATATTTGTGCTGAATAAACACATTTTACAGTGTGGAAAGGCTGAATTTGCTTTGGCAGGCTCAGCTCACTGCGGCCCTTAGGTCTTGAGATAATGAATTGAATGTGCTTTTTCCTCCGTTCCTCTCGTTTCATGACCTTTCTTATAATTTACACCTCCTGTTTCTGTCTCTTCATGAAAAGACCTTCACTTGTGGCATACTTTTTTCACTATGCAGTTTGTTTAGACAATGCTTTATTCACTTCATAACGTGGGGTGAAAAACTGCAAAGCACACATTTTTCTTATAATATGTATTCTGTTTCCGCATTATTAATACTTTTTATTGCAGAAATATATATTTTTTTTTAGAATGTTAGGATGAAATCATTTAGCACAAGACTCAAATGTGTTATAAGAACTCGCCTGATTGATGACGTGTCCAGTCAGCCTATGGGGTGTCGATGTGTTCTGAAGCTCCTATTGGACAAGCTACGAAGACCAAGTCATGTGTTTTTTGTTAGAAATATTGGTTGCTGAGGCAAGATGGCGTCTGACTAGTGGCAGTAGAGAACGCTCCCGATGCCAAAAAACGAAATGAGGATTTAAATGGTGTATTAAGGCTACATACCCCATGGAAGTAGCCTCCAGCGCAGGTGATCTTGTGTCAGCGGCCGAGGGGTTGATTTACGAACTTCTGGCGGCGGTAGCGACATTGTTTGCAGAGCTCCGAGAATGGAGAGCCGGGTTGGGAGCCAGGCTGATATCGGATGCAGACAGAGGAGCAAGCGTAGCGGGCAGTGAAGAGAGCAGAGTCAGTAAAGTTGAGAACGGCGAGAGAGACGGGACTGCTGTCATTGCTGTAGGAGCCAGGGGGGCAAGCAGAGCACCGAGAGATCGGCAATACAGCTCACGGAGTGCATCTCCTGGAGAGGAGCTTGCAGGCAGTGTATTCAAATCAGCGTTCTTTTCGAGCTACTCAAGAACAGCCAGCGGTACCCCTAGCAACACTTCTAGGATGGCGCCAAAAGTAACGCGAGGGGGGAAAGGAAGAGTTCTGGATGCAGAACAGATAAGTAATAAATTACCTGCACCCCAGAAGGACGTGGAGAAAGTATCGAGGATGCTGAAAATGGTGAGAAACCCCCAGGTGAGAGCGGGGGTGCAACACTAAACACGGGGACCTGAAGCAACATTAGGGGAAAGAAAGTTTGGGTGCCAGGCTCAGGCTCAGAGACCCTGACAAGTACTATTCATATGGCCCGGGTTGCAAATCCTGGTGGGAATATAGGAGGCACTAAATCCATCACGGGGTATTTCTCCCCTGTCAGACACTACAGCTAATATAGCTAATATAGTCAATGTAGCCAATACAAATGACAAAACCGTGCCGGCCCTGGAAAAGAGAAGGAGGGAAAAAAATATGGCTGCCCGCAAAGGTAAAGCAGATACGCAAGAAAATTCACGAAAGATTCCTGAGACGCAGGATATTAACTCTGAGGCGCAGTGGGGAGAGATTATGGATGGTCGTGAAATTGAAGAAGAGCACGACAAGGGCAGCACAGAGCCGAACCCAGTGGTTCCTATAGATCAAGCACAAGGCCGAGTAGGCCTCCTTGGAGCTGAAGTAGCAGGATCAGAGATGACTAGTGCGGAGAGTACAACAGGCACGCCAAATATAGAAGTATTACTAACTAAGAATTTGATTCAGGGGGCTGTCGCAAGCAGTGGCCCCAGTGGCACAGAGGATAACGTAGATGCAGCTGACAATTTCTTTTCAGTGACTGATGGGTCTGAAGATATTCTATCTGAGCTAGAAAGAAGCGATGAGGAGGTCTCTACAGATGCCAGTCTTGGTCTTAGCTCAGGGAGCAGCAGAGTCTCCCTTAAAGAAAAGGACATAGCCATTAGAAGAAAGAGGCTCTCAAAACGACAAAGAGATACACAGTCACAGGAAAAAGCGTCTAGTGGGCAAAGGCGTGTTAGTGGAGGGGGTAGCGCAACAAATCTAAAATGGGATTACTCAGCCACCCAGGAGGTTTATCCGGAGCCACTGATGCAGGGGGGTATCGGAGAGCCAGAAATGGAAGCTCCTCCGCTGCAGTTGATATTAAATTCGATAAAACAACTCCAAGAGGCAACGAAGATTGAGGGGAGGAAAAATCGGCTCGCAACCAGGAATCTGCAAGGCTCAATTAAAAGAATTGCCAAAATCTGCTCAGACACAAAAACGAAGGTATCCCATCTAGAGGACCGTATTAGCACCTTGGAAGATCAACATGCAGAAGATACAGCCAAGGCGAAAGGACACGAACAGCAACTCTCTGACATCCAATGGAAATTGGAAGACTTAGAAAACCGCCAACGGTGGAATAATCTAAGAGTTCTGGGTATTGAAGAAGGAAAGGAAGGGAATGATGTGAGAGCCTATGTATTGAAGATGTTGAAAGGAGCCTTTCCTGAACTGAGTCATTGGGACTGGGAGAAGGAAGTCCAAAGAGTACATCGATTCCCAATGATGATGAAGAGGAAAGAGATACAGGCTCAGGCTCAGGGAGGAACTCAGAGACCACAGAGACCACAGAGACCAAGAGCTATATTGATATTTTTCGGAAACTTCTTATTAAGGGAGGAAGTGTATGCCAAAGCCCGTCCCAACTCTAAATGCTCGTTCGATGGCCAATCCTTCTTTACAACCCCAGATTATTGTCATACAACAGTGGAAAGGAGATGGAGACTGAGAGAGTTGCTAGATCCATGCCATCAAATGGGATTGCAGGCTTATTTGATGAACCCTGCCAGGCTGAAGATTATATATAAAAACACGGTTAGAGTATTCACTTCTGAAGTACAAGCAAAGGCGTATATGGATACATTAAAAAAAGACTAGTACTACTGCCTGAAGCAGTAAATATAAGAAATATTATGGGCCTCATGGTCATGTAGATCTATGCAGATATTGGTGATGGGGGGAAAGGTGATAGCACAATGGACCTTGGAGACTGTATGAAGAGGGGGAAAGAATATGCTGCAGGACAAAAAAAAAATAAGGTAGAAAATGAAGGAGGGGTATAATAACAGAAGAAGAAACGGACGATATTGTTGTATAATGCACCAGGAAAAAAATAAAAAGTTAAAGGATTTAAGGCTTAGGGAGGCTGACAGTCAGACTCCGTCACAGAGACCTATTGGTCTGTTTGCCTCACTGGGTGGAGGGGAGGGAGGGAGGGGCTACCCCATTGGGGGTCCCTGCAGGAAGGGTGGGATAGGGGGGGGATTTAGGGGGAGAAAAGAGCGAGAAAACGACATCATCATCAAGAAATTATACAGGAGGGGGAAGGAGGGGATTAAGTGGGAAAAGGGGAAAAAAATCAAACTTTATGCGGATAGTCACAATCAATATAAGTGGTCTGAACGATGCTAAAAAACGGAGAGAGCTGAAAGAATACTTTAGGGCAATACACGCCGATATTGTATGTGTACAGGAGACACATATTGAGATATCTCAAAAATTCCTGCTAGAGCAACTAGGGTATCAACTTTTAATCTGTACAACGCAAGGGTCTAGGACACGGGGGTGGCTGTATTAGCACGGGGCGGCATGGTGACAGTAAAAAAAAAGAAGGCAGATCCCTATGGTCGATGGGTCATAATAGAATGCAAGGTGCAAGAGTTTGGCTTTACACTTTGCTCCATCTATGCTCCAACAGTTGATGATCCAGAGGCCTTAGATCATATTAACGCACAATTGACAAACTGGCCTATGCCGATTATAGTCTGTGGAGACTTGAATATTAACGGCTTACATGGTCTGTGGAAAAATGATCCAGCTAGGTTCACAGGTCGAAAAAAGAAAAGTCATAGGGCACTAATACAGATGATGCAGGATAATGGGCTGATGGATATATGGGAACAGCAAAATACTGGGGGAGGGGGAAGCACCTATTATTCTGCACCACACAAATCTTTAGCTAGATTGGACTATTTTCTGGTATCACCAGTATTGATAATGATCTCTAAGGTTAGAAAATTACCGCGGGTGGTATCAGACCATAGTCCTCTGATATTAGATATTGCCATCTCAAATCAACAAAAAGAGAGATCTAGCTGGACCTTCGAGAGAGCTCTGCTGCTTGATTCTAAGTATGTTACCCAGATGGATAGTTGGTTAAAAGAATATTTAAAGGTAAACAGAGGATCTGCTTCCCCCAGAATAGTTTGGGATGCTATGAAGGCTGGCATAAGGGGGGAGACCATCAGCTTTTCATTAAAACGAAATAAACTAGAGAAAGAAGAAATGGAGGGCAAACAGAGATCAGTCGCTGTTATTGAAGAAGAATTAATTAAAGCAATTGAGGCCAAACAAGAGGTCGCTGGAATACTACAAAGGGTGGCAATAGCAAAGGCAGCTGTGGGCGAGTTGCTCGCAGTCAAAGCGGCCGGAAAATATTTGGCATGGAAACAGGACCAATACGAGTTTAGCGAACAGATAGGGCGTATTTTAGCTATTAGGACACGACAGGCGGCCACTAAAGGAGAAATTTTACAGGTCAACTCCGTGGCAGGGATAACAGCGACAACACCAAGGGGGATATGCTCTATTTTCCAAGAGTTTTATCAGAATTTATATAATCCTGAAAGTGGCGCTGCAGGTGGTGAAATAGAGAATTACTTAGAAAGTGCGCAAGTAGAGAAATTGACAATGGAGGATAGAGCGGAGTTGGAAATCAATTTTTCGCTAGAAGAGGTACGGGCAGCAATCAAAGATTTACCTGCTGGGAAAGCTGTGGGTCCTGATCTTATACCGCTTGAATTTTATAAAAAATTCCTCCCTAGTATAGAAGAGGATCTCTATCAATTAATGGTAGCTACGCAAAGAGGGGAGACACCTCCCGAGTCTTGGGGGGAAGCAACTATGGTGGTATTTCTAAAAAAGAACAAAATTTCAACCGATCCCGGGTCATACAGACCTATAAGTTTGATGAACAGCGACACTAAGGTTTACTCTAAGATATTAGCTAATCGCCTTAGTGCAGTTATAGGCAAGATTATCTCTCCCCAACAGCATGGGTTTATCCCAGGCAGGGGTACAGCGGACCATATTAGAAGAGTGTGTGCATTGTTTGACGGGACGGCAACCTCACGAGACCCTATGGCTTTAATTTTGTTAGATGCTGAAAAAGCGTTTGATAGGGTCTCGTGGGGCTTCCTCTGGGCGGCTTTAGGGAAGGCAAACATAGGAGATGTCTGCATTGGGGCTCTGAGAGCTCTATATAAGAACCCCACGATAAGATTAAGGATTATGAGAGAGCAGAGCGAGATAATAAAGATTGGACGGGGTACCAGGCAAGGGTGCCCCTGCTCCCCGTTACTCTTTGCCTTTTATATAGACGCTTTCATAAGAAAGATAGAGTTAATTGAAAACATTCTGCCCGTTGTTTTGAATGGATTTGAAACAAAAATTTTAGGGTATGCCGACGACCTAGCCATAACATCTACGGATCCAGCAGTAGCGCTGTTAGAAATAGAAAGGGAAGCAATGGCTTACGGGGCGCTCTCGGGGTATAAATTAAACCAGAGCAAAACTCAAATAGTAATCAATAAAAAGGTAACGATGGTGGATCAAAGAATTACAGACTCAGCTACCTATTTAGGGATAATAATAACTTCAGATCTCTCAAAGGTAGTGGAAATGAATTTGGGGCCGGTAATAAAAAAGGCTAAAGGGGACCTAGATAGATTAAATAATCTACACTTAACAACAATAGGCAGATGTAACTTAATAAAAATGATATTTTTGCCTAAAGTATTATATCTGTTTCGCACCATTCCACTAAAATTTAATAATAACTGGTTTTGTGAAATAGAAGGACTCACAAATCGCTTCATATGGGCTAAAGGCAAAACGCGGCGAGCATTGAAATTTCTGTCGTTACCGAGAGAGCGAGGGGGCCTGGCGGCACCTGATTATAGGGTTTATTATTGGGCGACTGTCCTGCAATACATCAGAGGGTTAGTGGGTGGAAGTATGGAGGATCGGTGGAGAGTAGGAGAGAGCGTTCCTGATATATATGAGCTATTGATTAAGGACTCTAATAAGTGGCTTCTTTCGTTTAATGAAGGTAGCTATTACAAAAAAGTCAAGTTCAAGACTCTAGGTGCGGCAATGGCAGTATGGTCAACTGTCAAGAAGAAAATGAAAATGGGGAGGATGAATTATTACACCCCGTTATTTAATAATCAGCTGTTGCCAGAGGTATTTCATGATCCAGTTATGAAGAGGTGGGATATGATGGGGGTAAAAATGATTGGTGACCTTATGGGTATAACAGGTTTCATAACATTTGATCAAGCACAGCAGTTATATAGCTTAGATCGCAGGGACTTTTTTAAATACCTTCAAATAAGATCAGTTTTGTTAAAAAAACAGGGAGGGGATACTAATTATAAGAGAGTAGAAATCATGGAAATCCTAAGAGATAAGAAGGGCTGTTCAATATCCCAGGTATACGGGGAATTGACCAGGCATAAGGAGGACGATTGTGCAAAGGTTATAGAAAAATGGAATATTAAATTGAATTTATCTGGGAACGATGTTGAAAAAGCGTTCAAGCTATTAAATTCAGTGTTAAGAGTAGCCACCTTACAAGTCCAGCAATATAAGACCATGTTCGAGCTCTATTACACGCCACATAGAATTGCTCAATGGGGTGGAACAACGGGAGTGGTTTGCCCAAGATGCCAGGCAACACAGGCAGATACTATACATATGTTTGCTGCATGCCCCGCCTTGGATTTATTTAAGAACTCAATAGAGCAATTTTTGGATAGAGCACTAGGGATTAAAATTACTATAACTAACGAAGTTATGGTTCTGGGGGTAACTAGGGATGGTGTAGAAATACCCCAATATGAGTTTATATATATAGCGATGACTTTGAGCCGACTTTGTGTCGCAACAATGTGGAAAGACCCTAATCCGCCAACATTTCAACAATGGTTATCACGATTATTAGCTGTATATGCATTAGAAAAAGCCTTGTACTATAAAAAAGGATGGAAGACAAGGCAAATGGGGAATCGGATATGGGCCCCTATTGCTTATTGGAAAGAGAGGCTTGAAAATGATTAAAATAATGACATTCTCCGTTCTGATTGGGGGCAATTGGCTAGCTTTTCATTAATTCATGGCCTAATCATGTCTTTTTTTTTTTTTTTACTCTTTGTTTTTTTTTCTTTTTTTTGATGAAACTGTATAATGAAATGTATTATTAAATGTAATTCTTGATGATGATGATGAATAAAAAAAGAAATAAAAAAAAAAGAAATATTGGTCGCTAGCTGAGAGGTGTGGTTTTTTTTCCTTATTCTTACACTTGCAGAAAGACACTCTTTTACAGAGTTCTGCAGAGAGAGAGAGAAAGGGGGATCATTCACGAGCAGCTTATGTGTCAGACACAGAGAGGCAGAGATGATCAGCGCGAAGCCAGAGAGAATCAGCTGAGAGAACAGGACAGGTTTAGATGCTAGAACTCTAAGTTTTATTCTTTGACTAACTGGCTTTGCAAAGACTTACTTGACCTCTGCATTTTATTTTCTCTTTACGTGAGATTTTTTGCTATTATTAATTATTGTTTTAGCCTACTCACTCTATTTTTCCTAAACTTTTTATGAGTTTCTGACTGACATTATATACCTCATTTCCTTCCTTGATGGAGTGCTTTATATGCAATCTATAACATGTTCTGTGTTAATTCTATTTTTTCCTATTTTTCAATTCTCTAACCTGATTGATATTTGACTAATGAATAAAGAGTCAGAGAACCTTAACATTTGACTAGAAAATAAAACCCTTTAAAACCACTCACAACTCTCATTATTGCCTTAAATATTATTTGCATTTGATTTTTTCATGTTTCTGAAAAGTCTCCTAATTGGTGATACACATTGGCAAAGGTCCATCCCCTTTAAGCGGTAAACAAGAGGTAATGATGTTTTGCATTGAGAAATTACCATGAAATTACCGCTCCATCACTGTGTCCTTGGCCAAGCCCGAGAGATGTAGTGAAGGGAATTCAGAGGTTGTCAGGACAGAGCAGATTATGTCAGAATTAATAAGGTAAGTGATGAGTTTGTTATGTATTATATAATCAAAGGTAAGACCTTTCAGATCTATGGGAACCATGGTTTTCAGGGTACAATCAGCACCGCTCTTGATGTCCGAGTATTCAGATTATGACGTTTGTGTAATTTGAATAAATTCAGGTGAATCATAAGAAATTGCATAAGTGCAATTTCTTTTCTTTAAAAAAAAATATATATCTTTATTTGATTTTTCCAACAATTTAACACACCCTCAAGCCCACCCCCCACAGTCCCAGGTCAGACAATTGAAAATACAGTAACAAAATTGTATAATCTCATAATTACCTAATTTCATAGTCATGTTACATTATCCCCAGCAGTAAATCATTTTCTAATATACCATACAGTTGAATATACTTCACAATATACTAGGTTTTGCTTTGGAATTGACACCATTCTATTAAAGGGGACCAAATTCTCAAACCCCTTTTGCGCCGTTTCCTACCTTCCCATTGATAAATAGCAGCCTCCAAATTGGAGATTGCTAGTAGCCTAGCCAGCCACTGAAGAAAGGACGGTGCAATGGGATCCAGCCAAGCCGAGGCTATACACATTCTTAATACTGCCAAAGCAAAATAAATGAGTTTGTGACCCGACCTGGGATTGGTAGGATCTGTCGCTCCCAATAGGATAACTTCACTAGACAGAACTATAGCACTTTGCAATACGGCTGACAGGAATTTATCAATGTTTTGTTTTAAGGAAGTTAGTCCATCACAAGTAGAGAAGATATGTACACAATCGGCGTGGAATAACATACATCTAGGGCAGCATGTTCCTTTACCACTCCCCCATTTGGCAATTTTGTCTGGGTATAGTATAAAAAGAAGCATGTTTTATAGAACTGTGCTTGGAGTTTTGTGGACATAAGAATTGTTTGAGACATTAAATAGGCATAATTAATTTTATCCATAGTTGTACCAATTTTCCCCTGCCACTTCTGAGATGTTTTCTCCAGATCATCCGGAAACAGCGCGTTTATAAGGGAATATATTCCCCCGATTGTGCTTTTTTTATGTGAATTAATGGTTCCACTAAAGGTATTTTTTTCAGGCAGAGCCCTTCCCTTCGTACCAAAAAGTCTCTGATTTGAAGATATTTAAAAAAGTCCCGCCAGTCCAGTTGAAAATTTTCTCTTAGTTATTCAAAGGATTGTATCCCTGCAGGGGAGAGGAGGCACCCTATATGATTTATTCCTGCCTCGTTCCACTTGTTGATGCAATTATCTTTAAAGATCTCCGGCAGAACCGGGTTATCCCTTAGAGGGGTATAAAATGATATCCGCCATATACCCAGCATTCTTCTCACAGCCTTCCATACCTTAAACCCACTAATCAGTGTTTTAAATTTCACTTTTTTATGGTAGCTGTCGTGCAAGTGTCGCCAGAGATATCCATTGCTTTTACTGCCCAAAATTAGCTGAAAGATAGATGGCGAGTCGCCCCCTGGTAACATCTTTATCCCGGTATTCTGTAATAGCTCACGACTATAAAGCAACACAGATGCCCAATAGTATGCTTTTAAGTTTGGGAGAGCCAATCCTCATCTTTCCTTTGGAAGGGTCAATAGTTTATATGCTCGCCGGGGTTGCGCATATGCCCAGTGCAATTTATTTTCCAATGTTCCAAATGCCCAAAGTCAAAACATGACCCTCCCACTCCCAAGGCTTCCTGTTCTCTCTCTCTGTTAGCCCACTATCCAATAAACATTGTTGCTTCCCTCTTGAGTGAGCTACCCATCCCCGCCCCTCCAAATTAGGCTGCATATTCTTCAATTTTAAATTTATTAAACACATGCTTAGATTATGCAGAAACTTTCTAGCAGTCCTGTGATGCAACCCAATGATTTACTATTGTTGCAAATGTACCCACGCTTTCCTTTTGCCGTCAAATACAAATAGCCATCAATTGATTTCACACATTTGGTGGCAATCTATGCACAAAAGCAGCACCTATGCCTTCCTGGCCCATCTCCAGCTGAAGGCCAATGACCGAACATCTTTCAAACCCATCATTAAACCTGTCTAGATAATCTGATGGCGATTCTCCTTTATTTCACTTACAATTTGAAATCTTAGACCTGATCTGTCTTTACTGGGCACACATCCACAACTGCATTCAACAAGGCATCCACCACTGTGTTCGGGGTCCCATCATTCCGGGGTAATATATCGGCCAACCTGTTCCCTCAACCAATTTCTCTCTTACTTCTCTTGGCACCATTCATCAAATGCAACAATTGATCAGCCCAGTTAGGTTTATACTGTTAATGATTCTTCTGAGAGCCCTGTAGAACTTTCTCGAATGTTAGGAAATTGTTCCTTATAACTTAGAAGGGGTCCAGGGAATGTGAACATTGATTCTATTCCAGGGACAGAGGTAGTCTCTCGTGGGAAGGACGGTGTTTGTAATTGGAGCAAAGGTATAATTATTGTCAGAAATCCTGGTGTGAAAGGAGGCCTCTGCCCTCTTCTTTTGTAGGTCTCTTGCAAACAGACAATGCCTGCTTGCAACAGTTGTAATCCGTGCGCCCCTACCTGTCTCTTTTTTACGTCTTTTAGCCCACAGATGTTCAGTGTAGCTATACCTATTCTCCCCATTCTCTTGGTTTCATTTGTTTGCCCAATTATTTGTATTCATGACACGAAAAATAAAAATCCCAGCTGCCACCGACTTCAGTACCTTTTCCCATCCCGCTGACTTCTTTTGTCCACCTGCACCACCCTTTGTTTGAGCCACCACCCCTTCCCCCCACCTGTCCTTCCCCCCACCCTCCCTTAGCAAAAAGGCAATCAGGCATAGCCTGATCGATGTACGGCTGACCAACTGCCCCCCATCTCCCTCAATCCACAAGCCCCTTATTTTCTTTTGACTGGCCAGTCTCTATTATTCCCAGTTTTGTTCATAGCATTTTGTAATATGCCAGTTTTTCTCCACCACCCTCTTCTTTTATTTAGGAGCTACTTTCCCTTCGCCTTTTTTCTGTATATCTTATAGGTACTCCTCGCTTGTACCTCAGAAGTAAAGCTGCAAGTTGTACCTCCAAATATTATCTTGAGTCTGGCCGGATTTTGCAAGAAGACCTCTGCTCCAAGTTTTTGAAACAGAGAGAAGAGTTGCCTTAGATGCCACCGTCTTTCGACTGTTGCATGTGCGAAGTCTGGGCACACAAAGAATGAGACCCTGTTGCTGATCTTTGGAGCATTAGGGTGAGCTTTATCGAATATCAGTTGTTGCAACAGGAAGTTTCCAATGAAAACCAGCAATGCTCTAGGCTTTTCGCCAGCATCCTGCGATTGTTTCCTCCTGAATAAGGGAAAGGAATGGGCCCTCTGTATTTCCATATCCCAATCCCAGTTTGTTTGTTCAGGAAATGCTCCCTTTAGGAAATTTACCATATTGCTTCTGGGGTCATTTCCTTCCAGGCCTTCCGGTATCCCTAAGAAGCGTAGGTTATTTCTCCTCTGGCGATTTTCGTAATCTTCCAGTTTGGTCATGACATTTGGATTCCATATCAGCTTTCAGTGCCTCTGTCCGCATCTCGAACGAAGTCAAGCGATCCACAATTTCCCCACAGGTTTTGTTCAGCTTGCGAATTCCAGTTTGGACTTTTTTTGCAGCGATCCTAGCTCTGCGCCCTTCATTTCTGTTTTCTTCCTGCATTTGTTTAATTGATATTAAGATGGTCAGCAGGGAAGGTTCTTCAGTTCCAAATGGCTCGTCTCCTTTGTCACTTTGAGACCATATCTGCATGTCGGAGTAGTCCCATTTGAGTTGTTTTCTAGTGCTTTTTTAAAGACCTTCTTTCCTGTTTTTCTTTTTGTTCCTTGATTTTTTCTTTTGTGTTGATTGGGTTGAGGAGCTAGAACTGTCTAATGACAAAGATTCCCCGCATGATGACCTGCCCTCCTGCTCAGATGCCTTGGACTCCTCCGTCAACAAGTAGAATTCCCCCTCCACGTGGCCTTCTGGTGAAAAAGCACAAGTTTGCGCCGGCAGATTACTAGTTGCTCATGCACCTAGGGGTGTTGCCCGGGTTTTCTCCCTCGCAGCTTCCTCCCCGTGGCCAGCCTCCTTGACGTAGTTCCAAACTGCCTTAGGTGCTGACTGGATCTGCTCTTTTGATCCTAGTTCTTTTTCTGCCAGATTACACATTAGGTTATTGGGGGAGGGGGTTCCCTGCTAGATTCCCAACTGTGTCTGTCAGGGAGCTCCTAGCTTCTTCTCCCCCCGGCATCGATTTTGGCATAGAGCGTCGTCGTCGGGGAGGCCAAGGCGTCATGGTGAAGCGAGGCGGTGCAGAGTGCAGTGCCCCCAGGTCACGGTGCAAGCAGCGGCTCGGTGGCGGCATCAGCAGGCGATGTCGGTGATACCAAGGTTACGGTGCGGCATTGCGGCGCTGCCCTCTGTGTTGCCAAGACATCATCATGCAGCGAGGCGGTGTTGAGTGCGGTGCCCACAGGTTGTGATGCAAGCTGCGGCTCGGTGGCGGCATCAGCACGCGTTGTCGGTGAGACCAGGGTCGCAGTGCAGCATTGCGGCGGTGCCCTCTGCAGAGCCTTTGGGACACGGAGTAGGCAGCAGCATTGTAGACGTCTTCGAGTTGCTTCTCTTCTGTTGCAGCACAAAACACACAGTCCCCAGTGCTGAGGGCAGAAGAGCTTGAAGTCTTTGCTGTTCCTGACATTTCTTGAACAGGGGGTAAGCTCTACCTCAAGCCCTTGGAGAAACTCACAAAGTAGATTGCAGAAAGTTCAGTCCAATCCTTTCACTGCCCAAGACAGAGGCAGCCACTGTAGGCCAACACAGCAAAGTACACAGCAAATTGGTAGTTCCTCCTCACAGCTTCTGGCAGTCATCTTGATCCAAAAGAGTTCTAAAGTTCAGGGGTCTGGGCCCCAATATTTATATCCCAAAATCCTTTGATCTCTGTGCCCAGCCAGAACGAGTTCTGCCTTCTCTGGTGTGACTTACTGGCAGGGGGTGGAGACAGCATTGTCAGAGGCAGACCAGGAACTTTGAGGTGCAAGGAAATCTCCTCCTCCTTCCCCGATCGCAGCCCAGGTCTATTCAGCCCTTTCCTGACCCACCTACACTAACTGGAGCCACTCCTGCTCCCCAGTCTTCTGTCATCCAAAACCCAGACAGGCAATCCACGTTCCAGCAGAGGCACACGGGATGACTGAGCAAGAAAATACTTCCCATTCTGTCCTATGAAAAACAAAATGGGCTGTAATTCACTATCAGGACATGCCACACACACAACGGCATGTCCTACCTTTCACATACACTGCACCCTGCCCACAGGGATACCTTGGGCCTACCATAGGGGTGACTAACATGTAGAAAAGGGAAGGTTTAGGACCTGGCAAGTGGGTGCACTTGCCAAGTCGACATGGCAGATCCAGACTGCACACAGGCTCTGCAATGGCAGGCGTGAGCCACACTTTCCTGGCTGCTTGTGTGGGTGGCACAATCCAGTGCTGCATCCCACCAACAGCATTTGATTTACATGCCCTGGCCCACGCAGTGCACTTAACTAGGGACTAACACATAAATCAAATAGGCCTATCATGGAAACACCAATCCATAACGCAATTTGCCACAGGAGCACTTGCACTTTACCACTGATCAGCAGTGAGAAAGGTGTGTAGAAACACTACGCCAGCAAAAACAGAGTCAAAACCGGGAGGGCAGAAAGCAAAAACTCAGGGGAAACACTCCAAAAGATGCCAAATCTAACACACACCAAATATATATGGTATCTCGTATAGTCTTAAACTTGACTCTCTTGAAGTAATTTGGGTCATTAATTCTATGTAGATACATGCTGCTCTCTTCACACAACATAATCTGATGATAAAAAATAGTATGTACCGGGTTGAGGAGGCTAAGAAAGTACCCAGCGAAAGCTGACCAGAAATACATTTTAAAATCAGGAAAGTCCAGTCCTCCCTGCTTGAGAGGAAATTTTAACAAGTCTATTGGGCTGCGAGCTTTTCTATAGCCCCAAATAAAACTGCTTAGCACGCTTGATGCCATTTCAAGTGAGTGTGAGTTCCTGAATTTTGGTTTAAACAGTGTTTTTTTGTTTGAAAGAGTGCTTGCTGCTGGTTACTGATTTCATTGGGTTGATAAAGAATCTGTAATGTGGCAAATAAGATAATTGTGTAGTTTGCTCTGGCTTTTCAAGGCCTGTATTGACTCAACTCTTTGCAGTTCCTCTATGTTTTTTTTTTACAGTTTTCTAATCATGCATTTACTAGCATCTAATTCTTTGAAGCACCAAGCAGCAGAGTTTTTTGGGCAGATTTTGTGTGAGGAAAGTACATTTCTTGAGGGCATTTACTGTGCTTTTTTTATAGTGCCATGTGAATGTTTCAGTGATACTCAAGACACTTATTTCAGCTACCAATCATCATTTACGCCATATAGCTCTCAGAAAAACGAAGGGTCTCAATTATGAGAAGTGACTCATCGCTGCGTGAAAGCAGCGATGCGTCAATTCTCAGTGCGCCCCCCCTTGCGACATGATGGATGCGTCATATTTACTGTACGACGCATCATGTCGCAAGGAGTTACAGATACGTCAGTATTTCTGACGCATCTGTAGGCGCAAAAGTGACGCATTGCTGGAGTGTGTCACAAAAGTGATGCAACTCCAGCAATGTGTCTTTTCACATGGGGCAAGCCCCATGTGAAAGGGCCTGCATCAGTCTTATGCCTGCTGTGAGGCAGGCGTAAGATATTGATGCATTTTCACCCTAGAAGTGGCGCAGTGAAATCTCGTAGATTTCACTGTGTCACTTCTACATTATACCTGACATAGGTATAATGTAGCGCAGGGATTTACAAAGTGACGCATCTGCTTAGATGCGTCACTTTGTAAATAGGGTGCAACAGCAGGCATGTTTTACAGCGCCGATGCGTCACAAACAGTGACGCAACAGAAGCGCAAAACTGTCGCAAGGCCTCATAAATAAGGCCCTAAGAATCTGTTCACAGGCAAAATGCTCAATGGGGGCAAATTATTGGAACATACTGGGCAATGGTCGAATATAGGAATATGGGTGATATTTATAGGTAAGAGAAAGGCCGTAGTTGTCTTAAAAATCGATGTAAAGGCTCTCTTTGTCATGTAGGTTTTGTTACTGATTCAACGAGATAATGCATTACTTTTTAGGTCCAAGCCGACCAGTTGTCTCGTTGTGAAAAACGTCTTATGGACATTCTGAAAGCTTCCATGGACATGTATTCCACCTATTGCTTATCATTGGCTTTGTGTTTTGTAACTCGCAGTTGCTTGCTTTCTGTTTGGTGGCTTGATTTGTTTTAGGCTGTCCAGCACATCTTTGTCCCACCCGTGGAACACAGACTGTTTACCACATCTCTTACTGGCTCCTTCTATTCTTCCATGAGTACTCGATTTCTCTAAATAGGCCTTTAAATTTTGTTCTTATCTTGATACATTTGCTGTGCATTCAAAGACAGAGGTCAAATGTCAGGCTCTGCCTCCCGAAGGAGCTTAGTGTTTACTTTTCTTTCTCTGACTACAAAGTGAGAGAATTTACATGACAATCTTGCTGGGGGAATGGGGATAGGAAAGGAAAGGCTTTTTGCTAGCCCACAACAACATGTAAAGTCTGTAAATGAACTGTGCAAATATTTCAGAATATATCACAATTCAGAAAGCACAAATGAACTACTTTTATTTGTAATTCTGAAGTGTGATGGAAACAAATATTTTAATATGATCAAAATAAATCAGTACACTAGGTGATGCAATTTCCACACATTACAGCTTGTGCTTTTTTTCAATAAAACTGTATGTCTGTGCTGTCTGTAATGGCAGTGCGCTACCACAACATGCATACTCCAATCTATGCCACTCCACTCTGTGCCCCTTCACTCGATGAATCTCTAATCCACTCTTTGCCACTCACATCTACCTCACTCTATTCCTCTCCACTCTACGCCACTCCTCTCTATGACACTCCACAACACTCCATTCTACAACACTTCATGTCACTTGTGACACTCTACAATACGCTGCAACACTCTACACCACTCTATGACACTCTACACCACTCCATACTACTCCATACCACTCCACTCTATGACACTCCACTCTATGAGACTCCACGCCACTCCACACCACTCTATGCCACTTGACTCTATGACATTCCACTATACAACACTTTACTCTATGGTACTCCATTCCATTCTACTCCACTCTACACCACTCCACTCTATGACACTCCACGGCATTCCACTCTACTACACTCTTCTCTATTCTACAAAACACTACCCAATTCTGTGACACTCTACAACACTGTGCAACATTCTATGACACTCTAAGCCACTCTACTCTATTCGACCCCACTCTACTCCACACTACGCCACTTCACACCTCTCCACTCTTAGATACCCCACTCTACAACACTACACTACACTTCACACCACTCTACGACACTCCACTCAATGACACTCTACTTTCCTACACTCCATTCCACTCTATGACACCCAATGTAATTCCACTCTCCACTACTCCATTTTACACCACTCTATACCACTTCACTCTAGGCTACTCCACTCTACAACAGCCCACTCCACTCTACACCATTCTATGCCACTCCACTCTACCCTAATCTACTCCACGACTCTCTACTCCACTCTACTCTACTCCACTCTATACTATGTCACTCCACTTTACTCCACTCCACTCTATAACACACCAAGCAACTCCTCTCAACACCACTCCATTATGCAACACTCTATTTCACACCACTCCACTCTATGACACTTTAGTACATTCACTGCCACTCCACCACAACAGTCCACTTCACTCTACACCACTCTACGCCACTCCACTCTTCTCTATGCTAATCTACTCTACGCCACTCTACTTCGCTCTATGCCACTTCACTTTACTCCACTTCACTCCACTCTGTGGCACTCTAAGCCACTCCACCCAACACCACTCCACTATACAACACTCTACTCCATGACACTCTACTCTACCCCACTTTACTCTACGAAACTCTATGACAATCTACAACACTCTACTCCATTCCACCCCACTCTACTGTACAACACTCTAAGCAACTCCCTCTCTGCCACTCTACTCTACTCCACTGCACTCTATGACACACTATTCCATTCTGCTCCACTACTCCACTCAAGGCCTCTTTACTCTACACCACTCTGCTCAACTCTACACCCCTCCACCCTAAGCATCTCCAGTCTATGCCCCTCCACTCTATGCCTCACCACACTACGCCACTCTACTCTATGCCACTGCCATCCACAACATTCCTCTCCACTTCACAACACTCCATGCCACTCTATACCGCCCTACACCACTCCACTCTATGAAACTCCACTCCACACAACTTTCATCTACGCCACTAACTTTACTCCAGCTGAACAGCAGCCATACTTGTGTACAACATGACCAAAACACATTAGCAAAGCCAATAGCTCTTGCACAAGTGAGACTTATTGCCTTTTGCCAATGTTTGTTTATGTTAATATTAAATAAGTTATTGATGTTCTTTTTCCTGTTTCACATCTACGAACTCCCTTGCAGGATAGCCTTTGGTAACTATGGTGCAGTGTATATTGCTTAGATACAACTCTTTAACATATAGATATACAGTACAAATAACATTAAAAATATGCACAATTTTTAAGTCAAATTTCAAAAGTGTGACTTTGCTGAGAAGAATTATGCACAATACTTAATAATCGAAAAAGAGGATGTCTCACTGCTGATGTTACGAGATACGTGCCATTTTTCCTTACTTGTAAAAGAAAGGGTTATACATTATAAATACAGTTTTGTGGTCTGTATTTGGTTTGATCTTTTTCAAGACTTCATTGGTTTTCACAAACTAGGTTTACCGGCATTCTCGCCTGTCCTGTTTGGTCTCGGAGACTGTGGCATGGCTTTACCAGACACTTGGGCTGACACTCCTTTTCTCATGGTTCAGCCCTTCCTACTTTTGGTGTTTGACATCGACAAATATATAATTGTTCTTGTTTACCTGCAATAAGTGCAATTACCTTCGTTTCAACATTGGTGAATTGGCACTGTTTCTGGGTTCTGTTTCCCAAGATCTCTTCCTGCAATTACTTTAGTGTTTTATTTTCCTACTGCACTTTATTTCGCTCACATATTTCTGTTCACCCTCGGAGTTCCAGACATCCTATGGAAAATATAAGTCTAACAAACCTTGGTGGATATGTACAAGGAAATGGCGCAGTGTTTACAAGAATACGGAGCACCCCTCTGTTTTCCCTAGCACTGGCGCTAAAAATAGCTGCCTATCAGGAAGACAGACACCCTTGTGCTATAGTGCAAGGGTGCCTGCGTTGCAGGGATGATTGTTTATATGCAGGAAGGTGTCCCTTCTTGAACATAAACAATCAATAATGGTGATTTGGTACTTCTATGTATGCTGCAGCACACAAAGAAGTAGCAAATCGCCATTCATTAATGATTGTTTTTGTGCATGAATGTGTCCCTTCATTAATGGTGTTTTGCTCTTTCTATGTGTGCTGCAGAATGCCGCACAAATAGAAAACGCAAAAATGAGGAGAAATAAAAGTATTTCTCTTCATTGCGCCAATCTAACGCCTGCTTTTGCATGACATTAGTTTTTGCTGCTGCCTCAGATTTACAGCTCCTGGTGAATCTAGGGCAGCATCAAAAAGCGAATGGGTGTTGCGGTGGAATGCCCACAGCAACTCACAGTGCACGCCCCTTTCACGCAGATACCTACGTGAAAGGGTACAAAATTCACAAAGTGGCGTTAAGCCACAAAAAGTGGCTTAACGTCACTTTGTAAATATGGTGCAGGATATTGCATCACTGGAACATTGGTAATAGTGACCTTCCGGTAGCGCAATCCCCTTGTACATATGCCCCCTAGTCTTTTGAACTTCTCATTGTGAACCGGCGGCCGTACATAACATCTCCCAATTCTTCGCCATTCCCCACTTCACAGATACTGGTGTTGGTGTTCCTACCCTTCTCCTGTATGTATGCATGTGTGAGGAATGATACCATATGACATTACCATCAGTGATTGACCAGCATACTTCCTGGATTCCCTGCATATATGTTGTCCAGGTCTTTATATACATGCTTCTGCTTTACTTTATGCTCATACTTCTGGTATGGGGTGGTTTATGCAAGGCTGCTCTGATACTGTTGATTACTCTCCCCTGGCACCTTCATTTTGACAGTATTGTCAAAAGCAAGACAGTTGTTTGCACAAAGATGTCTGAGGTGCTTCAGTCCCATTTATCTCCTTCTAGGTTAATGTCAATTCTGTTAATGTTTATCTTTACATGACTGACAAGAGAAGGTGGCTGCTATGTTTCAGGCATTTGCTAGTTCTGTCTTTACCTACTGTCCAGTGCCCTTCCTTTCCACTATTCCTTGAGCTGGTGTTTGGAATGACAGAGTAATGCGTTTTACAATGCGCCTTGTAAATCTGTCCTGTAGACCCTCCTTGGCTCTCAGGCAAGCACTGGTCTGACCCAACTTACCATATCGGGCAGGAGAAACAGGATGCGACCCACAAATCCTTCATAACTTAACCAGAGCTAAGGTGCATCTGGTATAATCCAATCCTACCAGAGACAGCCATGAGTACATTTTATTTCATGTGGGTTACTGGATCACCTTTGCCCAAATGACGCACACTTGTTAGAAGTCCACGCTATAATTTTAAAAGGCTTTATACGCCTTGTTTTAGTGCCGGATATATGAAAAAGCATAATTACAGATACAAACATTATCGTGAGGAAAAAGAAGGCAATGCATGTAAGTAACATGAAAATTGGCAGCATGATTGATGTCATTCATAGATACAAGCTGAGATGGAATCAGTTCTCTAAGATCCCTTACTTCTTCATTCTAGCTGACGTTTAACTACATTAGCACCAAACTCTTCCCAAAGCAAAGAGTCTCCTAAGTGGTGCACACACATACTTGCTCATTCTGTTCGCATTTTTCCAGTCTTCTGCTTGCCAATAAGGAATGCAACTCTTTGTCTCAATTTTGTTGATGTTCTGCAAAGTGTCTGATAGCATGTTGCTGGTGTGACCTTGATGCAGACTGTTTGTTGTAGAAGCACCTTACCGAATATCTGAAGCTAGTCTCTAGCCAAGAGGATCTCACACGACTTCAGCTACTTTTTCTCTGTATTCTTGTGAGAAAAATGAGTTCCGTGACCTGTGACATAATTTGTGAACAGAAACTAGTGAATTCTCCTGCATATTCATCTAAAGCTACTGCGTTTCCTCTCAACATCATATGGTATGAATGTATAACATATGGCCTATGGATACATAATCTGCCTGGAACAAAATCATTTTTATACTGTTAATGCATATAAATGAAATTCTAAACAACATTATACATTAGAAAATATATGTAAATGATAATGAGCGCAAAACGTGTAGACTTTGAAGAGGCTCGAAAGCAGAAATAAGGGATGGGATACCACAAGAGTTTGCTTCTTAAGTTCTCCGAAGAGCCCATGTTCCTCATTGGATGCAGATACAGTATTCCCTATCATGGCACCTGTGGTGGCCGATGTATTCCTGTCTGGATTGTGGATTTTTCATCTGCTGCACTTCTAGACTGAGGGATGCTTCAGGGTGGTGGTATTTGGACGCATTTTTTGTTTTTCTGCTTTGTACTTGGCTAGCATTTTCTGTATTGCTGTACCAGGCTCTCACAGGTCGTTTTTTATTCCAGGGGATTTTTTTCTTTCTTCATCTTTCTGGGGCCTTGGGATTTCGGCAGCTGTTAGCACTGTTACTCTGCTACAGATGCATATCATTCTGTTCCTAAATATGGGCTTATCGTAATTTTTCTGTGATCACCAAGCTTATGATTTATTGAACCGTCACTTAACTCTCTTAGTGGAGTTTTGGAAAAACTACTCACAAAATATACTTGTTTGGTGCACGACTCAATGATGCCTGCATGTGGTATCTTTAGTGTGTTTTGGGGAGCTTTCTAGCTGACCGAATCCCTCATAAAGGCAGAGGCACTCCTTCGTTTCTACTTGGTTACAGCAGTCAGAATGGGCACTTTGCTACAAAAAACCTCCAAACAGTTCTCAGCGAGACAGTAGCTAAGGAACCAGATGGGAAATAGTTAAATGCAGCAATTGACTGACTCAGATAATGTTGTTCATTTTGAGATCCCTTAATAGTCTGATTCAGAATGCTTTTGCCCTGCCTTTTTTTTCCTTTAGCTTCTTGGTTATTTATGCTGCTTTCTTTCCGTGATATCAATCACAGCTCGGTGCTGCAAGGGAGTTAGGATCTGATTATCCTCGCTGAACTGCACTGTGAACAATAAATTGTCTCTTAGCAGATTATTACAAAAGCACAGCTATCAGTTTTACGCCTTCGTTGGAAATATTTAGTGGTGAAGAGAAATATATTAGGTTTTGAAAGACGTCAAAAACAGGGAGGAAGGAAATTAACAACCTGTAAGCAATGTAGGGTCCATCTGAGCTCTGATCGCCAAATGCTATAGCCTTATTAGCCACCTGGCTTGTTCCCCAGTGAAGATGATGGTGTTTGAAGCCTAAATTCACTAATTTTCACTTTCATAAGAGGAGAAATAGGCATTCTCTATGGCTTTAAGTGTGTACATACAATTATTTATTTGTCTTTTAAAGTGGACAATCCTATAATCCTATTTAACTGCCTGAAAACAAGTCTATGTAAATGTTTTTGCATCATGTAGGCAGGGCCGTACTTACCCAGCACCTCTACTAATCTCCTCATTCACATGAGATCTTTCCACCCAGGAATCTTCCCCTGCAGAGGGTAATGACCAGGGCATATACATTTATGTTTTGGTGAGTACTTTATTTACACCTCTGACACCAACAGTCCCAGAAAGACCCCCGTTTCTGGAATTCCTGGGGATCCACCAAAGTCCATACTCTGGCAGTGTTGGCTCCTCTGCTAAGGGGGAGGAGCATCGCTTCAGAAAGAAAAAAATGAAATGATAATAACGCAATGTTATCATTTTATTCTTCCCTGCTGTGGCAGCGTGAGGCTGCTCTGTTGATAGAGCAGGAGAGGAGTAGTGGGCACACTAAAGTGCGCATGATGCTTTGACTGGCCCTCTCTGCACACTTTAGCATGTTCTGCATGGAGGCTGCATTACCGCCTGCTTGGAGAACATGCCCAGGCCCCCAGTCCCCGTCTGAGTGCCGAACCACGGTACTCAGACCGATCACAGCGCTGCATTGCAGCGTTGTGATTGGTTTAGGGGTGCCAATCACAGCGCTGCATTGCAGCATTGGGATTGGTTGAGGGCAGCCTGGCTGCTTCCTGTTTGGTGGAGGAGAAACAACGTGGGACAGAGTGGCGAGGAGGTAAGTGAGTTTTTCTTTTTTTTAGAATTATACCTCCTTACCCCCTTGGCCCCCACCCACCACCCCAGATCCGTGCTGGCCGCCACTGTACTCTGGAACCCAATTATATATATATATATATATATATATATATATATATATATATATATATATATATATATATATATATATATATTTTTTTTTGTGTCCTCTTATTACCAAAGAAAAAGTTCTTGATGGGATTCCTCCGATCAAGCCACTGTTACTGACCCTTGGGTGAGGCATATGGAGAGAAAAGAGATCTTTCCCTCCAAGATATTACCATTACCTTTTCCCACTCCTGTTCGCATTTCGTGGAGCGCCCAATGTTACTTAGGAGGACAGGACCAACGGTACCTTGGCTTAATCATAGGACCAACTTTACTTTTCCCTCCAATCCACCAGAGCTGCCCAAATCTTACTTTCACTTTTTTGGTCACAAGCCACATCTAATTCACTGATATAAATAATATTCTTTAAGCAATCAGCAAAAGTCGGGGTGGGGTTCAGATTTCCCTGCCCTGCAAATTTCCCTCCTGGAAAGAATTGCCACGTAGAACACAAACTTGGAAGCAGATGTATTCATAGAGTAACCATTTGGTAGACCAAAAAAAATCATATTGAGACTTACTTCCATCTGTTGATGCAATACAGCTTCCAAAAAAACGCATACCTTGGTCCAATACTGCTTGATTCTTGGACAATCCATGAACATGTGAATATCATCAGCGGCATGGCACTTACACCTGGAGCAGATATAATCCTTCCCTGTGGCTTTAAATAATTTTTTGGAGACCAGTAAACTCTCTAGGCCGTGTAAAGATGATTCCTCCTAAGTGCGGCTGGTTTAACTATTGCCTGCAACATAGAAAAAGAATCAGACCATATTTTATAAACTTCCTTTTCTCTGCCTCTAAATTCTTTGCCCCATAGTCTTATTGTTTCAAGTTCCACATCCTCGCCAGCTTCCAGGAGGGCCCAATACCAAAAGGAAACTTCCCTTTTCCATATGCTTGTTCTGGAAACTAGATAAAACTTCCAGTTCATTTCGTCTTTGCCCCAAGTCTGCGTTGCCCACCAGGAGGATAACTGATAAAACTTGAACCTAGTCAGCGTCCCTCGAGTTAGGCTGCTTAACGCCTCCCAGCTTATTAATTTCGAATCCTCTTGCAGGTCTCCCCAAAATCTTATACCTCCCCTTTTTAGCGGTTATATTATTAGTGTCAAATGAGATCCTTACAGTAGGACACTACACATTTTTCCTTCATAAATAATGAATCCGCAATCTAACAAAACACACTCAAACACACAAACATAAAAGTAAAAGTTATCCAGCCCTGGTTTAACTACAGCATTCCCAAAGAAAAAAGAGGAACTCAAAGAGAACAACCAGAACAATTTCAGATGCCAAAGAAGCCAAAAGAAAATATACAGAGATTTTCTTTAACAAGCCATATAGAGCCTCCAGTAGAGTCTGGCAGGTGGGATAATCCCATTCACTGTATTATTACAACTGACATAGTTTATAATGCCCTTATAATATGGTAGACAGGACATCAGTCACGTTTGCAATGGAGTATCCCATCCATTAAACTCTAAATAGCACCCATAGACATTTAAATATGCATGTGTGCGACAAACTCTTCTTCTTCTGGCACAACTGGCAATACTCTTTCCACACTTGGCATCCTGTCCATTGTTGAGCCTATCCAGATGACAACACCAGGTCCATCTCCAAACACTTTAACATTCTTCCACATGGACACACCATTCACATTCAAAATCCTTCCATCATCAGTCCTTACTGTGCTTTAAACGATTTCTCCACTTTCCTGGGCTCTGTGAGCCTGGGGCAAGGCTTTGAACCATCATTTGCTTTCACTATTATCTAATCACTCACCTTGATCTTGACATGACTGCATTTCTTTTGTGAAAATAAACTTTACTCCCCATGTGGATTTCCTTTTCTCTCACCCTCCATCCATTATCCGCTGACACTCTATTTCAACCTTTATTCCACCTTTTTCATGGGAGGGAAAACTAAAAGTTAGGTTTGTGACCTCTCAACAACTCGAAAGGAGTTTTCCTAGTACTCAAATGCAGAGATGGACAATACACAACCAATCTATTCAGTACACACCTCTTCCAATCTAATGAAATCGACAAACTATTGCCAGCAGCAGTTTCGCCATTAATTGAACCCACAAAGTTTAGAGCCATTTCTTACCAAGGGCCCTTCGGTAATACTCTGCACACCACAGGAGCAACTGCAGTCATTCAACTATTATTGCTTGCGGAACATGCAACTCAATTCTGAAGTTTCCCATCACCCAGGTTCATACCAGGCAATCAGAAATTGCCTTGAATTCTTCCCTTAGTTTTTATCTTGCTGAAGAGACATTTAAGAGCCACACTCATCAATCTACCATAGTAACCTATAGGGTAGGTTAACTTAGTGCCTCTACACAGGTGAACATAGGCAGCCTGCGGTAAGGAGCGAGCAGGCTGTGTTAAGAACCGGGTGGGGCAAGAGCAGGGTCTGGAGTGCGGCCACTGCTATCAGAGGCTGCAGAGTGTTGTGCCATGGCGTGCCGCGGAAGCGGCCCAACTAGGTTGGGTGCGGCTGTGGCGCCCCAGTGTGCCCTGCTCCTGATCATCCTCCTGTTTACTTTCTGCCAGCCCCTCGCCCCCCAACCCCCCACCCCGCTCTACGCCATCTGGGAAAAACATCCACTGGTTGCACCACATCCTCACAATCAGAGACTGGGCCACCGACAAAGGCCATCAGAGGGGATCAGACGCCCCATCCAGCACCATCACCAAGCGCAGCCTTCTCCAAAAGTCGCCAATACCATTGGAGTCACCAAACATTTCAAACTCACCAAACCCTGTTAAAAGATCAAGGCTAACGAAAGTGCGGGTGAATCAGACGTTTCGCGCTTGGAAGCAGCCGTGGCATTCTCTGCAGTGAAGTGCAGCGAGCAAGGAGAGCGAGCGGCGAGCGGAGAGTGGAGAGCGGCTAAGCGGCTAAACGGCTGTAACCCAACTGGAAAATCCACCGAGCCGAAGCCGTAGAAGTCGCCGAAAGCCGCCGCAACCCCCTGCTGCACAACGCCACACCGGTTGAGCTGAGCCGAAGTCGCAGCCACACATCAGCCGCAAAACCAGAGAGCCGGGGACCGGGCCCCCCTCACCAGTACCTGCAGTACCAGAAGCGGTGGATCGTCATGAGGTCCGGAAGAGTAAGAAGATCCATAACAAGGCCATCACCTAAACGACAAAGAAAGGAAGTCGCAAAGTGAAAACCACGGATGTAAGGAGACCCCAGAAAATGACAACTCGAGTGAAATTAGCATCAAGGACAGCAAAAGCACCAGCAAGGGGAACATCAAGGATACAAAAACTTGCTCAATCGAATGTCCGATAGCTAACAAAGAAAACGGTCCATCATCCATAACAGAGCAAAAAAATGCAAACCAGCTAAACGTAACACCCAAAAGGGACAAAAGAAAAAACCCGCACAAACTTATAAACATAAAAGGACAACCTCCAAGGAAGATTATAAACTACTACCAGCCCAAAAATCTATACGAAATTCACATTTCTAAAAGACCCAGGCAAAGCAATCTACTCAAACAATGACACCATAATGGGTCTACAATCCCCACTGCGACCCGCTGGAGCAGATAGTCCATTACCCCAAACATCAAGAACAACAACCGTAGAAATACACACGTTCAAAAACTACATGCAGTCCATAGCCCACTTGAGAAGTATAATGGGGGATGGAGCTCAATGGGGGCAAGTTGTTGACACCATAGAAGCAACTGAGGGGGCCTGCAGCCAAAACAACTCACCAAAAGACTCAGGGGATCAGGAAAAAACTCTAGGGGGCTTGTGCCCAAGACCGAGACGGAGAACAAGAGCAAAACGGCCACAGTACTAGAAGGGCTCCCAGAGCACCAGAGTCCCAATTACTCAAGAGGTCAGTCATCCTCCATCTACATTTCCCCATCCCATCAGAACATATTGAGCAAACACGATGGAGCGATCACAACATCTTACGCAAAAAATAGCTCTTCACATAAGCAACTGACCATACAAGGCGACACTGCAACAGCTGAGAAACAGCCAAGGAATATTGACCCAGCAAATCTCCCCCCACACTCGCTACATGAGGACTCGTGCACGATAGTGACATGACCTTTCTGGCGTGACAAGAATGGGAGGACCTAGTGGCATCATATAATGTAAAACCAACCTTCAATAGCTCCACAGAAGAGCGATCTCACCCGTACATTGAGGGGAGTAGAGGGCCCACCGACACATTCTGGGTAACCTTACTAAATACAATCCAGCTATCGGCAACAGCACTGCACTACTAATCCGATAAACTAGACATGCAGCTGACCGTACTGCAAATGCTTGCAGAAGATACTTCCGGATTAGAAAGAAAACTTGCGGATCTTAATGGCCTCATAAAAAGAGGACAAGAAGCAGCAAAACTATCTCAAATAGTAAGAACCGACTGCGTCTGTTCCCCAATAGTTGATAAGCTATCTACCCTACCCATGATGCTAGGGAACCTCTTGGTGGATCTACAATTAAACACAATAACGCACCCTACAACGGAGGTCCGGTCCGGAAGAACAGGCCTCAGCGCAAAACCATCAGGAACCGGCAACGTCCATCACACTGGCATCAAGCAAGGGGATTTATCTCCAAAATCTAAACACACACCAGAAGTGTCCTTTTTGAACATCTCAATCAATGAAAGGGCCGGCGCGGAGACATCTACGAATGCGCGAGCCTGCCGCAAACAAAAAAGGAAGGGTAGGAACAGAAAGACAACAGGAGCAGGTTACATTGAAGAGAACCAGCAAATGACTACATCTAGGGATAAAGAGCAAATAGGAGAAATCATGAAGTACATCGAAGAAAAAAAGGCATCACCTCAAGATAAAAAATCATTAGACACAAAGATCTTAAAAGCAGCAGAGACCCCAACATCGACATTATCTAAAGAGACAAAAAGTAAACAGAGCAGAAGGACATCGGCCAAGTCAAACACAAGCAACCTAGTAACATACCTGAACCGGCAAATGGCACACGAAGCAGTATCGTAGAAAATCTGCCAACAGGAAAATGACCAGCCTACCCCACCCCGCTCCTAGAAGATAGTAAAAAAGAACGTCTGCAAACAGTCAAATCGATTTTAAAAGGAGCACATAGTTACTCCCCAGGACCTACATACGGCGGACAATAATCACAGAAGATACAAAGTGACAAAGGGCACCAGGCCAAACTTTTACAAAAGCTGACACCTCTAATATTAAAATATGCATCTGGAACATAAACGGTCTGTTAAGCAAACTGGAAGACCCAGAAACATCAAACTATTTAAAATTGTTCGATTTTACTCCAAGAAACCTGGGAAGAGAAAGAGTTACTCCTACAAGGTTACAAAACTCAAACCCACCCAGCAATTAGAGGTTCTTCCTATGGTCACTGCTCAGGAGGCCTGGCATCACTCGCCTCAATATTAACAATAGGAACAATGGAAGAAATCAAGGCAAAAATCACTCCTCCTAGTGCCATACAGGCAATAGCAATAACAATCGAAAACAACCAGGTGACTCAACCACTATATATAATAAATAAATAAATACATACACTCCAGGCACAGACTAAAAGGGGCTAGAGAACTTGTTCGCGGACTGGTAAGACTCATGGAAGAAAGGGAAATGAAGAACTTACTTCTGGCAGGCGACTTCAGTCTTCACCTTTTTGGAAAAATATCAGAAGATGAATTAGCACAGGAACTGAACATTGCGTGGGGAATACCAAACCAATCCTCAGCCTCTCCAAACAAGCAAACAAGATGCTCAAACCAACTACTGAAAGACCTGGAGCAGCTAAATCTAAGATTACTAAATGGTCGATTCAAAGAGGATACACCGCCAGCACTAACATATTTTTCCTCAACCACTTCTTCTCACCTCAACTTCACCCTTGCAACACTACCACTGTTTTAAATAATAAGTTTGTTCAAGGTTGGAGAAAACGGCCAAAGCGACCACCTACCACAAGAAGTGAAACCCATCGTCACTAGTGGGAATGACATGGAAGCAAGAAAAAGCATTGGGACAGAGTATTCCTCCAACTTCAGACGGATAAGGTGCAAGACCGATAAAGTAGGAGAACTAACAATCAATGCAAAAATAATCTTCAACCGGATAACAAGTTTGACAAAGAACCCACTAGAGGCTTGGGAAGAATTCATAATGGAACTTGGAACAGCATACGCCACAGAGCAAAACACCTGCAAAGGGAACATATCAAGCAGCATATTTGGAAAGGTAATTACACCAGAGATAAAACACCTAAAACAGAAAATAAACCAGATCCTAAGGCAGCTCCGCAAACAATCGAACCATGAAGCCCTGCAAAAAGAGCTGCGAAACCCAAAAGTTCAGCAAAAAAAGAAGACTTGGGAAAGGGAAAGGCAAATGAACGAGGAACTCTGGGCGAAAATTGTGTACGACTCGAAACAGAGGAACAGTGCCAGATTCTGGAAAGCAATCCATAGCCTCCAACGCCCAGGACACAAAGGAATAAATTCACATATATCTGAATCCGAATGGGCACACTACTTATCAAATCACTTCAATGATAAAAACCCAGAGGGGGACCCACTCAGAGGAAAAACTCGGACAATTAAGATCTACCCAAGCAGTAACAAAACAGGAACACACAAACATGAAGTATATGACGACTCCAACTTGACTGAGATCCTGCCTAAGCTTGCAAATCCAGAGGAGGAAGGAACAACAAGCTCCAAACTAACCTCAAACAGGAACGAAAATATTCATGCAGCAACAGCGGTTAGGATTAAGCCACAAATATCAAAAGGGAAACTAGAAGGCGCTCCTGGCCCCAACGGAATCCTGCCAATAATGTACAAGCAAGACGCTGACTTCTGAAGCAACACACTGGTGCCAGTCTTCCAGGAAATTAGGGAAACAGCGATATGTCCATCATCCTGGAGAGGATCAATAATAAGTCCGATCTATAAACAGGGCGAAAGGAGCAATCCAAGTAACCATCGATTTATCGCCCTTATTGACACAGAGGCAAAGTACTATGCGGGACTCCTCTTGGAGGAATTAACATCCTGGGCAACTACAAAACACATCATCCCAGCAAACCAAACCGGATTCTGCAGAGGTCAGGGAACAATAACGAATATTATGGCGATAACCCTACTGATAGACGCGGTTAAAGCAGCCAAGAGCTCGCTATTTCTATGCTTCATAGATTACAGTGCCGCATTTGACCATGTAGACCGCAGCAAACTCTGGCAGAAACTGAAAAAATGGGGGATTCCCGGGCCACTTCTAAAACAGCTGATACTACTGCACACCAACACTTGGGCCAAGATTAAACTGGGAACTGGAACGCACCTTTCAAGTCAAATCATCACCACCAAAGGTCTAAAACAAGGATGCATTCTAGCCCCCATGCTGTTCAACCTTTTTCTCGCAGATCTTCCTGGAGAACTGGACAAAACCAAATTGCATGCCCCACGGTTGGGAAACATCACACTATCAAACCTCCTGTATGCAGCCGACTTGGTCTTAATTAGTCGGTCCCCGATTGGACTACAGCACCTCCTGGACACCACCAATAAATTCTCAGCAAACAATGCATTAAAGATCAACTTATACAAATCAAAAGTTATGTCAGTGAACCATAATAAAACAAAGAAACTTGCATGGTTCCTCGACGGACAGAGGCTAGACCACGTAGCAGGTTATAAATACCTAGGTGTACTATTAGACATAGAGGTTTGTTTAAACCCCAACTAGAGGCCATCCGTCGGAAGGGCACAACAATCTATTTCTCAATGAAGCCCCTGAAGAAAGTTCTCCCAGATCGATCACTGGATCCCCTTCTACAGGTGATCAGAGCACGTCTACAGCCAATGCTCACATACGGCAGTGAACCCATGCAAGGGAAAGATGCGACGGCTCAAGACAAAATAATCAGTAGAGCATACAGGGCAATCTTCCATCTGCCAAACTACGTGTCCCCTGCCCAAATCCGCCTCAAATTTGGTCTCCAGAGACAAACGGTGGAGAGAAGAGGCGCCTATATAAAATGCTGGCGCAAAATCAGAGGCGCGGAGCAAGGATCTCTAAACGCCCATCTCTGGACCAAACTGTCCACCCGAGAGAACTCACCCGCCAGGAAGTATCTATTAGAATCACTGAAGTACCTGGAATTAACAAATCTCTGGGAGACACCCACAGACAATAAAAGCTCCAAAAAAGGTGGTAACAAAAGTAACCAAAATGATATCATCCATAGAAGACAAAGAAATTCTGGCCAAGAGGGCTCATGGATGGACAGTGCTGAAAGATTATAAAGTTTTAACGCCGCAGGAATACTTGAAAACGGGTCTCACACAGAAGACAAAAGCCACATTTTTAAAACTGCGCTTTGGCATCCTACCAATACTACCTCACCTGGCACCTTGGAAAAGGGGAACAGAAGAACACCTTTGCCGTCTTTGTAGAACAGGGAAAGAGGACCTAATACATATAATCTGCATCTGCCCAAACCTGATGGACATAAGGCGCGCCTTCCTCCGAGTATTATGGAACCAAAAGGGCATGACAAGCTGCAGGCAGGCTGTGAAGCTGTGCTTTAAACCTGAAGAGATCCAGCTAAATTGCAGACTAACAAAGTACTTTGATATAGCAGCCAGAAGACTCACGACCTAGCCATTTGGGACATCTGAAGTACAGCAAGCAACAGCATTTCAACCAAACAAAGGAACAGTCCGCCAAGACACTTGTCAAGTCATAATTACGCTTCGGCAAACAGAGGCACATTCACTTTATAAACTTAGAAAAGGATTATACAGACAATGCAGTTTAGACTGTCTCGATTTTATAGAGTGTAAAACACTTTTTTCTTCTTATTCGAATAATATAAGTGTAAAACAAGGTTTGAATGATTTTTAATGATGGAAGTTTTAATATTGTGAGTTTTAATTAACTGTACAATAAAGTTATTTATTTACTCTACACAGGGGACATCTAATGTTTACAAAAAGTCATGGATGGAATTCCTGAATTAATCTCAGCCATTGGCAATCACTCTGTGCTGCATTCCAGTCCATTGTTATTTTGCACACTTTTGGAGCCCAGCCAAATGCAAAACAGTGTTGAAAGACTGAAGCTACCAAGATCAGCCCAAATGACATTGACCAACATTTGAATGCTTTCCAGTGGAGTAATAATGACATTCAGATCCTGAGATTCCCTGTGCAATCTGGTTTTAGTCATAGGCTGAGGCTAAATGTAGTTCTGTGAAATGCCTAGTCCCAGCCAGTCAAAAACATTTCTGTGATATTGGGAGCAGGAAGCCATCCAGCACGGTATTCCTGTTGAGAGTCCAGAGATCAACAGAGAGACATAGCTATCTGTTGGCTTTCTTAGCCATCACAACCAATGCATACCTTCACCCCCCACAGTCACAATTATACCCACTCCACACAATCTAGCTAAACTCTTGCTCTCTGCCTTATACTTGTTGACAGTTGTTTCTCTCACCTTGTATGCAAGTGGAACAGCATTTCTCTTAAGCATAATCCTGGGTACATAGATACAGAGGCATATCAAATCAGACTTAAAAGGCATAAGGACATTTGTCCTTAAAATTTCACAGCAAACACAATAAGATGATGGACGGAGTGCTGAAACTTTTCAAACACTCACCCCAGTCAAGAGATCTGAGTTAAATCCATCGTTCTTTTGCTCACCATGCCACCCCAGTTTGGACCTAACCATAATCAAATCAGTCTTAACCCTAATCCTCATGGGAACAGTTTAGCCCAAACTGCCAGGCCAGATCCTCCCTGTACTGGAAACAAGCATCAAATGACCAGTTTTGGGGTGTCCCCCTTCATCAGCCAGGCGAGCTTGAATCGAGTATCACAGCGAGTGAGGTGAAGTTTTTGATTCATTCAGCATCATGTCCATCATTTGTTGCCACAGCACTTTTCGCCCTAATTGGGATGGGTATACCCATATGTGTGTCCCTTGCTCACTGTGTCACTGGATTCAAGCTAGTCTGGCTGATGAGGGTAGTTACCCTGAAACCAGTCCTAGGATGCTTGTTTCCGGTCCAGGGAGGACAGTTCAGGATGGACTGTTCCCGTGAGGAGCAGAGTCAAGACGGGTTTGCACATGGCTGGGTCCAAACTGGAGAGGCATACTGAGCTAAAAAAAGATGGATTTAACCCAGATCTTTTGACTGGGGGTGAATGTTTAATTTATTTAGCATTCAGTCTATCATTTGTTGCCGCAGCACCTAAAAACTTCACAGCACTCTTTCATTTGATGGATTTGCACCCGTGGTTGGGCACTTGAGTTCACAAAAATTAGCAGAACTTTATGGTGAGGTTAACCAATATATATTATACCCTTTTGCGTAAACATATCTCTTTGCAAATCTATTTCTGAATTGAAGGAGAGCTTGGAAATTCTCACTGGCTCGACTTTTATAACCTTAGGGCCTAATATTCATTACGTGCAGCTCTACACTCTGCAAAATAAAGGTTAAACATTTCTTTTGAAATGATGGTTAGCCTGTAACATGCAGCAAACATTGTGCCAGATGTTCCTTCCACCAATAGCTCATCTGAAGGGTTACTATCACTCTCATCCACCAACTGCAAGGCAATTTCTTCAAACACTTCACTTACATCCTTGATTTCACTTTTCTTCCCTTATTCTTACAATACTTCCCAAAATGACCCCAGTGTCCGCATTTGTTACACACCACCAGGAGAGCTAGATACTCTTTGTTATTTACCCTGAAAGTCCACACCAGAAACATTGCCCTAAGAATTTCCCTTATCAGCAACTGTTGCTTCCACTACATTGACCTCAGTTTTATTCACATTCTCCTTACATAGCTCAGTTACACACAACAACATGGGCTTTAAGTGTTTGAAATTGCACATGACTTCACTTAATAGAGATTCATTTTTCAACTGTAAATCTTCCCTGTTTTTGTTGCTTTTGCCTTTCAATAGGAATTGATCTCTTATGTGTTCGTCAATTAATGCACCACATTTGCAAGAAGATGGCAATTTCTTGGTAGCTGTTATGAATTATTTCACAGTTTCGTCTTAGCCATGTGCCCTCCATCAAAAATGGTACCTTTTTAAACTTGAAGTTTGTGGTAGAAAGTATAAATCAAACTTTTAATGCAGGCAACATACTCATTTATTTCTCTTAACCCAGCTCTGGTAGGCTGCCCAACAATTCCTGTCCTTCTGCTCCTAGGCAATGGAACAGAAATGCCAGTACCCAGATTGGTTCGATACATTTGTGCATAATTTTTAAATACTTTCTACCACTTTCCCCATCTCACAACTTAGAGAGAGAGGAGAGAGAACCGGGGGAAGGGGAGTTAGGGAAAGATCAAACAGATTCGTACATGTTATGCCCCCAGAAAGATGAATGGATGAGTAGGCCATGCCACTGACTGAAGCTGTGGTGCTCAACCCAGTGAACTATTTAACATACTATTCTAAAGTCCTAACAGTTTTGGAAAAGTGGACTCCCCCTTTCACATTTGCCAAAGGCAGAAGGTTTGGTTGAATAATGTAAGATTATTTTAAAATTCAATGTTTGATAGGTCTGAGCGTTTTGTAAATTGCACAGGGCTCGTTCACCAATAGGCAACTAGGACTACTGACAACTGATCTAATTTAACAATAGAAATGTAGAAAGGGGAGAGCATTGGTTTTGAGAACAACTGGTAAAGGGTCAGGTCGACAACAAGGTATTGTGAAATGTTCCCAATTTCCCCTTTAAATTACATTCTCAGATTCTATTTGATTGGGCACGTTTAATAAACATGAAGTGAAGAAACATGTTCTATGTATTTTGATCTGAGATAGGCCTTGACAATGTAAGCCCCAAAAACTCTGGGGAGTGTATTTATTTCCAATTTAATAGAGAGCAAACATGGCCAAAGGCATTACAGCACACCACATTACTTAAAATTAGATCGTTTTTTTTAATCACTGACTTAATATCGACAGCCACATTATCGAACTACAAATTTATCAACATAAAAATATCGATGACTATAATATCAATGTTGTATACTTATTTAAAAAAATAAACAATACCACAATATCGTCATGTAACAATCTCGACAACACAAATATCGCAGACATAAATATCGCTATTCACAATATCGAACGTTCTCTATAAATATAGAACATGTCCAAAATATTGACTACAGAAATATAGACATCAATATTTTCATTTTTTAGAATATATCGACAAATCAAATATACAATAAAACATCAATTTAATCAACATAAATAAAGTTAAAAGCATAAACATACATAGCAAATAAAAGTAAACCAAAAACATAACTTTTAAAATTATTACAACATAAATTAATAATAACATAATAAACACACTGATACTAACAATGTAAAATATTTACTTGCGACATATAAAAACATTGTTATACATCTCATGTATACTATAATACAAAAATAATCAGTTCAACGTCTCCTTCCCCACCCAAAAAAAAATGACTCCTAATTAGCATCTTCCATATAAGGAAAATAATTACCAAACCATGAAGCACAATAAAAATTAGCCAATAGAAATACAGAAGATCAAAATAAACCAATAACATTAAACTAACAATTAAAAATACACTATATAAGCAAAGAAAAATGTATCTTATTTTACACCTTAAATCAAAAGAATTAAAGAAGGTGAAACTCTGCTGGATTTCCACCACAAGAAAATACTTCATCAAATCCAAGCCTATTGCACTCTTCAAAAAGTAAGTAAATTCCCATTTCTAAAACAACAGTTAAATGAAAATGTTAAAAGTTATACATTTCAAACTAAAAAAACTAACTAATATATTTTTTCTATTTATGTTTCCACTACAGATATTACTCCAAAGAATGGGAAAAAGTAATTAACCTCCCAAAAGCATCTAACTAACAAAGTAAGTATACTTTAAAAAGCCTTTCAAAAATCGCAAAAAAATGCAACTAAACCCCAAATCTATCCTAACCCCAATGCCACCCCATGTACAATTGTAAAACATCAAATAAAATATGCTTTAATTAGCCTCCACAGAAACAAACGACCAAACAACATTTAAAATTGAAAAAAGAACATCTCCATTGAAAGACAACTGAAAGCACACTTTGTAAGTGTATGTTTAAAAATGTATCTTTATTTACAATATAAACATGTATATTATTCTTTTTCATAATTATCATATACATTTTTTTATAGAATTGTCCACATCACAATGACTGAAGGCACCCAATTTAGAACATCTCAGAAAGGGAAAGAGAAGCAAACTGGCCTTAAAGTCAATTAGAAATGTTCAAAATATTATTAAAATAAATGTTATGGTTGTGCTACTACCAGGGTAACAACTGTTTTATATACTAGAGAACATAACCAACCTCCTAATGTTTCTGAAATTGAAGTTAAAGCAACCCTTGATAACATAAAATAATTAAGTACTAGCTCACAAACACCTACAAGTGTTATTTATACTTAAAGAAATTTTGCCTAAAGTACCCAAAGAAGCAACCGGTCAATTACCATCCATTGCTTCAATGAAAAAAACCATATCAATAACTAAAAAAGCAACAAAGACAAAAACACCTACTCCTAAAAGTTTTGAAGAAGAAATAATTCCCCCAGAGCCAGCTATAACACACAATGACGACCCCTTTATTTTCTACGATAATAAAAACAAAGAAAAAAGAATTATTATGTTTGCTACAGCAAACAATTTGCCTAAACTCCATCAATCCAAAAGATGGATGATGGATGGAACCTTTACAGTATGTCCCAAACCATTCTACCAACTTTACAGCATCCATGGCCAATATCAAAACAGTTGCATCCCCTTTATTTATGCCTTGCTGCCAAATAAACAGAATGCAACATATACTGAAATGTTAGGTAAAATTAAGCAAGAAACAAACAATTATTTTCCTCAAAGAATAATTATAGACTTTGAGCAAGCTATGATAAATTATATTCTTAAATTATATCCTCACACATCTATACAAGGATATTACTTCCATTTTAATCAATGTCTATGGAGACATCTACAAAAATCTACACTTAGATCTGCACCACAAAGCACAGTGTTACAAATGAAGTGATGGGGAGGCACACACACAGGCAACCCAAGGGGACAGCTGACATGAAAGTGAAGTGTTGTGCACGTCAGTAGTGGACATGGCAGAAGTGTCCCATACACAAATAGATGGAGTGCAGACTCACAATGGGTAGGCATCTGAAATAGAGATAGGGGATGGTATGACACCACACACCACATGCCACACTGGAGGCAATAAAGCCCAATGTGACAGCAATGCATGAGAAAACACACCGACAATGTCAGTGTGGCTGAGCAGGTCTGCACAGTCACCACAAACAGTATCAAGACACATGGCTGATCAACAAAACACAACACTGACTTGCCAGTCACACACTCTGCATACTCACAATTGACAAAAACAACAAGTAGGAGTCAGCCAGAACTGCAAGGACACACCAGCACACTTCACAGTGCACAACATACAACACACACATGTGCACACAATCACAGGGCTGACCAATCACACAAACAGGCATTCTACTCCTGGGTGACACATGTGTGCAGTTGACATTACAGGGGCACCCACACATCAACACTCCTGACAAATTCACCCCCTTCACACTGCACACTTCTTGACCACCAAAGTGCACATATTTAAAGTAACCCATGTGACTAGGATGACTGACCATCACAAGATGACTATACACCTACACTGCTGGGCACACATAAGGTAAGATCACACATACATGATGACCCTGACCAGCCTGCCTGCAATCCTGTGGATATAATCCCACTCTGTGCTGGCAGTGCCTCCAAACCATACATGTGTACAATATAGCTAACATTAACAAAGAATGATAATGACAACCGTGTTTCGTCTAAAACCACCATCATTGCACCCACAAGCATCAGAGTCAGGATGAACTGAAGTCCCTGTCACCCCTGTAAACTCTAGAAAAAGTGAAACAAGCCATTGGCAATGTTGAAGTGGCATACAGAGCATGTGGCACAGTAAACCATAAACACACAGAAAACACTTTAGTCAGTAAGGACACTGACAAAACAGACAACAGGAGTAACTGTCTTTATTCACAAATTGCACAGATAGGCACCAATATTAGACAAGAGCAAGGCCAGTGGTCAGTCCAATGTGCAGAGTGAGTCCATGAGAAGCTGCACAGGCAAGGGGCAAAAAGAAGTGAACAAGAAGGCCAGTGACCAACACAAAGTGCAGAGTAAGTCCATGAGAAGCTGCACAGGCAAGGGGCAAACAGCAGTGAACAACATGGCCAGTGGCCAGCACAAAGTGCAGAGTGAGTCCATGACAAACTGCCCAGGCAAGGGACAAACACCAGTGAACAACAAGGCCAGCGGCCAGCACAAAGTGCAGAGTGAGTCTATGAGAAGCTGCACAGGCAAGGGGCAAACAGCAGTGAACAACAAGGCCAGTGGCCAGCACAAAGTGCAGAGTGAGTCCATGAGAAGCTGCACAGGCAAGGGGCAAACAGCAGTGAACAACAAGGCCAGCGGCCAGCACAAAGTGCAGAGTGAGTCCATGACAAACTGCCCAGGCAAGGGACTAACACCAGTGAACAACAAGGCCAGCGGCCAGCACAAAGTGCAGAGTAAGTCCATGAGAAGCTGCACAGGCAAGGGGCAAACAGCAGTGAACAACAAGACCAGTGGCCAGTCTAATGTGCAGAGTGGGTCCATGAGAAGCTGCACAGGCAAGGGGCAAACAGCAGTGAACAACAAGGCCACCGGCCAGCACAAAGTGCAGAATAAGTCCATGAGAAGCTGCACAGACAAGGGACAAACAGCAGTGAACAACAAGGCCAGTGGCCAGTCCAATGTGCAGAGTGAGTCCATGAGAAGCTGCACAGGGAATGTGTGTGACTGTATCCTGCCATGGTCAGCAACACAGTCAGGAGGGTAACAATGGGCAGTACAGGCACTGCTGTGGGAGAGACAGGTGTGTGAGGGTGACTACCACTCAGACTTGCCGGTCAGTCAGACTGGGAGGTGGCTGTGTTTCGGGGACAGTTGGAGGACTTGACCGGGGAGAGAGAGGCCCAGCTGAGGTAGAGGCATTAGTGGCTTGGGAAGCCGGAGGGCTGCTTGGACCAGGTGGTGTAGTGGCATGTGGAGGTGGAGTCATGCTGCCGTGAGACACAGTGTGGGTGGGAGATTTTGGAGGGGTGCCTTTCCACTTCTTGGGGATTCTAAATGGGTTCCTTGTCTTGGGATTAGTGGCAAGTGGTGCGGACACAACAGGCACACTCACCACCAAAGCTGCATCAGGTGCATACGGTGGCCCACCCTCTGGGGACATGCTGGGTCCAGCTGCTCGCTTGGCCTGGCCTTGCCTATGCACCTCCATCCCCTGTTTACCAGGTGTTCCCCCTACAGTGCCCTCCTTTCCCTGCATCACTGGGCTTTGGATGGGAGTCGAGGTTGTGGGTGAATCTGCCTTGGAGCTCTTCTTATGTGTACTCTTAGCAGGCACCACCTTATCAGTGGGCACGGAAACTGTTTGCTTGTCTTTGCGAGACGTTTTTGGGACAGGAGAGTCCTTGGTTGGGGATGCCTCTGAGGCATGTGACCCTGAGGCATGCTTCTTAACTTTTTGGCCCTTGGTGTCGCCTGACGGGCTTTTGTCTTTGCGCTCTGGGGTGGCTTTAGTTTTCTGTGGCGATGGTGTCTGCGCCCTGGACCGCTTGGGCTGCTGCTGCTGTGTGCTGCCTGTGCTGTATCTTTACCTTGAGGCCTGTTGTGCGTGGTCACTATTGTCACCTGTGGCCACTGGCAGGGGGGTGGACAAAGAGACTGGAGCTGGACTCCGAGATTGTGCCAGTTGAAGGGCTGCCATCATGGCGGAGGACAAAGACTAAACAGTCCGGTGTAGCCCACCCAGATCTGAATGTATTCCCTCCATGAAAGGAACCACCTGTGCCAACCTTTTGTCGTTGTCTATGAAGGCATTGAGGAGAGCTGTCTGGCCCACACACAGCTGGTGCAAAAGGTCCACAGACTCAGCACTGATGGCATCAGGGGGGACATGGGCAGCGGTGCCTGGGATAAAGGACACTCTTCCCTTCTTACTGTTGTGAACACGGGCAGTACTAGTGGAAGTAGCTAGGAGGGTGTGCACCATACACTGTGTGGTGGAAGAGGAGGCAGAGTCCCCATTCCCTGTGCTCGCCAACATGGCTGCATCACCGCTGGTGTCAGATAACGTTGAGCTTTGTGTCTCTGGCTGTGATTACTCCAGCAGACTCCTGTCCCTCTCCGAGGCGCTAGTCACCTCTGTGTCACTGTGCTCATGTGCAGCTGTTGTGCTTGATACCTCACCGCTGGTGTCCGTCCCCTGTCCTTCCGTGCCCACGGGAGATGCTGCATGATAGAGAGATGTAGGGTCAGTTCATTGGCATCAACAGAATAAACATATGCAAGCAAAGCATCACTGATGATGATGAAATGTACGTGTTGCACACCACCCTGTGCAATAACATTGTGCAACCTCAGTTTTTAACTCAAACAGTGGGTGTCAACAAGCAAACCAGGCATAAGTGAGCCATGTGATGCCCACACAGCACAAAATCCTGCCGGTGGCTCAGTTCAACCAGACACACAAGTAGCTCTGAGCACACCTAGGGCCCTGATGGGGGCAAGGATGAACCCCACAACATATTGCCACTGTCATATCTGGATGGAGCAGAAGGGGACAACACAGATACAGACTCCAACATAACAGACCACAGTGGCCATGAGCTCATGCCATCCACCATGTTGTTCTTTGGGGAACAACTATTGTTGCACATTGGTGTCAGATGTCTAAGCCTTACAAATCTGAGGTCAGGCAATGCACGCATTGATGAAAGCACACTCAGATTAGGCACACTGCCGTCTCCTTCCATGTGATTTACCAGACTACCCCAATGCAGACGATACCTGAAGCCCACGACTCAGAATGCAATGTAAATGCCCAGTACTCAAATTACATTAGGAAGTACAGGTAGGGCAAATGCATGACAGCTGCACCCAGCACTGAGGCCACTTACAAGCCACTGCATCACACTACCAGCATCACATAGCCAAACGCTGGCCCAGGCTGTGTACATATGCAGCCACTCACAGCCAAAGTCACCCTTCCCAGAATACTCACACCTAGCTTGCTGCTGATGCTCCTTCAAACGTGCATCCAGCTCAGGCCCCGGGCCATTAGTGGTGTCATGCTGGGCCGGGCCAACCTGCCAGTCTGAGGGATCAGCCCCAGTGTCATCTCGGCCATGTTCTTGCTCAGCCGGCAGATGTCATCCCATCTCTTGTGACAGTGGGTGCGCCATCGGTTTGAGACACCCAGAGCCTGCACCTTACATGCAATGGTCCTCCACACGGCCTTACGCTGGTGTACTTTGAGCTGCAGGGATGGGAAAAACATCAGTAACACAGTGTTATGCACCAATATCTCTCAGTACAGTAGCATGATACTGACTCCTCCCAAATCCACAGATATGTTTAACAGAGAAAAGAATGCATCTCACATGCTACATCAGCATGGGAGAACCACAAGTAAATGCATGCAGGTGTGAGGGTGGATACAGTACCTGCCCATCTCATATACATGCAGGATGCCAGCACATTAAGCCATGTGTAATCTGCCCACATCTACTGTTCACTTTTATGTAGAGCAAGACATACATTAAATATCAACATATGTTTGGGGGTAGACTCACTGTGTCCAACACTGCACAACCCTCAATGTCCTTGCCCTGTGAATGGCTCACTGTGTTATGGATGTCACATTGAGGGACATGATCTCACAAATGTTCAACACTCAGTCCATCATTTCCTTTGGTTTTTGCATGATCTCACAAAGCCACACCATTCTCACAAGGCCTGTCATGTGCAATATACAGGGCTAAGATGGCTCATTGAGGTAGAGTAAAGAAATAAAGACACATGTAACACTGTACATTCAGTGATGTTTCCTTGTCAGATTGGGTGGTGACTGTGCAGGCCAGGTGGTCTCACGCTGAGAAGGACAACAGGTACCCACACAGCCATTCACACAAGCAATCACTGTCCTGACTCCTGCATTACCCACTTGCTGCGTCACTGTATAGCTGACAAGACAATACATGTTCCTCAAATCTTGATGTGCAGACAGGGAAACGTGTGAAATAGGCTACACACCCCTCCACCTGGCGAAAGCATGCTAGGCAGTGCATGACAAACCCCACACTCTCAGGCACATACTGCAGCAGCTCAACTTCATGTGCCCCCCCTGCACTCTCACCCACACTGTTGAAGACTTACCATGACATTTGGGGCACCATGTAGCCTTGGATACTGTAATGTAATGTAATGTAATGTAATGTAAAAGTGCATTTATAAAGCGCAAACTGTCACTCCGCAAGGAGCCTCCTGGCGCTATGAGGACGAGGTGGAAGAAACTGAAATAAAAAGAACGAGGGGGAGGAGTTAGATTGATGCAAAGCAGAGGTCATCTGGACATTTATAGATCCAGGTTTTTAGTGCTTTCCTGAAAGGCGTCTCCGATTGTTGCATACGTAAGCCAGAAGGGAGTACGTTCCACGCCTTAGAGCCAAGATAGGCAACCGTTTTCCCACCTTTGGTGGCAAGTCTAAAGTGGGGTGGTTTTAGCAAATTGGCCGAGGAAGATCTGAGGGTCCTGGTGGTAATGTAGGGTGAGAAACGAGCTGTGAGATATCTAGGGCCTGTCCGGCGAGTGGCTTTATAGGTGATCAGAAGCATTTTGAAGAGAATTCTTTTATGAATGGGGAGCCAATGTAGGGTGTTTAGAGCCGAGGATGCCGAGGATGTATGTGGGAGCCTACGAACCAGGCGGGCTGCAGCGTTTTGTGCTATTTGTAATCTTTTAATTGTGGATTTGTTAGCCCCGGCCAGCAGGCTGTTGCAATAGTCCAAACGTGAGAGGACAAGAGCAACCGTTACAGATTTCCTGGCAGCCAGAGGGATCAGATCAAAGAATTTCTTCAAGGATCTTATTAAACTAAAGCAGGTGCCGGCCGTTACCAGTGCATGGGGGAGGAAGGATAAGGAAGAATCAAACTTGACCCCCAGGTTTCTGGCCACCTTAACCATATCCGGTGGGGGTGGAGTGCCTTCCGGCCACCAACTGTCAGGAATGAAAGTTACATTCGTGCCAATGGGTAGTATTTCAGTTTTGTCAGTGTTGCATTGTAAATGATTATTCTTCATACACTGTATGACTTGAGAAAGACATGATTGGAAATTGCTTTCGGCTTCATTATTGTTTTTGTCCAGGGAGACGATCATTTGAGTGTCGTCGGCATATGAGGTGACTTCAATTCCGAAGGATTTTATAAGGAAGATGAGGGGGGCCATATAAACGTTAAACAACAGAGGGCTCAAGGAGGAGCCCTGAGGGACCCCTGTGGTTATCGTCTTCTCTGTGGAAAGGAAGGGACCTAACGCAACGGTTTGTCTGCGATTGGTGAGGAAGGATCTAATCCATGCCAGGACGGTACCCGTGATACCGCCGCGTTCGAGTCTTGCCAGAAGGATATCGTGAGAGATGGTATCGAACGCGGCGGAAAGGTCCAGGAGGATCAAAACAGCTTTCTTACCCGAGTCAGCAAGGGTTTTTAACACCTCTGTGATTTCTAAGAGGGCCGACTCCGTTGAGTGTCTAGGGTGAAAACCAGATTGCTGAGAGTGGAGGATACTATTTGATTCAATAAAATTTGAAAGCTCTTTAAGTACAAACCTCTCCGTTATTTTGCCCAGCACTGGGAGCAATGATATCGGCCGTAGGTTAGAGAGGACTGATGCATCTATATTTTCTTTCTTTTTGAGGGGTTTAACCAGGGCAAGTTTCCAATCCTCTGGGACAATGCCTGTATTTAACGAGGAATTGACTATTTGGTTAACCACTGGGTTGACGGTGTCAATGAGTTTATGTAGAATCCTGGGGGGGGCAGGCATCCAACGGAAAACCTGAACTGCAGGTCATTATGGCCTTGAATGTGGCATCCAGTGACACTGGTGAAAAGGAGGAGAGATTTGCAAGGGTTGGAGAAGGAGTGGGGATTTCCGTCTTGATGTTAGGAAGGGTAAGCGAGAATTTTTTTTGTATTTTGGAAATCTTCTCTTCAAAGTAATTGGAGATATTGTCACACAGAGTTTGTGAGGGGGGAAGATCCTTCTTTAGTCCCTTAGGATTGGTAAAGGAGTTGACTATTTTAAAAATGGATTTTTGATCGAGTTTGGACTCTAGTATAACTTTGCAGTAGTAAGATTTTTTAGTGGTTTTAATAAAGGCATGGTAGAGTTTTCTACAAGCTTTGTAGGCTCGCTTATCCTCGATAGTATAGGATTTTCTCCATTTACGTTCTAAATGTTTACACTGGTGTTGTTCTTTAGCTAGCTCAGAGGTAAACCAAGGTGGTCGCTGAGCTTTAATTTTCCTTGTCTTTTTTTTGTTCTGGCCTTCCAAGGGCGCCAGATCATTGCAAATGTTGGAGATCCAAGTGTGAAAGTGCCCCGAATCTTGGTTCGGGTTACCTGTGAGGGTAGGAGTGCAAGATTGAGCGTGAGGCCGAAGCTTGGGATTGCTTATAAGTTTGGACCAATTACGGCGGGGTTTGGCGTTGGGGGAGCGGTCCGGGCTGTCTGTCGATGGGTAATCTAAGATCAGTGGAATCATGTGGTGATCTGTCCAGATAAGTGGAATAGGAAGGGACACCGTAAGAGCGGGAAAATTGGAGCAGATCCCGTCTAGAGTGTGGCCAGCCTGGTGGGTGGGTTGCTGTACCAGTTGTTTCAAAGTGAGGAGCTCAGCTATCTGTAGAAAGTTGTCCGTCTCAGGAGATCCTTTGGATTCCAAGTGAAGGTTGAAATCCCCTAGCATAGTGAAATTGGCGTATTTGAGAAGTGACTGGCTTAGGGCATCGCCTAGTGAGTCCATAAAAGTAGTGCTATATCCCGGCGGTCGGTAGATGAGGACTCCTGAAAAGGACAGTGAGGCATCCAAAGAAATACGGAAGCCTAGGCTTTCAGCGCCTTTGAGGGAGGCTATGTCTATGGTGACGCAGGGAAGGGAGTCACGGATGATAATGGCCAATCCCCCTCCTCTCCCTCCTAACCTGTCTTTCCTGTGGATAGTGTAGTTAGGGGGGAGTGCAATAGCTATATCCGGGTTGGAGCAGTCTTTCAGCCAGGATTCTGTAATAAACAGGAAATCCAGCTGCATGTCTAGTATTAAGTCTCTGATGTCTTGGCAGTGTTTGCTGAGGGACCTTGCGTTAATAAGTCCTCCTTGCAGTTTGAGTTTGCTAGTTGAGGAAGGGGGGCTAGTCTTGTTGTGCACTGTAGGGGCGCTTGCAAAGAACTCATGTCTACACTTGTAGCATGCAAAGGAACCCCAAACAATGTCCGAGGCAACTTGGTGGAAGCAGTTCTTCCTAATATTGAGAGCCTTTAGGTCCGCGGAGCTGTACGTTAGTGTAGCAGCTATATGGGCAGGGATTCCCGCCTTGGCCACGTCCTTGGCGCGGACGGGCGCAGACGGGCTTGCCTTTGGCGCGCCTTTGGCGCGCCCGCTGCGCGCTCGTTTTAGCATCCAATTTATCCCCGGTGCCCGGAAGTGAAGGGGAGGGGGGAGAGGAGTTTCCGCCCGAGGTCCACCCTCCGTTCAAACGGCACTTGCCGCGACGGACCAGGGTGCAGGGCTACGTCCAATAGTACAAGTAAGATTGTTTCCCACCACCCTCCACAGAGTTATATTCATAAAATAGTACACACACTTCTAAAAGGTTCTGGCGAATTAAAACGATTTAGTTTTAAAAGCAGTTAAGTTTTAAAATCAGGTGCAAATAAGCAAATCGGCTAAAGATGCGAGCAGCGCAGCTGGCAGCACTTCACCGCGTCCGCTGCGCGCTCGTTTTAGCATCCAATTTATCCCCGGTGCCCGGAAGTGAAGGGGAGGGGGGGGAGGAGTTTCCGCCCGAGGTCCACCCTCCGTTCAAACGGCACTTGCTGCGACGGACCAGGGTGCAGGGCTACGTCCAATAGTACAGGTAAGTTTGTTTCCCACCACCCTCCACAGAGTTATATTCATAAAATAGTACACACACTTCTAAAAGGTTCTGGCGAATTAAAACGATTAAGTTTTAAAAGCAGTTAAGTTTTAAAATCAGGTGCAAATAAGAAAATCGGCTAAAGATGCGAGCAGCGCAGCTGGCAGCACTTCACCGCGTCCGCTGCGCGCTCGTTTTAGCATCCAATTTATCCCCGGTGCCCGGAAGTGAAGGGGAGGGGGTGTTAAATGGTAGCTGCAGTTTCAGTCGGTAACCTTTCAAATATTGCCCGGCGGTAATCGCCTCTCATACCATTCGATGATTTACCAATAAAAGAGGCAGGCGCCGGAGACTGGAAGGCAGGAAACAAAGGTTTATTCTCTCCGGAGGAGAACACATCAGATCAGACAGCAAGGTATCATCTCGAGGTGCTCTGTCCACATCTCTGAGGCCTGGCCTCTTATACACAAGTTTATTGCTTTATTACATGGTTTATTGTACATGGCACATTCTTGAGATTGCTTTGATACATGAAAGAACATCCTCGGAATCCCCACTTCAAGCTCGTTCCCACACATATCTACAGTAGAAGTCCCCACCCCACCCACAGCAGGAGATGGCTATCACACAGCTGGGCATTCCGCCAATTCCCGGGGGGTGAGCGCGACTGGTCGGGTCAAAGGGGTTGGGGGCCGTGATCTACTGCAATCCCTTAGATGTGAGGTGCTTCCTTTACAGTAGGGGCAATAAAACTGTGTCCGTAGGGTTAGGTGATGGCCTGGGATCAGTTCGGACGATCAGGCGTGGAGGAAGGGGTTACCAAAAGGATGTATGACCATGTAAGGGATAAAAGGAGGTGTTGGCCAGGTGCGGGATGTGGTTTCATGGCAGGGTCGCGCAGAAGGAGAGGGTTCATGGCCTATGTATGAGAGAGCGGGGTGACCGGTGCGCGGGGGATGTTTTGCAGCGCCTAGGGAACGCGCTGGTGGTCGGCGGGGGGGGAAGAGGGGGAAGGGGCAGAGGGGCCATGGCGCTTTCAAAAATGGCTACTGCTTGAGGGAGCAAGATGGTGCCGATTATGTTGACATCGCAAACTAGATTTTAACGGGGGGGGAGGAGTTTCCGCCCGAGGTCCACCCTCCGTTCAAACGGCACTTGCCGCGACGGACCAGGGTGCAGGGCTACGTCCAATAGTACAGGTAAGATTGTTTCCCACCACCCTCCACAGAGTAATATTCATAAAATAGTACACACACTTCTAAAAGGTTCTGGCGAATTAAAACGATTAAGTTTTAAAAGCAGTTAAGTTTTAAAATCAGGTGCAAATAAGCAAATCGGCTAAAGATGCGAGCAGCGCAGCTGGCAGCACTTCACCACGTCCCTGTGTGAGCACCTCGTCAACCAGGACCACCAGCTCCTCGCTGGTGGTGGGACTACCCCGGATCTTCTCAGTCCTCGCCATCACTGTGGCCAGGTGACAGCAGCAGCAGCAGTTGGTGTTGAGGGGTGGCAGGGAGCAGTCCCTGGAGGCAGCAGCAACAGCAGTTGGTGTTGAGGGGTGGCAGGTAGCAGTCCCTGGAGGCAGCAGAAGCAGCAGTTGGTGTTGAGGGGTGGCAGGCAGCAGTCCCTGGGGGCAGCAACAGTTGGTGTTGAGGGGTGGCAGACAGCAGTCCCTGAGGCTGCAGCGGCAGCAGGTGAGGGGTCTCAGGCAGCAGGCTCTGGAAGCTGTGGAAATGTGAGGCTAGCTCCTGCACATATATAGCCCCCTGGGGCAGCTTTAGTGGTTCCAAGCTGCTGCACTTGGTGTTCCCGGTTAGGCTTTTTTCAAATGCATCCAATGACCGGCTCCGCGGTGGCAGAGCATGCCTACCGCGATTTTCATAATTGCATCAGGATACCGCGATAGCATGCCAACCGCCATTTGGCAATACATATATATCTATCACTACCGCAATTGTGTCTTGGGCATTGGCGGTGACACACCGCTGGTGCCAGGCGGTAGCTTCCGCGATTTGGGTGCCATACATTGACGTGAGTGACCGGGATTTGGATGGCGGAGCATGCCAACTGCCATTTGGCAATACATATATATATCTATCACTACCGCGATTGTGTCTTGGGCCTTGGTGGTGACACACCTCTGGTGCCAGGCGGTAGCCACCGCGATTTGGGTGCCATACATTGACGTGAGTGACTGGGATTTGGGTGGCGGAGCACTTTGACAGCACCTATGGACACATCATGCTGTGTCAATGGGCAGTCATCAACAGTGCACAGTGGTCACATGATTAATGGCACATCATTGTGCACACAATGCCAATGTAACATATACCCCACTGCTGGCTACACATGCCATGTTTGTGTATGTGATTTTGTTCATTGGCATGTACTCCCTCACATGTCACTTGTGATATTGATGGGCATGTACACAGAACTGTGTTGTTATGGACTTTCCAATGTGCACACATGTCAATGTGTGAAAGTGCTGTGAAAATCACAGCGATGTATGTCTTAATGAAGAATGTGCAGATTTGACTGTCTTATTTTCTTGGATCATGCAGACTCTTGTCGTTTACGTTCAGCCTGTGACCATTGTGTTGTTGATGTGTGCCATGTCCAACTTACGCCTAAAGGTGTGTCAGGTACAGCAGCTAGGTATGAGACAGTAGTGTTGCAGTTTTACACATATGCTGTATGAAATACTCTCAGGACAGCTCATGGCAGATGTGGCCATATCCCTATGTGCATTCTCATAGTCAGCTGTTGTTTCGGAGGTACTTGCTGTGTAAAAGGGGATAAGTGTACGAGTAGTGTAGCTGAAGGTGTCCCTACATGTAAGCTGCTCTGTAACTCAATTGTGATGATAGTCATTGTTGGTGTTGTGTCAGTCAAAACGTAAGATGTTGTGCACATCTCATGGTGTATTGCATTGACATGTGTCCACTTTCATCTCAACTAGGAGGAGAACAAATCTGCATCGTCTCTTCACAGTGCTGGCAGACATGGAGAATGAGGAGATCATCCAGTAATTCAGTCTGGATAGAGCCACCCTACAAAACCTATGTGCTATGTTGGAGCCCCACCTGCAGCCTTGCAGAACATATCCAACAGTTTTCACCCTGACATCTAAGGTGATGGCCGCCCTGCATTTTTTCGCCACTGGATCATTCCAGCACACGGTGTCCAGCGCAGGTGGGATGTCGCAACCTATGTTCAGCATGGTGCTGCGTGATGTCCTGTCTGCTATGGTGATCTACAAGGACAGATATATCCATTTTCCCAGGGGGCCTGAATTAGCGAATATGAAGGGAGATTTTTCTGCCCTTGGACACATCCCCCATGTTGTTGGTGCCATTGATTGCTCCCATGTTGGACTTGTTCCACCACAGGCACGTAAGCACATCTACAGGAATCATACACATTTCCACTCCATAAATGTGCAAGTGGCGTGCCAGGGGGATATGATCATCTCTGACGTGTGTGCCAAATTTCCAGGCTCAGCCCATGACTCATACATCATGTGTAACAGCATTGTACCACACTTGATGGCTAATCTGCTTCCTGAGAGTGCATGGATTGTGGGTGAGTATGCATAGTCAAATAGCGTGCTGTGTGTGTGATATGCTGTCCTCTGCCACAGTAACATTACAATGTTTATCTGTGTTTCTCACACCTAGGTGACTCTGCATATCCCAACCGTCATTGGTTGCTGAGCCCACTGCGAAATCCCAGGACACCAGGTGATGTCCGCTACTATGATGCCCATGGCAGGACACGTCGTGTGGTGGAGCGTACTTTTGGTCTCCTGAAGTCACGATTTTGCTGCCTGGACAAGACCGGAGGTGCACTGATGCGCTCGCCCAGGAAGGGGTGTCAGATTGTAGTGGCATGCTGCATGCTCCACAACCTAGCCATTCGCAAGGAGATCCCCCTGATCCTGGATGATGATGAGCAGCCAAGGCCCCCACCTGCAAACCAGCCCATGTCCAGTGATGAGGACAGTGGAGAGGCGGAAGGTGCTGACCTGCGTCAACAGCTCATCAACCGCTACTTCACTTGAAGGTGAGTGACAATGTACAACAGACCCATTGTCTGATGATGTTGGTGTTGTTGTGAAGGTGTATGTGAACTTTGCGACTGCAGCCGGTTGATGACTCAATGGTGGCTGACAATGTTTCTGGGACAGGGTAGTTTGGAACCTCTACCGGATGTGTATGTTGGCACTTGTTGCTCATTGTGATGTGTGCATGTTGGATTAGCTTGATGGTAAGTGTGTGATGTCTGTGATGCCACACCCAGACTAGTGAATGTTGTTCTGTTGTGTTTTCCTAGGTCTCTTCAGCCTCTCCTTGCCTACATACATTCCATACTCCTGGTACATTGTAATCATGGTGAAGACTGCACATCCTGGAATAAAGACGGAGCAGAAACAACATGTGTATAAGGAGTATTTATTTACAATGGTGACATGTGAGGGGGGAACATTTACATTGAGGTGATTAGTGAAGCAGTGAGTTGACAGTTATGGTAAATGAGGGAATCGAGTAGTCACCACATTGATGTGGTAACCCAGTCCAACAGACAGATGCCATTCACAAGGCAGGGTGGGGAAGGACAGTCCATAAAGTCAATGCAGTATTGAAGAGGGTTGCCATCATGACAGGCTCCGTGTCTGACATTTGGCAGGTGCTTTGCCACAGGATACTCCCAGGGATTTCTTAGGACAGCCCCTTCGTCGCTTGGCAGCGGGGGCCTCTGCTGTAGGACCAGTAGGGTCTGAGGACTCACCCCTCTCTGTGGCCGCAAGGGAGGATGTTGAACTGTCATCCTGCGGCCAAGCAGGGGGAGGTGGAGGTGTTGTTTGTGGCACAGGCCTGTTCCTCAGTACCACCACTAGCTGGACCAAGAGGTCCACAATTTGTCCCATGCGGGTGTCCATGGACCTCATCAGCAGAAGGAGCTTGCGGGAATCTTCTTCTGACTGGCCCAATCATCCCTGGGCCCGTTCATATGCCCCAAGGACTCTGTTTATGTTGTCCAGTGCTTCGTTCCCAGGCTCTGGTTGTCTGTGAGTGACCCTGCCCCTCCCACCTGCCCTGCTGCCACGGACCTGTTGCCTCATCACTATAGGCACCCGCATCCTCTCCCTGCCCTCCTCAGTTGGTGGTGTGGGATGGTCATCCTCTGTAAAAGGGGGAGTGTTGCAGGCAGCACTGGTGGTGGTGGAGGACGCACAGGCCGTAACAGCAGGGGTCTGCGTAGGAGTTGGTGTTGCTGCAGATGCGGTGGGGGGACGATGGGGACCTGGGACCGGTTGCACCCTGGTACACCAGATGGGCCGGCTCGGAACTCCTCGTCCTCTGAATCCCGGGTCAACATCCAAGAGTCCAATTTCTGGGGGGAGGGAGACTGGCTCTGCAGGTTGCTGGTGTTGTCCTCTGCAGTCAGTTCTTGGTCACCTGTGGGACAGATGGGAAATGGTCATTGTAGTGCACCCCACAAGCTTTGTGTTGGCTGTGTATTATTCACTGTTCGTACACCACACAGTTGACTAATCATCACATTGTTTGTATGTGCACTACTGTGCCTCCTGACATGATGTTGAGGTACATGCATTACTTGTCCATGGTGTGAGGTGTCAAAACATACCATGCGCCACATGCATGTTTTGTGATTACAGGGACTAGTTACCATCTAGGGACCAGCGCAATAAAGATTTTCTGTGACGCCTCTTTGTTGACTACTCTGCCCTGGCAGACGTAACATCTGAGCATGACTGGCCATTGTTATCTCATGCATACCTTTGTCATGTCATATGCAAATCTGAATATGTACCACCACACTGTGAGTGCCAATGGGATCTGTGTGTATTTTTGTGTGATGAGAGGGCTGGTGTTGTCATATGGCACCATGCTTTTTGTGAGGAATGGCTGGGTGCATGTACCGGCTACTTACCTGTTCTGTTTTCACATTTGGGTTGCATTTGTGACACATTTCTGTGTGTGTGGTGGAGGCTTCCATCCTGCTCAGGGGTGGGACAAGAGGGCATGATATGTCTACCTACCTGTTAGTTTGAAGTGTATAATGCAATGGTTGCCACATGCATCTGGGTGGGAGGGAGTGTCCCATCTTGATGAGCTGGGGAACAAGGGTGCCTGGTGGTGGTATTACTGCAGTCTTTCCACCCCCAGATCCCCCTCCCTGTGAAGAGGGCTACCTCTCTGTTAGTTTGTTTGTAGTTATACAATGGCTTACAATTGCTTCTGGGGGGAGTTTTCCATCATGCTCAGGTGTGGAACAGGGTGCCTGGTGGGAGTTGTGGTGCAGGACTCCCACCCCCACACAGCCCTTCCTGGGAAGATGTCTACCTACCTGTTAGTTTGAAGTGTACACTGTGATGGCTGCCATATGCATCTGGGTGGGAGGGAGTGCTCCATCTTGATGAGCTCGGGAACAAGGGTGCCTGGTGGTAGTATTAATGCAGTCTTCCCACCCCCAGACCTCCCTCCCTGTTAAGATGGCAGCCTACCTGTTACTTTGATGTGAGCAATGCAATCTCTGCCACATGGCTCGGGGGGAGTGGTCCATCCTGCTCAGGTGTGGGAAAGGGTACCTGGTAGGAGTTGTGGTGCATGACTCCCACCCTCAAACAACCCTCCCAGGGTAGATGGCTACCTACCTGGAAGTTTGGTTGATGAGATACAATGGCTGCCACATGCTTCTGGGTGGGGGGAGTGCTACATCCTGCTCAGGGGTGGGACAGGGGGGCTGGTGGGAGTTGTGCAGTCTTCCCACCCACATACACCTCTCCCTGTGAAGATGGCTACATACCTGTTAGTTTGTTTGTAGTTATACAATGGCTTCCAAATGCTTCTGGGGGAGTGCTCTGTGCTGCTCAGGTGTGTGCCTGTGGGCCTGGTGGGAGTAGTAGTGTAGTCTTCCCACCCACATACACCACTCTCTGTGAAGATGGCTACCTACCTGTTAGCTTGTTTGTATTTATACAATGGCTTCCAAATGCTTCTGGGGGGGAGTGGTCCATCCTGCTCAGGTGTGTGTCTGTGGGCCTGGTGGGAGTAGTAGTGCAGTCTTCCCACCCACATACACCCCTCTCTGTGAAGATGGCTACCTACCTGGTAGATTGTTTGTAGTTATTCAATGGCTTCTAAATGCCTCTGGGGGAGTGGTCCATCCTGCCTGTAAGTTTGTTTGTAGCGATACGATGGCTTCCAACTGCTTTTTTTTTTGGGGGGGGGGGTGTGCTCCATCCTGCTCCGGTGTGTGACCGGGGGCCTGGTGGGAGTTGTTGTGCAGGCCTCCCACCCCCAAACAGCCCTCCCAGGGAAGATGGCTACCTACCTGTTAGGTGAGGGTGAACCATACCATGGCTGCCAACTGCTTCTGGGTTGGTGTGTAGTGCTCCATCCTGCTCAGGGGTGGGACAGGGGGCATGGTGGGAGCTGTAGTGCTGGTTGCCTGGACACATACAACCTTGCAAATGTTGGCTACCTTTGTGGTGATTCAGATGGAGTGAATGTTCCATCTGTGGGACATGTGTTGGGTATTGTGGTGCATATGGCTATACTTGGGCCTCTGAGATGTGGCTTTGTAGTTGTGTTGGACAGTACATAGCTGTGTAATGGTCTACATTTGTTTGTACTTACCAGCCTGGACTCCCCCGGCTATTCCTTTGAGACTCTCTGGATGGAGTATGGCAAGCACCTTCTCCTCTCATGCAGTGAATGTTTTGGGTGTAATGGGAGGAACACTGCCAGTCCTCTGAGCAAGCTCATGGTTCTTGCTCCTCTTCTCTTTCACAACCCTCTTCAAGTCATGCCACTGCTTCATGATTTCCTTTTTTGTTCGCGGGGTGGTTCCTACTGCAATGACCTTATCTTTTCCCACATTTGTGCTCTTGTGGCTAATGGTCTGTTGGACCAGGATACCAACCACTTGTGGTTCTACTCTGATTATCTCATCTACCATCACTGACAACTCATTCTCTGTGAATTTGGGCATTTTCCGTGTTGCCATGGTGTGTGATGTGCAAAGGAGTTATAGGTGCAGGGGTGTAAGTGGTGGGGGTGGCGGTGATGTGTATGTTGTGTGATGTGCAGGGGAGTTAGAGGTGCAGGTGTGGAAGTGGTGGTGGTGCTGTGTGTGGTGTGAGTAGTGATGGTGTGTTGATTTGCCTCTCCTTTGCGCTCTGGTGTTGGGCCCTTCAGTTGTGGAGTATTGCAAAGGATTCTGGTTAGGGAAGGGGCTGTTTTTATACTCAGCTATGTGGGTGTGTCCAAATGGGGTATTGCTGTCAGGTGTGTAGTGCGGGTTGTCCTGGGATTTGTATTTTTGCAGTAGTGGATTCCGGCGGCGAGGGTAGGTGAGCCAGCACACAATCTCTGGATTTCCGGACACTAACTGTTGGTGTCCCTTTTATTCCGCCAGAAATTGATGAGGCCATACCATTTAGGCCCTTAGGTTCCGTGACATCAGTGAGACATTGCCCACTGTATTACGATGTGGGAGGTAGGTTTTCCCCTCTCATTTTGTGTAGATAGCATTTGATAACCTGGTCCTGATGAATTGCCCATGATCTTACTGACAACAGAGGCAAGAAACATGTCGACCGAATGAGAGTAGGACGAAGGCATCTAGGCACTTAACCCCTAGCTTTACGCCACTCTATTGACTTTTAATCAGGCAATGTACCTACCAGAATAAATACAATTCAAGGAATAATTGACCTGTTTTAACTCGCTTACACTACATCTACACTACTGGGCCCCTCACCCCCACTGCACCAAACGGCAGGGACAAAAGATCTCCGACAAAGAGCCCCATTTATGGGAGTCCGTCAGGCATTGCAGCGCCGGCCCGACGAGGAGCAAGCCCAGATGATGAAGCATGACACCTAGCTTGCTGGGTATGTGAGGGCTCCAGTTCCGAAGAGGGGTCTCCCCCTCTCACTTTGAATAATAGGATTCACCTACTGCACCTACATATCGAACCTAGTACTCACTGACCTTATATGTCTCCTCACCCTTAGGAACTGCATACCCATCTTTATACACATTGCCCAGGGCACATATGCTGGACCTGAAAAAAGCCCTATTGTCCCTCCTCTTGTTGTTACATATTTTTGTAGTTGCCATGTGGTTGTGTCATTGGGGTGTGTTATGTGTTTTTGGGGGCATGGCTAGTTTGCTGTGTGCACTTTGTGGCATTGTTGTGATTTTTTTCTGTCTACCGCCATATTTGTCACAGAGCGTCCACAGCGGTGGCTATAGTGCAGCTCTTCCGCCGGCTCTCCCATTCATCACTGTTGGCGACCGCGGCGGTTGGAAACAGCGGAATGAACCGTGGTCACATCGGGTATATCCTAATTTTCCCTGCGGTGTCTCCGCTGTCCTGGCAGCGGTTTGGTTGTTTTCTGCAGCGAATCCGACCACCGCGGATGGGTTTTCGCCTTCTCCGCCCGCTACGGGTGTTTTTTCAATGGCTCTTACCGCCGCGCTCATGTTTTTTGGGGCGGTGGATCCTAATCGGATCGCCGGTTTTGCCACGGTACCGGCGGGCGGTTGTTTCCCGTTACCATGGCGGTCGGGGTGGTTTTGCGACCGCCATCCTAATGGAATATGCAACAAACATTACCTTTGCATACCAAATCAAAAATCTAATTACCCTGGCCTATGTGCCAGTAACTGATGTGGCTAAGCATTATAACCCTAGAACAGCAATTATCTCCCCTTCTAGACTATTTTGAGGATACCTGGGTGGGGAGATTGCATAGATCAGGGCATAGGAGACAACCCAAATTTCAAATTCCTTGGTGGAATGTGTACCTTACCACACTCAACCAAGAAGCCAAAACCAATAACGCAGTTGAAGGGTGGCATAATGCCTTCCTATCTTCTACAGGACGAGGCACTCCTACCCTACATAAACAATTACTTGCCATACAAAAAGAACAAAGTTTCCAAGAACTCAGAATGCAACAATCTGTCACCCAACTAAAGCCAGAACTTTCAAGACAAACTAATCAAATGTATCAGTATCTTCAACAGCAAGTTAAGCTATACCCTTCTACAAGAGGCCTAGAATACTTAAACATGTTAGCCAAAAGCCTACTCTAAAACATACAAACAATGTAAATATACTATTCTGAACAATAAAGTTATTAAAATAGAAAGAGTACATTTTTTTCTTCACAAAATTAATTTGTCTAATATATTATTATAAATAAATAAATAAATATATAGACAAATCAATTAAACATTAAAGCAAATAAACAGCAACTGCAATTAAATTAAAATCATTTCCCTCCCACAATTAAAAAGTTTAAAAACACTTACCATTCCCATAGTTGTAATCGAAAAATGCCACATATTCTAAATTAATCCTGGTAGTACATAATCCAAAAATATTAAAAAGTAACCCCAAAAAAATGTAAAATTACAACTGTATCAAACATTAATCCTCCATTTGTAAATCGACAATCTGGTAACCATGCAAAACCCGAAAAATAGTTTAAAATAAAAACCGCTCCGTGAAACCGAAAAAGTAAGAAAGTGTTAAATAATTATTAGTTATTTAAACTGATACACATTTCCTTAAAAAAAATCGCAATGTTCCGTAATTCACAACTTCTTTTTCGAAAATACCTAGAAAAAACCCACAAACATTCCCACTCACACAAATAGACACATAATACACTTAATAAAACTTTTTACATGCATTATACACACAATAGTAACCTAAAAACGACTTAACTGTAAAAATTCTAACTAGGCCGCAAATACGGAACACAGCATTAATAACTGATACATAAGTCAAACACACTGACTACAACCTAACTACCTTAAAAATATATTAAAATTAGTCTACAAACTAAGAAAATTACTCTTACCTTCTTCGACGTGAAGCAGCTCCCAACCGCGAGCTTCTTCCTTTCGAAATGACCCAAAACAACAATGAGCGGTTACTAAATTGAAGCCCCAAACAAATATGGCAACTTTAAACGTATTAAATAAATATATTTAGTTTTTTTTATATTATAAAATGTTATAAAAATTACTGTTATATTTTAATAAAATACTACAAAATGTATCTGATTTATTTATATTAATTATGTGTTTTTTATACTATGTAAAATTATAATAATACATATTATGAAATAATAATATTTAATATCATAATTAAAACCGCTGATTTCAGGTAGATTAAGCCTCCCGGACATGGCCTATGTCTCCCCCTATAAACGAATTAAATCTAACAAACTTTGTGTTGTTACTGAAATGCTAATTTTTTACGATCTATTCTCTTCCTTAGATCTCGCATTCCAATAAGTGGACTAGTTCCACTGCATTGCTATATTTGCTCACCATAAGAAGGACTGAGGTTGTGTCATTAAATTTAAGGAGAGAGATATATTTATACTTATCTTCTCGGCTGATTCTGTGGTGAGCGTGTCTCTCATCTTCTTTTGCTGTAATCATTAGTTCCATGCAGAAGTAGTACCCCTATCTTTTGTAACTTTTATGTTTTGCCACTGTACTCGAAACCCACTCATCCTCTGTTTATAACTATCTCCCAAACTATATTTTTTTGGGATACACCATCATAGTGAATTTTCGTAGTTTATTTTTTAATTATTGTTTCTATCCTAATGTTTTTCACCAGATTTTGTGCAACGGTATCTAGTTTAAGTAATTCATCCAGGAATCTCTTTGATTAAGTGCTAGTGTGACTAAACTATCCATTGTTGTGTTTTTCTTTACAAACTTTTCTCGTATCTTGGTTATTCTGTTTGTTTTTTCCATTATGTGTGCAACGCCCAGAATATAATCAGTGTATCCAATGCTCAACCACTCATGTATCTGGACCAGTGTTTAATTTAGATGAATTTTGCTTTTTGTAACTTTATGAAAAATCGGTACTATCTAATGTATATGTTTAGAATAAATAGTTTTTTTGTTCATTAATTGTTATTTATCACTTGATAGGTCCCATGGAACTTATATTTGAATAATTTCTCGCCCTGAAGAAGGTGTTGCCCCGGGGAAAGGGGGTGTTACACCGAAACGCGCGTCGGCATATTGAACTGGACCGTTCATCACACAGATTTGTTAAGACCTTACAATATCACAAGAACACATTTTCTTGTTATTCCATTCTGTTTACCATATGCCATTCTTCTTTTTTTGTATCCCTCTGTGTATGCCTTACACTTAAGAAGACTCGCCTACCATTTTTTTGGGCCTGTATTTTGTTCATTTTTTAGCTTTTAGGGTTATGTGTCATTTGTTACATTGTATGAATGTTTTTTAGTATGAATGAGTATGTGTGAATAATTTTATCTCACAGATTGTCCATGGGTACCAATGTATTGTAGGACTAACAGGTCCTTGGTTTTGTTGTAATGTTGGTGTAATGTATAAACTTTACGTATTCACCAAGTAAATCTTTTTCAATTAAGGTCAAAATTAAAACATGGATTAATACCCTATTTCAATGTGTTTTGTAATCTCTACACGGTCCAGATAGAGTGGTTTTTTCTGTCTTATGAAATGACTTAGATGCATTTATAAAATAACTATAGGTACAGCAGATATTTTTGTATTTACCGCCATATTTGTCACAGAGCGTCCACAGCGGTGGCTATAGTGCAGCTCTTCCGCCGGCTCTCCCATTCATCACTGTTGGCGACCGCGGCGGTTGGAAACAGCGGAATGAACCGTGGTCACATCGGGTATATCCTAATTTTCCCTGCGGTGTCTCCGCTGTCCTGGCAGCGGTTTGGTTGTTTTCTGCAGCGAATCCGACCACCGCGGATGGGTTTTCGCCTTCTCCGCCCGCTACGGGTGTTTTTTCAATGGCTCTTACCGCCGCGCTCATGTTTTTTGGGGCGGTGGATCCTAATCGGATCGCCGGTTTTGCCACGGTACCGGCGGGCGGTTGTTTCCCGTTACCATGGCGGTCGGGGTGGTTTTGCGACCGCCATCCTAATGGAATATGCAACAAACATTACCTTTGCATACCAAATCAAAAATCTAATTACCCTGGCCTATGTGCCAGTAACTGATGTGGCTAAGCATTATAACCCTAGAACAGCAATTATCTCCCCTTCTAGACTATTTTGAGGATACCTGGGTGGGGAGATTGCATAGATCAGGGCATAGGAGACAACCCAAATTTCAAATTCCTTGGTGGAATGTGTACCTTACCACACTCAACCAAGAAGCCAAAACCAATAACGCAGTTGAAGGGTGGCATAATGCCTTCCTATCTTCTACAGGACGAGGCACTCCTACCCTACATAAACAATTACTTGCCATACAAAAAGAACAAAGTTTCCAAGAACTCAGAATGCAACAATCTGTCACCCAACTAAAGCCAGAACTTTCAAGACAAACTAATCAAATGTATCAGTATCTTCAACAGCAAGTTAAGCTATACCCTTCTACAAGAGGCCTAGAATACTTAAACATGTTAGCCAAAAGCCTACTCTAAAACATACAAACAATGTAAATATACTATTCTGAACAATAAAGTTATTAAAATAGAAAGAGTACATTTTTTTCTTCACAAAATTAATTTGTCTAATATATTATTATAAATAAATAAATAAATATATAGACAAATCAATTAAACATTAAAGCAAATAAACAGCAACTGCAATTAAATTAAAATCATTTCCCTCCCACAATTAAAAAGTTTAAAAACACTTACCATTCCCATAGTTGTAATCGAAAAATGCCACATATTCTAAATTAATCCTGGTAGTACATAATCCAAAAATATTAAAAATTAACCCCAAAAAAATGTAAAATTACAACTGTATCAAACATTAATCCTCCATTTGTAAATCGACAATCTGGTAACCATGCAAAACCCGAAAAATAGTTTAAAATAAAAACCGCTCCGTGAAACCGAAAAAGTAAGAAAGTGTTAAATAATTATTAGTTATTTAAACTGATACACATTTCCTTAAAAAAAATCGCAATGTTCCGTAATTCACAACTTCTTTTTCGAAAATACCTAGAAAAAACCCACAAACATTCCCACTCACACAAATAGACACATAATACACTTAATAAAACTTTTTACATGCATTATACACACAATAGTAACCTAAAAACGACTTAACTGTAAAAATTCTAACTAGGCCGCAAATACGGAACACAGCATTAATAACTGATACATAAGTCAAACACACTGACTACAACCTAACTACCTTAAAAATATATTAAAATTAGTCTACAAACTAAGAAAATTACTCTTACCTTCTTCGACGTGAAGCAGCTCCCAACCGCGAGCTTCTTCCTTTCGAAATGACCCAAAACAACAATGAGCGGTTACTAAATTGAAGCCCCAAACAAATATGGCAACTTTAAACGTATTAAATAAATATATTTAGTTTTTTTTATATTATAAAATGTTATAAAAATTACTGTTATATTTTAATAAAATACTACAAAATGTATCTGATTTATTTATATTAATTATGTGTTTTTTATACTATGTAAAATTATAATAATACATATTATGAAATAATAATATTTAATATCATAATTAAAAAATATATATATTTCAAGCAACAGTTATTGAAACATTATAATAATTTTGTTTTTTCTTCCAAAAATATCTACTTTGTAAATAAAATGTACAACCCTTAAAAAATATAACAATTAATATTAATATTTTTATATTAATATTAGTAATTAAAATATTGAATGTTTGTATTTAAAAATAAAACTATGTTTATATTTCTCAAATACATTGCATAAATATATACAATATGATGTTAATAAATACTTACCAATATATGTAACAATTGTAAAAATGTAACAAATATCAAACAATAATTATCAATTGTTAAAAGTATATATTAATATCTAAAATGTATATGAAATTTTTTTTAAATACATCATGTTATATTTCTAACATATACACAAATATGAAATACAATATATTTATATGTTAAAAAATATTTGTTTATTTTTGACATGTTAAACCATACATATTGCTAAACTGTATTTTTTCCCATAATAAATATACTCTCCTGTATATATGTTTTGCTTTTGTTTTTTACATTCGTACTAAAAATACATTTTGCATTTACATTAAATTTTATTTTTTAAATTGATAAAAAATACAAAAAAAAATTAGGAATTCAAATGTTTTGCCTATCTTTTCATGACTAATATATTTAATGTATGTTATTAAATATATATTATTAAGGTGCCGATTCCGATCCGTTAAAAATATTCCCCGTACGAATCGTATCCGGATTTTTTTCTGTACGAATCGTACAAGTCCCGTACAAACTGGCAAGTATGATTCGTATGTGAAAATATCCATACGAATCGCATTGGGAAAATTCCCCGACACGTCCTCGGGTCGGAAACAGTGTCCGACACGTCCCTGGACAGTTTTACGTACGAATCGGTAAACTGAAGTCCGAGTGCGCAAGTACGATCCGTCCCGTCCGTCCGAATGCACAACCGTATGGAAAAAACACTGTCCGGCGCGAACTCCCATGGCAACCATGGAGACGTCCAAACATGTGCCCACATACGCACCGAACACCCCCCCAGCCCACCCCCCCACGTACGCGCCGTACCCCAGCACTCCCCCATGTCCGTGCCGTACCCCCACTCCACCCCCGTAGGTACGGAGCGTACCCCCACCCCCGTAGGTACGGAGCGTACCACCACCCCTGTAGGTACGGAGCGTACCCCCACCCGACCCCCGTAGGTACGGAGCATACAACCACCCCCATAGGTACACAGCGTACCCCCACCCCGTAGGTATGGAGCGTACCCCGACCCCGTGTAGGTACGGAGCTTGCCTCCACCCCACCCCTGTAGGTACGGAGCATGCCCCTACCCCGTGTAGGTACGGAGCGTACCCCCACCCCGTGTAGGCACGGAGCATACCCCCACCCCACCCCGTAGGTATGTAGCGTACCCCCACCCCCGTATGTACGGTGCGGACCCTCAGCGCGTAGCGCTGGGGATCCGCAGCGTACCTAAGGGGGTGGGGGTACACTCCATACCTACGGGGTGGGGGTATGCACCGTCCATAGGGGGGGTGGGGGTACGCACCATCCATGGGGGGGTGGGGGTATGCACTGTCCATACGGGGGGGGCTTGGGGTACAGCATGTACATACTGGGGGCTGGGTGTACGGCGCGTACATACGGGGGCTGGGGGTACTGCGCATACATACGGGGGGCTGGGGGTATGTGCTGGGGGACGGTGCTTACATACGGGGGCTGGGGGTACGCACCGTCCATACGGAGGTGGGGGTACACACCGTCCATACGGGGTGGGGGTACACACCGTACCCCCAGCACTCCGTATGTACGTGCCGTACCCCCAGCCCCCCGTACGTACACGCCGTACCCTCGGTTCACGTATGTACGGCATGTACCCCCAGGCCCCTACACCCTGCCCGTGCCTATACGCACCCTACCCCAGGCCCCTACACCAGCACCCTCACCCAGCCTTGCACATGTACGAGTCGTACCAAGCCATAGCAAATGTGAGCACTGTACAACAACATGGCCGATGTACGCACCTCACAGACGCGAAAAACACACGTACTGAACCAGGACACTGCAAAACACCACAAGGAGAGTTAATTCGAATCGCACAACACCACAAAACACGTCCAACAAGCCCAAATACATCCAATACACTGACCTGCAACAGCCAAACAGGTAAACAGAGGCCCAAAACACAACCACTCCTTATAACACACCCACCCAAAGTTCAAACACAGCCACACCCACAAATGGATCAATAAAAAGGGACCACACACACAAACCATGAGCCTTTGCAACAGACCCACTGCTGCCAGACCCCACAGACAACCCACAGCACCATACTTGAACCTTGACTACACCTTACACTTGCACACCTTCACACACACACCTTCACAACCACACACACACACCCACAACCATCCACACCCACACCCCACACCATGCCCACAGACAGGAATCCAAAGTTCACAACAGCGGAGCTGGAGATCCTTGTCAACAAAATCATCAGAGTCGAGCCACAGCTCTTGGGAACATTGGTCAGACAGACCAGCGTAGCTGCAAAATCAGCCATGTGGCAGAGGATCGTCGAGAGGATGACTGCCGTTGCGCCCATCAGAAGGACCAGGCATGAATGCCAAGCCAGATGGTACGATCTGCGGAGGACGGTTCGCCGCAAAATGACTGACGAATATAACCAGGGGAACATCACTGGAGGTGGCCCGCCCCACAGACCGGTACACTACCATCCCTGGGAGGAGAAGGTGATGCGCACGCTGCCACTGGTGGGAGTACACGGAGTAGAAGGAGTCGCCGAGCCTGGTGAGTACACAAACAACTCACCCCACATGGGGGGAACCGCATCAACAACCCAACTCACAATAATGCACGCAACTACCCCAAAGCCATCACCGGACACAACCACACTCCAAAAACACGCACATGCCACTAGCGGCTCCATGCCCCATGCACCAAGCAAGGCCATGCCAAGTCACAGGCCACACAAAACACCAACACAAGACAGGATTTCCGTGATGCCGGGAGGGTGGGCCTCCAAAAAAACATTGTGCAACTCAGAAGCAGACACCAATGCCCTCAGCCCATATGGCCTAGGGCAGAGCTATACAAACAGTGTGTCCCAACACTGTACTGTGTCGCCTGCAAATGGTGGCCGCGTCGCAGGATGACATGGGTATGAAGGCCCAATTTGCACATAACAGCAGCTAATGAAGAGGCATCACTGTGAAAGAGTGTCAGCACACACCGCCGCAGCAGCGCAGACTCAGAGACACTCTGCCCAATGGGGGCCGGGAGAATCTAAACAAAGCCACATGAACAAGCCAATGGCCTTTGAAAGACCTGCAAAGTGTGTGTGCCCAGGAAGGTGGGTTGAGGTGACAGAGGGTGACAGACAGACGGAGGGAGAGGGAGAGAGAGGGAGGGAGACAGAGTGCGACAGAGGGAGACAGACAGAGGGAGGGAGAGGGAGAGAGAGGGAGGGAGATAGAGGGCGACAGAGGGAGAGAGACAGAGGGAGGAGGGTGACAGAGGGAGGGAGAGAGGGAGACAGAGGGAGACAAAATCACCCTTGGGTGGTGTGGGCATGTCCGCTCGTCAGCAGGGGGACTGTGTGCATGTTGACAAGGTCTGGCAGTGCGTGAAACACCCCTTTTTCGTTTGGAATTCACTGGGCCATGTGTCAAACTGTGCACGAGTAGATCCTTGCTGCAGGCACAAACCTAACCTTACACCCAGTATACCCACTCACTGTGTTTGTTAGAACCCAGTCACAAATGCATAAGTTACCTACCTGCATTCTCCAATAGATATGAAAATGCACCATTTGCCCACGTACAGTGCAAAACGTAAGCCGGTTCTGCATCGCTCGCTATGCACGCTCGCTACACTGCACACTGCGTTAAAAAATGATGCAACAACAAAGAGTGTGTCACACATAGGAAAAGTGTTGAAAGCTGTGGCCAAGGGACATACCCATGCACCATGCACAATGCACAGGGACTTGCGAAGTACAGACAAGGTAGATGACACTTGGCCCTGCTGTAGACAGCACAAGGCAATCCTGTGACCACTGTACACTCAAACACCAACTCCACATGCCACCTACCTACCACAGGAACTCACATTCACTGTCATGCCAGCATACACCATGAGGGGATAGACACATCACCTGGTAGACCCAATGACAAATCACGCCACACCCAACAGCATGCCCGGTCACACACCCCCCCTTACACAAGCACACACCCCCGGGGCAGCCAACGCAAATTGGCACTCCCACAATGGATATGTGACACAACAAGACCAATCCATAGCCAAATAAGCATCCCAACACTCATTAGACAGGCCAAATAACCAGGAGTACTTATCAATCTGTCCCCCGCAACATACCCATCCACAAGTGCACTGTGAGAGGAATGCTAGACATATCCAACTACCCAGAGGAACGGTGCCAACTTTAATATGTATGAAACATGGATGACGCATGAAACACCATTAACATTGTCTCTCTCTCACACACAGGGCAACGTTGTCGATCTCCCCCCAACACTGGGGGGGAAGAATCACAGGACCAGGCTCGGCGTGACGATGATCCCACGGGCAGCGACGACTCTCACCACACCGTGGATGACCCCGACCAACCTGGCCCCTCTGGTGCCCAAGCACCTGCAGCACCTGCGTCAGGTACAACTGTGCCAACCACCACCCCCATTCCTGCCACATCCCAGGATACACACAGGAGCCCTGCTCGCACACAACAACGCAGCCAGTCTGACCAGGAGGGACAAGGTACTCCGGGCACCCAAGAGGAGGCAGGCGACCCCGCAAATGCCATCCCTCAGGGGTCCCGGGGACCCGATGTGCCCACAACGGCAGGCCAGGCTCAAGTGGGCAGGGGTGGTGGGAGTGGAGGATGGCAGAGGCGCGAACCTGACCAGACAGCTGAGGAACCCGTTATGTCACACGTCCGCAACATCCTGGACACATACCGGCGTGACACCAGGGGCATCAGCCAGGTAGTGGAGACCCTCAATGACATTAAGAACCTGCAGGCCGAGCAATATGCCAGTCAACAGCAACACCAAGGACGGATGGAGGCAAGACAGGCTGAGCTCGTGGCGGTGCTAACGGACATGAACCATTCACTCCGTCGGATTGCCGAAAACATGGGCAACCCTCCCTGTGCCACCAGGCGAAGATCACCACCAGCCACAGGGAGGGATCAGGAGGAGGAAGATTCGTCCGACGGAGCATCACAGACATCGTCACGGCCTGCTTCTGAGGGTCCCCGGAGGAAGGTGGGTCATCTACGCAAAAGACCGTGAGAGTCAGTGGACCATCACCATCTCCCAGGTCACCTGGCCTGGCACCTGGCCCTCTGGCGCAACAGCAGCACCTCATCCAATGACATTCTCTGCCACATGGACTTGCGGGTCACTGTCTGACCAATGTTGACAAAGACTGTGGCATGGACTCTGATGACTTCCAATGGCAAGGATCCCAACTCCCCCTGTGAACTTTGGATTACAGACACCCGGCGAGCACCTCTTTACATCCCCCCAAACACGTACCCCACCACTAATAAAAAACATAAAAATCACGAGATGATGCCGTCATTTTGCGTTATTCCATAACATGTGTGTGTTGGAAAGTCAAACCATGCCTGAGTTTTGAAGTAACTCCAACCATGCATACCCTGGGGTCTGAGTCTGGCACAGGACACACATGGGTCACAATGTATCATCCAATACAGACATGGAGCACCATACTCACCCGTGATGGGCCCAACCAGCTGAGGGGGTGCCTGCACAACTGTGCGGACAGACCTATTTCGAAGAGCAACAGTCATGCGCAGAGGTCAGGGATCATGTGGAGTGTCCTGGGGTGGGAGTCCCAGGTATGTGAAGCCAGGTGGGAGAACTATGTCCTGCATGCTGGAGTCAGGTGGATGTGGAGAATGGTGGCCAGGCCAAGGTTGGATGCATGGAGATGGCACAATGGGGTCTTGGATGACAGTGCCACAAGGTTGTGTTGGGGTCGTGGTCGTGGGCTGCATCCTGAGTGTGGGCGTGGATTGTGAAGGTCATCCTGCAGCTGACAGTGATCCATTGCAGCTAACTCTGTCCCACACTATGTCAACCCGTTGCATCCCGTATGTTTCCGAGGGCAGTGTTACACACATTGATGCCTTCATCCCAATCCACAATCACATTACGGATGACTGTCACCAAGTCTGACTATCAGTTCAGGTGAATCCAGCTCCATGTCACGTGCCCCATGGTGATTCTACATGTATGCAAAGTAACCAAACATGAACAGGAGCAGTGCACACACATTCCAAACAAATAGCACACCCAAAAAGCCTTGCTGCATCCCTTACCCCAAGGAGAATTTTCGACATGTCCGTGCATGTTACGCTGATTCAGCACACGTTGCCGTATTCATGAGGAATAGCACGAGCACAACAATGCCACCAGCAGACAGCATGCGCAAATACCTGGGGATGAGAGACACACAAGAAGTGAGCCAAAAGAAGCACATCCGCATGCATGGGCATGTACTCGACACGTATAAGGTTGTCAACATGCTAGTTGAAAATAGTGTCTCAGGAAAGACATTCTTTTATTACACCATCACTCGAGTGACACATCCAAACACACCTCTGACTCACTTGCCATACATGCAGATGGACCCACACATTGCAACACATGCCACACAAGCCTCAATGCGTGCACACTCAGACACTGCAACTCACCACTAAGCAAAGAAGTTGCGTATGAGCCGACTCCGGATGTCCTCTTCCTCCTCCTCCTCAACATCACTTGCCTCGTCACCAAGCCCCTTGTCCTCCACGGGGGGGGTGTTCCTGCTCATCCGGATCCAGGATGAGTGGCACAGCTTTCTCCACTGCCATGTTGTGCAGCATGCCTCTTACAAAAAAGGGGGAACCCAAATCAATAACCCTCCGGCATCTGGGTATATAAACAGTATATGGAAGAAACAAATGCCTCAGGACTGATAATGTAACATAGATTTTGGCGAAGAGATAGATAAATTATCTCTTCCCTAGAGCAATATTTTTTCTTCAACACATGTTGTGCAGCATGCAGCACACGAGGAAGATTTTGCAGACCTTCACCCGTGCATATGGGAGTGCGCCGCCGGTCTTGTGGAGGCACCGGAATTGGCTCTTCAGGAGGCTAAAGGTCCTCTCTATCACTCGCCTGGTCTGCCCATGGGCGTTGTTGTACCGGTGATCGCCAGCCGTTCTGGGGTTGCGGAGAGGCGTGATCAGCCATGGCATGTTGGGATAGCCAGAGTCCCCTACATGGAAACATCATGGACAGAAGTGGGTCAGGAGAAGCAGTAAGACAGAAAGATGACGCTAAATACAGGAGTAACAGAGTATACCCACCAACAAGACATGCTCGTTCGTTGCGCAGCTGCAGCATCATTTCAGGCACCCTGCTACGCCTCATGATGTAGGCATTGTGTGCTGATCCTGGAAAACGAGCACAGACATGGGAAATCACCATGTTAGCAAGACACACCACAAGGGCATTAATGGAGTGGTAGTGTTTACGGTTGCGAAAGGCTACCTCCTGTGCCTGTGGTGGTACCAAAGCCACATGTGTCCCATCAATAGACCCAATGACATGGGGCATCCCTCCCAGGGCATATAACTCACCCTTGACACCTGTCAACTGCTCAGGAGTTGGGAAATGAATAAACTCATCCAGGTGAACCAACATGGCCTCTAAAAAATTATGCAGGACACGGCTGAACATGGTCTGGGACATGCCACCAACATGAGCTATGGTATCTTGAAACGTACCCGTGGCAAAGAAATGTAGGGCTGCCATCACCTTCATCATGGGTGTCAGTGCAGTAGGATACCTGTGTAGCGGTTGGAGGTGTGGTGCCAGCCTTGCTGTCAAGTTCACAATCAACCATTGGGTGAAGCGGTAGCGGCGTATACAGTCACGTTCCCTCAGGGCAGCCAAGTCTGGCATTGGTCGGGGGAGAGGCGGAGCCCTGCAGTAATTTGGAAGGGACAACGAAGAGTGAGTCCAGTACAACAACAATGTCAATGTACTGAGCAAATGTTAAACAGCCAATACACATATGCTACATACAGAGTCAGGTCTGTGCAATATATCCTGGACATGTATGCCAGGCAGGTGACACTCCTACCAAGAGCCAGCTACAAACGTGGATTCACAAGCTCAACATGACATGGCATGAAACTAGCTGTGGGCCAGTGTAAGTGAACAGGCAGACGCATTACAGGAGTGACAGACATCCACATATGTGCAGAAGAAGGATGTTTATCATACAGACAGGTTGCGGAACACTAGAGGCACAGGTCACATGTCCCTGAAAAAAGGACAGACCACACACCTTGCCATGAAGGGGTACATGTCAAGACTGATCACACATACATTGATACTACTCAGATATGTCCTTGTCTCGCAAGTCCATGTTCGATGCATACATACACACGTTACGTCTGATTCCACATGTGTCATGGTGTGCATAATAGTGTGCCATGCCCATCCACACAAATGCACATGTTGGATGCAGCAACTGCACATGCATTTGACGGAACACCAACAGCAAGCTTATGGGAACACATGACACACACATGACATACTCACATCGTGCAACGCCGGTAGTCACATGTCAGGTGTAATTATCCGTGTACCTGGCATCAGGGGACAGTTGCGGGTGTTGGCGACTGTGCCATGCCAGTGACGCATTGCTCAACAAGTCTGTACTACATGCACACATGTCAAAGGTGTGAAGGGGATGTGTGGCACATAGTGCACCATCACACATGACATGTGTACACAGCTCATCACACATCTATTGGGTTCAAACATGAGGAGATTTGTGACACATCACAGCCTGACACACCTAGGCCCGAGACATGTAGGACTGCACTGACAATGACTTGATGTCCAGCCTTGGCCAAGTATGACAGCTCAATTCCTTTCTGTGTGCTGCCTGTCACCAGTGTAAGGTGTGAAACGCACCGTACGCACGCTCTGAGGGCGTGTGTAGGGTCCGTATCACTAGGGTTGTGTTGCCGTAGGCGTACGCCATAGGGATACAGTCCGTACACGCGTGTGTAGGGTCCGTATCACCATGGTTGTGTTGCCGTAGGCGTACGCCATAGGGATACGGTCCGTACACGCATGTGTAGGGTCCGTATCACTAGGGTTGTGTTGTCGTAGGCGTACGCCATAGGGATATGGTCCGTACACGCGTGTGTAGGGTCCGTATCACTAGCCCAACACCTGTGACACCCCCAGTCAAGTGGCACATGTGCAGAGTGAGGTTTGTACCCGCAGTTGCCAATGGCAGGTGATTGTCCTGTGCCTGTGTGTGTCTGTGTACTCTGCTGAGGTTTCGTCAGTGGCCGGGGGCATGTGACTGCTGTGAGGTGCTGTACATAATCCTGGTGCAGCTTGTGATGCACAGTGTGAGGCATGATCATTGATTGTGTCGCACCCCTCATTCCACCGGTGTACTTTCAATGCCACGTAGTGCATTTTGCCTTCCCCAGAGGATAATGTCCCTATGACAAAGGTGCAATGAGTCTGCTGCATACTTTGCCCTGTTCAAACAAGCCAAATTGTTCTAATGTGTGTCTCTGTGACATGTAGCATGTATATTTAAGTAGTCTCACTTTGCCATCCTCACAGGTAGGCGCCTATGCCAAGGGGGAGATTTGGAGGCAAGCCGTCATTGCCGTGAGGTCGGTGGAGGGTCGGAAGCGGCGCCTGGCCCAGGTGAGGAAACGCTGGCAGGATATCCGGTGCTGGACCAGGAGGATCGCCCGGGTCCTGCTGGGGGACTCACCAGAAGGGAAGAAGAACCGTGGGCGCCGGCGCCTGACCCACATCATGAAGCGCGTGCTGGCGGTGGTCTTCCCTGACTTGGATAGGCGCTTACTGGAGAAGCAGCAGCAGGAAGGGGGTAGGTACATGTGTGTTTGTTGTGTGTCACCAGCTTTTGGAGGTGCGCAGTCGACATGGATACACTGCCAGGGTTTATATGTGCAGTGCATATCCTGTTCCACAAAGTCAACCCGTGCTGTTCTTCCTCCCTTCCCCTCCTTTACATGTGTTCCCGGGTCTGTGGGTAGTCACTCTTGCACAAGGTTATCTAGGCTGGCAGTTAATCCAAGTGCCCAATGCTTGCAACATCATGTGTGGGGGTGGTGTGTTACATGTGTTGTGAGCTTGCCTGTGCCCTGGCCAGTTCAGTCATTGTGGGGTCCATGTTAGTTGGCACTGCTGCTGAGTCCCGACATAGGAGTGTGTCTCAAAAGTGTACTGCCTTACAGCATGCATGACCAATGTTGTGCCCTCAGACATGATGTGCATGTGTGTGAGATATGCATAGTGCAGGGACGGTCGCTTCTGTTGCAGTCATATCCATACAGGACCATGGAGGAGTGTGGCCACTACAGTCCCCTGGGGCACCTTTTCCTAGGTATCATGTGTGCCAGCCAACAATATGGACATTCTCTGTGTCTTCAGCATAGGTTGGGCTCTGTGGCATTGTACCCTGGCCTCATTTGTATTTACGTTGAGTGTGCTACATGTGTCCACTTGACAGGGTGACCCAATTTGGCTTGTGCATCCTCACAGTGGCCAGTGCCTGCGTGTCTTGGTACAACTATCTGATGATGGTTGTTTGTCAATTATATGTGTGGTCAGGCGCACGAGGGGTAGTTCGTGTACAATCAGGATTTATTGTAGGGCATTTTTTTAATCCCTGAGTACGAGGTGTAAGTACTTCCTCTGTCTCAATCACATTGTCTCAGGTAGGGGGGTGTTTGTGCGAGCAAGGCCTACATGTCCAAACCGTAGGTCTCCTTGCCAGGTCTGGCCTGTGTGTGATGATTGTCTGGACATACACTCAACATGCAGTGACCCAGTCATGTTGGGCATGGTTTAATGTATTTGCTAAGCATGCATGTGCCAAAAGTTAACAGACATGGTTCCTGCTCATCCCTTTTTTGGCAACGGTGTGTGGTCCAGATGCTGTGCTCGACTGTCCCCAGACACTAGCTCCTCTGTCTCATTTGATATCAAGTTATTTGCTGTTGTGTCATGCTCTCCATTTTTTCTCTGTGCCATGGTGGGTCAACCCACTGTGTGGTGCAGGGCCTACACATGTGCGTAGTATTGTAGATGTTACTCTGACCTATGTAGTTTTGACTCATGTGTCATATGTATACAGGTGTCTGATTATTTCCTGTCTCTTCACCTTGCCCACAGCATCGTCAGGGGAAACCGAGGGAGACACTGGCACGGACCTTGAGGAGGGATCCAGCACCGGTGCCACCACTGCTGGCGAGTCTTTGGCGAGTCTTGCACGGCGAGTGGCACGGAGGCCGAGGGGAGTGAGGCGGAGGACCTGTCCAGTCCCACCACCGACTATGACGCTGACGGGTCCGAGGCTGAGCTCCCAGAGGGGGCGGGGGCTGCTCCCAGAGCTGAAAGCAGCACTCCATCTCTCGCCGCCCCCTCCATTCCCATCTCCGGCCTCCCACTTGCTCGGGTCCCTTCCCTCCGTGCTAGGCGACAACATGTCTCCTTCGTGCCAGGCACCGCACCCCCTGCCCCTGTCTCCCCTGCTGCCGTCAATGCGGAGTCTGTGGACATTCTGCGGCAGTTGCAGGTTGGTCAGACATCGCTGCTTAATGTCCTCCATGGCCACACCAGACTGCTGACACAGATGGTGTCGTACATGGAGGGCATGTCAGCAGCGATGTCTGACCAACGGATGTTGCTGAAGTCCATAGACTCGTCACTGACTGCAGCAGTGGATCTCCAGCAGCACTCCGTCCCCCCTACCCCTGCACCATCCACACTTCCCACTCCCATGCCTGTCCCACGCACACCCAGACGTCCCCATGCACGCACCCCACCAGACACAGGCAGCACAGCACCAGGGAAGGCCAAGCGCACACCTCCTGTCACGCATACACAGGGGGAAGTAGGCACACCCACTGGGTCGGGGGGCAAATGGCAGCCACGCAGCCACAGTGGGTGTCCGCAGTCCTCACCACCCACTTCCTCCAAAACCACTCCCCTTAGCTTCCCTGCCCAACAGACAGACAAAGAGTCCTTCATGGCCAGTCTGTCCCTCAGCCCCAATGTGACAACACTCCGCAAGCGGTCGAGGAAGTCCCCAGGCAGGGGAGTTGAGTCCCCCCCTGTCCATACCCTCCCCCAGTAGCGCTGCAACCCATCCCTCTGACCCCCCCCCCTCCTTGGGGCCTGTGGTTCATTCGGGTGCAGGGGAGACGCTGGAGGAGCTTGCAACTGTGTGCAGCGCCCTGCTAACCACCACCTTTGGCGCTGCCCCACCCCCTGTGGTGGAGTCATCCGTCCCTGCACTCACAACACCTACCCTTGCCCCACCTGTCCCTGCGGTGCCTGGTCCTTCCCCCCACATGATGCCCCCCTTTTGTGGATGATATGGAAGAGTGAACTGTGCAGGCAAGCTAGGGGAGACGCGTCCCAAAGTGTCCCCCACCAGGACTTCGCACATGGTCTGGCCTATGGGCCCTGTATATAGTGGACATTTCTTTTGCTATGATTTTTTATGCTGAATAAAGCATTTTGGTTTTCATTTGCACACGAATGCTTTTCTGGTGTTGCTGTTGGTGGTGCTGCTCCATGATTTGGGGTGGTGATAATGTGTCAGGTATCTGGGAAATGTTGTAGTGTGCTGCTCATGGGGTGGACCCTGATATATGTGTGCCATCACAAGGTATCTGCAAATAATCTTTGGTCATGTAAGCTCTTACTGTATGGTGACGTTGTCCCAAGGTGTGTTCCTTCCTCTGTGGACCATGACATCTCCCCAGCAGGGTGTTTCCCAATTGTTGTGCTGAGCTCTGTCTACATTTCCTGGGTGAGTGACGGATCCCTTCTAATTTGGCCATGCATGCTCAGCAATGTCTCCAGCTGCATCATTTGTGGCATCCTTGGTGGTCACTGTACTTGTGTATGGAGTATAATGACATGACTTCATGTGGACATGTTCCCTTTTACGCACTATGCATGTGTGTACTCCCAGCCTCGCACACATGTGTTACGTTTTCTGCAGGGTCTTTGGGCACCTGTCTGACAATTGTGGGCATTGTATCTGTGGGTACTCCACCCTTTTCCTTCCATGGCAAGCAACAACTTGTTGGCTGCCCCAGCACCTGTACATTCCTATCAGTCCTGGAATGTGCGTGACAGTGTGTGTTCCCTTTGGGTCTCTTAGTTTAGTAGGCTGGCACATGAATATACAGTCTTGTTGCATGCTCTCAGTGTGTGTATTGTGCTGCCAGCGCCAGGGGTGGGTAAGCATGTGTCATTTGTCATCACACCCACATGTGGCGTGTCACGCAGTGGGGGATGGACTTCCACCCTCATGGGAGTAGGACACTGCTGTCAGTGATGTGTTGGCATGCCACTCTCAATATAGTCGCACTTTGTGTATGCCTTCATGCACCCATGGAGTTTTGCTAATTGTAGGATGGTGTTCACACCACCATGTCTCTGTCCACCGCTGGGAGGACTCTGCACCCACCCCTCCTGTGTCTGGGCACTGCTGGGAGTGATAGGCACCCACCCCTCCTATGTCTGGGCACTGCTGGGATGACTCTGCACCCACCCCTCCTGTGTCTGGGCACTGCTGGGAGGACTCTGCACCCACCCCTCCTGTGTCCGGGCACTGCTGGGAGGACTCTGCACCCACCCCTCCTGTGTCTGGGCACTGCTGGGAGGACTCTGCACCCACCCCTTATATGTCTGGGCACTGCTGGGAGGACTCTGCACACACCCCTCCTATGTCTGGGCACTGCTGGGAGGACTCTGCACCCACCCCTCCTGTGTCTGGGCACTGCTGGGAGTGATAGGCACCCACCCCTCCTATTTCTGGGCACTGCTGGGAGGACTCTGCACCCACCCCTCCTATGTCTGGGCACTGCTGGGAGGACTCTGCACCCACCCCTCCTGTGTCTGGGCACTGCTGGGAGTGATAGGCCCCCACCCCTCCTGTGTCTGGACACTGCTGGGAGGACTCTGCACCCACCCCTCCTATGTCTGGGCACTGCTGGGAGTGATAGGCACCCACCCCTCCTATGTCTGGGCACTGCTGGGAGGACTCTGCACCCACCCCTCCTATGTCTGGGCACTGCTGGGAGTGATAGGCACCCACCCCTCCTATGTCTGGGCACTGCTGGGAGGACTCTGCACCCACTCCTCCTGTGTATGGGCACTGCTGGGAGTGATAGGCACCCACCCCTCCTATGTCTGGGCACTGCTGGGAGGACTCTGCACCCACCCCTCCTATGTCTGGGCACTGCTGGGAGTGATAGGCACCCACCCCTCCTATGCCTGGGCACTGCTGGGAGGACTCTGCACCCACCCCTCCTGTGTCTGGGCACTGCTGGGAGGACTCTGCACCCACCCCTCATATGTCTGGGCACAGCTGGGAGGACTCTGCACCCACCCCTCCTATGTCTGGGCACTGCTGGGAGTGATAGGCACCCCCCTCCTATGCCTGGGCACTGCTGGGAGGACTCTGCACCCACCCCTCCTTTGTCTGGGCACTGCTGGGAGTGATAGGCACCCACCCCTCCTATGTCTGGGCACTGCTGGGAGGATTCTGCACCCACCACTCCTGTGTCTGGGCACTGCTGGGAGGACTCGGCACCCACCCCTCATATGTCTGGGCACTGCTGGGAGGACTCTGCACCCACCCCTCCTATGTCTGGGCACTGCTGGGAGTGATAGGCACCCACCCCTCTGTTAGAAAGGGTAGACGGACCGGGAGGGTCGGCCGGGGTCAGGAGGAGAGGTCTCCGGGGAGAGCCGTCTCCAGCGATCGTACAGACAAGTAACTTCCCCCCCACAGACAGATACCACACACGGATAAGGTTCAGTGTTCTTTATAAGCACTTCTTAAGGTACGGTTGAATGGTACAAGGAGGTCTGGACTCAGGGGTCCCCTCGATTCAAGTCTCTCAAAGCAGGGTAAGGGGTAGCGGGACAGTCTGTCTACCAGTCAGGTAGTTCGGCTGCGCTGATGACTAGCTCACAATCCTCGAGCTTGGTGGTTTAGTTGGTACGGGCCGCGGCAGCGCCAGCAGGTCCCGGTTGAGATGGTCGGTACACGGTCCGCGGCAGCGCCAGCAGGTCCCGGAAAGATGGTCGATGTACGGTCCGCGGCAGCGCCAGCAGGTCCCGGTGAGGATGGTCGATACAACGGGCCGCGGCAGCGCCAGCAGGTCCCGACGAAGATGGTCGATGTACGGTCCGCGGCAGCGCCAGCAGGTCCCGGTGAGGATGGTCGATACAACGGGCCGCGGCAGCGCCAGCAGGTCCCGACGAAGATGGATGTTGCAGAAGGCCGCGGCAGCGCCAGCAGGCAGGACGATGGTTCACAAGAGCGGGCTACGGCAGCGCCAGTAGTCCGTCAAGGCTGAGTTCTCTCGGTGTCTCTCGACTCCAGGATACAACTGCCTTCCTGCTCCGGAGCTGCCCCAGTTATAGGGCAGGCGCCCTTTGATGTCCGGACCCTCGCACTTGGAGGTCGGAGGGCCCGGGATGAAGGTGTCCAGACACCCAGCAGGGGGTGGAGACAGCGCCTGGGGGAGCTGGAGGCGATCGGCACCTGGCGGGGGAAGAGCTCTTGACACTTCGTTCTCCCATTGCCCTGCCAAGTGGTCCGCTCACCTCCTGGGTGGAGGGTGGTGCCGGGATGTCGGGGCCGGCCAGGCCCGGGGTTAGGGTCGGGCCGAGGCCACGCGGCCTCGTGGTGCAGGGCCCAAGATGGCGGCTTGAACCGGCCGGGGGAGCCGGTGGGGCTGGGCCCCGTGATGAGTAGAGGTCCGAGGGCAGAAGATCCGTCGGGAGACGGGGCACAGGTGCTTTTCGTGGGTTATGCCTGGTGGGCCGGAGCTCGGGCCCTGTCGTGCGGGGAGGGAGCAAGCCCTTCGTGTGGCCTGTCCAACATGCGTCCCCCCCAGCTGAAGGCGGGGAGAGTCACCCATCTCCTTGGGGACTCTCCTCGTCGAGGCGGAAAAAGCGGGACAGGCCATCCGCGTTGGCGTGGTCTTGGCCGGGTCGGTGCTCCACAGTGAAGTCCATTCCCTGCAGGGAAATGGACCAGCGCAAGAGTTTTGGGTTCTCCCCCCGCATCTGCATCAGCCACTGCAGGGGTCGATGGTCGGTTTGTACCCGGAAGTGGGTACCGAAGAGATAGGGCCGGAGCTTTTTGAGGGCCCACACCACTGCGAAGGCCTCCCTCTCGATGGTGCTCCAGCGCTGTTCTCGGGCCAGGAGACGTCGACTGATGAAGGCCACCGGCTGGTCATGACCCTCGGGGTTTAGCTGAGAAAGGACGGCTCCGATGCCGTGGTCGGAGGCGTCGGTCTGTACCACGAATTCCCGACTGTAATCGGGGGCCTGGAGCACAGGGGCGGTGCACAGGGCGGCCTTCAGCTTCTCGAAGGCCGCTTGACAATCGGGGGTCCAGTTAACCCGCTTCGGCTGGTTCTTGGACGTGAGACCCGTGAGGGGCCCCACGATGCTGCCGTAGTCTTTCACGAACCGCCGGTAGTAGCCGGTGAGCCCCAAGAAGGCTCGGACCTCGGTCTGGGTGACGGGGGGCTGCCAGGACTGGATGGCAGCAATCTTAAGTTGTAGCGGGGCCACCAGGCCGCTTCCCACTTGGTGCCCAAGGTAGGTCACAGACCCTTGGCCAATTTGGCACTTGCCGGCCTTAACTGTGAGGCCGGCCCGCTGGAGGGCCTGTAGGACCTCTTGGAGGTGACGGAGGTGGTCGGGCCAGTGGCGGCTGTATACAGCGATATCGTCCAGGTAGGCAGCGCTGAACTCTTCGAGCCCCGCCAAGACCGGGTTCACGAGGCGTTGAAACGTGGCGGGGGCATTCTTCATGTCGAAGGGCATGACCTTGAATTGGTAGTGGCCATCGGGGGTAGAGAAGGCTGACCGTTCCTGAGCCCGGGGTGTGAGGCCGATCTGCCAGTAGCCCGCTGTTAGGTCGAAGATACTAAGGTAGCGGGCGGCCCCCAGCCGGTCGATCAGCTCGTCTGCTCGGGGAATCGGATGAGCGTCGGTCCGGGTGACAGCGTTCAAACCCCGGTAGTCGACGCAGAATCTCAGTTCAGGTGCGGTGCCGGGGGCAGCGGCTTTGGGAACCAATACAACCGGACTGGCCCAGGGACTGTCTGAGGGCTCGATGACCCCGATTGTGAGCATCTTGGCCACTTCCTCCTGTATGCAGGCCCGTACCCGATCTGGTACGCGGTAGGCCCGGTGTCGGACAGGGGGACTGTCCCCGGTGTCCACGTCGTGCAAACACCAAGGGGTGACCCCGGGGGTGAGGGAGAACAGGGTAGCGAACTGCAGCAGGAGGTTCCGGCAGCCCTGGCGTTGCTCCGAAGTGAGGGCGTCAGAGAGCCGGACCCTGTCCACGGAACCGTCATTCTCCTGAGTTTTCAGAAGATCCGGGAGGGGTTCGGAGTCTTCCTCTGCTCCACTGTCCGTAGCCATCAGGAGGCTGAGTTCTGAGCGCACAAAGTGTGGTTTGAGTCGGTTGGTGTGGAGGACCCGGAGGGGGTTCCGGGAGGTCCCCAGGTCGATGAGGTAAGTGACGGGGCTTTTGCGCTCGACCACTTTGAAGGGCCCCGTCCACTTATCTTGCAAGGCACATGGTTCGGTGGGGGACATCACCCATACTTGTTGTCCAGGCTCGAACTCAACGGAGGAGGCATTGTGCTCATACCACCTCTTCATGTCCTCCTGGCTGGCCTCGAGGTTCGCCTTGGCCCTCTCTCTGAAGCGGAGAGGTACCACCAGTACTCGACCGGCCCCCAGCTCGGCGATTCTTTGCTCGCTGTATAGCAGGTCGTTATCCCAGTAGACCCAGTGCGTTCCGGTGGAGTCCCCTGCGTTCTGGGCGCTGGCTTGTTGGCGGAGTCCCTCGAGGGAGGGACAGGTCTTTTGTTCCTGGCGGAACTGTTCTTGGGTGGGCCCCCCTTCTTGACGCCACTGAGCCAGGTCAGGGAGGTCCTGGGGTTGCGCGTCCCCTTCGGTCGTCGGGTCTGGGAGGCTGGCCTTGTCGTTGTCTTCTACTGGGGCGACCGGGGGCGGAGGTGCTGGCCATTCCGGTTCTTCTGATCGAGGGACGGCACGGGCGGCCATGGACCGGGTGGTTATGCAGGCCCAGTCCGGGAGGCCCAGCATCCCCAGGTGCTCTTTTCTCTCAACGGTGGCCCACGGGGAACTCTCGAGGTCATTCCCCAGGAGGCAGTCCACGGGGGCATCGTCCCGGACCGTCACCTTCAACAGGCCGGAGACCCCTCCCCATTCGAATGGGACGCAGGCCATTTGACACATACTTTCAGAGTTGTCTGCCGAGCGGACGGGGCAGAGAATGTTCGGCAGGATCTGCTCGGGCTTCACCAGGTGACAGCGGACGGCCGTCACACTGGCGCCGGTGTCGCGCAAGGCCTCGGCTCGCTGTCCATTAATGGTCACCCACTGACCGTATTTCCTGGTGTTAGCGGGTAGGGGAGCCCGCGGGACCATGTCTCTTCCCCCTAAGCACGCCAGGACCATGGCGGCCGGTTCCCACTCTTGCTGGGCCGGCTCATACTCTTCTGGTTCCTCCGATGATCGCTCTTCCCCCAGGGCGGCGGCAGCTACCTGGCGGGGCTTGGGTGTTTGGTTCTGCGGGCAGCTCGGGTCATTGGCGTAGTGGCCGACTCGCTGGCATCGGAGGCACGTGACGTTGGCTCGGACCCCAGGACGCCACGGGGGGTTGCCACGGCCGGCCGGAGGCGGGGTGCTGGTCACGGGTGTTGCTGGCAGGGCGTCTCTCCCTCGCCCCTGGCCCCCTCCTCCTCCCCGAGGACGGTGCTGGCCTTGGCTGCTTCTGTTCTGTTCGTGTGGCCCCCTCCGGCCCACTCGGGTGCTTTCCCATCGGTCAGCTTCGGCGGCGAGCTGCCGGGGGTCAGTCAGCTTACTGTCGAGGAGGTGCTGCCTGAGCTCGACGAAACAGTTGTTCGACAGGTGCTCCCATACCATAAGGTTAAAGAGTTGTTCGTAGGTGGTGACATGGCTCCCCTTTATCCAACCCTCGAAGGCACGGCTGAAATAGTTCACGTATTCTACCCAAGTTGTACCTGGGATCCGGGTGCAATCTCTGAACCTCTGGCGGTACATCTCGGGTGTGAGGCCGTAGCGGGTGAGGAGGGCAGCCTTCATGTGGTCGTAGGACGACATTTGGTGATCTGGGAGCTGCAGCAGGGCATCGCGACCCTCGTTGATAAACCTCCCCCAAAGTCCGGCTCCCCAATCACTCCGGTCGATCCGGTGGGAGGTCATGGCGATCTCGTAGGCTTTAAACCACTGTTGTATGTCGTCTTCTCGGACATACTCGCGGACAACATCCTTGGGGATGTGGACTTTTTTCTCGATTGGCCCCGGGGTGTGTGGTCGCTCAGGCACCCCCAGTTCTTTATTCTGTTTCCGAAGTTCTATCTCCGCTAGTTGGCGCTCGTGCTCGAGCGTTATTTTTTTCTCCTCCAGCTCTCTCTGTCTCTGCTTCTCTTCTCGTTCATCTCGGAGCCGCATATGCTCGAGGTTGAGTTTCTGTTCAGCTAACTTGAGTTCCCCATCCATCTTGAGTCGTGCCATTTCCAACTCGTGCAATCTGGTTCTTTCTCTTTCTCGGATCTCCTCCTGCGAGAGGCCCGTTCCCCGCTCCTCGGGAGCCGTGGCGTTCCCCTCTGGTGTGATGCTGCTTTGGTCGGAGGGTCCGGCGACCCCCGTTTCTGTCCATGACTCTAGGGCGTGCTTTAGATCATCCTTGGTACTCAGGCCGGTGGTAGCAATGCCAAGTTCTATGCAGAATTGTCTCAGTTCGCGGTGGTTGTATTCTTCTAATTTATCCATTTGGAATTTCTCGGTGGAGCTGCTATCTTTGGCTGACATCGTGTTTTTGTCGTGGGGTGAGCTACTCTCTGTACGATTACGCATTGATTCGGATCGCGCCGCTGGCCACCAATGTTAGAAAGGGTAGACGGACCGGGAGGGTCGGCCGGGGTCAGGAGGAGAGGTCTCCGGGGAGAGCCGTCTCCAGCGATCGTACAGACAAGTAACTTCCCCCCCACAGACAGATACCACACACGGATAAGGTTCAGTGTTCTTTATAAGCACTTCTTAAGGTACGGTTGAATGGTACAAGGAGGTCTGGACTCAGGGGTCCCCTCGGCCGGCCAGGCCCGGGGTTAGGGTCGGGCCGAGGCCACGCGGCCTCGTGGTGCAGGGCCCAAGATGGCGGCTTGAACCGGCCGGGGGAGCCGGTGGGGCTGGGCCCCGTGATGAGTAGAGGTCCGAGGGCAGAAGATCCGTCGGGAGACGGGGCACAGGTGCTTTTCGTGGGTTATGCCTGGTGGGCCGGAGCTCGGGCCCTGTCGTGCGGGGAGGGAGCAAGCCCTTCGTGTGGCCTGTCCAACACCCTCCTATGTCTGGGCACTGCTGGGAGGACTCTGCACCCACCCCTCCTGTGTCTGGGCACTGCTGGGAGGTCTCTGCACCCACCCCTCCTATGTCTGGGCACTGCTGGGAGTGATAGGCACCCACCCCTCCTATGTCTGGGCACTGCTGGGAGGACTCTGCACCCACCCCTCCTATGTTTGGGCACTGCTGGGAGTCATGGGCACCCACCCCTCCTATGTCTGGGCACTGCTGGGAGGACTCTGCACCCACCCCTCCTATGTCTGGGCTCTGCTGGGAGGACTCTGCACCCACCCCTCCTGTGTCTGGGCACTGCTGGGAGTGATAGGCACCCACCCCTCCTATGTCTGGGCACTGCTGGGAGGACTCTGCAGCCCCCCTCCTATGTCTGGGCACTGCTGGGAGTGATAGGCACACACCCCTCTGATGTCTGGGCACTGCTGGGAGGACTCTGCACCCACCCCTCCTATGTTTGGGCACTGCTGGGAGTCATGGGCACCCACCCCTCCTATGTCTGGGCACTGCTGGGAGGACTCTGCACCCACCCCTCCTATGTCTGGGCTCTGCTGGGAGGACTCTGCACCCACCCCTCCTGTGTCTGGGCACAGCTGGGAGTGATAGGCACCCACCCCTCCTATGTCTGGGCACTGCTGGGAGGACTCTGCAGCCCCCCTCCTATGTCTGGGCACTGCTGGGAGTGATAGGCACACACCCCTCTGATGTCTGGGCACTGCTGGGAGGACTCTGCACCCACCCCTCCTGTGTCTGGGCACTGCTGGGAGTGATAGGCACCCACCCCTCCTATGTCTGGGCACTGCTGGGAGGACTCTGCACCCACCCCTCCTATGTCTGGGCACTGCTGGGAGTGATAGGCACCCACCCCTCCTATGTCTGGGCACTGCTGGGAGGACTCTGCACCCACCCCTCCTATGTCTGGGCACTGCTGGGAGTGATAGGCACCCACCCCTCCTATGTCTGGGCACTGCTAGGAGGACTATGCACCCACCCCTCCTGTGTCTGGGCACTGCTGGGAGGACTCTGCACCCACCCCTCATATGTCTGGGCACTGCTGGGAGGACTCTGCACCCACCCCTCCTATGTCTGGGCACTGCTCGGAGTAATAGGCACCCACCCCTCTTATGTCTGGGCACTGCTGGGAGGACTCTGCACCCACCCCTCCTATGTCTGGGCACTGCTGGGAGTGATAGGCACCCACCCCTCCTGTGTCTGGGCACTGCTGGGAGGACTCTGCACCCACCCCTCAAATGTCTGGGCACTGCTGGGTGGACTCTGCACCCACCGCTCATATATCTGGGCACTGCTGGGGCTGATGACCACACACCCCTATGTGTCTGTCCACTGGCGTGGTACGACCCGTACCCACGCTCTTAAGGCGTGGGTACGGGCCGTACCCACGCTCTTAAGGCGTGGGTATGGGCCGTACCCCTACGGCACCCCAACAATGGCGGTACGGCCCGTACCCATGTCCCAAAGGCATGGGTACGGGCCATACCACCATTGTTGGGGTGACATAGGGGTGGGCGTGGTACGACCCATACCCATGCCTTTGGGACGTGGGTACGGGCCGTACCGCCATTGTTGGGGTGCTGTAGGGGTACGTCCCATACCCACGCCTTAACAGCGTGGGTACGGGTCGTACCACGCCCACCCCTACGTCACCCCAACAATGGCGGTACGGCCCGTACCCACGTCCCAAAGGCATGGGTACAGGTTGTACCACACCCACCCCTACGTCACTGCAACAATGGCGGTACGGCCCATACCCACATCCCAAAGGCATGGGTACGGGTCGTACCACGCCCACCCCAACGTCACCCCAACAATGGCGGTACGGCCCGTACCCATGCCTTTGGGACGTGGGTACGGGCCGTACTGCCATTGTTGGGGTGACGTAGGGGTGGGTGTGGTACGACCCGTACCCACGCTCTTAAGGCGTGGGTACGGTGCGTACCACAATTGTTGTGTTGCCGGTTCGCGTCCATGTCGACTTCCGTTGTGGCGGACGCAGGCCTTGGTGGAGATGCCCCCGCCCCCCGAAGTGACCAGGCCCTGGGTGTCAGGTATGTACAGGGCATGTATGATTTTTAATTTGGTTTGGGTTATGTTTCCTGCCCCCCCCTTTGCCCCTGGGTGTTGTTCTGACCTTCTGCGGCATCTGCGTCGGTTCCTGTACACCAGGTGGACTGCTATGAGGGCCGGGATGACACGTAGGCTGGGGTCCATGGCTGTCCGTCGCGTACAGGTGCTCCTTCTGCGCGTCGTCCTGATTTCCCGGCAGTTTTTGGCTGCCATAAAATATAATCCGTGCAGAGTGACGTGGGCACGGATCGTACTTGCTGGTTCGTGTAACGCTGCCTGACACCGTCCGGACGTCACGTCCGCGGTGTCCCGGATCCGATTTGTATGTATTTTTTTGCCGGTGGGTTTTTTTTCCGATTCGGACGGAAATGTTGTTTCTGTACGAATCGTACTTGCATGTTTGTAAGGTATTTTTCACGGGTACGAGTCGGACGGAGTAAATGCTCCGTCCGACGATTCGTATCCGGTTTTTCCAGGATCAGAATCGACACCTATATTGTTATAAAATGCAAATGTTTTAATAACAAATATATATAAATATATTTTTGTTGAAAATATAATTAATGTATTTATACTATTTCTAACTATAATAATATTCTTTTCAAATATTTTAAATACCACTTACCTAAATTGTTTTTACAACTCCACTTAACATAAATATCCAATACTTAATTAACAATTAAAATTAATTTTTTACTATTTCCACTCCAGTGACTATTTATTTTCAGTAGATACCGGTCACTAAACTTCTACTTCCACTCCAGTCAGTATTTAATTGAAGTAGGTGCTGGACAGTAATCTTAATTCATTTACTACACCCACTCCACTCATAATTTAATTAGGGTAGATGCTGGACACTAAACTTAAAAAATGTACTATTCCCACTCCAATAAATATTTAATAGGAGTAGGTGCTGGACTCTAAACTTAATTAATTTACTATTCCCACTCCAGTCAGTATTTAATTGGGGTAGGTGCTGGACACTAAATTTAAACAATGTAATATTCCCATTCCAATAATTATTTAATTAAGGTAGGTGCTTAACACTAAACTTAAATAATTTATTATTCCAACTCTAATGAGGGGTCGATTCCGATCCGGGTCGGACAGCTCTCCCAGAGCTGTCCGTAGCCTTACCGTTTGACCGACACGTACCCGTAGCCGGTCCGTCCTGTAGATGAAGTACGATGTGCATAACTGCCAAAAACACAACCGACACGTAGACTGTGATTTAAGCTTCATTCTCCGTCCGAGCCGTAACTTCGAACGCCGAACCGAGTCACCCGGAAGCAGTATCCACAGCAGTTTCTGCCCTGACAAGTACGATGCATACTTCCTACGCGCCGGACGGGTCGCCACGTACGGCACGTCACAGCATCCAGAAAACAAGCATATCAGCTACGATTCGCGCCACAACTCAATCCACGGCTACGAAACGGACCAGCTTGCAACGGGTATGAGATGGGGCAACAAGCAGCGTGTACGAGACGAACACATTATGAATCCCATCACGCAGGTCATACCAGTACTCTACATCTATGACCGGATCAGGAACCGACGGCGCAGACGGTAAGTCAGACACCTACCACACAAACAAACGACACATACCCACAAAATGGCACACACACACAGGGGATCCACATCCTGGCCACTAACAACAGGCCACCATAGGAGTTGCATGGCCATCACCACTACCACCCCCACTCATAGGGCTTATGTTGCCCATCACCCCTGCCACCCCCACTCATAGGGCATATGTTGCCCAGCACTACTGCCACCCCCACCCATAGGGCTCATGTTGCTCAGCACTACTGCCACCCCCACACATAGGGGACCTGTTGCCCATCACCCCTGCCACCCCATCCATAGAGCTCATGTTGCCCATCACCCCTGCCACCCCCACCCATAGGGCTTATGTTGCCCAGCACTACTGCCACCCCCACACATAGGGGACCTGTTGCCCATCACCCCTGCCACCCCATCCATAGAGCTCATGTTGCCCATCACCCCTGCCACCCCCACCCATAGGGCTTATGTTGCCCATCACCCCTGCCACCTCCACACATAGGGGACCTGTTGCCCAGCACTACTGCCACCCCCACCCATAGGGGACCTGTTGCCCATCACCCCTGCCACCTCCACCCATAGGGGGCCTGTTGCCCATCACCCCTGCCACCCCCATTCATAGGGGACCTGTTGCCCAGCACTACTGCCATCCCCACCCATAGGGCTCATGTTGAACATCACAACTGCCACGCCCACACATAGGGCTTATGTTGCCCATCACCCCTGCCACTCCCACTCATAGGGCATATGTTGTCCAGCACTACTACCACCCCTACCCACAGGGGACCTGTTGCCCATCACCCCTGCCACCCCCACTCATAGGGCATATGTTGTCCAGCACTACTGCCACCCCCACCCATAGGGCTCATGTTGCCCATCACCCCTGCCACCCCCACACATAGGGGACCTGTTGCCCAGCACTACTGCCACCCCGACCCATAGGGGACCTGTTACCCATCACCCCTGCCACCCCCACCCATAGGGGACCCTTTGCCCATCACCCCTGCCACCCCCACTCATAGGGGACCTGTTGCCCAGCACTACTGCCACCCCCACCCATAGGGCTCATGTTGACCATCACTACTGCCACCCCCACACATAGGGCTTATGTTGCCCATCACCCCTTCCACCCCCACTCATAAGGCATATGTTGCCCAGCACTACTGCCACCCCCACCCACAGGGGACCTGTTTCCCATCACCCCTGCCACCCCCACTCATAGGGCATATGTTGCCCAGCACTACTGCCACCCCCACCCATAGGGCTTATGTTGCCCATCACCCCTGCCACCCCCACACATAGGGGACCTGTTGCCCAGCACTACTGCCACCCTTCACCCTTAGGAGACCTGTTGCTCATCACCCCTGCCACCCCACCCATAGGGGACCTGTTGCCCATCACCCCTGCCCCCCCCACTCATAGGGGACCTGTTGCCCAGCACTACTGCCACCCCCACCCATAGGGCTCATGTTGACCATCACTACTGCCACCTCCACACATAGGGCTTATGTTGCCCATCACCCCTGCTACCCCCACTCATAGGGCTCATGTTGACCATCACTACTGCCACCCCCACACATAGGGCTTATGTTGTCCATCACCCCTGCCACCCCAACTCATAAGGCATATGTTGCCCAGCACTACTGCCACCCCCACTCATAGGGGACCTGTTGCCCATCACTACTGCTACCCCCACCCATAGGGCTCATGTTGCCTATCACTACTGCCACCCCATACATAGGAGACCTGTTGCCCATCACTACTGCCACCCCCACACATAGGGGACCTGTTGCCCATCACTACTGCCACCCCCACACATAGGGGACCTGTTGCCCAGCACTACTACCACCCTCACCCATAGGGGACCTGTTGCCCATCACCCCTGCCACCCCCACCCATATGGGACCTGTTGCTCATCACCCCTGCCACCCCCACTCATAGGGGACCTGTTGCCCAGCACTACTGCCACCCCCACCCATAGGGCTCATGTTGCCCATCACTACTGCCACCCCCACACATAGGGGACCTGTTGCCCATCACTACTGCCACCCCCACACATAGGGGACCTGTTGCCCATCACCCCTGCCACCCCCACTCATAGGGCATATGTTGCCCAGAACTACTGCCACCTCCACCCTTAGGGCTCATGTTGCCCAGCACTACTGCCACCCCCACTCATACAGGACCTGTCACCCATCACTACTGCCACCCCCACCCATAGGGCTCATGTTGCCCATCACTACTGCCACCCCCACACATAGGGGACCTGTTGCCCATTACTACTGCCACCCCCACACATAGGGGACCTGTTGCCAATCACCCCTGCCACCCACACCCATAGGGGACCTGTTGCCCATCACCCCTGCCACCCCCACTGATAGAGCATATGTTGCCCAGCAGTACTCCCACCCCCACCCATAGGGCTCATGTTGACCATCACTACTGCCACCCCCACTCATAGGGCTTATGTTGCCCATCACTACTGCCACCCCCACACATAGGGCTTATGTTGCCCATCACCCCTGCCACCCCCACTCATAGGGCATTTGTTGCCCAGCACTACTGCCACCCCCACCCATAGGGCTCATGTTGCCCAGCAGTACTGCCACCCCCACTCATAGGGGACCTGTTGCCCATCACCCCTGCCACCCCCACCCAGAGGGCTTATGTTGCCCATCACCCCTGCCACCCCCACCCATAGGATGGGTGATGCGCCATACTTCCGTCATACTCCAACATTAGGTATGTCAGCAAAATACATCACCCTAATATCATGACAACAGTGTGTAGTCTGTGACAAATGCCCACAACAGTGATTATAACTTCGAACATACAATGTAACTAACAGCACATATGTGACCAACAAATGAGTGTGTCCTACACAAGGCAAGCATCACTATAGCACTGTGTCAATGTAAAACTAACACCTCCTCTCTGTGTAGAACAAAAGTGTGGGGTTCCAAAGTGCAGCAAATGTCGAGCATTGTGGTGATGGGGTCTAAACCCCCCCTCATCACAGTGACCAAAAGGTAAGTGTAATCATGGTCAAAGCTGCATATGCCAAACAGCATGTATGATCCCTGCTCCCAACACATTAAACACTTCTGGGGCAAACTAGTGGTTGTGTCCCATACGCACAGAGATGTGGTGAGGCTAACAGTGCAGTGAAAACAAAACATACTCTTGGCCATATGCAGACAAGCACCACACATGGGGGCTGACAATGCATACAGTGTACAATGACACAAGAGCAGAAGTGACCATCACAAAGCATACACACATCTCGAAAATAGACACACTAATCAAAACAACCTGCGTAGACTGTAGGTTTCAGGTCACAAACTCACATTCCATGCCAGCAATGGCACCTAACAACCAGGATGATTGTGCAGAATGATGTGATATGACTCACAGGGACAGCAGGGAAAATCACAGAAACAGCATCCAGACAATGGCCCACAATAGCAATACCAATGCACTGATGCAGATGAACAAACACAAACAGGCAACCTCCCACTGCACATCTGACACAACATGTGTGTGTGTGTGTCTCAGTATCCCCAGACAAATACACAACACATGAGGGGGGCTGAACCACAGTGACACGGATGTGGACACAGTGCCATACAAAAGTAAACCATCATTGGGACTCCCTTAGTGGGCAATCAGGCACTGTGAGATGAGAGGGAGCACAACAGACACATGTGACACAAGCTGGAATGAACACCAACTAACACAGCAAGAGACTCACAACAGCACTACCCCCAGGGACCAGACATTGGGGTGACACAAGAATGCATGACACCTCCACTGTGATGAGAAAGGTAGATGTCGTACAAACTGGAAACCCAGACATGTGTCCTGTGCCACAAACGTACATCACACCTACACAAACACAAATCACTCAGCATGGCCCGTCATCCATGGACAAACGGGAGGTAGGGGCCCATCCATGCAAACATTTACATCAGTCCACCCTCAACACCACACACCCTGAACTGCAACAACATACATCTGTGAAGCCCACATGGACAGGTGACATTGCACATGCACCCATCACAAACACAGGAATGATGAACCACCAATTAATCGTAGTGTGTCATGCACCCACACATCTGGTAGCCCATGGCAAAGTTGTGGGATGAACACAGTATCACTCAGCAAGCATCAACAACAGGAACATATCAAGGGAACACTGTCTGTGTATGAAAAGGGATGTGGACACAAACACACATGCTCACACAACACACAACATTTACATCAGTCCACCCTCAACACCACACACCCTGAACTGCAACAATGTGCATCTGTGAAGCCCACATGGACAGGTGACATTGCACATGCACCCATCACAAACACAGGAATGTTGGGAGGAACTAAGGTGCACAGAATCATCACACAAGAACAGTTTACAACCCTGGTGAATGACAGACATACTGCACAGTATGCGGTACATGGCCATGACGTCAAATCTCATGTAACCTCCCGAATACCTGCCACAGTCCCAGGGCAATGGAGAACCCAAGGAGAACGACAAGGCACACATGGTGACACCTGCAAACATTGCAGCCCTGAACCCGACAAGTGGGAGCAGTCACACACACATACAAATGTCTCAATCACTGAAAGGTACCACCTAGGGACAACTACATGATATTGCGAACAAACAAGTGCCTTGGGGACCCCTGACTGTGTCCCATCTGCGTCTGACCACATCATCACCACTCAGAACAGACAAATCCCAGTGATGAACCACCAATTAATCGTAGTGTGTCATGCACCCACACATCTGGTAGCCCATGGCAAAGTTGTGGGATGAACACAGTATCACTCAGCAAGCATCAACAACAGGAACATATCAAGAGAACACTGCCTGTGTATGAAAAGGGATGTGGACACAAACACACATGCTCACACAACACACACCATGGGCCCAGGCTATGTCACGGGACAACACATCCGTGACATAGCCTGAGGGGACCCAACTCCTGTGTTAGTCCAGCTGTGCCAAACATAGTCACAGCACGTCCCACTCAGGTCAGCAGAACACTTGGCCAGTCAGCCATCAGTTACCACACAATGCAGGCAGCCAACAACCTCACGAACTGGATCTCCAACTGCGCTAACCTCCTGGCTCCCCTAAAGGCCCGCCCGAATGGAGCCAACCACAAGAGAAGCACCTGGTTGAACTCCACCCTCAAGGACTCCAAAAAGCAATGCTGCACCCTCGATAAAACCTGGCGTCTCGACCAGACTGACGAGAATATGTCAGCCCTCAAAAACGCCACCAGAAAACACAACCAACTCCTCCGTGCAGAAAGAAAATCCTCCTTCAAAGAAAGACTTGACAACAACTCTCACAACAGCAAAGAACTATTTGGTATCATCAGAGAACTCTCCAACCCCGACGCCGAAAACAACGCCATCACCCCCTCACAAGACCTCTGCAACTCCCTCGCAACCTTCTTCCACCACAAAATCACCGACATCTACAACAGCTTCACCACAACAACCACGTACCCCCCTCCAGAACCCACACCCCACAGCGCCACCCTCCACGCCTGGACCCCGGTCACCACCGAGGAAATCACCCGCACAATGAACTCCATCCACTCAGGATCCCCCACCGATCCATGCCCCCACTACATCTCAACAAAGCCGACAACATCATCGCACCCCAACTCCGAGACATCATCAACACCTCCCTCACCACCGCCACCTTCCCCGAGAGCTGGAAACATGCCGAACTCAACGCCCTCCTCAAGAAGCCGACAGCAGACCCCACAGACCTCAAGAACTTCCGACCCATCTCTCTCCTCCCGTTCCCAGCAAAGGTAATTGAGAAAACCGTCAACACACAACTCACCACCTTCCTTGAAGCCAACGAATCACTCGACCCCTCGCAGTTCGGCTTCAGGGCCAACCACAGCACCGAGACCGCCCTCATCGCAGCCACGGACGACATCACATCCCTGACCGACAAGGGAGAGACCGCGGCCCTCATACTCCTAGACCTCTCCGCAGCCTTCGACACGGTATGCCACCGCACTCTGATACAGCGCCTCAGCAACGCCGGCATCCAAGGCAAGGCCTTGGACTGGATCATCTCGTTCCTCTCCGGAAGAACTCAGAGAGTCCGCCTCCCCCCCTTCAGATCAGCGGCTACCGAGGTCATCTGCGGCGTCCCACAAGGATCCTCCCTCAGCCCCACCCCCTTCAATATCTACATGACCCCCCTGGCAAACATCGCACGCAAACACGGACTCAGCCTCATCTCCTACGCAGACGACACACAACTCATCCTATCTCTCGCCAACAACCCATCCTCCGCTAGAACCAGACTGCACGAAGGAATGAAGGAAGTCGCTGACTGGATGACGGACAGCCGGCTTAAACTCAACACCGACAAGACGAAGGTCCTCATCCTAGGCCCGACTCCAACCTCATGAGACGACTCCTGGTGGCCCCCCGCCCTAGGCAGCACTCCCCAACCCACCGACCACGCCCGCAACCTCGGCTTCATCCTGGACTCCTCCCTCTATATGACCAGACAAGTCAACGCAGTCACCTCGTCATGCTTGAACACCCTACGCATGCTCCGCAAGATCTTCCGCTGGATTCCCACCGACACCAGGAAAACCGTCACCCACGCCCTCGTCACCAGCCGCCTGGACTACGGCAACACCCTCTACGCAGGCACCACGATCAAAATACAGAAGAAACTCCAACGTATCCAGAACGCAGCCGCACGCCTCATCCTGGATGTCCCGCGCCACCACCACATCTCCGGCCATCTGAAAAAGCTTCACTGGCTCCCAGTAAGCAAAAGAATCTCATTCAGACTCCTCACCCACGCACACAAAGCCCTTCACAACCAAGGCCCCAAGCTCATCAACCACCGCGTCTCCTTCTACGTACCCACTCGCAACCTACGATCGACTGGACAAGCCCTGGCAGCCGTCCCCCACATCCACAGAGCCACCGCCAGAGGCAAGTAATTCTCCTACCTTGCAGCAAAGACCTGGAACTCTCTTCCCAGCCATCTTCGCTCTACACAGGACCACCTCTCCTTCAGAAGGCAGCTCAAGACCTGGCTGTTCGAGCATTAGCCCCCCCCCCCCCTCCCCTAGCGCCTTGAGACCTTTCCGGGTGAGTAGCGCGCTTTACAAATGCCAATGATTGATTGATTGATTGATGGTCACAACAGCCTGGGTACGTGAGTCTCCCCTAAGTCATCTACACATACTCATCACATATGTACAGCAAGTTGCACAGAGGACCCAGTTGCTCCTATACCAATGATGCCCACACCTGTAGGTCCAGTGGAGATGCGTACAAGGTCAGGGAAAAAGACAAATTGGAAAATGGGAAGCACATCATATGTGCATGGGTGCAAGCCACAGATGTGACCATGCAAATGAAATGTTCACAGAAATGTCAACAAATTGTTGATCATGACACACCCAGTTAGCTGCAGAGGATGACATGGATACCGACCAGAAAAGGATAAATATCTCATGGAGTAACTCACATCAACACCTCAGTATTCAACATTGGAAACCAAGCATTACAGGTGCAAGGGCATGCTAAACATCATCAACCTAATGTACAGCTAAATCAAGTTTACAAGGATAAAGAAAAAAGTTTTATTCAGCATATGAAAATTTAAACGTCCGTTCAAACAAAAGGCCAATGGCCACTCCATCATCAAATTTCAAGGAGTGAACTTGAGTGACAACTGTCACACGTTGCTTGCCTGCACTGGAAGGACAGGGGACATCACCTCAGAGGGGCATACATGGGGGCAGGCCAGGCACTGCAGGGACAGGATCAGGGCGCAGCAGAAGGAGGCAGTGAAGGGGTGGTGGATGCAGGAGAGTCACTCGCAACTGCAGTGGAGCTGACTGGAGTGGTGGGTGCAGTCACAACTGTGGGGCACAAGTCAGATGGGGTGGGTGCTGGCACAACTTCAGTGGGCAGGTCAGATTGAGTGGATTGGGTCCCCACTGCATTGCCCAAGTCACAGACGGGGTGGTCGTGGACTCCACTGCAGTGCCTAAATCCATGTGAACGGAATGGGGTGCAGGTGAGGTCAGCAGGACAGAGGGGGGACACGGTGCCCACATCAGTGGCACTAACCGTCTGACCGGGTGTGGAGGAGCAAGTGGTAGGGGGGAGGGCCTCAGTATTTTGGGGATGGTGTATCTGTGGGTGGGGGAACCCGGGGCAGGGAGTGACGGGTGAACCTCTAGAGTGGTGGCCTGGGGGATGGAGGACGGAGACTTTGCCTTGGAGCTGCATGGCGGCGGTGGGGTCTTTCTCTTCCGGCTCCGGGGGGACTTGCGGGAGGGGGGCTCAGTCTGACTGCGCCTAGGGGAGGGTGTCTGGGTGTGAGGGGCACTCCCATCTGTGTGTGGGGACTACCTCTTCCACTTGTAATCTGGATCTGCTGGGTTGGTGGGGAAGAGGCCAAGGTCACAGGGGACGAGCTTCTGTGGAGATGGGGTTGCAGGTGAGGCAAGGGAAGGGGGCTGGGAAGGAGAGGTTTCGGAGGACTATGGAGTGGTTGTAGATGACTGTGTGTGTGTCTGCAAACACCCCCTGCGCTTGCTTGTGTGGACGTCTAGCCCTTGGTTTGGGTGTTTGTGTGCTGCCCGTGTCTGTGGCTTTGTGAGAATGTGCAGGTGTGTGTGTGCTTGGGACAGGTAGGCTGCTAGGAATCGTGGGTGGTGCAGGGGTTGGAGGGGTGCGGGACTGTTGGAGGAGGGACACTACTGCCGTCAGGGAGGAGGCCACGGACTGATTGGTCCTCTGTAGGGCAGACATGCCCGATGAAATGCCCTCCATGAACAACACCAGTTGCGTCAACAGAGTGGTGTGCATGGAGGACACTCAGCATCGATGTCTGCCTTACATGGATCTGTCTAAGTAAGTCCACAGACTCCTCACTCAGGGCAGCAGGGGACACAGGAGCAGGGGGTGTGGTGCCTGGCACAAAGGAGACATGCTCCCTTACACGGGAGCCTCCACGGACCTCTGGGATGGGAGCCGATGGGAGGGTGGTGATGGTGGTGGTGGGGGCGGTGGCATGGACAGCCTCACTAGCTGGGGTTTGGTGGCTGCTGACACCCGCCTCCACAAGGGAGTCATCCTCAGAGCTGCTGTGGCCCTCAGCTGGGGGGATGGTGCTGACGACTCCTCAGTGTGGCTCCACTCGCCCTCCGTGCCACTGGGTCCCCCCAACTCCTCTCCTTCTGTCCCTGTCAGGCTCTGTGGCTCCTCCTGGTCCATGGAGTTGTCCCCTCCTGTGGCCGTGGATGTATCTGGATAGGAATAGGAAGAAAGAGAACAACATCAGTCACCTGCACTGACTGCACACACCACAGTGAGTACATCACATCACAGGGCAAGCCCTGGCATCATCAGCTGAACACTGCTCAAAGTGCCAACACTGTTCAGAATAAGCCAATTGTCATTCTCAACATCACCCATGGCACATATATCCCTCCTTGACTTGCACCCATATGTCTGTTGCATGTTGGATGCTAATACCCCAATGTCCCGACATGCACCACCCACACATCAGTTGGACATGCAAGCGAACATGTAGGAGTATGTAACTATACACACAGCACATCTCTTGCCACTGACTCAGCACAGGTGTCCGGATGAAGGGATGGGCAGAGACTCATTTCACATGCTTGTGATGCATGCCGGCAACACACACTATGATGTTCTCATGTCCTGATAATCAATGCCACAATGGGGTGCATGGTGCACACTTGAACACAATGCAGGATCACTCATAGCAAATTAAATGCCATGGCACTGGCATGCCTGGAAAGTCAGTCAACACTGTCTCCTGTCACAGGGGCAGGGCATCCAGACAACAACAGTATGTACTGTCTCGCAATCATAGCTCAGGGGTAAAGCTAACTCTGCAACGGACAAGTGCACTTGCCCATCCCCTGCAAACAACATATCCAGGACCCAGAAGACCCCACATCATGCAAATCAGACATATGAGTCTTTGCAAACACAACTCCATGTACATGAGCACATCACAGTCTGCCGTGCATGTAACCCAGCTGCCTGAAGTACACAGTTGCATACACCATTGTGCGCTGTCAGATGATCACACACCTATATGTCACACAGGTCTTGTCTCTCACAGTCACATCTCAGATGTCCTGCTGACCCTCAAAATCATGGACACCCAGAAGTACGTAACAGGAAGCCACACCATAATGACACAGAGGCAGACACCTGAAGGCACATGTCAAGAAGCACAACCTGTAAGTTGATACACAGGAGTGGGATTACAGAGTGTTTCTAAATGTCCCTGAGGAGGCATGACTGCCCAGGTCTACGTGAAACAGTGTTTGGCCCTGGACAGTAGTCAGCTGGCTAAGCAAGTGTGACATACTTGATATACATACTCATGAGGCCCCCAAATTGGAGTCCCCTGCTGCATGGGTTTGTTTGAAATACCCCAGCCCCATGTGGTGAGTCAGACCAGCAATTGGAACACATATCAAGGGCACACACAGATCACATGTCAGATAACAGGCATTGGGCAAACAATTGAACTACCCATGAAACACACAACAGATCACTGGAACAAATGCTGTCCGGTAGCTGAAGCATAGCTGACTGCAGGGACACAGTGCCCTAGTGACACAAGCAACAGACTGTAGGGGCCACACCTGTGGAACAGATGAGTAGGGTGCATCACACAGATTAGACATGGGCTTACCCCCGCCTTGCTGCTATCTGGCCTTCAGCTGCCTATCCAAGACCACCACCAAGATCCGGAGCATGTGGGGGGTCAGGGTCCGGTGTCCGCCCCTCCTGCGTGGAGGTGACCACTTCAGATGGACTCTAGCTATCCTCCGGGTCCAGCCCCGAAGGTCACGCCACATTTTCTGACAGTTGCTGATCCGACGCTTTTAGACCCCCACCGATCGAGCTGCCCGGGCGATGGTCAGCCATATCTCCTGCTTCTGGTGGGCATCAACCTGTGAGGATGACAAAGTTAAAAGTACATTAACACACATGCCCCATATTTGTGCTGCACACATTTGGATATACATGTCATCATCACAAAGGGAAATGAGTTACACAGGTAGTGCAACCATGGGGAAGGACAAATCACCTGCATGTCTGACATGTTAACAATGCCTGGGAAGTTTAAGCTTGCACTAATGCACTTTAGCAGCAGAACACCTGTTCATTACATGTACCTACACACTTTGGGTGATGAAAGTAGTCAGTGAGAATGCTTGCCACTGGTGCACACACTGCTAGTACTGCTAGTCAGACAACGTGCACAATTAGGAAGGCAGTGGACTGCACACTCACCTGCTCCCCTGGTTTCCCATACAGCTTGCTGTACTGTGGAAGGAGCGCGTCCAGCAGGGCCTGGTTTTCCTCCTCAGTAAAGGCTGGGGCCCTTTCCAGAGTACGTGCCGTAGCAGGAGCCAGAGGATGCAGAGACAGCAGCAGTGGTAGCAGGGATGTGGTCCAGGAGCATGTAGTGCAGGCAAGTGAGCTCCCTGGGGACCAGCCAGCCTTATATCTGTGCTTCAGAGGCAGAATCTGTGCCATGTGTCCCAAGTGATAGGTCCAACACGGTTGCATTCTATAAATCTGGCCAATCCATGGAAATGTACGACTCGTACACGCCTTCCGCATCGTTCAAATCTTCACCTTCATGAAACACTAGTAATTGCAACATTGTTGTAGGCATCCAACTGAATTTCCAGCGCACAACTTGTACAAGTTTTGAATCCGCATCCGTCTCCATGACAGTCCAGAGCCAATGGGTGAGCCTGGCTCAGTCAACTGACTGTACAGTGCATATTTTGCAAATACACATGCACCCGTCTCCATACGATTCAATGGCCAAGGCGTACGCCTGTCTCAGACCATGCCTGCCCGATGCTTATGCATGATAGTCACCCGCGTCGGACCTCATTGCAGTCAATGACAAAGCGTACGTACGGCTCGGTCATGAACCGTGCAATGCGTATGCATTGTCACCCGCGTCGGACCTCATTGTAGTCAATGGCAAAGCGTACGCACGGCTCGGTCATGAACCGTGCAATGCGTACGCATTGTCACCCGCGTCGGACCTCATTGCAGTCAATGGCAAAGCGTACGCATGGCTCGGTCATGAACCGTGCAATGCGTACGCATTGTCACCCGCGTCGGACCTCATTGCAGTCAATGGAAAAGCGTACAGACGGCTCGGTCATGAACCGTGCAATGCGTACGCATTGTCACACTGCATCGGACTTCATTGGTGTGACTATTCGATGGATTCAACACACAATTACTTGCCAGGGACACTTGTGCACACCTACCACACTACAGCATTGGCCACACAGTGTCCCATAGCATGTAAGGCTGATTCCTGGGTGTTAGGGGGGGCTACATTTGGTTTGTTGGGTGGCACTTTTGTTCAGCCACTCCCAGGCTGTGCAAGTGTACATGGGGGCAGAATCCTTTGTGTGTCATGCACATTACCTCTGTAATGTGCAAATGCACAGTGATGGGCATGAGTCACGGACACAGTTTCATGTTGGATATGTTTAGGACATGTCACATACACCCTGAGTCCTGGGGGAGATCTGTAGCCACAATTCTGATGTGCACCCACAGTCTGTGTGCATGTTGTGTCTCAGATGTGTCTGATCAAATGTGCCCAATGGGAGACAGTCTCCACATCCATGTAGTATATGCATCAACCTTGATGGTGTGTGTGTGTCTAAGAGACGTACATGTAGGGCCTGTAGGGAGAACAGTGGCCACTACCTGTGGGACTCACGCTTGCCTTGTGGTGTGTACGTGATACGCCATGTCCATGCCAGTGTCGATGTGGCAATACAGTGACCCTGATTTTCTGCATGGCAAAGATCTGTGTTGCCTGGGAGACATCAGGCCTCACTTGTCACTGTGGTGTGTGTTTGTAACATCACAGCAGTACATAGGTCGGGTGAGACACCCAGATGATTGGCCATTGCACTACATGGGACTCATGTGGACATGTGGAATTGAGATGTGAGGTGATGGTCATGTAGGTGACATATGTGTCCATGTCCAACAGTAAACACCTCAGTACATTGTGTAATGCCATGATCTATCATGTGATATGGAGCCTGGTCATGGCCACATGGGTGGATGAACCAACAATCTTCCTTTGTTCATCTCTGTTCTGCAGGGCACCAGCTGTTCATCGACCGTTCCCAGACCTTGCAACAATGCAGGAACGCGACTGCATCTGACGGTACCACTTCACCAGGCCACTGATTGAGGAGTTGGCGGAGCAGTTGGCGCCACATCTGCTACCTGGCCGGGCATACCCTACAGCACTGTACCCAGAGGAGAAGGTGATGGCAGCCCTGCACTTCTTTGCTACTGGTACCTTCCAGTCCACTGTGGCTACAGCAGGTGGGATGTCGCAAACTATGTTTAATTGTGTGCTACGCGATGTCTTGGAGGGGATGTTGCATTTCCTTGACCTGTACATCAAGTTCTCTAGCCCAGCTGAACTCCCTGAAATAAAGGATGCCTTTTATACACTGGGGAGGATGCCGAACATCATCAGATCTATTGATGGGACACATGTGGCCCTGATACCACCACAGGCACATGAGCAGGCATACCGTAACAGGAAACATTTCCACTCGATCAATGCTCTGGTGGTATGTCTTGAAGACATGTGTATCACACATGTGTGTGCACGGTTCCCTGGTTCTGCGCACGATGCCTACATAATGAGGAGTAGTCGCATTGCAACGCTGATGTCACCGATGCCATCTGACTTGTCGGTGTGTACTGACTGTTTATCGTTGTGTGTGTTTGTCAATGTTGTATTCCGCACTCCTACAAAACTCAGCTACTTGTTCATTTTTGTGTGTGTAGGTGACTCCGGATACCCCAACATGCCGTGGTTGCTGACACCCCTCGGGAGCCCTGTGACACCAGCCGAGATGCGCTACAATGAGGCACATGGTCGGAGCAGGAGGGTTATTGAGTGGACATTCGGCCTCCTGAAAAGCCGCTTTCACTGCCTGGACAAGACCGGAGGGGCCCTCCCATATGAACCTGCAAAGGTGTGCAAAATAATCCTTGTATGCTGCATGCTACACAACATGGCAGTGCGGAAGAAGGTGCCTCTCATCCAGGATGACGATGACGATGACCAACCTCCGGCACCTGTAAAGGATCCCGGCCTGGGCCAAGATGCCAGTGATGATGAGGATGAGGGTGACCTCCGCTCACAGCTCATCAACAACTTCTTCACCTGAATGTGAGTTTCCAGGGTTGTTATGTCAATGTATGGAGTTAGCCTGGAATGTGTTGTGGCTGCTCTGTTGCTGTCTGAGTGTGTATGTGTGCCATTTGACTGGATGCGTGCAGTGATGTGTCCATTCAGGTGGTGTGTACTCCACAGTACTGCTAACTTGTTTTTGTGTAGGTTTCTTGTGACATGTTTTGTGCATGTGTATTGCATTTCTCTCCTGTTCTGCTTTGCTTTTGACTGTGTCTTGTGTCTGTCCTTCACAGGGTAATTTGCCTGTTGTTTGTTCAACACTGACCCCCAACACCCAGAATCCAACACCAGTGTGGGAGTAGTCAATTGACATCAGGTGATGTGCCACACACCCCTGGGCTACATTTCTCAGACACTTTGTGACCCTGTGTCCACCATAATGTGCAATTGCCTTGCAACTATTTTTGAATAAACATATTGCTGATGTGTAATGAACCTGTGCTATGCTTTGTTCGGTGCGTTGTCTGTCTTCCTACATCTGACTGACATTTGCTTACCTCACCTGTGGGCTTGTTACCACTGACTGTGGATAGGTGTTGTGGTTGTGCATACCTATGTGTTTCAGGTCAACATCATTGTGTGTGATGAGTAACATGGCCATGGTGAGTATGTGTTGTGTTACCATAGTGGTGTGTCTCCCTCACATGTGTCACATCACCATGACTCACCTAATGTTGGTCACATTGTTTCAGTATTTGGCATGCACTGTGTTGTGTAGCAGATCGACATCTCCATGACACATGACAATTTGGAATCTCAACAGAGGCAAGTATGGTGTACTGGTGAGTTTATTTTTGAACATGTGTGAGGAAAGTGCATTGGATGGTGGGTGCAGTACATTGGTTTTGGAATCCAAAGTTCACATTAGAGTTGGAAGTGCTGGTAGATGAAATGTCCAGAGTAAAGTCCACAGTCATCTGCTACATTGGCCCAACATGAACCCTCCATGTCATGTGGGCGAGTTGTGTGCGATTGAACAAGGTGAACGGGTTACGCACAAAGAACATTGTCCAGAACAGGGTTAGAGGCCCTGGGGGATGTGCTGGGACATCTGTCTCTCACATGTCCTTCTTTGGATGACCCCTCTTCTTCCTGGGGGGGGGGATCCTCATGTGCAGGCCTCTGCGGTGCAGGGGACTCTCCGCCAGAGTCCTCCTCCCTCCCTGTGGCGCTGGCAGATGGTGCTGCAACAGATGTTGTGGCCACACAGGGAGGTGTGGACAGGTTTGTGTTGATCTGCTGGAGGCATTGGAGTATGTCCCGATGCACCGCAGTGAGGGCATCCCACTTGGCCTCCATGGTGGGCAGCCTGCTCCTGTTGCCTGTCCTTGAGGATCCCCACTACCTGGCCAATCCTCTGGTGCTATCCTGGTACGCATCTATGATGCATGCCAGTTGGGGGTCAACATGCAGTCCAGACCCCTCTGCAATGCGCGCCCTCTGCCTCCCACCCCTCCCAGCACCCCTATCCACACGGGCAGGACCAGCGGCGGGACGCACAGGTGACACTGGGACCCCTTGGGTGGTGTTGCTGGTGGTGTTTGCTGTAGCTTCTGGGGGGTCCTGTGTCCCTGTGCTGTGGATGTTCAGTGGCCTTGGTCTGTCCATGTTGGCGGGGGTGCCCTGTCGGTTTCCAGATGCTGGAGGCGTGGGTACAGGGGGTGCAGATGTTGATGCTGCTGGTGCTGCATGATGACTCATACCGGAGGGGCCAGGTTGGTCGTCATCATCCGAAGAGGACAGAGACAGAGTCAAACCAGAGAGCTCAGTGTCCACCAGAGTCTGGGCTTGGAAATTCTCTTCATTTGGTGCTGGGACATGTTCAAAAACAGAACATGTCCAATAGAAAAGGTTGAAAAACAAAGATATTGAGTAACTCGAAGAAGCCTCTCCTCCAACTGTGCTTGCCACCCCTCCCACAGGTTAAGGTATTAACATGTTTGTAACTGGTTTGCAGGTGGCGAGATACGTTCGTGTGTTTTGGAGGACAGTTGTGAAACAAGAGAATACGAGCGGAGGACAGCGAAGGCCAGAAGATGAGATAAAGTCAGGAGAGAATAGTGTGAACCAACAGATAGTTAAGACAGGGATTAGAAAAACCAGACAGGGATTAGTGAACTCGGCCAGTCTCTAACACCAGCTTCGTAAACAGAGGCACAAGGCTATTTTGACACAATATTGCAGAAAAAGCAGAAAAGACTTTGTTTGTCGCGCTGGCTGAGTGAGGGCAACACAAAATGGCGGCAGAGCACAAAATGGCGGCTCAATGCGATCCTGATGGAAAATCGAATTTCCTCAGACCCTCCTTTTGCCAGAACTCAGGCAAGATACATAGACTCACGTCAATCTGAGTCGATGTCAATGGCCATGAGGTCATCAAGCTGTTGCTGTAACATCATTCTAATATTCTCTGTTCTTTGTGCCTTGGGTTTTGGGATGCACATAGTAGCACAAAGGTCGCAGATGGCGGGACCACAGTGCACCCAAAGACAACAAGAGAATACGATGGCTAAAACCATACCAAGGAATGTTAGCACTTTCCAACCCCATTTGGACAGTAGTCCCCAAAACCATCCCAATAACGACCAATCTCCTTCGTCCTGATGAATTGACTCAGAGATTACATGTAATTTAGAGATAGCCTGGTATGCTGTTGGAGCGTCATCAGGTATATAAATACAGCAACTCGATTTGATCAATAGGCAGACTCCACCACGATCTGCAAGAATAAAATCTAAGGCAACTCGGTTCTGTAAAGTCATAAGACGATCCGCCTGTAGTTCCGCTGTAATATTACTTAAAGCTCCTACAGTGATGTCTATGGTAGTCTCTACAACACGAACCAGTTGCCTCATATTCCTGCTGTTTGCCATAGGACCCCAAAAAGGAAGAAATCCCTTTAGGAAGTCTCCTCCCTCTTGACCTGCTGTGTCTTTGGAATCAATAATTCCTCTGCCATATCTGTTTTTATGAAAATTTGAAGAAGCAGTGTATGTAGGGGGAAGAAGTAAAGCTATATAGCAAGTTCCAGAAAAACCAGTCGGCAACCACGTATAGGCTCTATCATGACAGATGAAATAAGTGCCCTGAGATGGCACTAATGGCGGCGAATTCTGAGAGGAGTGGATGTAAGTATGGGAACAAAAGCTTTTCCTCTGTTCGGGGTCAGTAGTTTGGCCATTTATTTGCAAACAGAAATTGCCTTGATGAGGTACAGTCCAAATTGGTGGAGACTTTCCTTGTTTAACCTTATCACTAAGGCTTGTGATATGAGTGACATTCTCTTCATTTGGTGCTGGGACATGTTCAAAAACAGAACATGTCCAATAGAAAAGGTTGAAAAACAAAGATATCGAGTAACTCGAAGAAGCCTCTCCTCCACCCCTCCCACAGGTTAAGGTATTAACATGTTTGTAACTGGTTTGCAGGTGGCGAGATACGTTCGTGTGTTTTGGAGGACAGTTGTGAAACAAGAGAATACGAGCGGAGGACAGCGAAGGCCAGAAGATGAGATAAAGTCAGGAGAGAATAGTGTGAACCAACAGATAGTTAAGACAGGGATTAGAAAAACCAGACAGGGATTAGTGAACTCGGCCAGTCTCTAACACCAGCTTCGTAAACAGAGGCACAAGGCTATTTTGACACAATATTGCAGAAAAAGCAGAAAAGACTTTGTTTGTCGTGCTGCCGGAGTGAGGGCAACACAAAATGGCGGCAGAGCACAAAATGGCGGCTCAATGCGATCCTGATGGAAAATCGAATTTCCTCAGACCCTCCTTTTGCCAGAACTCAGGCAAGAGACATAGACTCACGTCAATCTGAGTCGATGTCAATGGCCATGAGGTCATCAAGCTGTTGATGATTTCACACTTTCTACTGTGTCCTCATATATTCCTCTTTCTCTGATCCAATTTGCAGGGCCCGCAACATACATGCGACTTGTAGCATCTCTAGCTGTCTTTTTCGCTATCTCATCCGCAAATGCATTCCCGCGACCAACATCGTCAGTAATCTTCTTATGTGCACTACACTTCACAATTGCTATCTGGTTAGGCAAAGCAAGTGACTGAAGAAGATCAGTCACCAACTGACCTTGTTGTATCTTATTGCCGTGGGAAGTAAGGAATCCCCTCTCTTTCCACACATGTCCAAAATTGAACGCCACACCAAAAGCGTATTGGCTATCGGTGTACACGTTCACTCTTTTTCCTTTGGATAACACACACACTCTGGTTAGGGCTATCAGTTCAGCTGCCTTGGCTGAATTATGTCTGATGCGTGCTGTTTCCACGACTGTATGCAAGGTAGTAACAGCATAGGCTGAAGTTGTCTCTCCATTAGGAAGCTTAAAACAAGAACCAGCTACCCATAGCGTTCCATCCGGATTCACTAATGGCGTAACTGTTAAGTCAATTCTACCTTTTGTCTCTTCCTCAGTACAAAAGAAACAATCATGTTGCTCCTGAACACCTTTCTCTTCTGGAAGAGGCATCAAAGTAGCTGGATTTAAAGTATTACATCGTTTGATATGCACGTGACTAGCCAAAAGCGTCAGCTCATATCCAGACAAACGAGCACTCGTAAGATGCTGTGTTTTTGTTCTGTTTAGCAAAGTATCCACTGCATGTGGCACCATAACAATGAGAGTATTATCTAGCACCACTCCAGCAGACTGTCGAATAGAAATTGCTGCTGCTGCTGTCGCTTTAAGGCAACTAGGCAATGCTTTGGCTACTGGATCTAACATAGCCGAAAAATAGGCACATGGCCGCTGTTTATCTGCAAATCGCTGTGTTAAGACTGACAATGCACAACCTTCTTTTTCATTAACATAGAGCGTAAAAGGCTTACTGTAATCAGGAGTACTTAGTACAGGAGCAGAACACAGAGCAGTACGTAAGTCAGTAAAACTCCTCTGTCACTCGTCAGTCCATGGAAGGGGCTGAGGCGTATCTTTCAAAGTGAGTGCCAGCAAGGGTTTAGCCAACAGAGAGAAGTTAGGGATCCACTGCCTACAATAGGAAGTGATGCCCAGGAAGGCACGTACCTCTCTTTGTGTGGATGGCACAGACATTTGCGCAATAGCTTGGATACGTTCTGGGGTTAATCGTCTTCCCTCCTTTGATAAGAGATGACCCAAGTAGGTAACCTCTTGACGAACATATTGTAGCTTAGAAGGTGAAACCTTGTGATTAAGATTGGATAAGTGTCGCAACAATGCAACCGTCACTTTCTTACATATATCCTCTGAATCAGCAGCGATTAGCAAATCGTCCATGTACTGCATGAGAGCAGCACCAGACGGCAAAGAGAAAGCATCATGATGACATTTCAGAGCTTGACTATAAATAGAGGGACTTTCACAATAGCCTTGAGGTGCGCGCTTAAACCGGAAGCTTCGGCCTCCAAGAGAGAAGCCAAAAATATCCCTACTTTCTTCGGCAATGGGAATACTAAAGAAAGCATTTTTCAGATCAATAACAGAAAACCAAACCGCTGTAGAAGGTATTATCGTCAACAGCGCAGTGATATCTGGGACAACAAGAAACTGTGGTACAACAATTTTGTTTACCTCCCGAAGATCAATGACAAAACGATAAACAGGAGGCTGAGAAGGATCAGTGCGTTTAAGAACAGGAAGAATAGGGCTATTACATATGTTACCTCTCGTTTCCTCAACCACATCTTTCTGAATCAAGTCATGAATGATTTCCAAAAGTGCTCTTTCACCTTCAGTGGATATTCTATATTGAGGAACACATGGCAATTCAGCATTGGGCTTGAGAGTAACAACATATGGTGGAATTTCGAGACAACCAACATCATTTGGACCCGTAGCCCAAAGCGTTGTAGGAAGAGAGAGCAATTGAGGAGGAAATTGATCTTTAGACAAATACATTGGAAAAGTCAGTTTCTGTCCTAAAGTGAGATATACATCAGAAGGAGAACAAGATATTGTTGCATGCAATCTTTTCAATAGATCCAAACCCAAAAGATTCTCGCCGCAACCATTCATTAAGAGAAGCGGAATTTCCAAATCATAAGGGCCAATTGAAATAGGCAAAGGGCAAGAAACCGGATTACGAACTGGGGCGCCAGAGAAACCTACAGATACATTTGTTAAGCCAGACAAAGGTGCCCCATGGAGTTTTGAATGAATGATAGAACTTCTCATCGCACCAGTATCTAAAAGAAATGGCTCTGAAACACCCATTGCAGTGACATTAACATAAGGTCCATTCTGATCTACTGGAATCGACACAACTCCCTTACTTTGTCCATGGCTGTCCTAGTTAGCATGAAGACTTTAATTCCCGCCTTCAACATAAAAATCCTCAATGTAATACTGTGTAGACCGAGCGTTTTGCTGATCAAAGTAGTTCACTGAACTAGAGGGAGGAAGGGAACGCTGTTCTTGGGTCACCATACCTCGACCTCTACCTATGCTGACTGGAGGCCAGCACGACCTCGTGGAGCAGATAGTGTCCCATTGCGCTGCAATAAAACCGGACAACTATTCTTGAAATGACCTTCCTCTCTACAATAGGCACATTGATTAGGACCTAACAAAGGTCGTGGAATATATGGCTCAGGCTTTTGATACACCCTCTGAAACTGCGGAGGCTGTTGAAACTGGGGCTGAACATAACGAGGTGGATAAGCCTGTTGCAAGAGAACCTTAGTTTTTAATTCTTTAGTCTTTTTCTCTTGCTTATCTTTTTCTTCTTTATCTCTATTTTCATAATATTGAGCAGTAGCCAATATCTGGGCTGAAGAAGAAACAGCCCATGAACTCTCGGAGTCTTTCAACTTATGCGACAGCTCGGGAAGCAAATTAAATGCGAACTTATCTACAAATAACCGCTGTCCACCCTCCGTAGTCATGTCCCGACCACTGTGATCAATGAATGTCTCCTCAAAACGAGTAAAGAAATCGGAGACACTCTCATCTTTCTTACACGCGGCTAGTTTATCCCAGTAAACTCTCAAGGCAGGCATCATCGTTTTCATTAATGTAATAATCCTACCAGGGAGGTCTGAAATCAAAGCATTAGGCTTCGCACCACCCACTTGGTCTCTATCTGCGGCAATTATAGCATCCCAGTCTCCACCTAATTCTTGGGCATGATTCTCTTTACGAATCCTAGCCCATAACGCTTGTGGAACTACATTCCCAATCAATATATCAGTATCTGCTAAATTCATGATGCAGGCTTCAACAGTTTGTGACAATTCTTTATAATAACCTGCAGGGTTTTTACAAGGATCCGGTAGGGACTGTTTAAGGGCCAAAACTTCAGATCTTTTCCAGGGGACATGTACCCATATTCGCTGGAAGTGAGCAGGAACAGCTTGATTAGCACCTGCTGCTGGAACCTCTTCTCTCCATACCGGAGGAACCTCTCTCATTGGGTAATTTTTCAGTGTCAACCTTACTGAGGGATCGGAATCTAGAAAAGTCTGTGAGGAAAATAAGGATCTATAGGAAACAAGTGTCTTTACAGCGTCCTCAACCTTAGAACCCACAATGAGTCCCTTATCAAAATTAGCCTGAATGTCTAACAGACCCTGAGGAACCGAACCCAAGTCCATATCCTCCCAACCTTTAATAAGAGTATCACACATAGCATTGAAAACATATCTCTGCTTAGGCGCATTCCACTGTGAGAAGGTAGGCATAATATCGGGTACACTATACCGAGGACCCTTCTCAATCCATTTGCGAGCGAGAGAGTCCAACCTTTCTCGTTCTTCGGAAGCTGGGAACTGACTACGAGACTGTCTTTGAGAAAAAGCCGAAGACACATTTAACGCCTCAAAGAAAGGAGATAAAAGACCAGAGACTGTTTCTGTGAGTCGTTTACGCATAGACGGAGAATTGGACATAAGGATAGGGGACAAGGTATTAGGCGAACTAACTGAAGAGGAATCAGTAATTACCGGAGGAGCAGAAGGCAAAGAAGATGAAGGTAAAGGAGTCGAAGGCAAAGCTGGCAGAGGCGACAATACTTGAGGAGGTAAATGTGGAAGAGCCGGAGCAAGCGGAGGTGCAACTGGCGGCTGAACAGGCTGTAACAACGGGGGTGCATTAGCACCTTGTACATAGGGCGGAGGCAATCTCAATAGGTGAGACATTAAGGAATCCTCTTCTAAATCCTTTCTTTTATCAGAAGGGGAAGCTGGCAACATCGGATAGCATTTATCTATCGCCATACGATGCTGTCTCTCTGAAATTTCCTTCGCATTATCAACTTCGTCATCTTTGAATTGCTGAGCAGCCTGTATAATTGTCATACCCTGTGCTTTCCTATCTCGTTTTTCTTGCTTAATTTTTCTCTGTTTGGCTTCCTTACGCCAAAGGCGGAAAGAGTCAAACATTGCCGGCCGGGCTTTTCTTTTGAATAAAATAGTTTCCAAATTATCTAGTATGTCAGGCTCAAAGCTACCATTTTCTGGCCATTTTAAAACACCATCATTCTTCGTGTATCGGATCCATGCTTCGTTAAAGGCAATGGGGCCAACACCATGTTTAGAATAGAGCTCATAAGTGGGAGTTCCAACCGAAGGAATCGGACAAGAGTCCTCCAGCCGGGAATCCCTATTACAACCAAAACAACAAAGTTTCTCAAACTTAGTCAGACCAGGCATCGTTAATTCACTGGACTGTTCACAAATATCAAGGGGGTAAACTCAATTAACACAGCACAAATGTACTTACCCCTCGGCTTCGGTTATTGCAATACCCAAATCAAAGAACCTAAGAACCTAAGAACCAAGAACCAAAGAACCAAAGAACCAAATGTGGGAGCGACCCACCAATACTGAACTAAGATGTCTTCTTACACCAACAGAGGCCCCGTCTATCGTCTCGCCTTACCATACATCATCGAAAAGAGGGGTAAAGGCAGGGCGGCAGTCAGGGCAGCAGTCGTCAGTAGCCATCAGGAAGGAGTAACCGCGCTGCAAAAGACCTTCGGACCACTTTCGACATACAGGGGTCGCTTGACGTGGCTCGCGATTCCTCCAGAATTTTGTTGCGGGGTTCCTCACGACCTTCAGGCAGAACCACTATCTCTGAAGCCGCCCCATATTGGGCGCCAGTTGAAGAACCAGAACCGATTGGGCCTGGCGGTGCAGGGTACGCCTTAATCTCCTGGGTTCTCCTGCTTCAGCTAACAGAGACTCGGGGACACTCTGTTGGCATAAAAGATCAGATTTTATTAGCTGCAGCTAGTACGGTTGTCCTAGAAGTACACACGGTATGTTCTCAGGAGACTGCCACTTCACTCCGTGGCGCACAATCTTACATAGTACATAGATAACATATACATTAACACAGAACACACCTAAAACATACATGGAGGACCAATAAGGGGAGTTCAAAAACAGAATATGTCCAATAGAAAAGGTTGAAAAACAAAGATATCGAGTAACTCGAAGAAGCCTCCTCCAACTGTGTTTGCCACCCCTCCCACAGGTTAAGGTATTAACATGTTTGTAACTGGTTTGCAGGTGGCGAGATATGTTCGTGTGTTTTGGAGGACAGTTGTGAAACAAGAGAATACGAGCGGAGGACAGCAAAGGCCAGAAGATGAGATAAAGTCAGGAGAGAATAGTGTGAACCAACAGATAGTTAAGACAGGGATTAGAAAAACCAGACAGGGATTAGTGTACTCGGCCAGTCTCTAACACCAGCTTCGTAAACAGAGGCACAAGGCTATTTTGACACAATATTGCAGAAATAGCAGAAAAGACTTTGTTCGTCGCGCTGCCTGAGTGAGGGCAACACAAAATGGCGGCAGAGCACAAAATGGCGGCTCAATGCGATCGTGATGGAAAATCGAATTTCCTCACATGGTTCAGTGTATGCTTGCTATGCCATGTGGGTGGGTGTAGATTGTCTGTGACTGCGACTCCCATCATACTCTTGGCTACGCCCCCCTTCCCAGCATGCCCATACTTCCTCCCTCTTGACTCTGCTTCCCTGTTAGGGGGTGTGACAGGAATGGCAAGATGGCTGACTGTGAAATCCTGGTGTTTGTTTGGCTACAAGTCCAAAGAGAGCCACTGTGCTTCACACAGCTGCACCCAGTACGGGGTATCTTTTGATGATATTTCACAGAGGTGTGGGCCAATGCATTCTACCCGGTGAGTTGTGTTGTTGAGGGGGGTGTGTGTGTCCCCACATGCTGGTAAGTATGGTCAGAGCTGTCAGTCCTCCTTCCCACCCGGCCAGACATTCCACCATGAAACGTGCTTCCATTGGAGGGCGTGCAAGTTGTCTTTCAGGATGTCAGTCAGTGGTGTCCTGCTTCTGATTTGCACACATGCCCTACCAGGGCCTTCTGCTCCCCACAGCAGGACCCAGTGTCAGCCATCTTGTCAGTCATTTTCCACTCCCTGTGATTTGGGCATGTTTCAGAGAGGTCTTGATGGGCCAATTTGGAGGGGGAGCATTATCTTAGACTACAAACCCCATCATGCGTTTGGATACACTCACTTCAACTGCATCCCCACTATTCCTTCCTGTCAGTCAGCTGCACTGTGAGGTAGTGTGTTTGTGGTGGCAAACTCTCTGGCAGTGTCTATTTAGCTTTGTGCCACTGCCTTGCTCTATTGTTTGTAGGTTAGTTCATGTCATGACACAGTTCCAAGTCACTATGAGATGGCAGGTATTGTGTTTGTCTGACTGGCATACACATCTTGGGATGATTATCAATTGGTTACTGTAGCTTTGCTTGCGGTGCATGGTTTCACTGTCCCCTTGCCACACAATCTCGGTTATGTTGTTTGTGTACTCACCAGGCTCTGGTATGTCTGTTAGCCCATAGACGCTCTCTGGTGGTAGGATGTCCCGCAGCTTCTCCTCCCAGGTCTTGAAGTAGACTGGTTTGGCAGGAGGGCCACCGCCGGTGCGCTGACTCAGGGCGTGATCTTTTTCGATGAGTTTCTTGACCCTCCTGGCACGTCATACCACCTGTTCTGGATATCTTCCTTTGTGCACCTTGCTGGTGCTTGACCGTTCACCTTGTGCACAATCCTCGCCCACATCTTTGTTTTCTGTGACATGGGGGTCCTTTGGACCAATGTACCAAACAAATGTGGCTCTACTCTGACGATCTCGTCTACCAGCACTTCTAACTCACTATCTGTGAACTTTGGATTCTTCTTTGGGGGCATGGTGATGGGTGGTGGTGGTGAGGGATGTGTGTGTGAGGGTGCAAGTGAGGGTGGGTTGGTGTTGGTTTTGCTGGCTGTATGTGTGTATGCTTTTGGATGAGGTGCTGATGGTGTGTGAGTTGTGTGATGGGTGAGTTGTGAGTGTGTCTGTGGTTGCTGTGTAATGGTGTTTGCTGCTGGCTGTGTCTCCTGTTTGCAAGGGATGGTGGTAGTGATTGTAGTCCTTTATATATTTGGAGTTGTGTGTGTGTCTTTGTCCCAGGTGTTTTTATTTGATATTTATTGGCTTTGTTATTGCTTGTTTGGTCCTTTTTTTGTCTTTTTTCCTTTGGGTTTGTAGGCATGAAGGAGACGTTCATTTTGACGGAAACGGACGCTGATGTTGTCTCGTGCGGGCTTCCCTGCCTCGTTCACGCTGCCTATCTTCTGTGTTTCATACGCGGCTTGTATAACGTACGTGTCAGATGTAATTCACACGCGTTGCATCTTACTGCACGGGTCGTACTGCGCTGGTCCCTGTCGGTCGGTTTCCGGTCCGGGTCTGTGTCGTTCGGTACGATTTGCAACCGGAATCGGTCCCTTAAGTATTTAATTGGGGTAGGTGCTGAACACTAAACTTAATTCATTTACTATTCCCACTCCAATAAGTACTTAATTAAGGTAGGTGCTGGACAGTAAACTTAATTAATGTTCTATTTCCTCTCCAAAAAGTATTTAATTGAAGTAGGTGCTGGACACTAAACTTAATCAATTTACTAATCCCACTCAAGTCAGTATTTAATTGGGGTATATGCTGGACACTAAACTTAAATAATTTACTATTCCCACTCCAATCAATATTTAATAGGGGTAGGTGCTGGACACTAATCTTAATTAATTTACGATTCCAACTCCAGTCAGTCTTTAATTGGGGTAGGTGCTGGACACTAAACTTAAATAATGTAATATTCCAACTCTAATCAATATTTAATAGGGGTAGGTGCTGGACAATAAACTTAATTAATGTACTATTCCCACTCCAGTCAGTATTTAATTGGGGTAGGTGCTGGACACTAAACTTAAATAATGTAATATTCCCACTCCAATAAGTATTTAATTAAGGTAGGTGCTTAACACTAAACTTAAATAATTTACTATTCCAACTCCAATAAGTATTTAATTGGGGTAGGTGCTGGACACTAAACTTAATTAATTTACTATTCTCACTCCAATAAGGGGCCGATTCGGATCTCGGTCGGTAGGGCACCGAATCGGGTTCGGCATTAGCAGATCCGATTCAGAGGCTGATTTTCCGTCGGAGTCGTACACGGGTCCGGACGTCGAAGTACGATGCGAACAAGCGCGAAATCTCCGTCCCAATCGTTTCCAGCTCCGAACCGTTTCGTACGACTCGGTCGCAAGCAAACCGTGGCGCGCAATGGAGACGTTTCACGACCAAGCTAGTACGATGCTCGATTCGGACAGCCGGATCGAGTCGGAGCGTCCGGCTCGCAAAAGCTCCCAGAGTCGGACTTCGGGTGTCGACGTCTGATCCCCCTTCACCCGCAGCCTTACGACTCGGACACAGGGGGAGACCCATGGGTCTCCCCAACAAAGGCATGTATGGTGCGGATGGCACAGACGCGTACCCACTGTAGGGGGCGCCCTTGTCTGTGACGTATCCATTCAGTCAATGGGAGCCCATGTACGCGTTGTGCGACCGGCTCCCATTGACTTCTATGGGAGTCCGACTGAACCGAGTCCGACAGCATACGGCCGTATCGTACTCGCTCGGTCGGACTGCAGGAGTCCGGATCGGTTGGAAAACACCCCGGAACCGGCTCGGTCGGAGTGCTTTCCGACCCGGATCGGAATCGACCCCTAGGTATTTAATTGGGGTAGGTGCTGGACAGTAAACCTAATTAATTTACTATTCCCACTCCAGTCAGAATTTAATTGGAGTAGGGGCTGGACACTAAACTAAAAACATTTACTATTCCAACTCCAGTCAGTATTTAATTGAAGTTGGTGCTGGACACTAATCTTAATTAATTTACTACTCCCACTCCACTCAGAGTTTAATTAGGGTGTATGCTGGACAGTAAAATTAATCATTTTACTATTCCCAGTCCAGTCAGTATTTAATTAGGGTAGATGCAGGACACTGAACTTAATTAATTTACTATTACCACTCCAATAAGTATTTAATTGGGGTAGGTGCTGGATACTAAACTTAATTAATGTACTATTCCCACTCCTATCAGTATTTAATTGGGGTAGGTGCTGGACACTAAACTTAAATAATTTACTATTCCCACTCCAATCAATGTTTAGGGGTCGATTTCGATCCTGTTTTTTTTTTTTCCGTACGACTCGTATCCATAACTATTTCCGTACGAATCGTACAAGTCCCGTTCGACCCGTGAAGTACGATTCGTACGGGAAAAATACATACGGATCGGCCCGATCCGTACGAATCGGATCGGGAAAAGTTGTACGAGACGGACCCGGACACTTTTCCGTACGAATTGTAAAAATACAGTCCGACCATACAAGTATCATCCGGACCGGCTTTCCGATTTACGAATCGTATGGAAAACGTCCCGTACACGGGGAATGACTTTACCCGCTACGAAGCGAACTTTGTACGACTCGTATCCCGGGAAAAGTTGTTCCTGGGGTGCGAGTCGTACAGGGGTACGAGTCGTACGGGACCCCCATGCATATGTACGCACCTTACAACAACATCGCGTTTGTACGCACCGTACATACACAATGTTGGGGTACGCACCGTACATACTCAACGCATGGGGGTGTATGCCTGTATGACTCGTACCCCTGTAGGACTCGCACCCCTGGGAACGTGTCGGAGTACGACTCGTACCGCGGAGAACGTCGCGAATGACCGAGTCAGACACACAAAAAAACAGAAGCAAACACAACGAAACGAGTTGTACTGAACCACGGACACTGTAAAACAGCACAAGGAGGGTCTATTCGACTCGCACAACACCACAAAACATGTCTACAGTGCACAAAACATGGAAATGACTGACCTGGCCACATCCAAACAGGCAAACAGAGGGGCAAACTCACAACCAACCCTTATAACACACCCACCAAAAATTCCAACTGAGACCCACCCATAAAAAGGGCCCACACACAAAAACCATGAGCCTTTGCAACAGACTCACTGCAGCTAGAGAGCACACACCAACAACTGCACCCATCCACCTTAACATATACACCTTCACACAACCTCCTTCACACATACCCCCTCTTCACATTCCGACCCACACCTTCACATTCAGAACCACACACCCACAACCATCCACACCCTCACTCCACACCATGCCCACAGACATGAATCCAAAGTTCACAAGGGAGGAGCTGGAGATCCTTGTCAATGAAGTCATCAGAGTCGAACCACAGCTGTTTGGAACATTGGTCAGACAGACCAGCATAGGCGAAAAATCACGCCTGTGGCAAAGGATCGTCGATATGGTGAATGCTGTTGCACCCATCAGAAGGACCAGGACTGAATGCCAAGGCAGGTGGTAAGATCTGCGGAGGTCAGTCAAGCGAAAAATGAATGACGACTACGCCCAGAGAAACATCACAGGAGGTGGTGGGCCCCGCAAAAAAGTACATTTCTGGGAGGAGAAGGTGATGGCCCTGCTTCCGCCGGTGGGAGCACATGGACTTCAAGGACTTCCAGAGCCTGGTGAGTACACAAACAACTTATGTAACATGGGGGTAATGGCATCCACACCACAACTACACAAAATGCACGCAACTACCCCCAAGCCCTCACTGGCCAGAACCACAGTCAAAAACAACGCTAATGCCACTAACATGTGTATGCCCCATTGAGAAAGCAAGGCCATGCTATGTTCCATGCTTCACGAAGCACTAACCCAAGAATGGATGTCCGGTATGCTGGGAGGGTGGGTGTCACAAAACGCATTGTTGAACTCCAAATCAGACACAATTGCCCTCATCCCATATGGCCCAGGTATATACCCATGCACCATGCGCAATGCACAGGGACTGTGAAAGTACTGACAAGATAGCTGACACTTGGCCCTGGTGTAGGCAGCACAAGGCCCTCCTGTGACCAGTGCAAACACAAACACCAAGACAACAAGGTCAGATATCTAGGACAGGAACTCACACTTACTGTCATGGCAGCATGCTCCATGGGGGACAGCTACATCACCTGGGAGCCCCAGTGCCAAATCACACTACTCCCACCAGCAGGCCCTGTCACACACACCCCTTACACAAGCAGAGACCCCCGGGACAGGCAATGGATTTACCCACTGTCACAATGGACATGTAACACAACAAGACCAATACATAGCCGAAGAAGCATCCAAGCCAAAAATCTATATGTCAAAGACTCAGGAGAACATATCAATCTGTCCCCTGCAACATACCCACCCACAAGTGAACATTGAGGAGAATGCTAGGCACATCCAACTATCTGGAGGAACAGTGCCAACTTGAATGTGTATGAAACATGGATGTTGCATGAAACAGCATTAACATTGTCTGTCTCTCACACACAGGGCAACATGATGAATCTCCCCCCAACAATGGGGGTGAAGAATCACAGTCCCAGGCTCGGGAGGAACCTGATCCCACCGGCAGCGACGCCTGTCAACACTCCGCGGATGACCCCGACCGATCTGGACCCTCTGGTGTCCAAGCCCCTGCAGCACCTGGTTCAGGAACATCTGTGCCAACCACCACCCTCATTCCTGCCACATCCCAGGAGACACCGAGGAGCCGTGCCCGCAGTGAACAACTGAGCCAGTCTGACCAGGAGGGACAAGGTGCGCCGGGCACCCAGGAGGAGGCAGACAACACTGCCACTGCCATCCCTCAGGGGTCCCGTAGACCTGATTTGCCCACAACGGCAGCCCAGGCTCATGTGGGCAGGGGTGGTGGGAGTGTAGGCAGGCGGAGGCGAGAACCTGACCAGCCAGCTGAAGGGACCGGTATGTCACACATACACAACATCATGGACGCATACCTGCGTGACACCAGGGAGTTCAGCCAGGTAGTGGGGACCCTCACAGAGATAAAGGGGACCATCACAGAGATGAAGAACCAGCAGGCCGAGTAACACGCCAGTCAACAAGAACACCAAGGACGGATGGAGGCAAGACTGGTTGAGTTCCTGGCGGTGCAAAGGGACATAAGCCATTCACTCCGTCGGATCGCCGACAACATGGGCAACCCTCCCTGTGCCACCAGGCGAAGACCACCACCAGCCACAGGGAGGGAGGAGGAGGAGGATTCATCCGACGGAGCTTCCCAAGCATCGTCAAGGCCTGCATCTGAGGGTCCCCCGAGGAAGGTGGGTCGTCCACGGTAAAGACCGTGAGAGGCAGCGGCCCATCCACATCTCCCAGGTCACCTGGCCTTCATGTGCGACAGCATCACCTCATTGACTGACATTATCTGCCACATGGGTTTGCTGGTCACAGTCTGACCAATGATGCCAAACACTGTGGTCTGGACTCTGCTGACTTCAAATGCCAAGGATCCCATCTCCCCCTGTGAACTTTGGATTCTATGGTCCCTGTATTGCACCTTTTTCTTTGCACAAATCATGCCCCAGACCTATAATACAAAAAAGAATAATTGAAATTTTATGTTGCAGTCATTTAGCATGAGTCCACAACATACGTGTGGGGATATGTCAAAGTATGCCTGAGTATGGAACTAACTCCAGCCATCCATACACTGGGATGTGAGTCCGGTCGAGGACACACATGGGTCACAATGTATCATCAAATACAGACATGGAGCCCAATACTCACCCGTGATGGCCTCAAGCTGCTGAGGGGGGGCTTGCAATACTGCTCGGATAGACCAATTTGGAAGAGTATCATGAAGGCGTAGAGGTCATGGGTCATGTGGAGGTGCCCGGGGAGGGAGTCCCAGGTCTGTTTGGCGAGGTGGGAGAACTATCTCCTGCATGCAGTTGTTCTGTGGATGTGATGAATGGTGGCCAGGGCAAGGTTGGCTGCATGGAGTTGGTCCAACGGGGTGTTGGATGACAGACGTCCAAGGTCGGTTTTGGGTCTGGGGTTGTGGACTGCCTCCTGAGTGTGGTTGAGGAGTCTGAAGGTGATCCTGCAGCAGACAGTGAGCCATTGTAGCTATCTCAGGTGGGCGGTGATGTGGCTGGGGCGTGGGATGTTGAAGATGAGGTGTGCGGATGCACCCTGGATGTGGACAAGTTCTCCTGCAGTTTTGCTCTTGTTCCTCCGTAGAGGGCGGTGCTGTAGTTGACCCGGGTGGTGTCGTGGACCTGGGGGACGGTCTGTCTTGCCTTGGAGTGGATCTATCTGTGGATCATTTGCAGCATGCCGATGGTGTTGCAGATGGTGTTGAATTGCATGGTAATTGTGAGCGATGAGTCCATGATGAACACCAGCTTGCGTGCATGGCCACTGGGTGCTGGTGCGGTGCCCAGGCCGGTGAGACACAAGGGGATAATCCTCAGATGATGACCTCAGTCCTGTCCAAGTCCAGCCTCAGGTGGCTGATGTTCAGCCATTCGTCAACGAATCTCATGCCTTCTTGAAGGTTGGATCTGGCAATGGCTGGGTCTTTGGTGAGGGTGAGGAGCAGCTGGGTGTCAATGGCATATGAGATGATGATGAGGTCGTGTGCGCATGTGATGGTGGAGAGGGGGGTCATGGAGACATTGAAGGTCGTCACGCTGAGAGATGAGCCCTGGGGCATGGGCGAAATGACCCCAGTGTACTACATGCTGAAGGGTGGAGGCTGACTCCCTGGGCCTTGCTGGTGAGCTACTTGTTTATTTAAGCCTGGGCCCTCCTCTGGATACCAGTGTTGGAGATGTGTAAGCTGACAATGTGGTAGCACATGGTGTAGAATGCCGTTGAGAGGTCAAGGAGGGTGGTCTCACCATTGTTGAGCAGGGCAAAGTTGTCATTGGTGGTGGCAATGATGACGGTTGCAGTGGTGTGATTACTGTGGAAGATGGTCTGGTGCCGGTTGCCTGGAGCTGTTTGCGTGGAGGAAGTTTGTCAGTTGCTCGTTGAGTGTCTTCCTGATGACATTTGCTGGGTAGGTAAGCAGGGTGATGTTCCAGGAGATCCTGCGGTACTGCTGTCCGTTGTTTAAGAAGGGCCTCGGTCTCTGCATGCCTCCAGCTCCCATGGAATGTGGCAAACTCAAAGGAGACATTCATGACATGCTGGACGTGGGCTTCAAGGATGAGGAATGATGTGGTTGAGATGTTGTTTGGGAAGGGGCCTGATGGAGAGTCAGAGTGGATGGTGCACATGAGCCAGGTGGTGTATTTGCTGCTGACGGTAGTCCAGAATCTGAGTGGGGTTTGTCCCGCGGAAAATAGTGTTGTCTGCCTCTGTGTGCCAAGGCTGTCGTGTATGTCCATGAGCTTGCAGTGGTAGAAAGTTGCAAGGGATTTGATCTGCCTTGCAAGGGTGGTTTGTCTTTTGGATGGAGAGCTGCTGTCATTTCACTCACAATGCTGATGAGCTCCTTGATGTTGTGTGTTTTGGTGCCTCGGCCCTATCTGAAGGATCTCCACTTGTCCTTGCTGATGATATGGTGATGGCTGTGTGTGGCGTTTTCCAGGGCTGTAAGGTAACTGATGGTTCTTTGTGTTGCAAGGTATGCACAAGAGTCCGGCTAGATCTGTATGAGTCCAGTAGGTCTGCCTTGTCCCAGGTGGCTTAATAGTTGTTGTGCTTCACAGGAAAGTATGTCAATCTGGCAAGATTGTTGGATCAGTTGCTGATCCAGTGTGTGAGGTTGCAGAGTGTGGCGGTGGTGTTGGTTTGAGTGTCCCACACAGCTTGTCTCTGGTGACTTACATCAAGCATCTTTGGGGGATCGGTAGCGGGGTGTGGGGCAGTGTGTTACTTGTCGGAGACGTGGATGCAAATGTTGATGGACCAATGATGGATGGTGGTGTGGTTCTCCTCCAGCAAGAAGTTACTGGCCCCCAGCCACATGTAGCCTGTGGAGGTGAGGGCGTGCGTGCAGATGTACGTGTTGATGGCTTAGCGGAATTGTGGATGTAGGCCTGGAGATCTGTAGATGAGTGTTACTCTGAGGGTTGCCAGGGGGTTGGTGCGAAACCGGATTTGTGACTCTGAGGGTGTACTTGTGAATAAATTGCAATTCATCCTCCGGGATTGTTGGCGCCGTCCCTACGGGTGATCTTGTATCCGTCTGAGGTGGCAATGAAGAAGTTGTGTGCTGAGGATGCTTTTATCCAGGTTACTGTCATGAAGGTGATGTGTGGGGCTGTTGTGTTGAAGAGGTAACAGAGTCCAATGGCGTGCTGGTGGATGGAGCGGGTGTGGAGTAGGAGGCACATGACCTGGTTGTTCTGACAGGGTCTGGTAGGCGGGGCAGCGCTGTGTAGGCAGTTGGAGTTGCACACTCAGCATGCGAAGGTGTCGTGTGTGCGCTTAGGGGTTGCCTGATAGCAGGCGGTTGATTGTCTGGTGGACATTGCTTGGAGGGTGGCTGCAGCACTAGCCTGTTGTGTGATGTGGATCATGCAAGGACCAGAGGGTTGTGTACTGTGCATGTTGCAGGTGCAGACAGTCCTGCCTTTGGCACGGCGTTGGTGCAACAGTGGCACAGACAAGCTGCTGCCTGTATTAAGAATGGATGGAGGGGGGAAGGGAGGAGCATTTTGGAGGCGTGTGGGTTGCAGAATCAGGGCACTCGGTGGGGCGGTGCCGCAGGTGAGGCAGCAGCAGGCGGAAGGGGTGAGAAACTAGGCAAAAAGTAGCACACAAAGACGAGGTCAGAAAGGCACAGTGCAAAAGGTGTATGTAAAGGAAGGGGTGTCAGGTTACTCATGGGTCACTCCGAGAAAATGTATGAACAATCACCAAAAATGATGGCCACTGGATCAGGCAACAAAATGCGGAGCTGCACACAGGAGACACACCGTCAGCAGGCGTTGACGTCCCGTTGTGGGGAGCAACCTGCACAAATACATACACAACCAGGTACTTCATGCACTATAGAGATTATTAGCCATGAAGAACTGCATGCATGTTGCCGAAGTACACATACACTCATATGCTCAATCTTTGACAATCATACCATAGATGACGCATGCAAACTGGCAAGAGATCTGCAGTGACAGAGATGAGGCACTTTGGATTGTGGTGAACACCTTTATTACACAAACTCACACAAAGGGAAATGCATCCATATGAACAGACTCACAGATCAGTTGACATAACATATCATTGGCTGCCACACCTAGGTCCTGCACATGAAAGTATGCAATGACAAGTACTTGATGGACATCCTTGTGCGACTCGTAGCCCTCCATTCCTGGCGTGTGTACGCCTCGTATCACCATTGTAAGCGTGTGAAATGCACCGAACCCCCGAATTCATTGCGTGTGTACGCCCCGTATCACTATTGTACTGGTGCTGTACCTGTACGTGTGAAATGCACCGTACCCCCGCATTCATTGCGTGTGTACGCCCCGTATCACTATTGCACTGGTGCCGTACCTGTACGTGTGAAATGCACCGTACCCCCGCATTCATTGCGCGTGAACACCCCGTATCACTATTGTACTGGTGCCGTACCTGTACGTGTGAAACGCACCGTACCCCCGCATTCATTGCGTGTGTATGCCCTGTATCACTATTGTACTGGTACCGTACCTGTACGTGTGAAACGCACCATACCACGCATTCATTGCGTGTGTACGCCTCGTATCACTATTGTACTGGTGCCATACGGGTACGTGTGAAATGCACTGTACATGTGTGTGGATTTGAAAATTACATAGGGGACAAGTATTAGGCCTAAAATGCATGCTGGTTGTCATGGATACAGAGTTTTCAGTTGCAATGTGTCCATCAGGTGTCCTGGAACAGCCAGTTGGCAAAAAAATACAATGTTGCAAAGTGGTTGTTGATTTGACAAGATGCTCAAAATTTGAATGATGCGAATGCGTGTCATTGGTGTATGTTTAAAGGGATTGGAGTAAACGTACGATGTGAATGAGTCTGACCAATCACTATGTACTCCTCTAAATGAATGCCCCTCAGCAAGACAGATATAAGGCAGCCAGAACCCATGAGAGGGCACTTGCCTGCACAAATTTCGAGTCAACCACACTGCTGCTGTCTCTGCTTCCTCTGGACCATGTTGCGTACTCTGGAGAGGGCCCAGCCATTCACCTTAGAGGAGAAAGAGGCGTTGCTGGACTGCCTCCTCCCACAGTACCCCAAGCTGTATGGGAGACCAGGGGATCAGGTGAGTGCTGACTCCACTACCTTTGCCTATGCACCTGTTGTGTGACTGTCAATATTGTGTCCAGGTGGGACAGACATGCTATGTGAAATCAAGCGTACACCTGCATTCATTGCGTGTGTACGCATCGTACCCATGGTGTCGGTTAGAATCGTATCACTGTTGTAATGTTGCCATAAGCGGTGTAAAACACTACCTTTGACTGTGCACCAGTTGTGTGACTGTCACTTCTGGCATTGTGTCCAGGTGTGACAGACATGCAATGTTGTTTAGACTGGGTCCCAGGGGGGGGGGCATGCTTATGTCTCTCATGCGGAGCATGATGTAGTTCCTGTGTGCACTCCTCACTTGCATTGTGCTTACTGCGGCATTCACTGCATAGTGCATGACACATTCAGCCCGGCAAATCCTTGGTGGCTTTTTTTCCTATTGTCCTGAGGTGATTCAGTGGTCCCCCCGGTGTGACAGGTGACTGTACCCACAGATGAGTATGAGTTGAGTGGACCTGTGGTGAGAGTGTCCAAATGATGTGTACGACCTCATGGACATTGATGTGTGTGAATGTTCCTTGTCATGTGGGTGAGTGTCTATGTGAAGTGTTGCACCACAGCTGCATGGAGGAGACAACAGCTCTACCCATCTGATGTGACAAGTAAGCCGTGCTGTGTGTCTGACTTGCAGAGCTAGCACGACACCTGTGACACCCCACAGGCAAGTGGCACATGTGTAGAGTGAGGGTTGTATCCGCTGTTGTCACTGACAGACGAGTGATCTGTGCCTGGGTGTGTCTGTCTAGTCTGCCGAGGGTGCGTCAGTGGAGTGGGACATGTGACTGCTTGGCACGTGCTGTCCATCAGCCTGCTGTTGTATGTGCTGCACAGTGTGTGCCATGATCAGTGAGTGTGTTGCACCCCTTATGCCACCTGTTGACTTTCAATGCCATGTAGTGCATTGGGGCTTGCACACAGGCCAATTTCTCATTGAGAATGATGCAATTCCTGTCAGCATCCTATGCCCTGTTCAACATATCAAAGATGTTCAAATGTGTGTCTGTGGGACATGGAGCAGGTGTATTGATGTTGTCTCACTTTGTCATCCTGACAGGTAACTGCCTACGGGAAGATGTTGATCTGGCGGGACATCGTCAGGGCTGTGAGATCGGCGGGGGATCGTAGTCGGCGCCTACCACAGGTCAGAAAAAGGTGGCAGGATATCCGGTGCTGGACACGGCGGATCGCCAGGGTCCAGCTGGGGATTGTCCCTCCTCGCCCCCACGGCGGGCGCCAACACCTGACCCCCCCACATGACCCGTGTCCTGGCGGTGGTCTTCCCTGACCTCGATAGGCAGTTACAGGAGACAATGCAGCAAGGAGGGGGTAGGTACATGGCTGTTTGTTGTGTTATGTGTCACCAGCTTTTGGAAGTGCTCTGTAGCCTGGATACACTCCCAGAGTTTATATGTGCAGTGCATTTTCTGTTCCACAATGTCACCTGGTGCTCTTTTTCATTCATTCCCCTTCTTAACATGTGTCCCCTGGTCTGTGTGTAATCACGTTTGCACATGGTCATCTAGGGTGCCAGAAAATCAAAGTGCACCTTGCTTTCCGCATCATGTGGGAGGGTGGTCTGTGGCTTGTGTTGGTACCTTGCCTGTGCCATGACCTGTTCACTATGTTGGGGGTCCATATTTGTTGGCACTGATGATGAGTCTCAACATAGGAGTGTGAGGTTTCAACTGAACACCCTTGCACCATGCATGACCAATGTTGTGGCCTCAGACATGATGTGCATGAGTGGGAGATATACATAGTGCCATGACGGTTGCTCAATGGAACAGTCAGCTCATTCCAGGAACACGGAGCAGTGTGCCCACTACAGTCCCCTGAGACACCCTGGCCTCCTAATCATGTGTGTCATCCAACACTGTGCACATTCTCTGTGGGTTCAGCATAGGTCTGCCTCTGTGGCATTGTTCCCTGGCCTAGTTTGTATTTCTTCAATGTGTGCTACATGTGTCCACTGGACAGTGATACACCATTTGGCTTGTGCATACTCACACTGGGCAGTCCCTGTGTGGATATTCACAACAATCTGTTGATGGTTGTTTGTCACAAATATGTGTTGCCAGCCCCACGAGGTGATGTTGTGTCAATGTAGCAATTGTTGCTGCACAGTTTTTGTAACCCTGATTAAGAGGTGTCACTTCTTGATCTGTATCAATCACATTGACTCAGGTATGGGGGGGTTGTGCGGGAGAGGCCTACATGGGCACACCTGATTTCTCCTTGCCAGGTCTGACCTGTGTGTGAGAATTGGCTGTACAAAGAATCACCATGCAGTGCCCCTGTGATGGTGGCCAGTGCTTAATGTTCGTGCTTTGCAGCCTGTGCCAGTTTTTTAAAAACATGATTCCTGCTCATACATTTTTGGCACCTTTGTGTGGTTCAGATGCAACTCAGTTTGGTCTTTGTGTGCTGACATCTGTGTGGACATTCTGGCTTGCCATGAGGGTGTCTCCACAGTACAGCTATGCTTTTTTACAACCCAATTGCAGGCCCATTAGCTTATGCATTGTCCTGGGTTTGGACTTGTGTGCCACTCCACATGACAGGCAGTAGGTCATATGTGCCTGTGACAACTGACATAATTCAAGTTGTTAGTCAAAAAAAATTGTACCTTGGCACTCACAGAACTTGTCAACAGTTCTTCATGTTTTAAATGTGGTAATTTGATGATTTGTGTTAAGAACACTAATGTGCCTGCATGAAAGATGTCTCCCAGAAGTGCACACCAAACGACATTTCCACTTTCATGGAACACGCTGGCACCTTTTCAAAGAAGCCACTGTTAGAATTAAATGGTGTTGCAGATTCTCCATATACATGTTCCCACAGTGGTCTTGATTTTGTGAAACTCCTTTGTTGTTGGTGATACAAACGAACGAGTGTCAAGATATCAAGACCTCTGTGGGCCCATGTATATGTACTTTCTGCAACACCATTTATTTCTAACAGTGGCTTCTTTGAAAAAGGTGACAGCTTCTTCAATGACAGTGTAAATGTAGTTTTGTGTGCACTTCCTTGGGAAACATCTTTCATGCAGGCACATGAGTGTTCTTTTCACAAAATGGCGAATTGCCACATTCAATACATGTCAATTGTGTAAAGTATTGTGAGTCCCAAGGTACCAACATTTTTAAGACTTTTGGTATTCACAGAAGGCATTTAGGAGTCCTAAAGTTAGGACTCCTAACTTAAGTGAATACCGAAATGAGTAAGTGCCTTCTGTTAATACCAAAATGAGTAAGTGCCTTCTGTGAATACCAAAATGGTAGTAAGTTTAGGATTTTGTCTTAAGTTAGTTCTGTGAATCGGGCCCAACATCTTGGTGGCTGGACCAGCACCTGGACATCCCTATCACTCCTGGGATGTGCGTGACAGTGTGTGTTCCCTTTGGCTATCTTAGTTTTGTAGGCAGTTACATGACTGTACAGTCTTGTGGCATGATATCAGGGTGTGTATTGTGCTGCATCCTCCATGGGTGGGTATGCATGTGTTATTTGTCCTCACACCCACATGTGGTGTGTCATGCAGTGGGTGAAAGACATCCATCCTACTGGGAGAGGGACACTGCTGTCAGTGATGTGTTGTTATAGCACTATCATCAAAGTCCAAAGTTAGGGATGCGTCCATACCACCATGTGGGTGTGGTCATCGGATAGTGATGTACACCCCCCATATCTCTGTCCACTGCTGGTAGTCATATGCACCCACCCCCATGTCTCTGTCCACTGCTGGGAGTCCTCTGCACCCACCCCCATATGTTTGTCCACTGCTGGTATTCATCTGCAGCCAACCCCATATGGCTGGACACTGAGGGTATTCATCTACAGCTACCCCTATATAGCTGACCACTGCTGGGAGTCCTCTACAGCCACCCCTACATGTCTGGACACTGCTGGTATTTATTTGCAGCCACCCCCATATGGCTGGCCACTGCTAGGAATCCTCTGCACCCACCCACCCCCTTGGAGCAGTACACTGCTGGCCTGGACCTACACACACACCAATATGAAGGTAACATGCAGGGCCAGACCGTAACCCCACATTTGTGGCATGTGTACGCCTCGTATCCCAAATGTACTGGTGCCGTACGGGTACGTGTGAAACACACCGTATCCCCGCATTCATTGCGTGTGTACGCCTCGTATCACTATTGTACTGGTGCCATACCTGTGTGTGTGAAATGCACCGTACCCCCTCATTCATTGCGTGTGTATGCCCCATATCACTATTGTACTGGTGCCGTACCTGTACATGTGAAATGCACCATACCCCCGCATTCATTGCGTGTGTATGCCCCGTATCACTATTGTACTGGTGCCGTACCTGTATGTGTGAAACGCACCGTACCCCCGCATTCATTGCGTGTGTACGCCCCATATAACTATCGTACTGGTGCCGTACCTGTATGTGTGAAACGCACCATACCCCCACATTCATTGGGTGTGTACGCCCCACATCACTATTGTACTGGTGCCGTACCTGTATGTGTGAAACTCACCGTACCCCCGCATTCATTGCGTGTGTATGCCCCATATCACTATTCTACTGGTGCCGTACCTGTATGTGTGAAACGCACTGTACCCTCGCATTCATTGCGTGTGTACGCCCCGTATCACTATTGTACTGGTGCTGTACCTGTACGTGTGAAACGCACCATACCGCCACATTCATTGCGTGTGTATGCCCCGTATCACTATTGTACTGGTGCCGTACCTATACGTGTGAAACGCACCGTACCCCCGCATTCATTGCGTGTGTACGCCCCGTATCACTATTGTTCTGGTGCCTTACCTGTATGTGGGAAACGCACCGTACCCCCATTCATATTGTGTGTACACCTCGTATCACTATTGTACTGGTGCCGTACGGGTACGTGTGCAACGCACCGTACACGTCCACTTCCGTTGTTGCGGTACGCAGGGGTTGCTGGACACCCCCCCCAAGTGTCCAGACCCTGGTGGTAATGTATGGGCTTCATATTATAGGTTTGGCTTTGGGTATGGGGTATGTTTCCTGCCCCTCACCCCCACGCCCACCCTGGCCCCTGGGTGTTGTTCTCACCTTCTGCGGCGTGTGCGTCGGTTTCGGTGCACCAGGTCGTAGGCTAAGAGGACCGGGATGACACGTATGATGGGGTTCATGGTGTGTACGTCGCGTACGGCTGTTTTTTGCTCCCGTAAGAAAAGAGCCGTACGGAGTGCCGTAGGGACGAATCGTACTTGCTGGGCCGGAAACCACTGCTTAAATATGTCCGGACGTCGCATACAGGCAGTTCCGGATCCGAATCGTTGTTTTTTTTTACCCTTACGGTCTTTTGTACGATTCGTACGGAAAGAGGCTTTCTGTACGAATCGTACTTCCTATGTTGTAAGGAAAGTTTACCGGGTACGAGTCGTACAGAGAAAACGCTCCGTACAACGATTCGTACAGCCTTTTTCCAGGATTGGAATCGGCCCCTTAATAGGGATAGGAGCTGGACACTAAACTTAATTAATTTAATTTTACCACTCTAGTAAAAATTTAATTAAAGTAGGTGCTGGAAATTAAACTTAATTATTTTACTATTCTCACTATAACATTTTTAATTTTCGAATATATTTTTTAAATATAGAATTAAGTATTATAAAAAAACTTCTATACACTACCTAACACTATCTCCTATAAGCTCAACAACAAACTCAAATTTAAACTTTTACATTTTCTTAATCTAATAATATAAATGTTTATTATATTTATTACATTTTATATGTATAAATGAATATAAATATTTTCAACAACTCCACAACCTTATTCCCTATCAACACAAAATCATGTAAAAATATTTATTATTTTGACATTTTTCATAGATTTAAAAAAAATTGTAAAAAATCCACATCATATTCCCCTATAAAACCAAGATCCCACTTCTACATATATTTTTTAAAAATTAGAAATTAATTTTTAAATTAATATTTTCTTATTTCTGATTTATTATAAATGTAGTAAAAAATGTCAAACACTCCACACACTTATCACCTATAAGCTCAACATCCCACTCCTAAAATTTTGTTTTGAATTTCGAAATTTTAAATTTAATTTACACAAAATATTTTAAATTCTTAAAATGTAATAACTAAGGGGTCTATTGAGATGGCAGGCGGACAAAGTCCGCCCACCACTGCAACGGCAAAAGGGACTGCCCGTCATTGTTGCGGCGGTCCCGCCATACAAATTAAGATGCGCCTGCCACACTGCCGGGTGTATCCCGCATTTTAAAGATTGTGGCGGGTGGTGCTGCAAGCAGAACACGCCCCAAGGTACAAAAAGCATGTTGTGCATTTGAATGCACAACATGACAGGCACCGCGCGGTGCCTGCCACCTTGTGCATGCAAATGTAGGGGCATTCCAATGCCACCAAGGAAAGGCATATCTCAGCTGCATCATGATATGGATGGCGGTGTCTTACAGACACCGCCACCATATTATGCCCTTTGATGCCCTTTTTGTCCGCCAGGGTCCCCCCGCCATCGTAATGTGGTGGGGGAAATGGTAGGTGGGTGGTGGCAATTGGCGGGTGGATTGCCACCGCCATACAGGCGGTAGCGCTCAGCCCGCCAACATAATCAACCCCAAATATTTTGAAAAAACTCCCCAGCCTTATCCCCTATAAACCCAACATCCCACTCCTAATTTTTTTTTTTACAAAATGCGAAATGTAGTTTAAAATTAATATTTTAAATTAAAAAAATTATTACAAATTAAAAAGTTTTTTTAAAACACTTCCCACCCTTATCCCCTATAAACCCAACATCCCACTCCTAAATTTTCTTTATTTTAAATTCAAAATGTAATTTGAAATTAAATATTTTAAATTAAAAAATATATTAAAAATTAAACAAATATTTTTTTAAACACTCCCCACACTTATCCCCTATAAACGCAACATCCCAAAAAATATATTTCTAAATTCTAATTACAATGTTAAATTAAAATTGTTATTTTTGTATTAATTAATAAAAATTAAAAACAATATTTAGAATACACTACCCACCCATATCCCCTATAAAGCCAACATCCTGCTCCTAAAACAGTATAATACTTTTTTCTTATTGCATGTAAAATAATTTACTACTTAACATAAACTCTCAATACCTGCAAATATAATACCAAAACAATATTTTGACATATCGATATTTTTGCAATCGATGTTTTTAACATCGTTATACAGAACATCGATATTTAACACTGTCGATATACTGAACTCTATATTTCTGTACATCGATATTAAAAAGTCGATATTCAGACTGTCCACCAGTTCTTTTATAAGGCATTGAGAGATTAAGTGATTTGCCCAGAATAGCAGGATAATGAGCCAAAGCTGGGATTCGAACCTGGTTTTCTAGTTTCGAAGTCGGTAGCTCCCGTCCTTAGACCACATCTTTTCCCTCATCTCATAAGGTCTTCCATGAAACACCAAAAAAGTATTAGAATGTTTCCTTAGTGCCCCTTTAGAACCTATGGATTATCTGATTATATATGTGATAGGTGTGTTGTAAAATTCAACATTTGGTGCTGGTTTATTGGTTTATTTCATGGGTCAACCTACCCCCCTGATCATATTTGATATCTTCACCCGTGGGTATTGACTTCAAGTGGGCCTGATGCTAGCACTGAAGACAGTGGGCAGGGCCATGGTGGCCCGGTGTTTGTAGTGAGCAAATGAGTGTCATGATGTGCTAATACTTTTGAAATTTTAGAAAAGCTGTTCCCCAACTTTTTTGTGAAAAGACAACTGTCCCGGTTAATTCTGACAATTGAAATGCTTCAGCTGAAGTGTAAGGCAGAGATTCTCCTGTGCTGTAAAACAGAGAGAACGGCAGGTAGCCAAACAAGCATGCTTGCCTGGGTTCCTGCTTGCCTGAAAGAAATGTAAATGTCTGCAACTGGTCAATCTGCAAATGTAAAGGGTGTTTGGAAGCCGGTATTGGCTTTAATTGATTGAATGACTTGAAGCTTCCTTATGACACATATTTATTCTTTTTTTGGAGATATTGCTAGGGAGCTACCAGGGAGCTGCAAAATGTGTACTTTTAAAAGACAGTTATAAAAAAAAATGCCTCCTGATAACACACATTTATTTCTTTTGAGAGATATTGTAAGGAATCTATCAGCTAAGCTGTGGAGTGTATGCTTTTAATAGACAGTTATAAAAAAAAATAGGGTCTGGGTAATTCAAACACCTATATTTGGGAAGCACTTTTTTATCTTACATCTTTTTGTGCATTATGTGTCAGCCTATCTGATACTGTGTGTAGGTCAAGTTTAAAATAATAACTAAACCTGTTCACAGTGCTTTCTGTCACAGACTGGGACCTTGTGGCACTAAATATACACAAGTCACTATTCTCCACTGCACCAACCAGCATTCAATTCTGTTGCTTTCTGGTGCAGTGCATTAACTAACATGATATTCATAATGTACAATAGTGCATTTCCCACTGACTTACATATCTTTCATTTAATTTTCATTCAAACTGTGTGCTATTTTATATGTAGTTGCCTGAAGGTGAATGACTGAAAAAAGTTACAGAATATTGTGTTTTTTTAACCACGCCTTTGACAACACCCCCCACACTCACTCAACCTGCCCTCATGGAGCGCAGCATCACAGTTCCCATACTTTTTTAATGCACTTCGACCACTGAGTTTAGGTGGTTATTAGTATCAGCTGCTGGACTATGTTTAAGATGTCACCCTTTTGCTCGTTGATCTTTTGTCCTCCACAAACCCTAAAATAAACAAATACTGCCCATGTACATCAGTTTTTGATAACATTGATTGTTTTCACTCCCTAATGTTCATTCTTATATCATCTATTCTTCTTGACAATAATTATATGTAAGCTGCCTTTCTGCTACATACATGGTAAACATGGTAAATTTTTATTTTAGAAAGATAAAGGTAAATGAACTACAAGACCAGTTTGTGTTACTTCTGGAACCCTCTTTTCACAAGAGTGCCATATATTTGGTTCTAGATATCGCTTTATTTATTCTGGAGAATGGAAAAAACATTTTCCCCAGCATATTAGGCCTGGAGATTATGCTGTGAAGCCTTATTTTGGCGCACAGGGAAAAGTGTTGTGTTGTTATTGGCAGAGGAGCTGCTCCCAGATTGTGCCGACAAATTCTAGTTAATGATGCTTGCAGACTTACATCTGAACCCACAGCTGTTGTCTCTGGGATAGAAGAGGCGAAACTGATATGTTTTCCCAGCCCTCCTTATTTAAACCTACCTCTGTTATGATCATTTCACTGCAGTGTATTGAATGGGTACGGCATATCAAGTGGGCACACAGCGCCCCTCTGCCATTTGCTCAGCTTCTGAAATATATGTATAAATACATAGAGTAAGCAAACGGGTGCAGTTGTTCTACAGATAATCTCCTAAATTATGTTAACTCTTTTATAAATACACAGAGGATCAATATGGAGCCTCACTTCTCTTTTTTTCTCTTCTACATTCTGTTTCAGTTTTTGAAGCTGTTTTTCTTGCCTACAGTACCAACTGAATTGTAATGTTGTGACTTTAAGTAAGCCATGGGATAAGGTCAACATAAACTCTTGATATAATGTATGGTTTACAGTCAGTATGATGCAGTGGCGGCTCGCAGATTGAATGCTGCAGGGCGGGAAGGGGCAGGGTGGGGGGTAGTGGACTCCGACATGTGGCGGAATGGAGTGAAGTAAGTAAATAAATAAATAAAACTATTTACCTTGCGCATGCTGCATCACCGAGTTGGCGATGCAGCGCGTGCAAGGTAAAAATTTTTATTTATTTATTTACTTACTTTCCTCCGTTCCGCCGTATGTCAGAGTCCACTACCCACCATCCTGCCCCTCCCATGCCCCGCCTCTCTGCCTCACAGCACTCCCTCTGCGAGCCGCCACTGGTATGATGTACTAAATACTGATACACACATTTCAGTATAACCAATTCCAGAACACCTCGAAACAGAAAGTAACCCTGAATAACTCCAGCACACATAATCAAAATATTTCAACTACCATTAAAGTAACAACAAGGCAGCGCTTCTGAATAACAAACCAATAAATATCTTGGATCACAGATCAATACTGGACTTGTGAGGGATTTTTTATGCTTTGAATCTTATAACAATATTAAAATGTTCACCGGAATAATGCCTTTTTTTCTGAAGTCCTACATGAAGGTTAACTTAAACAAGTACTTCACAGATGGCAGCTTTTCCCACACACAGCAAATTGCATATATTTCTATGCTTAAAAATGGAATATGCTGAAGAGGCACAAAGAACTGTATACATGTTAACGTGTCTTCTTAATATTACATTTGCACTGCTGGGACTAATCAATTACTCGCTGAGTAGGAATGCCCATATAATGGCAATCATAAAATCAAACAAGTCATATGTTTCAGAAAATACTGATCTCACAGAAGATATTGACCAGTGCTCATGTTTAATTTTCTGTTGTGGGAGGCAGTTCATCCCTGTGCTGTGGAGAAGACTGAGCTGTGAATATTAGTAATCTAACTCTTATCCAAGTTCTACTCTACTACGTCTTCCACATTGAAGTCCTGCTAGTACGAGAGTAAACCTTTCCAGGATAAGTGATAGCCGTTTCACTTTAGCAATAATACTTTAGTCCTTTCCTTTGGCCTGAGTGTAGAAATACCTGATTTCTGACTCAAAGTTATGCTTCTCCTGCAATGCTACAGTTGTTGAAGCCAAACTACACATGAGTTTGGGAAGAAAATGAGAACTGCAAAGACAGTAGAAAAGAGCATATTAAACATATTTATTAACTATTGAGTGTAATATCACCTCACCCCTCTTCCTCGATAGGATACATTAGGAAGAGCAAATTCTTCAACCGGCTTCCCTCTGTTGATTCTTGGGGGGCATAAATGTACTATGTTTTGTATGAGGGTTCCAGTTCCTATACCTGAAGAAAAAAAGTTGGTCTATGTTGGAAAAATGACCAACATTAACAACATTTTATAATTGACTGATAATACTGTTGACCTGCTGGATAATTATACTGAATAATAAGAACTAAAGACACAAGTGTGACCAAACCAATGACTTCTGGAATGCAACATCCACCATCAGTTGGAAAACCATGAGATATCTAGGAAGGGTGATGACCAGAGCCCCTAAAGCATACATGAAAAACACCTCTATGTGGAAGGATACCTCTACAGTACTGCTGATCTGCAGATAAATTATCTACTACTCCAGTGCAACAACCAGTGAGAAAGAATAAACAGAGCACATCATCTTCCTAGCAACTCAGTTAATAAGTCCATTCATGTCTCCAAATAGCATGTGGAGTATGAATCGCTAGGAGATCTGAGGTGCCTACTTTCTCCATGCATTTGAACCAACCCGGTAATTACACAGTGGACACAATGAACACTTGGGCAGGTTTATTGCTTTGCCCTACCAAATAAGAGAAAATACCGCCCTCCCACACGGAAGCACAAACATGGCAAAGCAATAAAAACACCTAGAAAGGGATTTCACTCTTATAAAAAGAGACACATCAAAAGAATGTCCTCAGAATAAGGTATGGGGTTTTATTTGTGCAACACTCTCTAACAAAAAGACTTTCCCAGATGTAAAGTAAACAACATTGTGACAAAAAAAATCCTGTTTGAAAAACAGCTGTATAAACAAATAGGAGGTACAGCGATGGGCACCTGCTTCGCCCCCAGCTATACAAATCTGCATATGGGCTGGTGGGAGGAGTAGGTGCTCGCAGCGGATTTCACTGAGGAATGGATGGAGAATATAGTCCTATGGGTCCGCTTCATAGACGATTTGTTCGTTCTATGGAGGGGCTCAATAGAATCTGCAAGAAGAATTTGAAAATAGATAGAATCTGAATGATCTTAGCCTTTCCTTCACATGTGAGATCAGTAATAGTGAAGTGGAATTCTTAGAGCTTATAGTTTTCATTAAAGACAATAAGATACAGATGAAAAACATTTAGAAAGGAGACTGCGGGCAACTCTATACTCCATGAAGGAAGTTTTAATCCATCCAAACTAAAATACTGCATTCCCTATGCGTAGAATCTCTGCATGAAATGAAACTGTAGTGATGAGAAATGTTTGGAACAGGTACAAGAGGAATTAAATGTAAGATTTTGAACTAGGGGGTATGATCAAACCACACTTGACTTTTCAAGGGAGAAAGTAAAAACAATACATAGGGAAGCTTTGTTGTTTACAGAACAGCCCAGAAAAGGGGACAGTCGGGGTGAGGTGAGAATGATAACAGGATTTAATTTATACCACCAAAGAGTAAGGAACATTTTATATTCACCTTGGAACTTAGTTAGAAGTTACCCAATTATTGGGAACACAGTGACTAAGAATCCACTCCTCACATTCAGGTGGGAAAAATCTATGAGAGGCGAATTATTTGTTAGCAGCCTAGAGATGGTCAAACCCAGAACATGGCTTACTCCATATCCGGGTTTAAAAAAAGGCCATAGATGCAAGGAGTGCACAATAGGCAAGAACATGAGGGAAGTTATCAGTCCTCTATTCAGTACCCCGTTCAAGATTCACAATTCTTACAATTGTGGGAGTGAATTTGCGGTGTATGTTCTGCAATACTTATTTATGTATTTATTAAGGAGTTTTATATAGTGCTAGCCTGACCCGAGGGTATCGGAGCACTTCACAACAGTTTTCGAGCAAGATTCATACAATGAGCAGTATTCAGCATATAAGTTTGGCAGTCCAAGTGTGTTGAGCAGCATTGAGGTAGTAAGTGAGTCCTGAGATAACCTCATAGAGTGCACGTTGTCTTGGGGTTGATACAATAAAGCAGGATTCTACATAATAGGTTCTGAAGTCCAAGTGTACTGGGCAGCATTGAGGTAGTCCGTGAGTTCTGGGATAACCTCATAGAGTGCACGTTGTCTTGGGGTTGAACCGATTAAGGAGGGGGGAGGAGCAGCTGGGGGTCAAATAGCAGGGAGGAGGTAAGTCTTAGAGCAACAATGTCAGGAAGAGACGACGAGCAGGGGTTAGCGTTTTGATGGCGGCTATCCATTTAGGGGAAGCGGTTGAGGAAAAGGACTTTAAGTTGTTTTTTGAATTTTTGTGAAGGACGGGATAGTCCTGATACCGACTGGGATGGCATTCCAGATTTTGGGTGTATTTCCGGCGTTCAATGCTCATGTCCAAAGATGTACATCGGCAGCACCATACATGTGGTACATGTAAGGATTTTACAGCACCTATATGCCATAGCAAAGGTAGATATGAGCTAACCAGTGGCCCAATATATTCACGAAGTACATGGGGGCAGAACAACAGATGTGATCTACTATCGATTCAAAACCTTAGGGGTGGAAACAAGGAACAGAAACTGCATCTTGCTATATAATAATGTTTTACAGCAAAATGCTGAATGGTTTGAATTTGGATGAGGAAATGTATGTGCACCTATAAACATTAGTTGAGTACATATTGTGGTTTCAATACCAGTCTCTCTCATCCTTAGAGAATTGGATAGGCCACAGAACAGAGTTATACATATTTAATTTGGGTTTAGTGAGCACAGTGTGCATTTTCATTTTGTTTTTCTTCTTTTTCTTGTTTTCATTTTACCACCCAATAGTATAACCCTCAGGCAGGGCAGTAATGGGTTTCTAGATATGAGTTGGAGAATTTGATAAGTCCAATATGTGAAGGATTTAATTGAGTTAGACATTGCTTGAAAATATGGGGCAAGCAGGTGCTGGAGAATTAGAGGTACAGGGTAGATACATCAGCAGCGAACACCCAATGGGGTATAGTTTTTCCAACAAGTTCACAATAGTAACTTTAGGTACATGACACATAACTAGCTGCACTTGGACCAACCAAGCTGGGCAAAGATGTTCCTCAATATTAATTTGTGGAGATCAATGCGGAGCCGTAATAATAATTTTTTCAATAATTTTTCTGTATAATTTGTATATATTGTCAAAAGTACAATGAATCAATCAATTGATTAATGAAACCTAGACTTCTAACAGGGGGTACTATGAGTGTGGGTGACAAACTGTTTAATCAATTTGAACTTGCAAAATCCACCATTATACATGCTACATTTTGAAGAGTTTATTATTTATTTTATTCTATTCCAATGAAATTGTGAGTGTTTATTTTAAACAAAGCACTGTATTTCAGTAAAGCACTTTACCTGGAGTATTTCTTCAGTGTTCACAGGTAACCCAAGTGAGCACTGAGGTATTTAAGTTCTATGTGAGCAAGGTGGAGGCTTCCACCGAAACGCATTGTCTGTGTTGTTTCTCCAGTAAATAAAACGGAATTTGATTTCCATCCCACACTGTGTCAGTGCCTTCTTTCGAAGTCGGAGAGGCAGGACAGTAAGGTAATATAAATAACACCAAGCACAGTCAGTGGCAACAAGTCCACAGGTGAGGTAAGCAGATGTCACTCAAATGTGGGAAGACAGACAATGCACATAACAAAGCGTAGCACAGGTTCATAACACATCAGCAACACGTTTATTCCACACTAGTTGCACGGTAATTCTACGTAAAAGTGGATACACGCTCACAATGTATTGGAGAATGGAAGTCCAGGGATGTGTGGTACATCAGTTGATGGGAATTGTCAACTTCCACACTGGTGTTGGCTTCTGGGTGTTGGGGGTCAGTGTTGACCACACAACAGGCAAAGGATCCTGGGAAGGACAGACAAGATACAGTCAAAAGCACAGACGAACAGGAGAGAAATGCAATACACATGCACAAAACATGTTGCTAAACACCTACACAAACACTAGTTAGCAGTACTACCCTATTGTGGAGTACACACCACCTAAATGGACACATTACAGTACGCATCCAGTCAAGTGGCACACAGACACACTCAGAAGGGTTCCTGAGGGGTGTCAGCAACCACGGCATGTTGGGGTATCCAGAGTCACCTATACACACAAAAATGAACATGAAAATGAGTTTTGTAGGAGTGCGGAATGCAACACTGACAAACACACATAATGAGAAACAATCAGTACACACCGAGAAGCCAGGCACGCTGAGCTGGCATCTGTGACATCAGCGTTGCAATGTGACTACTCCTCATAATGTAGGCTTCGTGCGCCGATGCACAAAGGAAGATTGTCAGTACATCCACCCATGTGGCCATGACCCCAATCACTATCACATGCTAGTTTATGACATCACACAATGTACTGAGGTGTGTGCTGTTGGTCATGGACACATATGTCACCTACAAGACCACCACCTCACATCTCAATTCCACATGTCCACATGAGTGCCATGTAGTGCAATGGGCTATTCATCTGGCTGTGTCACCCAACCTATGTGCTGCTGCAATGTTCAAAATACCCACCCCAGTGACAAATGAGGACTCATGTCTCCCAGGCATCACAGATCTTTGCCATGCAGAAACCCAGGCTCCCTGTATTGCCACATCAACACAACAATGGACATGGCATAGCACGTACACACCACAAGGGAAGCGTAAGTCCCACAGGTAGTGGCCACTGTTGTTCCAGCCGGCCCTACATGTACGTCTCTTAGACACACACCCAATCAAGGTTGATGCATATACCACATGGATGTGGAGACTGTCACCCATTGGTAACATGGGATCAGACACATCTGAGACACAACATGCACACAGACTGTGGGTGCACATCAGCATTGGGGCTATAGGTCTCACTGTGACGTACATGCCATCACCCCCAGGACTCAGGGTGTATGTGACATGTCTTAAACATATCTAACCTGACACTGTGGCCTTCACTCATGCCCATTACTGTCCAATTGCACATCACAGTGCTAATGTGTACAACACACAAAGGACTCTGCCCCCATGTACACGTTCACAGCATGGGAGTGGTTGCACAAAGTGCCAGACAAAAAAACAGATGTGGCCCCCTCAAACACCCAGGGAATGCAGCCTCACATGCCATGGGACACTGTGTGGCCAATGCTATAGTGTGGCAGGTGTGTGCAGGTGTCCATGGCCAGTATATGTGTGTTGCATCCATCTAATAGTCACACTAATGAGGTTCGACTCGGGTGACAATGCGTACGCATTGCACAGGTCATGACCGAGCCGTGCGTACGCCTTGTCATTGCATACAATGAGGTCCGACGCGGGTGACAATGCGTACGCATTGCACGGGTCATGACCGAGCCGTGCGTACGCCTTGTCATTGCATACAATGAGGTCCGAGGTGGGTGACTATCATTCATGCGCGTCGGACAGGCATGGTCCGAGACAGGCGTACGCCTTGGCCATTGAATCCTATGGAGACGGGTGCATGTGTATATTCAAAATACGAGTTATACAGTCAGTTGAACGAGCCGGGCGCACCCATTGGCTCAGGACTGTCATGGAGACGGATGCGGATTCAAAACTTGTACGAGTTGCGGACTGGAAATTAAGTTGGATGCCTACAACAATGTTACAATTTCAATAGTTCCATGAAGGTGAAGATTTGAATGATGTGGAAGGCGTGTACGAGTCGTACTTTTGAATGGATTGGCCAGATTCATAGGATGCAACCGTGTTTGACCTATCACTTGGGACACATGGCACAGAGTCTGCCTCTGCAGCACAGATATAAGGCTGGCTGGCCCCCAGGGAGCTCATTTGCCTGCATTACATGCTACTAGACCACATCCCTGCTACCACTGCTGCTGTCTATGCATCCTCTGGCTCCTGCTATGGCATGTACACTGGAGAGAACCCCAGCCTTCACTGACGAGGAGAACCAGGCCCTGCTGGACGGGCTCCTTCCAGAGTACAGAAAGCTCTATGGGACACCAGGGGAGCAGGTGAGTGTGCTGTCCACTGCCTTCCTAATTATGCATGTTGTCTGACTAGCAGTACTAGCAGTGTGTACACCAGTGGCAAGCATTCTCACTGACTACCTTCATCCACCAAAGTGTGTAGGTACATGTAATGAATCGTTTTCATGCTGCTAAAGTGCATTATTGCAAGCTTAAACTATCCAGGCATTGTTAACATGTCAGACATGCATGTGAGTTTTCATTCCCCATGGTTGCACTACCTGTGTAATTTATTTACCTTTGTGATGATGACATGTATATCCAATAGTGTGCTGCACAAATCCGGGGCATGTGTGTTAATGTACTTTTCACTTTGTCATCCTCACAGGTTGATGCCCACCAGAAGCAGGAGATCTGGCTGACCATCGCCCAGGCTGTTCGTTCTGTGGGGGTCTACAAGCGTCGGATCCGCAACTGCCAGAAGAGGTGGCAGGACCTTCGTGGTTGGACCCGGAGGATAGCTAGAGTCCAGCTGAAGCTGTCACCTCCACGCAGGAGGGGCGGATACTGGACCCTGACTCCCCACATGCTCCGGATACTGGCCGTGATCTTCCCGGACCTGGATAGGCAGCTGAAGGCCAGACAGCAGCAGGAAGGGGGAAAGTCCATGCCTGATCTGTGTACTATGTCTGACATGCAAATAGCAGTCTTTTGTCCTGGTCACACTTCCACATTACGTAGGTCTTGTAGTCCCAAAATCAGGTCAATCATGTGTGTGATGCACCCTCCTCATCTGTTCCACAGGTGTGGTCCCTACAGTCTGTTGCTTGTGTCACAAGAGCACTGTGTCCCTGCAGTCAGCTATGTTTCAGGTACCAGTCAGCATCAGTTCCTGTGACTCTGTTGTGTGTTTCATAGGTGGGTCAACTGTTTACACAATGCCTGAGATCTGACATGTTAAACGTGTGTGCCATTGAGATGTGTACCAATTGCTAGTCTGACTCGCAACATGTTTCTTGGGTATTCAAAACAAAACCATGCAGCAGGGGACTCCAATTTTTGGACATCAGGAGTATGTATATCAAGTATGTCACAATTGCTTAGCCACTTGACTACTGTCCGGGGCAATACACTGTTTCACTTAGTTCTGCCCAGTCATGCCCCCTCAAGGGCATTCAGAAACACTCTGTAATCCCACTCCTGTGTATGAAATTGCAGGTTGTGCTTAGTGCCATGTGCCCTCAGGTGTGTGCCTCTGTGTCATTAGGGTGTGGCTTGCTGCTACGTACAACTGGGGTGTCCATGATAAATTCTCGCAAGAAATGCGCATGCGCGGGCGTCCGCGCATGCGCATTTGTCAGGAAAATTGAAAAACAGGAAGAGAGAGCCCCGGGAGACGCCGCGCGTCAGGTAAGTGCCTTTAATTTGCTTTATTACAAATTCATTTTATCTTTTAAAAGTGGGGTGGGTGGGTGGCGGGTGGCGCGTAGTGGGGCTACGCGAAGCGCGTAGTGTGCGTAGATTTGGGCACACTACGTGCTGCTTCACGTAGCCCCACTACGCCCACCCTTAATTTTGACATGGACTGGCCATTCGCCTTTTGGTTGCACAGACGTTTAGCATTTCATATACTGAATTTGTCACTCTAGTTCACTCCTTGCCATTTTGACATGGACTGGCCATTGGCCTTTTGGTTGCACAGACGTTTAGCATTTCATATACTGAATTTGTCAGTCTAGTTCATTCCTTGCCATTTGGACATGGACTGGCCATTGACCTTTTGTTGGAACAGACGTTTCGCTTTTCATATGCTGAATAAAGCTTTTTTCTTTGTCCCTGTGAACTTGATTTAGCTGTACATAATGTTGATGTTATTTTACATGCCCTTGCACCTGTAATGCTTGGTTTACAATGTTGCATACTGATGTGTTGATGTGAGGTACTCCCTGTGGTCCATGAGATATGTATCCTATTCTGGTGGGTATCCATGTCATCCTTTGCAGCTACCTGGGTGTGTCTGGATCAACTATTTGTGCACATCTCTCTGTGAGCATTTCATTGGCATGGTCACATCTGTGGCTTGCACCCCTGCACATGTGATGTGCTTCCCATTGTCCAAATTGTCACTTCCACAAACTTCGTGCTCATCACTACTGGCCCTACAGGTGTGTGCATCATTGTAATAGGAGCAACTGGGTCCTCTGTGCAACTTGCTAGACATAAGTTTTGGGTATGTGCAGCTGACTTAGGGGAGACTCCCGTACCCAGGCTGTTGTGACCAGAGCCTTCATTGTGTGGTAACTGATGGCTGACTGACCAAGTGTTCTGCAGACATGAGTGGGACTTGCGGTGAATATGTTTGGCACAGCTGGGCTCCCACAGGAGTTGTGTCCCCTCAAGTTAGTGTATTGTCCAGTGACATGGCCTGGGCCCATGGTGTGTGTTGTATGTGCATGTGTGTTTGTCCACATCCTTGTTCATACACAGACAGGGTTCCCTTGAAATGTTCCTGTTGTTGATGCTTGCTGAGTTGTACTGGACTCATCCCACTACTTTTCCAATGGGCTACCAGATGTGTGGGTGCATGACACACTACTGTTAATTGGTGTATCGTCATTGGGATTAGTCAGTTCTGAGTGGTGATGATGTTGTCAGACACAGATGGGACACAGTCAGGGTTCCTCAAGGCACTTGTTTGTTCGCAATATCATGTAGTTGTCCCTAGCTGGTAGTTTTCAGTGATTGAGACATTTGTATGTGTGTGTGACTGCTCCCACTTGTCGGGTTCACGGCATCGATGCTGGCAGGTGTCAGCATGGGTGGCTTGTGTTCCTCCTTGGCATCTGCATAGTCCTGGGACTGTGGCAGGGATTCTGAAGGTTACATGAGCTTTGAGGTCATGGCCATGTACCGCATACTGTGCAGTGTGTCTGTCATTCCCCTGGGTTGTAAACAGTCCTTGTGTGATGTGTGTGTGCACCTTAGTTCCTGGCAACATTCTTGTGTTTGTCATGGGTGCATGTGCAATGTCACCTGTCCATGTGGACTTCACAGATACACATTGTTGCAGTTCAGGTGTGTGGTGTTGTTGATGGTGGACTGATGTGACTGTTTGCATGGATGGTCCCCTAGCTCACGTTTGTCCATGGATAAGGGGCCATGCTGAGTGATTTCTGGTTGTGTATGTGTGATGTACGTTTGTGGCACCGGACACATGTCTGGGTTTCCCAGTTTGTACAACATCTGCCTTTGTCATCACAGTGGAGGTGTCATGCATGCTTGTGTCACCCCACTGTCTGGCCCCTGGGGGTAGTGGTGTTGTGTGCCAGTCTGTAGCTCTGTTAGTTGGTGTTGATTCCAGCTTGTGTCACATGTGTCTGTTGTGCTCCCTCTCATCTCCCAATGCCTGATTGCCCACTGAGGGTGTCCCAGTGATGGTTTACTTTTGTATGGCACTGTGTCCACATCTGTGTCACTGTGGTTCAGCTCCCCTCATGTCTTGTGTAGTTGCCTGGGGATACTGTGACACACACACACACATGGTGTGTCTGATGTGCAGTGTGAGTTTGCCTGTTTGTGCATCTGCACCAGTGCATTGGTATTGTTGTTGTGGGCCTTTGTCTGGATGCTGTTTCTGTGATTTTGCCTGCTGTCCCTGTGAGTCATTTCACACCATTGTGCACATTCATCCTGGTGGTTGGATGCCATTGCTGGCATGGAATGTGAGTTTGAGAGCTGACACCTGCAGTCTACACATGTTGTTTTGATTGGTGTGTCTATTTTTGAGATGTGTGCATGCTTGGTGATGGTCACTTCTGCTGTTTTGTCATTGTACGCTGTATGCATTGTCATCCCCCATGTGTGGTGCTTGTCTGCACATGGCCGAGAGTGTTATGTTTTCACAGCACTGTTAGCTTCACCACATCTCTGTGTGTATGGGACACAACCACTAGTTTGCCCCAGACGTGTTTGATGTGTTGGGAGCAGGGATCATACACGCTGTTTGTTATTTGCAGCTTTGACCATGATGACACTTACCTTTTGGTCACTGTGATGAGGGGGGTTTTGTCCACATCACCACAATGCTCCACATCTGCTGCATTTTGTGAGCCCCCACTTAACTTCTGCTCTACAGCTGAGGGGGTGTCTTTTTACAGTGCTATGGTGATGCTTGCCTTGTGTATGTCACACTCATGTGTTGGTCACACATGTGCTGTTGCTTACATTGTATGCTCGTAGCCATAATCACTGTTGTGGGCATTTGTCACAGACTACACACTGTTGTCATGATGTCATGGGGGATGTATTCTACGGACATACCTGATGTTTGCGTATGCTGGATGTGTTGCGCATCACCCATCCTATGGCTGGGGGTGGGAGGGGTGATGGGCAACAGATCCCCTACGGGTGTGGGTGGCAGGGGTGATGGGCAACAGGTCCCCTGTGAGTGGGGGTGGCAGGGGTGATGGGCAACAGGTCCCCTATGGGTGTGGGTGGCAGGGGTGATGGGAAACATAAGCCCTATGGCTGGGGTGGCAGGGGTGATGGGCAACAGGTCCCCTGTGAGTGAGGGTGTCAGGGGACCGGGCAACATAAGCCCTGCGAGTGGGGGTGGTAGGGGTGATGGGCAACATAGTCCCTATGGGTGGGGGTGGCAGTAGTGATGGGCAACAGGTCCCCTGTGAGTGGTGGTGGCAGGGATGATGGGCAACAGGTCCCCTGTGAGTGGGGGTGTCAGGGGTGATGGGCAACATAAGCCCTGTGAGTGGGGGTGGCAGGGGTGATGGGCAACATAAGCACTATGGGTGTGGGTGGCAGGGGTGATGGGCAACATAGTCCCTATGGGTGGGGGTGGCAGTAGTGATGGGCAACAGGTCCCCTGTGAGTGGGGGTGGCAGGGGTGATGGGCAACAGGTCCCCTGTGAGTGGGGCTGGTGGGGTGATGGGCAACATAGTCCCTATGGGTGGGGGTGGCAGTAGTGATGGGCAACAGGTCCCCTGTGAGTGGGGGTGGCAGGGGTGATGGGCAACAGGTCCCCTATGGGTGTGGGTGTCAGGGGTGATGGGCAACAGGTCCCGTGTGAGTGGGGGTGTCAGGGGTGATGGGCAACATAAGCCCTGTGAGTGGGGGTGGCAGTAGTGATGGGCAACAGATCCCCTGTGAGTGGGGTTGGCAGGGGTGATGGGCAACATATTCCCTATGGGTTGGGGTGGCAGTAGTGATGGGCAACAGGTCCCCTGTGAGTGGGGGTGGCTGGGGTGATGGTCAACAAGTCCCCTGTGAGTGGGGGTGTCAGGGGTGATGGGCAACATAGTCCCTATGGGTGGGGGTGGCAGTAGTGATGGGCAACAGGTCCCCTGTGAGTGGGGGTGGCAGGGCTGATGGCCAACATAGTCCCTATGGGTGGGGTGGCAGTAGTGATGGGCAACAGGTCCCCTGTGAGTGGGGGTGGCAGGGGTGATGGCCAACATAGTCCCTATGGGTGGGGGTGGCAGTAGTGATGGGCAACAGGTCCCCTGTGAGTGGGGGTGTCAGGGGTGATGGGCCACATAAGCCCTATGGGTGGGTGGGTGTGTCAGGGGTGATGGGCAACATAAGCCCTGTGAGTGGAGGTGGCAGGGGTGCAACAGGTCCCCTGTGAGTGGGGGTGTCAGGGGTGATGGGCAACATAAGCCCTATGGGTGGGGGTGGCAGTAGTGATAGGCAACAGGTCCCCTGTGAGTGGGGGTGTCAGGGGTGATGGGCAACATAAGCCCTATGGGTGGGGGTGGCAGTAGTGATGGGCAACAGGTCCCCTGTGAGTGGGGGTGGCAGGGATGATGGGCAACAGGTCCACTGTGAGTGGGGGTGTCAGGGGTGATGGGCAACATAAGCCCTATGGGTGGGGGTGGCAGTAGTGATGGGCAACAGGTCCCCTGTGAGTGGGGGTGGCAGGGGTGATGGCCAACATAGTCCCTATGGGTGGGGTGGCAGTAGTGATGGGCAACAGGTCCCCTGTGAGTGGGGGTGGCAGGGGTGATGGCCAATATAGTCCCTATGGGTGGGGGTGGCAGTAGTGATGGGCAACAGGCCCCCTATGGGTGCGGGTGTTAGTGGTGCTGGCCATGCAATCCCTATGGTGGGTTGTTGTTAGTGGCCAGGATGTGGATCCCCTGTGTGTGTGTGCCATTTTGCGGGTACATGTCGTTTGTTTATGTGGTAGGTGTCTGACTTACTGCCTGCGCCGTCGGCGTCGGTTCCTGAGACGGTCATAGATGTAGAGTACTGGTATGACCTGCGCGATGGGATTCATGATGTGTTCGTGTCGTACACGCTGCTTGTTGCTCTGGTCTGTGTCGTAGCCGTGTATTGATTTGTGGCGCGAATTGTAGCTGATATGCTTGTTTTCCGGATGCTGTGACGTGCCGTACGTGACGACCAATTCCAGCGCGTAGGAAGTACGCATCGTACTTGTCATGCCGGAAACTTTTATGGATACTACTTCCGGGCGACACGGTTCCTCTTTAGGAGTTACGGCTCGGACGGAGAATGGGTCTTGATTCACAGCCTACGTGCCGGTCGTGTTTTTGGCAGTTATGCACATTGTACTTACTCTACAGGACAGACCGGCTCCGGGTACGTGTCGGTCGCAGGGTAAGGCTACGGACAGCTGTCCGACCGGCCATCGGAATCAGCCCCTAGGTCTGTAATGGACTGTATGGGTCGGTGAATATGTGTATGTTTGTGTTTGTGTGTGAATATATATTTCATTAGTACATGTGTAATTTACTACATATGTGAATGGCAGTATATATGTATGTTGGAGTACAGAAATGACTATAACTGAGAGTGTGTGATAGTGTGAGTGGCTGTATGGATGAGTGTGTGCTTGTATCATTGATTGTATAAGACCATAATAATGTGCTAGTATTTGTATGAGTAATTGAGCTTGTGTGTGTATAGCTGTATAGGTGAGTAAATAGCAGTGTGATTAATTATTTGCATGACTGAGTATGTGTGCGAGTACCTCTATGGATGAGTAGCGGTGTGTGAGTGTCTATATAGGAGTATGAGTGCATATGATAGTCCTGTACTGAGTGACCATAAGTATGAGTAACTGTACGGGTGATTGTGTGGATGGGTGTTTAGACCTAAGACTCTGTGATGGGGTATGTACTTATTGGTGTTGGAGTGTCTATGGTTTTGAGAGTGGCAGTATGTAATTTAGAGTGGGTGTATCAAAGGTTATATTAGATTGTGAGAAGATGCATCAAATGGTCACATGAATGACGTCATTAGTGATGTCATCAGTGATGTCATTTGAGATGTCATCAGTGATGTCATCAGTGATGTCACTGACCATGTCATGAGTGATGTAATATGTGACGTCATCAGCAGTGCATTGCGGGGGCGCGAGTTATAGTTAGCTGAACTAACTATAATGGGGGAATTTCAATGGTTTTGTACAAGGGAAATGTCCAGCTAACTATAACGGCCCTGAAACCTATAGTTTTTCAGTGAATTTCTAAGGTTTTGCTAATTCCTAACTATAACGTGCCTGAAACCCATGTTTTTTTCAGTGAATTTCAAAGGTTTTTTAAAGGCTAATTCCTAACTATAACATACCTGAAACCTATGGGTTTTTAAGCGAATTTCAAAGGTTTTTTAAATGCTAATTCCTATCTATAACTTATCTCTGATTTTTAATGATTTTCATAGGATTTCTAAATCTTTATTTTTCAGTGTATCAATTCCTTTAATTATGTTTTTTCTATTGTTTTTTACCATTTAAAAAAAAAATTCACTTATTTCTTTTCAAAAATTAAAAAAATATTATTTGTTTTAATGAATTAAAAAAAAAAATTGTAAATTTTGTAAAACTATTTTTTATATATATATTAAAATATTTTTAAACTATATTTTTAATACTTTGTTATTATTATTTTTTTACAATTTTTGGGGGATTCGTGCACCCTATGTGCACCTTTCTCGATCCCTGCACGGAACATAGTCACCATTTTACGGTTGTAGTGTAGGATCCGCGACGGTATGCGTTGGGTACGTATTTTCGTGCGCGATTGCTATGCGACCGGTACGCGACACCAAGCCCATACGCGACACGTACCAAGTACGTAACGCGATGCTCGCGCGCTTCCGCGAAATGTCATGTGCGTGTTTATTGCAGTGGGTGCGCGAACCCCGCGAAATATTTTAAATGTCAAAAAACATATATATATATGCAATTCATGTAAATATTAAATGAATACATAATCTAAGCTACTCATAAAATTGATATATTTTTACTTCTAATCCTATATTGCTTTTAAATGCAACTTCGCGGATTCGCGCTCGGTGCGTGCTCCTATGCGCACGGTGCGCGGATCCCATGTGAAATGAAAAAAAGAGATTTGATTGGTTCATTAGACTTCCTATTCTAACTATTGAAACACCCCACCCATTTCAATCATTCTTCTTTGACCTTCTTTGTAGGAGCATCTCTCTGCTGAGAAGAACTTTTTTTTGACTAAGTTTACACTTAGATCAAACTTTTTTTTTCAAAATAATGGCTTCAGGGCAGCAGGCATCTCCAGCATCTGCTCATTCATCTGAGGATGATTTTTTGGAAGAACCACCACGCCCACAAAGATACTCATCTGTGGTATGGAAAATTTTCACTTTTCCTGAGGGGCAAACCAAAACTAATGCCACCTTAGTGACATGTAAGATCTGTCAGCGAGTGCTCTCTCATGGGTATCCCACCCAAAAATATTCATGTGGTACAGCCAGCATGAAGAAGCACCTGAAGACCATGCATCCGGTCAACCTAGCTCGTGAGGAATGCCAAAGAATGCGAGTTCTTCATGGTCCTTGTTGGACTTGGCCCTTCTGGCAGGTTCACCCCTGAACTTTTTTGCTTTTTACTGGTGACTTGATGTGGTGATTTTTTGGTTCCTACGCACTTTCCCTGTGTCCCAGGGTAAAGTGCGTGCGCGCTCTGAGTGCATGTGGTGAGATAGGCCTGCTCTCCCATAGGAATGAATGGGGAATGTATGTGTCCCTAGTAGTTCCTGATGCGTGGGGTGTGCAGGCCCGAGTTTGGTATGTGCGGACTCGTGTGATTGAATGCTGCGCGGTGATGTGTGCGGCATGCATGTACCTAGTGTGGAAGTGCCACTTCTAGAAGTGGGCACTTCGGTGTGCAGTGTGAAATGTGTGCCTTGTCGCGTGATTGGCTGGTCATGTCATGTGACGGGCTAGGGATTCCCCAGAGTCAGGATGAGTCACCCAGTGGTGAATGGGGAGATCAGCAGCTAGATGGGTGGGAGGAGTACACCTGGGTCCTGAATAGGGCAGGGTTTTCCCCACACAATGCTGGCTCCGCCCCCTGTGGTGCGACTGACGACCCTAGCCCTGCCAGTGAATAGAGTGAGGGGCTGAGCACATCAAGGGTGCTCCCCAACCAGCTGCGACTGGTTTTCCCCCTCACCCTGAACCCAGAACAAAGGGTTTTACTGTATAAAAATGGGGCTGTGTCCCCACAGAAACTGTTCTCTGCCAGGATCTTACCTGAGGGGGGCTGCTGCTGCTGCAGGACCAGAGGACCGCCACTTGGACTACCTCCCTGCCTGGAGGCCCAGTGAGCTGGCTCTGGGTCCAGCCTTGCCCCCACCCCTGCCCTGCTGCATGCAGGGAAGAACTTTGCTGGACTTAGGTGTTTACTGGCACCCCTAAGCGCCTGGAAGCGCTTTTCTTTCCCCCAAAGCGCTTGGATTTACCTGTAGCGCTCAGGAGCGCTTTATTGCTGAAAGCCGGTGCCCACCCGGCATTTGCCCCGTCTTTTCCGATCGAGCGGGAGCCACCCCGCTTAATTAATTATTTAATTGGCGGGTGCCCACCCCGCATAGTGGTGTGCTTGCGGGTGCCCACCCCGCTTATTTGCTTATTCTTACGGCGGGTGCCCACCCCGCCATATACCGCATCTACGAGGGAGCCTACCCCTCTCATTGCCAAGATTTAAAAATCACCGCTGCAGCCCGGGACATCCAGGAAGTCAGGCGTGCCGGGGGCGGGCCGCCGGGACAACCGGATCAGGAAGTAGGAGGGCGGGAGCCTACCCCGCCTCCCACCGAAGACTGGCGGCTGGGTTGAAAGCCCCGGAGCCGGCAGGAGCCTACCCTGCGCCCCGGGGCCCTGAGAAGTGCTGTGAGAGACCACGCGGGAGTCCCAGGTAAGCGGGACTCTGTGTGGGTGGTAGACTCTGCCCTGCCCCCCCCAGCAGCGCCGCAGTAGCGGGCCGCTCCCACGGGGGCCACCCTAACAAGAACACTGGTGGCGCTCCAACAGAGAGGAGCACCGGTGTTCATTCCCGAGCGGCCCCGCTTGGCAGTGGGCCGCTCCGACGAGGCTCCCTCCCTCCGATCAGGGGACCAGCAACTTGGGGGCATTCTTGTTTTTAGAGCCTGCGAGGCTCTGGGGGCATTATTCTTTTTGAGTCCATGAGAAGGACTCCAACGAAGGGGGACTAAGTGTTTACCGAGCTCCGGGAGGCTCTAACGCGGTGCCCAGGTGTTTTCAGAGCCCACGAGGCTCCCACGTTATTTGGGGGCATTTCGTTGGTGATTCTGAGTCCCAGAGGGGACTCCAACGTCTGGGGGCATCATTTCTCGAGTCCCTGCACAGGACTCCCAACACTTGGGGGCATTCTTTTTGGCAGAGCCCAGGGAGGCTACAAGGCATGCCATATTTGTCTTAAAAAGCACAGTGGTGCCCATGCTCCTTTCCCAGCTGCCCAGCACTTAGTGGGCAGCTGCTACGTTTAGGTTGTGCAACTCCACGCTGGGGGCTTGCGCAGCCTCCGCAATCTTGCCCTGACTTTGAGACAAAGTGCGCCCTAGCCCCCTGCAGGGCCAGTTGGCCTAGGGACTGCCACAGGTGGTGGCTTATGTGAGTTTTTGCGCAGTTGTTCCTACCTGCACCTCTGAATGTGTTTTTATGCGTCACGTGCCTTGTTCTTACACCGCTGAATGTATTTTATGCATCATATGTTTTCCTTCCCTACACCTCTGAATGTGATGCATCATGTGTAATGTGCGTTTACCCCTACAGGTATTGTGATACTTAGGTGGTTGTTTTCTCCTAGTACAGGTGGTGCTAGTGAGGTCCTGGTTCCCTGCGTGACATTCTCCTAAGGTGGTTAGGGTTGCGTAGGTGGTACTTACCTGTTACCAGTAGTTACTGGTTGTGTGCTACATTTTCTATTTTAGTGCTACAGTGATTGTATGTGCTATGTTCTAAAGTATTATTCCTACAGTATTATTCCTATGTTCTAAAAAGTGCTAATTCCGGACAGTGGTCCATGTGGCCCTGTCCCCTGTACATATAATCCCTTGTAAATTCTGCCCGTGCCTGTTGGCACATTGTAAAGTGTGTGTTTTTATCTAATGTGTTTTGGTAATACAAAGGTTATTTTTATAGAATACCTTGTGTGGAGTTTCCTTTGTGGTGGGCCTTGGGTGTTGTTGCTGGGTGCGCGCGCAAACGCTTTACACATCGCCTCAGAGATAAGCCTGACTGCTCGTGCCAAGCTACCAAGGGGGTGAGCAGGGGTTATCTTTGGCGTGTAACTCCCCAGCCCTGACTAGAGTGGTGGTTTCTGCCTGACTTTGGCGCAAGCCTTAGCCAACCAGAAATCCCATTTCTAACATTGGTGATCAGCGGTGGGATTTGGACTTGCGTTTGCGCTGTACCGCAGCGGCAACTGGCCGCACTACAAAACTCTGCATTTAGATAAATCACATGGTATAGGGAATATTGTTCTAAGGTTGCTTTTAAATGTCATTTCTTTGGAAATGTGTTTCTTGTGCACTGTGAGTTAGGTGTCCCTAGCTCGGGAGGGTAGATCATCCCCCTAAGTGCATTGTGTTTTCTGGATTCACCAGAGGGTGGGATCCAGTGGTGGCAGCGTAATAGTGTCCAGTACATTTGTCCCCCGCCCTGCGCCCAGAGTTGGTACCTGTGTCACGTGGTGGTCAGGTTGAGGAATCAGGGGTGGTAGAAACTGCCTTACCAGTCCAAGGGGAGGGTTGTGTGTGTGGATGAATGGTGTGTGGCACTAGGCAAGTGAGTGTGAGTTCTCTGGGTTAGAGAGCTTGCTGAATCTTTTTGTGAATCGTGTGCTCCTGTTAGGCTCAGACCCCTAGGTTCCCTGTAGAATCTTTTTACCATAACGTCCGCCAGAATGGAGCCTGCTTGTGATCCCTATGAGCTAGCTTGGCGCCAGAGGCAGGAGTTAGAAAGGTCCTGTACAGGGAGAGAGTCCGACACTCTGTACGAACTTCAGGACCACCTGGTCCTATGGCAAAAGGGTGCATGGGATCTTGAGCACAGTATGGAAAGGGCCCGGGCCTCACACCTGGAGGGTGGTGGGTCTGTGGGGAGCCCTGAAGAGTCAGAAGAGGAGGTAGAGGATGACAATACCTGGACGCCAGTAGAGAGTGAAGACCCCATAGGTAGTGAGTCCCTTGCTGGGTCCAGCGTAGGAGGCAGCTCCTCATCCCTTTCCCTGTCCCCAGAGGAGTGGGAAGATAGGAGGAAAGAAAGGGAGCACCAGCTGACGTTAGAAAAGCTCAGGTTGCAGCATGCCCAGTCGATGGCACAGCTAGAGGTCAAAAGACAGATGGCGGAGGCTGAGAGGGCCTTTGCCAGAGAGAAACTAGCTCTGGAGGGTAGGTTATCCCCTGAGCGCAGTTGTGGTTTTCTGGACTCCTCAGGGAGGGTTGAGTCCAGTGGTAGCAGCCAGATAGATTCCAGTGTAGGAAATCCCAGTCCCAGTTCCCCCAGTCTGGTACCTGTTTCCCAGGAGGAGGAGTTAAGGTTGAAATTCAGGGGCAGTAGGAAGCTGTCTCACCAGTCTTGGGATGAGTTTGTGGATGACTGTCAGGATGCACTGGTGGAATGGCTGATGATTAACCCGGAAGAGGATTTGAAGGCAGTGATCAAAATGATTATCAAAGAGCAGATGCTCAGTAGTTGTTCTCCAGGATTGCGCCAACACCTGCAGAGGTACGACTCTTTTTGTCCTTGGGAGCTTGCAGAGGAAGCAGAGCACTGGGAAAGTGCTAGAGGTCCTCTAGTGTCATTAGAGAGTGATTCCAACAGTAGTGGTTCAGAGATCCTCCAGCCCAGCGTGGTGGAGGAGGCTCAGTGTAGCCCAGCTAGGTCCCAGGATAGCGAGGAGGGTGTAGGGGCTCGCTGCCTGGCTCAGTGGAGCAGGAGTGAGAGGGTGACCGAGGGTCCCCAGACGCACGAAACCCTGCCTCAGGACTTGGATGGTTTCTTGAGGGAACACCAAGTTGGGGACCTAGGCTGTCCTGTTACTCCACTTGAGGAAGATCTCTTAGTGTGTAGAGGACCTGGAGCACCTGTAACCAGGGCTCCTGTGGTTCTAGAGTCTGGCAGTACCGCTCCGGTAGGGAGGGTACAGGAGTCCAGTGTGAGGAGTGATTGGGGGATGAGTTCCCCAGTGGGAGAGCCTGTGGGTCATGGACTACCCAGTTGGGCTAGGATCCCGTGTAGTGGCCAGGGTGGCACCACTTCTGTTCTGGGGGATCTCCACGCACTGTCAGGTGGACAGGGGACGGGAGATCAGCGCCAGACAGACAGTCGCTCGACATATGTGTCATTTGATAGCCTCAGGGGGATGGAGTGGAAATCCCCAGAATTCCTGGAGTGCCAGGCAATTATTCCACCAAAGGTTCTAGGCCGGAGGTTGGGAGGCCAGGTTCAGGATCAGCCTGACCTGAAGGGTGGGACGTCTGTAACCAGCGTCCCGACCGGTTCTTCTTCCAGAGGTACCGCCCCAGTTGGTAGGGAGCAGGGCTCTGGAAGGGGGTGCAGAGGGTGGGAGAGCCCACCTCTGGCCCCGGTACAACCTGAGGGGTTAAAGCCTGCTCTCCCATAGGAATGCATGGGGAATGTATGTGTCCCTAGTAGTTCCTGATGCGTGGGGTGTGCAGGCCCGAGTTTGGTATGTGCGGACTCGTGTGATTGAATGCTGCGCGGTGATGTGTGCGGCGTGCATGTACCTAGTGTGGAAGTGCCACTTCTAGAAGGGGGCACTTCGGTGTGCAGTGTGAAATGTGTGCCTTGTCGCGTGATTGGCTGGTCATGTCATGTGACGGGCTAGGGATTCCCCAGAGTCAGGATGAGTCACCCAGTGGTGAATGGGGAGATCAGCAGCTAGATGGGTGGGAGGAGTACACCTGGGTCCTGAATAGGGCAGGGTTTTCCCCACACAATGCTGGCTCCGCCCCCTGTGGTGCGACTGACGACCCTAGCCCTGCCAGTGAATAGAGTGAGGGGCTGAGCACATCAAGGGTGCTCCCCAACCAGCTGCGACTGGTTTTCCCCCTCACCCTGAACCCAGAACAAAGGGTTTTACTGTATAAAAATGGGGCTGTGTCCCCACAGAAACTGTTCTCTGCCAGGATCTTACCTGAGGGGGGCTGCTGCTGCTGCTGGACCAGAGGACCGCCACTTGGACTACCTCCCTGCCTGGAGGCCCAGTGAGCTGGCTCTGGGTCCAGCCTTGCCCCCACCCCTGCCCTGCTGCATGCAGGGAAGAACTTTCCTGGACTTAGGTGTTTACTGGCACCCCTAAGCGCCTGGAAGCGCTTTTCTTTCCCCCAAAGCGCTTGGATTTGCCTGTAGCGCTCAGGAGCGCTTTATTGCTGAAAGCCGGTGCCCACCCGGCGTTTGCCCCGTCTTTTCCGATCGAGCGGGAGCCACCCCGCTTAATTAATTATTTAATTGGCGGGTGCCCACCCCGCATAGTGGTGTGCTTGCGGGTGCCCACCCCGCTTATTTGCTTATTCTTACGGCGGGTGCCCACCCCGCCGTATACCGCATCTACGAGGGAGCCTACCCCTCTCATTGCCAAGATTTAAAAATCACCGCTGCAGCCCGGGACATCCAGGAAGTCAGGCGTGCCGGGGGCGGGCCGCCGGGACAACCGGATCAGGAAGTAGGAGGGCGGGAGCCTACCCCGCCTCCCACCGAAGACTGGCGGCTGGGTTGAAAGCCCCGGAGCCGGCAGGAGCCTACCCTGCGCCCTGGGGCCCTGAGAAGTGCTGTGAGAGACCACGCAGGAGTCCCAGGTAAGCGGGACTCCGTGTGGGTGGTAGACTCTGCCCTGCCCCCCCCCAGCGGCGCCGCAGTAGTGGGCCGCTCCCACGGGGGCCACCCTAACGAGAACGCTGGTGGCGCTCCAACGGAGAGGAGCACCGGTGTTCATTCCCGAGCGGCCCCGCTTGGCAGTGGGCCGCTCCGACGAGGCTTCCTCCCTCCGATCAGAGGACCAGCAACTTGGGGACATTCTTGTTTTTAGAGCCTGCGAGGCTCTGGGGGCATTATTCTTTTTGAGTCCATGAGAAGGACTCCAACGAAGGGGGACTAAGTGTTTACCGAGCCCTGGGAGGCTCTAACGCGGTGCCCAGGTGTTTTCAGAGCCCACGAGGCTCCCACGTTATTCGGGGGCATTTCGTTGGTGATTCTGAGTCCCAGAGGGGACTCCAACGTCTGGGGGCATCATTTCTCGAGTCCCTGCGCAGGACTCCCAACACTTGGGGGCATTCTTTTTGGCGGAGCCCAGGGAGGCTACAAGGCATGCCATATTTGTCTTAAAAAGCACAGTGGTGCCCATGCTCCTTTCCCAGCTGCCCAGCACTTAGTGGGCAGCTGCTACGTTTAGGTTGATCCCCTCCACGCTGGGGGCTTGCGCAGCCTGCGCAATCTTGCCCTGACTTTGAGACAAAGGGCGCCCTAGCCCCCTGCAGGGCCAGTTGGCCTAGGGACTGCCACAGGTGGTGGCTTATGTGAGTTTTTGCGCAGTTGTTCCTACCTGCACCTCTGAATGTGTTTTTATGCGTCATGTGCCTTGTTCTTACACCGCTGAATGTTTTTTATGCATCATGTGTTTTCCTTCCCTGCACCTCTGAATGTGATGCATCATGTGTAATGTGCGTTTACCCCTACAGGTATTGTGATACTTAGGTGGTTGTTTTCTCCTAGTACAGGTGGTGCTAGTGAGGTCCTGGTTCCCTGCGTGACATTCTCCTAAGGTGGTTAGGGTTGCGTAGGTGGTACTTACCTGTTACCAGTAGTTACTGGTTGTGTGCTACATTTTCTATTTTAGTGCTACAGTGATTGTATGTGCTATGTTCTAAAGTATTATTCCTACAGTATTATTCCTATGTTCTAAAAAGTGCTAATTCCGGACAGCGGTCCATGTGGCCCTGTCCCCTGTACATATAATCCCTTGTAAATTCTGCCCGTGCCTGTTGGCACATTGTAAAGTGTGTGTTTTTATCTAATGTGTTTTGGTAATACAAAGGTTATTTTTATAGAATACCTTGTGTGGAGTTTCCTTTGTGGTGGGCCTTGGGTGTTGTTGCTGGGTGCGCGCGCAAACGCTTTACACATCGCCTCAGAGATAAGCCTGACTGCTCGTGCCAAGCTACCAAGGGGGTGAGCAGGGGTTATCTTTGGCGTGTAACTCCCCAGCCCTGACTAGAGTGGTGGTTTCTGCCTGACTTTGGCGCAAGCCTTAGCCAACCAGAAATCCCATTTCTAACATTGGTGATCAGCGGTGGGATTTGGACTTGCGTTTGCGCTGTACCGCAGCGGCAACTGGCCGCACTACAAAACTCTGCATTTAGATAAATCACATGGTATAGGGAATATTGTTCTAAGGTTGCTTTTAAATGTCATTTCTTTGGAAATGTGTTTCTTGTGCACTGTGAGTTAGGTGTCCCTAGCTCGGGAGGGTAGATCATCCCCCTAAGTGCATTGTGTTTTCTGGATTCACCAGAGGGTGGGATCCAGTGGTGGCAGCGTAATAGTGTCCAGTACATTTGTCCCCCGCCCTGCGCCCAGAGTTGGTACCTGTGTCACGTGGTGGTCAGGTTGAGGAATCAGGGGTGGTAGAAACTGCCTTACCAGTCCAAGGGGAGGGTTGTGTGTGTGGATGAATGGTGTGTGGCACTAGGCAAGTGAGTGTGAGTTCTCTGGGTTAGAGAGCTTGCTGAATCTTTTTGTGAATCGTGTGCTCCTGTTAGGCTCAGACCCCTAGGTTCCCTGTAGAATCTTTTTACCATAACGTCCGCCAGAATGGAGCCTGCTTGTGATCCCTATGAGCTAGCTTGGCGCCAGAGGCAGGAGTTAGAAAGGTCCTGTACAGGGAGAGAGTCCGACACTCTGTACGAACTTCAGGACCACCTGGTCCTATGGCAAAAGGGTGCATGGGATCTTGAGCACAGTATGGAAAGGGCCCGGGCCTCACACCTGGAGGGTGGTGGGTCTGTGGGGAGCCCTGAAGAGTCAGAAGAGGAGGTAGAGGATGACAATACCTGGACGCCAGTAGAGAGTGAAGACCCCATAGGTAGTGAGTCCCTTGCTGGGTCCAGCGTAGGAGGCAGCTCCTCATCCCTTTCCCTGTCCCCAGAGGAGTGGGAAGATAGGAGGAAAGAAAGGGAGCACCAGCTGACGTTAGAAAAGCTCAGGTTGCAGCATGCCCAGTCGATGGCGCAGCTAGAGGTCAAAAGACAGATGGCGGAGGCTGAGAGGGCCTTTGCCAGAGAGAAACTAGCTCTGGAGGGTAGGTTATCCCCTGAGCGCAGTTGTGGTTTTCTGGACTCCTCAGGGAGGGTTGAGTCCAGTGGTAGCAGCCAGATAGATTCCAGTGTAGGAAATCCCAGTCCCAGTTCCCCCAGTCTGGTACCTGTTTCCCAGGAGGAGGAGTTAAGGTTGAAATTCAGGGGCAGTAGGAAGCTGTCTCACCAGTCTTGGGAGGAGTTTGTGGATGACTGTCAGGATGCACTGGTGGAATGGCTGATGGTTAACCCGGAAGAGGATTTGAAGGCAGTGATCAAAATGATTATCAAAGAGCAGATGCTCAGTAGTTGTTCTCCAGGATTGCGCCAACACCTGCAGAGGTACGACTCTTTTTGTCCTTGGGAGCTTGCAGAGGAAGCAGAGCACTGGGAAAGTGCTAGAGGTCCTCTAGTGTCATTAGAGAGTGATTCCAACAGTAGTGGTTCAGAGATCCTCCAGCCCAGCGTGGTGGAGGAGGCTCAGTGTAGCCCAGCTAGGTCCCAGGATAGCGAGGAGGGTGTAGGGGCTCGCTGCCTGGCTCAGTGGAGCAGGAGTGAGAGGGTGACCGAGGGTCCCCAGACGCACGAAACCCTGCCTCAGGACTTGGATGGTTTCTTGAGGGAACACCAAGTTGGGGACCTAGGCTGTCCTGTTACTCCACTTGAGGAAGATCTCTTAGTGTGTAGAGGACCTGGAGCACCTGTAACCAGGGCTCCTGTGGTTCTAGAGTCTGGCAGTACCGCTCCGGTAGGGAGGGTACAGGAGTCCAGTGTGAGGAGTGATTGGGGGATGAGTTCCCCAGTGGGAGAGCCTGTGGGTCATGGACTACCCAGTTGGGCTAGGATCCCGTGTAGTGGCCAGGGTGGCACCACTTCTGTTCTGGGGGATCTCCACGCACTGTCAGGTGGACAGGGGACGGGAGATCAGCGCCAGACAGACAGTCGCTCGACATATGTGTCATTTGATAGCCTCAGGGGGATGGAGTGGAAATCCCCAGAATTCCTGGAGTGCCAGGCAATTATTCCACCAAAGGTTCTAGGCCGGAGGTTGGGAGGCCAGGTTCAGGATCAGCCTGACCTGAAGGGTGGGACGTCTGTAACCAGCGTCCCGACCGGTTCTTCTTCCAGAGGTACCGCCCCAGTTGGTAGGGAGCAGGGCTCTGGAAGGGGGTGCAGAGGGTGGGAGAGCCCACCTCTGGCCCCGGTACAACCTGAGGGGTTAAAGCCTGCTCTCCCATAGGAATGCATGGGGAATGTATGTGTCCCTAGTAGTTCCTGATGCGTGGGGTGTGCAGGCCCGAGTTTGGTATGTGCGGACTCGTGTGATTGAATGCTGCGCGGTGATGTGTGCGGCGTGCATGTACCTAGTGTGGAAGTGCCACTTCTAGAAGTGGGCACTTCGGTGTGCAGTGTGAAATGTGTGCCTTGTCGCGTGATTGGCTGGTCATGTCATGTGACGGGCTAGGGATTCCCCAGAGTCAGGATGAGTCACCCAGTGGTGAATGGGGAGATCAGCAGCTAGATGGGTGGGAGGAGTACACCTGGGTCCTGAATAGGGCAGGGTTTTCCCCACACAATGCTGGCTCCGCCCCCTGTGGTGCGACTGACGACCCTAGCCCTGCCAGTGAATAGAGTGAGGGGCTGAGCACATCAAGGGTGCTCCCCAACCAGCTGCGACTGGTTTTCCCCCTCACCCTGAACCCAGAACAAAGGGTTTTACTGTATAAAAATGGGGCTGTGTCCCCACAGAAACTGTTCTCTGCCAGGATCTTACCTGAGGGGGGCTGCTGCTGCTGCTGGACCAGAGGACCGCCACTTGGACTACCTCCCTGCCTGGAGGCCCAGTGAGCTGGCTCTGGGTCCAGCCTTGCCCCCACCCCTGCCCTGCTGCATGCAGGGAAGAACTTTCCTGGACTTAGGTGTTTACTGGCACCCCTAAGCGCCTGGAAGCGCTTTTCTTTCCCCCAAAGCGCTTGGATTTGCCTGTAGCGCTCAGGAGCGCTTTATTGCTGAAAGCCGGTGCCCACCCGGCGTTTGCCCTGTCTTTTCCGATCGAGCGGGAGCCACCACGCTTAATTCATTATTTAATTGGCGGGTGCCCACCCCGCATAGTGGTGTGCTTGCGGGTGCCCACCCCGCTTATTTGCTTATTCTTACGGCGGGTGCCCACCCCGCCGTATACCGCATCTACGAGGGAGCCTACCCCTCTCATTGCCAAGATTTAAAAATCACCGCTGCAGCCCGGGACATCCAGGAAGTCAGGCGTGCCGGGGGCGGGCCGCCGGGACAACCGGATCAGGAAGTAGGAGGGCGGGAGCCTACCCCGCCTCCCACCGAAGACTGGCGGCTGGGTTGAAAGCCCCGGAGCCGGCAGGAGCCTACCCTGCGCCCCGGGGCCCTGAGAAGTGCTGTGAGAGACCACGCAGGAGTCCCAGGTAAGCGGGACTCCGTGTGGGTGGTAGACTCTGCCCTGCCCCCCCACAGCGGCGCCGCAGTAGTGGGCCGCTCCCACAGGGGCCACCCTAACGAGAACGCTGGTGGCGCTCCAACGGAGAGGAGCACCGGTGTTCATTCCCGAGCGGCCCCGCTTGGCAGTGGGCCGCTCCGACGAGGCTTCCTCCCTCCGATCAGGGGACCAGCAACTTGGGGGCATTCTTGTTTTTAGAGCCTGCGAGGCTCTGGGGGCATTATTCTTTTTGAGTCCATGAGAAGGACTCCAACGAAGGGGGACTAAGTGTTTACCGAGCCCTGGGAGGCTCTAACGCGGTGCCCAGGTGTTTTCAGAGCCCACGAGGCTCCCACGTTATTCGGGGGCATTTCGTTGGTGATTCTGAGTCCCAGAGGGGACTCCAACGTCTGGGGGCATCATTTCTCGAGTCCCTGCGCAGGACTCCCAACACTTGGGGGCATTCTTTTTGGCGGAGCCCAGGGAGGCTACAAGGCATGCCATATTTGTCTTAAAAAGCACAGTGGTGCCCATGCTCCTTTCCCAGCTGCCCAGCACTTAGTGGGCAGCTGCTACGTTTAGGTTGTGCCCCTCCACGCTGGGGGCTTGCGCAGCCTGCGCAATCTTGCCCTGACTTTGAGACAAAGGGCGCCCTAGCCCCCTGCAGGGCCAGTTGGCCTAGGGACTGCCACAGGTGGTGGCTTATGTGAGTTTTTGCGCAGTTGTTCCTACCTGCACCTCTGAATGTGTTTTTATGCGTCATGTGCCTTGTTCTTACACCGCTGAATGTATTTTATGCATCATGTGTTTTCCTTCCCTACACCTCTGAATGTGATGCATCATGTGTAATGTGCGTTTACCCCTACAGGTATTGTGATACTTAGGTGGTTGTTTTCTCCTAGTACAGGTGGTGCTAGTGAGGTCCTGGTTCCCTGCGTGACATTCTCCTAAGGTGGTTAGGGTTGCGTAGGTGGTACTTACCTGTTACCAGTAGTTACTGGTTGTGTGCTACATTTTCTATTTTAGTGCTACAGTGATTGTATGTGCTATGTTCTAAAGTATTATTCCTACAGTATTATTCCTATGTTCTAAAAAGTGCTAATTCCGGACAGCGGTCCATGTGGCCCTGTCCCCTGTACATATAATCCCTTGTAAATTCTGCCCGTGCCTGTTGGCACATTGTAAAGTGTGTGTTTTTATCTAATGTGTTTTGGTAATACAAAGGTTATTTTTATAGAATACCTTGTGTGGAGTTTCCTTTGTGGTGGGCCTTGGGTGTTGTTGCTGGGTGCGCGCGCAAAAGCTTTACACATCGCCTCAGAGATAAGCCTGACTGCTCGTGCCAAGCTACCAAGGGGGTGAGCAGGGGTTATCTTTGGCGTGTAACTCCCCAGCCCTGACTAGAGTGGTGGTTTCTGCCTGACTTTGGCGCAAGCCTTAGCCAACCAGAAATCCCATTTCTAACAGTCCTTCAGAGGCATCACAGCCGAGTACTTTGAGGGTGGATCCATCTGTCCAAAACTTGGACATCCGTCCACAGTTTGCCACATTAAAAGTGCTCTGCATAAAATGCAACGCTGTCCTTTGTTATGGAGAGCAGTCCATTGACCTCATTTGTCGAAAGCAAGAAAACCATCATTGCTAGTTTTTTTTTTCCCTGAAGTTCATTGTTTTGTTCCTTCAGTTCTGTTTTTTTCTTTTTTTTCCCAGAAAAACCAAAAACTTTTACAAATTGTTCAAAAAACCAAGAAAAAAATATAAAAGAAAAAAGAAGAAAAAAAAAAGTTCTTCTAAGAACTAACTTTCCTGGTTTAAAAAAAGAGCTATATTTGTTTGTTAGTGTGTGAAAGTTTAGATGAATGCATGTGTAGTGCGTAATTGACTGAACGAATGCATTAGTAGCGTATGGTGAATGTATAAGTGCAGAACTATGAGGAAGTGCTGCAGCATCACACAGTAACCTCTTTAACTGCAGTGTGCTGTAGTACTTCCGAAGCACAGGGATGCAACATATGTACATAAATATGTTGCAAATCTATGCTTCTCTCTGCACGGCTGCTTGAACTGCAGCCATATGGTGACACAGGCACCCTTGCACCATGGTGCAAGGATATCTGTGTCATGTGGTGTTTGTTTTTGTGCAGGATGACACACCTTCCTGCCCAAAAACAATCAGTAAAGGCATTTTTCTCCTTCAATGTATGCTGAACATTTTAGCATGCATTGAAGGTTAAAAAATGAGGAGAAATGAAAACAATTCTCCTTGTTGTGCTTTGCTACACCAATTGGAGAATGGTGCAGCATTCACACACATGTCCAGATTTATTATTTTTGAAAAATCTGGAGATGTGTCTTCCTCTATGAGTATTCTGTGCAATCACGCACAACACTAATTATAGGACACCCTTTTAACCCAAAGTGGTGTGTAGGATGAGGTCGTATTTACATTGAGAAAAAAAATGTACACAGAGGGCATTTTCCTGTATTTGTAAATATAAAAGAGTGTCTTGCGCCACAACTATGTTACAAAAAGTAACATATTTCTGTTTGGAAAATTGCTTGTGAATGATAGGAGGTAAGCACCGATGTTTGTCTGCAAAGATGCTCAAAGAATAATGATTGAAATGATTGCAGTCCTTCAATACGTAGAATGGGAAATATTATGAACCACTCAAATCGTTTTTTTTGGAGGTCATATGATATCCTATGACAGAGAGATTCCAAAACTACATAGGTATAAACAGGGTGTTTTGAAAAACAGATTAAAACCTTGTACCTTCTTGCAGATGTGCCCATTGTCCATATTAATACTTAGTTAAACTTACCTTCACAGTATTAGAAATAAAAAATGGTACACATTTTTTTCAGATTTATTTTGTAATGTAAATTGCTTATTTTAGAATTAGGATCTGTGAAATAAAAGAAAAAATAGTTATAACATGTAATAATACATTTTTAACAACACACCATAATTTAAACAAAATAATTTGTTTGCCTTTTTTGCTGTTGTCAGAATATATTGAATTTCATTAGAACTAGTGATTTCAATCGTACTCATCACATAACAGCGGGCAAAAAAAAACAATCAAAAAGGTTGTTTAAAAAAACCCAACATGCTATTCTCAGTAAAATACCAGAAAATACAAATCACACATATATAAAATGCTTATTGCTAACACAATTTTATAAGTTTAATTTATAAAAATTGTAAATGTTGTCGCTTTAAAATATTCACCAAGTCAATGAGTAAGAAAAAGTCCATAATTGAAACATATACCTTTCCTTGAGGCCAAATGGTATTTTTGCACTGTTTTTTATGTATATTGTCCAATGGTAATCCTAATAAATTATAATAATAAATTCCTCAGAGAGTTAATTATCTTCCTAAAACTTTGGCTTTAAAAATATTAGGTAGGAATTTGGTAATTCACTAGGCAAACGTTGTTTGAAAACCAACTGGGCATCATTACAAAGTGTCCAGCCTTTGTCACATTTTAGATAGGCAGTGTAATGTCCAGATGTTGTGGAAGGACCATCATGGAAAATTATTGCAATTGCTACAAAACTCCTTCCTGATATTGATAGTTGTGTTGCTACAAATTGCTTTATTAAAGTATCCAATTTTCTTCCATCAGCTGTACAACGTTGCATCATTAAAATTATATATTGTCCATATTTTTTTTTAAATAATGTGGATAACATTTCTGATTTACATTGGCTACACTCCATGTTTTGATTTGCATCTTTAACTAATTTATTGAAAGACACTGATTTACAGTCCGGTAATGTTAAATATAGAAATCTTTCAGTGTCTACATTAGTGCTAGATGTATACATGCAATTTTCACAATGAGGTTCCCATTTGTAACAAAGGCCAAAAATATTTTCTACTTCTACACCTTCATTTTCTAAAATGGTAAGCGTATACATTAAAAATTCCTAAGCATCTGGTTGGATATTTTGCGTAAATTGTGTAGAACCAGAACACACATCCAAAATATTATGAACATCTAAAACAGTTTGCATTTTACTTCTATCTGTTGTCAATTTTTCATAAACAGAATGCAACAAGGAACAAAATCTTTTTTCCCGATTCTGCATAATTTGTTCTTAGAAACCTTCAAGATAAAAAACAACATTGACCACTACATTAGCATAGCAGTTGACACCTGAACTATTTTCAAACTGATAACCAACAATCTCTTCAATAGTGTCCTTTTTCTTTTTACTTGCTATCACAACATTATCTTGTTCTTTTCCCTTCTCTACACCTTCAGTAAAGATATTCTCAAACCTTTTTTTTCGACCAACCACACGCTTTTCAAATACAGGATATTGACCTAAATTGAGAGCATACGCCCTTCTTAACCTATTATACTCTTTTACACAGTTTGCATCTGCAGTAACCTTTGTGTCATCAAAATCAATCAAAAACAAACCAGATAATGTTCTGACTCGCGACAAAGCAACATATGCCATACCCTCTTTAAACACAGTAGAACCAATGTTCACCAATGCACTGTCTACACTTAATCCTTGAGATTTCTGAATAGTCACTGCGTATGCCAGAGAAAATGGAAATTGTTTCCTACGGACATATAAATCTTTAACAAGCAAAAAACGAACTGAACAACGACCAATTTCTTTAACTTCTTCAATCTGATCAAATTTAATTTTTTTAATTTCAATTCCTTCTTTTTTCTGATAATTAACAAAATCCACCACTTTACCCATTGCTCCATTAACTAAACCTTTTTCTACATCCAAATGACGCCTTAAAATTACCCGACAGTTTACACATGCATATAGAGTCTTTTCTAAATCAGCCATTTTAGATACCTTTTTTTCTAAAGAATCCAGTTTTGTTTTCAATTTTCCTGTCAAAATAATAGTGATTCCTTCATGCTCTATTTTATCGATGGCTTCCATTTTTATAATTTCTTCATTTTCCAGTTTCAATAGTTCTTCGTTGAATATAGAACACTCGCGCAGTGTTGGCATTAAGCAGATCACTGATTTATTTTCTGCAATTTTCATGTACACTTTCTCAGGAACTACATATTCATTTGGAAACAAATTTGAAAGTAATCGACTCTGCAAAGCTTGTTTGCCATGTTCTGTCAGAAGTCCAATTCTTATATCTTGAAGAATACTTCCATATTCAGCATCATTTGCCTGTCGCATATTTTTCGTCAGTTCTTTGTATTCAAAATATGTCCAAATGTTCACGTTTTCAACACTACCGAGAGACTTTCTGTTATCTTCATGCGCAAGTGTTTTAAATATCGGTTGTCCTTTTACCTGAGTCAGTTGCAGTAGATCTCCAAAAACTATCACGTGTTTTCCTCCAAATAACACGTCATACTCTGTTTTAAGAATGTGCTGCATTCTTAAATGCACAAGGGCAAGCATCAAGTTTGAGACCATGCTTACCTCATCAATAATGAGAAGTTTCATCTTCTTCAGGACTCTTGAAACTTCACAACAAGATTCTCCAGATAGCTTGTGGTATTCCAATTTGTTCTCATGCTCTACTGGTAACATTAGTAAACAATGTAAAGTAATTCCTTTAATGTTATGTGCTGCCAACCCAGTTGGAGCAGTGACAACACAAGACAAATGCAGATTAGGCCTGGGCTAAAATTTCGTTCCGTTCGCGGAAATTGCGATAATTTGACATTTTTGCGTTCCGCGGAGAGCGCGAAAATGTCAAAATTTTTGCTTTCCGCAGCTTGGCGATAATTTGTTTCTTGCTCGCGCTGTAAAATAATACATTCTCGCGCGCGCGCAATCGCCTTACCTGAATCCCTGCGTTCGCCGACAAGTTTTCTTGATCCGGTCGCGTTCTCCATGAGATGTTGTATTGTTTTTAGCCATTTGCGCTGTCTCGCGACAGTTCGCGCCCGCAGTGACGTCATGCGTCGCGCGATCACGTCTTTCTTCTCGCGATCATGCACCGCGAAACAACTCAAAACAAGATGGCCGCACCCGCGAGCAACCAGATGGGTAAGTTGGCGACCCGCAACCATGCAGAAAATCTCGCGAACATGCGGGGAAAAAACTTCCGCATCTTCGCGATATTTCCGCTTGTTTGCGATAATTTTAAACATTTTCGCGATAATTTGCGAAAGTGGATTTCGCAAATTCTGCCCACCCCTACTGCAGATAACTTGTAATTACTTTAATTAAGAACCTTTTTCCTATTCCAGCTTGACCACTCACATGCATTCGGACATGTTGAAATGATGTACATGAGCACCCTTTCTTTTCATGAAATAATCTATGGTCAATCTGTTCTTTCACTTGCTGATATATTTGTTTCTGTTCAACATTTAGTTGTTCTTCCAAGTTTCCTAACTGCATTACATCTTCTTGAGCTTGATGAATTGCTGTTTCTGTTTCCACCTCATTCATGGCAATTGCTGCTTCATTTTCAACAATTGGTTGTCCTAGTGGATCTTGACTCAGTGCAGCAGAACTTTGACTGTCTTGAGAACTGTCTCTAGCTATCTCAGCTGCAATTGTAGCTTCTTGATCAATTTCATCATTCAACATTTTCACATAATTTGCAAAAGCACTGCATTGTATGCTATCTTTACAAGCATTAAACTAATCTTCATAGCTCTGAAAATCTCCAAGTAATTCCAGTTCTGAATGCCATGGTTTGAACATTTGCAAAAGGGCGAAATCATAAAATTCCCTTTTATCAGCAGTGTCGCAACTCAGTTTCCTGTGATTAATTACATTTCCTTTCCTTTGTTTCACCAAACATCCTTCGGAACCAATCACTGCATATTTTCCATCATCGATGTTCTCTGTAGTATTCCATTTAAAAGTGTAGTTTTGCAGCACTTCATAGAGACACATGTTCTCAAGATGATGACTTCTGTTTGGGTAATATGTGTCCAACATATTCGTTTTCAAAATATCTGTACTTTCTGATCTTTTTCTGCTAAATATTCAATTTCTTCAACAGATTTCAGTACCCGATTTCGCATTGCTACAAGACCTAGACTCACCCAAATGATTATTCTACTTTTGGAGTATAGACTTGCAGATGATACCCGATCTGAGCATTCATATGCTCCAATTTCACGATGCGATAACATCTTCAAACTGAAACTGTATAATTTCTTACTTAGAGTCTTCACGTGAGAAATCTCTTCCCACATTTCTTTCAATTCCGTCTTTTCTGATTTAGTAATGTAGGACGTTACATATCGAGCAACAGCAATGGAATTGTCTGCAACATACTCAATATCCATGTTAGCATTCCACATGGATAAAATAACTGGATTGTAGTCATTTATGTATTTTGACTCTTCGCTTCTTCTTAAGTTGTAGGTATTTTTCAGAGACTTTCTTGTGATGGTATGTCGCATAGCTGACATAAAACTGTTCACTCTTCCTTTGGATAATACATGACGTGGAAATCCAAAACGACATTTGGTTTAGAACTTATCCTTAGACTTGTACTTTTGTTGACAGTATTTTCCACATCTATGGCTATTGAATCGTAAGACTTGTTGTTTTAAGTTTTTATCTTCTCTGCTATTGGGTACAGCACATGTGGCATAATCTTCAATGAAAGACTAAACAGTATCATCTGAATCTGTTCCAAATTTGGGGGCGTCCTTGATCCATAACAACATATGTATATGAAGAGCACCTCTCTGATACTCCTTTCTCCAAAAGAAATGCAAAACTTCTCCAAGAGAAGGATTTATTTTATTGCAGATGAAAGACATCATAGCTTCAAATCTATGATTGAAATATCTGCACACATTAACAGGATCCAAAGAGCACAATTCTCCAGGTGTCTTATATTCAATATTTTTTATATTGGAATTTGACTCTTGAAGAAATTCAAGTAAATCATCCCAAGCATACTCAGCACAGATTAGTGTAACGAACCATGTAGGATTTCCTAAGTTCCGTAGCATACATTTCAGTTCTCCATGACGACGGTACCAATATTCATTAGTCCCACGCTGTCATGCCATCAGATTAATCAACTGAGATTCTAAATGATCATCTCTCTGATGCACTTTATCCATAAAATCCTTTGCAGTTACATTTTGCAGATGCATTCCAGTTTTTAAAATGTGATTTACTGCATATGAAAGTCCAGACAAGTCACTTTCAAACAGAAGATGAAACATATAAGGGATACATTGTAGAAATCTTGGATCTTCTGCATATAATCTTGTTGTTCGATATTCAGATGCAGGAATCTGCACAGGACGTTCATCATATCGTCCACCTTTTCCTGTTGGAAACAACTGCGGGAAACAACGAGCTTCCAAGCTCTCTTCCAAGCTCTCTTCCAATACACTCATGGGATTTTCTCTTGCTTTTTTCATTTGGAACAACTCAACTGTATTCCCCATCACCTCTTTGGAATGAAGTGGATGTACACTGTAATGTTCATAGATTTCTTCACATCTGGACATGTCCACTTTTTCAATTTGTCCACTAAATGTTTCAGTATCTTCTGCTAAATCTATTTCTTCTTCTCCTACAAACATATTTCTATAGTACTCATTATTTTTTATCAGATACAATGATGCCTTTTTCACTTTACTAACATCCACTAACTTTTGCCAGATGTTCTTATTCTTAGTAGGAACACCATTAACTAGAATGACTAGTGGTTCATTTTCTGCATGGTCTACACCAATAGTTTCAATGTTTTTCTTTAAATCTAACGGTAAATACACAACTCTTCCTTTCACTCCTCTTTGTAGCTCTGATGGAGGCAATTTACCTGTTTTAGGCTCCATACGAACAATAGCCTGAAACGGGTGCACGCATTGAATGAGAATAGACTCATAGGTATTTAAATCTATCAGCTCTGGAGGAATAGCAACCAACTCTAGATTATTATGAACAGCTCTAGCAGGCCTTTTATTCTCATCTAATTTGTTATAACAATATTTGCAAATACGCTGCTCAGATCCCAAATCAAAACAATCCTCTACCAACAAATAAGTTGCAAATTCCTTCCACTTAACATTATTTTCTGTTTCACTTTTTAAATACAGATTGACACTCCTAGTCTGATTTTTATAGTGAGTTCGCCGACAACAAATACAAGAAACATTTGGTCTTTTACCTAAAATTACCTTAAACTTTGTGATTTGATCTTCAAAAATTTTTGTAATCATGGGTTCTACATTGTCTTCAACATTTTGTTCTACTAATGTGTCAGTTTCTGCACTCTTTTGCTGAGGATCAAAGTAACAAAACTCAATATCATCACAAACATTCTTCACATCTGATACTGACCCACGCAAAAGAGCACTGTTCAACTCATTTAACTTTAGTGCTGGACTTTTTGCATAATACAATGTTCTCACTAACTTCCGCATTTGAGTATGATGTACTGCCAACATCATGAAATGGTGAAAAACACTTTGACAAACTTTCCTAGAAAGACAAGCCAGAGAATGACCTTGTAAACCAGTATTTTTTCGCACTCTGCAAGGGTCTAGTCCTTGCAACACCTTAATCTTTTGTTTAACACTTTTTTTGTTATATGCTCTTAAGAAACTACATAATTTATGAATAGATTCTTGTCGTACACTACAAATACTGCTGCAATCCCAAGTGTACACAGGGTGTTTAGGGCGTCTCCCTAGAAATTCATTAGCTATCACTTCTTCTGCATTTCTTTCAACCATTTTCTCTTTGTCACCTCATAACCTCGACCACTGGTGTCAACTGCATGCAATAAATTATTGCATTGTAAATAACTCTCTTCATTAAAGAAAGGCTCTGAACTTGAACTGTGTTTCTATTCTCCCCCAAAAAATCACAACAATTTGTTCTGTTAATTACTCTTTTCCTCCTACTTTTGGCCTTCATTAAATGGATTGGTTTATCTAGTGATCAAATTCTGTTTAATACTAAAATGAATAGTTTCCTTTTTACTTCAAAAGCCTTTTTTCAACAATGGTTTCAATATGCTTCTTCTTTTTATAAAATAGAGCTCTCTTTTTATATTTCTTCACATCTTTCAGCAAATTATGTACTACTCTCTTGTAAAATATATTTTTGCGCATTTCCTTATACTGATTTTGCCTTCTTTTACCATACTTCGTCTCCTTTGACTGTCCATTTGCTTTTTTCCTTTTCCTATTATTTTGAATATTTTTTCTAGTTGAAGCATTCTCAGAGGTTTCAGCATTCAGTACATTCTGTCTGGTCCTACAAACATTTTTAATAAATTGCTTTGTGATCTTACAGAAGATTTTTTCTTTTTAGCCACATTATGTTGTTCATTCAATACTAGTGGTTGATTTTTCTTCAAGTAACTGTCCTTTTTCAGTTTTTTTCTTTTTCTTACTTTTTCCGGCATGATTTCTCTATTTTAATGGTGATAAACAGTATCTGTAAAAAATAATCACAAATGAATGTATATTAATATCTTTATAATTTATACTTTTCTATTACTATACAAACACATTTTATATAAATACTGACTAAGAAATTATTGCCCTGAAGCACAAGTGCGACGATGATTAAACCACTACATGCATAGGGGCATATTTACAATAACTGGCGCATCCCTGCATATCAGCAGGGATGCGCCAGTTATTGTGCACCACAGCTCCGCCACCGTGGATGCGCCGCATTTATAATGCGGCGCACCATGGGGCAAAAACGGCACAGATGCGTGACACATCTGTGCCTTAAAAGTGGCGCATTGCTGGAGTTGCGTCGCAAGCGCGACGCAGCTCCAGCTATGCTCTTCGGGGCCCTATCTTTACAATGCTGCATCAATCCTTACGCCTGCTTCAGGCAGGCGCAGGGTTTTGACGCAGCATGGGCCTAAAAGTGACTGAGTGAAATCTTGTAGATTTCACTCAGCCACTTTTAGGAGGCGTTCCTGCGCCGGAACGCCGCCCCCTGCACTGGAACGCCTACATGTGGCGCAGGGCTTTACAACGTGACGCATCTCCCAGATGCGTCACGATGTAAGTACCCCGCACCATGGTGCAGGATTTGCGCCGCCGCTGCATCACAAAAGTGACGCAGCGGCGGTGTAAATGAGGCGCAAGGGGCTTGTAAATCTGCCACATAGTGTATACTACTTTGAAGCAGTTTATGCCCTAAAGCCTGCCTCACTGAAAGACTAAATACTAACTGACTGAATTATTACAGTACTAGACACTGGGTGAATTCACAGTTGTTTGAATTTTACTTCATTGAATAGATCACTAAATGCTACTGAAAGACTCGCTATGGGTTTGCATCAGCAGTCACAGTGTGTTTGCTGGAGTGTATGCATAGTGACTGTGAAAATGTAGGCCTGATGTACAAGTGTAAAACTGGTTAGACCACTACATACATAGTGGATAGTTATTTCAAACAGTCCTTGTGAAGAGGCATGCTTCACTGCATGAGTACCAGAATACTGACTGAAACATTAGAGTAATGCAAGGATAGTACCTGAATGAATCTTTTAAGGGTTTGGGTTTTTGTGCAGTAAAGATTAGTACATGGTGCCAGATGAGTCACTAGAGAAGAGCAAGGGGATTGACAGGGTGTCTGCTGGAAGTGTATGGATACTGACTAGCTAATTGAAGGTGTGAAAGACAAGTGTGTAGGTGGTTAGAGGCCTACATGCATAGTGGATAGGCGTTTGAATCAATCGATGTGCTAAGGCCTGTCTCACTCCATTAGTACTTGGGTACTGACTGAATGTTTAGAGTATTGCAAGGAGAGTGCCTGCATGAATTTTTAAGTGCCTCACTCCATTAGTACTTGGGTACTGACTGAATGTTTAGAGTATTGCAAGGAGAGTGCCTGCATGAATTTATAAGTGTTTGTTTTTTAGCTCAGTTAATGGATTACTTCATGTTACTGAATAAATCACTGGAGAAGTGCAAAGGGAGTGACAGGGTGTTTGCAAGAACTTTATGGATGCTGAACTGGGATATTGATGGTGTGAAAGACAAGTGTGTAGGTGGCTAGAGGCCTACATGCATAGTGGATAGACGTTTGAAACAGTCCATGTGCTAAGGCCTGCCTCACTCCATTAGTACTTCGATACTAACTGAATGTTTACAGTATTGCAAGAAGAGTGCCTGGGTAAATTTATAAGTGTTTGGGTTTTGGCGCAGTAAATGGATTACTATATGGTGCTGAATGAGTCACTGGAAGAGTATATGGGGAGTCACAGGGTGTTTGCAGGAACTCTATGAATACTGTCTGAGGTATTGAAGGTGTGAAAGACAAGTGTGTAGGTGATTAGAGGCCTGCAAACATAGTGCGTAGACGTTTGATGCAGTGCATGTACTAAACCTGGGTTCACTACATAAGTACCTCAATACTGACTCAATCATTACAGTACTTCAAAGAGAATGCCTGGGTACATTTATTACTGGTTGGGTTTTGGCGCAGTGAATGCATTAGTACTAGGGGTGGGCGGAATTTGGCGTAATCTCCGCGAAACGGTAAAAAATCTCCACGAACATGCAGAAATTCCGCAAACACGCGGAATTGCTTGTTCGCGATGCTTTTTTCCTGTTCACAGGTGCTGTTTGCGCGCTCGGGGAGAAATATCTAGCGAACACGCATTTTGAGAACGCGAACAAGAAAAAATTTCGCGAAGTCGCGGAAAGCAGAATTTTGGGCAATTTCGCGTTCTCCGCGGAACGCGAAATTACCGAAATTCCGCAAATTTCGCGAGCGGAACGGAATTTGCCGCCAAGGCCTAATTAGTACATAGTGGTGAATGGGTCACTGGAGAAGTGTAAGGGAAGTGACAAGGTGTTTGCAGGAACTGTATGAATACTAACTGAGGTATTGAAGGTGTGAAATACAAGTGTGCAGATAGTTAGACGCCTGCATGCATAGTGGAAAGGCGTTTGAATCAATCCATGTGCTAAGGCCTGCCTCACTTCATTAGTACTTGGATAGTAACTGAATGTTTAGAGTATTGCAAGGAGAGTGCAAAGGTGAATTTCTAAGTGTTTGGGTTTTAGCACAGTAAATGGATTACTACATGGTGCTGAATGAGTCACTGAAGGAGTGTAAGGGGAGTGATAGGGTGTTTTCAAGAACTGTATGAATACTGTCTGGGGTATTGAAGGTGTGAAAGACAAGTGTGTAGGTGGTTAGAGGCCTGCATGCATACTGGATAGGCGTTTGAATCAATCCATCTGCTAAGGCCTGCCTCACTCCATTAGTACTTAGATAGTAACTCAATGTTTAGAGTTTCACCAGGAGCGTGCCTGGGTGAATTTATAAGTGTTTGGGTTTTGGCGCAGTAAATGGATTACTACATGGTGCTGAATGAGTCACTGAAGGAGTGTAAGAGGAGTGACAGGGTGTTTGAAGGAACTGTATGAATACCGACTGGGGTATTGAAGGTGTAAAAGACAAATGTGTAGGTGGTTAGAGGACTGCATGCATAGTGGATAGGCGTTTGAATCAATCCATGTGCTAAGGACCGCCTCACTCCATTACTACTTGGATATTAACTGAATGTGATTCTAGACAAGCAACACTATCCCTTGGAGTTTACCAAAACTCAGTCACTGCTCTGGAAGGGGTAAGGGGGCTGCACACAATCTAGATATTTCAGTACTGCACTTTAGTGTCAAAGCCTGACTGATTTTATGAATGCATAAGCAATGACTGGCTTCTAATGCTACTAAAACTTGACAACATGACAGGTTTTAAAACAGTTATCTGTCAGCAAATACACAATGTTACCAAATGCTTCTCTCACAATGGTTACCCAAATGCACGCAGACTCACAGTGTGATTCTAGACAAGCAACACTATCCCTTGGAGTTTACCAAAACTCATTCACTACTCTGAAGGGGGTGAGGGGACTGCACACAATCTACATATTTCAGTACTGCAATTTAGTTTCAAAGCCTGAGTCATTTTGTGAATGCATAAGCAATCACTGGCTTCTAATACTACTAACACTTGACAACATGACATGTTTTTAAGCTATTATCTATCAGCAACTCCATAATGTAACCAAATGCTTCTCTCACAATGGTTGCCCAAATCCACACAGACTCACAGTGTGATTCTAGATAAGCAACACTATCCCTTGGACTTTACCAAAACACATTCACTACTCTGGAAGGAGTAAGGGTACTGAACACAATCCACATATTTCAGTACTGCACTTTAGTGTCAAAACCTGACTCATTTTATGAATGCATAAGCAATGACTGGCTTCTAATGCTACTAAAACTTGAGAACAGGAAAGGTTTTTAAGCAGTTATGTGTATACAAAGATATGAAGTACCCAAATGCTTCTCTCACAGTGGTTCCCAAATACACACAGACTCACAGTGTGATTCTAGACAAGCAACACTCTTCCTTGTACTTTACCAAGACACAGTCACTAGTCTAGAAGGGGCAAGGTGACTGCACACATTCTACATATTTCAATACTGCACACTACTGTGAAAGCCTGTCTCGTTTTGCAATTGCATAGGCAATGAGTAGCCTCTAATGCTACTAAAACCTGACAACAAAATAGGTTGCCCAAATGCACACAGACTCACAGTGTGATTCTAGACAAGCAACACTATCCCTTGGAGTTTACTAATACTCATTCACTACTCTGGAAGGGCTAAGGGGACTGCACACAATCTACATATTTCAGTACTGCATTTTAGTGTCAAAGCTTGACTCCTTTTCTGAATACATAAGCAATGACTGGCTTCTAATTCTACCAAAACTTGAGTACAGGAAAGGTTTTTAAGCAGTTACGTGTATGCAAAGATATGAAGTACCCAAATGCTTCTCTCACAGTGGTTCCCAAATGCACACAGAGTCACAGTGTGATTCTAGACAAGCAACACTCTTCCTTGTACTTTACCTGACTCATTTTGTGAATGCATAAGCAATGACTGACTTCTAATGCTACTAAAACATGACAACATGACAGGTTTTAAAACAGTTATCTGTTAGCAAATACACAATGTTACCAAATGCTTCTCTCACAATGGTTACCCAAATGCACACAGACTCACAGTGTGATTCTAGACAAGCAACACTATCCCCTGTACTTTACCAAAACACATTCACTACTCTGGAAGAGGTAAAGTAACTGCACACATTCAACATATTTCAGTACTGCACTTTAGTGTCAAAAGCTTGACTCCTTTTCTGAATACATAAGCAATGACTGGCTTCTAATTCTACCAAAACTTGAGTACAGGAAAGGTTTTTAAGCAGTTACGTGTATGCAAATATATGAAGTACCCAAATGCTTCTCTCACAGTGGTTCCCAAATGCACACAGGGTCACAGTGTGATTCTAGACAAGCAACACTCTTCCTTGTACTTTACCAAGACACAATCACCAGTCTAGAAGGGGTAAAGTGACTGCACACATTCTACATATTTCAATACTGCACACTACTGTGAAAGCCTGACTCATTTTGCAATTGCATAAGCAATGACTAGCCTCTAATGCTACTAAAACCTGACAAAAAAACAGGTTGCCCAAATGCACACAGACTCAAAGTGTGATTCTAGACAAGCAACACTATCCCTTGGAGTTTACTAATACTCATTCACTACTCTGGAAGGGGTAAGGGGACTGCACACAATCTACATATTTTAGTACTGCATTTTAGTGTCAAAGCCTGACTCATTTTGTGAATGCATAAGCAATGACTGACTTCTAATGCTACTAAAACATGACAACATGACAGGTTTTAAAACAGTGATCTGTTAGCAAATACACGATGTTACCAAATGCTTCTCTCACAATGGTTACCCAAATGCACACAGACTCACAGTGTGATTCTAGACAAGCAACACTATCCCCTGTACTTTACCTAAACACATTCACTACTCTGGAAGAGGTAAAGTAACTGCACACATTCTATATATTTCAGTACTGCACTTTAGTGCCAAAGCTTGACTCATTTTCTGAATACATAAGCAATGACTGGCTTCTAATTCTACCAAAACTTGAGTACAGGAAAGGTTTTTAAGCAGTTACGTGTATGCAAAGATATGAAGTACCCAAATGCTTCTCTCACAGTGGTTCCCAAATGCACACAGAGTCACAGTGTGATTCTAGACAAGCAACACTCTTCCTTGTACTTTACCAAGACACAATCACTAGTCTAGAAGGGGTAAAGTGACTGCACACATTCTACATATTTCAATACTGCACACTACTATGAAAGCCTGACTCATTTTGCAATTGCATAAGCAATGACTAGCCTCTAATGCTACTAAAACTTGACAATAAAACAGGTTTTAAAGCAGTTATCTGCCAGCAAATACATGATGTTACCAAATGCTTTTCTCACAATAGTTGCCCAAATGCACATAGACTCACAGTGTAATTGTAGACAACCAACTATCCCTTGCAAAAAATACATTTACTTGTCTACAAGATGTAAGGTGACTGCACACATTGCAGAAAATGTTCTACTACACATTAGTACCAAAATGTTTCTCTCAAATGATTCCTAAATGCACACAGATGTGTGATTCTAGACAAACAACACTATCCCTTGCACTGTACCAAAACACATTTCTCAATCTAGAAGGAGTACTACATTTTAGTGTAGACACATGACTCATTCTGCAAATACATAAACAATGACTGGTTTCTAATTCTACCAAAACATAAAAACAGAACAATTATCTGTCTGCAACACATGAAAAACACAAATGCTTATCACAGAATGGTTTCTACATGGACACACAGTGTCAATAAAATTGTAGACAAAAAAAAGTACTCCCTGCACTTTAGCATGCGAAATACATTAGTCTGATTAAAATCAAAAAAGAACACATATATCCCCTCACAATTAAAGAACTCACCTTTCTAGTTGTTTTGTAGATTTAGAAGTATGTCACTCACACACCAGATTTTCTTATACAGAATCTCTGCACTGTGCACTTGTCAGCAAAACCAAAGAATGACAAAGTGTCCCTCTCATTTTGCACACATATACAGGTAAACATCAAATCACATTCCTTCCCACATTAATTGAAAAGCTAACACACATTTCTATTGGTTAAACATTTCAAACCTTTCCAAATTACATACATTTGAACCCTACCCCCAATCTGCCTTCTGCCTGTTACCATAGGAACAGGTCATGGAACACTTAACTGAGCACACAGGTCACAAGTTCAGCACACAATGTTGCTAATCAAAACAGCAAGTGTGCTTGACTTTTCAACATTTCAGCTTATCATATATAATGTTCCTTTCAATCAGTTTTTGTTAACCAATAAGAATCCTGTGTTTAAAAAACAGAAACATGCACCCTAGTTCTCAGTGTAGAAGGTTGTCAAACAACCAATCATTTCTTTTCTTTTTTCAAAACTGCATCTTATCCACCATTTTAGAAAAATCTTACTTTCAAACTGCCATTTCATTTACAGAGACCATCTGAGTGCATCCAGACATCCCTTCAAGATGCTTAGAGTGTGGATTGTAGGACACAGCTATATTTTCTGGAGCCAAAGGTATGCAGAAAACAAAGGCATTCACAAAGACCTCGGTTTGCCAAATGTGGACATTAAATGGATTGGACAGAGAGGGTTAAAGTGGCACCAATTGATGCCATTGGTAAAATCCTTTATGCATCTCCAACACCCTGACCTCATAGTAGTGCACTGTGGTGGCAATGACCTAGGCACTTTGACTGGGGTAGGTCTGGAAATGCTTGTGAAGGACACCTTTGCAGAATTGATTTCACTTTTTCCCAAAACTGCCTTTGTGTATTCTAACATATGCCAAAGGCAGAAATGGAACTGGTCCAATAATTTTTGTCCACAGATTGAGAAAGCTGGGAAACATGTGAATAAATCTGTTTCTGCTTTTCTCCGAGACTATGGAATGGGGTCCATTTACAATAACAATCTGCGTTTTCATATGCAAGAGATGTATAGGAGAGATGGAGTACAATTTACTGATGAAGGAAACAGAGTCTTCCTCAACAACTTTAGACTCTGTATAGGTACTTACTTATAAGTATCAAAAACTCTCAATGAACACAACAGCTCTTTATAGAGCCACTCAAGAACAAAACACATAAGCTTGATCTTTATCTCCCAAAATTTTTTTTTTTTTCCCTTGGAGTCGCGCACCCAACGCGCTAGGAACCGCGCACCCTACGCGAGAGAAATCGTGCACCCAATGCGAAAGGATATGCGACTCCTAATTTTACCGTAAAAAAAAAAATAGCCCCTATCACTAATTTTTATTATCCCCGGGGACCCCAACCCCCGGGGCTTATCAAAAATGTTGTGGACCATGTGGGGAGCCCTAACGCCCCCACGGTCCCAGCTGGCTCCCCGCGTCTTTCGGTAGTCGGCATTGCTTTCCCACATGGGGAACTGCTGACATGCAGCTCCCCGTGTAGAAAAGCAATATGGTTTGGATTTTGAAAGAGAGAGCAGGTCTCCCTGCTCCCTCTTTCACCATTAAAAGTCTCTGTACTATAAACAGCGTTGGAGTGCTTCCCACCACAAGGGCAACCTTTGAGCAAGCATTTTTGGCGGCAGCCCAGCCGTCGGGAGTGCACCACCCCGGAATTGGGGGGCCAATCTTCGTGTTGGGGACGCTGCATGGATTTAGAGGGGATACGTGTGCATCGAGGCCCATCTGAGGGCTTGGAACTTTGCGGCAGCTAATCACCTGTGCGGCGATTAAAGAAATAATCCATCAGGACTACGTGGCCCAGCAATCCCTGCTTTGTTCTATCGGAACTGCCCATGAAGGGTGGGCTTACCTGCATTAAAGGAGGAGTCCTGAAGGCACAGAACTTTCACCCACGTCCACGCCTCTGAAGAAGAGGATTTTACCTCGAAACGCGTCTGGCGGGAAGGACGCCGTTGAACTGCCTACGCTTTTGGTGACACCTTTCCCCTTATACCATTAAAAGTCTCTGTACTATAAACAGCGTTGGAGTGCTTCCCACCACAAGGGCAACCTTTGAGCAAGCATTTTTGGCGGCAGCCCAGCCGTCGGGAGTGCACCACCCCGGAATTGGGGGGCCAATCTTCGTGTTGGGGACGCTGCATGGATTTAGAGGGGATACGTGTGCATCGAGGCCCATCTGAGGGCTTGGAACTTTGCGGCAGCTAATCACCTGTGCGGCGTTTAAAGAAATAATCCATCAGGACTACGTGGCCCAGCAATCCCTGCTTTGTTCTATCGGAACTGCCCATGAAGGGCGGGCTTACCTGCATTAAAGGAGGAGTCCTGAAGGCACAGAACTTTCACCCACGTCCACGCCTCTGAAGAAGAGGAATTTACCTCGAAACGCGTCAGGCTGGAAGGACGCCGTTGATCTGCCTACGCTTTTGGTGACACCTTTCCCCTTATACCATTAAAAGTCTCTGTACTATAAACAGCGTTGGAGTGCTTCCCACCACAAGGGCAACCTTTGAGCAAGCATATATATATATATATATATATATATATATATATATATATATATATATATATATATATATATATATATATATATATATATATATATATAATCTACTGGCGGTCGCCAGTAGATAGTTATAGTTAGGACCGTGTTTCCATAGGAAATCCGCAACATTCTATTTGGAATAACTTTGGCGCCGGTTGACGAATCCTCGCGAAATTTTCGAAATAGGTGGGGCGCTCCGCTCCGCTCCTACCCTGAAAGTCTCGGGGGGATTTGTCAAGCGGGGGCTGAGAAAAAAGGGGGGTCCCAAAACGCATTTTCCCCATGCATTTTCCCATAGGACCTTTAGTCCGAGCTACAGCCCGAACGGCTGAACAGAATTACTTGAAATTTGGCAGAGAGGTAGTCCACAGGACAGAGATGTGCCTTTTGCAGGTCTGGTGTAAATCTGTTCAGTAGGTCCTGAGAAAATAGCATTTAAATCAATATATACATCTGTAAGCGCGCTCCGTGCGCTTACGGTAAGCTTACCGTACGCGTACGGTGCCGTGCGCGAGCTCAATCCTGATTGGTGGTTACATGACTGTAAACATTCGAATCGGTCAAAATCAGAAAGTGTCGGCCGCCATTTTCTGTCTCTCGCACAGAAAAACAAAGGTGGATAACGTGAAAAGGGGGCAACGAAGAGAGTTGCAGACCCCCTAGCGTTTGTCAGGGGGTACACGAAGGACCAAAAAGTACGAAAAATACATTTAATAATTTTCAAAAAAAATCGCGGAGTGCGCGTACGGTAAGCTTACCGTACGCGCACGGCAAAAAAAAAAAACGAAATAACAATCACATTTATTAAATAAATTGAGGGACCCGCAAGGGAGAAAAAAAAAATTGTTACTGTGTAAAAAAAGGCGAGGCGCGCACGGTTTGAACTGCGCAACGTGGGCGCTCGGTGCGCAAAGCGCACCGTGCGCGCAGGGTGTGCGCACGGTGAAAAACCAGAAAAAAAATAAATAAATAAATACATAACTTAGCATTTAAAAAAACGTACAAATTCACTGAAAAAACCATAGGTTTCACACACGTTATAGTTAGGAATTAGCATTTAAAAAACCTTGCAAATTCACTTAAAAAACCATAGGTTTCACACATGTTATAGTTAGCTGTACATTTCACTCGTAAAAAAACAATGAAATTCCACGTTATAGTTAGATCAGGTAACTATAACTTGCGCGACCGCAATCCACAATGTGTCATTTCAGATGTCATCATTGATGTGATGAGTGATGTCACTGACCATGTCATGAGTGATGTAATATGTGACGTCATCAGCAGTTTATTGTGGGCGCGCAAGTTATAGTTACCTGATCTAACTATAACGTGGAATTTCATTGGTTTTTTACGAGTGAAATGTACAGCTAACTATAACATGTGTGAAACCTATGGTTTTTTAAGTGAATATATATATATATATATATATATATATATCTAGGGGTGGGCGGAATTTGCGAAATCCACTTTCGTAAATTATCGCAGAAATTTTAAAAATTATCGCAAACACGCGGAAATATCGCAAAGATGCAGAAGTTTTTTTCCCGCATGTTCGCGAGATTTTCTGCATGGTTGCGGCTCGCCAACTTACCCATGCGGTTGCTCGCGGGCACGGCCATCTTGTTTTCAGTTGTCTCGCGGTGCATGATCGCGAGAAGAAAGACGTGATTGCGCGACGCATGACGTCACTACGGGTGCGAACTGTCGCGAGACAGCGCAAATGGCGAAAAACAATACAACATCTCATGGAGAACGCGACCGGATCAAGAAAACTTGTCGGCGAACGCAGGGATTTAGGTAAGGCGATCGCGCGCGCGTGAGAATGTATTATTTTACAGCGCGAGCAAGAACCAAATTATCGCAAAGCTGCGGAATGTGAAAATTTTGACATTTTCGCGCTTTACGCGGAACGCGAAAATGTCAAATTATCGCAATTTCCGCGAACAGAACGAAATTTTAGCCCAGGCCTAGTTAGGACCAAGTTTCCATAGGAAAACATTTTTTGTTTTGCTTATAACTTTGGCGTCATTTGATAAATGTTCATGAAATTTTCCAAACTAATTCTTTGTTTATATCAGCTCCTATGTTGGAAGTTTGGGGGTGATTCGTCAAGGGGGGTCAAGAAAAAAGGGGGGTCCCAGAACGTGTTTTCTCCACGATAATTTCTATATGAAACTTTAGACAAGGCTACAGGTCGAACGGATGAACAGAATTACCCCAAATTTGGCAGGGAGAAGGGTCTTGGTCTAGAAAGCACGCTTTGTTTATTTTTGTTAATCTGTTCAGAAGTTTTGGAGAAATATCGAAATTTACAGATATCAATATTTGGGAATTCTGCCTTCTGATTGGCTGAGTGGTTACGAGCACAAGCTTGCTGTTTATTGGCTGCAAGCGATGTGAGCGGTTGCTACTAGGAAGTGTTGGCAGCCATTTTGTAGTTCCGTTGAAGCGAGTAAGGGGAAAAAAGGGCAAAAAGAGGAGGAAAGAGGAGGAAAGAGGAGGGTAGGAGTGCTGTGAGGTCTGTGGTGTGGTTAGGGTGTGCAACACAGGGAGCGTGAAGCGATGTATTCACCCCTAGTGGTGTGAAAGTGCTGTTTTGCCCAGAGTGAGATGATGCTGAGGTGCGGTGCCAGTACACTCGGGGATGAAACCGTGAGCTGATTGCTGTAAACTGATGTGCTCTGGGCGCTGTAGCATACTGGCCTCTGTAGCATAGCTGTGCAAGTAGTGTTAGTATGGGTTTAGACTATAGCGCTGTGAGCTCTGTGGGGTGGTTAGGGTGTGCTACACAGGGAGTGTGAAGCGAAGTATTCATCCTTAGCGGTGTGAAAGTGCTGTTTTGCCCAGAGTGAGATGGTGCTGGGGTGAGGTGCCGGTACACTCGGCGATGAAACCGTGAGCTGATTGCTGTAAAGTGATGTGCTCTGGGTGCTGTAGGATACTGGCCACTGTAGCATAGCTGTGCAAGTGGTGTTAGTATGGGTTTAGACTATAGCGGGAGTGGGAAGCAAACTACTCACCCCTACCGGTCTGAGGACTCAAATGGAGTGTTTTAGCATGCAGGAATAAATAAATAATCGTGTAGAATATAATGCAGAATGTTAAAATGCCACAGAAGACAAATGGTGAAATCAGGTGTGTTTAAGAAAGTGGCTGTGTGGGACAAAGTGATGGAGTCTGCAAGTTATATAAAAAGTGTCTTTATTTAAATGCCATAAATGGAACCACTGGTGCAAGAGCTAAGGCATCCAGCTGAGGCAAACTCCAAACACTTCTGCTGTATTCAAACCTAAGCTCCTGCATCAGTCAATTCCACATTACATGTTACAGTTCCATGTGACATAAACAATATCTATTAGACATGAATGACTGTAAATTATAGAATGAAAATAAAGGTAGGATACGATTACCACACTGTGCCAACCAGTTCCTAAACAATGCCGTGTTTTTTTATCTTGATCGCCAGCTCGTGAGCAGAGGCTGAGGATGAGCTAATTTGTATTAAAGGGATTCATGGATAACAGGCAGACAGAGAGACGTGTATACAAAGAATAGATATGGTTTCAAAATAGATGTAGAGTTTAGGCTAATTTAGCAAGTAAAGACTGTATTTGCATAGGCCATAAATCATCCATCCCTGGTCAGTGTGGAGACGTAAGGGCCAATAATGAAAACAGAGTTCAAATGCCTAAGCATACTTAGAAAGTTATTATATGAAAATAGTTCAATTGAAGTGTATTAAAAAATGTAATAGGAAAAAGTAAAAAAAGTTGGAAAAAATCAATCTAAGAATAAAGTGAATTTCTTACAAGGCTTGGAGATTGCAGTCCAGAAGTTCTTCAGCGGCTCGAGATGCGTAATGTTCCAAGAGGCGATTGTTTCCATCGTGTGAGAAAAGCGAAGCGATCCAATTCATATCCTCGAAAGGACAGTAATGTTCCTCGAATGTTGGAGCGGCAATTTGAATTAGCAGGCAATCTGCGATGTTGTCAAAGGTCGCACGTTGCAGGATATCTTTCGCGGCTGCGCAGAAATCCCATTCCGCCAGGATACCTTTTTGCGTTGCATCCGCCATTGCTCCACTGCCCGAACAATCGAGTTCATGGTTTTCAAGATACTCCATTACCTGCTGGACATTGGGAGCGTTTGCTGAGTTGTTGGCAAGGCATAGTTCCATTCGCCAGTCGACTGGGCAAGTTTTGCAATAAAAAGATGGTTGCACGCAGATTGTATATGTGTAAATAAATGTCATGTTGTAGCTGGCTCCGATAATAGATAGAGGCAGGCAGCCGAAAAGTTGTTCAATTTTTTCACGGTATTGATGTAGCTTCGCGTAGAGGTGTATTCTGTCGGACATGCTTGTTACCACAGGGAGCGCAGCCATTTTTAACAAGCTAAAATATTAGTAGGATGGCTGCAAACAGAGCGAGAATTATGGGCACTGTTCCTGTTATTCCAGAGATGATCGAATGAATGAAGTCTGGTATTAGACTAAAAACAGTTTGAAAGCCTGTGAGAAGGCCGGACGATACAGTGTTAAAAAAGTGTGCCAGACCTTAAATGTCAGATGTGTTGAAAATTGTGTAGCAATTCACAAAGTGTAATGGGAGGTTCGTATTTAAAAGGGAGTGTATTTTACTTGAAGTTCTTGCTATCTGCAGTCGATAAATTACTTTTGGAGAAGTGAGGGACACTTATGTTTGAAACAAAAGTGCTTTCAGTTTGCTCCAGTTAAAAAAAAATCTGTTTTCAAAGTAGGTATTGAAGGCCAAGTTGAACTTTGGGAGTTACTTTGTGTGGGTGGGAATAGAGATTGCCAGAGGAAGTTATTTGGTTTGAAACAGTAAGGACATATGGTATACCAGCTCACATTGCGTAGCAGTCCATGTTATTAAGAAGCAGATAACTGCCGTTGGAAAACTGTGTGAATGTTGGTTTGATTGTGGGAGTTGGCATGCTTTTAAGAAATCACGCAAGATTGGGGGCTGTAAGCTGAGAAGCGTTGTGCAGTTGGACTTTCTTGCATAGTAATGAATGACTGTCATTGTGGTCCCACTTTTCACCTGTGAGAAAAACTTCAGTATCCTCTTTAAGACAGCGATATGTAAATGGGAGAAACCACTGATCGTAAATAAACACGCTACCTTATATATTCAGATACAACATGACAAACAACATGTACACCTGGCAGACACAACAACACTACGTACTGTGGGAACAGTGGCTAGCCATGTACACAAACCAAACATAGCACCTCTGCCACACAATGCAGAATGCGGAATGCGGGGAGAGATGGGAGCAAAGTATGTGTTAAGATGGCAAGTGATTCTCGATTATAAAAGTATACAATGCAAAGTGTTGAGGGGATATGCCGGACAGACTTGAGTATGCAGAGCACAGACATGTATATGTCAACATACACTGATGGTCTATAGAGTGAAGTGGACAGTGGACGCAACCATGATAGTACGTGCCCCCTCCCACTCAAATCTTTATCATAGTGGGCTGGCTAAGCGTACGAAAGGCTAGCGTAGGGGTATGAATAAAAGGCACGTTTCTCTGGGTGTGGTTCTCTCCCGGAATGGCGAACATTTCTGTCAGGTCTACGCAGCTTACACCGCCACGAGGCTGACGCCGTGAGCGAAGGTGGCTGCGGGATTAATGCCGTCATGGCCACTGCGACGCATATATGCCCCACTGTTCACCTTCTGACACCGCCGTATGTGAAAGAGGGCCCACCACGTGCCGGCGGAAGCTCCTGGGCCGAGGTCTGCGAGCTGGGAAGGCTCCTGAGATCAACGCTGGCTACCGCAACACAGGCAGACAGCGCCCAGCCTGAGGCCCAGCACCGTGGAGTGCTCTGTATACTACTAACACAGTAGTCCAACAGGTCCCAAAAGTGGAACGGTGTCTTGATCCCACAATGGACGATGTTAGGACTACATCTGAGAGTGGAGATGAAGGTAGTCCCTTCGACCAGATGCAAGCAACTCTAGGTCCCAACAGTGGAACGGTGTCTTGATCCCAGAATGGATGATGTGCGATATTACCTGCTGCTTGGTTTTCACAGAACTCCCTCCGTTGAGGTGCATCAGACTCTGTGCTTCCGTAGCTAACTGCTGCACATGATCATTGGGCTTGGCTGACTGCAGTCGCTGAAGCACACCGTGGAACAGCAGGTCCGAACAGTGGAACGGGGTCTTGGTCCCAGAATGGATGATGTTAGAACTGCATCTGAGAGTGCAGATGAAGGTTATCCCTTTGACCAGGTGTAACCAACTCTAGGTCCCAACAGTGGGACGGTGTCTTGATCCCACAATGAACAATGTTCGATATTACCTGCTGCTTGTTGGTTTTCACAGAAGTCCCTGCGTTGACGTGCATCAGACTCTGTGCTTCCGTATCTAAGTGCCGCACATGATTATTGGGGTTGGCTGACTGAAGTCGCTGGACTACACCGTGGTACAGCTGGTCCGAACAGTGAAACTGTTGCAGGGATTCTGCTTATACACAGAACTATGCGTAGAACCCCAGGACCTCAGTGAGTTGTGGTGTACCAGAAACTCACCTCAGAACCCAGAACCCAGTATCCGGCTAGCATAAGTGTCCCATTCGTTATCCGAGATTTAGCTCGGAGGTCCCAATGAAAAGACAACCCAGAACACGCGACTCAGTACATACTCAGGAATGGTGGGAATCGGAAATACCTGTTCGTATATTATTCTCACATCAGTCCACAACAAGAATCAACAGAGACACGGTGAAAATAAAAAGAGTTTATTTTTATAGACCACGTGTCCTAATATGCAGTACTTTGGCTAATACAAGCAGACAAATGATTAAAATCAAAACCATCAACATAGTTACAATTCCATAGAATATAAAAGGGGTGATCATGTTTTAATGACAGTGGATACTACCACCTTCCCTTTACTAAGAAGCTAATATTATAATTAGACTAACAGAAGGTCTCTTAGGCTTGAATAGGGGACCCCATACCTCAAAGATCAGCTTAGTGAAATCACATCACAGGAGCATCAGGAGTCTTCTCGCAGGAAGGCTCGTCTTCGGTCTGAATAATAAACATGATGTCCGTGATATTAAAAGCACCAACTTTCAGGTATGTGCAGCTGCTCGTGTGTTATGACTAAATAGTGGGTCGATCAACCTAGAGTGGAAAACATGCATTGTCTAACAACTCAGACTGTTTGTCACATCGTGTGCAGACCAAGGTCGCTTCGCAGAGCTCGGGATGGTAACAACAGATTGCTCTCGTGTGAGGCAAAACTCGAGTCAGCAGTTCGTTTAAGCAATAACATGTGAACGCAGTGTCGTGTGCAAAAGCAGCAAGATGGCTTTCTAACTTCTGACGTGGTTATGCTAACTTAACAATGTATGTACGTATTAAGGGAGTCCTTACTACATGCCCCCTAGATCGAAGCACTACTTAGTATGCAAGAAAAGAGAGAACGCAGAGTTCAAGCGCGACAGAGCAGAACAAGGCGTATCCAATTTAAAAAACACTGGTCAGTTCAGGCAAAGTTCGAATAGGAAAAAATCAAAAGTGGAAAGAAAAAACAAAAAACCTCAAACGTGCCGTGGTGGGTGAAAAAATGAAAAAACGCCTCACCGGGCAGAAGTGCAGACGTACAGGGACAGTTCAAGGCACGTGAGGAAAACACAGTGGACGATAGTTCACTCAATCCATGAAAGTATACGCGGCATATGTGGCCACAGCCTCCAGCAGAAAATCATTGGCACAGCCACTGAAGGTTTCAGCCATCCAGTTAAGTAAAGAAAAGGAACATACGTGTTCTTCTATTAGCGGAGCCTCTAGCACCATCAGAGGGCAACCAGCGTGTACTTCCAAATAACTCATATCCAAGAAGTCATATGCCGCTCTCACGACGTCCCAATTACCCAGGATACCATGCGCCGCACCGCAGGCCATAATCCGAACACCAGAACAGGCAGACTCGTGAGACACTAAGGGCCTCATCAGTCGATCAAAATCCGGGTCCGGAGACACCATGTTGGTTAAGCACAAATCCATAGGCCATTCAAAGGGACAATCTAGGCAGTGGAAGACAGGTTGCATGCAGGTGAAGTAGGAATACCGGAAGGATAATCCATATGCCAGGCTCAAAGTCGCCAACGGCAGGACACCATAGTAATCAAGCATCCTGTCACGAAGAAGCTGCAGACGGGACAGGCTGTCGTGTGGCACAGAAAGAGCAGCCATTCCGCAAGATGAAAAGTAAAAGTAGCACACCTGCCACTAGAGCCAGAATTAACGGAACACCTCCAAAGACGCTGGAGAAAATAGAATGAAAAAATGCCGGAATCACACCAAAAATAGTTTGGAAAGAGGTCACGAGGCCCGAGCCCACAAGTTTAAAAAAATGAGCCAGGCCAGTCGTGGACGAGGCATTGAAAATTGTTTGGATCAAAGCTCCAAAATGCAGGGGGAGGTCAGTATTCAAAAGCGCCTGTACCTCGGTGCGCGTATTTGCTACGTGAAGGACAAATGTTTCCCGGGAGGAAGTCAATGGCACCTCCTTTTGGGACAATAGCACTCTTATTCTGCTCATCTTGTTGAACTCTGCTTTCAAGGTTGGAATCGAAGGCCAGATGGAAGCATCCAGCCTCCCATGCGGGGGTGGAAACAGGACGTTATTGCAGCAGACAACCCTCTGTGTTACAGTTACTATATACGGGATCCCTACTAACATCCCGCAGCAAGCTTCATTGTTTAAAATTAAATAACTACCGTTTGCAAGCAGCGTGAAAGATGGCGTAATCACTGGTACCGGGATACCTTTGAGGACGCAGGCCAAATTCGGAGCGTGTACATTACAAGCACCGTGCAATTGAATGTGCCTACACACAACAGAATGATCAGGTGACGTTGTACATTCTTCACCCTTCAGATAAACCTCAGTACCGTCCCTTGTACATCTATACGTAAAGGGGAGGGACCAGAATTCATGTATGAAAGCGGTACCCAGCTGTTCATATCTACCTAGAGCATAGTGTTTCATACAAGAGGTAAACTTAAAAAGCGCAAACGGTAGAGTTATCAATCCGTGTAAGAGCCACACAGCGGAGTCGACTTCCGCAACAGAAAAAGGTAACGGCTCCAATTTCTCAATATGGAGCAAGGAATATGTAGCATCCTTCATGGACATGAACTGCTGTTTGTCAGTAAGGTTAAAGGGAAGAAATAACGATGTTGTATTCAGATAGTCCCAAGGGACCTTCCCTGCCTTCAATGTTTGTAATGTCCATGCAAACTGCATAACAGAACGCAACTGGTTTTGACCATGATACAACACAGACATAACATCCTGCACAATATCCACAATTGAAGAAAACAATATTATCTAATGTATAAATGCGAGAAGAAAGAGTGTTAATGCTGTTATCAATAACTGCTAATACTTTTTCCATATTAGCCTGATCAATAGCTCTCAATCTTGAAGCTGCCTCAATCTGCGACAGTTTCCATACTTCGTTGTAAATAGCATACGCCCATCTCTTGGATCTGCCACCCACAGGACCTTTAACAAAATCATTCAAATCTATTTTGTCATGTAACTTTGATAAATGAACTTTGACAGATGCCAAGGTGGAATGTCGCAGCCAGGACTGACATAATTTCCCTACAGAGTATGTAGTTACTGTATGTGACGACTCAAACCGGGGGTCCACGCGATCTTGAGTGTACCCCGGTTTCAGTCCTAGAAAACGACGTTGACAGGTATCAGAACTGCTTTGCCAAATTAACCATCCCTCACTATTAAATTTCGAAATATTGAAAGACGAATTGGAAACCAATAACTGCAAAGCAGGAAGGGACAGATCTGTGTGATTATACCAATTTGGGTAAGCACCCAGATCCGGCACAGAAGGCGAATTTAGTTTTTTAGAAGTGGCCAATCCGAAACAGGTGGTTTGGAAGATGGATGCATTTAAAAACAACATATGATTTGGTACTAGACAGGCACGGTGTAAAGCTTCAGTTCCCTGAACCTGCCACGGTTTGGAACCCCAAACCGACTTAAGATCAATAGTAGCCTTCCATAGATCATAACCTTTGATTGACAACTCATCCATAAAGGACTTAGAATATAGCAATTTGGTGTGTGTCAGTCTAACCTTAGAGGCAGACTCGGGCTTAACTTTAAAATAAAAGGATGCCGGGGCCGAAACACTGAAATCAGTAAAATAAGTAAACTTATCAACTAATGTATGTGAACTGCCAAACGAGGGGGTGGGACAATGTTCCCACTGGGTAAAATTTACAAAATTTCTAGGGGTGGGCGGAATTTGCGTAATCGCGTTACGCAAATCTCCGCGAAACGGTAAAAAATCTCCGCGAACACGCAGAAATTCCGCGAACACGCGGAATTGCTTGTTCGCGATACTTTTTTCCTGTTCGCGATCGCTGTTTGCGTGCTCGGGGTGAAATATCTCGCGAACACGCATATTGAGAACGCGAACAAGCAAAAAATTTCGCGAAGTCGCGGAACGCAGATTTTTGGGCAATTTCGCGTTCTCCGCGGAACGCAAAATTACCCAAATTCCGCAAATTCCGCGAACGGAACGGAATTTACCGCCCAGGCCTAAAAATTTCTAAACGAATTCGATTTATGCAGGAAGTGATTGCCATAATGTTGAAAACAATACTGTTCCGCATAATTAGCCGCATTTTCATACAAATCCTCAGCATCAAAGGCGGCATAATATTTCAAATCTGAAAACAGTGCTTCAATGGCGTGTACATCCCAATCATCAGAACGTATGTTCTGTTTAACTACATCACCCATAGAAACACGAAATACATTAGGCACATTAATGACCTCTGTAGGCCCATGAATTTGAAATTTAACTGCATCCCATGCGATTCCATCCATGACGGGCCAGGCAGTAATATTCACAAAAGTCTGGTCCCTTTTCATGATGTGGGATGAGGAGTGGGGGGCCAAAGTTCCATTGATAAGTCTAATTGTCGATCTCTCTTTGAGATAATGGCCATCCACCAAGCGGAAGAAAACTACAACAAATCCAATGGACATAAACAAAAAAATACCAAAAAGCATCAACCAGATGTATGTCCAAGGAGCTATCAAAAAATGTTTCTTAAACCAGCTCACAAAAACAGCAATGTTTGATGGGGGAGTTGAGGGCAAAGAGTTAGTGTCAAAGGAAAAACGGGACTGGCCAAGTGCTGTAGATTGTAAAACAGGCGAAGGTCCACGTGTAGGATAAGCATACTCAGTCTCATCGGGCAAACCACCAGCAGGTGGTATCAGCAAGGGATCAGTAACTGAATGCATCTCGATGGCAACATCAGACAAGGTGGTAGAAGCAGGAACCGACATTGAATGTCTTTGCATCGTCTGGCATGAAACTGCCGGAGTCATACTAAGAAGTATCGGCCACTCGCTGAAGTTTGACATTGTCAATATACCTGTTTTCTTTGCGACCAGGAAATGGAGGTAAAATGACTGCTCTTGTACCCTGCACTCCAAGCACTGGAACCGGTGCACGATAAGAGGGGCCAAACTCCTTCTTGTTCTCCACCTTTTCACGGACCAGATCACCAACTCGGGGTAGCCAGCCGACTACCGGAATCTGAACCTCAGCTTCAGACGTGGAGGGCAAATGTTCTTTCGAAAGAGAGTCTCTGGCTTCTTGTAGAGTCTGCAAAACAGCACAGTGATCATCTACGTCAAAGGGTGCGGTCGACGCCGCAATGTCTAGACCATCAAGGTCTGGAACAAACATTCTGATTCCGAAGAGCATCATGTACGGGGTCCGCCCACCCAGAGACCTTCTAGGGAGATTATTTAGTGCACGTTGGACGTTATACAAATGGGCTAGCCAGTTCCGGCCTGTGCCTAAAACACGTGCTGTCAATGATTGCTTTAAGTCACGGTTCATTCGCTCCACCACACTATTACCCTCAGGTCGGTAGGGAGACGAAAATTTGACTAGGACCCCCACATTTTTCATAGCCTCCTTGTAAGCCTTAGAGGCGAACGCAGGGCCCTGATCAGAATGGAAGGTACCACACGCAAAAGTTCCCACAAAGACACGCAAATCCCTGATGACAGTCCGCGAGTCAGCACTCCTTTGTGGCCATACCCATAGAAAACGTGTGCACGAATCCACTGCAACCAAGATGTACTTGTACGCAGTATCAGAAGAAAAAGGACCGCAGCGATCCAAATAAACACAACCAAATGGCTTATTAGAGATGTACAGCTGTGTCTGTGGTGGGCGCGCAACAGTAGAAGGTTTAATCTGTTGGCAAATGTCACAATCAAGAACATAAGCGCGCGCTTGTTTATATAAACCAAACCACCAGTAACGTTGTTGTAGCAGAGATATTGTAGCTGACACACCGGCATGGGCTGACGCGAACCCCTCGTGCGCAGCCAAGATCAGTGCTGGTCTGCAGTCCGCGTTGGGAATTATTCTATCACCAACGTCGTTAATCCTCACTAATGGGACGTTATCAGGACTTAAATGATAAATATACCGAGAGGGAAAACCCTTCGGGTAATCTCCTCCCTTCTCTGTAGCAGCAATAGCTGCCAAGATGTCATCATCAATCTTACTTTTGGATCTTGTAACTGCTGCCACTAAGTATGTAGCCACTGCTGTTTTCGCTGCCTCGTCAGCTAAGCTGTTGCCGACAGCATGGACACCAAGCCGCTGGTGACCAAGAGTGTGAATAACACTTACGAGAGGGAGACGTTCTTTAAAGTCTGCCACTCGAACCCAAAGCGTTTTATGCTTAATTGTGCTACCTTTAGTGTTGCGGTAATCATTCTGAGACCAGAAGTGTAAATTGTCATTGTAGGACTGGACACAGTAGAAGGAGTCACTCACTATAAGAGTAGTGACTCGGGGATCAGCAAACTCCAGTGCAAGCACCAGAGCCCGGAGCTCCGCCAATTGCACGGTACAATCACCCAATGACTGCGTATGCACTGCATCAGATTGGAATTCACCATTTACGAATGTACCTACGACAATTGCGCAAGCCGCAGAATAAGCGTGCTTCGATCCAATTGCGGGTTGCGCAGACCCGTCAGTGTATATGACACAATGGTATTCTTCGAGCGGGCGCAAAGACAGAGGTGCCGGATGAACGAATTCATACTGCAAGTACTCTTGAGTCTGTAATGAGGCATCAAAGATGTAAGTGACGTCTGGCGACGTCAGTGTTGTAGCCCATTGTATCCACCGTGGATGCAAAGCTTTAGAATTGGGTACACTTGCTTTAGTCACTGCCTCTAAAGCAGGATATGGAGTTACAACCAGAATCTGTTTCCCATGCAACAGTGCGCGTTCCTTGAGGATCGCCATCTGCACAGCAGTCAGAACTTTTTCGACCGTGGAAAAACGTAATTCAGCAGAGGTGTACAAGTGGGATTTGTACGCAATGGGGACTGTGTCGCCCTCATTAAACGTCAAATACGTGAACCCCACGGCGCCCGGTACTATTCTGATTACCAGGTTAGTGCGGTTATCACGTGTCAGCAAGTATTGTGAAGCAAGAAGGTCAGCCTGTAAAGACTGTAAAATTGCAGAGTGTTCTAGCTGCCAGCTAGATTTCGAAAACGAAGGCTGTACCAAGGCGTAAAGCGGCTTGATACGCTGGGCATAATCAGGAATGTACGTACGGCCGAAATTCAGAAAACCCAGCAGAGATTGTAATTTCTTCAGTGTCGTAGGAGCACTTAAGCGTGCACACTTTTCCAGAAAGTGGGGGGCTAACCCCTTACCTTCATTGTTGAGCTCGTAGCCCAAAAACAACACCGTATATTCTGCGATGTGTGACTTCGCAAAATTGAATTTGTAGCCATAGTCAGCAAAACTCACGATAATATTGTCAACCCGAGACAGATGCGGCATCAGCTCATCATCCGTAAGATAGATATCGTCAACATAGGAGTATGCTTCGGGGTCTATTCTTTCTAAAAGAGAAACCACGCGAGCAGAAAAGACGCCAGGGCTATTTTTGTAACCCATGGCTAATCTTGTAAACTGTTTTTGTTTTCCGCCTGAAGTAAACGCTGTCCACTGGCTACTCAGTGTGGACAGGTTGTGGCTAAAAAAGCCATTGGAAATGTCAAGTGTCGTTTTAAATCTTTTACGCACAAGACTGTCGACCAAAGCCGAGCTAGTTGTATTTTGTACCGCGCAGGTCCGGCAATGGGAGTTTAGGTGCCGGTAATCCAAAACTAAACGGTACGAGCCGTCAGGCTTCGTTACAGTGAATAAAGGGTTATTCATAGGGGACACACATGTTTCAATAACACCCTGATATTCCAATTGTTCAAGGATTGCCGCGACGTGGGGTCTCGCTTCACGACGCATAGGATATTGAGGTTGAGGCTGGGGCATAGACCGCAATGGAATCTCATGGCAGGGGGACAATCTGTCCCATCCCACCTGAGTACGATACACCGCCGGCGCAAGCGCAAGCGCCCACTCCTCAGCATACACTTCAGCTTGGTCCTTAGGCACTGTGTGCGCAAAGGACGGGAGGATTACTTCCTCCCCTCTAGGAGCCTCTAAAATGAAAGCTGGGGGCCAATCTGCCTCCGCTAGGAGGATATCATAGGTGGTGGTCAGATTATCCCAAAAAATCCCTTTTATTGTACGTTGTATGTCACCCTCTATTAATAAGACTATTTCATAAAGTCTGTCAGGGGGAGCCACTCTGGTGTCAGCTGTTTCCACAGTAACCGATATATCAGTTGCTGTCACCGCCAGAAATGGACGCAGAGCTTGACGGACTATGGTAATTTCCGCTGCGCTGTCCAGGAGCGTCAGCGCCCATGTCCGGTTCCGAAGCTGTGTACGCACTATCTGAGGCATACCTTGCCGTTAGAGCCGCCACTTTCTTCTTCTGAAACGGGGGTCTTTGTCGTGCAAATTCGTCCTGCTTGCCTTTACCCTCAGTCTGTCGGGGCTGGTCACGCTGTTGTGGAGCACCCCGACCTTTGCCACCGCCTCCGCCACCGGACTGTGTAGCCGATGTTTCCTGTGAAGAACGAGGAGAGCGCTGTTCAGAAACCTGAAATCTATCAGGAGACTTTATAGCAGCACGATCGCGCAGATCATAAGTGCGTTCACTACTAGACTGTACGGGAGAGGCAGGCCGAGAGCCCTGTTTCTGTTGCTGCTGCTTTCCCTGTTGTTTAACCTGCCATTTTTGTTTAGGAAAAAAGGGCCGTTCGTCCTTACCAGACGGTTCTGCCTTACCCTGCTGTTTTAGATCGGGATTCTTTATTACAGGCTTAACTCCTAAAGAGCTACGACCCAAATCCCGATATGCCTCTGCGATTATTTTTGCAAATTCCTGCGGTTTGTCCTCCTCAGCAACTCGTTTCAGTTCATTACGAACCTGGAAATGCAAAGCATCACCCTTCAGGTTACCAATTATCATGGTAGCCACCAGGTCAAATTGCCCGAGGAGCCGCATCCCTAACTCTATCGCAGACTCCGCACCATGGTTCTCTTGAACTCTTTTGATAACGGAGGGCAGCTGCAACATAGACGGAGTGCCAAAGCACTGCGCGTACGTCGCTGCAAAGACCTTGCCCCAATTTACACAATCATCTATGTGGGGGACCAAGTCTTTAGGCAAACTAATGGTGAGGATCCTGTGTTTCTCCACAGGAGTAGTATTCGGGTAAACCGCTTCTATTTGGTCAAATTTTTCAGCAAGCCAAAAGGGAAATCATCCCTAGTTTGGGGGCGCTTGCCCATAACAGAATTAACCATAACAGGACTAATGACCACCGCGTGATGATCAGTAGGCTGTCCCGCAACAGCAGGTGCCCCCGCCTGCATTTTGCGCGACACATACTGCACTAACGCCCTATATACCGTAATGAGGGCAGTGTGTAGTACACACAACTCAGCCACCGTCACCGTGAGGTAACGGGGATGAGGCGTAAATCCGGCTAGTACCGGCCAAGGGGCCCCTGCAATTGATAAAGGGCCCATTCTCGGCGGTATAACCACATGGGGAAGGGCGCCATTAAACCAAATATGATGCTGCCAAGCAGATATTGGAATTTCCTGTGTCCTATACGGCGTATAGTTCGCCGGCACTGCAGCGGCAGTGTAAGAATGAAAGGTGTCATCATCCCCCACCGCTGGAATCGTCACCCAAGAGTAGAACAACTCATAGGGATGAGCCGCATCGGCTCCCACTACAAAGATGACGTTCATACCAGTGTCCAGTACCCCATACTGCGTCAAATGACGTTTCACAGCTGCACGGCTGTGCGCCGCAATTTCCACCGACATTAGGACAACACACACTTGAAACTATCAGTAGCACAAGGGTTCAATAACCTTTTTAATTATCAAGCTTGAAAGAACCTATATCAATAGACCTAGGTAGGTTTTTACTCCGTCAGACTTGTTATCCGGAAACAAGAATGAGGGTGTTGTGGACAAACGCGAGCACTACTAAGGCGTTTCAACTCATAGACCAAACGTTAGGTGCGCCATGTTGCAGGGATTCTGCTTATACACAGAACTATGCGTAGAACCCCAGGACCTCAGTGAGTTGTGGTGTACCAGAAACTCACCTCAGAACCCAGAACCCAGTATCCGGCTAGCATAAGTGTCCCATTCGTTATCCGAGATTTAGCTCGGAGGTCCCAATGAAAAGACAACCCAGAACACGCGACTCAGTACATACTCAGGAATGGTGGGAATCGGAAATACCTGTTCGTATATTATTCTCACATCAGTCCACAACAAGAATCAACAGAGACACGGTGAAAATAAAAAGAGTTTATTTTTATAGACCACGTGTCCTAATATGCAGTACTTTGGCTAATACAAGCAGACAAATGATTAAAATCAAAACCATCAACATAGTTACAATTCCATAGAATATAAAAGGGGTGATCATGTTATAATGACAGTGGATACTACCACCTTCCCTTTACTAAGAAGCTAATATTATTATTAGACTAACAGAAGGTCTCTTAGGCTTGAATAGGGGACCCCATACCTCAAAGATCAGCTTAGTGAAATCACATCACAGGAGCATCAGGAGTCTTCTCGCAGGAAGGCTCGTCTTCGGTCTGAATAATAAACATGATGTCCGTGATATTAAAAGCACCAACTTTCAGGTATGTGCAGCTGCTCGTGTGTTATGACTAAATAGTGGGTCGATCAACCTAGAGTGGAAAACATGCATTGTCTAACAACTCAGACTGTTTGTCACATCGTGTGCAGACCAAGGTCGCTTCGCAGAGCTCGGGATGGTAACAACAGATTGCTCTCGTGTGAGGCAAAACTCGAGTCAGCAGTTCGTTTAAGCAATAACATGTGAACGCAGTGTCGTGTGCAAAAGCAGCAAGATGGCTTTCTAACTTCTGACGTGGTTATGCTAACTTAACAATGTATGTACGTATTAAGGGAGTCCTTACTACAAAACGAGTCTTGATTCTGTGATTCAGGATGTCAGAAGTTAAAGTTTGTGATGATTTGTGTGTACCCCCTCCGATCAGGTGCAACCAACTCTGTGCTTCCGAATCCAACGGCACGTGGCTGTGAGGCGTTAATGACCACTGCCTCTGGCCTACACTGCGGTCAGCAAGGCTTACAATTCAGATCGAGTGGTGATTGTTCAATTACAGAATCCAGTAGGCAACTAACTACAATGTCTATTGAAATATACACAATAGCGTTTTAGTATACTTGCTTGAAGATGTTTATTAAGATGACTTATAGGTCTAGTACAATGACCAAATTCTTCTTGGTAGTGGTAAAGAACACTGAATAACAGTGGACACAGTGGACAGCAGAGATCGCAATTCGCATTGTTTTGATTTATTTATTGCAGAGTTTTGTGTAATTTATGTTGTTGTATTTTGTGAAGAGAAAGTGAGAAAAAGTATTCATGGAAGACTGTGCTCACTACTGAATTCAATTTACACTGCAAACATCAGTGTTCACAATGAGTCGCTATTGTAGATGATGCAGTCCTGTAGTCAAAAGACATTGCTCCAGTGAGCTCTATCTGCACCACGCATACATATCAACGAAGGGTCCGCACACAGTTTTTCTTGCTTCGCGTATGACAAAATGGGCAGCTTAAGTCAACGCCACTTGGCTGTGGGCTCTTGCTGACCGCTCTCTGGCCTACACTGCAGACAGCAGTGTTTACAATTTAGATCGAGTCGCTATTGTAGATGACGCAGTCCTGTAGGCAAAAGACATTGCTCCAGTGCGCTCTGTCCACACCACGCATACCCATCATCACAGGCTCCACACATGGTTTTTGTTGCTTTGCGTATGGCAAATAGGACAGCTCAAGTCAACGCCAGTTGGCTGTGGGCCCTTGCTGTCCGCTCTCTGGCCTACACTGCAGACAGCAGTGTTTACAATTCAGATCCAGTCGCTATTGCAGATGATGTAGTGTTGTAGGCAACAGATATTGCTCTTAGTACGGTCCGCCCGCAGCACGGATTATCGCTGGCTGTGCACATGCTGAATGCTTTTGATTTGGCTATCTGAGTGCACTAAAACTGATGGACCCTTTATGATACAATCTTTTTGTGTATTATTTTAGATCTACTGCCTGTATCTCAGTATACCACAAGTTATGGTTCTTTTATGATAGAATCTTTTGTGTATTATCTCACATCTACTGTCCCTACCTTACTGCAGCACAAACTATTGACCCTTTTATTATTGAATCTCTGTGTGTGATCCAATGATTACTGTTGTAGTTGATGCTAGCAGCAACCATTCCCTGAGGGCTGGTTTACACTCACAACTCACGCATTCAGCACAGACGTCACTGGATATGTGACCCTGGTAATAAAAAGGAGTTGAGCGCACGTGCCCGTACCGACTTCCACTATCTATCTGTGTCCGTGTGTTCATATCTATGCATGATACTGCCCCTGGGCCGTACCACATTACATTGTGCTGTGGACAGCGTATGCAACCATGTTACCTCTGGCAGTGGGGAAAAGTTCTGTTATGTAGCTTTTAGATGCATGGCTATCACAGGTGGAAGGCTACTTCACAGAACATGAATATTGATGAAGATGATGGTTGCATGTTGTGTGTAGTGTCAGATATGTGTATATAGGAAAACGTTTTCAAAAAATCTCTGTAAGCAGAAGAGGAGTCTCTCATCAAACGCTGTAGAGAGAATGACTAAAATGGGTGGGGTCCTCCAACTGTTACAGTGGGAAATGTTATGAACAAATCAAATGCTTTTCTTTAAGGTCACATGGCAATCGCGCACTGAGCGCGCAAGGAGGCCGCACCCGACGCGATTTTGAGAAAATATATTTACCATCATATAAGTTTGTTACAGTTAGAAATATATAAATATTTAAAATATTTTAGATTATCGCTTGTTCTCATATACACTTTAAATTTATTTAGATATAGTTTTGAGACGAAAAACAAAATGAGGGAATGGCGTTCCCGGTGCGGCACCATGTGTCTATGACGTAACACAGGGCCTGGCAGCGTGCACTCGTTGCATACGCAATGCGCAGCGGGTGTAATCCCATATGTACATGACGTAAGGTGCTGCTTGGTACTGCGTACCCGTTGCATACCAAAGAAGCAGCTGGCATGACCATCTAGGAATATGATGTTACGCGGGACACGGTGCCACGAACCCGTCGGATACGAAATGCGCATCGTTTACGAGTTTAGCAATATGGCGGATAGGATTTGCGTGCTGATGGAGCTTGGTATACTACCGGTACGGGACTTCAGTTTTCTTTAAAAAAAACTAAAAAAAAACGATATATATACTTTTTTTCAAAGATATAAAACATTACATATTTTTCAAATTAAAAAAAAAAGGATAATAGAGTTCCAAAATATTTTTTAAAAAATATAGGTTTTATAAATATTAAAATATGAAATTAACATTTAAAAAACCTTTGAACTTCACTGAAAAAACCATAAGTTTTACAGACGTTATAGTTAGGAATTAGCATTTAAAAAACCTTAGAAATTCACTGAAAAAAACATAGGTTTCAGGGACGTTATAGTTAGTTGGACATTTGACTCATATAAAACCAGAGAAATTCGCCTGTTATAGTTAGTTGAGCTAACTTTAATTCAAGCGCCCGCAATGCACTGGTGATGACGTCACATATTACATCACCCATGACATGGTCAGGGACATCACTGATGACATCACTGATGACATCTCAAATGAAATCACTGATGACATCATCCACCTGATAATCTGATGCACATACTGATGGCCTAATATAAACTTTGATACACGCACTCTAAAATACAGACTCCTATTTTTGAAACCATACACACAACAATGCTAGATACTACATACCACCCACTATTTCCTAGGTCTACACTCACATCCACTCACTTATACATGCAGTTACTCATCAATACAGTACTATAATTAAGCCTGGGCGTTGAACTACGCTCCGTTCGCGGAGCTTGCGAAGTTTTGGTAACTTCGCGCTTCGCGCAGAGCGCGAAGTTGCAGATTGCTACGCAATCTAGCGCGTAGCGTAGTAAATTTGCTTCCTCGCGCGCTCAATATTCATTCTCGCGTGCGCGGTAATGTCTTACCTTGATTCTGCGATCGCCAACTTGCTTTTCTGTCTGTTTGCGAGCGCCACGAGATTTGTACTATGGCTGACCAAGCCCGCGAGAGTGTGCGACCCCGAACACGTCATTGGTGCGCGCAAACTGACTTCCGGCGGCTGTTTTGGTAAGATCGCGATCCCGAACATGGAAAAACTGCAATCTGGCAAAGAATATCTCGCGAGCTTCATAAAACCTTCTCTAAAATGATCATTTTGCTCAGAAAACTCCTCAGATTGTGATCTTGCTGTAGTCTTTGTGTAAGAAAGAGTCCTTTAATTTTTTTAACACTTTTTTTTCAAGAGGAAGGAAGTGCCCCTGACACTACAACTTCCTGTTCCTGTCCAGCAGGCTCCTCCCACGTGCTTTGTGCATGTGTTGTTCACTTTCATTTGGATTTGGAGCTGGAAGGATCACTTTTTGTGTCTGTCTGCTGCATCATACCATTTTTTTGGATTTATTTGAGGAATTTTTGATTTGAGATTTAATTTACGACAAGTAAGTTGGAGAATTGGTGTGTTTGTTTCATTGGGGCTTGTTTGTACCTACATTTTTCTGGGATTTTTATTGTTTTTAAAAATTATTGTTGTGGTGGGTGGCCTGTACTACTTTCAATATGGGCCTAGTTGTTTTTCTCTGCAATTTCAGCCAGTAGGGTACCCATGGGTCCATGTTTTGTGGTGTCTGTAGAATTTCTACATCATGTAGGGCATGGATGGCATAGGATTGAAATGCTAAACGTGGCTGTGGTGTATTTCACTGTTGGTGTGTGTGTGTGATTTACCTTTGTTGGATGTGTGTGCTTGTGGCCTAGTAGTCTTCCACTAGGCCCAGAGGTAGTCAGCCTCCAAGCTGTGGTGCGTGATTTTACATGTACAGTTGGTGTTGTCTGGTGATTTTCCTTTACTCCATGGATGGCTTTGGATTTTGTTGCAAAAGGTGTGTTTGGGGTGCAATAGCATTTTTTGGGTGTGTGCTAAACAAATTGGGCTATTTTGGCCTGCATGTAAGGCAAGGGATTCAGCTCGCGAACTTTCGGTAACTCTGCACAGCGCGACAACGCGGACTTACAGTTTTCGTCATTTTTGCGCTCGCAATATGCGTGTTCGCGCACGCGAGAAAGCCTTTTTGTACAGTTCGCGATCCCGAACACGCAGCTTTTGCAATCTGGCAAACAATATCTCGCGAGCAACATAGACCCTTCTCGAAAACGCTTTTTTGTGCATTTCTGCACAAAAAACTCCTCAGGCTGTCATTGAGCTGTAGGTTTGGAGCAGGGAGAAGCTGTTATTGGTCTGGAAAACATTTTTATGAGAGGGATTAAGTTCCACAGACACTACAACTTCCTCTTCCTGTCCTTTCCAATCACTTTTTGTGTGTTATTGTGGTGGGGGGGCTGAGCATGTGTGTGGCGGCCATTTTAGGAAGGCATGCATTGTGCCTTTGCCATAGGCGTCCATTGACTGTCTCCCATTTCTTGTGGTTGTTGTGGGTGTGTGGCGGCCATTTTGTGAAGCCATCCAAGCAGTGTGCTTGCTTTTGCCATCCGGTTCCAAGCTTGTGGCCTAGTAGTCTTCCACTAGGCCCAGAGGTAGTCAGCCTCCAAGCTGTGGTGCGTGATTTTACATGTACAGTTGGTGTTGTCTGGTGAATTTCCTTTACTCCATGGATGGCTTTGGATTTTGTTGCAAAAGGTGTGTTTGGGGTGCAATAGCATTTTTTGGGTGTGTGCTAAACAAATTGGGCTATTTTGGCCTGCATGTAAGGCAAGGGATTCAGCTCGCGAACGGCCATTTTAGGAAGGCATGCATTGTGCCTTTGCCATAGGCGTCCATTGACTGTCTCCCATTTCTTGTGGTTGTTGTGGGTGTGTGGCGGCCATTTTGTGAAGCCATCCAAGCAGTGTGCTTGCTTTTGCCATCCGGTTCCAAGCTTGTGGCCTAGTAGTCTTCCACTAGGCCCAGAGGTAGTCAGCCTCCAAGCTGTGGTGCGTGATTTTACATGTACAGTTGGTGTTGTCTGGTGATTTTCCTTTACTCCATGGATGGCTTTGGATTTTGTTGCAAAATGTGTGTTTGGGGTGCAATAGCATTTTTTGGGTGTGTGCTAAACAAATTGGGCTATTTTGGCCTGCATGTAAGGCAAGGGATTCAGCTCGCGAACTTTCGGTAACTCTGCACAGCGCGACAACGCGGACTTACAGTTTTCGTCATTTTTGCGCTCGCAATATGCGTGTTCGCGCACGCGAGAAAGCCTTTTTGTACAGTTCGCGATCCCGAACACGCAGCTTTTGCAATCTGGCAAACAATATCTCGCGAGCAACATAGACCCTTCTCGAAAACGCTTTTTTGTGCATTTCTGCACAAAAAACTCCTCAGGCTGTCATTGAGCTGTAGGTTTGGAGCAGGGAGAAGCTGTTATTGGTCTGGAAAACATTTTTATGAGAGGGATTAAGTTCCACAGACACTACAACTTCCTCTTCCTGTCCTTTCCAATCACTTTTTGTGTGTTATTGTGGTGGGGGGGCTGAGCATGTGTGTGGCGGCCATTTTAGGAAGGCATGCATTGTGCCTTTGCCATAGGCGTCCATTGACTGTCTCCCATTTCTTGTGGTTGTTGTGGGTGTGTGGCGGCCATTTTGTGAAGCCATCCAAGCAGTGTGCTTGCTTTTGCCATCCGGTTCCAAGCTTGTGGCCTAGTAGTCTTCCACTAGGCCCAGAGGTAGTCAGCCTCCAAGCTGTGGTGCGTGATTTTACATGTACAGTTGGTGTTGTCTGGTGATTTTCCTTTACTCCATGGATGGCTTTGGATTTTGTTGCAAAAGGTGTGTTTGGGGTGCAATAGCATTTTTTGGGTGTGTGCTAAACAAATTGGGCTATTTTGGCCTGCATGTAAGGCAAGGGATTCAGCTCGCGAACGGCCATTTTAGGAAGGCATGCATTGTGCCTTTGCCATAGGCGTCCATTGACTGTCTCCCATTTCTTGTGGTTGTTGTGGGTGTGTGGCGGCCATTTTGTGAAGCCATCCAAGCAGTGTGCTTGCTTTTGCCATCCGGTTCCAAGCTTGTGGCCTAGTAGTCTTCCACTAGGCCCAGAGGTAGTCAGCCTCCAAGCTGTGGTGCGTGATTTTACATGTACAGTTGGTGTTGTCTGGTGATTTTCCTTTACTCCATGGATGGCTTTGGATTTTGTTGCAAAAGGTGTGTTTGGGGTGCAATAGCATTTTTTGGGTGTGTGCTAAACAAATTGGGCTATTTTGGCCTGCATGTAAGGCAAGGGATTCAGCTCGCGAACTTTCGGTAACTCTGCACAGCGCGACAACGCGGACTTACAGTTTTCGTCATTTTTGCGCTCGCAATATGCGTGTTCGCGCACGCGAGAAAGCCTTTTTGTACAGTTCGCGATCCCGAACACGCAGCTTTTGCAATCTGGCAAACAATATCTCGCGAGCAACATAGACCCTTCTCGAAAACGCTTTTTTGTGCATTTCTGCACAAAAAACTCCTCAGGCTGTCATTGAGCTGTAGGTTTGGAGCAGGGAGAAGCTGTTATTGGTCTGGAAAACATTTTTATGAGAGGGATTAAGTTCCACAGACACTACAACTTCCTCTTCCTGTCCTTTCCAATCACTTTTTGTGTGTTATTGTGGTGGGGGGGCTGAGCATGTGTGTGGCGGCCATTTTAGGAAGGCATGCATTGTGCCTTTGCCATAGGCGTCCATTGACTGTCTCCCATTTCTTGTGGTTGTTGTGGGTGTGTGGCGGCCATTTTGTGAAGCCATCCAAGCAGTGTGCTTGCTTTTGCCATCCGGTTCCAAGCTTGTGGCCTAGTAGTCTTCCACTAGGCCCAGAGGTAGTCAGCCTCCAAGCTGTGGTGCGTGATTTTACATGTACAGTTGGTGTTGTCTGGTGAATTTCCTTTACTCCATGGATGGCTTTGGATTTTGTTGCAAAAGGTGTGTTTGGGGTGCAATAGCATTTTTTGGGTGTGTGCTAAACAAATTGGGCTATTTTGGCCTGCATGTAAGGCAAGGGATTCAGCTCGCGAACGGCCATTTTAGGAAGGCATGCATTGTGCCTTTGCCATAGGCGTCCATTGACTGTCTCCCATTTCTTGTGGTTGTTGTGGGTGTGTGGCGGCCATTTTGTGAAGCCATCCAAGCAGTGTGCTTGCTTTTGCCATCCGGTTCCAAGCTTGTGGCCTAGTAGTCTTCCACTAGGCCCAGAGGTAGTCAGCCTCCAAGCTGTGGTGCGTGATTTTACATGTACAGTTGGTGTTGTCTGGTGATTTTCCTTTACTCCATGGATGGCTTTGGATTTTGTTGCAAAAGGTGTGTTTGGGGTGCAATAGCATTTTTTGGGTGTGTGCTAAACAAATTGGGCTATTTCGGCCTGCATGTAAGGCAAGGGATTCAGCTCGCGAACTTTCGGTAACTCTGCACAGCGCGACAACGCGGACTTACAGTTTTCGTCATTTTTGCGCTCGCAATATGCGTGTTCGCGCACGCGAGAAAGCCTTTTTGTACAGTTCGCGATCCCGAACACGCAGCTTTTGCAATCTGGCAAACAATATCTCGCGAGCAACATAGACCCTTCTCGAAAACGCTTTTTTGTGCATTTCTGCACAAAAAACTCCTCAGGCTGTCATTGAGCTGTAGGTTTGGAGCAGGGAGAAGCTGTTATTGGTCTGGAAAACATTTTTATGAGAGGGATTAAGTTCCACAGACACTACAACTTCCTCTTCCTGTCCTTTCCAATCACTTTTTGTGTGTTATTGTGGTGGGGGGGCTGAGCATGTGTGTGGCGGCCATTTTAGGAAGGCATGCATTGTGCCTTTGCCATAGGCGTCCATTGACTGTCTCCCATTTCTTGTGGTTGTTGTGGGTGTGTGGCGGCCATTTTGTGAAGCCATCCAAGCAGTGTGCTTGCTTTTGCCATCCGGTTCCAAGCTTGTGGCCTAGTAGTCTTCCACTAGGCCCAGAGGTAGTCAGCCTCCAAGCTGTGGTGCGTGATTTTACATGTACAGTTGGTGTTGTCTGGTGAATTTCCTTTACTCCATGGATGGCTTTGGATTTTGTTGCAAAAGGTGTGTTTGGGGTGCAATAGCATTTTTTGGGTGTGTGCTAAACAAATTGGGCTATTTTGGCCTGCATGTAAGGCAAGGGATTCAGCTCGCGAACGGCCATTTTAGGAAGGCATGCATTGTGCCTTTGCCATAGGCGTCCATTGACTGTCTCCCATTTCTTGTGGTTGTTGTGGGTGTGTGGCGGCCATTTTGTGAAGCCATCCAAGCAGTGTGCTTGCTTTTGCCATCCGGTTCCAAGCTTGTGGCCTAGTAGTCTTCCACTAGGCCCAGAGGTAGTCAGCCTCCAAGCTGTGGTGCGTGATTTTACATGTACAGTTGGTGTTGTCTGGTGATTTTCCTTTACTCCATGGATGGCTTTGGATTTTGTTGCAAAAGGTGTGTTTGGGGTGCAATAGCATTTTTTGGGTGTGTGCTAAACAAATTGGGCTATTTTGGCCTGCATGTAAGGCAAGGGATTCAGCTCGCGAACTTTCGGTAACTCTGCACAGCGCGACAACGCGGACTTACAGTTTTCGTCATTTTTGCGCTCGCAATATGCGTGTTCGCGCACGCGAGAAAGCCTTTTTGTACAGTTCGCGATCCCGAACACGCAGCTTTTGCAATCTGGCAAACAATATCTCGCGAGCAACATAGACCCTTCTCGAAAACGCTTTTTTGTGCATTTCTGCACAAAAAACTCCTCAGGCTGTCATTGAGCTGTAGGTTTGGAGCAGGAAGAAGCTGTTATTGGTCTGGAAAACATTTTTATGAGAGGGATTAAGTTCCACAGACACTACAACTTCCTCTTCCTGTCCTTTCCAATCACTTTTTGTGTGTTATTGTGGTGGGGGGGCTGAGCATGTGTGTGGCGGCCATTTTAGGAAGGCATGCATTGTGCCTTTGCCATAGGCGTCCATTGACTGTCTCCCATTTCTTGTGGTTGTTGTGGGTGTGTGGCAGCCATTTTGTGAAGCCATCCAAGCAGTGTGCTTGCTTTTGCCATCCGGTTCCAAGCTTGTGGCCTAGTAGTCTTCCACTAGGCCCAGAGGTAGTCAGCCTCCAAGCTGTGGTGCGTGATTTTACATGTACAGTTGGTGTTGTCTGGTGATTTTCCTTTACTCCATGGATGGCTTTGGATTTTGTTGCAAAAGGTGTGTTTGGTGTGCAATAGCATTTTTTGGGTGTGTGCTAAACAAATTGGGCTATTTTGGCCTGCATGTAAGGCAAGGGATTCAGCTCGCGAACGGCCATTTTAGGAAGGCATGCATTGTGCCTTTGCCATAGGCGTCCATTGACTGTCTCCCATTTCTTGTGGTTGTTGTGGGTGTGTGGCGGCCATTTTGTGAAGCCATCCAAGCAGTGTGCTTGCTTTTGCCATCCGGTTCCAAGCTTGTGGCCTAGTAGTCTTCCACTAGGCCCAGAGGTAGTCAGCCTCCAAGCTGTGGTGCGTGATTTTACATGTACAGTTGGTGTTGTCTGGTGATTTTCCTTTACTCCATGGATGGCTTTGGATTTTGTTGCAAAAGGTGTGTTTGGGGTGCAATAGCATTTTTTGGGTGTGTGCTAAACAAATTGGGCTATTTTGGCCTGCATGTAAGGCAAGGGATTCAGCTCGCGAACTTTCGGTAACTCTGCACAGCGCGATAACGCGGACTTACAGTTTTCGTCATTTTTGCGCTCGCAATATGCGTGTTCGCGCACGCGAGAAAGCCTTTTTGTACAGTTCGCGATCCCGAACACGCAGCTTTTGCAATCTGGCAAACAATATCTCGCGAGCAACATAGACCCTTCTCGAAAACGCTTTTTTGTGCATTTCTGCACAAAAAACTCCTCAGGCTGTCATTGAGCTGTAGGTTTGGAGCAGGGAGAAGCTGTTATTGGTCTGGAAAACATTTTTATGAGAGGGATTAAGTTCCACAGACACTACAACTTCCTCTTCCTGTCCTTTCCAATCACTTTTTGTGTGTTATTGTGGTGGGGGGGCTGGGCATGTGTGTGGCGGCCATTTTAGGAAGGCATGCATTGTGCCTTTGCCATAGGCGTCCAAACTTGTGGCCTAGTCGTACAGTAGGCCCAGGGGTACAACTCAGCAATCATCACGGCGGGTTTTTTTCCCTTGCTATTCTTCTTCCTAAGTGTACACTACACAGTACAAATACAAAAGGATCCCTGGCCTTGTCAGTCTCTTAATGGCTGGCTATACTGTTGATGTTGTTCACTGACTGCATGAAATTTAATAATTGTGATGACCACCCACGAGACACTAATAAATTATATATTATATTATGGATCTTTTGACTGATGTTCTTCTGGCTTTTTGCTTTTAGGTGCACAAAAGACAGAGGTGTGTCATCATCATCCACTGTTGTGGTGCCAGACCGACGTCCTGCTGCTGTAGTGTACACAACGTGACGTGTCAGTGACCTGACCAGGCATCTCTGCAACTTGTGCAACTGAGTGCTGTTTTGACATCTGTTGAAGATGCCCCCAAAGAAAGCAGGTAGCAGGTCCTCCGGTACCAAGAAAGTTGCCATGGAGAAGAAGGAACAGAAGAAGAAGGAAGTGTCACTTAAGTCTGGTGTGCCTCCCAAAACCTTTTTTGGTTCACCAAAAATGAGGCCTGCAGCAGCGGTGTCGGGGGGGCAAGCTGGGGGCAGCACCTCCACATCAGTGGGCCCAACCCACCAACCCATGCCCAAGCAGATGAGTGTGGAAGAGGTAGCCAGCCTTATGGTAGAAAGCAGTGATGCTGAGCCTGAACTAAACTTATCGCTATCTCAAAGTAGTACACAATCCACGCAGGAGGGAACATCATCAACACAGCAGATAAGTGGTCAACAGCCGCAGCTACCGCCCGCAATAGTAGCTGTTCCTCCTGAAGTAGGGGCAGTTCAGGAAATTGAGCCTCATGCAGAGGAAGAAGAGGAAGCCACTCCTTTAGAAGTTGCATTGGGTTTTAAATCCCCAGCAAGGAAAAGGAGGGTTAGTACATCAAGTTCTTCACCAAGCCCCCCTTCTGATGATCTAGATGTCACTTGGAAGCCACAAACTGAGTCTGAGAGGGAAACACATCACAAGAGCAGGCATGGCAAAAGGAAGGTTCCAGAAAGCCTTACACTTATGGATGTTGATGTAGAAGAGCAGGTTGATGATGATGATGATGATGAGCCAGTCATCACAAACATCACTCCCGGGCCTGAGGAGATGGAGAGCAACATTTTTACATTATCCAAAATGGATGCGAGGGATGTAGCACGCATACCTCCAACACAGGTAACACCAACACGACCTCCAGCTTCCATATTTACATTAGCAAAGGGCCGGCAGCGTCCTACATCCAGCACAACAAGCACCACCTCAGCAGAAGTAGGTAGTGGTCCTGCACAGAGTCAAATTCAACACACACCCTCCAGTTCATCCGGCATTGGAAGTGGGAGTGGCACCTCCAGCAGGAGACAAAAGTTAAGCTCCCCAGTGTGGGACTACTTTACAGTTAGCCCAAAGGAGGAGAACATTGCTGTTTGCTCCGTTTGTCATTCCTCTGTTAGCCGTGGAAAGCTTGGTACAAACTATGGTACCGGAGGCCAAATGACCCATCTGAAAAAACACCACGCAATCCAGTGGGAGGAGCACCTTAGGCTCATCAAAACTGGAACCATTGCTGTTGGGCATAAACGAGTAGAAAGTCCGCTCACGGTGGAACAGGAAAAAGAGGGAGACATTCTCTGTGCTAGTGGTAGACAAAGTAGCCCTGTCCCCAGCACTGCAGTGGTAACGCCCACATCCTCAGCCACATCTCATTGGCACAAGAGTAAGAGCCAGCCTGAGACACCAAGGAGTACTGCTGGGCCAAAAAGTGCGAAGTCGACCACAGGAAGGAATACCATGCAGCCTACCATTCTTAGCATGTTTAGTAGGCCGGAGGGGCAGTACGAACGCAATCACCCAATAGCACGTTTGTACAATGCTAAGCTGGCAAAAATGTTAGCACTGGACCTTCTCCCTTTTTCTTTTGTTGAAGGGGTGGGTTTTCTTGAGTTTGTGACCACCATCTGCCCAAAATGGAAAGTTCCCAGCCGCTACTATTTTGCAAGAGTTGCTGTTCCAGCACTACATCACGACGTGCTGGAATTGCTTGGAAAAGCCTTAAAACAGAGTGCTGTTCAGAGTATACACCTGACAACAGACATGTGGACCAGTTGCCAAGCCACTGATTACATGTGCATCACTGCACACTGGGTCTCTTTTTCGGGTGTTAAAGATAAGATATCTGACGGCGTTGTTGACACCGCTGAGATTTTTAAAGACACTCGCAAACATGCAACTGTAGCCATGTTTGCAATGGAGAAATCTCATACTGCTGCTAACATTTTGGATGAGTTTAACAGCAAGGTGTTTGAGTGGCTGCGACCAAGAGGTCTTACCATTGGTTTTGTTGCCACGGACAATGGCAGTAATGTAGTTCGGGCCATGAAAGATGGTGGGTATTTCAGGGTGCCATGTTTGGCACACTGCATTAACATTGTTGTGCAAGACTTTCTGAAAAATGAAAGCAAAGTCAGCAGCTTACTGACCACCTGCAGAAGAATATGCACACATTTCAACCATTCTTTTAAAGCCCGGAAGGAGCTGAGGGTGATTCAACGTGAGCATAAAATGCCAGTCAAAGCACTCATCCAAGAGGTGCCAACACGTTGGAACTCAACGTATTACATGCTTGAGCGTCTGTTTGAGCAGTACATACCACTTAATGCTTATGTCATGAAAAGGTCAGGGGATCCTACAGTGAAAGGCATGAGAGTTGAGATGGCCCAATGGGACCTTGTCAAAAGCCTGACAGAGATGCTACTTCCTTTTGAGGTCTTCACCCGTGAAGTGAGCCGGGAGGACTGTACTATGGGCCAAGCTATCCCATTGTTGTACATGCTAGAGCAACAGCTGAAGGAGGTGGCAGAAATGTACGCAGATGTGGATGACAAAGTAGACGCACATTCTTTGGCAGACACCTTATCCGCTCGCTTAGCTCACAATACAAGGATTCAAAATAACATTCTGTCAGATCCACATTACATTACTGCCTCAATTTTGGATCCACGTTACAAATTATTGCTGCGCAGTAATGAAGTCATTCCTTTTTCAGAAGTGAATGTTGCCCAGTACAAAACTTTGATAGCTGAGGAAGCCACTGAGTTTGAAAACGAAAGGATCTTCATTAAAAGCCCGCCCCTCCAGGGCAGAAAAAGTACTGCAGGGCACCCAGAACGAAGTTCTACTTCAGAAGCCAAGAGCAGTGCGTTTGCCTCCCAGCAGTCAACACTGCCAGCAGCAATAACATCAACAGCACCAACAGGATCATCAGGCACATGTACAAAAACGGCAGGTGATTGGTTTCTACGGAAAGGGTATTGCACATCAATGACTGATGCAAAGGCAAAAGAGGCCCAGGAAATCGGAGCACCCCTGAACATTGAGCGGATGGTTCAGGCCTATCTAGATGACACAACAGAGGTCTACATGGAGCAAAGCCCATTGGTGTATTGGTATGGGAAAAGAAGCCAATGGCCAGTGCTCAGCAGGCTGGCGATAAAGTATGTGGCTTGCCCTGTTGCAAGTGTCTCTTCAGAGCGTGTTTTCAGTGCTGCTGGTGCCATTGTTACTGTCAAAAGGACCAGTCTCTCGCCCAAAAGTGTTGAGAGGTTAACCATGATCAAAATGAATCAACACTTTATACCACCAGAGTACAAAATACGTGAATCACAGGAGGAAGAGGAGAGTGACTTTGATGACATAAGTAGTGGATTGTTAGACGTACTGCTGTCCGAACCACCAGAGTTTGAGGACTAGCTCCTCTTCCCTGACAACTAGGCTTTCAAATTGTTCTCCCTTCCTTTATTTGTGTGTGACTGTGTGTATCTGTTTTTCTGGTTCAAAATCTACATTCACAACAAAGCCATCAACAGTCTCCTTTTTTTATTTCCCTATTGGAGTTGCACGTCTGTGCATAACTGTCCACTCCACTCCTCAGGGTCCTGCTCCATGTTCCTTACTCTCCCTAAGTACATTTCAAGCAAGTCAGACATTGGATGGAGATGGAGAATAGTACAATACATGTTGCCTCTAACAGTCCCTCCATAAGAAGTGAAACGTGACTCCACCTATATTCCATTTTGTTTCCAATCCGAAAGAAACTCATCACTGACTGGCAGAAGGCTAGGCAGGCATCAGATCAGACAGCCAAAGAGAACACCAAGACAGGTAATGAGTGATTATTGTGAATGATGGTGGCATGCATTGCATTGGATGCTGGCTGACTACGAAGAATTGTGCATGCCATGAAGTAGAACTATACTAGTTTATCGACAAAGTACAAGTGACTCAGGTGTGGTGACAGTTAATGTTTCCTTGTTGTTTAATAATGACCACATTGTACTCCTACCACTGCAGGTGCCGGCCAATATCCGTTGCAATTTGGTAATATGGAATATATTCTAAACGTAATCAGTCACTACAGACTGAGTTGGTGTTGGAGAATACGTACCACACGGTCACCATCATTGAGGATGCTGAGCATACTATCTTTGCACACAGTCAGTTGGATTGGAGAAAATTTATGGAATAACAGGTAAAAAGTTTGAACAAGAACCACAGCAGACCTAGGCTAGATGTCCTTGTAGTGGTGTGGACTGGAGTAGAGTGTAGTGGTATGACGGACAGTGGCGCATTGATTTAGTCACTTCATTGGGAAAATTCTAGGTTGCTGCAGTGCATTTGACATTTCTCTGGCTCGGTCAAAATGTAAGTAAGGGGTAGGGTGCCTGGCCTGTGCCGCGGTTCTCCTGTTCTGTGGCTGTGCTGGCTCCTGAATCCTGTCCCGTTGTTGTTGTACCTTAATGCTTGCTGTAGAGTAGACACACTATGTAGCCTATCCAAGCTGCCTCAGTCTGAAAGTGTTCTCTCCAGAGTGTTGTCTTGCACTCCACTGTAATTGAGTTTATTGTTGTAAAGGCTGTAATTTTTCAATACCCCGTTTGTTTTTCCATCTACACTTACAGGCCGGCCTTTACCCTGTGCTACAGTGGGAGAAACGACTCACACGTACCTTACCAATACGCAATTTACGCATCAGGCTTTTCATGGGCTGACATAAAAGGTAAAAAGTTTGAACAAGAACCACAGCAGACCTAGGCTAGATGTCCTTGTAGTGGTGTGGACTGGAGTAGAGTGTAGTGGTATGACGGACATTGGCGCATTGATTTAGTCACTTCATTGGGAAAATTCTAGGTTGCTGCAGTGCATTTGACATTTCTCTGGCTCGGTCAAAATGTAAGTAAGGGGTAGGGTGCCTGGCCTGTGCCGCGGTTCTCCTGTTCTGTGGCTGTGCTGGCTCCTGAATCCTGTCCCGTTGTTGTACCTTAATGCTTGCTGTAGAGTAGACACACTATGTAGCCTATCCAAGCTGCCTCAGTCTGAAAGTGTTCTCTCCAGAGTGTTGTCTTGCACTCCACTGTAATTGAGTTTATTGTTGTAAAGGCTGTAATTTTTCAATACCCCGTTTGTTTTTCCATCTACACTTACAGGCCGGCCGGCCCTTTACCCTGTGCTACAGTGGGAGAAACGACTCACACGTACCTTACCAATACGCATCAGGCAGGCAGTGATACCCAAGATTGATGTGCGGAGTGTCCATGGAAGGGAGGACCAAGAAGAATGACGAGAATGATGCAACTCCTCATTTGGACCAGGATAATACAGTAACTTTAGTATCATCATTCGTCTTTACATTTATTTGCTTGCTTTTTTCTCTTTAATCATTACGACTGTGTGTTGTGGTTTGTTTGTTAATTGATCCAACTTTTTTTTAGTTTCCTTAGCTAGCTTGAAAAATGAAAGTAAGCCCGGTAGAGCAGGTAATTGGGTTCGGTCTGAGCTCTGAGGGCGTCAGACAGGCAAGGCAAATTTCAATTTCGTCCCTGACTGTACTGTCTCATTGGGTCATAGTAGTTATAGTACAACTCATTATCTCATTAACCATCAAGTTATCATCCTCAGCATGCATGCATTTGCTTTCTCTCACTTCATACTTTGATTTCTTTGATAATGGATCATGGTCGTCTTACAAGATTGTGTTTTACTTTTGTTGTGTCCATGCATATTGTCTGTTTTTCTTTCTCAAACCTTTCCCAAAACCCCACTTCCCATCCAATCATCAATCCCTAACCCTCTTCCCCCGGGCTGTGTGATTTATATTGAGGTGTGATGTGATGACTATGTACACCAATTGATCACACGCTTGCTGGGGCAGATGTGGTGAAAGCAACACTAATTGAATTTCAACTAAGGCAGGGCAAGGATCTTCTTCTGCTTGACCACCCATGCTGTAGTTTACTTTGTGTTCTGTTCCACTCCTCCTCCCTGAGTCTCAGTCAAGTGACTTTCTCTTTCTTTTTTCAAACGCTATTGCCAGTGTCTACTACTACCACCACTATAATGGCATCTACTCCGTCAATTTGGGAAACCAACCATGCAGCCATCAGTGTGCCGAACTTCATCATCAATCACAGGTAAGATAAGTTTGGTGGGAGGTATGGACTAGGAGGAGAGACTGACAGTACTATGACAATTAAAAATAACTCAGTGAGGGGTACTGCATCTATCGGTTTGTGTGTTACAAAATCGGCAGATCTTTTAAATCAAACACTGGCTGTGGGCATGCAGCAGCACGGAAACAAAGTAAACAAGCATGTAACTTACATTGAATTCGGAAAACTGTAACCCACCACAAAAAACATTAACATCATATAAATAAATAGTAAGTATATTTTTAATATCCCCTAACAAAAATAAACTATCCCGCTCTGACCTAACCCACCCCCCTCCCTAACCCCAACGAAACGAAAGTCCAAAGTCCCAATGTCCGTTGAAATCCCCAACGCCCACAAACCCACCCACCAACAAAAGGAATTAAAAAAGGGGCAAACGACGAGGTCCTCTATTGTCGGCGGGCCTTAAGGTGTTTGTCCACCAGGATCTTGACCCGCTCCTCCATGTTCTCCTCCCAGCGGGCCATCCGGCGGAGCAGCTGGCGGCAAAATGCCCTAAAGTTGCTTCCAGGGTGGGGGGCAGCAGTGCTGGAAATCGAGGCGCGGCGGCGGGCAAATGCCGGACCACGGCGCCGTGAAAGTGGAGGCCGGGCCTGACTGGGGCCCGGGGCATTGGAGGAGGCTGCAGCTTCAGCCGCCTCCTCCTCCTCCTCCTCCTGAGCCACCAGCCGGCGATAATGCTCGCAGATGGCCTCCAGTTTCCGGCGCCGGGCCCTAGCGGCCAACTCCTTCCTTGATGGTTTATTGGAAGGAGTATCATCTATATCAAAAAAGAAAAAGAACATGTTGGAGCCAATACTCTTAGCAAAACAGGAACACTAAAATCATTCAACACATAGTGTCACAGTATCACTAGCAAGCACAGTTCATAACATTTGGGATTTGGTGCTGGGGTAAGTATCTCTAATCCTACTTCCTTGGACTCTAACATTTGTGACCGTTTCAGACATTATTTATAAATATAATCGTACTATGTATGTACTGCGGTACACCAGTCGTGCTGTTCTTATCTGTAGTTTAGCCCAATTACATAACCTTGTTGTAGGCGGCATGCCAGGTCCATCAGCTAAGCTTGCACCCAAGAGAAACAGATATGAGCCACATGATGATGCAGACTCACGTTACTTTTATTTACTACTACTGTCTGCAGGTGGGGAAGCTCATCTTTTTGTCTGACGCCTTACGGCCGTTGGCACTGGTCATACTCTGTTACATGAGGGCAAATGGCATGCACAATTTCACTTACACCCTACCATGGGTACTACAAAAAGGCTGATTATTTATTTATCGGATCCAACGATCATTGCTTATATTCATATTATAGATGCTGCTAGTGCTAATACGATATACGACATCAGGTCGGTAGCGGTCGGTGGTGGGAGTGCTGCCGGTCGGTGACATGGGAAGGTGCAGGGTGGGGATAGTAAACGATGGATTAAGGACATTCACAGGTAATTAAAGAATACATAAAAAAAAAAACATTGCTGCACACAGTAGCACACACTGCATCGCATTCGGCGGTGCAGTGCGCACCTTGAAAATAGTTTTATTTATTTTTATGTTGATTACCTGTATTTGGCCGTAACAGTAATACACAGTTTACTCGCCAGTGCCACCCACCCGTCCCCTCCCCATGTCACCGCCCGCCAACAATCCCACCACCAACCGCTACTGCAGAGGGTACTTTGCTTTCATTGCTTGTGTAACCAATATACATAAACATTAAACAACAGATAGGCCACCCTTTGCAGGCTGGCTGCCCCAATCATAAATACATTAATAATAATAGGTAGGGAGTGGTCCCCAGAGTGGGAGGAAGGGGTTTCTGCTTGATAATATATGACGTGCTTGCAAACTACTGCAAGTGTACTGTATGCTCATAATACTACCTTGATTCCTCTAGGCTTTGCTACTGTCGCGCAGTTTCTGTTACATTTTCTTCAAAGTAAGAATCTCCAGTGACACTTTCCACCTATACTGTCTCTTGGTGATAGTACATCCAGGCATACATCCATTAAAGTAAACGTCTATCCTTTTGTATATATCTCTTAACAAACCTTAGTTGGTTTCACCAACAAACACCCATGCTTCTGCTCCTTCCTTCCTTGCCTTGGCTTTGAGTTTGAACCAAAAACACCGCTGATTCTTGCTATCTAGTACTATCCACCCATACTGTGTCGCCCACCCAGGCAGGCATTCTTTCACCTTCCACCCATCCTTCAACAACCCATGCATCTGATCTTATTACTATCAGACTCCTATACATGCTTCCAACAACATATCCTTCTCTGCCGGTCAGTCATATTGTTTATCTCGCCCGTCCTTCCACCCTTAGTGCTTTCCCTCTATGTTCAACACATCCATGAAGGTCATCTGATCTGAGTTTGTCTTCTCCATAAAACATTCACAGCTGATTTTGGAGTCAAATAGAAGAGGCCATTGGTTACTCTACTCACGCTGGTAATGCTACGTAAAGGGTGTCTTCTTCAACCGTTGTATAATGTCGCACAGTACAGTGAAATAGTGAACACAGTTCCATCTAGCTGTAATGTCAAGAAGTAATGAATATAACTTACCGCCGCCGGCCACTGCTGCTGGATCCCCCCTGGGCCCTGTGTCTCCTGCAGGTGCCGCCAGTTCGCCTGCCCCCTCCGGAATGGCCGCATCGCTGGCCCCGACGGCACTGGTGGATGGTAGTGTGCCTAGAAAAAAGCATCAAAAATTTTTTAGATGCCTGTAACCCTCCCCCTATTTTAAGTGTTCACTTGGAACATTGAACAAAAAGTTAATGCGATGCAACATACATCAGCACTAGACAGTAAGTACAGTCAGTAGACAGACACTAGTAGGATATGGTTCCACTTCCTAGGGTCATCTAGTCCTACTCAGCTCTTTTGAAAGTTAGCCTGAGCCATGAGTAACCCTTTTAGATTCATCATGTCGACTACTACTCTTTTGGTGCATATTATACCTGCCAGCGTATTGACATGTGCAGTACATGCCTTTAAGGCCGCCTGACTGTTGCGTACAAGTGAAGAGGTCGAAAAAAAAACAACATATTGACTTTGTTTAGTTTATATTGCTTAGCCATCACACATACATGTTACACTTTTTGGCATGACTGCAAAATGCTAGCATCATTCACCAGTATACTATCTAACGGCTAACTCGCAGCGTTTTTCTCATATATCATAGGCAAAAGATTCCCTTCTACAAACCAGAGATTTACAGAGCATAGTGGCTGCAAGATGATGTAACCAGTATTTCTACGTTCTACGGTGAGGGATTTCCAGAATTATAAAGATCTTGGCTCTTGTTCTTGTTGTCAATCATGCACTTGTAAATGTTTACTGTTTTAATGTTAGGCTTTTTGCTGGCTTATTGACCATGGCTGTCGTAAATTAAATTTCATATTAACGATGTACAGAGTTTGATACTTGTTTCAAATAAACCTTTTGAACTTACACATAGACTCTGTGGTATTTGGTGTGGTGGAGTGGACTTACACAAGTGTGTGAGCATAATGGTGTTTGTTATTATGTTCTGGATTGTCTCTGTCTCCGTCATCATCAACATTGTGTATCGTCTTCGTGGGGGGGGTCGGGAGTGGGACCCTAATGTGAGACACTATAGCTAGTCTGTTAGGGGATCCTGGGTTCTTCGGACTGAGGTGTGATCAGTAAGATCCAACCTCCCATCAGCACCATCCTATTTTGTTGTGCATAGTTCTGTATGTGGCTCTGCAGAATCCTAGACAATAGTAGTATCATGTACTATCCGATCAAAAATACTAGTCAAATATCTGGTTGGGCATTTTGTTTGTGGTATTTGTCAAAGCCTCATCATTGAGAAGACTTCAAGAGGACAACCCAAAGGACAGGACCCAGTGGCTAGAGCTATTGGTCAATCAGAGTTTTATTGTTGCAAAGAAAACCTTCTATTAAAGAGAGGGCAACTGTGCAAGCTTCGCTACACACAGAGTAATAATAGTAATAGTAGTAGTAGTATTAGTAGCACAGAGAGTCATAGCAGAGGGAGTTAGAAGCAACTTCGAGGCAGGGATAAACAGAATTAGTAAACAGTCAAGGTCAAAGAAGTAAGCTTTTGTAAAAAAGAGATTCAGAAAGTTGAACCATAATTTAGAGTTTGGGAAAGAAAAGATGCAGTAACATAACATTTAGGGAAATATAAATGTCAATCTAACCAATGGAGGACTTACTGGGGCCAGCTGCAGGAGCCTCAGTAGAGGAGAGGTCCTGGGGTTCCCCCGCCGACTCCGACCCCGTCTTCTTGCCCCTGGGTGGTGCTGATGATCATGTAAAATATAATAAAGAAAGAGACCAACATTAAGGAGTGCTGTGAGAAAAATAATAAATCATTTGGAAAAACAATAAGTCAAAGAACATTTTAGGAAACAACAAGTGCAATAAAATTGACCTATCTAATCAGATGGATCGACTACTGGCTGCTTCCTAGTGCATTTACGGATCGTCTACTTATTTATGAACACTCCAGTGTTCCTTGATCATTCTGATTCCAAATACTAACAAAGCCTAGTAAGTACCACCTGACCTACACCACCTATTCCAGACGGGCCAATTGTTCACTAAGTCTGCACTTCAATTTTTTTCAGCCATCAAATGCATAGATGATGAGATGGAGGACACATGCATAGTTGCATACATTAGTGCATACATACAACAAATTGTGGGTTGGTTGCATAATGCTGATCTAGTTCTGCTACTGACTGACCATGCTAAGCCTACCACTCACTAAACAAAGTACAAAAGGTTCGACGGAGGACTGGGGTAAGCAGCACTCAGTGACAGAGGATGCGTCACGCAGACCGCATAAAACAATTAGTAACTACTACTAACAAACTAAACCTAGTATCCAATATCCATCCACCACTATTTCACAGTAGGACAATGGAAGGACTAGAGTCTCTCTAGCAAATCGCATTACCTAACTTCAGTTCTGTAAAGTAAACTCTTACATAATCAGCATCAGCACAAGCTAGCGCAAACTACGTTGCAAACAAGTAAGAGTACCACCGTGCACCTGGGTCCTTAAATCAAAGAACATTTTGCTTTTTGGAACCTAATACCAGCAACGCTTGGCACGCAGCAGTAATCTTGTTGTTCATCTAATTTAATATACACAATCAGTTACTCACCAAGCCCGATGACCTCGACACCTAGCAGGTCCAACAGGTCCTGCTCCCGGTCCAGGATGTCGGACCACCGGTGAGCTAGCTGGTTGTGGGTGCGCCGGATCCCAGTGCACCGGAACACGGCCCGGCGCACCTTCGCCCACCGACGGTGCCGCTCCTGGGTAGCGTACCCGGAGCCGGGCCTGCCGCCTGCTGCCAAGGTCAAGGGGAGGAGGCGCTGGATGAAAAAAACAAGAGCCGATACCTCCTCCTCCCCAAACAGTTGCCGGGCCTGCACCCCTGCAGGACGCATTCTGCCGCAAGGCAGGCGGCGCTTCTCTGCGCCTGCAGGTCCCTTGCCCTTGGGACTTGGTGTGCCCTTGGCCATGGTTCTGGGGTGGGTGGGAGGCGGAAAAGAAAAGTCCGAAGGGGAAAAAAAGTTAGGGGGAAGAAGATAGAAAGAACTTTATAAAAGTAACAAAAACACAGTAAAAGTAGAAATAAAATGCAAAATATAAACTGAGGCAAACAGAGAGATAGATAATAACTAAAAAAAGTCAGGAAAAAGGCTTTAAAGACAAAGGATTGCTGTGATAAAGGGAGGATACAAAAGTAGGCCCAGAAACATGGCATAGAGTGAAAAACAAGATGGCCGCGCCCATTCGCGACCGCGTGGGTAAGTTCGCGCGATATTTCTCGCGAACATGTACAATTTATCGCGAACAAGTAAAATTCGCTCCCGAACACGTCAATGCACATCGCGAACACGTTATCCGCGACCCGGAACAGGAAATAAGGCATCGCGAGCGGGCGGGACTATAGAAAAACAAGATGGCCGCGCCCATTGGCGACCGCATGGGTAAGATCGCGAGATATATCCCCCGAGCATGCAAACAGTTCCCCGAACATGCTTACCGCGCTCGCGAACAAGAAAAAGCCATCGCGAACAGGTTGCCACAAGCAACTACGCAAGCTCGCGAAGCTTCGCGAAGGTCGCGTAGTGCAATGACATCTTCGCGAAGCTTCGCGAAGCGCGACTACGCGAACTACGCCCAGGGTTAACTATAATATTAACTCCTATACATACAGTCACAGTCCGCCAATCATCCATAGAGTTACTCACACAGCTAGTCAATCATGCAAAGAATCAATCACATACCCATTTACTCATGTATACAGTTATACACACCAACTGCGTTATTTATACACACACCACATCACTTATTTATGCAGATACTAACACATACTTACTGTCTTATACAATCACTGATACAAGCAGACACTCTTTTATACACCCACTCTTCAAATAACTTACTCTAACGTATAGTCATTTATATACTCCACCACTCACATATACTGCCTTAAAACATATGTAGTTACTCACAAATATACCAGTGAGACATTCATTCACTCACCAACACACCCATACACACACTAACTCACCCATAAAGCCCTTCCCAGATGTACTTTTGAATCCATACAACCAGTGAATCACGCTCTCAGACATGTATGCACAGAGTCACCCCCCCCACCCACCCACATAGACACTCAGGCACTCAGACAACAAATCAATAACCCATATAGACACTCATGTAGCTACTCATCAGCCCATGCAGCCGCGTATACAACAACTGAGACACTAATACAGATTTTCACACAGTTTAGTCACTAACCCATACATTCAGTAACACATGTTCAATCACTGACTTATACAGTCAGTCATGCACCTACTAAATAATCCATTCAGGGACTTGTAAATTCATTCTTTCTTCAATACACCTTGGCATAGATATATATGAAAAATAGTTAAACTTTACAGAAACACACATTCACTGGATGATGCCATCAGTGATGTCATCAGTGATGTCATTTGAGATGTCATCAGTGATGTCATCAGTGATGTCACTGACCATGTCATGAGTGATGTAATATGTGACGTCATCACCAGTGCATTTTGTGCGCACGAGTTATAGTTAGCTCAACTAACTATAACGGGCGAATTTCTCTGGTTTTATATGAGTCGATGAAATACAAGCAGATAATATTATGGACGTCCACTGCAAGAAATCAGAAAGGTATATACCCTAAATACATCAGATGAAAATAACCACTGAAGACTTGAATGTGCCCACAAACACACTCAGACATCACGAAGTCAATAATCAAAATTAAAACATCTCACCGGCTGTGAACACTGCATTGTAGCCCACTCCAGACTGGGGGATTCACAGCCGGGGTTAAAAAACTCAGCAAGCCAGGTTCTGTTACACTGAAGTAGATGCCTCCGTTCAGGTTCCAAGCAAATCCCGGTTTCCAAGTCAACAAACCCCATTTTTATAATCTCAAAGCACTAGAAGTTTCTGAGAGGAAGTCTTCTGCTCCAAGCAAACTTACTGGAGTTGGCCACTACCCATGCAAGCATTCCAAAGGCAAAATAGTTCTCACGTATCCTTCTGCACTCCCACATGTTCCAGCCCCTTGTCTTAATGAAGCTTACGGAAGTCTCCAACAGTACAGAGAACAACCTTGATTGTGAATACCCCAAACAACTTGAGCAATCTGGGGACCTGTCTGTGCGCAAAAGCTCAAGCTAGACAGAGTCAAAATTCAAGATGGCATGCGGGCATGACAAAGCCAATAGTAAGAATTTCGTAATACTGCCCAATGTACAACACAGTGCACAAGGCTGTTCTACTCTGTGAAAGCACTCCCACTCTAAAACTACAAGGAGACACGAAAGAAATCTTCAAGGAAAAGTGCACATGCAGGAAAAATCATGTCGTACATTCAAGAAACCCTTAAAGTCAATTAAAATAATGGAAGTCCAAGGTCATCACATGGTTCCAATACATGGAAGTGCCTCTGGCACTACAGCATGTCAGCAAATAATACTTATTTTACATTGAGCTTTAGAGAAACTGAGACATACCCTACAAAGTTAACCAAGCAAGCCAGACCCAGAGCTCCTAGCATGTAAAATATTGCCACCACCTAAAATGCATCCAACTCACTGACAGCAACGGTAGAAACCCTCAAGTACTAACAACAAGTGAACTCTCACTGTAATATTCAAGTCGAGGGAATAGTAAAGGCATGGCTGCAGTACATCTGCTCATAGAAGCTTAAAGAGAAACAATGGAGTCAGTGCACAACTGGAGCCAATGAACAATTGGCCTTATGGGAACAACTCCAATAGAGAATGCACCCAGAAATGGATGAAAAGGTTCATTAGACAATAAAAGATCCAAAAAAATCACCACAATCAAATGTCAGTGTCTTCCTTGACTAGGAAGTGTTTAATCATAGAAGCTTATGTCCACATATAGCAGTACTGGGGAAGAGCAATCAGGGAAAATATCCAGAACTGAATACCACATTTATGTTGCTATGACTTTAATATATTTTAAGTTTAAAATAGGACAAAAACCTTTGCAATCTTTCCACAATTAAAATAATGTTAGTGATGATTACCCTGGAATTCAATGAGCATTGCTATTCCCGCACAACAGAGACATTATTTCACAATTAAAGCCTCCATTTTGTGGTTTGTGTTTGGACGTTGAAATAAATGCTGTCTGGTTTGCCAGGCTGCCTCAGACATGCAACTCCGTGAATGACAGCACTTCGTCAGTTACGGAGGTGAAGGGCTTACTAAAAGAAATGAAATGCAGCCTGTCCTCAAATGACTCTACAGTAGATTCTCTGACCCGTAGGTCATAAAAGACAGGCCGCACACTTGTATTTCCCTGGCAGAAAGAAGAATACCTGATATTAAAGATAATACAACCATTCCTGCAAAGGCAGTATAAGAAGTCAATGGTGAACTGGAGAAAGTGAAGCTGAAAATGGAAGACTTGGAGACGAGATCCCTTAGAAGCAAGTTTCGTATAACTGGGATCTCGCAATCCACAGTGATGAGACGCATGGAAGACTAAATAGATAAAATGCTGACCACAATATCTGGCAAAGAAAACCTGTCCCAGACATTTGTTTTAGAGAGAGTACAGCACACACTGGTGTCCAGGACGGTTCCAGATGCCACATCACAACCCATTATCGCTGAGTTACTTAGCTACAAAGACTAGGACAAGACAATAAGCATGGTCAGAGAACAGAAAGACATCAGCATGCAGAAATGCCTCTCTGCTTGTACTCCATATTTACTCAGAGTGAGTAAGATGCCAGGAGGAATGTCATACAATTTTTGTTTTACAAGAATGTGACATTCATTATGCCATGCCGTATCCTGCCACACTCAAATTTACGCTGAAGGAAAAATGCATATCTTCTCTAACCCAAACAAGGTCTCCGCATTTCTGAATGAAAGCATCTCCACGACTGATAGATGATCAGGCCTGGGCAGTGAACTACGCTCCGTTCATGGAGTTTGCTGAGTTTTCTGCACTCCGTGCTCTACGGAGCTCTCGGAGTGCAGAAAACTCCGCTTCGTGTAGTGCAGCGGAGTTTTTCCCCGCGGACACACGCAAACGGTAAGTTTGCGAGCGTGAGCTGCAGCTCGGGTAGAATTTCACGGAGTTTCACGTAGCAAAACTCCACGAACTACGCCCAGGCTTAAAGAAGATCCACTCAGAGGCTCTGCGACAGAACGCCAGCTTAGTGATGTTGAGTGAAGCATTGAGATGGACATAGCTGCCTACATGGTGACCTTCTAGTATAATGGGGTGACCCAGTGCCCCTTAGAACCTGGCTGTACAAGAATGTGGAGAAAATTGGTTCTGTGAGGTACAGGAATGATTCTTGGTTTACTGAATGATAACAAACTAGTAAACAACAGTACTCAAGCCTTTCAGTAATAATCAATGAAAAGGAAAAAGAAGAAAGGGCAAAAAACATGAATAAATTTTTTTTTGTTGAAACTTCAAATATCTGATAGATTCCACACTTGATCTGCAGTCAGTACATTTATCTGACTCACACATTTACAATGCGCCTTGGTTGTTCATATTAAACATTTCCAACTACACGTGGCTATATGCATAACACACCATTACTTCATTGCATTATTGAGCTTAGATTTCAGCATTAGCTATAGATAATTATTTTCCCACATGCTGTTGCTGTCACTTACGGTCATATCAGAGTAGATATTATGGGGCAGATCTCACGGTAAACAAGCTTCTCTGGCAAAGCTCAGCGTTGAGCTATGTGGTATACTCCTTCATAATGAGGTAGTTCATGGGAAAACCACTGGGAAGTTTGGGTCTGGTGGGAGTATGGTTTTGGGGTGCTGGGAGTTAAAAGTTGTGAGCCTAACAGGTCCACATGTGATGTTATGTTGATGTATCAGGCACCCTGAGTAAACCCCTGGAACACGGCGGCAAATAATCGGATGGGGGACAGCGGAAAACACAAGCCTAAAGTTTATGGAATGGTATGTCAGAGGGCTAATTAACTGACATAACTGGCACATATCTCATAAGATCATGGCATATATCACAACACAACATGGAAGGGAACATGTTGTGAAGGAGGTGGCATATGCTAACATTTCAACTGCTAATAAGTTTCAGGCCTTCGAAGAAGATGGAGTTGATTTTGTTCCGGGCTCTGACACTTCTAACTCCACTCTAGTGTCCCCAGGAGTACCACCAGTTTCATCCACCCCATACCAACTAAACCTGATACAAATGTTAGATGCCTTATCCTTGGAAATCAGGAGTAAGGTCGCCATTTCAGAGATGAATCAGGCCAAAATCCTTAGAAGTAAAAATGACAGCAATCACCGAGAGAATCTTTGTAGTTGAAGCCTCAATAAAGCCCTGAATAAACAAGTGGAGTCCAATCGTATTGAGATACAGGCATTAAAAGACGTGGAAAAAGGCATACTAGACAAACTTGAGACCCTAGAAAATAACGCCAGATGAAACAACATCAAAATTAACAATATTCCAGAAGGCTCAGAGGGGGATTACATTAAAACCTATATCATAAAACTGCTGAAAGAGTTTATTCCCACCATGGACTCTAAGGAGTTAGAGTCTGATATTTAGAGAATTCATAGAGACCCCTTTACAAAAAACCCATATAGGAAAAATCCCCGGCGAATTTTGGTTAACTTTAAAACTTACGCTCTAAAAGAACGTATGTTATCGGAAGCCTTAAAAGCTGGTAGTTTTACGAAAGGGGACTGGGCATTTCGGATAAGGTCAGATCTCTTAAGAATCACGCAGGACAGAAAGTGGGAACTCGGGAAATGTATCCCAACTTTAAGATCATTGGGCGCAACAGTGCAGTTGAGATTTCCTTCCTTACTTAAGGTGATGTGGAAAAACAAAATGTCTAATTTTAGAGACCCTAAAGGGGTAGGGATCTTCATTGATCAAATTAAAGCTCAGGGATAATCCCCTAAAGTAGTTTGTTTATAAATATCGGCTTTGCTGGGGGAACGGGTAGTGAGCTCATAGGGGTAAACTTACATCATACCTAATGTGGATAAGGAGGGTTCCCTTGGGAAGGGGGGTGGGCACACACGAGAAATAAGTTACGATGGTTTTTCCCTGGGTGGGGAGCAAATTAGGGAAAAAAAAGAAAAAGTCCTCTTAAGTATATCACTGTTAAGGAAGTTGCTAATAAGAGAGGGGTAGATCGAGATCAGAGTGCGCTCTCCTTGATAAGAGAGAGGGTGCATTGGATTGCCTTAAATGCCTGAAGTTAGTCAGTAGTCGAATAATTAAAGAATGAGACCTTGTTCTTTTTTTAAGTAAATGATCTTTCGGCACCCATAGAGGTAATATGGGATGCCTATAAGGCATTTATTAGAGGCAGAGTTATCAGTATCTCAGCTAAAATTCATAAGGAATCTAAAGAAATGCTTAAGTTATTAGAAGCAGATATTGTTAGAGCACTATATAATCAAGCGGCCAACCAAAATAATGCAGAGCAAAGGGAAAAAACTCTGAGGTGTTAGCCAAGCGGCAAGATATGAGGGACTATCTAGACAATATTACCAGAAGAAGATGGGAAGATAGTAAACTAGCGAATTATGAATATGGAGAAGGGTGTGGAAAACTCCTTGCTTGGAAATCTCGTGTTAATCAATCCAGAAATTTAATCAAGCAGATTCTTAACACAGAAACAGGGGAGCTAATTTCAGATAGGGCTAATATGGAAAAAGCATTTGAATCTTACTTTGAAGCATTGTATACGGAAGACCTAGTGGTCTCAGATTTCCAAATAAAAAACGATTTGGATAAAATAACCTTACAGTCTCTATCTGACGACCAGGCCCAACAGTTGAAAGAAAGGTTTTCACTAGAAGAAATAAAAGTCACAATAAAACACCTAAAAAGATGCAGTGCTGCAGGTTTAGATGCCATTCCAAATGAGTTCTACATTGCCTTTAACGAGACACTCGATCCTGTCATGGAGAAATTATTTGACAGTATTTTCTATAATAAGACTGCAATCCTTACTTCTTGGAACAAGGCAGCGGTTACTCTGATCTTGATGCCCAATAAGGATAGAAAAAAGGTGAATCCTATAGACCCATCTCCCTGCTGAATTGTGATTATAAAATCTTTACGTAAATTTTAGCAGTGAGATTGAACAACATGATGGGTTACCTGGTCCATCCAGACCAGAAGGGGTTTATTAGAGGACGTCAGCTTCATGTTTTAACTCATGAGCTGATTGGAGCAATCGACATCGCCTCAACTAATAAGTTGACGCTCATTATCTTTGCATTTGATGTGGCCAAGGCATTTGACCGGGTGAGCTGGTCTTGCTTACATCATATAGCTCACTCGTTTGGCCTAGGAGACAAAACATTTAGGGTCATCAGAAACATTAATAAAACTCCCACAGCAAGGATAATAGTTAACGGAAATGTAACTAACTTAGGCTGGAGCGAGGAACTAGGCAGGGCTGCCCCCTTTCGCCCCTCTTCTTTGATCTCTACATAGAACCACTGGCATGTAACATCAGGGCCAGTGAACTCTTTGCCCCATTTGAATATAGGGGATAGGTAAAAAAGCTGGCTCTATATGCCGATGATCTGATGATTTTCACGAGGAATTTTACCAAGGTTGGAGCAACTTCTGATAGAGTTTGGGAAGATATCTGGCTATCTAATCAACCCACAAAAAACAGAAATTATGTCGTGGAATTTGCAAACCAGTTCCCCTTTAGTTAAGCAGCAAAAAAAATACGTAGTCATTCAAAACACTCAGGACATTGATAAATTGGCCCAGGTTAATTTGGAGGTAAAAAGAAAAGAGATCAGATCCCTATTAAGATCATGGAGCAAACTCCCATTGCCAATTCTTGGCCGTTCCAATCTCGTCAAAATGTCTGTTCTGCCCAAAGTCACCTTTATCTTTAATGCAATTACGATATTATTCAGCCCTGATTCTTTGAAAATTATACAGTCTGATATAAATAGTTTTCTTTGGTCTAACAAAGGGGGTCAGGATTGCATGGAAGAAATTAAGATGTGCGAAATTAGATAGGGGAATAGCCAGTTCCTTTGCTTTTGTAGTTGGGCCTTCCATTTTAAGACTGTGAGGTCTGTCTTATTTGACTCTTCCTGTTATCCTTCCTTTCTTTTAGCTATGTCAAAAAGTGTTCCTTAGGGGTGGGATAGGTTTCTTTTCAAATTTGGACATCCTAAGTACTTTAAAAAGATTTTCAGAATTTCGTACTATAGCTGAGTGCCATAAGGTAGCTTATCAGCCCCACTTTGGGAAAATGGCATACAGAAATGGGGCCAATTACTGCGAGACAATAAATTACTTCCATGGGATTATTTAAATACTCTAACTAACCAAAGGCTCTCCAGATTTAAATTGTATCAACTGTCTGATTGGGCTGTTAACCAGGGCAAAGATGGAGTCACGAATGAAGAGCTGGAGGATAAGTTATTAGCCCCATTCCATCAACGCAAATAAATATCTAAATGGTATTGGCATTTAGTTAAAGGAGATCCACCGTTAATGCCTATGGAGGAGCCCTGGAGAAGAGACCTGCCTTCCAGTGATGTCACATCTTATTGGCAAGTATCTATGTGCACTTTATGGAGGGTTGTCAAAGCTGCCCCATTGAGGAGAAATCATCTGTTTACACTCCATCGAGCCTATTGGACCCCGAAGAGGCTTACCAAGCTGGGAGGAGGAGTGAAGGCCTGCTTGAAATTTACCATGGGGAATGCGAATGATGTATGTGCACATGTTTATGCAGTGTCCCCAGATCCAGGGCTTCTGGCGCCAAGTGGGTAAGACAATCTCAGATGTAGTTGGCCAAGAAATCAAGGTAAGCTTGGTTTTAGTTATCTTTGAATCTTGCCTGAAGATAGTATTAATAATAAGCTATCAAATTGCCAAGCCTCACTGTTATTTGTCTTATTTCTTTTGGCAAGAAGGGAAATCTGTTTAAATTGGGTATCCCCCAACCCTCCAAGATTTCTAGATAGGGTTACCTATGTTAAAATAATCCATAAATTTGACATGGGATGCATGTCAAAAACAAGAATTAGATTCTGGGGGCTATGGGAGGTGGGGGTCAATAATATGGGTATTTCAACTTCCTAGAAAAAATAAAAGTCCAATGATTATGAAATAATTGAGTTCATGGGATGATGGCTTATTCAGAGATCGAGGGTTCATTTTTTCCTTGCCAATTCCTGAGAGTCTTGTGGTCGGCGACTCTAGGAACCCTTGAGGTGGAAAGAGATCTACAGGGCTGCGTGTCCCCTCTACTGGAACCAGGAGGGTGCATTGGTACTGCTTTAAGACCACTCACTTTCTTTCTTGAACGAGGACAATAAAAAGGAGAAAAAAATACACAACATGAAAGTAGTATTTTTATAAGAAATCCACTATGCAAAAGTCCACTCATATACCGTAGCACAAAAATGAGGAATATACTGGATCTTTGCATAGGGCTCCTCATATTCTTGAGGTTTGACCTTTCTGATTAAGTAAGCTACCAACTTTAAACACCTCCACACAGTTGTACACAATGAGGGCTGCTATAATATTGTCCAGGGCCTACTGGGGGAAACACGTCACATTAGTTAACTCATATGGGCCTAATTACAAGAATCCAGAATTCTTTGCTTAAGTTATGAACCTGCTCTTAGTTCCAAAATGATCATATGGAGTGAGGGCCTAAACGTTATGCTTCATGCACAGCATGACAGCACTGGGGGAGGGTGCAGTCAATGGGTTAAGGCTTGGTGTTGGAAAGTCATCCTGTGCCACGGGCACCCCCTCAACGTTTTGCTGACTGGTACTGGTGGTAACTTACTCTGACTGACCCTGGGCTCTGCCTAACCAGGCCCAGGGCCAGTGCTATGCTGAAAGAGACACATTTACAATACAGTGAAAACACCTACATACACTAGGGTACACTATGGGTTGGGGTACCCCTGTGATTGGCATGACCTACCCTATAAGGCTCTATTACATAATAGGGCAGGGGGATTGAAACTACCTCTTAGTCCCTAGTATATAAGAGGGCATGGAAGCTTAGAGGTCAGCAGCCCTTTATGCACTTGCATGTGTGCACTGCTGAGCCTGAGGTCAGGTTAAAAGTAGCCCTGTGTTGCAGGACTGCTTTTAATAAGTAAATTGTGCCCAAATTCGACTTTGGTGTTTGGGGCACCTACAAAACGGACAACCTACAATGTTTGGGCATATTAGGTACCCCCAGGGTCTTCTCTAGGTTTCCCACGGGTGGGGGTCAGGTATTTATCAGGAGGACCCTTATAAAATGAGTTTTACATCCACAGCGTTAAGTGAAATTGCACATTTCACTTCCCACATTGTGTTAAAGTACTGCCCAAAATCAACCTTGGTACTAGAAGCACTGTGGAGGGAGGATCTGCAATATTTTTACATATCCAGAACCCCTAAAGACTCCCCTAGGTGCTCCAAGGGTGGGGGTCCTGTAGATGGAGGCAGAGTACTTATACAATATGTTTTATAAGCCCTGGTGATGGAAAAATGGCTGAAGTCATTTTCCCTTTGCAAATCCCATGCCACATAGGTTAACATGGCAAGAAGTTATTAACTACTAATTCTTGATAGGAGAAGGCTAAAAATACCATTCAAAGACTTCCCAGAATGGTATTAATAAATCCAACAATATGATATTGTTCAATTTCTTCTCAAATATACAGTCAAACACTTTCTTGTTTGTAGGCACAGATTCAGCCTTCTAGTGGTCTGTCCTGATTGGTCACAGTTAAGTGGATTAGCCAGGCTTCTTTGAAGAGGTGATAAAGAGCCCCTGGGGTTGGCCAGCTCTGCTGGGAGGGCAGTGTTCTGTTACACAGGTATGCCGGAGCAAGGGGAGTAATCGCAAACAATGGACTTCAAGGGATGGGGAAGACACCAGTGTCATTTACAACTCTACTCTTTTGAACCCAGCCATATGCTAGGCTTAAGGAAGGAATGAACATATACAAGGGGGAGAGACTATGGAGATTAGCCATCCTAGGAGTGTGTTTATCCAGTTCCTCTCTCCCTGCTGTAAAATCAGCCATTATGAATTCTGAAGAATTGATGCACTCTGGGACAAAATAGTGCCACACTCTGCAGGAAATGGTCATACCTTGGGGCGGTACCCTACACCTCATTGGACAGAAGTGACTTCCTGCTTGACCCAGAGAACTTGGAATAAGTATCTGAGAGGGGCAGAGCCTCTCATATCTGCTGCTTTAAACTTAAGAAAGCAATACGGGTCATGCTGACAAGTTTGATGTGCATTTTCTATGCCCTGCACTTTGAAGATTGCACCTTCTGCAGCATCTAGAACTACACCCCTGTGGACTACCTTGCTGTAAAAGGACTAAAGATTGGACTTCCTGCAAGCTACAGGTTAACAGAGCTCACCTGGAACATCACCACCAAGAATCCTCAATTGGAGAACTACCAGTAGATTTGTAAGGGTTTTGTCGAAGTGGATTGTGGGAACTGAAGTCCTCAAATTTCAAGGACCATCTTGGAGATTCCAGACCCTTGGGTGAGTTTGGGACACTTTGGGACCCTTTAGGGAACTTCAGGAAGATGTTCCCGACGTTTGGAGAACTTTGGAGCAACTTTGGAAAAAAGCTCCATAAGGGGACTAACTCGACCCGGCCAGCCAAACCGCCTGCCTTCAACCGCGAGCCGGACTGCCATCCAGGTTTGTCCTGCTGAAATTCTCTGAAGGACCTACTTCCAGAGTTTGACCGGAAGTAGTCGAAATCCGAGGCCGGCGAACCCTCACCGAATCCGGCCTGGTGAAGAGCATCGAGGGACCCCGCGATCAAAAGCTCGGTAAAAGTTTCTAAGTCTGAACGAAGAAAAGGTGACCAGGAGCAACCGCGAAAGCCAAGCCACCTGCCTTCAACCGCGAGCCGCTGGAATGCAACAGAGATTGGACTTCCATAAGTTTGACCAGGAGCTCGTTGCAAGAAAATCTGGCAATCCCTCACCGAATCCAGACTGGCTGAGAGCTTCGAGAGACCCCGGGAAGAAAAGCTGTAGAAAAGTTTCTAAGTCAGAAGGTAAAAACTTTGACCGAGACCTACCATGAGGGGTAGCCGCCTAGGGCTCCATCGTGGTTGGCCTGAAACTTTGACTTTGACCCAGTCAATTGTGACCAGATGTCCTGATAAGGCGCTATAGGTTTCTATGTGCTAGATAATGCAAAATCTTTGAAAATTCATATCTCCAGTTCCCTACATCAGAGTTTTGTCACTTTGGTGTCATTTTAAAGATAAAAACACTTCCTATTTTTATAAATTGGTTTTGGATTTTTATTGTGCATTGTGTCTTAATTATTTACTGAATTGGTGTTTATAAATGCTTTACATACCTATCCATGAAGTTAAGCCTGCCTGCTCGCAGCCAAGCTACCAAGGGTTGAGCATGTTTAAGACCTATTCTAAGCCCTATACTGTGTTAGTGGCCTTATTGCCCGTGGCAGATATACATTTACCCCTGCCAATAATCCACTTTCCAACACTAGGTAAGTGTTACTGAACATCATGCAACAGTGTGAATTGCTAGACATATGGCGCACTGGCCACCCACCACCCTGGAATACACATTCCAGGTCACAATACACAGCTCCTTATCTAGAATAAACTTCTGGATTAGCAAGAGGGATGTGGTAAGCTGGACTAAATCGATACAGCATTTACACAGGACTTGGTCAGACCACTCCCCAGTCGTACTAGCCCTCTTTATTTCAAATAACTGGAATAAAGAGAACCTCTGCAACCCACTTTATTACTTAATTTAGTAATTAGGGAGGAAATCCGAGAAGCAATTTCATGCTATTTTGAATTTAACCAAGGATCATTTTCCACTTTTTTGCCCTTTCAGAAGTGTTTAATGGGTATTCAGAGGGGAATGCTTAGCCAAGGACATGGGATCAATTTGTGAAAGACACTAAACTAGAAAGAGAAATAAGTGGCATTGAACAAATTCATTGCGCAACCCTAGAACCTAAAATCCAGTCCACTCCAAGTTGAAGGCATTTAGAGAAGAAGCCAATAAAGAAGTTACATTCCTGGGGGAATAAAGGGCCACTAGACTGTACAAGGAGAGTAAGCACTCCAGGCGCAAATTGACTGCAATTACCAGACCACAGTGGGTGGCCTCAGAGATTTTATAGATTGGCACAGATGAAGGGAAGGTGCTCAATAACCTGCTTGATTTTTTTGGCATAGATCACTAACTACCATTCTAGTATATATTCATCAGTCTGCAGTGTGAGTACCAGGAATAAAGCACTTCTTATACAGAGCCATCCTAGCTTGGTTAGAACCCGAGAAGCACCTCTCACTGCACCAACCATTACACTTAAAGAATTACTACATTTGTTCGAGAGAATGTGTAATGGGAGCACCACAGGGATTCCCTAGGGGGCAACAGCATCCCCATTGAACTTTATAAAGAATATGCTGAAGAAGTTGCCCTGCTCTCACTAGTGAGTTATGATGTGATGGACTCCTGCCCTGGCTAAAAAAAGACATAGTGATCACTTTACTTAAACCAGGCCCCTATCTCTAATAAACATGGATAACAAGATCCAAAATCTTTGTCAATAGTACTGCCCTTTTGCTTAGCCTGGTTAGACCGGAACAATATGGATTTATTTCAGGTATATTTACTGCTGAAATGACATACATTGTTTGCAGTTCTTCACCACAATGCCAAAGAATTATCAGCATTTGGCAGTTTTTTAGATGCTGGCAAGATCTATGATCCTATAAAGTAGCCTATTCTACTCACAGTGATAAAGTGACTGGTGGTCAGAAGAGCCAATAATGCTTTGCTTAAAATTAAATTATACCACTCCAAAAGCCTGAATCAGAGTGAATGGTCAGTTATCTTCACCCATTGTGATATATAAGAGGACACAACAAGTGTGCCAGCTATCGCCGATATTATTTGCTGTAGTGAATGAGCCACAGTCCAGTATATTTAGAGAATTTCACTATACAGGTGGCATACTTTGGGGCCCACAAAATACTATTATTAATGCACACTCACAATACATTGCTGCTGGTTAAGGGTCCAGCATGGAATCCAAATCCCATCATTTATGAGATCCTGGATTTTCGCAGGTGGTTAGTACTAATGATCAATTGGTCCAAATCTGTAATGATGCCTTTAACTAATGTGACAGCCATGATGTTATTTACATTTACATCAACATGGCAGGTTGAACTAATTAGATCTTTGTGGATGCAATGCCATATGTCCATAGACAATATTATAGGAGAAAGCTACAGTAAATATTTAACACTAATATCCTCATTGATAGAAAATGGATTAGGGTCTTCATGTCAGAGGAAGTTAGAGTGGCTCTCATGAAGAAGGCACTGCTGCCAAAATGCCTCTATTTGTTTGAACATTTTTCCATTGGACTAACCAAAATCTGTCTTTGCACAGCTTAGAACGCACCTGATGAAAACTAGTCTGGGCTGGTAGACAGCCATGGCTGGAACAAAATGTATTTACCTTATAAGACGTGAGGATTTGCTGACCTCAAATTTGACATGAATTACTTGGTCTTGTAGGGTAGTTTTGCCCATCTTTGGTTCCAGAGTAGCAGACAGGCACCCCGCTACAGTTTGGAAAGGGACTGGCTCCTTCTATGATGACTGTATTAATGAAAAAGCCCCTTAGTCCGACGTTTTGCATTCAAATGCACACAATATCTAAGAGAAATTCTGATACACGAGACCCAGGGCAGTTTCAAGGTTAGAATAACATGCCTTTTGGAACTTTCTTCCAGTCAGAGGACACTACCCGTGTGGTTCATGTGGGGTATGCCAGCTCGCAAAAACAACAAAAAAAATCAGACTAGACCCTTCAAACATGTGGATGCAGAGGGGACATACCAGCTTCAACACTAAGGGGTCTACTAGGATGGCAGGCGGATCGCCCCTGCCTGTATGGCGGTAGCAATCCTCCTGCCATTTCCGTCCGCCCGCCCGCCTAACATTTCCCCCCCACCATATTACGATGGCGGTGAGGACCCAGGCAGACTGAAAGACCGCCCGCCAGTTTTCCGCTGATTGCCTACGGGGCGTAAAAGACCTGAAATATGGTGGCGGTGCCTTCCAGGCACAGCCATTCATATTACGATTTTGGCGGTCTCACGCCTTTTCCTGGTGGAGACTCCGCCATGGAAAGGCATGTGGAGAATGCCTTTGGGGGCCTGTTGCGGGCCCCCAAGGGGTTGGGGGGGTGGGTGACTGCACTTCGGACGTACCCATGGTACCCCCTGACATTTGCAGGTGGCAGGCATCACACGGTGCCTGTCACGTTGTGCATGCAAATGCACAAATGCCCTTTTAACATTGTGGCGGGTGCTGAATACAGCACCGCCCACCACAATGCTAAATATACAGGATGCGACTGCCATGGTGGCGGTCGCATCCTGATTGGCACAGCGGAACTGCTGCACCACTGGCACCCGTCCCGGCACTAGGGTGCCGGTCCCACCACTAGTGTGGCGGGCGGACTCCAGTCCGCCCGCCGTCCTAATAGACCCCTTAGAATTGCATTTACCTCAATACTTGCCCTTGCACACTTAGATCCGTTGGCATGACGACAAAACCAGCAAAGACCAGGATCACTGAGCATCGGAGTAACATACGGTGTAAACAAAGTACTACCAAGATGAGTACACACTTCCTTACCAATAATCCTACCCCTGATGACCTACAGTGGACCATCTTAGAAACAAGTACTCACTCATACAAATAGACCCTGTTCCGGAGGGAACAACACTGGGTCTTCCGTCTGCCCACCCATGTCACTGACCTTAATGACGACATCCCCTGGAGCGAGTCAGACACTTGACAGAGCAGGTTAATCGAATCCGCACTTGTGACTGATACTGTTGATATAGAGCGACTGTACGCCTCCCTCGAGGCATTTTGTGCTATAGTCTCCACAGCGTTATATGCCACACACCTGAGTAATTACCTAGATTACTTCGGGCACTTGTGCAGTATTCACTTTCAATCTGGTACATTTAATCGCCCATTAACAATATTTTCAGTGTGCCCACCACTACTGGCTATATATAGATACATGTTGTTTGTATTCCTTATAGGCATCATGATGTGCTGCTGTTGGTTAAAACAACACTACTATAACAATATACGATCTAGTACATGCACTGTGTACATATATCTAGATACAATTTTTGTACCCTTGAGATGCATGTCGTTATGCATTTTGTTATAGTGGTGTGCTGGTAGTCGGAAAAATGAAACTTTGATGGTATAATACGACATACTACACGTACTCTGAACATGTATATAACGTTTGTGAACTCCATGGTGTGCTGCCATTTCACCTATATGACACATCTGTCATAAAAGTGAGCTTAATTATATGCATTTTTTTTAAATCTTATCTGCCCCCATTTTTAGGCAACATTCAGTGTTTCAATATGGTGCCTGTTTCTCAAGCTGTCTCCGGAAACACCCAATTAGCCATCATTGTCCTTGGCAGACAGCTGTGGGACCTCTCTGAGGCACGCTTATGGGAGCCCTTTAATTCCGCTGAGCTAGCGCTTACAGGCCCATTGATTTTGGCATTCCTGACACGGCGATCGAAGCTTTATAATGCCATCTGACTATTTTGTACCCCACCCCCACCCATACCAACATTCCGCTGCATCTCCAGAGCTTCCCGAGAGCCGGTTTAGTTATACGCCAGCCTCCCTCGGCATGCCACACAGCTGAGATTAAGCCCGGCATGCTTTCTAAACTCTTCCCCCAGCAGCCTCATTACCTCCAGGCCGGCACAGGAGTGTAGTTTATAGGTGAATTACCGCATGGGACCACATGAGTACTGACAGAACCTGCAGAATATGGTATTCTTTTTGTACTTATTATTACAAGATACCGCCTCATTGGTACATCTATGTGCACCAGTTTGATTCCTCAGCTCAGCACGGTCCTCTGCCCACACTTAAGGGGCACAAACACTGCTCTAATAGGGTAAGAGTCCTATTGCCTGAATTTGGGAATGCAGCCTTGTGATATACTACACCCTCCTTGTGGATTTGATGTTATGTTGTGTTTTCACGTGTGGTCACTTGCCTGTTCGTTTGTTTTATTTGTGCACACTTCACTGTGGGGCAACAATGTGCCCTCAGCATGTTTTTCACTCAAGTTGAGACACACTATATGTATTAAAGGAAGTGTCAACCCATCCTGCCAGCGGTGACACCCTTGATCAGCTGTCTTTTTCTCTTACTGGTCGTTTTTCAGATGTCCTGTAGCTTAGCCTATATAATTAACAATAGATATTGATCAGACACATTTATTCAATACACATCTTCATTTGACTCTACTTCACATATTATGAGGTGTCAAGGGTCATCAGTCCCTAGGACAGCGTTTATTAGTTATTACTTGCCTAGGAGACCACCATATGAAACCATCTTTGGTACCCCTTAGACATTTTTCACCACTCACTGCACCACCCTACATTCACAATATCCTCACTTTTGCTCATCATTATGGCAATCAAATCCGAAGACCTCTGACAAAGAGCCCCCTCGAGGGACCCATTGGGCATTTCAGCACCAGTCCAACAAGAAACAGGACCAATGATGAAGCATGACACTCTTCTGTGTGTGTGAGGTCATTCCCTTCTGTTCAAGCATATCCCCTGATCCAATTGACCAGCCCTGACCAACAGCTTCTTCTCCCCCAATTTCCTTTCCCTGAAGGAACAGCATCCTTCTATATTTAATCATATCATAGGCTGCACCATGCAGCAGTGGACCTCTTCTTCTGTATGTCAAAAGAGCACTCAGAGTGGAAGCATCTCTTTTTTTTTGATAAGCAATTTTTAGGTCTCACTGAGCCCAGCGCATGCGCTGGCTCGGAGAGATATTTTGTAAGGGACTTTTCAAAGTGCTACCGCTGGCATAGAGCTACAGTGCATGAGGCGTGCACGCTCGCAAAGCAGCCATATAGCTTTACGTCGCTCTCCCTCATAGCCTCCTCTCTGCCCCCTTCCCTGCTGCTATTTCACAGGTCGAGCTTCTGTGCCCACAAGACCTGTTGCATCCAATACACAATGACTTTTACCCCGCCCCTGCCTGCCATCGGTTCACTTCAATGCCGCTCTTCTTGACTGCCTCCAAACTCGTTTGCTCAGCCATGCCTCACTTCCGTTTAAGTCTGAGTAGGCGCACCGGGCAAACACAGTTTCCTCACGCTCACGTTCTTTCTCTGTCCTTCAGGAGAACTCTTTTTTAAAAATTGTTTTCTGCCCGTCGCTGACCTCCATCTGCACTTTCACCCGGTCTGCTTTTTAATTGTTGCTTTCTGCCTGCGTTTACGTCGCTCTCCCTCATAGCCTCCTCTCTGCCCCCTTCCCTGCTGCTATTTCACAGGTTGAGCTTCAGTGCCCACAAGACCTGTTGCATTCAATACAAAATGACTTTTACCCCGCCCCTGTCTGCCATCGGTTCACTTCAATGCCGCTCTTCTTGACTGCCTCCAAACTTGTTTGCTCAGCCATGCCTCACTTCCGTTTAAGTCTGAGTAGGCGCACCGGGCAAACACAGTGTACTTGCGCTCACGTTCCTTCTCTGTCCTTCAGGAGAACTCTTTTTTAAAAATTGTTTTCTGCCCGTCATGGACCTCCATCTGCACTTTCACCCGGTCTGCTTTTTAATTGTTGCTTTCTGCCTGCATTTTTAAACCTCGTGTTTTGAACGTAGAGTTCGTTTAGTGCTGATAATTAACTAACTTCCATCGGCACATCCACCCTTCTACACTGGACCCCTTAGTGTGTATGGCAAAGCAAGCAAATTTGTTCATTTAGTGACACTAGGGAGGAGCCTCTTTAAACCTGTGCACAACATTGGTGTAATCATTTTATTAAATAAAAAATAAACGCCGCAAATGCACATGTACTTTTCAGTAAGAAACTGACTGAGGGCTCCTACCATTATGGCAGGGATCCTACATGCCAACCCTCCAGAATCGGGTGGGAGGTTCAGGACACTTGTCTTTATTTCCTCCTACTTCGTCGTTCTACCCCAGCTGCACCGGAAGAGGCAACACTGCTACGGATGACGTTACCCAGCTGCAAATGAGCCATAAACACGTCCATCCCACGCACTACAAAAAACACAAGCATTGGCATAGACAATAGGTCTCGCCTTTGGGATCTTATAAGTGTTTAACCATGCAACAGTTAATGTTGTTGCCCCAAGGATATTGTGCTACATAAATAAATACTTATAAGGTCCCAAAAGTGAGACCTATTGGCTATGCCATTGCTTGTTTTTTTTGTTTGTTAATACAAGTAACATATATCAACAAATTACAGTGGTATACCGTCCTATAGCCCTGAATGGTTCCTCTGGGGTATACAACAAATCATTGAATCCAAGTCCAAAATGTTCCATCAATTTGCCCCAGATCCACATGTTTGCCAGGCCATCCCCTGGCTGCATAAATAGATTTTTCCACCTTTGTGCACAAGTACATTCCTGCATACCATTCGGTAAGCGTGAGGGGAGCGGTTGGCTGTCCTCCATCTCCAGGCTATGTCCCTTTCGCAGATCATCATAGCCATACCTATCAGATGTCGATCTCCCCTAGTTTTGCCTAATTCGTCAAGTACCCCCATGAGGGCCTGTTTAGACAAACGTTTGACTGTGGATCCTAAAATTTGGGTTAGGGAGTTTTCTATCTGGCAGAGGTACACCGCAATCGGGGGGGCACTTCCAAGTCATATGAAATAAATCTGCGGCTGTGCTTGGACAGTGAAAGCAAAAGGGATGGGGGAGTCTCTGGGGTGTGAGAAAGGTGCAATGGACATAGTTCAGCTGGATCAGTTTGATGCAGGAGGCTAAAGGGAATTTTCAGGGAGCTAGGTGGACGAGTCACCAGTCTAGGTCATCAACTGGCCCTATCCAGATCTCCCATTTCTGCTTCAGGTGGGTGCAGGCTTCATGGGTGTTGGTGAGGAGTGCGCAGAAGATGCAGGATATGCCATCTCTCACCAGCTTACCCATCAGTAGTATGGGTTGTACTCTGGTAGCGTACAAGAAGAGTCTTGTATTCTGTCAGAGCATGCCTGAGATGCAGATATTTATGGAACTGGGTTTTGGAAAGGTAGTAGTGGGATTGGAGTTTTTGGAAGGACTGGATGCTGGCCCCGGAAGCTTCTCTCCTTTATCATAATGAACCCTCATCAAGTTTGGCTGGTTACTTCAACGTATAATGGTGCACTTTTTCCCTCTCTGGGACATTTGGAGGCACCTTTTAAATGCAAGACGCACTCTAGTCCCTGGCCATATGCTTATAAAGAGAGGTGCTGTGTGGACGCACCAAAGCAAACTCATCTGTGCTGTCAGTGTCCCCGAAGCGGTCAGTGCCAGCCACTCTGCCAGTTTCATTCCAGATGGCAAGACTAGACTAACATATGACAGTGCCACTTTACACATTTTTTCTTCAGAAGCAAACTGTCCACTCCACCCTCTATCCAGTGTGTGGAATGCTGATTTTTGCTGCCCACAATGTCAGTGGACTCCTATGGCCTCTGGTGAGAGTACTAACCCTGGGCGGAGTTCGCGGAGTTGCACTACGCTGAGCTATGCGAAGTACAAGAAAAACTCAGTTGCACTGTGCGGAGCTCCTCAAGCAGTGGCGTACGGTAGAAAAATGCAGTTCGCGGTGATTGTACAGTGCCGAATGCTTGTCCACACGGTGCAGCGAACAGCACCATGCACAGCGCAAGCTTACCTTTTCTGCCTCTCGAGCACATTTTTACTCAAGCGACAGCTTTCTCAACGTGAATGGGCAGTTTCCCAACGCAAGCGGTCGCAAACATATGCGACCACTCGCAATGAGAAACCTGACCCCCCCAGCGTTGAGAAATCTCGCCGGCAGGTTTATTTTCCATGCTCGAGCTTGCCAACTCAATGTTGGCGATCGCGAACGAGGAATAATCTTGCCAGGAGGTGGATTTTCCTCGTTTGCACTCGCCAACTTGAGGTTGGTGAATGCAAGCGAGGATAAGAACTCTGCTCCGCTGCTCGAAGCAGAGTTTTTTGGAACTCCGCGAGCTCCACGTAACGTGGAGTACTGGAAACTCCGCAAACTCTGCGAGCGGAGCGGAGTTCACCGCCCAGGGTTAGAGAGCACCATTCAAACCCTTTATCATAAAACTACTTTTAACACTGGGGAGTTCTCTACGGTTTTGCTGAACGTCCGGTCCTTGCAGAAGAATGATATGCAGGTCTTTGAACTGATCCAGGATGTTAACCAGACCTGTTATTTTTAACACAGACCTGGCTCAACGAGTCTTCAAACCCCACCCTAGCAACAGCCATGCCGCAGGATTATAAATTCCTCATGAAGGACTGATAATTATGCAGATGAGAGGGTATGGCAATTGTCTAAAAAAAAAATATTGCGTCAATTACTCCTGGGGATCTAGATGGTGTGGAATGTTTGGGGTTCTGTTGTTCTTTGTCACCTCAACAGTCAAATGCTGGAGTCCTGATATACAAACCTCCTGGCCCTTCCTGAGATCACTAAACAATATTCTGGCACCTTGGTCCCTCAAATTTGCACATTTCTCAGTGCTTGCTGACCTTAACCTTCATATGGACAAGCCATTGGAGTTGGACGTGGCATCTCTCACAGACACCCTGTCTGCCCTTGACTTGGCAGGCCACATCCTGGACCAAATTGTCTCTAATATAACGCTTAAAGTAGATGACCCGCTACCATTAACTTGGTCAGACCGTTACCCAGTGAGATTTTACTGGGCTATACTTACCAAAAAACAGTGGCTCCCTGCAGAAACTAAAATCATGACTCGAGCTTTTCATAAAAAAGGTCCTGAAGATCATTTTATAACGGACATTGGGATGCAAATTGGACCGTCCTGATGACATGGCTTCATAGAAGGACTAGCGAGATTTAGCAAAAATTTAGAGCCCTGAAGAAGTCTGCATTGAACGAAACACGTTGGATACTGTTGTAAGGCTTTTATCAAAAGAAGAATATTAATAAAGGACTTTCCTCTACACACATCAAAAGCGTATTGTGCATTATGTATTATTAAGTATAAGTATTGTGAGTGTGGAATAATATGATAACTGTGCTAAATTCTCATTTAAATTGAGGTATATTTTTTGGTACTGATGGAGTGCTGAACCTTCAAGAATTAAGTTGCTATTTGGGAGTTTCTTCATTAGAAGTTGAGAAGGGTTGAACTTCTGGTTCTGTGCACTATACCGAGCTCCCAAATTTGGCCTACTTTTTGTTGGAAAGTGCGCAGTGTATTGCCTCAACCCCATTTTGTATGAAATTGTCATCAAAACTTGTCTATCTAAAGTGTTTAACTTGCTGGCCATCAACTAACTAAAAGATAACCCAAACAAATCTGATATTGTTTTCTGTGGCACAACCCCTACAGAAGTATGACGATCGTGGTGGCCCCAGGAGGTCCTTCCCCCTGCCACTCTTCAGAGGTCAAAATTTGGGGATTCAAATTGACAGTGTGCTAACCCTGCAACCCCAAGTTCAAGCTCCGGTGAGCACCTGTTTTGGGTTACTACACACTCCTGCCACTCCTCTCAGTTGATGCTATAATAACAGTGGTCCAGGCCTTGATCACATCCAGATTCGATTATGGAAATTTCCTGTATCTGGGTCTGCTTGAATATCTCTTGCACCGGTTACAAATTGTTCAAAATAAGGCAACCAGACTGGTTCTCAATCTTGCCCCTAGAACCCATTTGTACCCACATCTTTATGCACTGGCTTCCCATGAAAAAGAGGATTCAATTCAAAACACTGGTCCTGCCCATAAAGCATTGCATGGAAAGGGCGCAGTGTACCTTAGGAGGAGGCTTTCTACTTATGCCCCTACCAGAACACTACTATAGACTTCTGGTCATCTAGTAACCTACAGCATTGTCTAATCTTGTGCCAAAGCCTGGAATCAAATTCTGCTGGCACTTCAGGCCACCCCGGAAGAAAGAAGAAATTACAAACCTGGCTGTTTCAGCAAATGAGGTAATTCTGTTCAGTCTCCTGTGTTGCAGAGTACTTGCTCCAGCGCCGGGACATTCCTTGGAGTAGGCCTGCGCTTTATAAATGCTGCTTCATTCATTCATTCATAATGTCAGGAAAGGTAGTTGATGGTATGTGTGAGAAAGTGCCTCTTTTTGCTTGGTCACTCACTATTTTTGTGGACTGATGCTGTTGGTTTTTTTTGTCTCTGTGCACTTGGACACTACTGACCAAGTCCCAGTGCAGGCACTCTGACCCCTAAAATATGTTCAATTTGACTACTTCCTAATTGGCATAATTAACTTTCCTATAAGGCTACATGAGTGGCATAAAAGCCACACCTGCTGACTTCGGAGTTTGCGATCCAGGTTCGAGTCTCGGCGTGGGCTCAAAATTCTGTGATTCTGGGCAAAACACTTAATTTCCCCGTGCCTATGCACAGGGCCAAGAGACTTTCAATGGGTCATTAGCCACGCTATATAAATCCAACAATTATTCATTTTTTAGCATATTGTGCCTAAGTGCACCCACAACATGGATATTTAAATATCACCTATGGTCTACAGCACTGCTGTGCTGTCCAGTAGTTTAACAAGATAAACATGAATTCTGCAACCTGACCTGTCAAACTAAACACTTTTTCACAGGAGAAATCTTCCTTTGTAAATATTTTATGTCACCCTTATGTAGGCCTTGTAGGCCACGAGGCAAGGTGTATAGTATTTAAAAGTAGGACATAGCCCCAAAAAGCTAGTCACTGTAAGGACATGTAGATCAATGAAGGAATAAATAAATTAATAATTAAATAAATACACAAACAAATAAATAAATGTTGCAGCACTTTTGCGGGCCCTGACAAATTGCAAGCCAGTGGAATAATGCCTGGTCTGCCCCACATAGGCCAGCTCCTTGTGACAGATCTGGCTGCACACTTTGACTCTTATGTCGTTACGTAACATTCAAGTTGTGCATAAACAGGAAAGGTGCATGGACTATTTATTTATAAATAGCAACACTAAAAGCTTGCTTGTCAAGGATATTTGGGTAAAATAGATGGGCAGCATGAGACACTAACCAGGCCCTTTTGGTGCATGAAAGGTGGTTCAGGAGATGAAATATATAAGTGATAGCGCACAAAAAGTTTAGCAGAGGTCTGTTTACCACGTCTTTCTCAGTGACAATCAAATGTGGACAAGCAAAACCAAAAAGGCCTCCACGTAGAACTCTGATTACCCTGGCCGCCTAAAAAACTTAGGGGGATATTCTTAAGAACGTGTGATAACCATCGCAAAAGTTACTTAACGCAACCTCCAACATCGCAGTCTATCGTAGAAAACTTACGCCGTGCTAACCAAGTATTCACAACACAGCGGGACCATGCGATAGTCATCAGATAATGCGTCAAATGGCCGCGTTAAAATAAAAATGCGAAACTTGAACGCAAAAAAAGCTGCGATGAGGCCAAGCGCGATACAAAAAGCAGCGAAAACCAGCGTCAGGCCTCAAAATCCTACGCGTCTGGCGGGAAAGTGCACTCTAAAAGCAGAACAAGAAAAACACACCAGAAACAATCCAAAGTGTGCAGCAACATGGATGCACCCTGATTGAGCGCAGAGGCCAACGCGAACCCCAGAAGCCCCACAGACCACCAGCAAGGTACAACGGGGTCGGGGAAGGCCAGGGAGAAGAGGGAGAGGAAGATGGGGTGCAGTCCGCAGGAAAACAAGACCAGCGTCACGGAGATGACAGAACACAACCATCAACTGATCCCCAATTAGACTACCTTGAATGCAGTCGGAGTGTCGTGGAGGCCAATGGAGGAGGCCAAGAGGCGCTGGCATGATGTGAAAACCTAAACCAGGCACCAAGACGCCACCAACAGGAAGGCAGCAACGGCGACAGGAGATGGGAGTCCTGCGCCACAGGAGGAGCTGGAGGAAATGGAGGTCAGTCATCAGTGTGGAGATGGTGTAAGGAGGTGGGAGTACGGACACAGCTCGAGACGACCTGACACAACAACAACAGGGTGAGTAACGACAAGGGACTTGGGGACGGGGGAGATGGGCACAATGGCACACATGCACAAGTAAGTAGAGCAAACTACACAACCACAATGACCCAGGATCATGTCCCTCATCCCCGTGGCACACGGCAGCACACACACATAGCAATCACAGCACATCCCATGACAATGTGTCACCAAGTGCAACACCAACATTGCAGAACAGGGGACACAACTGGGTCTGTTCATGCGCAGAAACAGGCCAATCACATTTGACAGAGCAGGGAACTGTGAGATGTATATGTACGGGTACAACCTCACATCCGTCATGTAGTCCAAATGTCCACTGTCCCCCCTCAAATTGGCAGCACCACCCAAACAGTCACAATGTACACTGTCACACAGTCTGCATGTCAACAAGAACAATGCACCAACATACATGTCAACACAATGTCAACATGCATCTCCCATTCACATTGCAGAGGGACAAAAAACACCTCCAGCAGGTCAGACCAGACAACCCATCAGTGATGCCAGAGACGACCACCACACCTTCAACACCGATGCCCTACAACAGCTCATGGACATCTCAGGCAACCCGTCCCCAGGAGCATGGCAGCCAAGCTACATAGATGAGACCACAGCCCCTGCACAGACCACACATCAGGAAGCACCCGCCACCACGGCTGGATCCCAACACTTCACCGAGGCACACATCGCATTCCAAAGCCAGGTGTCAGAATGCCAAAAGGAGGTGGTCGAACAGGTGTGGGTGGGGTCAGTGCTCATAGAAGCCGAACTAGACCACATATGTGGATGTCTATGTCCCAACAGGGACCACTTACACCCCACAAAGGAGACCCACACTGCAACAGAGACACATGCAGATGGACATTCCTAGTACAGAACAACACCCAGGGGCACGCACATATCAGTCACACTCCAACGTTGGCTCTGCTTACTATGGCCCAGTCCACTCCCCTTACGAATTGAGTGGGTGACGACAAAGCTACATGTCCAAACTCTGACCCGCTGCCTGCGGTGACATGTCTGCGTCTGCTGTACACAGCACAATGTAATGTTGTAAGGCCCAGGGCCCTCATGCATACAACAAGACCACAGGGACACACGCATATATCATGTAGAACTGGCTACTGGCACGTGCGCCCGGCCCCTTTATTGGCAGGGCCACATGTACAGCAACATCTGTGCTGGATGTGTGTGGGGTGAGTATAAGCCAGCCCGCAAGGAGTGCTTGGCGCTGGCAACAACTTGAACAGTGGACACCAGTGAAATGGAAACAGAAAACCCCTGCATAACAGAGTCAATTGCTCAGCAACATGGTGGCAGCCGGAGCAAGTACAGAGGTCACCCAACATACAAACAGAAGTGTCCAGAGTTGCAGTGCACTGAGGTGGGGGCACTAGAGATGAGTGTGCTCATGTGAAGAAAATGTCAAGGATTGTGTCCCTTCAGGTCATTCCTGATGAAGCTGCAGTGGGGAGGTGTCACACCTGCATTATCTTCCTCATCGTCGTCCCTGGTCTACCACATTGCCTGAGGTGACATTGCTGTGTTAGCTCTCCACAGCACATAACCAAAACAGTAATGGATGATGATTCATGGTGCACTGAGTTAGTTGCACCCGGAGTGCTGAGCAGGGGATCAGGCAGAAGATGGCATCCACGACAGGTGCAAACAACTCCATCAGTCTGCTAGTACAACCGTTTCGGCACTGGCAGTTGGAGTTGCTCCTGGTGGTGGTGGCGTGTGCCTCCTGCGGTGATGCGACGTCTGGGCCGCTCAGGACTCGATTTGACGTGTGAGCCCTGGTGTGCCACAGTTGAGGCCGGAGGCAGCGGACAGCGCAGGGCCACAGACACATGGCGTTGATGACCCCAAGGCCATCGCCTCAGAGGCCATCCAATATCTTAGAAGAAGGGGTCCCGGACCTGACCAGCACAGAGTTAGTGGCCCTGGATGCACAGCGGCAGGCACAGGCACCCCACCATGGGACGGTGACTTGCGGTGCATTGAGGTAGGGCCAAGCGGACTGGGCGGGTCCTCATCGATGTATGAGGTGAATGTGGTGGAAGGTTGCGGGAGACAGTGGAGTGTGTCCTCCAGGGCATGATGCAGAGGGTTGATGTTATCCGGAATCAGCAAATGGAGGAGTGGAAAGCGACAGCCTCGTTGCCACCACCAATTCAGTATCAGCCACATGAGGATGACCCCCTAGTCCATAGACTCAAACGGCAACAATGTACGACCTGAGAGTCGGGAAACAGACCGGCGCTGGTAAGGGATGCAGTCTGCGATGATGCCGGTACACTGATATGAACTCCGCCATTGCTGAATCAAGACTCTGTGACTTACTATACCGCAGTGTAGGCCGGAGGCAGCGGTCAGCAGTGGCCCACAGCCGTGTGTCGTTGGCTCGTGATGCACAGAGTTAGTGACACCAGGGCAGTTGTCGGTAGTGTTCGATCACCTCTGTAACGATGATCCTTTTTTCTGCCCAAATGCAATGTGTCATCCTCTTATGCCTCTCCTTGGGTGCAATGATATGTTCTCTGCCTTTGAATAATCGATGTTCAGTTCCAATTCTGTGACCTACTCGAGCGCGGCGTAGGCCGAGAGCAGTAGTCCGCGTGGGCCCACAGAATCTTGCGGCTGTGATGTAAAACTAAGACCTGTTGGCACCACATCGAAGGGTGTACAGTGACATGATTCATGTGCTATGCCATGGTGTAATCAAGACTCATTTCCAAAAGTGCGACCTAGTTGGCCGCAGTGTCGGCCGGAGGCAGCGATCAGCGTGGGCAACCGCTATCCAGCCATCTCCTCCTGGATCTCTCACACACGACGTTGGAATGGCATTTGTATTAGATTTGCGGCTGGCAGGTAGTGGAACCAGAGCTGAGAGGGTGTGTAGCTGGCGAGGAGGCCATGTCCTGCCTTTGACAGACTGCATTGGATTGGTGTGAGGCCTGCAGGACTACAGTGCAGGCCAAAGGCCGGAGTCAGCAAGGGCCCACAGACACGTTTGGCGGGAGTCCTATGCACAGACTTGGTTGCACCACATCAGAGGGAGTATGGTGACATGAACTAAGCCTCAAATAATGTACTCTGCCATGGTGTAATCAAGACTCAGTTCCAAATGTGTGTATGCCAGTGGAGTACGTCAATGGGAAAGGAGTTCCGCCGGCCTGTGTCGCAGAAGCCGTGATGGTCCGAGGAGTCTGCCAAGGTAGGGGGCCTTGGGCTTGGAGCTTGAATTGGCACGTGGTGGGCCCTCTTCAACACACTCCGGTGTCAGCAGGTGGGCATTGAGGCCTGGGTGTGCAGGTGCGGACAGGACCGGTTCGGGGACCAGCGTTCCGGGGTGCAGCAGCACACAGGATTGCTGGCAACTCCGCTCACGGCATCGGCCTTGTGGCGGGGTGAGAGGCGCCCCCTAGCAGAGATGTTGGGCATTCTGGAAGAAGAGAACAAACAGAGTTACGTGCCTTTTATGTACACCCCTATGCTGGCCTGGCATACACCGGGCCAGCCCACTCCGCTCAAGCTTACGGGGGGGGCGTAACAAACTATGTTTCCACGATCTTCCCCACTGGCTGGGTTGACATGGTTGCATCCACTGTCCACTACACCCCAAACACCAGTGGTGTATATCGACATGGATATGTGTGTGGTCTGCCTACTGCAGTCTGGCCATCGCTTCCATGCCACACTTGTCATTGTGTGCAGTCTCATTCATCGGTCACTTGCCTCCTTCGCACATGCCTGGGCCCCACCTCTTCCGACATTCTGCTATTGTGTGGCCGAGGTGCCATGCCGTTGATAGCTAATGTACATGACTGGCCCAGGATCCCACAGTGAGTTGTGCTGTCGTGTCTGGTGGGTGTGCATGTTGTATGTGAGCTTGTGACGTGTGCATTTCCTGTGTTGTGTGTTGCATGATTGTGGAGTTGAGGTGTGTGCATTTGGTATTGGCCAACGAGCAGTGCATTTCTGTGGGTGACGTCCTGGTGGAGCAGCTTGATGATGGACTGTTGGAAGGTGTAGGAATCATGCACACTGCCTGGGTGGTTTGCAGCGGCGTTGATGGAGATTCCCAGGTGGTCCACTATTGCCTGGATATTGGTGGGATATGTGCGCTTTCTGTTGCGCTTATTGTGTGCAGTGTTGCCTGGGGCACAAGTAGGACATGTGTGCAGTCAATTGCCCCCTGACACTTGAGGGAAGCCAGCTGTGGCGTACATGCCTTGCTTGGTCTCCGTCTGTTCCTGCGCAGTGTGAGGGAAGTATAGATAGTGGTATACCAAGTGGATGGTGTCATCAATGACCATTGTGGGGGACTTGGATTGCTCTGGCTGTGTGACTCCTCCGTCTCAGGCGGATGTTGGTTGGAGGGTACCAGAAGCTAGCACCTGCAGGACAGCCAGCAGCTTTGCCAGAGGTGGGATGTTGGTTGTCCACTGTGTTGGTACCGTCAGCCTGTGGGCAATGATGGTCAGGATGCAGAGGAGGTTTGTCCCTTTGGGCATGTAGTGGGCAATGACATTCTCTGGTGTTGGGTCTGTGAGTTTGGTGCATTTTCGAAGGGTGGCGATCTTTGTGTGCGCTGCCTCAGTGTTGGTTCGGGGGGACGGTGGGTGTACGGGGGGTGGTCCTGGGGGTCATGGCAGTGGGTGTTGTGGCCCTCTTGGCTGTCCGGCCCGAATGATCAGTGGCTCCATGGCATCTGTTGTTCTTCAGGTGTGGCTCTGGGCTGGGCTCCCTTTTGTGGTGCAGGCTGTCATCCGACAGGTCAGAACAGGTGTTAGTTTCCTGCTGCTAACCCACCTTATCGCCTGTTTTGGGATGTTATCGCCTATCTGGCTGGTCGTTGAGAATGTTGCGGAGTGGTGTTGTTGCGGCTTTTTGCTCGGGAACGCCTACTCTGCATCTCATTAGCGATAGTTGCGGAGTCATCTGCGGCAATGTTTTTTGCGGCTGCTAATGCGGGTTAACTGGTGCTATGGGCTGTTTGCACCGGCTTGTGAATGGGGTGATACATTTATTGCGACTTTGGCTGCGATAAAGTGCCATTAACTCGGCGATAGTTCCTTGAGAATATGCCCCCTAGACTCTAATATCCATTCAATATTTTTGATGTGCAAGTGACATATCCAATATGACTGCCCCAAAAAAACCGTCTGATTAGAAATGTTTCCTTTGCTGGTATTCTGCTGAATTTCCTGTTAGGATATCTCTGGGGGAGTTTAAAAGGACAGGGTAGTTAATCTTATAACCTAATCTATTCTGAAGTCAGATATTTCTCCCTGTCAGCTCTGCAACCACAAGCCACAGACCATCAGACCAGAATCACTGAAGTCCGGCAGTCTTTGAAATGCAGTCGCAGTGCTATTCCTGGCTTCTCTCATTTCTTCATTTCATTCTAATTCACATTCCTTCAGTCGCTTGGGTATATTACATGATAGCAGTGCAGACAACGAAGAGGTTCCATCTCCTCTCTTCAGTTTGCAGTAATGTCCAGCCTGTCTCTCCCTGAAGAACAAAAAGCACTTAAGAGGCAGTTTGTGTTCCCAGTAAGCCAGTAGGGCATCTACAGAGCGTCTGTGTGGACTCCATGTATCTGCCCAGTTTAAATTGGATCATTACTTTACATGCATGGAAACATACAGGGACACTGGGGGCAAATAAACCTTTGAGCAGAGTATACCACCTTACCCAGAGAAATAGCTGGTCTGTAAACAGGAAAAATGTTCATCCAATGTAAATTAAACACGGCTGCAGCCATTGATGGGTGAGTGGCAAATAATCCCTCCCTGTATAGAAATTTGTTAAAACTCTCCCTGAGAGATCATTCCAGAAATAAAGCAATGGAGAGCCTAGTGATTGTCAGAAATATCAATTAACCGAGTACCGGGCAGAGTTACTCCAGCATGAGTGCCACTGGGATTGCTGGTGCTAGCCCTGTGCATCCCTATATATGCGCCTGGTTCCCAGTTCATTTGCAGCTGCCTCAACAACAATGGAGCTTTTTTTCCTGCAGAAGCTGTCTAGTAACATCAGAAACGGTATCTAATGTCAGTTGCGAGAATAGTCCAATTTCATTGGCTGCTTTGATGTGAGCAACTTGAAACAATCCATTTGATAGGTTGATTGCATTTCACGACTCAGTGATGTTTTTGTTTTCACATTTGCTTGAGCAGAATACTTAAAATGTGTCCAAAATGTATCATCCTAAATTGCATTAACAATTAAGAACTAGGCAGTCCAGGCATGGCTTACCTACATGGTCGTAACAGATTTATATTACATTTTCTAATACAGACGTCTTACTACATATTATTTCACGCTACACAAACGCATCTGTTATCCTTTTTCCCTTGCCAATGTATTTCAAAACCTCACCTTTTGACACGAATGATGTATTTTTGCTTCAGCACTGGAACTGGCACTATGATCAATTTCTACTTCCATAAAAGTTATTCTGAGTAGCTTTGAAATATTTGTTGCCATGGTGATGCTATTTCTTACTGTACAATTTCTGATTTTACAGGGAGGTTTAAAAGGCTTACAATGATATATTGAACACTATGGTTCTCGTGATTCTATCATGTAGAAAAACGTTGTAAGGAATGGGTTATTATATGGGAGGAGGGGTACCTCTACCAACGTAATAAATCCTTTCTGCTTAGGTCAAAACACCGTTCTGAGAGATTCTCTGCTCTAAAACCCTGGCAGCTGCAGTACAAGCAGTAGGCAAGAGAAGTGTGCGGCAGGCACAAGCAGTACCAACATTTTTTAAATAAAGAACACAGCACAATAAAATAAGAAAACCTAATTGGAATTTAGGGGACAATATAATGCACAAAAAGACACCACTTAAAGTAGGTTAAGGGATACCAGAGATATCGATTTTTTGAAGTTTTAAGGCAAAAAGCGTCAAGAAAATTGATTCAGCGCCTGATTTAGAGTTGGACTGGGTACGCCACCAAACGTATTGCAGTAATTTATCTGCCAAATTCACTGTCCTAAAGAGGCCCTGAAGTGGACCAAATCCTGGGATGAAACTTCGAGATTCTCAGGGTATTGCGTTTTTTTTGTTTTAGAACAACAAATTCCCACTTTGGGAATCTTTTTCAATAAAAATAGTTTGATGTGCAGACCACATGACTCACAGTTGCCTCTCAACAAAATGTAAAACCTTCAGTGGAGCTGCACTGGTAGTGGTCCTCTGAAGGCATCAAGATCTCTCCCATGCTGGTGGAAATCTCTAAGCATGGCAGACTGTAGTTCCTACCTCAGCCCCCCTGTCAAACAGCAGTCTGCCCACCAGTCTCTAAATTGAGCTCCTAGTCTCTGAAATGGATGTCAAAATCATCCAGTGGTACAAGGTCCAAGTCTGTGGTGGATGAAGGTCTTCCAAAGTTGAATATGTTGTTGTTGAGCCTCTGCTGAGGCTGTTGGTTTTGGTGGCAAAATCTTCCAGCAGGACACACTTTTATTTCACTGACACTGAGGCCACTTCACAGTCACGTCACAGTTCAAGATTTTACCTTCAGAATCACGTTTGTGGAAACCTAAATCATCCAACTGGACAAGGGTATAAGCTGCAGGAGGGAAGGGCTCCACAAGGCCAGATACCTTCTTTGTGAGGTAACACTAAACCAATTTTCACCGCAGAGAACTTTTGTAAACAGGACAAACCTTTTTTTTATTTGTCCACCTTGTGTGCAATCTCTCAATGCAAGCCTCAGCACACTGTCAGACCCTCTTGTGGTGGAAAGAAATGACTCAGTCCCACTATATAAGGTGCTAGAAAAGTTCCTCATGGTAAGGTCTGAGGTCCGTAGCTCCACAGGATGGGCTTCTAGGCACCAGGATTCTTTTTAGTCATGTGTATGACCTATAGGGCTCTAGCTAATGGTAGCTCTTCTGGAATGGGTTCTATTCTGTTTCATTATAGCCCCTCCAGGAACTTGCGCTCCTCCAACAGACTTCTCTTACTAGTCCCCGGTATTCGTAAAGCTAGATGGGGAGGCAAAGCCTTCCCTTTTCTGGCACCTAAGTGGTGGAATGATCTCCCACTAGAACTTAGGTCTCTTCCCACCTTACAGTTTTTTAGAGTTGCCTTGAAAACTCATCTTTTCGCAAAGTCATACCTGTAGTGGTGTTCTGTTTTCTAATTTGGATCTGTTTTGTAGGCGCCTTGATGCCTTCGGGTTTTAGTTGCGCAATATAAATTTATTTCATTCATTCATTCAGGTTTCCTGCAGGGTCTAGTCCTCTGTGGTCAACAGTGCTCTCTTGGTATGTTGATACCTTATGCAGATTTGTAGAGTGCACTATTACCCGCGAGGGTATACTGGCGCTGAGCAGGTGTGAGTCTAGCCGCACCTAGGGCCTAGTGAGACTACAAGACAAGTGAGGAGGAGGTTCCTATGTGCAGTGGCAGGTCATTCCAAACTTTAGGAGCAATGTAGGAGAAGGAGGTAATGGTTGAGATGCCAGATATATTCAGTAGTGATTGGGGAAGGTCTATCACCCATTTCTCTCTATTTTCTTACTGTCCCACACCTTCTTTTGCAATACGTTTTCTTTAACGTATTGTAAAGGTACCCCAGAGTCCCTGTTTCAGTATGGCAGAACTATCCTGCCACCACACTGACTTGTCTTCAGCTCCTTAGCCACTCCCCTCTTTAGATGGGTTCTCTTCTTATGTGACAAGGCCAAAACGGTTTCTCTTTCCCTACTGAGACAGGAGCCTGCCCGTCTAGCTGGGTCCTCACAATTAATAGAAATAAAACACCCCTTTGATCTTTATGGCAAAAGTGCTTAAACTGCCCTTTATTCGGCCAACTGTCCCTGTCCACTCCCAGATTTCTTGGTCTCAGAGGTGTGTTATTGTCTCCTGAGCCAGGATTGTTGACTCTTCCAGCTAAGGTTCTGCAGAGCATCTAAGTGGCAAAACTGCTTTTATGCCTGTTTTGGCTCAGGCAGCACACTGTTCCAAAGTTAATTTTCTACTTTTGTTTTTCAAGTATGAAATTACTTCGAAACATTTTTCTTGCATTTCTCCAAACAGGCACCAGAAATAAAGACGTTACTCAGCTAGGTCTGTTCAGGGAAAAGTATAGCAAATACTACACAATTAAACAACTTTGGGTTTTATTCACTGAGAGAGCACACTAACACCAATAAGTAGTGTGCCTCATTTCGCATATTAGGATCATACCTTCTGGGCTTAAGTGACATATTTTAGGGGTGATTTATGAATACACATAAAAAGAGGCTTTTCTTACATGGGAAATGCACTTTACCCTGCCACGTATTACTGAGGGGCTTTCTAAAAGTCAGTCCAGCCACAGCACAGTAGTGTCCCTGACAGTCATCCATTTTGTCCTATATGTGGGTTACACACTGCATGCTTCATTTAACTTCCACACCCACGCACAAGGCACATTGTCATCACAGGGACAGTTCAATCGTCAAATTGGGTGAATTAATATTACCTATGCTATTTTAGGGTTCAAGAGAAGGTGACAAAAGTTTTGGTGTTAGTGCCGAAAAAACTAATTTTCTACAAGTGTATATTCACATAAATTAGTACTGCACATCAAGCTATTTTACAGAGAATGACAGGATGACTCATTTTTATCCCTAATTGTTGTATTATGATCATGTATGTCAGCAGAATGTACAGATATGTATACAGCAGGGGTTGGATGAAGGCAAGATAATGGGAGCAGGGTCTGACCAGAGGCTAGGCCCTGCAGTCATCCTTAGCCAATCCCCTGATGAAAGCCATGCAGTGTGGGGTTTGGATCACAAGAGGGGATTGGTTGCATGGTCTGGTCTCAAGCCAACCCCACTGTGCCCAGCAGAATGAAGGGCGCAGAGTAAGACGGCTTCCTAAAGAGGATCGAGTACAGGTCCTGGCCACCAGCCAGACTCTGCTGGCAACCACTGAGCATGGCTGAAGGTTGAAGAGGGTTGGAAAACTAGTGTAATATTGGAAAAAAAAACACATAAAAGACATAGGGGCCGATTCACAGAACTAATCTGAGATAAAATCCTAAACTTACTACTTTTGGTATTCACAGAAGGCATTTAGTAGTAGTAAAGTTAGGAAGCCTAACTTTACTACTACTAATTGGCTTTTGTGAATTTCGAAAGTCGTAAAGTTAGGATTTTGTCGCAGTTAGGAGTAGTAAAGTAAGGAATCCTAAGTTTATTTATTTGTTTTATTTATTTATTTTAGTGTTTTATAGAGTGCGAACATGACCCGTGAGGGTATCAGAGTGCTTTACAAGATAAACAGAAGTGTATAAACAAAGTCAAAGGTGCAGAAATATACAGTATTATACAGAAGGATGGCTAGGGGCAGGGGTGTAGGGAACATAGGGGATAATGGGGATACAAAAGTAGAATTGCAATCAAAGATAGTCGATAAAAAAAAAAATATTAAAGGCCCCACAAATTCTCTGCGGGGAGAGTTGGTGATCTGGGGAAGAGGCGATAGTCTTAGAATCATCGGACTTGTGGTCAGGCATGGCAGGCATTAGACGAGGAATTTACCCATGAGGAAAGTTTTGGCCTCTTTCTTGAAACGTGCTAGAGAGGGGATTCTTCTGATGGTGGGTAGGAAAGAGTTCCAGATTCTTGGTGCTGCCCCCCCGGTGAATGCCCTATTGTAGGTTCTTTTTTTCTGAAAAAAGGCGGGTTGGAGTAAGAGGTTTCTGGTGGACCGGGAGTTCCTGCTTCCTCCAGATACCACTAGTTTTTGTGCGAGGTAAGCAGGGGAGTTTGAGTAAAGAACCTTGTGTGTGAGGCATGCCAGTTTCAGATGAATTCTGGCCTCTAGAGGGAGCCAGTTCAGAGCTTTCATATGGGGAGAGATGTGGTCGAATTTCCTGGTGCCGATGAGTAGTCTGGCGGCCGTGTTGAGGCAGGTTTTTAAGGGTGCTAGGGAGATCTTGGGTAGACTAGTGAGGGTGGAGCAACCATACTCCAGTCTGGAGATGACTAGTGCTTGGACTGCCATTTTTAAGTCAGGAGCATCAATGAAAGGTTTCGGCTTCCAAAGGTAGCTCAGATGGAATCTAGGTGCTTTAGCAATTGAGTTGATGTGGTCCTGCATGTTCAGGTTACAGTCTAGGATTATGCCCAGGGATTTGTCAGACTCCACAATGGTCGGTGGGCAGTTTAGGGCGGGCCTTGATCCACATCTGAGTCTCAGGGTTGGCTTTAGGAGGGGAGATTAGGAGAAATTCGGTTTTCTTTGCGTTGAGTTTTAGTTGGTTAGTGGCTAGCCATTGGACTTTAATTTAACTTTACTACTACTAATTGCCTTCTTTGAATACCAAAAGTATTAAGTTTAGGATTTTATCTCAGATTAGTTCTGTAAATAGGCCCCGCTGAAATTCACTGAAAAAAGCACAGTTAAAAACTGAGTTATAGTTCTAGCTCAAACGCTCACAACCACCCAAATCGCAGTTTAAGGTATGCAACTCACACAACGCAAACCATAACCCGCCATATTTGTCTTTTGTTAGACTACCTTTTTTCCCCAGTACCTTTTGCAAAAGTATGTTTTGTCTGAGGTGGGCATTGTGAGTAGTGTGGTGTGTGACGTAATCCATAACTGGCGAATTTCAGTGGTTTAGCATATTTGTCATCACAATCCATGGAGATCAGAGGGGGAACATGGCGGGCAGCTAGAGAAGCAGGTCGGAAGCTCCACCCATGGGAGCCTAGGAATGTCGCAGGAAAGCATGCTGCCACCCGTTGTTTCCCATTTTAAGGGTAATTGTGCCTTGTATTGCTGGTGCCTTTTCTATGGGACCAGTTCTTCAGGGGCTGATGTATAGGCGTTCGGGGCTGCAGTGGTCCCGGGCAGTGAGCGTGTGGGTGCAATCTGGGCAGAGCCAGCACAAGCCATGGCAAACAGGTGGCTGAGGGAATGTTCCAACTCGATAAGCAAGGCTGCTACTGGCTGCTGCTGGATTCGTGGAATCGCCTTGACTGAAGGGAAGGGAGAATGGCCACCTGAACAAGCAGCTACAGAGCCAAGGGAAGCTGAGAAATGGTGGTTTGAGGGTAAGGCTAAGTGTGGGGGAGTCAGGAGGAGCCTTATAAGAAGGAAAAGCTCCGATACTGACATATAGGCTTAAGGTGAAGAGACACTTTGCAGGAGTTATAGATTGAGGTCAAAAACCATATTACAGGGCAAGTCTGACCCCCCAGTTTTGGCTGGCAGAGGGAAGAATAGCCTGCATGTTAAGCACCCAACACGGCTCAGTCCCCGACACATTAGGAAGCCTATTAATTAAGCTAATAAAGCCCTACCAAGAAAGGAACATGAGTCAAGAGACAAGGTTTCCACTGTGCATTTGGAGAGAGTTTCTGAAGCGGTAGATAAGATGTTAAAGAGGTAGCAGAATCTCTCCCTCACCCTGTATGGCTGTGTACATTTTGTAAAGATGTCTACACTAACCATGTTTTCATATCTATTTGATAATATACCTTTAGAGTTTGACAAGAAGGCTCATATGAAGATGCAGTGGAGAATTATCTTTTATTTGGGCCAATAAGGGATCAAACTCTCTTGGAAGAAGCTGAGAAGTAGAATAGGGAGTGGAGGATTAGGGCTTCTGGATTTTCAATTGTACTATTGGGCGTATCAACTGAAGAATTGCAGGATGCTTCTGTTCTATCCAGATAGCTCATTGGTGGGTCTTATGTAAGGGCACCGTTGAATGCCCTGCCTGAGATGGGCTTTATGTACAAGTTTGGGGCTCCCAAATTTTTCAAGCAATTGTGGTTGAAAGGCTTGAAGGCAGCAGTGAAGATGTGGCAAGGGGTTCGGTCCCTAATGTGGAGTCCTTACTATAGTAAATGGTCACCAGTTTGGGAATCATCTTGTACTCCGGAATGTTTGCTAGATGGTCTAGCAAGACCCCTGAAGGTGACTGGCATATTGTACTGGGGACAGATGGTTGAAAGGGGCTAGGCTCTCTCTAGGTATACTTGGCAGGAATTGACCAATGGAACACTGTCAAGATTTAAGTTCTACCAGATTTACGCTTGGCGTAAAAGTCAGGGGAGAATTGAAGTTGAGAGAAAGTCCATGGAAAAGGATCTTCCGGATCCAAAACTAAGAAAGAAGGAGGTTTCTTGCTGCTATGGATACATGGAGCTGCAGTGGAAGAAGGCATGAAACCACCCCTTTCTGCTTTAGGAAGGTTACTTGTCAAGACCGGAGATGGAAGAGCTATGCCAAGTATCTATAAGCATGCTTAATACTGTGATTACATCTGCTACCCTAAGAAGAAACCACTTCCTCCCTTTGCATAGAGTCTACTGGATCCCAGTGAAGCTGGCCAAGATAAGAGGTGATGGGGAATCTAAATGTAAGCGGTGTGGGGCTCACAAAGTGAATGGAGTCCACATGCTCAGCTCCCCCACCCTGGCAGAATTCTGGAAGACCCTGGGTAAAACAATTTCTGATATCTTGGGACGGGATGTGGAGGTAAGACCCACTTTGGTTGTATTTGGTGTGGTACAACAAGGTACCGGTTTTGGGAGCCTGTCAAAACTTCAAAGTCTGTTAATATTTTACTTGATTCTTCTGGCAAAGAGCGAGATATGTAAGCTGTGGTGTAAATCTCTACCTCCAACCGGGGGAGGGCGGTGGAACTCAACGATATACTTTAACGGATAATTAATTGGACAATAAGGACTGTTGGAATAGGGGTAAGGTAGAATCTTGGTGGGTCTGGAACTTGAATCGGTGGGTTGTTTATGACATCAGATGATTATACTTCTTGATCAGTTTCAGGTGCATTTAACCTCATCATTAGGATTAGATATACCTTGACATAATCAGTGTTGAACAATGAAGGCAATAATGAATGAAATGTATATATCACAGATTAGAGTTAGTTGGATTTGCAGTTATTGGATTAAACAATTTGAGGGTTTGTTGACTCAGAAATGCAGAGTTGTGTTCCATAAAAGATTTCAAACACTACTTCTACTGAGGAAGCTTGAGCTATCTTTGTGGAGGGATGAATGTCAAACTCTGGTAAATGCCATATTGCTTCTGCCAAACTTTTGTAACCGGAACTTTTCCTTATTAGGATAGCTTCTGCCCTGATAGAAAATAGCCAGAGGGATGGTGATAACCTTAATGAAGTGGGAAAATTGGGAATTGACTCATCAGAAGCTACATGTACTTTGAGTTGCCTAATTTATGCAGTGGCTATCATCTTAGCAACATACATATTATAAAAAGTAAAGAAAACACATACACTCATGTCCTTAGTCCCATTCGTTCTTTACCGTTTCCATCAAGCCTTCATGTTTTGTGTTAATAATGTGATCTTTTGCTGAGTTGCAGATAGAGGAGGCCATAACTCAACCACCACTGTAGCTGGTAAAGTGGGGGGTTCATGATCACAAGTCAAGACAACGCCCTTGTAGCTAGTGAGTATAATGGTAATTGTCAATAAGCTAATGTGACTTACCCCCAGCCGTCCCTGCCATCGCTTCTCCCCCTCCAACCAAATCTCTTTCTCCCTCACTTGAGCCGGTGGCACTGTGTTTGGCTTGAAAAACAATTAGACATTTTTTAGATACCAGATATGCCACCCCTTAATTTTTTTAATCAACAAAATACAGCCACAATACATCACTACAGTTCTGTCAACATTGCAGTATCTTCTAGCAAAACATATCACTCTGGGCATTTTGTTGGTTCACAATATTAGAAAAGCCAGGTAGTCAAGCCAACTAAAAACATTTCGCATTGGAGGGGCACAGCTTTAGCCTTTGATGATGATGATGACTGAGTCATTGAAGGGCAATGAAGGGGTGGAATAATAATGATCAATCAAAGACATATGATGTTGGTTGGCAAATGCAATGGGATCTCATACATTCCAGCCATTCTGCACTGTCATCGGAGCTGCTGGTATACTGTATAAAATTACGTGTACTTACACCACACTATATTGGGGGATGGGGGGAGGTCCCTGACCATGGCTACTCTCTCATTAACTGTTAGAGCATGAGCAAGAAAAAGAAAGCCTTCTCAACAAACATACATGGTGAATATTATTTATAATACTAGCTTACTTGGCCTGCAATCTTCACAGTAGACTACCAGAAATGTGTTCTTAGTCCTACAGTACCACAAGATATATACTGGAGAGGGAAGGATTACCAACAAAGCAGGGAAAAATTACAGACTAGTACAGACCATAAAAACGCAACTATTAATAAAAAAAATTAAATAAGGATAAAAAGGTAATGCAGGGATAACAGAAATTAAACCAAAAAGTGGCTATGGGAGTTGGGGGGAAAAGGAGACAGAATAAAAAAATATTAACAAGGCAAAATTAAAGTAGTATAATAGTGGGCAGGGATAAAAGTTAGGAAAATAATAATAATAAATAATAGGACTTACTGGGCTGAGCAGAGCCCTCAGAAGGGGCGCTGGTGGTCGGAGCATCCTCCTCAGCTCTTTCCTGACCCTCCTCTGCGCAGTTCCTCTTTTGCTGATGTAAGTAAATAAAATTACAAAAAATAGATTAGTGGTACATTTAATCCCCACAAAATTTTTATGACAGGGAAACACAGTAACATTGTAGTTATCTAAAGCAGATCGCATATATTACTAGTGTTGCCTGTTGATGAGTTGGCCATACTAATCTTAAAATTCCTATTCCAAATTTCCTTAACAAAAACTACATTTGAAACTAATGCATTGCAGCAAATGATCTTTAATTCTATCCTAATTTCTCAACCCCCTTGATGGACCAACTTAGTCTCCCTTTTTTTGCAATCCATAGATGCATACTAGTACATCACTGTGAAATTATTTGAGACTGTACGAGCTACATAAAGAAAGTCACAGAAACATACATTCACTGATATCACTAATTCACTATGGTGATAGAAGGACAGGGGAGTCTGCAATGGTTTCTTGAATAATCAGCCAAAGCGAGTGTTGACGAATTTGATTAGGCAGCACCAAGCACCTGCCTAGCTCCAACTATATCGCATAATTATATCAACTTACCTCTGAGTGTGAGCAGCATGTTATTTGGAAAATAAATTTAGCATTCTAGAACACAAATACAAAAAATAATTAATACTCACTGAGCCCCGCAATCTCAACGCCTAGTAGGTCTTGCTCCCGGTCTAGGATTTCGGTCCAGCAGTGCATCATCTGCTGGGTGATGCGCTAGACTTGGCTGGCATGCCGCACACTTCTGTGCACCCTCCCCCGATGCAGTCAACGATCCCACAGGGGGTACCCACTGTTAGGCCTTCCTACTGCTGCCAGCATGTAGGGAAGGTGGCGCTGCATGAAAGAAATAGTGCTGCCATCTCCACCTCACAATAGATTGCCAGGGGCTGCACCCCTTGGCAGCACTGCCATCTGCAGGGCAGGCGGTTGCTGCTGCTCACAGTTCAGTGAGGTCTGGCACCGCCGCTCTCCTGTTCGTCTTGTTCTGACATGGTGCTGGGTGGAGGAAAAATGGAAAAAACATGGAGAGGAAGGAAAGAAGGAAGGAAGGATTGAAGGATGGAAGGAGGGAAGGAAGGAAGATAAAAAAACTTAAAATAGATTTATTAGGATGGTGGAGAATTATAAAGATTAAGAAGAGATTCAAAAACAGGCCCCGCACCATGAACAGAGTAAGAAAACAAGATGGCTGCACCCATGAGACCTGTGTTGTGTCATTCGCACGTGATTTCAAACACAGGGACATACTCCGCTCAGCGTTTGACATGAAAGTGCAATGTGAATGGATGCCCCGGAAAAACCTTCCCCCCCTCTGAACTCCGCGCAGCGCAACAGAGTTTTTTTACCACGTTGTAGAGTTCTGTCTAGCGTGACTCCGCAAACCTCACTCAGGTCTTTTTAAAATGGGATCTCCTACTACTAAAAAGGATCTGGTGAATAATGGCTCCAGACATCTGCAAGCGCTGTACACATATTCATTTATGCTTGTGTGTTTTATTAGACATTGATGTATACTAGTGTGTTCTGTTAGACATTAATGCATACTAAGGTGTATGACTAAAATATGAATGCTTGTTTCCGGTCCAGGGAAGACCTGACTTGGCAGTTCGGACTGGACTATTCCCATGAGGAACAGGGTCAAGACTGATTTCCATATGGCTGTGTCTGAACTGGGGTGGCTAAGTGAGCTAAGGAACGATGATAGATTCAACCTAGATCTATGACTGGAGGTGAGTGTCTGAAAAGTTTCAGTGCTCCGTCCATCATCTCCTTGTGTTTGCTTTATAATATTAGGTGCACTGGGCAAAACATCTCAGGCCTAGCAAAGTGCCTTACAATCCAAACCCCAGGAATGGCAGTTCTCTGCAATGCACTAACCAACCACAGCTCTCACATACCCCAACACAGCCATTAGCCCTTCACAGCCCTCACATCCAGGAAAGACGTGGTGGTTCCCCATCACAATCCTCTCAATACAGTGCATTCCAGGCATTCTCCCCTCAAACCTGGTGCAGTGCAGGTATTCCCTGGGCAGCAATCTCCTGCGCCCATAGCCTGACCATCCCCCACTGGTGGAACTGAAGGTCGTATCCACTGCCGTCCCATGTGGAAGGGGCTAGCAGATGGCCATGTTGTTCAATAGGATGAAAAGTTCAACAGGAGTCTGATGTAAGGCCGGACAGTAGTGCCCTAGGGGCTACTCAGCCATACATGTCAGAGGTACTACAGAACATGTGATTTGCCCGTTCCCTCAGGTGGTGGACAGACTGACCCAGGTATTGGACAGGATTGATTAATCTTGGCAAGACATATCCAAGAAGATAAATGACATCATATCCATCTATGGGGAAGAGAGTGCACGGCACCATGCCTTGGCCATGAAAATCATGGAGGGCACACTGAAACTGACCCAAAGTCAACCCAGGGAGAGGAGCCATCACATCTACCTGCAACACATCACACCCACCCACCTGTACTACAAGATGCACAGGCTCACTGCAAAAGTTAACAGCCACAACCACCCTTGCACCCGCCCCCCACTGCACATCCACCATAAGCCCCTGTCCAGGCACTCCCCCCACCTGTACAGACATGATCAGCCCATGTTCAGGCACAACCCCCACCTGTACAGACACTATCAGCCCCTGTCCAGGCACTTCCCACCACCTGTACAGCCACCTTCAGCCCCTGTCCAGGAACTTCCCCCACTTTTACAGGTAAATGCACCACACCAGCCTTCACCTCAGCAACAACACAGCAAACACACTTGCTCACACCACCAAATTTGGGAAGTCACAAGCACGATCCCTCATGATCACAGGAAAACATGTCATCCACAATATATTTAAATAAAAGATAAATGCCCTTTTAAGTCAAGACTATGTTGTACATTATGTATTGATGGTCAATTGTTTACCCTTGTGGTGGCCTAGAGATGTGACTATGAATGTGTGGGAGTGAGACTTGTAAAAGAGTTATACCATCTGTGTAACAAGCTATCATGTGCAAAGCGATTTACTACTCCCAAGGTTTATGTTCATTCTTTTGAACACAGCATTTACAATGAAGTAAACAAGATTGGAATAGTTTTAGCCAAAGTAAAACGTTACGTATCATAGAATGGATGAAAAATAAATAAGTAAAAACAGTCCATTTGGAAGGGGGAAAGGAAAGCTAATAATGTTCTTCACACAGATTGGACATGGGGTCTTGGAGGAGGGTTGGACAGCATAATTAAATTAAAACACGTCAGGAAGTGTCAGGGTAAACAGTCTATATACAAGAGGCCAAGTAAAAGTCCAAAGCAAGTCATAGTTCTGTTACTCAACTGCCCTCCAGGTCATCCTTAATGTGCACAATATTCAGATCCTCTGAATCAGATGAAGGCTCCTGGCTGCCTGGTGCAGGACCAGACACCACACGGGAATGGGACACATGAGGGGTATGGGGGAAACAGTGTGGGGCAATGTATAGGGTGACACATTGAGGGTGGTTTGGTGGGACTCTGTGAAAGGGCAAACAACATGGCTGCACCCAAGAAAGTGAAGCTGTGAGGGTGGCCATGGATCTTGCATGTTCATCACAGAGCTGTAGCAGGATCTGAGAGGACATGTATGTCTGCCCCTCACCTACCCTCATCACTTCCTGAGAGGCAACCACAGGAATGACAACCCAGGGAGGGGTTTGGGTCTGACATGAGGAGTGTTGTGTGTCAGGGTCGGGGTCAGAGCCTTCGCTAGGGTCTTCTTGGCAGCCACTTGGAGGGTGACTAGTGGCATGGGATGCAGCTGGAACCCCTAATGGAATGGTAGGGGCTTATGGCAGCCCAAGGTTGTTATGTGACCTGCACAGGGGACACCTTGGCAAACGTGAGGTGTTGATTCTCAGCGGGAAAGTTGATCTCCTCCTCCCCTGGCCGGAGGTGTCTAGTTCTTCACCGCCCTACAATGTCCTCTGCCTCCACCTGGTATTTAGTGCTTAAGGTGTGTTCTGGCTCTGTCCGGGTTGGCGCATTTCCATTGCCTTCAGATGTTGAAAGTCCCTCCTCCTCGTCAGTGCTGGAGAGAGTTTGGGGCCACCGGTGCACCAAGGATATCCTGCTCTGCTCCGGGTCCTGTTGGTCTTGGCCTGAAATGGAAGACTAATCATTATGCAGTGGTTGTACATGTCAGAAGGACACACATAACTGCATGAAGCAAGTGCAGACTTTGTTCTCCTTTGATCTCACTATCGAAATAGAGGTGACTTGGAGCCTACAGTATGTATATTATCACTGTGATGTCCTGATTTGACCCATACATTGACAGCGTTACTTGAATTTAAATAGCATAAACTTCTGAACTGACTAACCCTCACCTTCAGTATTCTTGTAATCTGTGTTTCCTGTCATTGCTACATAGACATCTTCCAATGCCAGGCTTCAAAAGGAGATGGGCGACAGTCCAGATGGTTCTGGGAGAATCCTGTGATGTGGAGTGTCAGCACTCTTACTCTTACACCTACTAACAAATGTCATCTGCTTTGTAGCATTGTTTAACACAACACAAATGCAGATTTGGGTGTACATATCCAAATAAGGGCTTGAATATTAGCTTTGCTAAGAGGTGAGTCTAATCATTTGATATTATCTAACACCAGCAGACACTTTAGTACCACATTTTGCCTTTAAATACTGCTTTGGCACCCTGGTGAATAGTTATGGCTAGTTGTTAGAGTTACCTTGACTGGACAAATGACAAACGAGCCATTGATGAGAGGATGTGAGTATGTGGACCCCCTTGAAGGAGTTGGTATTACTTTAGGATGAAACAAGGATCTCAAAGTCTGTCTTTACTCCATGGCACATGATTATCTGTCTTAGTCTGAACCCAAACTCACAAAAGGCATGCAAGGTACAGCATCCACCACCCAAAGGCCTCTCATTGAAACACTGGACGGTGTCTGTGCCATTCCTCACCCAATGCACACAGCAGTTATAAGGCCCTTGGTTCACCAGCAATGGTGCTGCCAGTGCAGTCTTACATACAAATGCACATGTGAGGCTCTTTTCCTCCTGTGGCTACTAAGAGCTACAGGTCCCAGAATGCACTCTGTTCAGTACATTCTTTGTGCTACAGTGAGGCTTGGGCCTTATAATGACTGCTGCATTTGCACAGATTAGGTCAAAGGAGACATGGGACACCTGATGGTACAGTTCTGTCATCTATCACATCATACTTTCAGACGCATATTGCAGTTACCAGCTTTCTGCTGCTCATGCTCCTCCAGCTGAGGATGATGGGTTGGCCAGGCTGCCCTTAGGACTCTCCGGTACAGTGGCGAGAGGAGGAAAAGAAAATATCTCCAAACAACTTCTGGTGATGCATTTCCTGCCTAGCAATTCCTGTATGAAAATCTTGGTCTCTCACCCCTTTCGGAATCTCTGGCCAGAGTGCGTACTCCCCGCATGCAGAGGAGACTCCGCATGTGGAGCGGAGGCTTCAAAAATAGGCCCAATGTAATTTCTACAAGAAGGAACATTAGGAATGGGAGATACATGGTAGAGGAGGCCATGAAAACCAGTTTAGGCAGGGGAAGGGATGTGGTCAGACACTACATCACATCCGAGAAACGTTTGCTCCTTTGCATCTTGGCACAGGCAGTCCACAATTTGTGCTCTCCTCAGTGTTGACGGTAGTGTTACACCAAAGCGGGGGAAATAGTGCTGTGTATCCCCAGACACATAGGGCCTGATTCACAAAGAGCCTTATCATTCATGTTGGAGGCATCTCAGTTGTGGGGAAGTTGTTGCAGTTGGGGGATAAATCCTCCAGAATGAGATAGTGAAGTCCCTTTGTGAATCAGGCCCTCATTGTCAAAAGGCCCTGGGAGGGCTCACACATATAAAACCATGTATTCCTCTGAGACAATGGATTCCTTAGAGACATTGTCAACAGTAATCGCTAACATGTGCACATTAAATATTGCATGGCCAATCCTTTGACTCCTGTTGTTTACATACATTGAGTGTGGCTTGCAAAGTAGTCTCAAGATGGAATTCATATCCAAATATCCAACTATCATCATTGACAACAGACTACAAACCACACATTGTCCGTACAACAGGTTTGCGCAACTGAAAAAAGTGTTAACCAGCTGATCACCAACTTGCATACCCTGCCCTCTGTTCTGAGCAAAGGCCTAGTTGCCTGGATTCAGACTTTGTTGAGGGTCCAGAGATATGTGTAAGCCATGACTTAAAGCTAATTTGTGCAAAACACAACAGGCTACTATGATCTTGCACACAACTTTCGGGGAGTAGAGCGGCATCCCCCGTATGGTCAAGACATCTGAATCATGACTTCAAAAGACCAAAGGTGCCCTCTATGATGGCTCGAGTGCGTACGTGTGCCCTATTGTACCAATGCTGAGGCCGCTCGTCTATATGGTGTGAGGAGTTGAGAGGAGAGGGTCTACCAGCATCACCTGACGAGGAAAATAAGGGAACGTAATTACATGTCCCTCTTACATGTGTAAAGTATATTATCCATACTTTGATACATGCAGTGTGTGTTGAGTCTGTGTATGTGGCATGATGAATATTTTTGTAAAATGGTTGTTTATGTTAGATAGCATTTATACATTACTTTTAAACATTTCACACATGTTTTGTGCTTGGTACTTACCTAGTAGCCACATGCTGTAAAATTCTACCACTGCAATCCACTGGGAAAGAGAGGACCTGCAGAATACGTAGCTGTCATGGGTTCTGCCTGGAAATACTGCATGCACATCAATGAATCTACCACTGGTCTCATAGACAACCTGCACATTGATGGAATGACATCGGTATCTGTTGCAGAAGATGTGTGTAATGCAGTGAGGTGGCTGAAGAGCCACATGGGTACTATCAATTGCTCCCAGCACACGTGGGAATTGGGAAATGAGGTAGAAATCCCTAGCTACCCTTTGCATCCTGTCCAGTGTATGGGGCATTCATATGTGGCTGTGGGCTCTCTTATTGATGCAGCTTAGTACCTGATGCAAGCATGGGGACGGGTTTGCCTGTGAAATACCCACAAGGTCACTGGGGGCCCTTTGGAATAACACTGTAGTACAAAACGGAGAGCAGCAAGGATCTTGACATAGGCTAGAATTGCATTGTACTGACAGGTCACAGAGTCACGTTCCTGCTCCCACTCACAACGGTACCTGACCCTGGCATCTTGGCTCGAAATCCCAAATAGGTTTATCCTTTGTCTGAAAATCCTCTCTACTCTCCTCCTCCTTCTCCTCTTCAAATCTTCTTGGTGCATGGTGAGGAGCAGAACAACAAACACATTCAGCACCATTGAAAGATCGGAAAGGGTTTGCATGTGGTAGCTCTGTTTTTATGTTTGCTGCAAGGCTGGTATTGGCTGTTGGGCTGCACTGTTTCAGCTGGAGCAGGGGGATGGTAAGCACTTACATAGGAGTTTAGGATTGAAGGCAATGTCCATCCGGCCCAAGCAGGAGATTCTGCTGCGGACGTAAAGATACAACTCGTAAATGACCAATGTGAATACCAAAAGTCGTAGAGTTAGACTTTTGTCTCAGATTGTGTATGAAAGTAGGATGGTTACCCCCACTTTTTTGCCTGGTGCTAAGCTGTTTCTGAGCAGTCTGACTGGGATCCTGCTAATCAGGGCCCAGTCTCTCTGCTTTCTCTCCTAAATTGTTATGGTAAGTACTTAGGTACATACCAGATTGAATGCTGGGGTAACCTTATAAGTCCCTAGTATATGGTACTAAGGTACCCAGGGAATAGGTACCCCAGGGGTCCCCGATGGGTTGAAGCATTTATTATGCCACCCATGGGAGACCATTTGAGAGATAATTGTTTATTTGTACACAATTAATTAAAATCTTTACAAATACTGTAAAACTTGAAGAAAGAAAAGAAAAAAAAGAAAAAATGTTTAAAAAAGTTATTAATACATTACTTTAAAAGATTATCTAAGATCAGTTAGAAAAGTTTTTTAGTTATCATCAAGTCTCTTAAGTCTTTTTCCTATTAGATCAAAGAACTTTACAACCTGGCAATTCAGTTTAGTATGTTTCGGGTTAAAACACAGTTTTACAGCTTGTCTGCAAGTCCGCACGCCATGCTGCTTGAAGAATGGACATAGTAGGTGACGCCTTAAATCATTTAATTTGGTGCAAATGCAGATTACATGGACAATGTCCTCCTTGCCAGTTTTGCACAGTCGGCACTGCTCTAAGGAGTTCATCCTCTCCCAGGGTGGCAAATGTGGGAGTATAGGGATTACTCCAAGGCATAGTTTCAGAAACCTTTCTTTAGTTTTTATTTTCATGCCAGTACTAAGGTATGCTTGTGGTTGTACTGGCCCATAGTCACCCAGCGTTGTCCAGCCATGCGCTCTTTTCGCTAAATCATTCTTGTCTTCAATTTCTGAAATGATTTGTGCCGATTTCTTTGCGATTTTTTTTAAAAGAAAGGTGATCAATTGGAGTTTCCCATAAGTCAATCAGGCCCAAGACTTGGAGAGATTCGAGTAAATAGTCTCTGGCCAAAGATTTTTGATGTCGAAGTAGCTCCCCCCATACATTGGAGCTTAAGGTACCAGTCTCAGCAGTGCGGATCTTGTGCCAAGTCCCTACATACGCACACCGCCTTCCTATTGTCTGTTTGATTATACCAAATTCCAACCGAATCTGAGCAGGAGAAACATATTTGGGGAGGTTGAAAATGGCCCTATATGCTTTGGCCATGACTATGTCCAATAAAACGGCGTCCTTCCCATGTAGGGATTCGCTTCCGTAAGTGAGGGTCGGCTGTAATTTAGAGCGTAGTATTTGAAGGAGAGGTTGAAATGTTAGGTCAGGAAGTTTAGCCTTTAGTGATTTGATAGCCAGATGGATCATAGTCGCCTTCCCTCGTAGGGATGCAAGTTGTGGCTTAGACGTGTTTTTTGCGTCCAGGGTTACTCCCAGATGTTTATAAGTAGTTACCAAGTCTATTTTCTCTCCATTCAGGTTCCAACAAACTTCCCTTTTTTTCCTGTAATTCACAGCCATGGCCTTGGTCTTTTTAAAGTTTATTTGAAGGGCGTTTCTTTCAGAAAAGATATATGCGACGTTCAGGAGATGTTGAAGGCCCATTGGGGTTCGACTTATTAACACTAAGTCGTCTGCATATAGTAAGTTGGAAAGGGTAATTGACCCCAGTTTGGCCGCATGGTTGGAAGATTTGTCTAGTTCCCCCGGTAGATCAGCTAGAAAGAGATTAAATAGGAAGGGAGCCAGTACACACCCTTGTTTTAATCCTTTCGTTGTCTTGATAGGTTTCGAAAGGTGTGTTCCTGTTCCAAGTTTGATTTTGATCCATGTATTGGAATGAAGTAATATTAGAACGTCTAAAAGATGTTTCAGTATTCCCCAATGCCTTAATTTCTGCCAAAGTTTGTTGGGATCTATATGGTCAAAAGCGGCTGTGTAGTCGATGAACGTGAGATATAAGGGTGACTTGGTCTCTTTGGCTTGTCCCATCAACAGGGACAATGCCATGATCTTAGTTGTGGTGCCTTGGCCTCTGCAGAATCCTGTTTGAGTAATCGGGATAATAGATTTTTCAGTTGCCCATGTTGTTAGCTCTTCCAAGATTATGCCTGCAAAGTATTTAGCCTCTACGTCTATTAATGCAATTAGCCGGTAATTGTTTGGATGCTTCTTGCTACCATGCTTATAAATTGGGCTAATTACTGACCCATGCCAGGACTCAGGGAGTATCTGAGTGTAAATTAGAGCGTTAAATAAGAGTGCCAATGATTTGCTCCAAAATTCCACGTCTTCCTTGTACAACATGGGAGGAATACCATTTGGACCCGGTGCTCCCGCAGATCGCCCTCTTGTTATTTGTCGTTTCACGTCGGCTGGGATGATTAGATTTTGCCATTGCTCGACACTTGTCAGAACTTCTGCCGTTGGTGCTGGTTTATCACGTTTCGGTGAGATTGTAGGCCCATTGTCATACTTTTCGTGGGTCCTTGTGTGTACATGACTAATTTCTTTGCCTTCAATTTTGGGCCATATGATTTCAGAACGAGGTTTGCGTGTTGCAGCGCCCTCTATGGTGTCCTCATTGCTAAAATGTTTTAACAGATATTTTGTCCAGACCTCCTCTGGTATATAGGAGTTTTGACCCCGATGGTCCGGGTTATTTATTTTTTTAACCATTTGCCAGAACTTCGAGCTGTTTTTCTGCTTCCCTTCGTAATGGAGTTGCCCATAGTTCTTCCTTCTGTTCCTTCCTTTTTTCCCATTTCATCCGTTTTAAGTATTTTTTTGCTGTCTGTAGGACTAAGCGCAAGCTGCAATTTGTTTGATCCTTTCGCAGCAGCCTTAGTGTTTGATTTATTAGCCGTTTTTGAGTCTTCATTTCCAAGGTTACTAGATTTTTATTTAGGGCTCCCTTCCCCTGACGTAACATGCTTGGCGAGTTTTTGATCTGTTTCTCGCTAATTTTTGTAATGAAGCTTTGCCAGTTATCCGACGCTTGGTATGAGGGATTGACTGTTTGGATAAAAAGATTTTTAGCTATCGTGCTTACCGACCCGATGTTATCGAGGTTGCATCGTAGCCGCCGTAGATTAGACGTGACTTTACAATTCTTTTCCTGGTTGAGAATTGACTCTTATTGTGGTTTCTAGGGGTAGGTGGCCGCTAGGGTCACTCGTTCCTACTCTAAACGTTTTAGTCCAGCTGAACATATTTAAAGATAAAAACATGTAATCGAGATGGGAAGATTGTTTATTGGAGTGAAAGATTGCAACTGGTGGGTCGTCATCGACATAAGGCCCATTCAAGGCCCTTAAGTTAAGATGTTCCAAATTTTGAAGTACATTTTTTGGGTTCTTAGTTTACTATTTTTTATCAAGCCTTGTGCAGGTACGCCCCATGCAGCATTCAGGTCTTGAATAAGGTCGTCATCTTGGTCCTCGCTGATGAGAGGCATATTGAAATCCCCGGCCATGATGATTAACTCGGAGTCCTGTTCTTCCCTTATCTTCTCCAAGGCTGCTCCCAGATCTTTTGCAGCCTTTTGCTTGTGTTTTGGATGTATGTATGTGTTAATTATGATAACTTCTTGAGGCAGGTTCTGTAACCAAAGTGAGATCTTTACCACCTGTATTGCACTCGGAGGAGGTATGTGAGAATCTATTTCTTTAATTTCGCCTATTGTTTGTATAGAGGCGAAAAGCATCAGTCCACCTGACCTACGTCCAAAGATGGAGTTTTTGTTGGCCGGAATGCAGCATGATGCAAACCCTAATAGATCAAATGCTTTTTCTTCCCAAGTTTCTTGAAGCAATAGGAGATCAAATCTGCTCAAATATTGAAGGAATTCCGAATCGTTGCTTTTGCTGGCTAAGCCATTGATGTCCCATGAGCAGATTCTAATTTCCCTGATCTTGCTTGAGGGATTAGTTGGTTCTTGCCCTTTTTGTCAAGTTGCACCAATCGTTGTGCTAATTGTACGTTGGATTGACTTCCAATTGTGGTTACGGTCCTGCAAAAAGTAACTACTATGATTTTGATTTAGTCCTTTTTGTGGTTTTCTGTTATCTTTGGAGAATGCCCTCGGGGAATTACTTCTGGCACCCCTTAGAATTGAATTGGTACTTTTGGGGGCTGGAGGCCTGTTAGATGATAGAAAGGGTGTTGGATAGCGGGGGCATTGTTCTAATCTCAACTCTATCCCCCATTGTTGAAATGGTGCTGCTTCTTCCATGATTTTACATGCTGTTTCAGTAGAGTTCCAAGTTGCTTTCGTTATTTCCGGGCGATGGGGCTCAGCATTTGGCTGAAACTCTATTTGTGCAAGTTCTGGAGAACTAATGTTTTCTAGGGTGGTGACTGAGTGCAAGAGTCTTAAAATATTGCCCCTATTCAATATGTCATCCCTACCTCGGGAGATATATTCGGGAATGAAGAGGATTGATGCTTGACTATGCAAATGATGAGGTGCTGTTGGGTTTGCTGGGAGTCCCACGTTATCTTGTTGGATTGGTTGGGGAAAACGTGCTAAACATGTAGGGCCTCATGTACGTAGCCCAATACCGGTCGGTAACGGCCGATTTTCGGTAATTATACCGTTACCGACCGGTATTTAGGCTGTTGACATGTAGGGGGCTCATTTCTGTATTCGGTAATTTACCGAATCGGTAAAATTACCGAATCGGTAATTTTACCGATTTGGTAAATACCGAATACAGTAATGAGATGTAGGGGGACTGTGTGGTGGGTGTGGGGATTCGTTATTTACCACCAACTAATAGTTGGTGGTAAATGACGAATAGGTGTGAAAATGTATTTTTGTGCACTGTGAAGTGTGCAATGTGGCAGACATACATGCCCCTAGGGCATGTATGTGCGCCACATGTGCACACATGGAAGAATCAGGGGTGCAACAGGGTGTCAATGTGACACCCTGCCACCCTTGAATGTGCTCCCCCCATTACCGAATCAGTATTTACCGATTCAGGAATGAGGCATACCTTCCCATTGATTCAATCAATGGGAAGGTATGCCTCATTACCGAATCGGTAAATACCGATTCGGTAATTACCGACTTACTCCGATTCGGTAACATTTACCGAATTTTTACCTACATACACTTTACCGATTCTTAAATACCGAATCGGTAAGATTCGGTATTTAAGAATCGGTAAAGTGGATGCCACCTACATATGGCCCGTAGTGTCTAAGTAGTTAATTGCTCCATTGGAATGTTCTCTGCCTTTTGTGACCTTGTGTTGCTGTTTATGTTCATTTTTTAATGAAGCGGCAGCTCTACTTTAGTCACTGCAGCGTTGTCTGGACTTTTTATTATTCGAGTGTGTTCTACAAATGTTGTCTCAACCTTGTGAGCGCTGTGTACCGCTTGTTTTGATTTGATTTGAGAGCCTTCCAGTTCAAGTTCTTTAAGAACAAGTTCCTGAATCGAACTGATTATCAGTTTGTCGCAGGATTCTGAAGATGATGAGCAGATGCTACCAGTGGTCTTATGTGAGGGTGATAATTGGTCTTAGTGTTTTATTTTTCGTCCACGAGTCACTTCTAAGGCGGGTGGACACAGTTGTATCTCTTTGCTTTGCCTTCCTTGCGTTGACAACCTATTCCTTCCTTTCCTTTTTTTCTTTCTGCAGGTTTTATTCAAAACTTGGTTGTTTGTTGAAGTTGAATTATCTGTGGGTGTAGGAGCAGTCATAGGAACAATATCCAACGAGTCAAAAGGAGGTGTTTGTTTTGGAGATAAATTAGTTGTTAATCTCTGCTCAGCAGACGGCTCGGTCCCTCGGCTTGTGTGTATCAATAAGGACTCTGGCGGTGGATCCGAGATTTGTGGGATCGGGGTTTGTAAAGTTGTCAGTTTCAGATCATATATTAAATCTCCCAGCATTGCTGGTAACGATGACAATTTGTCCAAAATCGGGTCATAAGTTTGCAATTGTTCAGGATTTATTTGGGACTCAAAGACAGCGTCTTGTCCTCTTTTTATGAGGCCATTTAATTCTGAAATCTTCCGGTCAATTCCTGAAATTGTATCCGCCATTGTCTGCAAAACTATAAGTGGCAGGTCCATCTTTTGGGATTGAAATTCTAGAGCCGTGGTCGAATGTTGCAAGGTTTTCAGGATTGTTGTCCATATTGCGTCATAGCCCAGATTGTCAATATTTGTGGTTTTGTCCAGATTGTCAATATTGTTGGTTTTGTCCAATCTTGGTGATACATCGATGGATGGGCTGCATCCTGCTGATTTCTGATTATAGGTTGCAACTAGTTCCTCCCATTCCTGCGCTGCTATGGAGGATACGTCATTGTTTGTGTAATTATCTGTCGGTTGAAAGTCGTTGTACTGTAGTAAAGTGCAACGTTGCGGTGAAGTATGTATTACTGACCTGTCATTTGATACAGTTTTTCCTATGTTGCTTTTTAAATTTATTTGAGATGTCTGTTTTTGAGTCAAGGAGATGTTAACCGATTGAAGGTGCTGGGTACCACTTCCTTGTTTTGTTGTTTTGACTTGGTGCAGTATTTGCATCTCCTCAAAGTCCAGGATTGCCTTCTTTGATTTCTTTGATTTTGGCGAGCTACTTAATGGTTGGAGACAGTGTAGGTCTTCCCTTTCCTCCTCTTTATGGATCTGGGTCTCAAAGTCCTTATTCTCAACTTGTCTTACTGGGCATTGGCATTGACGGATTACTGCCTCTGTGGATTCAACTTTCTTTAATAAACTCCAATTTTTAATTACGGATTTATTGGTCAGCTCTTTTCCCGTATTTGTGTAGTTGGAGATTGCTTGGACTGCCAGGGTTGCTAAGTGGGTAAGTGAGTCCACTTTCCTGTTAAAGGATTGGTGATGATCTTGCTTCAGCTACCTCAATGTTGGGCGTGTTCAAAGGGCCAGCTTGCCTGGGCGGGCCTGTTAGGTTAATATCGAAGTTTTTTATGCAGCTTTGATTATGCTCACTTGGTAGGAGCGGTGCGTGGAGGCCCTTGATGCTCCCTGTTTTAGAGAAGATTGCTGATGCTTGATCTTTTAAGAAAGAAAACTTTGTATATATCTTCGGTTGATAAAAGTGTATCTTTTTCTTCACTGGCGTTCCATCAATGGTTATAAGGTTGTTTAAACCATTGTTGGTGATTTTAATGGCCGGGGTTCCTGTAATTACTGCAATCGTTGAGAAGCTGTCTCTTGGCAGGGTAATACAGTGGATGCGTTATCATTTTCATGGCACTTTATGTTTGAGGTTTTGTATAAGTCCGAAGTGGGGGTTAGTTCGTTACTAGTTCTTAGTTCTTCGTTGTTGGTTGACATCGTATCTTCTCTGGTTCCCACAGGTTGGCCTCCTCCGTTTTTGCTGGAGCTTAAGTGTATTGGTGGAGATTCTGACTCTAATTTCCTTTTCTGAGATTTGGATATAGAGTTCATTTTAGAATTTGATTTTTTATTCGGTGAATTGTAAGGTGGCTGCCTCACTCTGTCTGATCTCATTATTTTCCGTTTTATACACAATTGATGTATTTAATATTTACTTATGTTCCGATGTGATACGTAAGCACGATATGTAGTTAGTTACTAGTTCGGCTCTTGCATTGTAAAATGATAATGAACTGCGACTTGGTATACAACAGAGAATTGTGGTAGTTTGAAGCAGATTCCAGCAGCTTCCGGCAGATTTCGACGGTATAACTCCCTGTTGATTTGTGGCCCCTTGTGCCCCCCTTGTGCCCCCTTGTGTTTTTTCAGTAGGCGCAGTGATAACTGCAAATTGCTGCTTACATTGGTGGCAATGGGGGTAAAATAAGAGGGAAGAGGAGCTAGGTGACGAGCGGTGCTCACGGAGGAGACCTCGAACTGACTGGCCCTAGCCAAGCCTCCTTCCAGTCAACCCACCGGACTCTTGCTTTACGACTGCCTCTAATAGCAACCGCGCACGTGCATCATCTCTACTTTGCTCCCAGCAGCTCTACACAGCCTCGCCTTGCCTCGTTGAGTAACTCCCACGCTCCCCCTCCTGGGGGGTAGTGCAGACAGTGGTGGGTGATAGATAGCTGATACCACCAAGGCGGGGCTGGAGCAGGACCGGGGCTGAAAAAAGTGCAGCTCCCCCGGTGATTTTCCTCTCGGGTCAGATCAAAGCAGGGCTGGGCTGGGCTTGGATCCGGGCCGCTATAGTCCACAAGTCCCAGAGTGAACTGGCTGGAACTCTAGACAGTCTGAAAAGTCTAAACAGTCTAATTAGACGGCCACTGCTCCACACCCCGAGCCTTACCTCGCAATGCTGGCCCAGGTGGACGTGGTGTTCAGCATAGCTGCTGCCTAGCCTGGTTTCACTGCCCAGATTCGCTGTATCGCCTTTCTCACTGCACAGCGTTTCTTACTTCACAGCGTTTTCACCGCTGTTCCGGCTTCTCTCCTGCCGCGCTCCTGCCATACAGCTCACCCGGGGGAGACACCAGTCAGTGCCACAGCTGAACCCGCGGTTGATCCCGGGTTTTGCTAGACTGCGACGGCTCGGGTTTTGGCTCGTTCCCAGCCGATGCACAAAGCACAACTTTTTAGCAGCATGCGACAAACGAAAACATCCAATTAGCAGCAGCACAGAAGAAGGCTTGCCACACACTGTTGTGAAATCAAAGTTGCTACAGTATATATGGAGTACACGGGGAAGCAGCGCCTTCTCTACAGTACCCCTTTCTTTTATTGCGCCTTTCTTCCAGTGAATAATTTGCAAACGATGGCAGGGATCCAATAAAGTTTGAAAGTAACTAAAACTTGGGAGACCATTCAACATGTCACTATAGGCTGGCCATTGCAGCCTGTGTAAGTTAACCCCATTTATGAAAGATATAGTTTCCCTATATCTAGGGTCACTGCACTTAAAACCTATAAGTCACCCCTACAGCAGGCATTTCCAATCCTGAAAGCAGGGTGCTCGGTTCTAAATGTGAGGGTTCCCCTGCATGAGCAGGACACCCCTACAGCCTTTGGAGTCCATTCATCTGAGTTGTAAGTGAGACAGCCATATAACATAGAGAGGAGCACCGCATCATTATGAGATGACCATCTCGAAACTGGCTGTAACGAACCTTATCATGTTTGGTATAAAAAATGTTGGATTCATACCCCCACACTGTAAACAGTATGGAGGTATGATTCCAACCACTGCAAAGGCCCTCCTTTAGGCCCTCAGTGCTCCCGGTACCAGTCTTCTAGAACCACACAGTACAACATGGCTGCTGCTGACCAGTGACATGATTCTGCCCTTCTGCTGCTAAGCCAAGCTCAAGCAGGGAAAGGCAGAACATTCGGAATCCTGTCACAGGGAGGTGTAACCACCTCCCACACAGGGTTTAGTGTATTGGGGCCAGGTGGGAACACTTGCCAGCGCATCCAAGACACATGAAGGAATCTCCCTTGAAGTGAAGGAGTCACTTCCCTGCATCTGCAGGCACCGCAACTAAGCTGACCGGTCTGCTGTAGCTGGGCTCCCACAGACTCTGAAAGGCTCAGCAACACAGGTTGTGGTTCTCTACAACCTTCGAGGCCTGCCCTGTCCTCTCACCAAGTTTGAGGCCAGTATCTCTTGTCGGAGCCTCAGGAACTGAACCCCTGTGCACCACATCAACTTGCCATTGCAAAGGCTTGTTGGCTTCCTTCCATCAAGATCTTTGGGCTCCAAGTAGCCTCAACCTCAAGCATCTCCAGTGACCAGAATATTCGACCACACCGCATTGCTTGCACCATGGGACTGCTTCCTTGGTAATCTGTTCGAGGTACTCTTGTGACTCCAGTGATTCCGGCCTGTGGGTCCTATTGTGGGTCACCTTTGAATTATTTGGGCTCTCCTGATTGTTCGGGGTCTGTCCTGACTCCCCTGCTTGTGGTGAGTCTCCTGGATTTTGCTCGCCCCGACATTGCACCTTTTTCCACTTCCACGATGGTTGCAGTTGCCAAGGCTTGTCGGTGCACCACCAGACTTTGAAGCCTCAACTCTTGACATCCGATGTGGGGCAGCTCCTGCATAGCTCCTGGTCTTCCACCGCATTGCCTCGTTCACACAGCTGCAATTCCAAGGTCACCGTCAGCTCTCCTACAATACCCAACATCGGTGGGCATTCGTCTTCTGTGCCTCCTGGTCACTCCTGAGTGGCACAGATGCTATTCCCTCTGCTTGCAGGTTCTTCACATCTTGAATCCACCTTTAGGTTCCACCGGACACTTTCACCTTCTCAAGCAGCGGCATTTTCCTAAAGTCTCCCATTGAGTTTGACAGCGGTTTCCGATGCCACTTCACACCTATGCACCTGGCTTCTCTGGTGCAAATAGCCTGGTTTCAAGGGTATCCAATGGTGGGGTGGCTCTCCAACCTCTTGTCTTCCAATGTGTTTCTTCAGAGTCCACTTGAAAGGGTCCTCTTTCTTTAACATTGTAACCTCGACTTACACGCTGCTTTGTACCGGGAACACAGTCGTGTTGCTACACTGCACATGACCTCCGTGGTACCCCAGACACTCACCCTGGGTGGTTCCTTGGGTCCCCGGCAGTTCTACGTCCTCTGACTATTGTCTTGACTCAAGTCGTGGTTCGCATACTTCTATTTTAGTGTATGATTTGGTCTCCCCCTGGGGACCGCTGTGTATCCTGTGCTACTTTCCTGTTTCTATTGCAAAATATTGTGTGATAGGAGATATCTGTATGTGTTAATGGGTTTCTTATCATAAATACATATTTTTATGAATACCCTGTGTGATTCTTTTTCACTTAGGCTATACCTAAAAGATTATGCTCTGGTAAAACAAGCTGCTTTACACTCCTTCTGGACTAAGCCTGAAGGCTGTCCTCCACAGCTACCACTTAAAGAGCTTTCTGAAGTTGTCTAAGACCACTAAAATCAGAATAAGGGTTTTCTGAATCAGAGCAAGGTGTCCACTTACATAAGTGTACATAATATACTGAGCCAGCGTCTCACAGATTGCCTTTGTGAATCGGGCCCCTAGTGTCCTTACACATCTAACACTAAAATCTAGTTTAAAGCAGGTACTGTGTCACAACAAAACAGAGACAGAAGTCTAGTAGGACAAAGGCAGGGTCCTTCAGCTCTTGGACAGGGGATACTCAAGAATTGTCTGGGCATTCTGTTTGGTGCCTATGAAGGGAGCAAACGTTTTACATGTGCTTTAGAAAGGCCTGTCAAACAGGATTTGACTCTGTAATATCAAGCAAAATGCCCAGAACTGCTATCCTGCATGCTCTATTGAACTCAGATGGGTCATCTCTGCCCATTCAGGTCAGCATATTTTGTGCTCCTTGAAAGCATTTCACACCTCTCTCACACCTCTGCTTGGACTAAGCACTAGCTGGGAGAATCTAGAGAGTTAATCCTTCTCCTGCAGCACTTCCACAACTCTCCTTTAAAGCGTTGGTGGTGCCCCTGCCCTCCTGGGGTTGCCACAAGGAAGAAACTTTGAGCAAAACAAGGCCCAGCAGAGGCCTTGTCCAAGGAGAGTACATACTTGATGAAGGGCCTGGCCAAATTGTTAATTTACATGTGGCTTTGTGCTGCGCACCTTCTCCCGGTTGCTTTTCTATTTTCTTCTTTGTTGGGGTGCTCGGTGCCACTTAAGAGACTTCAATATTCATTTTTGTTGGGGCATTGCTGGTAGACCACCTCTGAGCTGCCCAGCTGGCTCCCTGCCTGGCTGGCTCTGTTGACTCCCAGCAATGGAGCCCACAACTTTATATTCCTGTTAGCTCTATGTGGGTAGGGTGCTGATCTTGCAGTGGCCACCCCCCTATCCCAGACACAGGCACAGGGAGCGGGAGTGAGTCCACTGTCATTATGGGAGGAACTACTATACTCCCTCTTCTGGGTCCTGGGCCCTTAACCTTGAAAGCTGGTCTTCAGGTCCCAGGGAAGGGGTCCCGGGCTGCCAAAGACTCTTGGGAGGGGGCCTTACACATGCACCTGCACCCGGGACATTAAATATGAGGAATGCTTGCACCATTCCCTGGGCACTGGCCCACCCACAGGTGTCTCCTGAAATTTCAGCAGATCGCCAGTCACTCCATCGCTCGTGCTCGGAGTCAATGGTCAAATCCTTTCCTCTGGGATATCTTGTGCCTCGTTGGACTGATTTGCTTGATCTTGGGCTCAGTTACTCCTGGTGGTGAGCCCTAGCTACCTGGCACCTTTTCAACTGGCCTTCTGGCCTATAAAGTGCCAAACTTTGCAGGGAGCTGTTTGCACTGGCTCCCTGCACCAGCTTTTCTCCTTGGCCTGGTCTCTGGTGATCCTCTCCTCTTGCTGGGGTACTGACATCCAGATCTTTCCCCAGTCAGTTCTTAGGGGATGTGAGGTAGCCAGCCTCACTCATCCTGGGGATACCCACTGGTCCTGGGGTCAGCTGCAGGCAAAGTCCTTTGTCCATTAGGGCACCAGGGGGCTTGCCCTTCCAGCTGTCCATGGTGAAGCTGCCATCCAGTTCCACTGTTCAACTCTCTGTCTCTCCCTTGTGCAAGAGTTTTTGAGTGGGGTGGAAGGTTCTAGATGCAATGCACTCCTGGCCAATCACAGGATGCCACCTCACCCCTCCACCCTATCCCAACCCTCCTGCACAGCTTGTTGGGACAATCCAAGATGGTGTCATAATGTGTTTTCTGGGTACATCTCTTTTGAGGACTCAGCTCCACCCCTTGCTGACATCATTGAAGAGACTTTCCCTCCAAAATTTCAAAGGGTGAGCCCACTCCTGTGTTGGTGAAAAATAACTGGGCTCTACCTATTGTTCAGTAGACCTGGGCTTTCCCAGCCCTGTTACTGTGTGACAGCTAATTACCAGATGAAGATTTTCTTTCCCACCCTTTCCTCCTCAGGAGGGAGTGGAGCACTGTTATGGCCTTCTTTTTTGTGTGAAGGCCTTTGTACCCTCTGCTGGGGATCAGACTAATTAATTTGGCCAAGAAGGGTGACAAAAAGGCCTGCAATCTGATCCTTTAGCTGAGCCATAGAAATATGACAATTCTTGACGACCCATAAAGTGCTCTTAGAACCTGCATATACACACTTTGAATGCATGTTTCACCCCAGTTTGTTACCTCACTGGACTTTGTAGGCCTGATGAAAGCGAAACTGCAATTTGGGACAAAGGGGACTATGTGTAAAATACAGTGACACTGCAGATAAACCAATACATACTACTGACCTTAACAATGAGTGCCCACCAATATTATAAGCCCTACCCCATGTCAACTTCCAACCTTTCAGAGGTCCCTCTTGCACCAGAATATCTGTGCACAATTACTGGGCTGCCCATGATGGGAGTCTCACATGTGCAACCCACTCACATGTGCACACGCATGTGCACATGTGTTCACCTGTACTCATCCAAGTGCCCATTAACCTAGCTGTGTCACTAATGGCCTTATCTTAAAAGGCAGCCTCTGGTGATAAATATGAGCAGCACAGTTACCATGTGATTACCCTGGGTGAGAAACAAGTAGTGAGACTCACCCTCAGTAAATATTCAAAAAACTGGGTGATTAAAAAGTAAAACATTGGGTGGATTAAATGGTCAGAACCCATTTTGCTACAGCCTACAGAGAGGTGCTGTAATATTTAAATGGTAGCTTTTTGCTTGTCACAAAGGTTGTATTTCAACAGGTCACACTGCATGTTTTACACTGCAGCAGTCAAGCTATAATGTTAGACTTGAGGCCATATGTTCCTTTGTCACACTAGTGAATGGCACAATAAGGGCTGCAGTGCACAGATGACATTTAATGTTTCATGTCATGGGTGTATTTCCACACCATATATTATCACATAGAAACTGGAGCAAATGCATGGAACCGTTTTATTAAGAGCACAGTACTAATCCCAATAACCAACAATAATCACTGGAACTCCCCAACTAACCTTGGTTCCGGAGCAGTGTGTTGCTCAGTGTAAAGCAGATTAGTGCCTTCTCAAGGGTACCAAGTGCTATATAAATAGAACTACAATGCGATTAAGTTGTTATGCCTCCTGGCCCACACTAATACTAATACCATAACTGTAATAAATTGGGTTACTGGTTGAGGGAGTTGAAACCCTTCTCATGCCGCAACCGCAATTCTTCTCAGTGTGAAGTCACAAGCAAACCCCATATTGACCTGTGCTAAACCCTCAAATAGCTTGTTACAGATCAGTCAGGCTTAACGCAGAGGCAGTGTGTAATTTATTTGTGCAACACTTCAAACAGTAGCACGGTGAAAACACACCACAAAAGAAGCCCACACAGAGTTAGAAAAAAAGGGTATTGTTAATAAATAGAACAAGACCCGAATGATAAAAATCCAAGTAGTAGAACTGAAGATATTGAATTATAAAGAGTTAGTGAAAATAGTGGCAAAAGGTGTAAAGTGAAAAGGCGCCAACTGTGTATATCTGGTCATGCTAGACTGGAACAAAATCACAAGTGAATGCTGACCCCGATGGAGCACGGACCAGCTATTGGCACCCAGTGAGGCCTGATGAACAAAAGTATCTTAAATCCTAGTCTGAGTTGTGCTCCGTGGTCCCGTGTCGAAGATGCGTCACTTAGCCAAAGTGATGCATCAGTTCAGAGATGCTGCGAAGCTGCAGTGTGAGGGTCTGCTGCTTTGGTGTAGAAGATTCTGCCGATGGGGCTTGCTATATCAAGTCAGGCTTCGAGGATTTGGCGCACAGTCAAGGCAATGCATCAGTTCCGAAGAGCTGCAAGGCTGCGATGCTGAGTCTAGCATCCTCATCAAGACTGCCATCAATGGCGGATGCCAGGGAGCTGCACCGACGATGTGTCACGCAGCAGCAGTTCTGAAGGTGATGCGGGTTGTAGCGGCACTGCGAGTCTTTGTGACGGGTCCAATCTACGTAGAAGTAGGTATGCGTAGGTTCTGCTGGGGTTAAGCCATGCAGCAGAGGTACTGCATTGGTTGCACTGTATCCACAGAGGCTGGTAAGCACCTTAAACCCACTTCCAGTGGTCCAGAACTGGGGTGCCACCACTTGGCAGGGTAGACGCACAGATGGCAGAGTACATTTGCAGGTCCAATGTTGTTGGAAACCTGTTATGCCCCTGAGGCTTCAGATCGGGAGGCCAGCTACTAGCCCTTGAAGTCACTCTGTGTTCTGGCTTTAGGAGATTCAGGCCCAGTCATTGTTACCCAGGCTGAAGGGCAGCAGGCAGGAGGCAGCAGGTCAGCACAGCATTAAAGCAGCTCAGCAAGGCAGCAGTCCAGCAGAGTGCAGTCCAGCAGAGTGCAGTCCAGTAGAGTGGCGGTTCTTCAGCAGCACAGCAGCCCTTCTTCCCGGCAGAGTATCCACAGGTCCAGAAGTGTACTGAAGTGGTGGTGTCTGATGTCTAGTATTTATAGTCAGTTGTGCCTTTGAAGTGGGAGAGAAGCTTCTAGAGGTTTCCCTTTGAAGTCACCAAGCATCCTGCCTTCTCTATTAGTTTTTGAGTGAAAAATAATACCCGTGAGGGAAAGCACGCCCATATTTGAGCAAAAGGAAAGTCCATTACATTCAGAGTTTTGAATTGGTGAAGATGTGGTAAAAATAAAGAGTCTTCAAGGAACTCAGTCCTGCCTATACTCTGCAGTAAAGAAATTCATACTGGCAAAGTGTTAAGGGAGCCTCGTAGGCAGTAACATAAATGAGTCCAATGGCAGAAAAGCCAAAAACTCTTGGAGTAAACGAGCTGGAGTGGCCGCTCCATCTCTAGAAAACAGAATATCCGGTCCATTTATATGAAGCCCTGATGATAGTCCCAGTACTATTCGCCTTGGTCTTGAAACGCGTTGGCATTTTGGGAGGCATTTAGTTAATTGTGAATGCGGCGAGCGTTGAAGGAAAATATTGGATAAAGGATTGATATACTGTTCAGACACACTTTTGACGCTGGAGTTGGAATAACACATGTGGTTCATAACATTGGATATTTTCATGTTTATTACCAAATTTTGTATATGATGTAAATTTTTCTAAAAATGTGCTTTGCATCAGATTAATGTATGAATTCATTTGCTGATGTTGTCATGTTGCAAACTGTTGCCAATAATTTTTTCACAGTGTCTAAGTCCATTTTTGTCTTTAAGTGTATGTTAATATGAATTGTATATACGTGTAAGTTCATGTGTGAATTTGATAAGTCTGTGTTTCTTTTTCAGTCCAAAAAATTGTTTTGATCAATTTTTAAATTAATAAGAAACAGGAATGGTCTAATAAAAATTCCATTAGGACAGATAAAAGAGTTGACTGTTAGTTACTCCATGAGTAGTAGGAGTGTACGGAAGCACGGAGCCGGGTTCATTGTTTTGTGTTCTGAACTTTTCAAAGGTGACATTTTCCGATTTGCAATTTAAAATCTGACCTCTTCATAAGTTAGTATTTAAATTGTGATGGTTCCAGAGACACCACACATGAATTGGCTATCTCTTCCCATTTCGAAATTACAATTATTACATGTGATAAGGAAACTTCAATGTTATCAAATGGGAGAGATAGGCCTTGCAGCAGTAAAAAATGACTTTAAGAGTTTTTCACTACCAGGACATGTAAAACTTAAAGTACAATAATTTGACTTTTGGTATTCACCATAGACATTTAGGAGTAGGAAAGTTAGGAATCCTAACTTTACTACTCCTAAATGCCTTCTGTGAATACCGAAAATCGTAAAGTTAGGATTTTGTCTCAGATTAGGAGTAGTAACTTTAGGAATCCTAACTTTACTATTCCTAAATGCCTTTTGTGAATACCGAAAAACGTAAAGTTGGGATTTTGTCACAGATTACTTTTGTGAATCGGGCCCTCAGTTTTTACAGAAGCACTTCCCATACAGGATCAACACAAAGACAACACACTTACAACCAAACAACCTACATGGTGTAGCATGCTATTGATGTAGGCAGTCCCTTCAGCATGCCAGGGACTGGGGTGCTGGCAAGTGTTTCAAAACAATATTATGTTGAAGTGGGAATAGTAAATCGTACTCCTTAATAGATTTTTTAATATTATTTATTAAAATAATCATTTGTAGTTGTATATTTTTTATTTTATTTTATTTTCATATAGTTTTACTTTATGTTTTTGTTATCGATATTTATTATTTGTTATTGTTACTATTATTATTGATTTTAATGAAATGTATTTTTATTTGTTGTTCTAATAGTGTCTTCGTTTTTATATTAAAACATTTTTAAGGTTCATTTTACATTAATTATTTAATTTCTTTTTGACGTTTTTAATTGTACTACTTTAAATTTAAATATAATGCTAGCTATAGTAAAATCTGTATTTATATTTTTTTAACAATATTCTGTTACATAATATTTTACGTACAAAGTATGCAAACAGAATATTTTGGTTCGCAAAACTTTTGTGTCCCAATATTTTTGGGTCCCACTATTTTTGTTCGCAATCTATTATCCTATAAGTGTGTAACAAGATATTTATCGTTGCCCTTCCCTTTAGCAGAATGGTTTCTATTGATCCACAATAACTCACTTTGGTCCATGTTAACCACCTTTCTCCATATTATATTATGTACCTCTTCTATTTTTTGGCCAGAGGTTGAAATTTCAGGACAGCTGAACAGTGCATGGTATCGAGGAGAATGTCTCTGTGCCATACTGAAATGTATTATCATAGAAACATAACAGAGAGAAAATACTACTGTGAGATATTGTTAAAAACGCTGAAGAGCAGTATACTCTCATACATTGCAGTGATGTCCCTTGTGTTAATTAATTGCACTCTGCATTAAAAACACCTTATCATTGCTGAAAAAACACATACCAGATTAAACTCATGTGACTGACTTGTTTGTAAACCACTACCTTTCTTAGGGGCATATTATCAAGGACGGCGTTAACATTATCGCCGGTTTAGCGGCAGAAAACTACCGCAAAACCGGCGATAATGGGCTTGATAATATGCTCTGGAGAATTCCCAAAGAAGCCCATGTTCACACCAGAACATGGGCTTCTATGGGAATTCCATAGAGCATATTATCAAGCCCATTATCGCCGGTTTTGCGGCAGTTTTCTGCCGCTAAACCGGCGATAATTTTTAACGCCGTCCTTGATAAAATGCCCCTAAATGAGCAGTCTTTACCTCTCTCTGTTTCCGTGCTGGGCTGTCTGATGCTCATGAACGAGCTCAGAGAGATTCCGAGTTAAATGCATGCGCTTCAGACAGCGTAATTACATAAAAACCGCCCCACAACTAGGCCTGGGCAAAAATTTCGTTCCGTTCGCGGAAATTGCGATAATTTGACATTTTTGCGTTCCGCGGAGAGCGCGAAAATGTCAAAAATTCCGGTTTCCGCAGCTTGGCGATAATTTGTTTCTTGCTCGCGCTGTAAAATGATACATTCTCGCGCGCGCGCGATCGCCTTACCTGAATCCCTGCGTTCGCCGACAAGTTTTCTTGATCCGGTCGCGTTCTCCATGAGATGTTGTATTGTTTTTAGCCATTTGCGCTGTCTCGCGACAGTTCGCGCCCGCAGTGACGTCATGCGTCGCGCGATCACGTCTTTCTTCTCGCGATCATGCACCGCGAGAACAACTCAAAACAAGATGGCCGCGCCCGCAAGCAGCCACATGGGTAAGTTGGCGACCCGCAACCATGCAGAAAATCGCGCGAACATGCCGGAAAAAAACTTCCGCATCTTCGCGATATTTCTGCTTGTTTGCGATAATTTTAAACATTCTCGCGATAATTTGCGAAGGTTAATTCCGCAAATTCCGCCCACCCCTACCCACAACTGTGCCATCCGCGAGCGCAGACATGTTATGACCCCCGAGGCTCATATTTCAGGGTACACTTTGCCCACGAGTTGGCTGGGTCCAGAGGTCTACACAGCGCAGCGAGAAGTTCACATCACTACAAATAATCTTTCTGCAGTGCAGACAGCTGTGACAAGAAAACCAGCTCATCGCTGGATTCTGATCTGTGTCTCGCAGCGTCTGCCAACCCTGTCAAAAACGCATAATGGACTTGACACTCGCGCTCTCTGATTGTAGGGCCTCGTCTGATCTGCAGCTGCAATCTTTCTTCCAGAAAACGGCCAATCACATCGCATTATCATTCTGGCACCGACAGTACATTATCAGAGCTATTAAGTTCCATTATGTCTTAACATGATTTCATGCAAACACCTCACATGCTTGACAAGGCACTTAATTTACTGTTTGCCTCCGATCTGTAACTAAGGTTTAAATCTACCTTTTGGAGATTAACTGCTCATCAAGATGGTGTTTATGTCGTTACAAACATAAATAAAACAAGCGGGCGTTTTGTGCTACACTGACAGCCGTGAATACCAGCGAACATGACTCTGGCAATATTAAGGTCTAAAAATAGCAAAATACATATGCAACAGATTTAGACATTACAATTCCAGGTAATTATGGGGCATATCTGCAACGAGGCGATATAAAATTATTGCCGCTTTTACGTCCGTTTTTGGGCGAAAAGCAGCGATAATTTTATCGCCTAATTAGCAAGGCCACGCTATCGCGTGAAACCTTGCTTTAGCGTGGGGATTCCTAACTCCCAGCTTTGCATCTCTAATGAGATGCAAAGTGGGCGTTCCTGACCTGACATGACTGGAGAAATGTCGCTAAGCGACATTTCTCCTATCATCAAGCCCCACGCTATGAAGCATAGCGGCAAGAAAAGTAGCGATAACCCCTGTTATCGCTACTTTCCTTACGCCTGCTTCAGGACTGATTTAGCCATGATATCCTATGGAAGGTGGATATCATGGCTAAGTATCTGAGGCCCTATCAGCAAGCTAACGCCAATCTTTGTGAGATTATCGCTGGGTTTCCAGCGATAATCTCACGTTTGGCAGTTGGCGCTAGGATTTTTATCGCTTTTGAGATAAGCGTTGCTAATAGCACGCTATCTCAGCGAGAAAAATCCATGTTAGCCTGCGATAATTATCCTAGCGCTAAGTGCGCTTAGCGATAATTATCGCCGGTTGTTGCTGATATTCCCCTTTGATTGCAAAAAACATCAGCATCGGTCACTATTTTACAAGGTATTTTTTTTATGTTGAATCTGGGTCCTAGTATGAGGGGGGTGGGGAGGTCTTATCTAGGGGGAAACACTTTCGGCAAATGCAAGTGTTGCTGTGTCTCAAAGCCTGTTTTTTCAGGTCCTCAAACGCCAGAACCGATAATTACGGGTCTGGAGAGGCAGGGCCCGAAATCATCACCAGATCAAGGTGGCTGTAGGCAGGTGCCTGGCCGCTGCCAGCTGTATATTTCAGCAGGAGCACGGGAGCAGAATAAACTCCTTCCAGCTGAAGAAAAAGAAGATCTTTGTGGCCGCCACCCCTGGGTCTTTTCTGTAAGGGTCAGGGCCCTAGGCCCCCATGCAGTTACAATGATCACGCAGACGCAGTGAGAAACTCTCTGGAACTGGCCCAGGGCACGAGCGCCTGGCCACTTTTATTGGCAGGGTCACCTGACCGGTGACATCTGTGATGGATGGGTGTGGGGTGAGTGTGGAAGACTGTCCTCTAGGAGGGGCTGGTGTAAACACCTTACTTTAAAAAAAACATTAGAACGTGACAAGCCAGTCACTACACTTCTCACCAGCCAATAGGCAAGAGAAAAAGCCACTAGAGCATTTACCACCTGCTCCAAACAGCTGGTAAATGTTCAAGGATTTGAGTGTCTTGTTTCACCCGAAGAGGGAAATTATACCTGATATTTTAGGGTCCATTTCAGGGAAAATCATTTGTAATCCCCTTTATCTCACCACTCACTATCGCAAATTTCTGCCATTATCTGTCCACAGAGATAATAGAGAACTAGTAATAGGGCCCTAAATGCTTTGTTGTAGAGAATTCAAGGAAATTTTGGTCAAAAAATCTAGAAATTACATGATAGCTGTCCACCAGCCCCATGGCTTTTAGGAACTGTTGATATGCAATTTCTGACATTTCTCTTCACCACTTTTACTACACAAACCATTATGAGCACGTGTCAGTTTGAAACCTTACCTAGCAAACCTCAAAACCTTCTACATCAAACTACTTTTTAATAAACGCTTGCTTGATGTCAAGAAACCTGACAAAACAGGCCTTTTGACAATAGACTGTCCCGAGGTGAACTGATTCCCAGGAACACATGTCAGAAACTCAAAAATACCATGCAAGCCACACTGTTCTAGCCATGTAGCTATCCCACCCACATTGGGGCTTAACTTCTAATTGTTCTGCCTTTCATGGTATCATAACTTGGGTTAATAGGAATGGGGTTACCACCTTCATCCTCCTACTACTTCAAATAAGACTGGTGCCTTAAACACTGGATTCACTCCTCAATTCAGCTCTGAATAGAAATCATGATAACAGCAGAAATCCACTTGGGGATTTCAAGTTCTCTGTGTATACCACTAGACATTGGAACTCCCTACTGCTCTGCATTAATAATATCCACAATCACCGTGCTTCCCAGAGGACCATCAAAGGCAAACTGTTTCCAGGAAAATCAGTGTGAGCTGCTCACGTCATTGACCATTACCCCCTAACCATCCTCTATGACCCCAGTACTTTATGCTTTCCATGGGCTTCCAAAGATTACCCATTGGGTTCTAAAGAATATTGAATGTACATTCTTCAGAAGAATATTATATTACACATCTTCCACCATCCACATGGCTTTTTCTCATTTAGATAGCTATCTTTAATGCAGCGGGTGCACAAGGGACTGTGACTGGTAAGATTATCGCTGTCTTATGCTAACCAACCAGGAAGTAGGCAAGTTAATTTTTCTTGCTTGGATTTGGCCCCACAGAATACTTGATATACAACTGCGTTAGCTTTACAAAAATCATTAATAACTGTATCGAAACATTCAGTAATATCAAGGCCAAGTTATTCCTAATCAGATTTCACTTTTCAATTCTCCGCACCAAAAGCCACTGTCAACTTCACCCATTACTCTGGTACTTATTATGGTGCTTTCCTTACCACCTAATATGTTAGCTTACTGTGTCATGATTGAAACCTGGCCCTCACGCAGAGCACCTACACATACACTTAGCACCCACCAATATTGAATAAAAGCTCTGCCAGATTCAAATATGAATCTTCCTTTCTGCCTGCTTTATGCTCAACTTTTCTGATCAGGTCCTCCTGAACCTCTTTTTCGCTTTATGTCACTTTACTTCCATTACAACTTGATTGGAGCACATCTCTTACCCTCATATGTGTCACCAATTATTTTCACTTAGGTCATATACCAATCAACACTCTTCACGTCCACACATGCATGTTTCTCTGTCCTCTTTCCCAACAAGGCAACAGATTTGAAAGGCCACAAACGTTGCAGCAACCTACTATGTAAAAGACTATGATGGGGAGGAGGCTGTCAAACCTCCCCAATTGCCTGGTTGCGTAGCTGCCTTATTTGGCAGACTCACATTTCCTTATGTCACTTAGATTTTCGCTGTATTTTTCATGTTATGCATTCCATCAGCGGATATCCTTGCAAGCTGCTTACAATGCACAGCTGGGTTTTATTGCACCAGATATCCATACTTTTTGTGATTTTCTTTATTGTCTACAATTAAGTTGCTGTTAATAATATTTCAAATCAAACCGGGGGCAGCAACTCTTCCAAAGTGCCCCTGGCAGCCAAGGGCCTTCTGTCATCACTTCATGCCATCACTGAGAGCTTGGATTTTAAAAATGGGATTACTGGTTGGCTGAGGTATGCACCCAAGCCAGGCAGGAAACAGCTCTTTAGTCAAGGCAAGCTAGATGCAGACTAAAAGATAACCTGTGCTCACGCTCTGGTAGCTTGGCACAGAGTTGTCAGGCTTATCTAAATAGGCAATGTGTAAAGTATTTGTGCAGCACGCACACACAGTAACACAATGAATATACCACAAAAATACTCCACACAGGTGTATAAAATTAGATTATTATATTCAGAACAAAACAAGATCAAAAATGAAAAAAAAGCCAATGTACCGAAATTAAGATATTGAATTTTAAAGGAATAAATGCAGTAATGCACTTAGAAGCAAGTAGCACTAAAAAGGTTACTTTAGGTTGTGCTGGACCGGGTCCAAGTCAAATTATGGGCTGACCGCAATGGATCACCAGGTGGCTACAGGACCCACGCAGGACCTGGTGAATTAAGGAACTAAGTACCTTTCCTGGTTGCAAGCAGGTTGATGCGTTGATGTCAAAGCAGGCAGGTGTAGGATGTCTCGATCTTCTCCATGCAGTGAAGGTGATGCGTCAGTTCCATAGATGACCGTCGGAGTCGTGAGACATTGAATGATGTGTAGGATTTGACGCAGTCGAGGGGATGCGTCGATCTCACCAAGCTGCAGCAGCAGCGATACACTGTCCAATGCATCCATCTCAGGAGGCCAAATACTGGTTCTGAGATGATGTGCCAGTTCCACTCACGCAACTGGGTCAATGCACAAGTTCTGCTACACGAAGACAGCAGATTCATCAAAATCCACGTTGCAAGTATCTGGGCCACTTCCAGTAAGCCAGACACAGGAGCAGGGGTAGAGACTTTGATATCCCTGAGTCTCAAAAAAACAGGAGGCAAGCCAACAAGCTAGTGGAGGTCACTTGGAGTGAAAGCAGAGTGCTGCTCTTCTTCAGTAGAGTCAGAGAGCAGAAGGAAGCAGGGCAGCAGACAGAAAGGCAGTACTTCCAGAAAAGCAGGCCAGTTGAGTCATTTAAGCAGCACAACAATCCTTCTGACAAAGATTCAGTTCAAGATCCAAAAGTGTCCGATTTGATGGGGTCAGAGACGCAGTACTTATACACAAAAGTGCTTTTGATGTGGGGGGTGACTTCAAAGCAGCTCTCTGAAGTGCACACGGATACCTTTCAACCCAGGCCTCTCTACAAGGCTATCTGTTGGGGGTAAGTCAGTGCTTTGTGTGTGGATAGGACACTACCCATTGAAGTGTCAGCCCCTCCCATTCCTCCCCACCCAGGAAGACCATCAGAATGCAGATGAGTGCTCAGAAGGCAGATGGGTCTCACCTTCCTTTGTTTGTAGCTGTCTAGAGGGAATGCACAAAGTGTAGCTGTCACCCAACCAAGATGTGTATTGGAAACATGCTGTCAAGCGCACAGAGTTATAGGCAGAGAGAAATGTCCACTTCCTAAAAGTGTAATTTCTAAAACAGTATTGTTAAATCCACCTTCATCATTACCATTCCAAACATTTGAAACATGAAAATGCTACTGTTCTCTGATCAGGAATTACAGCTTAAAAGTGTATTAAGAAATTCCCAATACTAGCATATAAGAGGAGTAGGCCTCATAGTATTGAAAAACAAAATATGCTGTTTATCACTACCAGGACATGCAAAACATACCAGTACACGTACTACCCTTCATTTACACAGCACCCTGTCCTTAGGGCTTCCTGGGGCCTACCATAGGGGGGACTTAGTTGTGATAATAAAAGTGGAGTTTCGAGTATGGAGAGTAGTTTAAAATGCCAAGTTGAAGTGGCAGTAAACTGCACATACAGGCACTTTGGCTACTTAACAGAGTGGCACAATTAGTGCTGCAGGCCCACTAGTAGTATTTAAAGTACAGGCCCTGGGCATATGATATATCAATTTAGAAGGGACTTACAAGTAGATCAAATATGCAATGTTTATGGGAGAGAGAACATGCACTTTAGCACTGGCCAGCATTGGTATAGTGTCCAGAGTCCTAAAACCAAAATAAGAAGGTCAGAGAAGAGAGGAGGAGGAAGGCAAAACGTTTGGGGTGACCCTCCAGAGAGGTCCATTTTCCAACATGACCCTCCCCCAGCCTAAAGCCAGAGTAGACTAATCAATTCCTTGATGGACTTCCCTGCTTAGGGCAATACAAAATGGACAATGGCCCACTACTGCATGGGTACTTGCCAGATCTATACCTCTCTGAACACAGTTGGATCTTTCTGTATATCCTGTTTGGGGCCACTGAGCTAATCCATGGGGAATCATTCTCCTTACCTGTGGACCCCATCTGTGTAGCAATTAACCTAAATTTGCTCACAGATGCATCACAGTAAGTATCACCATGGCAAACAAAGGGATCTTGCCCATTCCACTCCTTGGGTCTTACTTCTGTCCCCAACCCAAGAAAAACTTTGCCCCCAAGGATGGCATCCATTACAGACCACTGACAGCTGTCAGTGTCAAGAGCCAGGCGCCAGGCCATTCAGAGGTCTCTGTCCTATGTGGTTTCTCATAGTGGTGGCAGTAGCCCCAGGTGCTTTGCATCCTTCTTCCACTCTCCCTCCCTCCAGTTCAGGGGTGGTATCCTGCAACTGGTCTTTCAGCCCAGTGTCTGTACCTTTAGGGTGAACCTGTGCCTGGCAAGGGCAGGACTTCCATGGGAGTACAACTACCCCCCAAAAGAAACACACTCAGCATATGTTGTGCAAGAGTCTGCCTGGTGCAGATTTCCAACCCTCTGCCCCAGTGACAGTGCATGGAGCACCCCCCTGCCCCCAGACCAGAAGGGGCCTTACCAGAGTCAGTCTTGGAGTGCTTTGATCCCAGAGCTGGCAACCACTGATCCTCCCACTGTGGACTGCTTTCATCTCTTACCCCTCCATCTGGGCTTCTGCACCCTCCTCTGTGGAGTGGTACTGTCAGAAACCAGAACTATTTGGGCGCTTGTTGCAGGCGCCCCCAAGTGGTCCAGACACTGTGGGGACACAATCTCCTCTGTTCTACTTCCCACACTCATCAACCCTTCAACAGCCCTGCCTCACAAAGTCCTCATCAAAGCTCTCAACTCCTTCAAAGCCAGAAGCTATGAAGGTGGTGTCTTACGCTCATCCCTCTTTAAATTTAAAGCAGCTCTGTATGGAGAAGCTCTCACCCCTACTCATTGTTATCAAAGACTTGCTCACTCAAGGCGTCCTCCATGGAGCTCTTAAGAGAGACATATCACTCCCAATCCTGAAGAAACTCACACTAGATCCAGAAGACATGGCCCATCTTTCATCTACCCTTTATTGGCAAGATCCTCCAAAACACAAACTATGCACAACTTCAAGACACATCAGCGCCAACCATCTCCTGCATGCTAATTAATCTAGTTGCGTGCACTGCATCGCATTTGGGGATGCAGTGCACAACGAAATGTGTTTTATTAATGTATATGTTAACTTACTTGTAAACCTCCGTAATCCATAGTTTACTACCCCCCACCCTGCCCCTCCCCCTTCCCACGTCACCGCCCTACAGTTACTCCTACTACTGACCGCGGCTGACGTAAAATGTTATTTATACCATTTTACGTTTCTGCTTCTCACACTGCGAGAAAGCAGTTGGGCGACACTCCAACGCCCATGTGGAGGAGCCGCCCCTGCAGGTACCTTACAAATCATAGATGACATCCTCCTCACCACAAATAACATTGATCAATTCTTCCAGATATATCTGTACCTGTAAGGCTGCATTTGATCGTTAACCAACTCCCCTCATCCACACCCTGAAGTTCCAAATGGGATTCACTGGAAAGTCCTCCCACCTATCCAACCAACATTAATTCATCCACATGAGCACCTCCATGTCCAAGAAGATCCTGTTCACCTAGGAAGTTCCCCAGGGTCTCATTTCAGATAACAACATCAAAATTCACCAATGAACTGAGAATACACAACTAATGGGCTGAGTGAGAGTTTGACGAAGAGGGCACTCCATTGCAATGATGATGGAGTACCCACTCTGCCAAACTGAAGGTCCACCCTCCTGATTTACAGACAGCCTGACTTTAAGCATGTCAACGATGGAGACTACACTGTCCCCATATCTGACATACTTCTCTGATGGCCCAATGGAGTAAGAGCCAATGGAGGTTTGGTCATTCGACCATCTCCCAGATTTCGAGTGGATGGTAGAATTGCCTGTTTTCACTTTGGGTCACCGCCAGGTAACATCTGGCCTTAAAGGGCAAAGAAAACTTCAGTAGGACTCTAAGACAATGGAAGACAACTCCCATGGTGTGGGGTTAATTAGTTTCTGTATTTTCAAAAACAAAACCCTACATTGGGCTCTAACCTGGTCCCAATTAAGCAAATCTTAAAAGGTGTTCCATTCTTCATCAAGGGCCTGAAAACACATTACCACATCAACCCCACATGATTGGAACACTATTAGCTCACCTTCCCAGCCTGCATCATCTTCCAATGAGGCTGAATCATCTACAAAGCTATAATGACTGTCACTACTGCTTATGTTGCTGGAAAGAGCACCGTTTCAGGGGCTCTGGCCAGACATACAGTCAGAAAACAAAAGAAGAGAGAGACACAGAAGTCCAATAAAGAAAAAAACAAGGCAAAAGGACTTTGTTAACCTTGCTTCCAGGATCTGGAACAACATCCATGTATCCATCATGGCTGACAAATCCTGCTCCAATTAATGAAGGAGCTCAAGACACAGCTCTATAAAGAGCATTATGTTATGATGTAATAACAGTCCACTTTCATTCTTAGAAACTAGCTACCCCTCTAAACACACATTGATTGTATCTTGCTGTTGACCTATGTTATGTTATGTTATAATTTGATAAAGCGCAAGCAGCTGCCCCAGCAAAGAGGCGCCCCGGCGCCAAAGAACCACGGAAACTCAGCGGAGGACAGAAGAGAAAGCAACTAGGAGACCTAACGGGAGGGGAATAGGTGAGTTTTGTCGGCTTTCCGGAAGGCAGACAGATTTTCCAATGAGCGAATGTTCGCTGGCAGGGTGTTCCAAAGTTTGGCTCCCAGCACTCTGAAAGAACGTCCACCAGTGCGGGCTAGCTTTGTGCGGGGGACCATCAACAGATGTTGGCCTAGAGAGCGCAGGTTGCGCTGAGGCACATAAGGTGTGAGGAGTGATCGGAGAAGATCTGGGCGTCCAGTTTTAAGGATTTTAAAGATCATGATAAGGGTTTTAAACTGGATTCGAGATTCGATGGGGAGCCAGTGCAGTTTTCGGATTGTGGCTTTGGCTGAACATCTGCGTGGAAGACCGACCAAGGTTCTTGCCGCGGTGTTCTGTACACGTTGCAATCGTGCTATCTCCGCTTTGTTGGCGCCCAGAAGTAAGACATTGGCGTAGTCCAAGTGGGAGAGAATTGTGGCTTGGACAATCACTTGGCGAACCTTGGGGTCGAAGAAGCCGAGTATGGGATTGAGGCTCCTCAACAGGCCCACACAGGTGGCCGCTACTTTTTTTGTGTGGGTCTGGAAATTAAGTGAGGAGTCCATCCATACGCCAAGGTTTTTGACCAAGGATTTGGGGGGTGGAATGGTGCCCAACGACGAAGGCCACCAGTGTTGATTCCAGTGGCTAGTGTTCTTTCCAAGGAGTAGCACCTCCGTCTTGCCTGCATTAAGCTGCAGGCAGTTGTCTGTCATCCACTGGGCCACCGCAGCCATACCATCTCTGAACCTTGCGGCTGAGGTGGATGGACCTTCGGTGAGAGTGATGGCCAACTGTGTGTCATCGGCGTATGACACCAGCGTGAGGTCCCATTCTCTGGCCACTGCCGCAAGTGGTTGCACATATATGTTGAAAAGGGATGGGCTGAGTGCAGAGCCCTGAGGGACTCCCTGTCCGATGGAGTGGGGCTGGGAGAGGTATGGAGGAGCTGATACCCGGAAAGTTCTGTCTTTCAGGAAGGAGCAGAACCATTCCAGGGCAAGACCTGAGATTCCCACCGTGGCCAGACGATTTAAGAGAATGTTATGAGATACCGTGTCAAAGGCGGCGCTGAGGTCCAATAGGATCAGCGCAGCACTTTGACCGGCATCAAGTATCGTCCTGAGATGTTCCAATGTGGCTAGGAGGCCAGACTCAGTGCTGTGGCCCGGCCTAAACCCGTTTTGGGATGGATCTAAGATGTTATTTTGATCCATGTGTTTAGACAGGATGATGTTTACGTGGGCCTCTGCAAGTTTGGACAGCCATGGGAGCAGTGAGATGGGTCTAAAATTCTCCAATTTGGAGGGGTCAAGGGTCGGTTTTTTAATGATGGGAGAAACCCATGCTTGTTTCCAAGCAGTCGGGACACTGGCCGAGGAGAAAGAAAGGTTCAATATGAACGCCAGGGAAGGCAGAAAAAAGTCTAGGGATTCGATTAAATGAGCCGGTCTCATAGGGTCTGCCGGGGAACCTGATTTGACCTTCCTACATAGTTTAGTGAGGTCCTCATGAGAGACTTCATGTATGTGCCTCGGCATGATGCCATTGCTGATGGATGTAGAGGAGCTGGGCGATGTAGCGGAGTGCAGTGGGAAGGATTTATAGATTTTTTGCACTTTTTCAATGAAGAATGTGGCAAGGTCCTCACATTGCAGCGCAGAAGTAATGCTGGAGGGAGGAGATCTGCTACTCTGCAGTTCCTCTACTAGTTTCAAAACAACCTTGGCGGGGTTAGGGCTGGTGTTAATTTCTTCAGCATAGAAGGCGGCGCGTGCGGAACAGATAGCTTTATGGTATAGCTTTTGTTTGAACAGATAGAACGCTTTGTCTCTGTCATTATATTCTCGCCTCCAGGCTCTCTCGGCTTTCTTACATTCCTTCCGCATGGATTTCAGGGTGTTGTTATACCATGGGTTGGAGGGGGAGCTGCGCCCCTTAGTCCATTTGAGAGGGATGAAGGCATCTAGTCCCTTAGTGATCCAGTCATGGAAGGCAGCATATGTTGTGTTAATGTTTATATGTGCCCCTTGATGGAATTCTCCTAGGGTGGACTGCAGGTCCCTGGGTACAAGTTTGTGCCATGATCTTTTTAGGCGGCGGGTAGGCTCAGTCTTGTTGAACGTTTCCTTAATCAATATGGTGAATTTAATTAAGTAATGGTCTTTCCATCCCATAGGTTTGGGCGCCTCGGTTATAGTCTCTGGGATGTTGGTGAAGACAGGGTCTAATATATGTCCAGCAGAGTGGGTAGCGTCCTGGATCAAAGGGTAGAGTTGTAGGGCTGACAGGTCGGCCAGGAGGTTTTTAATGGTGGGATCTTGGTTCCGGTCGAAATGGAGATTGAGGTCTCCTAGTATTGTGAAGTTTGCTGAGCCCACCACAAGGGTGTTCGCCACTTCAAGGAGAGCGTCAGTGAATGTGGACGTAGGTCCGGGGGGTCGATAAATGTACAGGCCAGAAAGGGAGAAGTGAGGGCCCGTCGTGATCTTAAAGCGAGCACTTTCACAGCTCGAGATGTTTTCTTTAATAAAGGAGCAGAGAAATTGCTTTTTGTAGATGACGGCAATGCCGCCACCTCTGGTGTCTCTATTTATCGATTTCATGTGGTAGTTCTCTGGGAGCGTGAGGTTAGAAACACTAGTCATATCGTCATGGAGCCAGGTTTCACAAATAAAGAGAATGTCAGGCTTCTCTTCGAGTAGGAGAGTATTAACCTCTGGGTGGTGCTTATAGAGAGACCTAACATTAAGTTGTAAGATGGTAAGAGGGGTTTGTTTAAGCGCAACTGAGAGATGCCTAGGTAGACAAGGGCTGGGAGTAGAAAAGTGACAGGACTTACATTGAATGCATGTCTGTCCGAGATGTCCGGATATCGTCTCGCAGCTCTTTCCAGGGTTCAGGGCGACAAGGCGTTCTCTATCATAGTGGTAGGCTTCCCGTGTAGCTTGGCCAGGGGGACAGGCGAGAGGCGATGTCTTGGCGATGACGGGCGCAGACGGGCTTGCCTTAGGCGCACCCGCTGCGCCCGTCCGCTGCGCGTACGGTGGTAGCACATGTTATCAAGGAGGTGAAGAGGGGCGGGGCCTAAAGTGGGCGTGGCCTCGTCGGCAATGGCGGCAGGGATTGTTTTGGCCTCGATTCTGCAACAGTGCTGAATCCACTGTGTGGTTAGCTTCAGTGTCAGGCAGCAGAGTCCTGATGTGCCAGGAAGTGCAGTAAGTGATTAAAATAAGAACAAATTAGAACACACAAGTTTTTTTTTAAAAAACACCGTAGCGCTCCCGGCTTCCGCCTCAGGAGGGTACGTGGGTCTGAAAGCGACGCTCGTAGTCAGCGTTTTTATTCAGATTGGGGCGGGGGCGTGGCCTAAAGTGGGCGTGGCCTCGCCAGCAATGGAGGCAGGGATTGTTTTGGCCTCGATTCTGCAACAGCGTTGAATCCGCTGTGTGGTTAGCTTCAGTGTCAGACAGCAGAGTCCTGATGTGCCAGGAAGTGCGGTAAGTGATTAAAATAAGAACAAATTAGAACACACAAGTTTTTTTTAAAAAGCACCGTAGCGCTCCCGGCTTCCGCCTCAGGAGGGTACGTGGGTCAGGGCTGGGATGTCTTTCAGTTAGATTTGGACTATATAGATAACTCACACATACATACGTTCATACATGCATAAATATAATTCAGAAAAATTGGGTATACAGAAGAATAATAAAAACACTGGCAATATGGGGATAAATGGATCCCTGGAGCACATTAATCTCCTGTGCCTCACTACAACGAATTATGAGGGTATTAGAAGGTGAGTTGTAATGTTGGTTTCCGTTATGATCAGGGTATTGACATGAAAGCAATAGTTACTGCCTTCCCTTAAGAAAGCTTGTAGAAGACATTTGGATTTAGTTGACAACCCCATCTCTCACTTTGAAAAACTACTTTGCAATATGTCATAGGAGGCACATGCCCAAAACCTTATCAGCCAATACAAAGATCAATGCAGTCCAGTATGAAATCCAGCATCCTTGATGAAAACAGAAGCCTGATTAAGAACACAATAGATCCAATGCCAATACAAGCCCCATTCTTTATCAACATATTTTACTCACAAAACTCCTAAGTGTTCAGGAGAAGAAAAACTAGGAAAGTAAAACAAGATGTTGCCTTTTGCTATTTTTTTGGGAATGGTAAGAAAAGAAAGGAAGGGGCAAAAATATGAAAGAAGGGATACAAAGACAGTGAGTGGGGCGAGAGAAAGATAAGTATTTAAAGCACAGTATGTGTGATAATTCAGTCTACTTATTAGGATACTTTAAGGATAGGATACATTAATATTTTAATATTTTCCAACACTGCTTAATAGTATAAAACACTTTATACACTGCAGTGATACCTCAAAATCAACAAAAGATAATTAATTATTGTCTAGAGATTTGACATCTGCATGGAAATATATTTGCCTTTTATTTTAAGTATGCCTGTCTGATTTTATCCCAAATTATCTTTAACTCTACCCACCCACCCTTATTCACTTTGCTTCCTATATTTCCTCTCTAGTTTGCTATATTGTATGTCTTTTGTGATATACATAAGGCTTTGCTGACAAAATAAATAACCAAATGGATTAGAAGTAAAATGAATTGAATCAGCTAAGATTGAAGATTCATGTTGTCAAAGGCTGCCAACAGATTAAAAAATACAAGTCCTGAAATAAACCAGACTAGTGTCCATCTGGCCTGTAGGGCATAAACATTGTTATCCTTCAGCGGACAACAATGGTCAGTGTTAACCTGTACTGATCAAATAACATGCAATGGTAGGCAAGAGTTGTTCCATCAGAGGCAGTTTTGAAAACGGATTAATCTCTGACAGATCATCTTGTAAAGAGGATTGTTTTTCTAAGTATAACATAATTAAAAAAGTATTCTTTGCTTTCATGCTGCCAGTGTTCTGTGACGTGCATGGTGTTATGGACGTAAGAACAAAAAGGGAGTGGTAAAATGTAAGGGTAAAAGATCACCCACTGGTAGAACAACAAGAAAAACTAGACCCTTGTATATCCACACATGGTCTTTTAAACAATTAGAGATTATTTCTTTATGTTTGGATCTCTATACAGAAATATATCAGAAACATCTAACTCATCATACAAATCACGGATAGCTATGGTGACTCACGGGACATTGAAACTGTTGAGGCACGTTTCGGCAGAGAATCTTGAATGTCTATTCTATCTTCTTCGGGACAATCTTATTGATGCATATTGTTAAAGGGAACCTTGAATCCCAAACGTCAACAATATGGTCTAACATGCAGAATAAACAACATATACAAATAATAAGTAGTGGTTAATCTTATTATCTCAGAAAAAGTGACATTTTTCTGAGATAATAAGCTTATCAGCTATTTATTGCTGTTGGTGTACCCGTAAGGAAGGAATTAACAAACTGCTTGATGTTGTGAGAGAAGCCTCTAGATATTATATAATGTCTCAAGCTATGAGTAATGGGGGTGCATGCTGGGAGGGGGAGAAGACGAGGAGGAGAATGGGGATGAGGAAGAAGGGGAGGGAGATGGGTAAGCAGAGGATCAGAGGATGATGCAGAAGCAGAGGGGGAGACGGAAGAGGGTGAGGAGGTTGAGAAGGAGAACGGAGAAAAGGAGGCTTCTTTAGGCTTTGAAAACCAGATAAATCTAAAGGATATGGAGGGAGAGAAAGAACACCTTCAGGGGAAGTAATCTCTAATACGCTACCATCACTGTGAAAACTGGGCCATGAATCAAACAAGCATGACACCAGTTTAGGAAGGTGTTTAAGGGAATAGAACACCTAATCCCAGGTATAATATTAATATATATATAAAAGTAAAATTAACCTTTGTCTAAAAGAGGTGAGTCATAGTGTTATACTAACTGACATAAACCCCTAATCCAATCTCTGTTTTACCCTCACCTTTCCCAAATGAAGAACAATAAAGGGCTTAAAGGGAATTTTGTCTCAGGGAGGAATCCCCAAAGAGGGCCTAATGCTTGATTTCTCGTTCCTCTCAGCATATGCCTACTTCAAGGCCAATCCCACCATCCCATTCAACAGAAGAGTCACCTGAACAGCATAACAAGAGTTCCCTTCATCCTACAGCACTTAAAGGAGGGAATGTGCCACTGAAAGACTAAGATGCAAACGTGATGTGGCTCAAAATAAGAAGAGAAGGCTCCCTATAATTGGCTATCTCATTCCTGGAGTCTCGAGATCCTGCTGGAAAAGCTCAGGTCAACCACTATCACATCCAGGTGCAATTCTGTCCAAACACACACCTATAGATTCTTAAATAAAGACTTGCTGATTCCACCAACAGACGTCCTGCCTGATTTAGAGGACGGCAGCACCATGAAATTCTTTAAAAGGGGTGGATTTCCTGTTCGCTCCTTCGAGGGCAACCCCACTTTAATTGAAGTCCCTCTGGTTGCTGATGGTGCGATGGCAGATCCGCCACAATAAAAGTATTTCGAACACTCTGCAAGAAACGATGGTTGAACAGCCATCAACCTAGAAAGACAGGTCTGCTAATATGTCTGCCTTACTTCACACAAAAGACTGTCATGAAAAATGTGTTTTTTGTTAAGAAGGTGAGTACAGCATCCCTAACATGCTGGCAAACACCCAACCTCATGTTAGGGTGGCTTTATTCCTAGTTACTGACAATATACTCTAATTTCGGTGTGGCATTTCAGGTGCCCCCTGTTGGTGAGGGAAATTGTGCCAGCTGTTACATGAACTGGCGAATTTCTGCTGGTGTCTTCTCTTCCAAAATGGCGCCACCCATGGCAGAGACAGCTACTTTGAGGAGAAACTGTTGCTGAGAACTTAAAGCACAGTGGACAATGATATGGGGATGTTCATCTTCCACACTGGCTGGCAGAGATTCTGCTAATAAATCAGCCAGTACTTGTTCGTTTACCGATTCTCGGCCATGGCCGCTCAGTGTTCAGTGAATACGCTTAATGGAAGAGTTAAAGATGTAGCCCTGTCCAGAACTTTACCACGCCAATTCCTATAAAAAAAAAAACGAGAGGGTTTCCAACGAGTAGAGATTTTCGAATGAAGCAATCTTCAGTTTAATAGTTGCAAGGTCGAGGAACAGCCTGAGCTGTGAAGTCACCCGAGAGGTCCCACAAAAATGGAGGTCATTGTGATATTTTCACCAAATGCGCCACTAACCTGGATGAGTGAGTATATCTTCGTGGCGGCTGCATGACAGGAATGCGTAGAGGACCAAACATCTTAACGTGCACTGGTGTGTTCAGGACCAGTACCAACAGTAAATATGTAATACTTGTGTTTTAAAGAATGAAAGAGCCGTTTGCATAGTCACTGCGTAAATTATACTTTTCTTTCATATGTGTAGTTTGAAGGGGCCCAGTGCTTAATTTGTAAAAGAATTAGGGCCCTATTTATGAAGCCCTACGTCACATTTACGCTGCTGTTGCGTCACTTTTTGTGACACTGTGGCGGCGTAAATAATGCACCACGTTTGTCCATATTTACCTAGTGACGCATCTAGGCAGATGCGTCACTTCGTAAACCCCTGCGCTACATTATAGCTGCGTCAGGTATAATGTATGCAGGATGGGAGTTCCCCCGCATCAAAGCTACTAGAGAAGTGGCACATAGGAATCTATGTCATTTTTGTACCTACAGATATGTCAGTTATACTGAAGTATCTGTAAATCCTTGCGCCATGATACGCCGTGCTGCTAATACGACTCATCCATGGTGTCGCAAGGAGGGTGCACTGAGAAGTGTTGCATCGCTGCTTTGTCGCAGCGATGCAAAACTTCTCATAAATAAGACCCTATGTGTCAGTGCCCAGAGCTATCAAATGTCAGCACACCAATTACCAAGGCCGTGCAGGCTTCAATCCACCCCATGCCTCTTTAATTCACTACCAGACACTACCTTACCCTTTATCTCTTTCTCTCTGGCAGGATCCTGCGCTCTCCATATGGGACGGTTTTCCTCCTTTCTTCCTCCTTCTTTCCCGTTTGTGTGTTTTCCCTTTCTTGCTCTCCTAAATGATTGATAAGGAAAAATAAGAGCCAGTCCCCAAACCGTGAGAACTATGAGAGTCATAGGTAATGTTGCACTGAGCACGTTTACAGTGCGGCTTCTGGGATAAGCAGACACCATGGGAAAGTTATTCCCCGGCTACAGATTTAATGAGGGCGTCGCATTCAGAGGAAATGCAGATGAGCTTCATGTCAGCCGCACGCTTCTCTATTCAACTGCAAAATCAATTCCTTTTGCTTTAATTATGGAGCAAAGCCGGCCAGCCTGTCAAGAAACTCCAATACTGCCTCATCCAAATTCAATCCCTTCATTAGATCAATCGGCAGAGTCGGTGCTGTGAAGAGCTCACATGCAATTGTGCACATGGCCGTCCACCCCTCCCCCCTTGCTGCCCTTCAGCTTTTCTGCTGAGGAATGGACTTTCAGCGAAACTTCAGGAAAGTTCATTAATTACAAGACGGGCCTACAGGAGAATTTATGCAACTACTGTGAACTCATTAGACAGACAAAAATACCTTATGAATCTAAATAGATTGTTAAGATAGTTGAGTGGGTTAATGCAGTTAAGATCTAAGATCAAAATGTAGAACACAGGTTTAAATATGTGTTGTGCTTGCTGAGTGCCTGACTAACAAAACGTCTTGTACATCTATTGCTCAGACTCACCTCAAAAGTGGTATTTTAGTACCGATTTGAGTGGAAACAGAAGTATCTGCCTGGATGGGTATTTCAAGGCATGCCTATTTTCAGATGTGACAGAATGTCTAAATGAATGTGCATCATTCTGAGAAAAAAATCATCGTCTCTACCCGCAAATGGGTATGGAATTCAGAACTGACATGCGTAAGTTAATGCGAGTGCCGATTTCCGATATTAATCCCCATTTCATAGTCGGACAATATGGGATTCTTTATTTATCCAATAGAATTAGGCATCTTGGAAATATTGATACGCGCAATATGGCTAATTTAGGGCGAGAAATTGCCCCTCCGTCTCACAAAAAAGAAATATGTGATATAAATTCCAGGTCATGAATCCCAGAATTAGGTCTGATGAAGGTTTCTAACAGAAAATGTCGCTTACAACAGTGAAAAATCCATCTAAATTGAAGATTTTCACACTTATAGTTAAAGGTGGAAAAGGGTGCCCTATAGGAGGGGGGGAGGGAGTACTTCAAGATGCACGGAACACCCTCAGGCTCGAACTTTGGAGACAATATCAAACCTCAGACATGCACACAAATTGACTCATGTGAAACGCAGAACAAGTGCATTACCATAGCTGGAAAGGGAAGAGATATTTCCATATTTCATTCGTATGTACAAGAAGAGTTTTTTGCATAACAAGTTATGTGAACAAATACGTATTTTTACATTATGCCCGCACGTGCGTTTCCCACCTGGCAATTTTGTAAACATGAAATACACCTGGAAATCTATGACTGGAGAGGCTTGCTAAACTAATACCCATTCTGTCTTTAGCATTCAAGGAGACTACTGCATCTTTTTATGTGATGCTGCAGGGAAGGAGAGCTATATTTATCTGACTGACAGCTGTCCTTTACAATACGGACATGTGACCTTTCCTAGGAAGGCAGCTGTGAGCGGCCTGGTGCTAAGAATACTAGAGCCGATGTTTGTAGGAGTATGGGAGTTACAAAAGGCGTTAGACCGAGGTTCTTAAACGTTTTGCACACCCATACCATATTCCAGCTTTGCAAGGACAGAAAGCAGCATAAAAGAGTACATCTCATACTATAGATTTTTTATGATGATGGTCTATTATCCATTAAATGATAGAGTGAGAGGACAGAGGGTTTGATGCAGCAATCTTCAGCTGTCAGAGGGGCCATTTGAGGTAGTTCCGAGACTTATGCTGCTTTATACGCAAATCTGTTTTGCCTGATAAGTCATTGAAGAGGTAGCACCGTACTTAGAGCCTTATTACAAGTACAGCGGTCCTGGGACTTCCGTATTTGCGGTGGAGGTCCGACCACCACCACTCGTCTGTGGTGCAACTACGGACTTTAAGAAACATTACTGGTGCATTCTGGGATTTGTAGGAGGTTGTTATAAGCCACATGACTACATGAATTTAAGCACCTGTACTCTGCAAGATGCAATTTGACTCACCTGTGAGCAAGGCACGATCACCGAAACACGGTGGGATTTGAACTTGCCGCCACCCTCAATAAAAATAAAAGCATGATTTTAATTCAGAATAGGGTTTCTGCACTTCCTTTCTGTTTTAATGTAACAGGATTTGCGGTCGCCAGTAGGTAGTTATGGTTTTGGGGTGGTTCGTCAAGCGGGGTCTGAGAAAAAAAGGGGGTCCAAAAAAGTGTTTTCTCCATAGGAAACTTTAGCCAAGGCTACAGCCCGAACTGCTGAACGGAATTACACCAAAATTGGCAAAAAGGTAGTTCTTGGTTCAGAATGCGACCCTTTTTTTTAAATTGTGTAAATTCGTTCAGTAGTTGCTGAGAGAATAAAAAAATAAAAATATCAATATCTATGGCCGCGGTGGGTTCGTGACCCCTGCCGACCACAAGCTTCACTGTGATTGGCCGCCACAACCACGAGCTTTACTGTGATTGGCTGCCAACACTCCAAACCAGGAAGTGTTGGCAGCCATCTTGTGACTCGGTAGAACCGAGTCACAAGAAAACAGTAAAACAAAGTTAAAAAAGTGAAGAAAAGGGGGCAGGGTAGAAACACCCTGAACCCCTGGGCCTGCTCAGGCGGTCCCACAAGGACCCCCCCCATTTTTTAATTTTTTTAAAATATCTGAATGCGCACTCTTAGGTGCGGGAGGGCACATGGCCACCACCACCCCAGGGCTTCAAAAATAGAGGGAAGGAGGCAGCGTGGCCCCCCTACTGGAGCGCTTGATGGCCCTGGGGATCGCCACCCCCCAGGGCCGGCTCCTGCAATGTCCCGGAGTGTGCACCCCCTAGACATTGCCATTTGCTTTGACAGGGCGAGAGCATGGCTTCCACCCTGTGATAGCAAACCCTGCTTTGCTTCGTTGAAGTTAGAGGAGAAAAACCTCCCCTTGCTTCAATAAAGGAAAGGAGAATTGCTTCTGGGCAAGGAAAGCTGCTGTTAGCAGCTCCCGTTGTCAAATAGCAATGCCGGCTCCCGCAGGAGGCGGGGAGCCAGCGGGACCGTGGGGTCATTGGGGCTCCCTCCATGGTCCACAACAGAGAGGCCAGGCCCCTCCCCTTTAAAAAGAAAAATAAATTGATGTGAGTATGCCTCGGGGGATGGGGTCCCCGAGGGGAATGTAAATTAATGAAAGTGAACTTTTTTTTTCAAAAATGTTTGGAGTTGCGATCCTAGTGCGGCTTTCACCCATCTGGATAGGCCAATGTAGTGGGCCCCAGAGGTCCTTTTGTTTTCCCAGGATTAGGACCTCGGTTTTGTCACCGTTAAATTTCAAATGATGTTGGTTCATCCAAGTAGCGATACTCCTGAGGCCCAGTTGTAAGCCAGATGTTAAGTTGGGGTCTGTGTGAGAGAGAGAAAAGATGATCTGAGAGTCGTCTGCATAGGAAAAGAGAGTAAGGCTAGCTTGGGCATATTCTCAAGGGCACATCGCCAAGTTAATGGCACTTTATCGCAGCCAAAATGGTGATAAATTTAACGCACCATTCACAAGCTGGTGCAAACAGCCCATATCACCAGTTTACCAGTGATAGCAGCCTAAAAGAACATCATCACGGATGACCCCGGCAAATATCGCTAATAAGATACAGAGTAGGCGTTCCTGTGCAAAAAGCAGCGAACACACCACTTCGCAACATTCTCAACGACCAGCAAGACTGGCAGAGAGAACACAAAACAGGTGATAAGGTGCGTTAGCACCAGGAAGTTTACACCTGCTCTGACCTGGTGTAAAGTCGGAGTACAACCTGAACATGAAAGGGAGCCCAGCCCACAGTCACACCTGAACGACAACAGATGCCATGGAGCCAACAATCAGACAGCTCAAACACCCAAGAGTGCCCCGACACCTCCTGCCACCACCCCCTTGTCCGCCATCCCTCCTGACCCCCCCGAAAATAACAAATGTGACAGCAACCTTCCGAAATCTGGATCGTAACAAATCGGCTGATGTCGCACAATTATAACAATCAAGATGCATGTGAGGTTGGACAAATGAGAATCACAGTCATCTATGGATTTACATAGAAAACATTACACACGGTGTGCCATCCCTCGACAAAAAGCATGATAAGATTGTGTGTCATGTGCCTATCAAAGGAGAGAGAGAGAGAAAGTGAGAAAGAGTGAGAGGGAGGGGAAGAGAGAGAGAGAGAAAGAGAGAAAGATTGAGAGAGAGAGGAAGAGAGAGAGAAAGAGTGAGAGAGAGAGGAAGAGAGAGAGAAAGAGTGTGAGAGAGAAAGGACGAGATGGAGACGGAGTGCCGACACTGCGGACAAAACCCTCACAGCTCACCTTTCCACCGCCGGTGTGTCTTCAACCACGTGCCGGGACATACTGCAGAGCTCAAGCTCACTCATCTGAAACATAGTATAGAATCAGTAATGGCAGAGTACATACAACTGCACATGCCTTCATCGCTGTCCCACCCCTGCGCACCCAGGCTGCTACAACCCACCCACTCCTACTGCTCAGAGGTGTCTGCTTGCCCCTGCGCACCGAGGCTGCTGCACCCCATCCACTCCCACTGCCCAGAGGTGCCTGCCTGCCCCTGTGCACCCAGACTGCTGCACACCATCCACTCCCTCTGCCCAGAGGTGTCTGCCAGTCCCTGTGCACCCAGGCTGCTGCACACCAGCCACTCCCACCTCCCAGAGGTGTCTGCCCACCCCTGCGCACCCAGGTTGCTGCACACCATCCACTCCCACCGCCCAGAGGTGTCTGCCCGCCCCTGCGCACCCAGGCCTCACTGCTCACCTTCTGCAACCTGCATGTAACATAGAGGGACCACCGTGTGCCACTGCAAGCCCCAAGCCCGGGGCCCACAGACAGACCCTCCATATCATGCAGTCCCATCCGCAGGCCACCATGTCTCACATTTGGTGCTGGGTCTTGATTTCGCCATGGCAGAGGACATACCAGTGCACCCGGCTTCATCGCAGGCTGCACACTCGCTCATCCCTTGCAGTGCCACTAACTCTGTGACCAGCGAGGCCATGCCACGTGGCGGTAGGCCCCCGCTGTCCGATGGCTCAGGCCTTCACTGCGGTCCAGCAGGGCAAACAAAACCTGAGCTGTCCGGACAGCCGGGACGGGGCATTATTGCAGGCTGCACACCCGCCCAGCAGTTACGGTGCCCCTACGTCAGTGCATCGAAAGTCACTGTCCCATGGCGGTGTGCCTGTGACGGTTGCAGTGCATCTGGTGCCACCAAGTCTGTGCCCCAAAAGTCATGGACCCTCTATGATTTAATAATCTGGTGCGGACGCCATCATGTAATCTCTGGGCCGGTGGAATGTGATGTCGCAGGCCCCTGGGCCCCCATGCCCACATGCACATCACACGGATACACCCCGAGAGGTCAGAAATGGCATTGAGCACGTGCGCCTTGCCCTTTTTATTGGCAGGGTCATGTGTCGTGTGATGCCTGTGCTTGATGGGTGTGGTGTGGGTGTAAACCAGCCATCAGGGAGTGGCTGTGGCTTACTGAAAACTAGGCCTGTGACTAGCAGATCACTACAATGAAAACCTGGGCCATGTAGCGTTGTTGTCCCTCCCTGTAAGCGTAAGCGGAGTGGGCTGGCCTGGCATATGCCAGTCCTGCGTGAGGCTGTGAAGAATGACTCTGGAGCTCTGGGCGTGGTTCCGTCATGGGCTATTTGAGGAATCAACTGATGCAGGTTTCCTTGTTGTAGTGCTGCCGCCACCCGGGCCGCAAGCGCCAATGTGTCACCCTGTGACCCAAGTCCCACAACATGGCCAACATGGAAAGTAGGGAGAATCACTGACCCTACATTCATCCATACTTCCACACATAAAAGATCGTGGATATGACACAGCTGTGTGGATATGAATGTTTATTGCACATTCAGTGGAGTGATGCAGCTGTAGCAATACAGGGCCATGCAAAGCCCAAATTTCAGTTTTTGGCACATGGAGGGCAGCCAATTAGAGCAAAGCTCGTGCTCGGGGGTTAGACTCCGCCAACATATGTAATTATCAAATCACTCTGCCAATCCCCAAGCACGTATAAATTCACTATACATTCTCCTTGCAGTACTCTAATGATCCAGTCTCTACCCATGTAGTTATAAAATGACCCAGACAAAGTTACATAACCGAAGTCTTCCCCACTGCCAGAGGTAACATGGTTGCGTGCGCTGTCCCCAGCACAATGTAATGTGGTGGCGCCCAGGGGCATCATGCATAGATAATGAACACACGGACACAGTTAGATAGATAGTGAAACTGGGTACGGGCAAGCTCTGCCCCTTTTTATTACCAGGGTCACATGTCCAGTGATGTCTGTGCTGGATGCGTGTGGGGTGAGTGTTAGACAGCCCTCAGGGAACGGTTGGTGCTGGCAACAAGTACAATAGTAATAATTGGATCACACACAGGGACTCAATCATAAAGGGTCCATGACTTTTGCTGCACTAAGGTAGCGGCACCAGATGTGAAATAACACACTAAATATTCTATTGTAAAGGGTCCATGACTTGTGGTTCACTGAGGTAGGGGCAGCAGATCGGAAATCATACACAAAAGATTCTATCATAGAGGGTCCATGAGTTGTGGTACACTGAGGTAGGGGCATCAGAAGCATTCAGCATGTGCGCAGCCAGCGATGATGCATGGTGCAGGCGGGCCGCACTAGGAGCAATGTCTGTTGCCTACTGGACTGCGTCATCTGCAATCTCGACTTGATCTGAATTGTGAGCCCTGCTGTCCGCAGTGTAGTTGGAAGGCAGTAGTCAGCACAGACATTGAGGAATGCTTTTTGCCACTTCCTCTTGACAAAATCCGAGGACATAGAGTACAGTTCACCCTGCAATTAATAAATCAAAACTGAATTTGAATTGTGAGCTCTGCTGTCCGCAGTATAGACTGCCAGTCAGTGTTCCTTTGGACTTGCAAAATGAATTTGGTAATTGTACTAAAGGTATAACTGATATAAAACCAGTTCTTGAAGCAAGGATACTAAAAGGATATAGTTTGGATACACTTGGAGGACGTTGATTTGATTTTGGTGCAGCGTCCCTTTTGTACATGGATTACGTTATATTTTAATTGTGAGCCCTGATGACCGCGGTGTAGACCAGAGGCAGCAGTCAGCAAGGCCCACAGCCACGTGGCATTGACTTGAGCTGCTTAGAGTTAGTGGTACCTGAAGCACTCAGCGTGTGTGCAGCCAGAGATGATGCGTGGTCCGGGCGGGCTGTACTGGATGCAATATCTGTTGCCTACTGGACTGTGTCATCTGCAATCATGACTCTTTCTGAATTGTCAGCCCTGCTAACCGCAGTGTAGGCCAGAGGCAGCAGTCAGCAAGGGCCAACAGCCATGTGGCGTTCACTTGAGCTGCACAGGGTTAGTGGTACCTGAAGTACTCAGCGTGTGCACAGCCAGCAATGATGCGTGGTCCGGGTCGGCCATACTGGTAGCAATGTCTTTTGCCTAATTAATTCTGCCTCAATAAGGCCACGTGGCAGTGACTTGTGGTGCACAGAGTTAGTGGTACCTGAAGCACTCAGCGTGTGCGTAGCCAGCGATGATGCGTGGTCCGGGCGGGCTGAAACTGGTAGCAATGTCTTTTGCCTAATTAATTCTGCCTCACTAAGGTCACGTGGTGGTGACTTGTGGTGCACAGAGTTAGTGGTAACTGAAGCACTCAGCGTGTACGCAGCCAGCGATGTCTCCCGTCCTCCCATAGCAAACTTTGTTTGGATTTTGAAAGAGAGAGCAGGGAAACCTGCTCTCTCTTTCAAAATCCAAACCATATTGCTTTTCCACACGGGGAGCTGCATGTCAGCAGCTCCCCATGTGGAAAAGCAATGCTGGCTCCCGAAGGACGCGTGGAGCCGGCTGGGACCGTGGGGGCATTGGGGCTCCCCCCACGGTCCCCAACATTTTTTATAAGCCCCAGGGGATGGGGTCCCAGGGGATAATAAAAATTAGTGATAGGGGCTATTTTTTTTACGGTAAAATTAGGAGTCGCGCATTCTACCGCGTTGGGTGCACGATTTCTCTCGCGTGTGGTGCACGGTTCCTAACGCGTTGGGTACTCGACTCAAAGCAAAAAAAAATGAAATTTTTTGGAGATAAACATATAAACATCAAGTTTATATGTTTCGTTCTTGAGTGGCTCTAAAAAGAGCCGTTATGTTCATAGAACGTTTTTGGTACTTATAAGTAAGTACCTATACAGAGTCTAAAGTTGCTGAAGAACACTCTGTTTCCTTCATCAGTAAAGTGTACTCCATCTCTCCTATACATCTCTTGCATATGAAAACGCAGATTGTTATTGTAAATGGACCCCATTCCATAGTCTCGGAGAAAAGCAGAAACAGATTTATTCACATGTTTCCTAGCTTTCTCAATCTGTGGACAAAAATGATTGGACCAGTTCCATTTCTGCCTTTGGCATATGTTAGAATACACAAAGGCAGTTTTGGAAAAAAGTGAAATCAATTCTGCAAAGGTGTCCTTGATAAGCATTTCCAGACCTACCCCAGTCAAAGTGCCTAGGTCATTGCCACCTCAGTGCACTCTTTTGAGGTCAGGGTGTTGGAGATGCATAAAGGATTTTACCAATGGCATCAATTGGTGCCACTTTAATTTAACCCTCTCTGTCCAATCCATTTAATGTCTACATTTAGCAAACCTAGGTCTTTGTGAATGCCTTTGTTTTCTGCATACCTTTGGCTCCAGAAAATATAGCTGTGTCCCACAATCCACACTCTAAGCATCTTGAAGGGAGGTCTGGATGCACTCAGATGGTCTCTGTAAATGAAATGGCAGTTTGAAAAGTAAGATTTTTCTAAAATGGTGGATAAGATGCAGTTTAAAAAAAAGAAAAGAAATGATTGGTTGTTTGACAACCTTCTACACTGAAAACTAGGGTGTATGTTTCTGTTTTTTAAACGCATGATTCTTATTGGTTAACGAAAACTGATTGAAAGGAAAATTATATATGATAAGATGATATGTCGAAAAGTCAAGCACACTTGCTGTTTTGATTAGCAACATTGTGTGCTGAACTTGTGACCTGTGTGCTCAGTTAGGTGTTCCATGACCTGTTTCTATGGTAACAGGCAGAAGGCAGATTGGGGGTAGGGTTCACATTTATGTCATTTGGAAAGGGTTGAAATGTTCAACAAATAGAAATGTGTGTTTGCTTTTGAACTAATGTGGGAAGGAATATGATTTGATGTTTACATGTATATGTGTGCAAAATGAGAGGGAAACTTTGCCATTCTTTGGTTTTGCTCACAGGTGCACAGTGCAGAGATTCTGTATAAGAAAATCTGGTGTGTCAGTGACATACTTCTTAATCTACAAAACAACTTGAAAGGTGAGTTATTTAATTGTGAGGGGATGTATGTGGTCTATTTTGATTTTAATCAGACTAATGTATTTCTCCTGCTAAAGTGCAGGGAGTACTTTTTTTGTCTACAATCTTATTGGCAGTGTGTGTGCATGTAAAAACCATTCTGTGATAAGCATTTGTGTTTTTCATGTGTTTGCAGACAGATAACTGTGCTGTTTTTATGTTTTGGTAGAATTAGAAACCAGTCATTGTTTATGTATTTGCAAAATGAGTCATGTCTATACACTAAAATGTAGTACTCCTTCTAGATTGAGAAATGTGTTTTGGTACAGTGCAAGGGCTAGTGTTGTTTGTCTAGAATCACACAGTGAGTCGGTGTGCATTTAGGAATCATTTTGAGATAAACATTTTGGTACTAATGTGTAGTAGAAACTTTTCTCCAATGTGTGCAGTCACATTACATCTTGTAGACTAGTAAATGTATTTTTTACAAGGGATAGTTGGTTGTCTACAATTACACTGTGAGTCTATGCGCATTTGGGCAACTATTGTGAGAAAAGCATTTGGTAACATCATGTATTTGCTGGCAGATAACTGCTTTAAAACCTGTTTTGTTGTCAAGTTTTAGTAGCATTAGAGGCCAGTCGTTGCTTTTGCAATTGCAAAATGAGTCAGGCTTTCACAGTAGTGTGCAGTATTGAAATATGTAGAATGTGTGCAGTCACCTTACCCCTTCTAGACTAGTTATTGTGTCTTGGTAAAGTACAAGGAAGAGTGTTGCTTGTCTAGAATCACACTGTGAGTCTGTGTGCATTTGGGAACCACTGTGAGAGAAGCATTTGGGTACTTTATATGTTTGCATACACGTAACTGCTTAAAAACCTTTCCTGTTCTCAAGTTTTGGTAGAATTAGAAGCCAGTCATTGCTGATGTATTCGGAAAATGAGTCAAGCTTTGACACTAAAGTGCAGTACTAAAATATGTAGAATGTGTGCAGTTACTTTACTTCTTCCTAAATAGTGAATGTGTTTTGGTAAAGTACAGGGGATAGTGTTGCTTGTCTAGAATCACACTGTGAGTCTGTCTGCATTTGGGTAACCATTGTGAGAGAAGCATTTGGTAACATTGTGTATTTGCTGACAGATAATTGTTTTAAAACCTGTCATGTTGTCAAGTTTTAGTAGCATTAGAAGCCAGTCATTACTTATGCTTTCATAAAATGAGTCAGGCTTTGGCACCAAAGTGCAGTACTGAAATATGTAGATTGAGTGTAGTCCCCTTACTCCTTCCTGAGTAATGAATGTGTTTTGGTAAAGTCCAAGGGATAGTGTTTCTTGTGTAGAATCACACTGTGAGTCTGTGTGCATTTCGGCAACCATTGTGAGAGAAGCATTTGGTTACATCATGTATTTGCTGATAGATAACAGCTTAAAAACCTTTCATGTTGTCAAGTTTTAGTAGTATTAGAAGCTAGTCATTGCTTATGCATTCACACAATGAGTCAGGCTTCCATAGTAGTGTGCAGTATGGAAATATGTAGAATCTCTGCAGTCACTACAGCCCTTCCACACTAGTGAATGTGTTTTGGTAAAATAGAAGGAATAGTGTTGTTTGTCTAGAATCACACTGTGAGTCTGTGTGCATTTGGGAACTAATGTGAGAGAAGCATTTGGTTACATCATGTATTTGCTGATAGATAACAGCTTAAAAACCTGCCATGATGTCAAATCTTAGTAGTATTAGAAACCAGTCATTGCTTATGCATTCACAAAATGAGTCAGGCTTTCATAGTAGTGTGGAGTATGAAAATATGTAGAATCTCTGCAGTCACTTCAGCCCTTCCACACTACAGAATGTGTTTTGGTAAACTAGAAGGAATAGTGGTGTTTGTCTAGAATCACACTGTGAGTCTGTGTGCAGTTGGGAACTAACGTGAGAGAAGCATTTGGGGGTTTCATGTTTTTGCAGACACATAATTGCTTAAAAACCTATCCTGTTGTTATATTTTGGTAGAAATAGAATCCATTTATTGTTTATGTGTTTGTAAAATGAGTCAGGTTTATACACTAATGAGCAGTAGTAAAATATGTGGAATGTGTGCACTCAAATTACCTTTTCAAGAATGGTAAATGTGTTTTTGTGAAATTCAAGGGATTTTGTTTGTTTTCTAGAATCACACTGTGAGTCTGTGTGCATTTAGAAACTGTAGTAAGAGAAGGTTTTGGGTATTTTATGTGTTTGCAGATATATAACTGGTCAAAATCTCATACTTTGGTAGAATAAGAAACCAGTTATTGGTTAGGTATTTGTAAAAGAGTCAGGGTTCTACAATTATGTGCATTAGTACAATATGTGGATTGTGTGTACTCTGTTTACCAATTTCGGAAAATAAAATGTGATTTGGTAATATGTATGGGATAGTGTTTGTTGTGTAGAATCACACTGAGAGTCTGTATGCATTTAGGGACCATTTAGAGAAAAGGTTTTGGGTACTTTATGTCATTGCATACATATAAGTACTTAAAAAACTCAAATCATTTAGTCAGTACCAAAGTACTACTACACTGAGCCAGGCCTTAGGTCATGGACTGTTTCAAATGCCTATCCACTATGCATTCAGGCCTCTAACCACCTACACACTTGTCTTTAACTTCTTCAATTAACTAGTCAATATCTATATACTTCGATAAACATCCTGTCACTCATCTTGCACACCTCCAGTGACTGATCCAGTACCATGTAATAATCTATTCACTGCGCCAAAACCGAAAAACTTAAAAGTTTCACCCAGGCAGTCTCCTAGCAGTAGTCTAATGATTCAGTCAGTACCCAGGTACTCATGCAGTGAACCGTGCATTACCACATGGACTGCTTCAAATGTGCATCCAGTATGCATGCAGGCTTCTAACCTACTATACTCTTGTCCAGACATATGGGGGTGGGTGCACAGGACTCCCAGCAGTGGCCTGCAATATGAGGGGTGTGTGCAGATGAATACCAGCAGTGTCCAGACATATGGGGGTGGGTGCACAGGACTCCCAGCAGTGGACAGAGACATGGGGGTGGGTGCAGAGGACTCCCAGCAGTGGACAGAGACATGGGGGTGGGTGCAGATGAATACCAGCAGTGTCCATACATATGGGGGTGGGTGCACAGGAATCCCAGCAGTGGCCTGCAATATGAGGGGTGTGTGCAGATGAATACCAGCAGTGTCCAGACATATGGGGGTGGGTGCACAGGACTCCCAGCAGTGGACAGAGACATGGGGGTGGGTGCAGATGAATACCAGCAGTGTCCAGACATATGGGGGTGGGTGCACAGGACTCCCAGCAGTGGACAGAGATATGGGGGGGTGTACATCATTATCAGATGACCACACCTACATAGTGGTATGGACGCATCCCTAACTTTGGACTATGATGATAGTGCTATGACAACACATCACTGATAGCAGTGTCCCACTCCCAGGAGGATGGATGTCTTTCACACACTGCATGACACACCACATGTGGGTGTGAGGACATATAACACATGCATACCCACCCATGGCGGATGCAGCACAATACACACAAAGGGAACACACACTGTCACGCACATCCCAGGACTTATAGGAATGTCCAGGTGCTGGTCCAGCCACCAAGATGTTGTCTCTCATGGAAGGAATAGGGTGGAAGTCCCCTAGATACAATGCCCACAATTGTCAGTCAGGTGCCCAAATACCCTGCATAACAAGTACCATTTGTGTGGTAGGCCGTGATTACACACATGCATAGTGCTGAAAAGGGGGAATTTGTCCATGAAGGCATTTTGACATACTCAAAACACAAGTACAGTGACTAGCAAGGATTGCACAGACGATTCAGCAGGAGACATCGGTGAGCAGGCATGGCCATTGTTGAAGGGATGCGTCACCAACAAAGGAAATGTTGACACAGGTCAGCACAACAATTGTGCAACTGTTTGCAGGGAAGATGTCAGGTGCCACAGAGGAAGGAACACTCCTTGGGACAATGTCTCTAAACAAAATTAACACACACTACCAATGATTCTTTGCAGAGACATTGTGATGGCACACAGATACCATGGTACACCTCACGACCATCATACAAAATCATTTCTCAGAACCATAACACATTACAAGAACACCAACTCCAAGAGCCTCAGCACCAACATCAAGTACCTGAAATGCAATAGTGTTGAAAGTAAAAATAAAGGCTTTATTCAGAACAAAACATTTTTGCAAAATAAGACTATATACAGAGGCCAATGGCCAGTCCATAATTCAAGTCCAAGGGGGGACGTAGGGGACCGCGTCTACCCCTAGCTTGCCTGCACAAAGGAACCTCAAGGTTTGTCGACCGGGGGGGCATCATCTGTGGCAGGACCAGGCACCGCAGGGACAGGAGGGGGAAGGGTAGGTGTTGCGGGTGCAGGGGGGATGTCTCCACCACAGGGGGTGGGGCAGCGCCGAAGGTGGAGGAGAGCTTGGCGCTGCACACCGCTGCCAGTGCCTCCATACGAACCCCTGCACCTGAGGATTCTCCGGGGTCAACAGAGGGTGTGGTGGGTGAAGGATGGGGTGCAGCGCTCTTGGGGGAGGGGGTCGACATGGTGGGGGACTCAGCTCCCATGCCCGGGGACTTCCTCATCCGCTTGTGGGGTGGTCGCTCAGTGGGGGCGAGGTCCAGCTCACCCATAAAGATCTCCTTGGGTAAAAGTTTGGCAAGGGGAGTGGTTTTGGAGGAACAGGGTTGTGAGGACTGCGGACTGCGACTGTGGCTGCGTGTATGTCATCTGTCCCCATACCCTGTGGGTGTGCCTACATCCCCTTGAGTGTGCATGCCAGGAGGTGTGCGCTTTGCCTTACTTGGGGGTGTGCTGGCTGTGTCTGGTGGGGTGCGTGCCCGTGACTGTCTGGGTGTGCGTTGGACAGGCATGGGAGAGGGAAGTGTGGATGGGTCTGGGGTAGGGGGGGACGAAGCGCTGCAGGAGACTAACTGCTGCCGTCAGGGAAGAGTCCATGGACCGCATAATCCTGCGTTGGTCAGACATCGTTGCTGACATGCCCTCCATGAATGACACCATCTGTGTGAGCAGTTGAGTGTGTCCATGGAGGACATTCAGCACTGATGCCTGCCCAACCTGCAACTGCCGCAGTATGTCCACAGGCTCTTCACTGAGGGCAGCAGGGATGACAGGGGCAGGGGGTGCGGTACCTGGGCCGAAGGAGACATGGTGGGCCTCTGCACGGACAGAAGGGACGGGAGCAACTGGGAGGGCGGAGATGGTAACGGAGGAGGTGGGGACAGATGTGAGGATGCTGCCAGGTGGTGTTGCAGCCTCCGCCTCCCCCAGGAGGTCAGTGTCGGACCCGTCGGCGTCATAGCTGGTATCGTGTCTAGACAGGTCCTCTGACTGACTCCCCTCGCCCTCCGTGCCACTGGCTCCTCCTGACTCCACAGCACTGGTGGCACTGTCGCTGGGTCCCTCCTCCAGGTCTGTGCAGGTGTCTCCCTCCGTTGCGGATGATGATGCTGTGGGCAAGGAGAAGAAAGCGAAATCTCATACTTTGGTAGAATAAGAAACCAGTTATTGGTTAGGTATTTGTAAAAGAGTCAGGGTTCTACAATTATGTGCATTAGTACAATATGTGGATTGTGTGTACTCTGTTTACCAATTTCGGAAAATAAAATGTGATTTGGTAATATGTATGGGATAGTGTTTGTTGTGTAGAATCACACTGAGAGTCTGTATGCATTTAGGGACCATTTAGAGAAAAGGTTTGGGTACTTTATGTCATTGCATACATATAAGTACTTAAAAAACTCAAATCATTTAGTCAGTACCAAAGTACTCCTACACTGAGCCAGGCCTTAGGTCATGGACTGTTTCAAATGCCTATCCACTATGCATTCAGGCCTCTAACCACCTACACACTTGTCTTTAACTTCCTCAATTAACTAGTCAATATCTATATACTTCGATAAACACCCTGTCACTCATCTTGCACACCTCCAGTGACTGATCCAGTACCATGTAATAATCTATTCACTGCGCCAAAACCGAAAAACTTAAAAGTTTCACCCAGGCAGTCTCCTAGCAGTAGTCTAATGATTCAGTCAGTACCCAGGTACTCATGCAGTGAACCGTGCATTACCACATGGACTGCTTCAAATGTGCATCCAGTATGCATGCAGGCTTCTAACCTACTATACTCTTGTCCAGACATATGGGGGTGGGTGCACAGGACTCCCAGCAGTGGCCTGCAATATGAGGGGTGTGTGCAGATGAATACCAGCAGTGTCCAGACATATGGGGGTGGGTGCACAGGACTCCAGCAGTGGACAGAGACATGGGGGTGGGTGCAGAGGACTCCCAGCAGTAGACAGAGACATGGGGGTGGGTGCAGAGGACTCCCAGCAGTGGACAGAGACATGGGGGTGGGTGCAGATGAATACCAGCAGTGTCCATACATATGGGGGTGGGTGCACAGGAATCCCAGCAGTGGCCTGCCATATGAGGGGTGTGTGCAGATGAATACCAGCAGTGTCCAGACATATGGGGGTGGGTGCACAGGACTCCCAGCAGTGGCCTGCAATATGAGGGGTGTGTGCAGATGAATACCAGCAGTGTCCAGACAATTGGGGGTGGGTGCACAGGACTCCCAGCAGTGGACAGAGACATGGGGTGGGTGCAGATGAATACCAGCAGTGTCCAGACATATGGGGGTGGGTGCACAGGACTCCCAGCAGTGGACAGAGATATGGGGGGGTGTACATCATTATCAGATGACCACACCTACATAGTGGTATGGACGCATCCCTAACTTTGGACTATGATGATAGTGCTATGACAACACATCATGGACAGCAGTGTCCCACTCCCAGGAGGATGGATGTCTTTCACACACTGCATGACACACCACATGTGGGTGTGAGGACATATAACACATGCATACCCACCCATGGCGGATGCAGCACAATACACACAAAGGGAACACACACTGTCACGCACATCCCAGGACTTATAGGAATGTCCAGGTGCTGGTCCAGCCACCAAGATGTTGTCTCTCATGGAAGGAATAGGGTGGAAGTCCCCTAGATACAATGCCCACAATTGTCAGTCAGGTGCCCAAATACCCTGCATAACAAGTACCATTTGTGTGGTAGGCCGTGATTACACACATGCATAGTGCTGAAAAGGGGGAATTTGTCCATGAAGGCATTTTGACATACTCAAAACACAAGTACAGTGACTAGCAAGGATTGCACAGACGATTCAGCAGGAGACATCGGTGAGCAGGCATGGCCATTGTTGAAGGGATGCGTCACCAACAAAGGAAATGTTGACACAGGTCAGCACAACAATTGTGCAACTGTTTGCAGGGAAGATGTCAGGTGCCACAGAGGAAGGAACACTCCTTGGGACAATGTCTCTAAACAAAATTAACACACACTACCAATGATTCTTTGCAGAGACATTGTGATGGCACACAGATACCATGGTACACCTCACGACCATCATACAAAATCATTTCTCAGAACCATAACACATTACAAGAACACCAACTCCAAGAGCCTCAGCACCAACATCAAGTACCTGAAATGCAATAGTGTTGAAAGTAAAAATAAAGGCTTTATTCAGAACAAAAATTTTTTGCAAAATAAGACTATATACAGAGGCCAATGGCCAGTCCATAATTCAAGTCCAAGGGGGGACGTAGGGGACCGCGTCTACCCCTAGCTTGCCTGCACAAAGGAACCTCAAGGTTTGTCGACCGGGGGGGCATCATCTGTGGCAGGACCAGGCACCGCAGGGACAGGAGGGGGAAGGGTAGGTGTTGCGGGTGCAGGGGGGATGTCTCCACCACAGGGGGTGGGGCAGCGCCGAAGGTGGAGGAGAGCTTGGCGCTGCACACCGCTGCCAGTGCCTCCATACGAACCCCTGCACCTGAGGATTCTCCGGGGTCAACAGAGGGTGTGGTGGGTGAAGGATGGGGTGCAGCGCTCTTGGGGGAGGGGGTCGACATGGTGGGGGACTCAGCTCCCATGCCCGGGGACTTCCTCATCCGCTTGTGGGGTGGTCGCTTAGTGGGGGCGAGGTCCAGCTCACCCATAAAGATCTCCTTGGGTGAAAGTTTGGCAAGGGGAGTGGTTTTGGAGGAACAGGGTTGTGAGGACTGCGGACTGCGACTGTGGCTGCGTGTATGTCATCTGTCCCCATACCCTGTGGGTGTGCCTACATCCCCTTGAGTGTGCATGCCAGGAGGTGTGCGCTTTGCCTTACTTGGGGGTGTGCTGGCTGTGTCTGGTGGGGTGCGTGCCCGTGACTGTCTGGGTGTGCGTTGGACAGGCATGGGAGAGGGAAGTGTGGATGGGTCTGGGGTAGGGGGGACGGAGCGCTGCAGGAGACTAACTGCTGCCGTCAGGGAAGAGTCCATGGACCGCATAATCCTGCGTTGGTCAGACATCGTTGCTGACATGCCCTCCATGAATGACACCATCTGTGTGAGCAGTTGAGTGTGTCCATGGAGGACATTCAGCACTGATGCCTGCCCAACCTGCAACTGCCGCAGTATGTCCACAGGCTCTTCACTGAGGGCAGCAGGGATGACAGGGGCAGGGGGTGCGGTACCTGGGCCGAAGGAGACATGGTGGGCCTCTGCACGGACAGAAGGGACGGGAGCAACTGGGAGGGCGGAGATGGTAACAGAGGAGGTGGGGACAGATGTGAGGATGCTGCCAGGTGGTGTTGCAGCCTCCGCCTCCCCCAGGAGGTCAGTGTCGGACCCGTCGGCGTCATAGCTGGTATTGTGTCTAGACAGGTCCTCTGACTGACTCCCCTCGCCCTCCGTGCCACTGGCTCCTCCTGACTCCACAGCACTGGCGGCACTGGCGCTGGGTCCCTCCTCCAGGTCTGTGCAGGTGTCTCCCTCTGTTGCGGATGATGATGCTGTGGGCAAGGAGAAGAAAGAGAAATGCATCAGTCACCTGTATACATCTGACACATCAGCACAAAAAGCAATTGGTCACAGTGCATATCAGGCAATGCATCATGAGTAACAGCTAGATTACTCCGCACATATGTAAGCCCGGTACTGCCCAGTTGGTAGACCCACTATGCCACTTGGACACAAGGAAAAAAAGAACACGCCAGGCCACTACTTGAATGAGAAATACATTGAGAAGCTAGCGTCTGTGAACAGGTGAGCACAGCAATACAATGAAGTCATGCCACCTCTTGTTTACCCTGAAAGAAACAGTAGTGGTGCACCCAACGTAAACTGACACACCTCAATACTCAAGGTGTCACCACACTCAGAGACCTGTAAGTACTTTTGAACACAAAATGAAAAAATGTTGGTACCTTGGGACTCACAATACTTTACACATTCGACATGTTTGGAATGTGTCAATTCGCCATTTCGCAAAAAGAACACTCATGTGCCTGCATGAAATATGTCTCACAAGGCAGTCCACACAAAACTACATTTACACTGTAATTGAAGAAGCTGGCACCTTTGCTAAGAAGCCACTGTTATAAATGAATGGTGTTGCAGAAAGTTCATATACATGGGCCCACGGAGGTCTGGATGTCTTGAGACTTGTTAGTTTGTATCACCTACAACAAAGGAGTCTCACAAAATCCAGACCACTGTGGGAACGTGTATATGGAGTATCTGCAACAGCATTTAATTCTAACAGTGGCTACTTTGCAAAGATGCCAGCGTGTTCCATGAAATTGGAAATGTCGTTTGGTGTGCACTTCCTTTGGAGACATCTTTCATGCAGGCACATCAGTGTTCTCAACACAAATCATCAAATTACCACATTTAAAAGATGAAGAACTGTTGACAAGTGCTGTGAGTGCCAAGGTACAATTTTCTTTGAGTAACAACTTGAATTATGTCAGTTGTCACATGGCCACCTGTCACCTGATTACACAGTTGGCTACACATATGACCTACTGCCTGTCATCTGGAATGGCACCAATGTCCACACCCAGGACAATGCATAAGCTACTGGGCCTGCATTCGGGTTGTTAAAACGCATAGCTGCACTGTGGAGACACCCTCATGGCAAGCCAGAATATCCACACAGATGTCAGCACACAAAGTCCAAACTGCGTTGCATTTGAACCACACACAGGTGCCAAAAATGTATAAGCAGGAATCATGTTTTAGGAAAAATGACACAGTCTGCAAAGCACGAACATTAAGCACTGGCCAGCATCACAGGGGCACTGCACGGTGATCCTGTGTACAGCCAATTCTCACACACAGGTCAGACCTGGCAAGGAAAAATCAGGGGTGGCCATGTAGGCTCTCCCGCACAACCACCCACATCAGAGTCAATGTGATTGATACAGATCAAGAAGTGACACCTCTTATTCATGGTAACAAAAACTGTGCAGCAAAAATTGCTAGATTTACACAACATCACCTCCTGGGGCTGGCAACACATATTTGTGACAAACAACCGGCAACAGATTTTTGTGAATAGCCACACTGGCACTGCCCAGTGTGAGTATGCACAAGCAAAATGGTGTATCCCTGTCCAGTGGACACATGTAGCACACATTAGAAAAATAGAAACTAGGCCAGGGACCAATGCCACAGAGGCAGTCCTATGCTGAACCCACAGAGAATGTGCACAGTGTTGGATGACACACATGATTAGGAGGCCAGGGTGTCTCAGGGGACTGTAGTGGGCACACTGCTCCGTGTTCCTGGAATGAGCTGACTGTACCATGAGCAACCGTCATGGCACTATGCATATCTCACACTCATGCACATCATGTCTGAGGCCACCACATTGGTCATGCATGCTGCAAGGGTGTTCAGTTGAAACCTCACACTCCTATATTGAGAATCATCATCAGTGCCAACAAAAATGGACCCCCAACATAGTGAACGGGTCATGACACAGGCAAGGTACCAACACAAGTCACAGACCACCCTCCCACATGATGCAGAAAGCAATGTGCACTTAGATTTACCGGAACCTTAGATGACCATGTGCAAATGTGATTACACACAGACCAGGGGAGACATGTCAAGGAGGGGAAGGGATGAAAAAGAGCACCAGGTGACATTGGGGAACAGAAAATGCACTGCACATATAAACTCTGGGAGTGTATCCAGGCTACAGAGCACTTCCAAAAGCTGGTGACACATAACACAACAAACAGCCATGTACCTACCCCCTCGTTGCTGCCTATCGAGGTCAGGGAATACCACCGCCAGGACACAGCTCATGTGGGGGGTCAGGCGTCGGCACCCGCCATGGGCGCAAGGAGAGTCGATACCTAGCTGGACCCTGCCGATCCGCCGGGTCCAGCACCAGATGTCCTGCCACCTTTTGCGGACCTGGGGCAGGCTCCGACTACGCGCCCCCGCAGATCTCACGGCCCTGACGATGTCCCTCCAGATCACCCCCTTCTCGTAGGCAGTTACCTGTCAGGATGACAAAGTGACACAACATCAATACACCTGCTCCATGTCCCAGAGACACACATTTGAACATCTTTAAAATGTTGAACAGGGCATAGGATGCTGACCGGAATTGCATCATTCACAATAAGGAATTGGCCTGTGTGCAAGCCCCAATGCACTACATGGCATTGAAAGTCAACAGGTGGCATGAGGGGTGCGACACACTCACTGATCATGGCACACACTGTGCAGCACATGCAACAGCAGGCTGATGGCCAGCACATGGCAAGCAGTCACATGTCCCACTCCACTGACGCACCCTCAGCAGACTAGACAGACACACCCAGGCACAGATCACTCGCCTGTCAGTCACAACAGCGGATACAACCCTCACTCTGCACATGTGCCACTTGCCAGTGGGGTGTCACAGGCGTCATGCCAGCTCTGCAAGTCAGACACACAGCACGGCTTACTTGTCACATCAGATGGGTAGATCTGTTGCCTCCTCCATGCAGCTGTGGTGCAACACTTCACATAGACACTCACCCACATGACAAGGAACATTCACACACATCAATGTCCATGAGGTCGTACACATCATTTGGACACTCTCACCACAGGTCCACTCAACTCATACACATCTGTGGGTACAGTCACCTGTCACACCGGGGGGACCACTGAATCACCTCAGGACAATAGGAAAAAAAGTTACCAAGGATTTGCCAGGCTGAATGTGTCATGAACTATGCAGTGAATGTCACAGTAAGCACAATGCAAGTGAGGAGTGCACACGGGAACTACCTCATGCTCTGCATGAGAGACATAAGCATGTCCCCCCCTGGGACCCACTCTAAACAACATTGCATGTCTGTCACACCTGGACACAATGCCAGAAGTGACAGTCACACAACAGGTGCATAGGGATAGGTAGTGGAGTCAGCACTCACCTGCTCCCCTGGTCTCCCATACAGCTTGGGGTACTGTGGGAGGAGGACATCCAGCAAGGCACCATTCTCCTCCAGGGTGAATGGCTGGGCCCTCTCCACAGTACGTGACATGGTCCAGAGGAAGCAGAGACAGCAGCAGTGTGGTCGAAGTTGTGCAGGCAAGTGCCCTCTCATGGGTTCTGGTTGCCTTATATCTGTCTTGCTGAGGGGCATTCATTGTGAGGAGTACATAGTGATTAGTCAGACACATTTGCATCATACGTTTACTCCAATCCCTTTAAACATACACCTATAACACGCATTTGCATTGTTAAAATTTTGAGCATCATGTCAAGTCAACAACCACTTTGCAACATTGTATTTTTTGGCCAACTGACTGTTCCAGGACACCTGATGGACACATTTCAACTGAAAACTCAGTATCCATGACAACCAGCATGCATTTAGGGCCTAATACTTGTCCCTTATGTGTCCCCTATGTAATTTTGAAATCCACACACAGGTACGGTGCGTTTCACACGTACCCCTACGGCACAAGTAGAATGGTGAAACGAAGCGTACACACGCGATGATTGCGGGTGTACGGTGCGTTTCACACGTACCCCTACGGCACAAGTACAATGGTGAAACGAAGCGTACACACATGATGATAGCGGGTGTACGGTGCGTTTCACACGTACCCGTACGGCACAAGTACAATGGTGAAACAAAGCGTACACATGCGATGATTGCGGGTGTACGGTGCGTTTCACACCTACCCCTACGGCACAAGTACAATGGTGAAACGAAGCGTACACACGCGATGATAGCGGGTGTACGGTGCGTTTCACATGTACCCCTATGGTACAAGTACAATGCTGAAACAAAACGTACAGACGCAATGATTGCGGGTGTACGGTGCGTTTCACACGTACCCCTACGGCACAAGTACAATGGTGAAACGAAGCGTACACACGTGTTGATTGCGGGTGTACGGTGCGTTTCACACGCTTACAATGGTAATACAGGCGTACACATGCCAGGAATGGAGGGCTACGAGTCGCACAAGGATGTCCATCAAGTACTTGTCATTGCATACTTTCATGTGCAGGCCCTAGGTGTGTCAGCCAGTGATATTGCACATGTCATCTCATCTAGTTGCACAATTGATGTGTGATGACCTGTGTACACATGTCATGTGTGATGGGGCACTATGTGGCACACATCACCTTGACACTTGTCACATGTGTGTCTGTAGTCCAACTGTGTCATGCACAGCAGCAGTGGGATGGCACAGTCATCACCACCCGCACCAATCTCCTGATGCCAGGGACAGGGACACTCTCTCAACTGACATGTCACGATCAGCGTGCCCCTATGCGACTATCTCAGGTGTGTGTCATGTGTTCCCATGAGGTTGCTGTTAGTGTACCGTCAACTGCATCTGTTGTTGGTGCATCCAACATGGGTCTGTGTGGAGATGGGCATGGCACACATCTACGCACACCATGCCACATGTGGATTCCCACGGCTGTAGGGTCTGTGTGCATCGGACATCATATTTTCCCAGGCATACATGTCTGCGTCGTCTCAATGGCTGTGTTTAATTGTTGCCACATGTACCCCTTCATCGCAATGTGTGTCATATGTACATTTGACATTCCATGTGACATGTGCGTGTGCCTTGCAGTCAACTGTCTGGATGAGATGACATCCTTCCAATGCAGCTATGTGGATGTGTGTCACTCCGGTGATATCTCTGGATGTTCACTCAGACTTGCCCCCAGCTCATTTCAGGGCCTGTCATGTAGACTTGACAATCAACAGGTGTTTCTGGATTTTCGTAGGAGTGCCAGCAAGGTGGCATATGTGTCCTGGATGTATTGCACACACCAGACTCCATAGTTACCTGATGTGTAGTAGCAGTTTAGCATGTGCTATGTTCATTGACATTGATGTTGGCAGACTCTCAATCTCCATGATTCCTAACAATGTCTTGCAGGGCACCCCCTGTCCCAAGAACAATGCCAGACTTGGCTGCCATGAGGGAACATGCCTGCATCCGACGTTACAGATTCACTAAACAGTTGATTGAGGACTTGACCGACAGGCTGGCACCACACCTCCTACTGCGCTGACCCCAAAGATGAAGGTGATGGCAGCCCTACATTTTTTTGCCACACGTACATTTCAATTGACCATAGCTGATGTTGGTGGGATGTCACAGACAATGTTCAGCCGTGTCCTGCGTGATGTTTTGGCAGCCATGTTGGAGCACCTTGATGAATTCATCCAATTTCCTACTCCTGGGGAGTTGACATATGTCAAGGGTGATTTCTATGCCCTGGGAGGTATGCTACATGTCATTGGGTCCAATAATGGGACACATGTGGCTTTGGTACCACCAAAGGCACAGGAGCAAGCCTATCGCAACCGTGAACATTACCACTCTATAAATGCCCTTGTGGTGTGTCTTGCCAACATGCTGATTTCTCATGTCTGTGCACGTTTTCCAGGATCAGCACACGATGCCTACATCATGAGGCGTAGCAGGGTGCCACAAATGATGCTGCGGCTGCACAACGAACAAGCATGTCTTGTTGGTGGGTATACTCTGTTGGTCCTGTGTGTTGCGGTATCTTTGGCTCTTTCGGCATCTCCTGACCCACTTATTTACATGATGTTTCCATGTAGGGGACTCTGGATATCCCAACATGCCATGGCTAATGACACCTCTCCGCAACCCAAGAACAGCTGCAGGTCACAGGTACAACAATGCACACGGGCAGACCAGGCGAGTGATTGAGAGGACGTTTGGCCTCCTGAAGAGCCGATTCCGGTGCCTTGACAAGACAGGCGGGTCCCTCCCATATGCACCAGAAAAGGTGTGCAAAATCTTCATTGTGTGCTGCATGCTGCACAACATGGCGGTTGAGAAGGCAGTGCCACTCATCCTTGATCCTGATGAGGAGCAACACCCACCCATGGAGGATCCAGGGCTTGGTCACGAGGCAAGTGATGAGGAGGAGGAGGATGATATCCAGAGTCAGCTCATACGCAACTTCTCCTCATAATGGTGAGTCACTGGGTATGAGTGTGCAAGCTTGTAGCATTGAGTGGCATGTGTTGCAATGTGTGTGTCTAGCTGACTGAATGCAAAGTGACTTTGATGTGTGTACTGATGTGTCACTCGAGTGATGATGTCATGCCACACAGTTTTGCGGAGAGACTTTCTTTGAAATTTACATGTGTCCAACATTGTTCATGTTTCGTAACTGACCATGTGTGCGGCGAGATTTGTTTTAGGTGACTTCTTGTGTGTCTGTCACTCCCAGGTTTTTGCGCCTGTTGTCTGCTCGTGTCATCTTTGTCCTCCTGCTATTCCTCATGAGGATTGCAACGTGTGCTGAATCAGCGTTCCATGCACGGACATGTGGAAATGTCAGTTTGGGTAAGGATTGCAGCAAGGCTTTTTGGTGGTGGTACGGGTTGGGAATGTGTGGGGACTGCTTCTGTGCATGTTGTGGTACCATGCATACATGTCTGCTCACCATGGAGCATATAACATGTAGCATCACTCCCATGACATGATTGTCACCCTTCTTGACAGTCATCTGTAGTGGAGTGTGGAGTCTGATGAAGGCATCAATGTGCGTAAACCTTGCCTCTGAAACATTGCTGATGCTACGGGTGGACATAGTGTGGGACATCACAACAACTGGCTCTATGGTGACTTGCAGCATCTCCGTGTGCAGCAGGATGTGTTTGGCTCATCCCCTTGACTTGTGTGCCAGTTCATTGGGATTTCCAACATCCGTGTTGTGAAGGGGGGGTCCAGCGTATGTCCCACATGTTCTGTCAACTTACCTGTGAGTCTGTTCATATGGATGCATTTCCCTTTGTGTGAATTTGTGCAATAAAGGTTTCTGCACAATCCAAAGTGCCTCATCTCTGTCACTGCATATCTCTTGCCAGTTTGCATGTGTCATCTATGGCATAATCGTCAAAGATTGAGCATATGAGTGTATGTGTACTTCGGCAACATGCATGCATTTCTTCATGGCTAATAATCTCTATTGTGCATGAAGTACCTGGTTGTGTATGTATTTGTGAAGTTTTCTCCCCACGACGGGACGTCAACGCCTTCTGACGGTGTATCTCCTGTGCTTAGCTCCGCATTTTGTTGCCTGATCCTGTGGCCGTCATTTTTGTTGATTCTTCATACATTTTCACAGAGTGACCCATGAGTAACCTGACACTCCTTCCTTTACATACGCCTGTTGCACTGTGCCTTTCTGACCTCCTTGTCTTTGTGTGCTACTTTTTGCCTAGTTTCTCACCCCTTCTGCCTGCTGCTGCCTCACCTGCGGCACCGCCCAATCGAGTGCCCTGATTCGGCAACCCACATGCCTACAAAATGCTCCTCCCTTCCCCCTCCACCCATTCTAAATGTAGCCAGCAGCTTGTCTGTGCCACTGTTGCACCAAAGCCGTGCCAAAGGCAGGACCGTCTGCGCCTGCAACATGCACTGTGCACGACCCTCTGGTCCTTGCATGACCCACGTCACACAACAGGCTCATGCTGCAGCCACCCTCCAAGCAATGTCCTCCAGACAATCAACCGCCTGCTATCAGGCAACCCCTAAGCGCACACACGACACCTTTGCATGCTGAGTGTGCAACTCCAACTGCCTACACAGCGCTGCCCCGCCTACCAGACCCTGTCAGAACAACCAGGTCATGTGCCTCCTACTCCACACCCGCTCCGTCCACAAGCACGCCATTGGACTCTGTTACCTCCTCAACACAACGGCCCCACACATCACCTTCATGACAGTAACCTGGTCAAAAGCATCCTCAGCACACAACTTCTTCATTGCCATCTCAGACAGATACAAGATCACCCGCAGGGACGGCAACAACAATCCCAGAGGATGAATTGCAATTTATTCCCAAGTTCACCATCTGAGTCACAAATCCGGATTTGCTCCAACCACCTGGCAACCCTCAGAGTAACACTCATCTACAGATCTCCAGGCCTACATCCACAATTCCGCAAAGCCTTCAACATGTAGATCTGCACGCACGCCCTCACCTCCACAGGCTACATGTGGCTGGGGGCCAGTAACCTTTTGCTGCAGGAGAACCACACCACCATCCAACATTGGTCCATCAACATTTGCATCCACGTCTCCGACAAGTAACACACTGGCCCACACCCCGCTACCGATCCCCCAAAGATGCTTGATGTAAGTCACCACAGACAAGCTGTGTGGGACACTCGAACCAACACCACCGCCACACCCTGCAACCTCACACTCTGGATCAGCTACTGATCCAACAATCTTGCCACATTGACGGACTTTCCTGTGAAGCACAACAACAATGAAGCCACCTGGGAAAAGGCAGACCTACTGGACTCACACAGATCGAGCCGGACTCTTGTGCAAACCTTGCAACACAAACTACCTTCATTTACCTTACAGCCCTGGAAAACGCCACACACAGCCATCACCATATCATCAGCAAGGACATGTTGAGATCCTTCAGATAGGGCCGAGGCACAAAAACACACAACATCAAGGAGCTCATCAGCATTGTGAGTGAACTGATAGCAGATTTGCATCCAAAAGACACCCCACCCTTGCAAGGCAGATCACATCCCTTGCAACTTTCTACCACTGCAAGCTCATGCCCATACACAACAGCCTTGGCACACAGAGGCAGACAGCACTATTATCCGCGTGACAAACCCCCCTCAGGTTCTGGACTCCGGTCAGCAACAAATACACCACCTGGCTCATGTGCACCATCCACTCTGGCTCTCCATCAGGCCCCTTCCCACACAACATTTCAACCACATCATTCCCCATCCTTGAAGCCCACGTCCAGGGCGTCCTGAATGTCTCATTTGAGTTTGCCACATTCCATGGGAGCTGGAGGCATTCCGAGACCCAGGCCCTTCTTCAACAACGGATGGCAGTACAGCAGGATCTCATGGAACATCACCCTGCTTCACTACCCAGCAAATGTCATCAGGAAGACACTCAACGAGCGACTGACAAAATTTCCTCCGCGCAAACAGCTCCAGGCAACCGGCACCAGAACCTTTTCCATAGTAATCACACCACTGCAACCGTCATCATTGCTACCACCAAGGACAACTTAGCCCTACTCAACAATGGTGAGACCACCACCCTTGACCTCTCAACGGCATTGTACACCATGTGCTACCACACTGTCAGCTCACACATCTCCAACACTGGTATCCAGAGGAGGGCCCAGGATTAAATCACCAAGTAGCTCACCAGCAAGGCCCAGGGAGTCGGCCTCCACCCTGCTGCATTTAGTACACTGGGGTCATGTGGCCCATGCCCCAGGGCTAATCTCTCAGCGTGATGATCTTCAATGTCTCCATGACCCCCCTCTCCACCATAACATGCGCACACGACCTCATCATCATCTCGTATGCCATTGACACCCAGCTGCTCCTCAACCTCACCAAAGACCCAGCCATTGCCAGATCCAACCTTCAAGAAGGCATGAGATCCATTGACGAATGGCTGACCATCAGCCACCTGAGGCTGGACTTGGACAGGACTGAGGTCATCATCTGAGGATTGTCCCCTTACAGCAGGGTCAACTCCTTGTGTCCCACCGGCCTGGGCACCGCACCAGCACCCAGTGGCCACGCACGCAAGCTGGTGTTCATCATGGACTCATCGCTCACACTTACCATGCAACTCAACACCATCTGTACCTCATGCTGCAACACCCTCCGCATGCTGCAAATGATATACAGATAGATCCACTCCAAGGCACGACAGACCATCCTCCAGGTCCACGACACCAGCCGGGTCAACTACAGCAATGCCCTCTATGGAGGAACAACAGCAAAACTGCAGGAGAAGTTGTCCACATCCAGGGTGCATCCGCACACCTCATCTTCAATATCCCCCACCCCAGCCACATCACCGTCCACCTGAGATAGCTAGAATGGCTCACTGTCTGCTGCAGGATCACCTTCAGACTCCTGAACCACACTCAGGAGGCAATCCACAACCCCAGACCCAAAACCGACCTTGGACGTCTGTCTTCCAACACCCCGTTGGCCCAACTTTGTGCAGCCCACCTTGCCCTGGCCACCATTCATCACATCCACAGAACAACTGCATGCAGGAGATAGTTCTCCCACGTCGCAAAACAGAACTGGGACTCCCTCCCCAGGCACCTCAACATGACCCATGACCTCTACACCTTCATGATACTCTGGCAAATTGGTCTGTCTGAGCAGTATTGCAAGCCCCCCCTCAGCAGCTTGAGGCCATCACGGGTGAGTATTGGGCTCCATGTCTGTATTTGGTGATACATTGTGACTAGGCCTGGGCGGTAAATCCCGTTATGCTCGCGGAATTTGCGGAATTTTGGTAATTTCGCGTTCCGCGGAGAACGCGAAATTGACCAAAATTCTGCTTTCCGCGACTTCGCGAAATTTTTGCTTGTTCACGTTCTCAAAATGCGTGTTCGTGAGATATTTCTCCTCGAGCACGCAAACAGCAACTGTGAACAGGAAAAAAGCATCGCAAACAAGCAATTCCGCGTGTTCGCGGAATTTCTGCATGTTCGCTGAGATTTTTTACCGTTTCACGGAGATTTGCGTAACGCGATTACGCAAATTCCACCCACCCCTATTGTGACCCATGTGTGTCCTCGACCGGCCTCAGATCCAAGTGTATGGATGGCTGGAGTTAGTTCCACACTCAGGCATACTTTGACATATACCCACACGTATGTTGTGGACTCATGCTAAATGACTGCAACATAAAATTACAATTGTAAATGTATTTATTATAGGTCTGGGGCGTGATTTGTGCACAGAAAAAGGTGCGATACAGAGACCATAGAATCCAAAGCTCACAGAGGGAGATAGTTTCCTTGGCATTTGGAGTCATCAGAGTCCAGGTCACAGTGTTTGGCATAATTGGTCAGACTGTGACCAGCAAGTCCATGTGGCAGATGATGTCAGTCAATGAGGTGATGCTGTCGCACATGGAGGCCAGGTGCCACGCCAGGTGACCTGGGAGATGTGTATGGTTCGCTGCCTCTCACGGCCTTTTCCGTGGACGACCCACCTTCCTCCGGGGAACCTCAGATGCAGGCCTTGATGATGCTTGGGACGCTCCATCGGAAGAATCCTCCTCCTCCTCCCTCCCTGTGGCTGGTGGTGGTCTTCGCCTGGTGGCACAGGGAGGCTTGCCCATGTTGTCTGTGATCCGATGGAGTGAATGGCTTATGTCCCTTTGCACCAACAGGAGCTCAGCCAGTCTTGCCTCCATCCGTCCTTGGTGTTCTTGTTGACTGGCGTGTTGCTCAGCCTGCTGGTTCTTAATCTCTGTGAGGGTCACCACTACCTGGCTGAACTCCCTGGTGTCACGCCGGTATGCATCCATGATGTTGGCTATGTGTGACATACCGGTCCCTTCAGCTGGCTGGTCAGGTTCTCGCCTCCGCCTGCCTCCAGTCCCACCACCCCTGCCCACATGAGCCTGGGCTGCCGTTGTGGGCACATCGGGTCTACGGGACCCCTGAGGGATGGCAGTGGCAGTGTTGTCTGCCTCCTCCTGGGTGCCCGGCGCACCTTGTCCCTCCTGGTCAGACTGGCTCAGGTGTTCACTGCGGGCAGGGCCCTCGGTGTCTCCTGGGATGTGGCAGGAATGGGGGTGGTGGTTGGCACAGATGTTCCCGATCCAGGTGCTGCAGGGGCTTGGACACCAGAGGGTCCAGGTCGGTCGGGGTCATCCGCGGAGTGTTGAGAGGCGTCGCTGCCGGTGGGATCAGGTTCCTCCCGAGCCTGGGACTGTGATTCTTCACCGCCATTGTTGGGGGGAGAAGTTGGGGGGAGAATCATCACGTTGCCCTGTGTGTGAGAGACAGACAATGTTAATGCTGTTTCATGCAACATCCATGTTTCATACTCATTCAAGTTGGCACTGTTCCTCCAGGTAGTTTTATGTGCCTAGCATTCTCCTCAATGTTCACTTGTGGATGGGTATGTTGCGGGGGACATATTGATATGTTCTCCTGAGTCTTTGACAAGTAGATTTTTGGCTTGGATGCTTCTTTGGCTATGTATTCGTGTTGTTGTGTTACATGTCCATTGTGACAGTGGGTAAATCCATTGCCTGTCCCGGGGGTGTCTGCTTGTGTAAAGGGTGTGTGTGACAGGGCCTGCTGGTGGGTGTAGTGTGATTTGGCAGTGGGGCTCCCAGGTGATGTAGCTGTCCCCCCATGGAGCATGCTGCCATGATAGTGAGTGTGAGTTCCTGTCCTAGATATCTGACCTTGTTGTCTTGGTGTTTGTTTTTTCACTGGTCACAGGAGGGCCTTGTGCTGCCTACACCCGGGCCAAGTGTCAGCTATCTTGTCAGTACTTTCCCAATCCCTGTGCATTGCGTATGGTGCATGGGTATGTACCTGGGCCATATGGGATGAGGGTAATTGTGTCTGATTTGGAGTTCAACAATGCATTTAGTGACACCCACCCTCCCAGCATACAGGACATCCATTCTTGGGTTGGTGCTTCGTGTAGCATGGGACATAGCATGGCCTCGCTTTCTCAATGGGGCATACACATGTTATTGGCATTAGAGTTGTTTTTGACTGTGGTTGTGGCCGGTGAGGGCTTGGGGGTAGTTGCGTGCATTTTGTGTAGTTGGGGTGTGGAGGCCATTACCCCCATGTTACGTAAGTTGTTTGTGTACTCACCAGGCTCTGGAAGTCCTTGAAGTCCATGTACTCCCACCGGCGGAAGCAGGGCCATCACCTTCTCCTCCCAGGGATGGAAATGTACTGGTCTGCAGGGCCCACCCCCTCCAGTGATGTTGCTCTGGGCGTAGTCGTCATTCATTTTTCGCTTGACCGCCCTCCGCAGATCGTACCACCTGGCTTGGCATTCATTCCTGGTCCTTCTGATGGGTGCAACAGCATTCACTCTATTGACCATCCTCTGCCACAGGCGTGATTTTTCGGCTATGCTGGTCTGTCTAACCAATGTTCCAAACAGCTGTGGCTCTACTTTGATGACTTCATTGACAAGGATCTCCAGCTCCTCCCTTGTGAACTTTGGATTCTTGTCTGTGGGCATGGTGGGTGGTGAGGGTGTGGATGGTTGTGGGTGTGTGGGTGTGAATGTGAAGTTGTGGGTCTGAATGTGAAGAGGGGGTATGTGTGAAGGAGTTCTGTGAAGGTGTATATCTTAAGGTGGATGGGTGCAGCTGTTGGTGTGTGCTCTCATGCTGCAGTCAGTCTGTTGCAAAGGCTCATGGTTTGAGTGTGTGGGCCCTTTTTATTGGTCCATTTGTGGGTGGGCCTCAGTTTGAATTTTTCGTGGGTGGGTTATAAGGGATGGTTGTGAGTTTGCCCCTCTGTTTGCCTGTTTGGATGTAGCCAGGTCAGTCATTTCCATGTTTTGTGCACTGTAGACGTGTTTTGTGGTGTTGTGCAAGTCGAATAGACCCTCCTTGTGCTGTTTTACATTGCCTAATTACGGTGCATACATACGCAATGATGTTGTTGTGAGGTGCGTACTAGGGGTGGGCGGAATTTGCGAAAGTGACTTTCGCAAATTATCCCGAAAATGTTAAAAATCTCCGCAAACACGCGGAAATATCGCCAAGATGCGGAAGTTTTTTTCCCGCCCGTTAGCTGTATTTTCTGCGTGGTCGCGGCTCGCCAACTTACCCATGCGGTTGCTTGCAGGCGCGGCCATCTTGTTTTCACTCTTCTCACGGTGCATGATCGCGAGAAGAAAGACGTGATCGCGCGACCAATGACATTACTGCGGGCGCGAACTGTCGCGAGACAGCGCAAATGGCTACCAACAATCCAACATCTCGTGGAAAACGCGACCGGATCGGGAAAACTTGTCGGCGAACGCGGGGATTCAGGTAAGGCGATCGCACACGCGCGAGAATGTATTATTTTACAGCGCGAGCAAGAAACAAATTATCGCTAAGCTGCGGAATGCGGAAATTTTGACATTTTCGCGCTCTTCGCGAAACGCGAAAATGTCAAATTCTCGCAATTTCTGCGAGGGGAACGGAAATTTAGCCCAGGCCTAGTGCGTACATACATGAGGATGTTGTTGTGGGGTGCGTACATACGCGATGTTGGGGTACGCACCGTACATACGCGATGATGTTGTTGTGAGGTGCGTACATATGTTAGGATGTTGTTGTGAGGTGCGTACATATGCGATGTTGGGGTACGCACCGTAGATACGCGATGATGTTGTTGTGAGGTGCGTACATACGTGAGGATGTTGTTGTGCGGTGCGTACATACGCGATGTTGGGGTACGTACCGTACATATGCGATGATGTTGTTGTGAGATGCATACATACGTGAGGCTGTTGTTGTGGGGTGCGTACATACGCGTTGTTGGGGTACGCACCATACATACGCGATGATGTTGTTGTGAGGTGCGTACATACGTGAGGATGTTGTTGTGGGGTGCGCACATGCGCGATGTTGGGGTACGCACCGTACATACACGATGATGTTGTGATGTTGGGGTACGCACCATACATACGCGATGATGTTGTTGTAAGGTGCGTACATACGCGATGTTGGGGTATGCACCGTACATATGCGATGATGTTGTTGTGGGGTGCGTTCATACACGATGTTGGTGTACGCACCATGCATACGCGATGATGCTGTGATGTTGGGATACGCACCGTATATAAGCGATGATGTTGTTGTAAGGTGCGTACATATGCAGGGGGGGCCTGTACGACTCGTACCCCTGAACAACTCACACCCCGGGAACTACTTTTCCCGAGATACGAGACGTACAAAGTTTGCTTTGTAGCGGGTAAAGTCATTCCCCATGTACGGAACGTTTTCCGTATACGAATCCTAAATCGGAAAGCCGGTCCGGATCGTACTTGTACGGTCGGACTGTATTTTTAGGCTTCGTACGGAAAAGTGTCCGGGTCCGTCTCGTACATCTTTTCCCGATCGAATTCGTACGGATCAGGCCGATCGTACTTCACGGGTGGGACGGGACTTGTACGATTCGTACGGGGAAAATTACGGATGCGAGTCATACGGGAAAAAAACAATACAGGATCGGAATCGCCCCTAAATGTTGAACAGAAACAAATATATCAGCAAGTGAAAGAACAGATTGACCATGGATTACTTCATGAAAAGAAAGAGTGCTCATGTACATCATTTCAACCTATCCGAATGTATGTGAGTGGTCAAGCAGGAACAGTAAAAAGTTTCTTAATTAAAGTAATTACAAGTTATCTGCAGAAAACATTTTGGTTGGATCGTCACGGGAGAGCACTCGCTGACAGATCTTGCATGTCACTAAGGTGGCATTAGTTTTGGCTTGCCCCTCAGGAACAGTAAAACATTTCCATACCACAGATGAGTACCTTTCTGGGCGTAGTGGTTCTACCAGAAATTCATCTTCAGATGAATGAGCAGATGCTGGAGAGACCTGCTGCCCTGAAGCCATTGTTTGGAGAAAGAAAGTTTGATCCAAGTGTAAACTTAGTCAAAAAGTTCTTCTCAGCAGAGAGATGCTCCTGAAAAGAAGGCCTAAGAAGAATGATTGAAATGGGTGGGGTCTTTCAATAGTTAGAATAGGAAGTCTAATGAACCAATCAAATCTCTGTTTTTTAGGTCACATGGGATCCGTGCACCGTGCGCATAGGTAGCACACACCGAGCGCGAATCCGCAAACTTGCATTTAAAAGCAATATAGGATTAGAAGTAAAAATGTATTAATTTTATGAGTAGCTTAGATTATGTCTTCCCTTAATATTTACATGAAATACATATATATATGTTTTTTGACATTTAAAATATTTAGCGGGATTCGTGCACCCACCACGTCAACCACGCACATGATGTTTCACGGAAGCGTGCAAGCGTCGCGTAACGTACTTCGTACGTGTCGTGTATGGGCTTGGAGTCGCGTACCGGTCGCATAGCAATCGCGCACGGAAATACATACCCAACACACACCGTACGCGGATCCTAAACTACAATTGTAAAATGGCGACTATGTTCCGCGCAGGGATCGAGAAAGGTGCACATAGGATGCGTGAATCCCCCCAAAAAATAATAACAAAGTATTACAAATATAGTTTCAAAAATATAAAAAATAGTTTAAAAAATTTACAAATATTTTTAAAAAAAATTCATTAAAAACAAATAATATTTTTTAATTTTTAAAAGAAATAAGTAAAAAAAAACTTACAAAATCGTGAAAAACAATATAAAAAACAAAATTAAAGGAATTGATACACTGAAAAATAAAGATTTAGAAATCCTATGAAAATCATTCAAAATCATAGATTTAGAGGTAAGTTATAGATAGGAATTAGCATTTAAAAAACCTTTGAAATTCTCTTAAAAAACCATAGGTTTCTGGTGTGTTATAGTTAGGAATTAGCAATTAAAAAACCTTTGACATTCACTGACAAAACCATAGGTTTCAGGCACGTTATAGTTAGAAATTAGCATTTAAAAAACCTTTGAAATTCACTGAAAAAAACCTAAATTTCAGGGGTGTTATAGTTAGCTGGACATTTCCCTCGTTCAAAACCATTGAAATTCCCCCGTTATAGTTAGTTCAGCTAACTATAACCCGCGCCCCCGCAATGCACTGCTGATGACGTCTCATATTACATCCCTCATGACATGGTCAGTGACATCACTGATGACATCATTGATGACATCTCAAATGACATCACTGATGACATCACTGATTACGTCATTTATGTGATCATTTGATGCATCTTCTCACAATCTAATATAACCTTTGATACACCCACTCTAAATTACATACTGCAACTCTCAAAACCATAGACACTCCAACACCAATAAGTACATACCCCATCACAGAGTCTTAGGTCTAAACACCCATCCACTCACTCACCCGTACAGTGACTCATACTTATGGTCACTCAGTACAGGACTATCATATGCACTCATACACCTATATAGACACTCACACACCGCTACTCATCCATAGAGGTACTCACACACATAATCAGTCATGCAAATAATTAATCACACTGCCATTTACTCACCTATACAGTTATACATACACTAGCTCAATTATTCATACAAATACTAGCACATTCTTATTCTCTTATACAATCAATGATACAAGCACACACTCATCCATACAGCCACTCACACTAGCACACACTCTCACTTATAGTCATTTCTGTACTCCAACATACATATTTACTGCCGTTCACATATGTACTAAATTACACATGTACTAATGAAATATATATTCACTCACTAACACAGCCATACACATATTCACCCACCCATACAGTCCATCACAGAATTAGTGTTGAAACCATGCACCCAGTGAATCACCCACTGATACATCTATGCACAGAGTCACACACATCCTACCCACACAATCACTCAGGCACCCATACAGATACTCAGACAACCAATCAATAACTTATATAGACACTCATGTACCTATTCACAAAACCATGTATCCGCTTACACACCAACAGACAGACGCATACAGACATTCACACAGTTTAGTCACTAACCCATGCATTCAGTAAGATACGTTTAATCACTCACTTACACAGTCAGTCACGCACCTACACCCACTCATTCCCCAATACAGCGTGATAAGTTTAGTTTTGATATCTAATATATGTCCCATGAGTAGCTGGACAAAGTGGGTTTCTTGTTTAATTGCTTAACCTTATTAGGTCAAAATATGATAATTGGGAAGATATTATCCTATATGTCTATTATGAACCTTTAAGAAAGGTGTTCTACACCAATACATTCAATTGTGTGAATATAATCAGCAAATTATTAATAGGCTGTGTAGTATTAATTTCAAGTAGGTGATTTGAAGATATCCATGCCTTTTTTAATGTATTATTGTTCGATGGGATTTTAATGTGCAACATGGCACTGTTCTGCACTAGCACATTAATATTAAGATATACATGTTGAAATTTACTATGTACATGCATTGAATCAAAGTTTAAGAGTTGAAGGAAAATTGTGCTTGTTTATAGCTATACAGTGTTTTACCTGCGTTGCTGTTAAGATTGGCCTGGTGTCATATTTATTGTTCACAACAGAGACAGCACGTTGATAAGGTATGGATAAAATTACTAAAGTGACTTGTTAATTTGGACAATATTTTGATTTGAATTAGAACCATGGATTATCCATAGCTGATTTGATGTATGGTTTATGAATTTGTGAAGATCAATATGGATCATGAGACTGTGAAATGAAATTGGTTGTCTTTACTTATTAAGGATACTATCTACAGAGTGAACATGATTAGTGTAATATTTGTAAGCAGTATAGAGTAGAAGTGTTCCTCCCTTTATGCATTCAAATTGCGAAATATTAGGTACTATACTAAGTGGCTTCCCAGCATGATAATCTTGTATTAAGAATATCTTCATGTATAAACATGAATAATGTTTAATTGTCAACAATAGAATACTGTTTTATATAAAATGATACTCAGGTGACATATAGTTACTTATTGTATGCTTTTAGTATGTAAATATTGTATATTATATGTTGTAAATAGTGTTTTGTAAATTGCTTTCTTGCCCTGAAGAAGTCCCAAGAGGGATGAAACGCGTTGGCAAAGCAATTGTATGGTGATTTTAATAAAAAGAGGATAATTGATTCACAATAAAGGACAAACTAAAAAAAACTACAATCAAGACTCACGTCATTGATAGATATATGCGCTGTGGGAATCTGAATGAATGTGTTACCTTGTTACGTTTCTACTATAATAAGTTGAATTATGCAAGTTACAGAATAGAATTATATTTTTCGGGTGCAGGGTCAGTTTGTAGTTTATATATATATAGCTCAAGCCTCTGGCAATGAGGAGTATCCAGCGAGGTAGCGAACCTCAATTATCCCAACAAAGCTGCAACATTCTTCACAACTCTTTCGACATGAAGAAAAGAACAGAGCCGGTACTCTATTTTAAAAGGCGTATATTTGATAATCCACACACGGCGACCAAAAATTGAAACCCAACGCGTTTCGGAGTTCACGTACTCCTTGGTCATGGGTTAGGCAAATGCTGACTTCCTGCCATATTTAAAGTGACACACAGTGCGTTAACATAAACATAAAGAAAATACTTTGTAATGTTCTGTCAAAAGTCATAAAGGGTTAGCAGTGATTATTCATTTTATATTTGTAGCATTTTTTAAATTGTTAAATACCATCTTTAGTAGGCCTGGGCAAAAATTTCGTTCCGTTCGCGGAAATTGCGATAATTTGACATTTTTGCGTTCCGCGGAGAGCGCGAAAATGTCAAAAATTCCGGTTTCCGCAGCTTGGCGATAATTTGTTTCTTGCTCGCGCTGTAAAATGATACATTCTCGCGCGCGCGCGATCGCCTTACCTGAATCCCTGCGTTCGCCGACAAGTTTTCTTGATCCGGTCGCGTTCTCCATGAGATGTTGTATTGTTTTTAGCCATTTGCGCTGTCTCGCGACAGTTCGCGCCCGCAGTGACGTCATGCGTCGCGCGATCACGTCTTTCTTCTCGCGATCATGCACCGCGAGAACAACTCAAAACAAGATGGCCGCGCCCGCAAGCAGCCACATGGGTAAGTTGGCGACCCGCAACCATGCAGAAAATCGCGCGAACATGCCGGAAAAAAACTTCCGCATCTTCGCGATATTTCTGCTTGTTTGCGATAATTTTAAACATTCTCGCGATAATTTGCGAAGGTTAATTCCGCAAATTCCGCCCACCCCTAATCTTTAGTCACATTAAGCAAGTGTCCATAAAAAATATCTGTTTTACAACCAAACAAGACTTTCATATAATCACGTCTACTGTCATCATGTATTTACATTTCTGCAAGGAAAGACACATCTCTATATAAAGCATATTTAACATAATGCGTGACTTTAAATTCAAGCGTAATTCTTTGTCAGGTCAGACGCATGATAATACCAGCGCTGTTCGCTGCTAATGTCAGTTCAGCTTTTAATAGATAACGTTTTTCAATGTTTGGAATAGCTCACACGCAAGATCTTGGCCACAAAATTGTAACGTAAGAAGCCTGATCCGCAGTAAAGCCCCAGTGGGCATGGCTTAGCTTGAAACTAACACATACTTTGTGGAAAAGATCTATAATAACTACGCCAGTGCCATAGTTGACAACAATTCCGCCCATGTGGGCTATCATAACAGTGGTGTGGCATGTAAGCCTGGTCTATATTCAAGCATCAATGGGCCAATAATCATGAAAAAAATTAAGACTAGCACATGCTTTATGAACTATTTTAACCCAGCCAGTGTCTTAGTGGCTACAATTCCTCCCATGTGGGCTATCATGCTACGAGTACCAGGCATAGTACTGTTGAGGTTTCAGTCACCACCATCTCGGTACAAAACCAAACAAAATCCTCCGTTTCTGAAAAAATACAGCCCCAGTGAGCAAACCTCAAAGGTGTCTTAATGTATATGAACAACATTATCAGTAATTTCGGTATACTATATATATATATATATATATATATATATATATATATATATATATATATTCACTGAAAAAACCAAAGGTTACAGGGACGTTATAGCTAGGCTGACATTTCACTTATACAAACTGATGTCACTGACCATGTCATCAGTGATGTAATATGTGAGGTCATAAGCAGTGCATTGCAGGGATGTAAGTAACTGCTGCATTTCTCAGGTTTTATTTGAGTCAATTGTCATTCTTACTATAATGTCCCTGTAACCTTTGGTTTTACCAGTGGATTTCCAAGGTGTTTTGATTTTGAATTTCCTAGCTATAACTACCCCTATACACTTTGTTTTTTCAGTGAACTCCTATACTTCTACGAATATAATTTTTATTAGAATAAAAGTTTCTAACCTTTGTTTTTTTTTAAACTAAATTACTGCAGCTCTTTTAATGATGTTTACTAAGTATAACATCTCTATACTTTTTTCGAAAATCAGTTTTTCTTTTTTTTTCATACTCTAGTAGATTGTTTACGGGATGTGTGCTACGAACACAGTCTTTTGCAATCCCATTGATAAATATTTGTTTACACATTATCAAAAAATAAAGAATATGCAGATGCAGAATAAGACAAAAAAAGGTGAAAGTATTAATTTCGCTGACAAAAAGAATGAAGAAGTACTCTAAATGATACAAAAATAATAATCATTGAAACCTGTGACAATAATGCAAAAAAGTAGGAAAGAATATCCTACATAGAGTTAAAAAATAGATGGCAGATGACAGTTGATCTTAGTAAAATGTACATAATGATACTAATTGCCAAAACAGATATTGAACACTGTTAATATTTCATATATAAGTGAAGGTCTCTAGTTGGCAGAGGTAGGTACCTTTGTCCAAATAGGGACCCTTGCTTCTAGTCAGGGTAAGGGGGATACACACTCTAGATAACCCCTGCTCACCCCCTTGGTAGCTTGGCCCGAGCAGACAGGCTTATCCCAAAGGCAATGTGTAAGTATTTTTACCAACACTCACAGTAACACATTGAAAACTCCTCAAATGGACACCACGCTAGTTTAGAAAAAAAATATCTTTATCTAAACTAAACAGGACCAAAACAATGAAAATCCAACATACACAGTTAAAAATATGACTTTCAAAAGGATTCAAGAACTTGTACCATAGAAAACTATGGATGCGTGACTTTTCACCAAAGTACCTGTAGATGCATCAAAGTTCTAAAAGCCAAACAGCTGCAGAGGCGTGAAAGAAAGAGATGCGGCACTCCTGGGACCTTGGGGAGGCAATGTGACAGATCTGCAGCACGCAGAGGACGACTTGCATCGAATCCGGTCTGCACGGGGAGTGATGCGCCGATTCTTTGTGACGGTTCCGGGTTGCAGGTGTTGCGTCAGGAAAACTTCCCTCACAGGTACGATGCGTGGAAATCCAGGATCCGTCGGCGATCGATGCGGAGGCGTCAAGCAGCACTGTATCGGTCCTCTCCAGCCGCTATCTCTCGATGGTTCGATTCTTGCCGCGGCGACAGGCGCTGCATCAGTTTTTGCAGCGGCACGGTAATGCATGGAAATTCTTCTTGCGCCGGGAAGATTGGTCAGAAACAAACAGCTGCAAGAAGAGCGATGCGTCGATTTCTGTAGTTCTTTGAGTTTCTTTGTTCTTCCAGCTCCTAATCAGCAGCAACAACCTCCAGAGGCCCAAACCTTGCACAGACACCTCTTGGCAGGTCAGAACTCACAGCAGCAGAGTTCAGGGGAGTTGGGGGTGAAGTGTTTGTGTCCCTGAGACTTCAGAACACGAGGCCAGAACACATGGGCCCTTGGAGATTTCCTTCAAGCAGGGGACACAGCACACAGGAAAGTACTGCAGGCCAACCCCACACAGCACACAGCAAAAGGGCAGTGCTTCTCCTCAGTCTCTCCAGCTCTTCCCCTTGGCAAAGGTTACTCTTGAATTCCAGGGACAATCTAAAAGTCTGGGGTTTAGGGTCTGATACTTATACCCCAAAATGTCTTTGTTCTCCTTGTGCAAGGGGCTCTGAGCCCCGTTCAAACCAGTTCTGACTTTACTGTTGCAACATCACCACAGGAGGTGGAGACAGCATTGTGCAAGGGAGACAGGCTCCATTCAGGTGCAAAGTAAATCTCCTCCCACCACTGCAGCCAGGGTCTATTCAGCTTAGGATTGAGTCATCCAGGAAGGGCCAGGCACACCTCAACCCTCCTAGAAGCAGTCTACAGGGAATGCACATCCTCTGTATCTGTCGCACTGAAACCAGACAGTCAATCCACAAACAGGCAGAGGCACACAGGATGGTTGAACAAGAAAATAGCCACTTTCTAAAAGTGGTATTTTTAAACACACAGTTTAAAAACCATCTTTAGTAAAAGATGTGCTATCAAATTCTGAGTTCAGGGATACCAAACTCAATTTTTCTATCTTATCCCTATGGGAAGATATGCTTGTAAAATGTTACAAAACATTCCCCATTCAGTCCTATGTGCAAGATAGCCTTTCAACAGTGAAAAACAAAATTGACAGTATTTCACTATCAGGACATGTTACACACACCAGTACATGTCCTACCTTTCAGATACAGAGCACCTTGCCCAGGGGGATACCTTGGGCCTACCATAGGGGTGTCCTATGTGTAAGAAAAGGGAAGGGTAGGGCCTGGCATGTGGGTGCACTTGCCAAGCCGACATGGCAGTTAACAAACTGCACACAGGCAGTGCGTTGGCAGGCTTGAGACATCTTTTCAGGGCTACTCATGTGGGTGGCACAATCAGTGCTGCAGGCCTACTGGTATCATTTGATTTATCAGCCCTAGCACACTTAGTGCACTTTTCTAGGGACCTACTGGTAAATCAAATATGCCAATCAGGGGGAACCAATCGCAATAACAATTTACACAGAAAGTATATGCACTTTAGCACTGATCCGCAGTGGTAAAGTACCCAGAGTCCTAAAGCCAACAACAACAGGTTGGGAAAAAATAGGAGGAAGAAGCAAAAAGTTTGGGGATAACCCTGAAAAAAGAGCCATTTGCAACAACAAGTATTATAAATGTGTTTTTTTTTTTTTTTAAAGTAACATTTGGAACATGTGGATTTCCTGTGGAACCACCGGACTTCTGCTATTTCAACTCTATAGTTTTTCATTGCGATCATGTGATAGCAATGAAAATCTAATCTGCGGATTTAGCAAAATACTAAACAATTATTTTAGGGGTATAGGAACTTTATAATTACATTATAGTATTAGGTTGAAGATAGTTTAATTTTTTTGATTTATTATTTTCTTATTCCTGCTGAAATGTGCTCCTTTATTATTATGTGAATCTGAGGATTTACTACGGGATCCACAGAGTCACTCAAAAACATAAATCAAACCTTCATTTTCATTAGTTCCTCTTGAACCACACCTAAACTTTGGTGAAACCACAGCCAAAACAGCCACTTTGATCTTGGCTGTTAGTGAAGGAAGATTGAAAGCTGATTGGCGCCTTTCATGGTGGCAGAATCAAATGTATCACCTGCAGTAGCTCCAGAAGAGGAAGAAGGAATGGTGGAAGAAGAAGTTACTTCCAGCCGGAAGGAAAATAATGGCTGGTTCTGAGTCCTTGTGCCTTCTGGAGAAAAGAAAACCACAGGCAGGTATGTGGAATACAAGTTCTGTGAGAAGCAACTTTCAAAAGGCACCATGAAAAAGTATAGTTATGGCATATCCTCGATGCGGAAGCACATCAATAGCAATCATGAACTTGCCTATCTTAGAAAGCTGAAGGAGAAAGCAACATCTGGGAGTGACACAGGAGCATCGTCATCTACGTCCAACCAACCTTCAGGAAATATCAGCATTGCACCAACTTGCATTGAATTCAAAGACATAGTTGTTCACTATTGACATTATCATCATTTTGGAAAAAGTAAAGGGGCATCAATGTTCATTTCTTCTTGTTTGCTTTCTATTGTTACAAAAGCACAAGAACATGTGCTAATGTTACATTTGTAAAACACTGTGGAAGTTTCTCAAGTGACAGAGAATGGACCATCATCCATCCATCTGTGAACTTTAAACAGCGGTTGACCATTTGGAAATCTGAGGACATTCTTTTCTTTTTCAAGAAATACAACAGAGACGTTTGGTAATTTTTGTACTTTTGATAGTGTTTTAAAATAGTTTGTTTTTCATATGCAACAGTTTTGCATAGAATTTTACTCTCTGCACATTAACGATCAGGAATAGAGTTTTTTTTCTGCAAAATAAAAAACACCACATCTTCCTTAAAGAGCTGTGTCAATGTTATTATTTTATAGCTGTATGGGTGCTTTAACAAGTGCATGTGTAAGTGTCTCACTACATGTGTAACTATGTATCTGAGTGTGTTATAGTATGAATAAATATGTTCATAGATGTGTCTGTGCATGTGTTAATGTATGTCTAAATGTGGAAAAAAATACTTTAGTGTATGCTTTGGTGTATTGCTATATGAACAATTTTATACCTGGGTCTCTTAGTGTATACATCTGTTTGTGACTGGGTATGTCAGTGCTTATAAAATCGCATGTTGATGTGCCAGTGTATGTGTAACTGTGTGTTTGGATTTGTCTCTGCAGAAAAAAAATGTGTACATGGGTGTGTCAGTCTACCTGTCACTGTATCTCTCGTTGTAACTCTGTATGCATTACTATGTTGCTTTCGGTCTGTCAGAGAATGAATGATGGGGTGTATGTGTGTGTCAGTGTAAATGTCAGTGTGTTTCTTGGTGTATCAGTTTATCCATAGATGTGTTCCTAGCTATATCAGTGAGACAATTAGTGTGTTATTTGGTCTGTCAGTGTATGTATCACTATGTGCCTACCTGTATAACAGTATGTGTAGGTGCGTCCATACTTGTGTTAATGTACATGTAAGTGGGTGTTTGGGTCTGCCAGTACATAAATAAGTGTATGCCCCAGTGTGACTGTATCACTGTGTGTTTCGGTCTCTTACTGAATGAATGACTGTGTCTATGGGTGTAGCAGCTTATATGTGAATGCCTTTCTGGGTGCGTCAGTGTATATGTAGGTGTGGGGCTGTCTATCCCAGTGCATCAATTAGTTAGTTAGTGGGTGTGTCAGTCTATGTATCACTGTGTGCTTACCTGTGTCAGTGTTTGTCTAGATGTCTCCCTCATTGTGTCAGAGTAGGTCTAAGTGTATGTTTGGGTCTGTCACTACAAAAATGACTGTATGCCTTGGTGTGTCAGTGTATGCCTTAGTATATCTGTGGATGCATCGCTGCATGAAAGAGTGTGTGCCTAGGAGTATCAGTGTATGTCACAGTGCATACCAATGTGTTTTAGTGTATACATCAGTGAGTCTCTGGGTGTGTCAGTCTATGCATCTGTGTGTTCATTGGTTTGTCAATGTATGTATCAATGAGTAATGATTGGATTAGACTGTGAATGTATCAATATGTGGAGTGAAGTGTTAGTATATCTATTAGTGTGTCATGGTGTGTCTGAGTCTATGTATGAGTGAGTAAGTGAGTAAATCAGTTACTATGAGTGTGTGTGTGACTGTGTCAGTGTATCTATCACTCACTCCTAGAGTGTGTCAGAGTGTGTATGAATGTGTGTGAGAATGTGTTACTGAATGGATTTGTTTGTTTACTGTTGTATTAGTGTATGTATGATTTAGTCCTAGAGTGTCTCACTGTGTATGAGTGAGTTGGTAAATACGTGAGTGAATGAATCAGTGTGTATTTGGGTGTGTTAGTGTATGCTTCAATCAGTACTTGGTTGTGTTATCAACTTTTAACTGGCTGTTTCAGCGTATACATCAGTGTGTACCCGGAAAAGAGAAACTATTACAGTTTAGGAAAAATACATTATAAATAATTTTAAATACTAGAAAAGCAATAAGGTCAAAGCAGTGACAATCATTAAAAAGGTAGAAAGCAATCCAGTAGATAGACTTGAAAAATAGTTAAAAACAACTAACAATGACACCATCTTTAAATAAAATAACAAATGTATTCCAACAAAACAATTAAACAACATTAATAATTTACATATAACTATTATAACTATTTCAACTGTACATAAATATATATATATTTTAACAATTATAACTGTAATTTTAATGTGCAGCTGAAGTCATGGAGTCACTTAAGAATAAAACTAAAATCTTAATTTCTGTTGGTTCTTGTTTAAACACACCCAAATTCTGAGCAAACAACACCCAAAAAAGTAACTTTGATCCTGTGGAACTGTTTTATTGTATCTTGTGGAGAAAAGAAAGCCAGTGAAAGATATGTTGAAGGTAAGCTGTGTGGGAAATAGCTTTGCAATACTATTATGGAAAAGTACAGTTACAGCATGTGCAAGGACATCAAGAGCAACTATGAATATTCATATTTAAAAATGGTGAAGTAGAAAGCAACATCTTCTACTGACTTAAAGGTATCGTCAGATACAGCCAAGCAACCTTCTGCAAATATCACCATTGCAACAACTTGCGCAAATTTCAGAGAATGGTTGTTCATTGTTCTAAATGCTAACAACTTGTTTTGAGAGAAAATGATAACCGTATCACCACATTGTTTTGTTGTAGAAGCACAAGCACATGTGCTAATGTTATAGTTGGTAAAGACACCGGAGGTTCCTCTTGTCATGGAGAAGTAGAAAGATGTACATTCAGCCAACCATCTCTGAAAATGAAAATTCATCAGCCAGCATTGAAATTTAAATAGTTTTTCTCCCAAGACGTCATTTGAAAATATGAGGATATTATTTTCTTGTTGAAGTAATAGAAGTCTCTTTTGTTAATTTGTCACCTTTTTTATTACTCTGATTTCTTAGAACATTTCCTACTTTATGAAACATATACTCCTTCCATTTTTCCACATCTTTTAGAAGACTACACTTTCATTCTACATTTTATGACATATGTTTTTGAGAAACTTCTGAGTAGTCTTACCACCTTCCCTTTTTCCTCTGCCCATTCTCCACCTTAATTTCTTTTGCTTTCTCACTTTAAAGAAAAGTGATAATAATGTTTTCACCATAGGTATGTGAATAGTTGTGAAAGTGTCTGTATAGCTCTGTGAGAGGGTCTCATAGTTTAGGAATGGATATGTGAGAGGGTGTAAAAACTGGTGTATAAGTATGCAAATGGATATAAGGGTCTCTACATGGGTATATCAGAATATGTGAGACTCTGCATTTCTAGGTAAATGCTTGTGACAATGTCTAGCTATGGGAGAGGTTGTGAAAGTCTATGTATGAGTATGTGAAAGGGTGTGTGAATCTCTGCATGGGTATGTGAATAGGTATACGAGTGTCTACATGGATATGTGAGAGGATGTAAAAGTTCCATTTGGGTATGTGAAAGAGTGTAAAAGTCTCTACAAGGGTATATGAATAGGTGTGAGACTGCCTGTATGCATATGTGAATAGGAAAAAATAATGTCTCAATACATATATGACAAGCTGTAACAGTGTACATACAAGTATGTAACATGGTGTGACAATCTCTCTATGGGTATGTGACAGGATGTCAGAGTCTGTGTATCAGTATGTGGAAGTGTCTATATTGATATCTGAAAGTGTGTGAGAGTATTTGTGTGAGTATGGGATAGATGTTATACTGTCTGCATAAGTATGTGAATGCGAATAAAAACAAAATCTCAATATGTATGTGTAAGCAGGTGAGAGACTGTATGAGTATGGGAAAGGGTGGGAGTGTCTCTGTATGAATATGTGAATGGGTGCTACACAGTATAAGTATGTGAATGAGAATAAAGCAGGTCTGAATGAGTATGAAAGAGTCTCAGAGTCTGTGTGTAGTATTGTGGAAGGATATACGGGCGTCTGTATGGATATGTGAGAGGGTGTGAGAGTATCTGTGTAGGTATGTCAATGGGTATAAGGGTGTCTGTATGGGTATGTACCAGGGTCACAGAGTGTATGTATGATTTTGTGAGGAGGTTTGACAGTCTGTATATGGGATTGTCAATGGACACAAAGCTCTGTACATGGTATGTGATGATATGTGAGAGTCTATGTATATATATATATATATATATAAGGTTTATTATGACACTGTATGGGTATGACAATTTATGAATGGGCCTGCGAAAGGTTATGACACTACCTGCGTGGGCATGTGAAAGGCTGTGACACTCTATGTGTGAGAGAGTGTGAGAGTCTCTTTATAGATATGATACAGTATGTCAGAGTCACTGTATCTGTATGTGAATATGTATCATAGTATCTGTATGGGTAAGTGAGTGAGTGTAAGAGTCTCTCTATGACTAGGTGAATAGGTATAACACTCTGTATAAGTATATGACTCAAAATAAAGGAGGTCTATATGAGTATCCAAAATGATGTCAGTCTGAGTGTGGGTATATGAATGTGTATAAGGCTGTATGTATGAATACGTGAGACAGTGTGAGAGTATCTCTATAGGTATGTGAATAGTTGTGACAGTGTCTGTACAGATAAGTTACACAGTCTGATAGTCTATGAATGGATTTCTGAGAGAGTGTAAGAGCCAATGTATACGTATGTAAATGGATATAGCAGTCCGTGTATGAGTATATGTATGTATTTGTACTTATATAGCGCACTTCTACCCAGGGATCTCATAGCGCTGTATTCATACCGCTGTGGAACCCTTCCTGGTTTTCCTGTGAGATATCCACTCCTGGGCACCCCCCAAGGTGAAGCCAGGCATCCTAGCGCTGTGGGGGCCATTGTGGAGATTAAGCAAGCTATTGCCCAGAGTTGCACAGTGGGACCCATGATTAGAATAGGCACCGAGGCGAAAATTATCAGGTCCAGGGAAATTGAATCCAAGAGCCGCCGAGGCGGGAATTGAACCCTGGTCCCGGGCAAGACCTCTGCATCAGGGTCTGCCGCTCTAACCATTGAGCCACACTTCTCCACCTCTATATGAGAGTATGTAGCTGGGTGTGTAAATCTCTGTATGTATATATAAATGGGTATACAGGTATCTATATCAGTATGTGAGAGGATATAAGAGTCTCTCTATGGGTATGTGAGAGAATGTCTAAGTCACTGTATCAGTATGCGAATGGGTATTACAGTATCTGTTAAGAGTAAGTGAGAGGGTGTAAGAGTCTTGCAATGAGTATGTAAATGGATGTCACAGTCTGTGTAAGTATGTCAATAAGAATAAAAGAGTTCTATAGTAGTATCTGAAAGGGTGTCACAGCCCAAGTATAGGTATTTGAATGTGTATAAGGGTGTATGTATAAATGTGTGAGAGGGTGTGAAAGTATCTCTTTAGATATGTGAATGGTTGTGACAGAGTAATGTAAGAGGATCTGATAGTGAATGAGTAGGTATGTGAGAGGGTGTGAGAGTCTGGGGATAGCCATATAAATGGATATAAGGGTTTCTACATGGGCAGCACAGAGTGTGTAAGAGTCTGAGTATGGCTATATGACTGGATGTCATACTATCTCTATGGCTATGTGTGAGGGTGTGAAGGTATATGTATGTGTATGTGACAGAGTATGTGAAAATAAATCTGTATTCATATGCAATGGGTATATAGAGTGTATATATGGATATGTGAGAGGATTTAAGAGTCTATATATGGTATGTGAGAGACTTTGACAGTCTGTGTATGAGTATGTGTGAGGGTGTGAGAGTCTCTATGGGCATGAGAATGGGTATAATGATGTCTACATGGCTATATGAAAGGGTATGAGAGCCTTTGCATGAGTATGTAACTGGGTATAAGTATATATACATGGGTATTTGAGAGTTTCTTTATAGATATGTGAAAGGCTATAACTCTCTGTATTTGTATGCATATGGGTGTCAAGCTGTATAGATATGTGAATGAGAATAAAATAAGTCTGAATGGGTATATCAGAGGGTGGGGCAGTGCATATATGGGTATTTGAGAGTGTATAAGAGGCTCTGTATGGGTATATGACAGGATGTCAGAGTTTCTGTATTAGTATGAGAATGGATAGAACAGTGTCTGTATAAGCATGTGATTGAGAATAAAGGAGGCCTAAATTAGTATAGGAAAGCATGCACACATCAGCTTACTTCTGACTATCTAGATATATGCATCATTGTACCTCTCACCAGTTACTATATGCATAGTTATATCATTATGTGTAAAAAGTAAATATATTTAACTACACCTTGCTCCTGTACCAAAAGAATCAGTGTGAACCAGCTCATCTTAATCTACATCTAAGCATATGTTATTCCATAACTGTATACATAATAAAATACCTTCATAGATCACTGCATATATTAGCATTTCACTCCTTGTGTCACTCCATGCATTGGTGTATACCTATATTTTGTTTTTCTTCACCAGTTTTCATTTATAGTTCCTGATTAATACACTTTACTCTATTTACATCTTCTACTCATTCTGAACATTTTCTTTTACTATTGTCAAACATTTACTCACTTTCACCCACCTTACTCACACTCAGTCCTTCTGTATCATCTTTTTTAATGCTACAGCTTAATACACATACCTATTAAATGTGATTGTTGGTGAGTATTATTCTTTCTCAATATCAGGTTGTCAAACTTGTCTCAAGATAGCACAGAAAAACCAAGCAGAAGAATGTTAAACCACTCTCATACAAGGCAACCAGTATTGGCACCCTTTTCTCCTTTTGCTTTCAAGGCTACAGAGACTGCAAACAAATAGAAACAGTGATTTAATTTTATTTCCTCTCCTTACTAATCATACAGCTATTCTGAACCCTTTGTTTAGAGCCTAATTCGGTAGTGAGTTTGGGAGGGATCTGCAGATTTACAACTGAATCCGGGGTTGCCAGCGCCCCCCGATGTAACCTCAAGGAGAATCCGCAGAGCCACTAGGTAAACCAGCGAGATCTTTTTAAAAAACTATTTCCAAACACTACCACTTACACACCACTTCATATCAAACCCTACATTTAGACCCAAACAAATCTTATTCACTATTTCTTGTATAAACAATGTCTCATCAAATTGATATTCTAGCCTTTTCTTCTTCCCTTCCTCCCATACTCCTGTAAGTGTGGTTGAGAGTATACAATTACTAAAATGTTCCTTATAATCAATCACACATGTTCCTATTTCAAAGTTATTGAACAACCTAGTTTTAATCACTACCTTATTCTCATCACCCAATGAAATGTGTTGTATTAAACTTGCTAAAGTTATTTGTAACTGACATCACATTGAAAAAACCCTCATTAAGCTGCATGCTTCTCCTTTGTGCTACTCCTCCATCCTTTAAATTGGTTTGAGTGTGAATTTTGCATCATAGTTGTGTGTTCTGGGCAAGAGAGCATGCTAGAAGCACAGGTATTGACAGGACCTAGGTGTGCCTAATATGGATATTAATTGGTTTGGCCAGAGAGGATTAAAGTGGCATCAATTGCTTCCATTGTTTGAAAGCATTATGGAGAAGCAACATCCAGACCTCATGATTGTGCACTGTGGTGACAATGAATTGGACACACTGAGTGGGGTAGGACTACAAATCCTAATGAAGAATACCTTTGAACGATTAATGCACCTTTTCCCTCACACTGCCTTGATGTTTTCTAACGTATGCCAGAGGCAGAAATGGAACTGGTCTTCTGAATTTTGTACACAGATAGAAAAAGCGAGGAAACATGTTAATAAAACTGTTTCAGATTTTCTGTGAGGCCATAACATGGTCTCTGTCTACAATAATACCCTGCGCTTGAACATGCATGGAATATACAGATGAGATGGTGTTCACTTCACACATGAAGGCAACAGAGTGTTTCTGAACAAGTTGAAACTCTGCATTCACTCATTCATGTAGTCTTCATATGCACACAATGAATACAAAAGCACTTCTAATAGCCACCCAATGTCCCTAACAGTTGTTATTTCTATCTCTAAATACTCTTTTTAAATACATGTGTCCAACCACGGATTCCTCATGGATTCGCAAACCAAAAGCCCACATTAATTGCAGAAGAGCACACTTAGGGCCTTATGTAGGTGGGCTGGCATTTACCACTTCATAAATACCAAATCATACCGATTCGGTATTTATGAAGTGGTAAATGCAATGTAGGTAATGAGTCGGTAAATATTACCGAATCGGAAAAATTCGGTAATTACCGAATCGGTATTTACCGATTCGGTAATGAGGCATACCTTCCCATTGATGGGAAGGTATGCCTCATTACTGAATCGGTAAATACCGATTCAGTAATGGGGGAGCGCATGCAAGGGTGGCAGGGTGTCACATTGACACCCTGTTGCACCCCTGATTCGGCCATGTGTGCACATGTGGCGCACATACATGCCCTAAGGGCTTGTATGTCTGCCACATTGCACACTTAAACGTGCACAAAAAGGCTTTTTTTCACCTATTCATCATTTACCACCAACCTTTAGTTGGTGGTAAATAACGAATCCCCACACCCACCACACACTCCCCCTACATCTCATTTCATGATTCGGTATTTACCGAATCGGTAAATTTACCGAATCGGTAATATTACCGATTCAGTAATTTTACCGATTCGGTAAATACCGAATCATGAAATTCTCCCCCTACATCTCAAAAGCCAAAATACCGGTCGGTAACGGTATAATTACCGAAAATCGGCCGTTATCGACCGGTATTTGGCTTCCTACATGAGGCCCTTAATATTTCTAGTAAACATTTCTGAATGCATATCACAGTGTGGATAGCAGAGTCAAAATGGGTATCTTTTTAGGTGCATGTCTGTTTCTCAATTGGTGTAACAGTATATTTATGTTATATAAATGGCTGTGAAAATTTCTGTAGAGGTATGTAAATGGGTGTTACAGTATCTCTATTAGTATGTGAATGGGAGTTTCAAAGTCTGTATGGGTTTTTCAATGGGTGTAACAGTGTCGGTATGAGTTTGTAAATGGGTGTGACAGTAACTGTTTACATACGTGAATGAGTGTCACAGTGTATGTATGGCTTTGTCAAATCGTGTCACATTGTCCCCATGGGTTTGCAAAAGAGTGAGACACTGAATTTATGAGTATTACAATGGGAGTGTTAGTGCCTCTATTGTTTGTAATGGGTGTGACAGTGTCACTATGGGTATATGCATGAATGTGACAGTGTCTGTTTAGGTACATTAATGGGTATAAAAGTGCATGTTTGGGTTTGCGAAAGGGTGTAACAGTGTCTCTATCAGTATGTGAATGGATGTGACAGTATCTGTTTGAGTACGTGAAAGGCTGTTACAGTGTCTGCATGGGTTTGTAAATCGACATGACAGTGTCAGTATGGGTTTGTAAGTGGATGTAGCAGTGTTTGAATGAGTTTGGAAATGGGTGTGCAAGTGTGTCTACCAGTATGTGAATGGATGTGAGAGTGTCTGTTTCGATTTGTCACCAACATACAGATAGAATACTTGAGAGAAAAGGGAACCTAGTACACTGTAATATTTTTTAATAATACAGTTTCTTGCTTTCTCAGGGTTTATTTTATTGACATTTGGGATCAGCTGAAATGAGATCTTATGATTAGCAGTTGAAATTTCAAAGGACAAGACGCTGCATATAGTTCCATTATTGTTGTTTGAAGATTTAAAAAAAAAGGAACAGAAAAAGTTATTATCCCTGTTCCAAGTACATTAGCTGAAATAGACATCACACTCACCACCTAACACTTACTCATACAGTCGATGGCTTAATTTTGCTAACTTAAATGTTTAAAAAAGTAGAAACATGTTTTCAACCTCATAAAAACTGTCACCACTAACTCAATCACCATTTGCCTCATGGATGAAACCTTTAAAACTCAACCTACTACATTTGATCAATTATATACCATTCATGGACATTACCACAACCCCATACTTTATGTATTAGAAATGATGCACTCTATAACAAGCAAGTAGCTAAACACCCATATCCAAGGATCTTACTTTAAATACTTGAAAGCAATTTGGCACTACCTAAAAATCCACACTTAGCACCTCCAATTCTGATGCCCTTGCCTTCCATGCAAGTAACTAGGGGCCCAATTACGATGGTGGTTAGACTGCCACCTACAGCCCGTTGGTGGCAGTCCCACAGGCATCAGTGACTGAATCACCACATTACGATGTCAGGCGTGTGTTGGTGATCGGAAAGACCGACCACCACGCATTCGATGGGCTCCTTGAGCCCGCCGGTGTGGTGGAGAAGGGGTTGTAATCCCACCATGGTGACGGTGCCTGCCAGGCACCGCAGTAGGGATTACAATGGCCCTTTCCGTCCGCCTTTTCATGGCGATTAACCAGCCATGAAAAGGCTGGTAGAAAGGGACATTAGGAGCCCATAGCGGGTCCCCATTCCCCCCTGGCTCTCCATTGTGGGCACGGGGGGCCACCTATAGTGCCCCCTACATGTGCAGTGTCCTTTTGTTGCATTGTGGCAGGTGCTGCAGCCTGCCGCACCTGCCGCAATACAAAGTATAGAGAAACAAGGAACAAGGGAACCCTGTGTGTTATGAGGGACCAATTGTGTATCATATTACTAGAGACATCGGTCCCTACCACAAAACTAGAAAAGACATAAGCAGAGAACCACAAATCAGTGCTGTGTTGATTTATCCCAATGGAAAATATTGTGTTTATTCAAAATACATAAAAAAGAGCAGTACATTAACAATCTAGTGGTTAGCATAGCAGGGTATGGAAATCAACAGATTCCCAGAGCTCAGGCATTCACTAATAAAAGTGACTTTAGCAATATATTTTCTAGGCAGTTACAATGAGAAAGGACAAGTCGTGCTCCACATAATTTGTTATAGATTTGGAGTCACGGTATGGGTGTCGACGACGTTTCGATCCCTGCTGAAAGGTAGGGGGATCATCATCAGGCCAAAAGCTATTTTAGATGCCTGAGAGTGCCTGGTAGGCAAGAAAAGATGAAGGGAAATAACAGGAAAAAGTAACAGGGAAAAAGAAAAAGAAGCAAGGTTTGGTGAGGTCGGTTGAGTAGTAACAAAGATCGCAAAATCATGCTTCTGTGGCTAAGGGAAGCCATTAGTGCGGGTGTATTCTGGTTGGTAACTCATGCTAAGTAATTAAGTGCTGTGATTTGGAGGAGCGGAAATTGCACACGTGGACAAGGCGCAGGTTGTCTTACTATGTGCAAAGTAGTCAGGTATTGGGACTGGGCCGTGTTATAGTGTCCTAAGTAGGTGCGGGGTCGTGAGTCTCATGGAGAATTATTTGGTTGGTGCAGTGGCGGTACAAGGTGTCCAGATTAACGAAAGCAGCACCATCACTGATGCTAAAACTCTCATTGAAAAAGATGAAAAACAATCTCAGAATTGCACAGGATAGAACAAAACAAAAAACAACCAAAGTCAAAAGAGATATTAACAACTTTTAGACCGAAAGAACGTATCCTTACTTGGTAGATGATTTCTACACAAATAGGACATACATAGCTCCAAGAACAACACGCCCTTGGGGACGATTTAACAAACAGCAGAGTAGTGTAGGTTTTTCAGACACGTCTGCTGAGAGCTCTTCAAACTCTGACTCAGGTGAAGGCCGTAGTATCTCAAGAAATAAGAATACTGTCAATTTTTTAGGCAGGGACCAGGGTAGCCCAACCAACCATGGGACGAACCGCCCACCCCTCCCCCAGATGGTACAGAGCACCAGGGGATCAGCAAACGAGACAGAGATACTACCAGTGGTGAATAGAGGTAGCTCCCAATCGCACAATACTGACACCTCAGCAGACAATCAAATGTGCAACATGCTTGACCTTACGACCATACCTATCTTTCATCTGTCTCTGTACCAACTATCTGCGAAGTACATTCCCCTGCTGAGTAGAAGCCTCTCTTTTGTCCCGACTGTTATACCCAACTTTCTGGATCTACAGATTGAACTACTACGTTTCTTCAGAAGGATCCGACTTAGGGCCTTCTTTTTATACAAATCTACCACTATAAATATGGCTTATACCTCATTTTGTTCACCCTCCAAGTTCTCACCTCCACAGAGTACCATATCTACAGAGGTACTGACTTTTGAGAAAGTCATCCTCAAAGAGGTCTTAGGACTCGAACAAAAATGGAGATTCATCCCTTACAACCTCCCCCTGCAAGAAAAGAATGCATTGACAAATTTCCAACTGAATGAAAACATAGTTATCAAACCCGCAGATAAGTGTGGCGAGATTGTTCTCCAGAATAGAGACACCTACAAATCTGAAATTTTGCAACAATTTTCCAATACAGATCATTACAAAAAGCTTACCTCTGATCCCACAAATGAAATACAGACACTGATTCATGACATCACTGAGAAAGGCAATGCAGAAGGGTTCCTCAGCCAGAATGAATATCGATATCTCAATACCAAGTCACCCAGGACACCGGTCATTTACACTCTACCTAAAGTACACAAGAACCCAGAGGCCCCTCCAGGGCGACCCATTGTATCAGGGTGTGGGTCCATCTAGAACCCCTTGGACGCTATGCTGATCACTTCATCAGAGATATTGTCGCAAATACACACTGCTTCATAAAGGATACCATGGACATGATCAATTTAGTGGAAGATCTACCCTTTGACTCCACTGACTGTATCCTAAAGTACCCTGGATGTCGAAGCATTATATACTAACATCCCGCAGGATGAAGGACTTGATGTCATTCTGAATATTCTTGAATCAAGAACCCGTCCACACTCGGTTCCCTCCTCATTTATTCTGTATCTCCTGATGATTTGCTTATCACATAATTTCTTTCTATTCGATAGCAAATTCTACCAACAAGTCAAGGGAACATCAAGTTTTCGCTCCCAATTTTGCCATTCTGTACATGGATTGGCTTGAGACTAATATGATTTTGTCCCTGGTCAATCCTTTTGCACCTAACATTTTAGAGTGTAGAAGATATATTGACGATATCTTTATGATTTGGAAAGGCTGTGAGACCCGACTGCTTCAGTTCCTTGAGTGACTTAACGCCCACTACAATGGACTCAAGTCCACACTCTCACATAGTAAAACCCAGATTGCCTTCCTTGACTTTTTGATAGTATCCCATGAAGGCAAGCTATACATGACATTTTTCCATAAGCCTACTGAGAGGAATACCTTACTTGCATACAAGAGCCATCACTCCCGGGCGTTGCGAGACTCACTACCTTTCTCACAATTACTACGCATCAGAAGGAACTGTTCTCGTAAGCACGACTTCTTCAGTGAAGCACAAACCTTAACTAACAAACTCATCAGTAGAGGCTACCCCTGCAAACTGGTTAAGACATCTTTAAAACGAGCTTGGTACTGCCCTAGGGATGCTCTTCTTATCCCCAAATCTAAGATGGAGAGTAATCGCATGGTGTGTGTTGTGGAAATTTAGTTTGCAACTGAACATTATCTGCGCCATCTTGCTTCTCCCCAGCGCCATGCACCGAAAACGCACGGCAGCCATTTTAGGCACCCCACTCTCTCTCCCCGCTCATCGCCGATCACCAGCGCGCCCCTCAGGCGCTGCGAACATCCCCCGCGCGCTGGCCACCCCCGCTCTCTCATACATGGGCCATAAAACCTCTCCTTCTGCGCGACCCTGCCATGGAATCGCACCCCGTGCCTGACCAACACCTCCTTTCATCCCATACATGGTCATACATCCTCTTTGATAACCCCCTTCCTCCGCGCCCGATTGTCCGAACCGATCCCAGGCCATCACCTAGCCCTGCGGATGCAGTTTATTGCCCCTACTATAAGGGAAACACCCCACATCAAAGGGATTACAGTGAATCAAGGCCCCCACCCCCAGAGACCCGACCAGCCGCACACACCCCCCCGGGAATTGGCGGAACGTCCCGCAGTGTGATAGCCATCTCCTACTTTGGGTGGGGTGGAGACTTCTACTGTAGCTATGTGTGGGAACGGATCTGAGCTGGGGATTCTGAGGATGTTCTTTTATGCATCAAAGCGATCCCAAGAATGTGCCATGTGTTGTAAACCGGTAATGAAACAATAAACCTGTGTATAAGAGGCCAGGCCTCAGAGATGCAGTTAGAACATCTCGAGAAGATTCCCTGTGGGTCTGATCTGATGTGTTCTCCTCCGGAGAGAATAAACCTTTGTTTCTTGCCTTCCAGTCTTCAGCGCCTGCCTCTTTTATTGGTAAATCATCAAATGGTATAAGAGGCGATTACCGCCGGGCAATACTTGAAAGGTTATCGACTGCAACTGCCGCTACCATTTAACAATTGGCGTCCCAAGCGTGGGGCCCATCAGCGACACGTGGATCCAGTGGGAGAGGTCCCAACGACAGAGTGAACGACTGCAACGATCGGGAGAGCTCCTGCCCGATAGACCCTCGTCTGGCAGCCGATCATCCGAACTTCACTGGTTCCGAGCAGACCTCTCTCGAGTGATCTACGGTCCTGACTGGGAACCATCAGGAGTGCCGCGGCAATAACGGAGAGTAGAGGACGATCGGGCGCTGGAGGCGGAAGACGAGAAACTGTCCACGCGGTCCAGGTAAGGTCGTGAAACACGACAAATTGCGAAACGATTGATTGATTGATTGAAATACTAGTATTTGCTTATTGATTGTTCTCTTTGAGATATTCGCTGTCTACAAACGGGGAGGAGTAGAAATACTCTCTCTTCCTTTGCAGATAGTGAAGGGTAGGTAACGCAGACTTTTGTCCCCATTGTAACCCGTCGTGCCTATTTTTATCTCCCCACTGATTGATTGTCCGAATATTGATTGTTTTGAAGGATAGTGCTCTTTGAGATATTCTCTGTTTGCAAATAAGGTAGAATAGAAATATTCTGTCTAGTCTTTGCAAATAGTGAAGGGTAGGTAACGCAGACTTTTGTCCCCATTGTAACCCGTCGTGCCTATCTCTTTCTCACCATTGATTGATTGATTGTCCGAACACTAGTTGTTCGATATTGGTTCTTTGGAGGTATTCTCTGCTTACAAATAACGTGGAATAGAGATATTCTATCTAGTCTTTGCAAGCAGTGAAAAGATAGGTAGTGCTGACTTTTGTCCCCGTTGTAACCCGTCATGCATATCTTCTCTCCATTGATTGGTAGTTGGTTCTGCCCGGACCGCTTATTAGAGGTGAACCATCCAGCTCCACTGGAAGACACCCCTAATAAGGACATATGTACTAAATATGGATTAGTCGCTGTAGCTTACAGCAAGCTAGGGCATAAAAATCACTATAAAGAAACAAAAATAATCTAGTGAGACCAGTAGACCACTGATGGGATCCTTTTGACCCTACAAACACAAGAAACGCTAGGAAATAGCCCTTTACGAGGATTATGAAACTAGGAGGAGGAGCCAAGCCCACGGTCGAGGTAGCCACGAGGTAGCTCGGCTCCGCCGCTCTCGCTGCCTAAAACATGTCTGCCCTACTGCCCACCCCGCCTAGTAAACGCGACAAAATCCTGCACCAACGGAAGCCTGCTGGTACCCACCATCGACGTCACCGAACTGGGCTAGATCGCGCACAATTGGGCTATGTCATTTTCCGGTTAAGCAGTAACATCCTCGTGCTCGTTGCTAGATTGCAAATATGTACAACACTCCAACAAAGTAGTATAATTATAACATTTTAATAACTTATAGGTATAACAACACGCCAACAGGGTAAACACAATAAAACACGTTTTTAAACAACTATTTACATGACAGTCCTCGCCCCTCCTTCTTCGAAATAGCAACATTGGCCTGTTTTGGGTGGTCCTTTTAGTTGGCTTTGGGCTATAAAAAGACCTACAAAATCCATCGGCCTGTGAGGCGGCATCAGTGGCGGACGATTGTGCGAATAGGCCGGAGGCTACACGCAGCGCCGAGGCCCTGGCAGCGCCAAGGTGGAGTACACCATGTTGTATTGGTCTTCCCATTCTCTGCTTCGACCGGCAGCGAAGGGTGCCCTGGCAGGGGGGAAGCGACGCGGACGGGCCTCCCCCGCCTCCCCAGGTGGAGGCTCGCCAGCAGAGAGGACACCCTGCCGTTTCACTCGCCGTCCAGCGGAGTTTGCGCCCTGCATTCACCGGCCATCTTGCCTGCTGGGCAACCACTCGGGCACAGGGTCACTAAGATTGCCATTAGCGTTTGACTCGAGGAATGGGCCCCCGCAGCCGAGTGATCGGGGACCCACCCCGGTGGCGATACCATCGAACTGCTGCTGTCGCTGCCACTGGACTCCCGAGATGGCGGTTGGTTCTTCAGATTCAGGCCCGGCCCGCTAAAAGGACGGCTCTGGACTCGGAAGCTTGTCTGCTTGGGCGTGGGCCCCACCCTTGAAAAAACGCCCCCTCAGCTTTGCAGATTCTGCGGGAGTCATTGGCACTCGACTCCCGCAGACTTCCGGTGAGGGCAAGCCGCCGCCATTGTTCTTTGCCCCGGGCGACAACCACCTTACTTCCGCCGGATGCAATGAAAGAGACTGATTCAAGGCGGCGGCAGCGAGACCCGCCTGCTGTCCCGCCCTGAGGATGGATCACGGCATCGCTGCGAGATCGTGGTGACGTCATGCTGACGCAAGCGCCTGTTTGAATTATCAGAAGACACTGTAGCCTGTCCGCTCGTATCGGTTCCGGTGGAACCTCAACATGACCCGGTAGGAACAAAAACTGTGCCCCCCCCCTCCCCCGAATCACGATTTATGCGGTCTGTTCTTTTCCATTGGTGCCAACTACAGTTCTCGAGCTGCCGAAAGGGATTCTGGTCCGGCAGCTAATTCATGGAAAGACTTAGACTGTACCCTGGACCCACCCGACCTCGCCCCAAAAATGGCGCCGATGTAGTAGGGGCCTACAACTCCTTATGGCGTTTCGGTTACTTGACATTTATGCTAAAAGGATATGTATGCGATGTTTTCACACATGATGGGCGGAGGGACGGGGAGGGTACTGATCGAGCATACGAACAACTTTATTGATGCTGGCCTTCCCACTTTTATTATCCTTTTTATTTTTTTCGCGTTAAGGTAGTGTTGCTCATGATACTCGACGTCTCTCACACCGTGGCCAGCCTGAACGGTTGTAGGCCCGTATTTGTGTACTGACATTGTTTTCAATAAAGGGGTTTTTGAAGGAATTACGGAATTAGCGTCATAACTGATCGTCTAGGTTGGTAAGGGTTTTGAATAAATGATTGTTACTCCCAAACAATAGAAAGTAGATAATACAGACCCTTTTGCCTGAATTTAGATTAATGAAATTTGTATCCATCACCCCTGTCGTTTTTCAGAGTTGTTAGAAAAGGGTCGACTGAAGCTTAAGGTATCTGCCGAGTACAAGGTATGGTACTTTGTCCCATAATAAATGACTGCTTGAGAAACAAATGCGCAACGGGGGAACTCGAATTTAGGGACGAATAAAATGAAGCATCTTTGTATAGTCGAAAGAAAGAATAATAGGTTTGTGGTATTACCCACTTCTGCGGCTAGCCTGGTACGTGGTAAGTAGAACTTTTTCGTGCCTTGGCGCGCTAATGTACTTTGAATGCTGCGCACCCCCCCCCCATTTTCTTCTCTTCCCTATAGGTCACATCGGAGTTCCGACTGAAGAATGGAGTGAACATGGACCACACCGTGCTCAATATAGGGAAAAGCATAGACACACGTTGTGGGATGGTGCGTGGAGTACAGACCACCACTGGGAATATAAAAAACTGTATGGTATGACTGTGCGTATGTGCCCTGATTGTACGGTATGAATGTGTACGTATTGTATATGCCTGGGTCGCTGGAGAGAACGTCGTCGTATGGACTGAGACGCTTGTCTATCGACCAAAGGGAGGGGAGTAAAAAGTCCGACACCTCACCAAAATGAATTACGGAAAATACTAAAAAATACACAGCACGCATAGAAAAAGGGACAGGAAAAGAAAGGTCCCCTTTACCCAAATTAGCTCTGTGTCTTCGTCTTCAGCTTCTGCACTTGGTGTGTGTACTGTCACTTCCTATCCGGTATTTGTGTGTACGTGAACGTTGAATTTATGTTTTTCCAGCCTATGTTTCTTTACGTAAAACTGACCCGTGCTGCTCTGCGTTGTGTGCACACCAAGTAGCCTATAATCATACACATTTATCGCTCTCTCTCTCTCTTTTTATGTCGCACGTTTATCAAATAGCCTACTTGATGCGCACATATTCTCCCTCTCTCTCCCTCTCTCTCTCTCTCTCTCTCTCTCTCTCTCTCTCTCTCAATAAATGATGTGCTCTCTCTCTCTCTCTCTCTCTCTCTCTCTCTCTCTCAATAAACGATGTACTCTCTCTCTCTCTCTCTCTCTCTCTCTCTCTCAAAATAAATGATGTATTCTCTCTCTCACTCTCACTCTCTCTCTCTCTCTCTCCCTCGCTGAAGGCTCCCTTGCCCTCTTTTTTTTAAATAAATGACGACACTGTACCACCCCAGTAAATGTGTATAATTGGCCTAAAACACGGCGGTGTTCGAACAAATTGACAGAAACAAAAACGACCGTACTTTACCACGTTACTACCTCTCTTTTCTGCAAAATGTTGAACTTAATTGGCTAAGAAAGAAAGGACAGGTAAGACGACTGATGTCTCCCAATCTGGCCCTCGTCATGGGGACTATATGTCAGTGTTTTTCGTTTTTAGGGCTCTAAACGACCTCATCTCCACCGCCCAGAATTGCCCCCGCCCAATTGCTCCGAACTAGAATGTCTAAGCACCCCGTCCTCCCAGAATCACCCCAGCTCTGTACTAGCCGCCCCAGAGTATTCCGAACAAAACAGCTGATGACTTTATTTTCTAAAGGTACACCGCCTAAACTGATGAGGGTTACCTATTGCCTCCAGCAAGAAAAATGTTTAGCTTGTGTCCCTCCCCGAAATAGATATCTGTGGATCCATGACCGTAGCACCTCGCACTTTTTCATAAACTTAGCAGTCCTCGGAGGAAAATTTGTATTAACAGAACTTGTGTTAAGAAGGACGAGTCTCTACCGGAGAAGCCGGTTCGAATTTTGATAGACCAGAAAGTTGACAGATGTCAGGCTTCCTGCCACGATTACAAGGTACAGGAATCGGCACCTAACAGGCCAGACGATGGAAATTTGCAGGAACACCCACAGAAACATGCACCACAGCAGTGATTAATAAATTAGTAACACACACCGACGTAAGAGTTAATAGACATCAATCATACAGCGACCGATAAAAGCATTTCCCCGACTACTCGGTGGTTGGGAGAGAGAATGAAGTGTGTAAATGTCTTCCCTACCAGCTCTCTAAGATTTTGTTTTTTCTTGTGCTCATTCAAGGATAACATGCGGTCATCGGAAGAGAGGGGTCGGACGTGACGCACAGCCTGGCTACGGACCATGGAACATCTATGGCATCGACCAAGGAGGAGCCACGAAGCAAAAGGATGCGGGACGAGGCACCATTCTCAGCATGGAAAGCAATAGAACGAAAGGCTATCCCGAAGCCCCCTGCTCGCTGATCAGCTCGTGCCTGAAGTCCCAACCCGTCGGGCCCGATTGATGGGCCCAATGCTGAAAGATTCTGCTCTCCTTGGTCCGCTTTTTGATCCGATCCCACTCCACCCCCTCTTCCCTCGGCCTCCCAAAGCACCCCTATTTTTGACATTGACCTTACAAAAGAACAATGAGAAGCGGGTACCCCGTCTCAAGGTACCTACGATAAGACCAGTCAAGGGACAGGACAGAACAGGACTGTGATCCAAGAGCAAAGGATGATCACACCCTGCAACGCGAAAAATCTGGATTTGAGCTGGACCTTAGCTCCACCGCCGGTGCTCAACTGTGCCAACGAAAGAAGAAGAAAGAGCTTACCAGTGATGGCTCACTGCAATAAGACACTGGAAAGAAGAACCCCCCCCCCCCTGACTGTAACTCATGTTGAGTTGTATTCCTCTCCCAACCACTTTTTGATTTGACTACCTCCCAATCAAGTTTCCAAGATCTTTTTATCGGTCGCTTCCAGCTACACACTAAATAAATGAGGAAACATTATTATAAATGACAATTGTATAGCATCAACCGTACACATGACTATGCTGTTTAGCTTGATTGACGCGAAGTCTAGGTCTTAAGTAAATGAGTGTAGTTATCCCTTGTTTTACCGAACCTTTTTCAAGTATCGAGTTTGTGTTCAAGTAAGTTTCCCTCCACCTATCTCCGTGTCTGATATATGATGCAGCTAATGAAATTCTGTATACGCTACCTCCTCGACTGTCACGTTAACCACATGTAACTATGTACAATTGTGTCAGATTGCTCCCGCCTGTCCTAAGACTCTGTACTTTTAAAAACAGGAACGCATGAAAACATTTACGATATTATGGCTAAAAGGTTAACAAAGGTGAATGTCGGCCAGACAAGCTGGCGAGATATGTTAAAAGGGAGGACTGTGGAAATTTAGTTTGCAACTGAACATTATCTGCGCTATCTTGCCTCTCCCCAGCGCCACGCACCGAAAACACACGGCAGCCATTTTAGGCACCCCACTCTCTCTCCCCGCTCATCGCCGATCACCAGCGCGCCCCTCAGGCGCTGCGAACATCCCCCGCGCGCTAGCCACCCCGCTCTCTCATACATGGGCCATAAAACCTCTCCTTCTGCGCGACCCTGCCATGGAATCGCACCCCGTGCCTGACCAACACCTCCTTTCATCCCATACATGGTCATACATCCTCTTTGATAACCCCCTTCCTCCGTGCCCGATTGTCCGAACCGATCCCAGGCCATCACCTAGCCCTGCGGATGCAGTTTATTGCCCCTACTATAAGGGAAACACCCCACATCAAAGGGATTACAGTGAATCAAGGCCCCCACCCCCAGAGACCCGACAAGCCGCACACAGCCCCCCGGGAATTGGCGGAACGTCCCGCAGTGTGATAGCCATCTCCTACTGTGGGTGGTGTGGAGACTTCTACTGTAGCTATGTGTGGGAACGGATCTGAGCTGGGGATTCTGAGGATGCTCTTTTATGCATCAAAGCGATCCCAAGAATGTGCCATGTGTTGTAAACCGGTAATAAAACAATAAACCTGTGTATAAGAGGCCAGGCCTCAGAGATGCAGTTAGAACATCTCGAGAAGATTCCCTGTGGGTCTGATCTGATGTGTTCTCCTCCGGAGAGAATAAACCTTTGTTTCTTGCCTTCCAGTCTTCAGCGCCTGCCTCTTTTATTGGTAAATCATCGAATGGTATAAGAGGCGATTACCGCCGGGCAATACTTGAAAGGTTATCGACTGCAACTGCCGCTACCATTTAACAGTGTAACCACCTTCTCGCCAGTTTCCAACCAAGTGAGGAAATGTATCATAAAACACTGGCCCATGATGAATGCAGGTAACATGGAACTAGAACTCCCTCTGTTCGCATTCAAGAAAAACAAAAACATCAAAGATTATCTGGTGAGAGCAGCTTTACCCCCCAAAAACCTACACAGACACTTACTGAGCTAAGGGGCATACCACCTGTACTAGGCAATTTCAAATGTGGAGGGTGCAGTGTGTGTCATCTTACAATTGAGATTAAAAAGTTTGTCTTTGGCAACATTGATGTAACCCTACAAAACTTCTCCAACTGTAATACCAACAATGTAGTTTATGCCATTATTTGCCCATGTAATCAGATCTTTATTGGCCAAATGACCCAAAAAGTCTGAATCAGGATTTGCCAGCATCGGAGCCGTCTGAGATGTCAAACACTAAATGCACCTCTGGTGGAACATTTTAAGAACCATGGACATACAGAGGATGAATTGCGATGGAAAGTCTTCAGTGGAATCCAAGCACCACTGCGCAGACATCAAGCGAATCCTCAACAAAGAGGAATTGAAGTGGATATTACGCACCAACAGCGTCCACACAGGTCTTAACCACCTGGAGGATTGGACAAACCTGTTGTAACTATTGTTCGCCCCAACTCCATGCATGTATTCCTTCCATTTCAGATTCTGGGCACCATTAATTATGCGGAACCACACTGTACATCATTATGGACTTTCCATTATTTGCTGATTCCTGTTATTACTAATGTACTTGTATTTTGTGGTACTAGTTTTTTATGAGTTGCCTTATTCCGCTCTAATTGTTATAATTTGTAACCATATTATAACCATCAGGTGGAATACACACCATGTTCTGTTGCTTCTTTGGACTTAAACATTGCGTGTCCCCATTAATTATGGCCTACCTAACAGTACAATATACAGGGGGGGTACTCTCATTCACTCCAGTGCCCCTGGTTGATTCCTGAATTTTATCTTTATATTTATCAATGTGCCTGTAAATCCTGGCACCTTTCTCTGTTGCCTTAATTCACCTTCAATGTGGATCCAATTGATAGCTTTTACTCACACTGTAACTATTAGGTGTACTATACATCCCGGTATGCTGCATCTTCAATATGGCAGGGCTCCTGTAATATTGTCGGCCCTTTCCTCCAGCTATTCCTTACTAATTATCACAATTTTCACTTCCGCATCATTCAAGAGGGCGTGCCCTGGTCTGCGCACCATTCATCCCTGTGACTTTGAAATTTCCTACGCATGGGTGTCTTGCTGCACTCACTACACAGCTTCTCCATCACATGCCACCGGCTTCCCTCGAGGTCCAGTCTTCCTGTGGAAATGGATCCCGGTTGACTAACAGCAGGTTGGGTTCAATTACCTTCCCTATAATTCGCCGCTTGACTCCCGTACAGGAGATGGGATTAAGTTACTATCATCACTCGCAGCCTTATCTTAATTTCACCGCCTGTCTTTCTCCTTCCAGATGCCCCATTCTGGTGCATCGCTGGTGGAAGATGGGGCTACCATTGCAGGACATTGGTTCCTGTTTCAGCCTGAGTATCTATAGGGCGTTAGTGTCCTTTTTCACCTACCTACCGCGGTTTTTACCACACATAGTGCCACGGTAATTTAACAACCGAGTTATCTTTCTAGATTGCACTTCGCCCGATCAAGGAGATTCAGTTATCGGCTTGGATTGTTGACATACTGGGCAGTCTCCTCACCATCCTTTTTCGTATGCTTATGGACACCTTGTACCGCCACTACACCAACCAAATAATTATTCATGCGACTCACAACCCCGCACCTACTTAGGACCATTATAACACTGCCCAGTCCCAATACCTGACTAATTTGCTCGTAGTAGGACAACCTGCGCCTTGTCCACGTAAGCAATTTACTTTCCTCCAAATCACAGGACTTAATTAATTGGCATGAGTTACCAACCAGAATACACCCGCACTAATTGCTTCCATTAGCCACAGCAGCATGATTCTGCGATCTCTGTTACTTCCCAACCGACCTCACCTAACCTTGCTTCTTTTTCTTTTTCCCTGTTCCTTTTTCCTGTTATTTCCCTCCCTCTTTTCTTGCCTACCAGACACTCTCAGGCATTTAAAATACCTTTTGTCCTGATGATGATCCCCCTACCTTTCAGCAGGGATCGAAACGTCGTTGACATCCACACTGTGACTCCGAAGGTATAACAAATTATGTGGAGAACAAGGTTTCCTTTATCATTGTGACTGCCCAGAAAATGTATTGATAATGTCACTTTTATAAGTGAATGCTTGAAGTCTGGAAATCTTTTGATTTCCATACCCTGCTATGCAACCCACTAGATTGTTAATGTACTGCTATTGTTATGTATGTTGATTAAACACAATCATTTCCATTTGGATAAATCAACACAGCACTGATTTGTGGTTCTGTGCTTATGCCTTTTATACTCTTGTGGTTGGTACCTATGTCTCTAGTAATACAATAAAAAGTATAGGCATTGCGACCGCCGTGGTTGCGGTCACATTGTAATGGCTATGCCAGAACTGCCGACTCCCGATAGGGTGGTGAGTGAATGTAAGTCCACCTGCCATCCTAATCAGCCCCTAGCTTTTATGATTTACTTGAAAATTCGAACAATAAAGAGAAACTAGCCCTACTCCTCAATTTGTTTTAGGATACCTGCATTGCCCTTCTGCACCCATCATTGGGACACAGACACCAGTAAAGATTCCATTAGAGGAGTGGGATATTTATCCCAGTACCCTAAACAGAGAAGCAAACACTAATAAGGCCACCAAAGGATGTTACAATTCATTCCAAGCTTACATGGAAAAACATCACCACATACTCTACCAGTTATTTGAAATCATAGAAAAGGAACATATTTCTGAAGATCTTAAAACAAAACAATCCATATCCCAAACCTTGAAAACTAAACTGTCCAATCAAATGCAACATGTGCACAACATACTAGGGGGTATATTCACAAGAACGTGTGGTAACTACCGCAAGTGTAGCGTAACGCAACTTTCAATATCGCAGCCTTTCGCGGGAAAATAACCCTGTGACAATGTAGGATTCACAACAAGGCGGTAGCATGCAATAGTCACCAGATAACACGTCAAATGTCCGTGTCAAAATCAATGCCACGCCGCATAAATGCGATATGCGAACGCAAAAAAACATGCAATGAGGCTAACCGCAGTACAAAAAGTAGCGAAAACCAGCCACAGGCCTGCATTTCCCACGAGTCTGGCGGAACTATGCACTATAAAAACCACAGAAAAAATACACCAAAAACAATCCAAAGTGCGTAGCAACATGGATGCACCCTGACACAGTGCAGAGGCCAACCCAAACCCCACAACCCCCACAGACTAGCAGCAAGGAACAACTGGGCCGGGGAAGGCCAAGGAGAAGAGGGAGAGGAAGACGGGATGCAGACCGCAGGAAAACATGACTAGCGTCCCAGAGGTGACAGAACACAACCAGCAAACGACCAAAAAGCAGACCACCTTGATTGCAGGCGGAGTGCTGAGGAGGCCAATCCAGGAGGCCAAAAGGTGCCAGCATTACGTGACTACCTAAACCAGGCACAAACCCGCTGCCAACAGGAAGGCAGCAATGGGGACAGGAGATGGCAGTCCAGCGCCAGCGGAGGAGCTGAAGGAAACCCAGGCCACAGTCATCAGTGTGGAGACGGTGCAAGGAGTAGGAAGTACGGACACAGCTCGAGAGGACCTGACACAACATGAACAGGGAGTGCAACGAAGAGGGATTGGGGGGACGGGGGAGTGGGCACAATGGCACACATGCACAACGAGGTGTACCACACTGCACACCCACAATCACCCAGGTCCATGGCCCAGATCCACTTTGCACACTGCAGCACACACACATAGCATGAACAGCACACCCACATTGACGACAACGAGGAACAACGCGCATAGCCAACACTGCAGAACAGAGGACACAACTGGATCCGCACATGCATAGAAACATATCTACTACATCTGACGGAGGCGGAAACTGTGAAATGGAAATGTAAGCGTACAACCTCACATCCATCAAGTAGACCAAATGTACACTGTCCCGCAGAAGAATCCAGCACCCTTAAACAGTCACATGGTACATTGCCATACAGTCTGCATACAAACCTGCACAATGCGCCAACATATATGTCAACACAAAGTCAATACGCACCTCCCCTTCACATCGCAGAGGGGCACACAACAAATACCGCAGAGCACAGAATGCAACACATCAGTGATGCAGGGGAGGACCACCACACCGTCGACACCGACGCCCTACAACAGCACATGGATATCCCACGCAACCCCCCACCAGGACCCGGACAGCCAAGCTACTCAGATGAAAACACCCAGCCTGCAACAGACCACACAGCAGGAAGCACCCGCAAGCACAGCAGGCTCATGACACTTCACCCACCCACACATCGCACCCCAATGCCTTGTCCCTGCATGCCAGAAAGGAGTTGGCCCAACAGGTGTGGGTGGGGCCGAACCCATGGAATGGGAACCAGCACACATACGTAGGTGTCCATCACCCTTGAGGGGCCACCAACACTCCACTAATGAGACCCCCACCGCCATAGAGACACATGCAGATGCACATTCACAGTATAGAGGCAGGGGCGCTCAAATAGAAGTCACACACCCATGTTGGCTCTGCGTACGATGGCCCTGGACACTCCCCTTACGAATTGAGTGGGTGACGACACAGCTACATGTCCAAGCTACAACCCGCTGCCTGCGGTGACACGTCTGCATCTGATGTACACAGCACAATGTAATGTCGCAGGGCTCAGGGCCCTCATGCATACAACAAGACCACAGGGACACAACGATATCATGTTGAACTGGCTATGGGTACATGCACCCAGCCCCTTTATTGGCAGGGCCACATGTACAGTGCTGCCTGTGCTGTATGTGTGTGGGGTGAGTGTAAGCCAGTCCGTACAGAATGCTTGGTGCTGGCAACAACTTGAACATTGGACACCAGTGCAACGGAAACAGAAAACACATGCATAACAGAGTCAACTGCACAGCAACATGGTGGGAGCCCGAGTAAGGACAGAGGTCACCCAATATTCAGTCAGGTGGTTCCGTGAGTTGCAGTGCATTGAGGTAGGGGCACTAGAGCTGGGCGTGCTTATGTGAAGGTAATGCTAGGATTGTGTCCCTTCGTGTTAGTCCTTATGCAGATGCAGTGGGGTGTGTTACCCCTGCATCAACTTCCTCATCAACGTCCCAGGTCTCCCACACAGCCTGAGGTGACAGTTGCGTGCGCAGTCCACAGCGCAATACCCAGTAATGGTTCCGGGTGTGTGGCTCGGCTACCACCTCCAGTCTGCATTCCTGTCTTGGGGATTTTGCCTCCTGCCGTCCCATTGTCTGTGCCATCTCCCGTCTGCACACATGATGCATCTTCCTCATCATAGTCCCAGAACTTCCCCACTGCATGAGGTGACATTGCTGCGCAACATCTCCACAGCACAAATGTCAATCAGTAACGGACAATGGCTTGCGGTGCACTGAGTCGCTGGCACCTGGTGTGCTGAGCAGGGTATCAGGCCAATGATGGCATCCACAACAGGTCTGAGCAACTCCGCAAGTCTGTCAGGACCACCGTGTCAACTGTGGCAGATGGCTGTGGAGGTGGTCCTTCCAGTAGTTGCGTGTGCCTCCTGTGGTGATGCCACGTCAGGGCCGGTCAGGACTCGATTTGGTGTGTGAGCCCTGCTGGGACGCTCTTGGGCCCAGAGGCTGCGTACAGCGCAGGGCCACAGAGAAATGGCGTTGATGACTCCAAGGCCAATGCTTCAGGGGCCATCCAATTTCTCAGCAGAAGGGGTCCAGGACCTGACTAGTACAGAGTTAGTGGCCCCGGATGCACAGCGGCCGGCACAGGCACCCAGCCATGGGACGGTGACTTGCGGTGTAGTCAGATGGGCCATACAACTTGAGCGGGTCACCATCAATGTCTTAGGTGTATGTTGCGGAGGGTATCGGGGGACAGTGGAAGGTGTCCTCCAGGCCATGACGCAGAAAGGTTTGATTTTATCCAGAAGCAGCAAATGGAGGAGTGGAATGCGACAGCCTCGTTGCCACCACCAATTAGTTATCAGCTACATGAGGATGAAAACTGCCCCCCTAGACCATAGACTCAGACGCCACCAAAGTTTGACCAGCGAGTTTCCATGATTGTCGGGGAACAGACTTAGTGGCACCGGGGCTGAGAGGGGATGCTGTCTGCGATGATGTCGTTACGCTGATATGATCTCAGCCATTGCAAAATGAATAGTCTGTGACCTACTGGACCGCAGTGTAGGCCGGAGGCAGCGGTCAGCAGTGGCCCACAGTAACAGCTGACTGGCGAGGCACAGATTTAGTGACACAAGGGCATTTGTTGGTAGTGTTCGATCACCTCCGTAACAATGATCTTGTTCCCTCCGGACTGCAATGCGTCATCCTCTTACGCCTCTCCGTGTGTGTGATGACATGTATTCTGTCATCTGAATAACCGATGTTCCCTTCCAAATTTGTGACCTACCAAACCGTGGTGTAGGCCTGAGGCAGCGGTCTGCATGCCCATTCACCGAGTGTCGCTGGCATAGGTTGGATGGCCCCACCAGCCTGCCTAGTTCAGGTTCAGTGGCACCACAAGTTGGGACACCTCTGTGTATGTGACCCGGATTTTGTCCGGACTGAGCTGCATTTTCCTCTTACTCCTCTCCGTGCGACCACTGATGTGGACTCTGCCATTCGTGCTTTGCGCCTAGGTGCCGGATGTGGGACTTAATGGTCCACAGGGTAGTCATGGCCCCTCATCTACTTGTCGCAGGCTGGTGTTGAACACGGTTAGTGGCACAACATGTCGCAGGCTGGCGTTGGGTTAGTGGCACCACGTGTCACAGGCTGGTGTTGAAAAAGGTTAGTGGCACCATGTGTCACAGGCTGGCGTTGAACAGGGTTAGTGGCACCACATGTCGCAGGCTGGCGTTGAACAGGGTTAGTGGCACCACGTGTCACAAACAGCCCATATGGAACTATGCCTCACTGATCGTGGTGGGTCTGGTGCTGTGGCCGCTGGCCCTGAATTTGGGTCACTGCCATTCATGAATCTGGACACATTTTCGCACATGTGACCAACTGGGCCGAAGAGTAGTCTGAAGGCGGCAGTAGAGTACGTCAACGAGAAATGACTCAAGCGGGCCTGTGTCATGGAGGCCATGATGGACTTAGGAGGCTACCAAGGTCGTGACCCTCGGGCTTGGAACTTGCGCTGGAATGTGGTGGGCCCTCCTTGACACATGCCGGTGTCGGCAGGTGATCAGTGTGGCCTGGCTGCGCAGGGGCGGGCCTGATGGGTTTGGGGTTCAGCATGCCAGGGCCTGGCAGGCGCACGGCATTGCAGGCAACTCTGCTCACGGGGACAGCCTCGCGGCGGGGTGAGAGGTGCTGCCCTGGCAGAGACGTTGTGCTTTGCAGAAGAGGACCACGCCCAGGGCTATGTGCTTTTAATTCACACCCCTACGCTGGTGTGACGTACACCGGGCCATCCCACTTTGGTCACGCTTAGGGGGGGCGTAATAGGCAACATTTCCGCAAGCTCCCCCACTGGCTGGGGTGAAATGGTTGTGTCCACTGTCCACTAGACTCCATACACCAGAGGTGTGTGTCGCCATGGATATTGGTGTGTTCTGCATACTGCGGTCTGTCCAGCACATCTCCGCCTCCCTTGGCATTGTGTACTTTCCCAATCATGGTTCTACTACATCCTTCTCACATGCCTGGTTGCCACCTTTCCCCACATTTGGCTGATGTGTGCCTGAGGTGCCATGCCATTGATGATTCATGTTCACGGCTTGGCCAGGTAACCATTGTGAGTTGTTCTGTCGTGTCTGGTGGGTGGTCATGTTGTTGTGCATGTTGGTAGGGATTTTGTGACGTGTGCATTGCCAGAGTTGTGAGTTGCATGGTTGTGGAGTTGAAGTGAGTAGGGTGTCCATTTGAAACTTGCCATGGGGCTGTGCATTTCCATTGTTGCCATCGTGGGTAGGCAGGTTGCTGATCGGAGGGTGAAGGAATCCTGCACAGTGGCTGGGTATTTGGAGGCAACATTGTTGGAGGTTCCACGTGTTCTGTTGTTGCCTGCACAATGATGTGAGACGTGATCTCCCTGTTGCAGTGATTGTGTGCTGTGTCACCAGGGGGCACAGGTGTGACATGTGTGCTGTGGATTGCCCCCAACACGTGCGTGCATTCTGCTATGGCGTATGGTCCTTGCTTGGTCTCCGGCGGATCCTGAGCATTGTGTGGGATGTATGGGGACTGGGCTACCAGGGTGATGGTGATTTCCAGGACAGGTGTGGGGGACTTGGATGTGGCTGGCTGTGAGACTCCTTTGACTCTGGCCGGTGTTGTTTGGGGGGTGCAGGGGCCAACAGGTGCAGCCAATCCAGCAGCTTGGTGTGGGGTGGGATGTTGGTTGTCCGCTATGTTGGTGCCGTAGGCCTGTTAGGCAATGATGGTCAGGATGCATAGGATGGTTGTCCCTTTCAGGCTGTAGTGGACGGTGACATTATCAGATGTTGGGTCTGTGAGGCTGGTGCGTTTCCGGGGGGTCTGCTGTCTTTGTCTGCGCTGCCTCTGTGGTTGTCTGGGGTGGTGTTCCGGGTGTGGGGTGGGGTCCTGGGGTGGTGTTGGTGGGTGTTGTGGCCCTCTTGGGTGTCCGTGCCACATGATGAGTGGCTCCTTGACATCTGTTGCACTTCCGATGTGGCCCTGGGCTGGTCTCCCTTTTGTGGTGCTGGCTGCTGTCCGACTTAACAACAGGTCAGAGCAGGGGTAGAGTTCCTGGTGCTAACGTGCCTTATCACCTGTTTTGTGTTTTTATCACCGATCTGTCTGGTATTTGAGAATGTTGAGGAGTAGTGTGGTCGCGTGGTCGCGGCTTTTGGCATGGGAACACCCACTCTGCATCTCATTAGCGATAGTTGCAGGGATCCTCTGTGCTGATGTTTTTTGCGGCTGCTATCGCGGTTAAACTGGTGCTGTGGGCTGTTGGCACCAGCTTGTGAATGGGGAGGTAAATTTATCTCGACGTTGGCTGCGATAAAGTGCCGTTAATTCGGCAATAGCTCCTTGTGAATATGGCCCTAAGTAATTAAGCATGGCTCTACCAGGAACTGACACCCCTGCACTAGCTGGACTCTATTACATTCATCCTACTTCAAAACCATACATGTACAGATATAATTTTAAAATCATCACTAAAATAAAACTATCAATTACACCCCTGTAGCTGTGGTGGGCCTAGAAATTGCATTCTAACATGTGTTTTTGCTGCCCACCCTGAATGCAGATTTTTTCCATATGACCTAGCTCTGTCCCTTAATTGCAGAATATTGGCAGTAGATAGCTCAATCCATGTCCCGCCCGGGTGTTGGGATACATTGTGAGGGTGACACCAAAGGAGGCTCTACTGGGGGTTCTGGAGGATCTTGGAAACACTAGGGGGGAGAGATATCTCATCCGGCTGGCACTAGTGGAGGCAAAGAGAGACATTGCTCATGGGTGGAAGTTGGCCATTGCCAAAATTGGGGTGGGGTGGAAGAAGAGGACTGACCGGTATGTGGCACAGGAGGACCACATGAATGTGGCACCGGAGTCTCCCCGCAAATTTGACTATATATGGGGGTTGTGGTTAAATCTTTTTGTATTTGGCGTGCCTGTATAATGGCCCTTGGTGGGAAACCTGATTTTATTGTCATGCCGGGAGCAGTTGGTTGGAGGGGGAGGTTTCATTTTATTCCTATCTCATGTTGGTTATCAAAAAAAAACTATCCAAACACAACCCAATCTTTAAAAATTTATAATTTCCTACTGGAAATAAAAATATTTTTTTTTAATACTTACTGGACATATGTATTGCCTGCATGCAATAAGTATTAAAAACAACCAACATAGGAGAAAATGCAAATAGTTGGAAGGGCAATTTTACAATTACAACTCCAATTCAACAAACTCTAGTGAAAGTGGATACATTTGAGACAATCATATTTACTTGTCTAACTCCAATTCAGCTAACATAGGAAAAAATGCATATGTGCAGGGTTCAGATTTCCTATTTATTACTCCATTCCAGCAAGCCCTGGGTTAAATAAATATAATTGGTGGCCACATTTACCCCTCTGACCACTCTAGGGGAAAGTGCTCATAATAAGAGAAGTTATATTCTTTATGCTAGCTCCAATCTAACTAATATTAGAGGAAATGCATGTAGATGTTGAGGTGGGATTCATATTTACTATTCTGATTAGCATCCAATTCACACTGGGGAAAATCTATATGGTTATGGTTTAAGGTTTACTGTTCTAACTCGAATCCAACTGGTATTGGAAAAATGCATATAGTTGGGTGGTGTTACTAGTCTAACTCACATTCAACTTACAACAGAGAAGGTGTATGTTGGAGCCGGCCTCGTGGCGTGGTCCTGTTCCCCCTCGCTAAGCCGCACGAGGTCCCATGCACCTCGGGGCTCCTCCATTTTGGATTATACGTCACTCCACGTGACCACCGACGTGACCCCGCTCCACCCGGCCTCGGTCCCAGCAAAGCCCGACATCGAGGCGCCAACCCCTGGCCCGGGGGATACCACGTGAACCCTTCCCACTCCCGGCGGAGGGCAGTATCGATGGGACCCCCAACCGTCCTTCCACACCTAGGTGCGAGCGCCCCACAGCTCTCTGGGGCTGGCGCCTCTCCTGCTGGGTGTCTGGCCGCTCCCTACCCGGCCTCTCCGCCCCCCCCGGGCGCAAGGGTCCGGACATCAAAGGGCTCCAGTCCTATATCTGGGCGACTCGGCAACAAGACAACAGTTGTATCCCGGAGTCAAGAGCCCTGCTGATCGGATCGCGGCTGACCCTACGGAGAAAGACTTATCCTGAACCTACACCCTGAGCCCTGCTGACGACGTCGCGGCTCCACCGTGCTTGAAGACCTTCACGAACCTTTGGGGCCCTGCTGACACTGTCGCGGCCCGACCTTGTTGAACTAGCCATCAGAGCCCAGCTGACCTCGTCGCGGCTCGACCCAAGCGGAACTACCACCCGAGCCCTGCAGACGCCGTCGCGGCTCTCCCGTCCGAGCTACTTCGAGACCAGCACGCAAGGCCTGGCGCAGAGCCTCCCCGTACCTGGCTGGGACTGAGACTGACCCGCTGCCCTATCCCCCTAAAGACATTGAGACTCTTTGTGGATCACTCGATCCCACTGTAAATATTGAGTGTGCTACCTTTGATAAAGAACCAAGATAAGCAACTGATACTGAGTCCGGTGTGGTGGTGTTACTGGGCCTAGTACGATCTCAGGAGAAGGACCTCTCCTAGGAGGCTTCTCAGCGGCGCTCGGCTATAACTTTGCAGAAGGGAGGTGGCTGGAGCAGTCCCCCCGACTCCCCGGTGGTCCTCCCTCCAACATTTGGTGGCCAGCAACGGGATCCGAGCCAGACGCAATCGTACAAGCAAGTAACGCAACCACTACCTAACCAGACGGAAAGAAGGGAACCATGAACGACCAAGAAGCAACCATCGCCGCAACCTTCCAACTGGAAAAGCTGGAAGAATACACCCACAAAGAACTGAAACAATTCTGCAAGGACAAAGGGATCCCAACCACAGGATTGGGCACCAAGAAGAAATGCAGAAAGCCCTGAAAACCTGGGCAGAATCCGAGACCACTCCCCCCCGAGCCGAAGGAACCGCGGCCCGGGGCGGAAACCTGCCACCGACAATAACCCCGACAGATGGGGGACGAAGCATCCTGGAAGCCGGCCTGTCCCACGAGGAGATGCAAGAACGGGAGAGGGTCCGGACACACGAAATGGACCTCGCCCGACTCCGGCTGGACGGTGAACTCCTGCTGGCAGAGAAGAAACTAGCCTTGGAGCAATTCCGGCTGCAGGAGGAAATCGAAGAAAAGAAACGGCAGCGAGAACTAGAAGAGAAACGGCAAACCCTCGAACACGAGAGGGGCCTCAAGGCACTCGAACTGAAATCCAAAACGGGGGAGACCAGCACCCCCGGGGCCCGGGACGCTCTGCCACTAACCGAGCCGAAGGTTCATATCCCCAAGGATGTCGTCAAGGAATACTACAAAAACGACGACATCCAGCAGTGGTTCCGAGCCTACGAGGTAGCCATGACCTCCCATCGGGTACCCCGGAAGGATTGGGGTGCCGGCCTATGGGGGAGGTTCCTCAGCGAGGGCCGGGATACCCTGCTGCAACTCCCCGACGCGGTGATGACCTCATACGACCACATGAAAGAAGCCCTACTCACACGCTACGGACTATCAGCCGAGATGTACCGGCAGCGCTTCCGGGACTGTAAGAAGCTCCCCGGCACCACATGGGTCGAATACGTGGACTTCTTCAGCCGGGCCTTTGAAGGGTGGATAAAAGGGAGCAAGGTCACCTCATACAACGAACTGTTCGACCTCATTGTCTGGGACCACCTCGCCAACAACTGCTTCGTGGAACTAAGGCAACACCTCCTGGACAGTAAGCTGACCGAGCCCCGGAAGCTCGCCGCCGAAGCCGACCGAAGGGTCAACACCCGGGTCCCCCGGAACCCCGTGGGGGACTACCAACGGAGTACCACGGGACCTCCTCACCAGCGGGGCGGAGGAGAGGGGTCCCACCGCAGTCGAGACTTCCCGACCGGGCCGCCCAGAAGCCCGCCACGAGGCCAAGCCGCCAACCACACGTCCCCGACCCTGGTCCGAAGGGGGACCCCCATAGCCAGGCCTGGACCCCGACCAACAGTGACCTGCTTCGGCTGCCAACAGACCGGCCACTATGCGAGCGACCCGGCCTGCCCTGTGAACCGGCGGAGCGGGACCGCTGGGCCCCCTCCCCGACAAATATCTGCCGCAGCCCTGGGGGAAGGGGAGGAAGAGGAGGAAAACCGCGAGGACGGGTCCCCCGAGTGGGAACCAGCTGCCCTGTCACTCGTATGCCTGGGCCCCCGCGAAATGGTGCCCCGGGCTGCCATCCCAAGCAACACCCAGAAGTACCAGCAGTGGGTCACCATCAATGGACAATGGGCCGAAGCTCTCCGGGACACTGGGGCCAGCGTAACCGCTGTCCGCTGCCACCTGGTGACCCCCGAACAAATCCTGCCGCATGTCCTATGCCCTGTCTGGACCGCGGACAACACCGAAAGCATGTGCCGGATGGCCAGGATCCCCTTCGAGTGGGGAGGAGTGTCAGGCACCCTCAAAGTAACTGTCCGCGACGACGCCCCGGTGGACTGCCTCCTGGGGAATGACCTAGAGTGCTCCTTCTGGGCCCAGGTGGAGCGCCGAGAGCATCTGGGGATGCTAGGGCTGCCCGAGTGGGCCTGCGCCACCACCCGGTCCATGACCGCCCAACCTGCCGCTGCCGCGGCCCCCGACGAGCCTACGGGCCCAGAACTATCACCCTCCTCCGGCACGGAGGAACCTGACGATGAGGCCGGGCCATCCGAACTTCCTCCCGACGAGGCCGCCTCCCTCAGCGAGATCCCCGAGCTGGCCCAGTGGCGCCACGGCGGGGGCCCCACCCGCGAACAATTCCAGCATGAGCAAAAGGCCTGCTCGTCCCTCGAGGGGGCCTGACAGCAAGCGGCCGCCCAGGCCTCGGGGGACCCCACAGGAACCCACTGGATCTATTGGGACAATGACTTATTGTATAGCGAGCAGAAAGTCGCCGAACTAGGAGCCGGCCGGGTGTTGGTGGTTCCCCTCCGATTCCGAGAGTTCCTCCTGAACTTGGCGCACGACGTACCCCTCGCCGGACACCTCAGGCAAGACAAAACTTACAGCCGCCTAGTGACCCATTTCTATTGGCCCCGAATGCGGAGAGACGTGGACCATCACTGCCGGTCCTGCCAGACTTGCCAGGCTAGCGGAAAGACTGGGGGTTGAGTTAAGGCCCCCCTCCAACCATTTCCAGGCGTCCACACCCCGTTCGAACGAGTAGGGATCGACATCATGGGGCCCCTCGACCCCCGGACCGCCCTGGGACACCGCTTCATCCTGGTACTGGTCGACCACGCCACCCGATACCCCGAGGCCATCCCACTCCGCACTGTGACAGCTCCAGTGGTGGGCCGGGCCCTGATGGGCATCTTCTCCAGAGTGGGGTTCCCCCGAGAAGTGGTGAGCGACCGGGGTACGAACTTTATTTCAAAATACATGAAATCCCTCTGGCAACAATGTGGGGTCACCTACAAATTCACCACTCCTTACCACCCCCAGGGGAACGGACTGGTCGAGCGGTTCAACAGAACCCTGAAGGAAATGATCAAGGGTCTGGAAGAGCCCCTGAGGAGGAGATGGGACGTCCTTCTGCCCTGCCTCCTGTTCGCCTATCGAGAGGTACCACAGAAATCCCTGGGCTTCAGCCCCTTCGAACTATTGTATGGGCACCCCGTCCGAGGGCCCCTCAGCCTGGTCAAGGAGGGCTGGGAGGCGAACGTCCAAGATGCCCCCCCGACGTCTACCGGTACCTCCTGACCCTGCGGAACCAGACTCGGAGGTTCCGGGCCCTGGCAGAAGCCAACCTCGAAGCCAGCCAAGAGGACATGAAACGCTAGTATGACGAGAATGCCTCGACCATCGAGTTCGAGCCGGGCCAGCAAGTCTGGGTCATGTCGCCCGTGGACCCCTGCGCCCTGCAGGACAAGTGGACTGGGCCCTTCAAGGTGGTTGAGAGGAAGAGCCCCGTCACCTACCTGGTCGACATGGAGGCCCCGAGGAACCCCCTCCGGGTCCTACACGCCAACCGGCTCAAGCCCCACTTTGCCCGAACTGAACTAAGCCTGCTGCTGGCTACCGACGATGGGGGCGAAAGCGACTCCGAGCCCCTACCAGACCTCCTGGGGTCATCGGGCAAAGACGGCTCCATGGAGGGCGTCCACCTCTCCGCCACCCTGACCCCAGAACAGCGCCATGACTGCCGGAAGCTGCTGCAACCCTTCGGTGCCCTCTTCTCTCTCACGCCCGGGGTGACACCCTGGTGCGTCCACGACGTGGACACCGGGGACAGCCCCCCGTTGCGGCACCGCGCCTACAGAGTACCCGACCGAGTCCGAGCCTGCATACAGACCGAGGTCTCCAAGATGCTCGCCCTCGGAGTCATCGAGCCATCAGACAGCCCGTGGGCCAGCCCAGTGGTCCTGGTGCCGAAGGCCGCTGCCCCCGGCACCTCCCAGGAACTCAGATTTTGTGTAGACTACCGGGGCCTGAACGCAGTCACCAAGACCGATGCCCACCCCCTGCCACGGGCAGACGAGCTGATCGATCGCTTAGGGGCCGCTCGCTACCTAAGCACCTTTGATCTCACCGCTGGGTACTGGCAGATCAAGCTCACTCCCGGCGCCCAGGAACGATCCGCCTTTTCCACCCCCGATGGGCACTACCACTTTCGGGTGATGCCCTTCGGGATGAAGAACGCCCCAGCGACCTTCCAGAGGCTGGTGAACAAGGTCCTGGCCGGACTAGAAGCTTTCAGCGCGACATTGCCGTCTTCAGCAACAACTGGGCCGCGCACCTAGGACACCTCAGAGAAGTCCTGGCCGCTCTCCAAAGGGCCGGGCTCACAATTAAGGCCAGCAAATGCCAGATCGGTCAAGGATCTGTGCCCTATCTGGGCCACCAGGTGGGGAGTGGCCAGGTGGCGCCCCTCCAGATAAAGGTCGATGCCATCCAGGCGTGGGAGCCCCCCGCAACCCAAACCGCTGTCCGGGCCTTCTTAGGCCTCACAGGCTACTACCGGCGATTCATTAAAGATTATGGCAGCATTGTGGGGCCCCTTACGGAGCTCACTTCCAAGAAACAGCCCAAGGCGGTGCACTGGACGCCCCGCTGTCAGACCGCTTTTGAAGCCCTCAAGGCGGCCATGTGTGCTGCCCCTTTGCTCCAGGCCCCTGACAACAGCAAGGAATTTGTGGTTCAGACCGATGCATCAGAGTACGGGGTCGGGGCGGTCCTCTCCCAGATGGACGCCAAGGGCCTCGACCGACCGACCTGTGGCCTTTATCAGCCGCCGACTGCTGCCACGAGAACAGAGGTGGAGCACCATCGAGCGGGAAGCCTTCGCTGTGGTATGGGCTCTCAAGAAGCTCCGGCCCTACCTTTTCGGCACTTCAGAGTCCAAACTGACCACCGGCCCTTGCGGTGGCTAATGCAAATGCGGGGCGAGAACCCCAAGCTGTTGCGATGGTCCATCTCGCTGCAAGGGATGGACTTCACCGTGGAGCACCGGCCCGGCAACGACCACGCCAATGCGGACGGCCTGTCCAGATTCTTCCGCCTCGGCGAGGAGACCCCCCAAGGAGATGGGTGACTCTCCCTGCCTTCAGCTGGGGGGGACGCGTGTTGGAGCCGGCCTTGTGGCGTGGTCCTGTTCCCCCTCGCTAAGCCGCACGAGGTCCCATGCACCGCGGGCTCCTCCATTTTGGATTATACGTCACTCCACGTGACCACCGACGTGACCCCGCTCCACCCGGCCTCGGTCCCAGCAAAGCCCGACATCGAGGCGCCAACCCCTGGCCCGGGGGATACCACGTGAACCCTTCCCACTCCTGGCGGAGGGCAGTATCGATGGGACCCCCAACCGTCCTTCCACACCTAGGTGCGAGCGCCCCACAGCTCTCTGGGGCCTGGTGCCTCTCCTGCTGGGCGTCTGGCCGCTCCCTACCCGGCCTCTCCGCCCCCCCCGGGCGCAAGGGTCCGTACATCAAAGGGCTCCAGTCCTATATCTGGGCGACTCGGCAACAAGACAACAGTTGTATCCCGGAGTCAAGAGCCCTGCTGATCGGATCGCGGCTGACCCTACGGAGAAAGACTTATCCTGAACCTACACCCTGAGCCCTGCTGACGACGTCGCGGCTCCACCGTGCTTGAAGACCTTCACGAACCTTTGGGGCCCTGCTGATGCTGTCGCGGCCCGACCTTGTTGAACTAGCCATCAGAGCCCAGCTGACCTCGTCGCGGCTCGACCCAAGCGGAACTACCACCCGAGCCCTGCAGACGCCGTCGCGGCTCTCCCGTCTGAGCTACTTCGAGACCAGCACGCAAGGCCTGGCGCAGAGCCTCCCCGTACCTGGCTGGGACTGAGACTGACCCGCTGCCCTATCCCCCTAAAGACATTGAGACTCTTTGTGGATCACTCGATCCCACTGTAAATATTGAGTGTGCTACCTTTGATAAAGAACCAAGATAAGCAACTGATACCGAGTCCGGTGTGGTGGTGTTACTGGGCCTAGTACGATCTCAGGAGAAGGACCTCTCCTAGGAGGCTTCTCAGCGGCGCTCGGCTATAACTTTGTGGATGGGAGGTGGCTGGAGCAGTCCCCCCGACTCGCCGGTGGTCCTCCCTCCAACAGTGTATATATTTAGGGGGTCAGATTTACTAATCTGCAATACATTGGGTAACAGCAGATTATTGGGGAGAGGCATATTTAATGGTATGTGTGCAGTCCAGCAAACATTACTCTAAATGCCAAAGCTTAGCTATATTACAAATAATATATAATACAGAAGATGAAGTCTTAATTTCATATAATAATAATAATAATAAAATCGGTTTTTAAAGAGCTCGAATGGCGTGGCGTCTTGGGGCTGAGGAGTGTAAAAAGAGGCTGTTCTATTAGTCATACTACTTATTCATGAGGTAACAGCCAAGTTTTAAGTGATTTCCTAAAAAGCTGCCTGTTTGACTGCAACCTCAGGGCAATAGTCATTTTGTTCCACAAAGAGGCTGCACAGTGAGATAGACTCCTACCTCCCCATCGCACTTTACGGATTTTAGAAATTTGTACCAGCCCTGCATTGGTGGATCTTAAATTTCTCGGGGGGGCATACCAGGCGAACAACTTTTGCAAGTCTCTGGCTCCCCCTCTGTAGAGTGTCTTATGGGTCAAACAGAGGGCCATAAATTCCACTCGCTGCTGGTTAGTAAGCTAATGCAATGCTCTTATACCGGCGGTGGTGGAATGGCCTTTTGGAATATGTATTAGCAGTCGGGACGCTGCAATTTGTAATGACTGCAATTTAGTCAGTTGGGCCTTGTCAATTCCCAAATAAAGTGCATTGCAATAATCGATTTTGGAAAAAAACTAGAGCTACCAGCACCATTTATCTAAGTTCCTGGGGAATAAAAGGAAAAATCTTACACAGGGTTTTTAGTAGGAAAAAGCATGAGGAGGTCAGTTGATTTATCTGACCCGCAAACTTAAGTTGGTTGTTAAGCACCACTCCTAGTTTCCTGGCCTTAAGGGTCGGACATGGACAGTCACCTGCCTCAGAGGGCCACCATGATCGATTCCACAAAGTGGGGCCCCTGCTGAACTCTATTACCTCCGTTTTCTCAGTATTTATTTTCAAGAGATTTTGGCTCATCCAGCGCATGATTTCAGACAGACACATATGAAAGCTGATGGCAGTTGCCTCCGGCTGTTTAGATATTGATACAATGAGCTGAGAATCATCAGCATATGACACCAAAGTGAAGCCAAAATCTCTAACAATACTGGCCAGCGGGGTGACATATATGTTGAATAATGTCGGTGATAAGGCCGATCCCTGCAGCACCCAGCACGGGAGGTAGAAAGTCTCAGATAGTAAATGATCTCAGTGAATAGTCTGCTCCCTGTCTGCTACATAGTAGGTGAGAAGGTCCAGGGCCGTCCCCCCAATCTCCACAGCCGCTGCATTAACACCTTGTGATTCACGGTGTTGAATGCTGCAGACAGGTCTAGAAGGATAAGGACGGCCCTACCCCCCCCCCATTAACCTGTCTACGAATCTCCTCTGTCGCCATTATAAAAGCCGATTCGGTGGAACGGCATGATCGGAAGCCATGCTGACTAGCGTCTAATATATTATTAGAATCCAAATAGTCAGTTAACTCCCTATTAACCGATTTTTCTAGAATTTTAGCGGCTATTGACAGGCAGGAGATCGGTTGATAATTTTTGACCTGGGTGGATTCAGGGCAGGCTTTTTGAGGATCGGCCTGATGCAGGCTTTTTTCCAGATACAGGGAAAACTTCCCAACTCAACTACATTATTAAGAAGAGGAGTTAAATGGGAACTAATAGTTTCTGAGACTAAATGTACTATGACAGGGGGACAGGGATAGTTAACCGATCCAGACTTCGTGGTTAGTAGTAAATTATTCACCTTCTCGTGCAAAAGAGATGTGAAGCTAGTTAGTTGACTAAACGTGGCAGGCTCCTCCATATGGCGCCTATTAGGTATGACTATAGTCTAAGCTGTCTGAAGAAGGTCATCATAGATGAGTTGCACCTTAGATTGAAAAAGGTTGGCCAGCTTATTACAAAAGGCTTAGTCAGGCCTAAATGGACTAGCCTGCTGTAACTTAGAGAGGGCAAATACTGACTTAAAAGTCTCCTTAGAAGAGTTTTTAGCCTCCCCTATTTTTGTAGAGAAGTAGACCATTTTTGCTTTGATAATAGCCTCCTTGTATTGTTCCAAGGCTAGGTTATAAGCAATTTTGTGCTCCTTGCTGTAGTCGCTTCTCCAGATGTGTTCGGCTTTCCTACATTTAGATTTAATACTTTTAGGATCTGGGCCATACCAAGGCGATGTCGGCTGTGACCTTCTAACTTTAATGATTCTATGTGGAGCTACGTGATTTACCACTACTCTAAGCCAATTGTCGAATTGGGAGGCTGCTTCATTATTTTCTCTGACAAATGTAGGTGGACACTTATCTAAGGCCATTTCCAAGTCGTCTCTCTGAATTTTGTGCCAGGATGAAGGGGCATATTATCAAGAAATGGCAATAAAAATATCGCCGCTTTAGCTGCAGAAAACTGCTGCTAAAGCGGCGATAAAGGGCTTGATAATATGCCCTTGAGAATTCCAATAGAAGCCCATGTTCTGGTGTCAACATGGGCTTCTATTGGAATTCTCACAGGCATATTACCAAGCCCATTATCGTCGCTTTAGCGGCAGTTTTCTGCTGCTAAAGCGGCGATAATTTTAACGTTGTGCTTGATAATATGCCCCTAAATTTTTATATGAGAAGGTCTTTTACGATGGGTTGAATTGGCTGCATTAGCTTAAGTTGGAAATGTACTGCCTTATGATCAGTCCAGGGTAGAGAGAAGGTGTCAACCAGAGCAATATCTGGATTGTTGGTGAAAATGCCATCTAGTGTGTGGCCAGCCGAGTGTTTGGGTTCTGACACAATTTGAGTTAGGCCATGCGTAGCCAGGTTTTCCAGTAAACTATTTGTCTTTGGGTTATTATTTAGCTCTAGGTAGAAATTAAAATCCCCAAGAACCGTAAACATAGGATATTCTAGACAGGATTCGAGAAAAGTCAACATAGCCTGCGTGAAAACTGCTCTTTTTCCGGGTGGACGATATAAAAGTAGCCCGTGGAAGGCAGAAGTGTTGTTTATTTTAATAGTGAATGTCATAGCCTCCGCTGGGAGCTGAAGAGTTGATTCTACTTGGACCTTTAAATGGGAGCAGTATATTATTGCGATACCGCCTCCTCTATTCCCTACCCTGTCTTGGCCCATCACAGAGTAAACAGGCGGAAGCGTAATGTTCCAGTCGGGGTAAGATGCTTAATTTGTCCAGGTCTCAGTTAAAAATACTATATCAGGTTTTGAAATCTGTAGCATACATTCAAACTGATACTTATGTTTTACTTCATATGGAACTGGTTGGTGTGCGGGAGGGCGCACATACTAATGAGCACAAAGGGCACATGTAGAGCAAAGCTTGATGTGTATCAGAGGAGCACATGGTTATGCACACCGGGAAAATGCTAATAATGCACTTTAAGGCAATAATGTATGATGCACCTTAGTGGTACCATGGATCATACACCTGAGAGAAGTGCCCTGCACTGAAGCATTGGATGATGTGCCTCCTACGCACTTCATGAGCTGAGCATCAAGCGATCAGTAGCTGTTGTGCATGAAGTTGGCAGTGGGTGTTGTGAATCAGGGTAGCACGCTGCGATGTTCGATACTGACGCACAGAACTGTGTGAAGTTTTAAGGATGGCTGATATGCAGCAGGGGACATGGTTGAGCACAATAAAGGCCATATATTCCATTTGTTATAAGTGAGTACAATATGGCCTTGGATAGGTGCCAAATTCCTTCATAGTAGGCTCATCCAGTATTTTTTCTTTGAATTTTATAATTGCAGTACTACAAGTAGCAGAATGACACGAAAATATTGAGGTATGAGATGTTGCTTATTCCAGACATTTTAAAAGAAGTTGATCCAAATTGTCAGCCTGTTTTGGATTTCATTTAGGTCATCTGTTTACGGGAGATGGAAGCTATTTGTGCCTAGATACCTTATTTCAAGTGGCTAACGGACTGAGTGGAACAGGCTGGGAGTTTGATCCTGACCGCAAAGCATTATAGAGGGACTTAACCCACAAAACACAACCCTAAACACCTGATTGCCAAAATGTATCCATCTAGCATATTAAATGTTTAGGCCTTTAGGTGTCCCCCATGTGTCTCAGTCGAATGAACAATTAGCTGCTACATTCAAGCTCCCCCTTACCTTTTTACAGATGCTAGATGTAGCTAGACTGCTGCTAGTATTAGAAGGCACTTTTGTATTCTATGTATTTATTCACTTTTAACTGGTTTTTATACCATCTAAGATTTAGCTTCTTTTATAAGACAGATTGGTTTTTATTGCATTATATATTGTAAAGGTCTTAACTAACCATACGCAATAAAAATACATTTGGGTAAGTGGCTAACTGTGTACAATGATCAATGTATACTGACAATATAAAGGTGCATAAATACTAACAAACACAGCTCACAGAAGGGTTATCAAGAGCATCTGTATTTCTGAAAATTTGCAAGAATATGTCTCATGTGATACCTTCCAGCTGTCCTGAATTTTGATTATGCTCCTTTTGCATTCATAGATTCAAGTATATGCATAAAATAGTTACAGCAAAACTGCTAGTCCTCATAGGTAACGTGCTGTGGCGAAAAAGTAAGAACTGGCTGATGTATCACACTTAACATGGGCCACTTGGTAACTAAGCACATGAAACAATGTAGGGTAGATAAAACCAGTACCTTTCCTCCCAAAGAAGAGTTAAAATGTTTGCTTGTTTTTGGTTTCCTGTTCTAAATTTCTAATTTCAAGATGCAGTCAGTAATGAAATATCTGGTCTTAGCAGTGGTGTCATCAACAATGCCCTTTAAGATGTGATGAGTGATATCATTGATCATGTTATTTCAGATATCAATGGTGATATCATATGTGCGGTCAGGGTTTGTACAATTTACCATATCTGACAAATGCAAGTGTTTCTAGCTTTCTGGAGTTTTGCATATGGCTGCACCTTTGCTTTCAGTATATGTTTGTTGTCCACTAGAATAAATAACAATAACAAATAATTTTGTACTATGTACTTCATGTACCATATCAGATCACTACTTGTAGTCTATACTGTGTATGTCCATTATTATGACAATTGGTTTTCCTCAGAGAACCTATCAACCTTCCCCTATTTTACTTCCTCTGCTTCCTTTCCTATATGCCTTGGAACCTGTAGTAAATTTGGGCCTTCCACACTGGCTTCCATGTTTTATATTTTGTCTTCAACGCTATGCACTGCAAGTGATTCCTACTTCAGACAGTGATGGAATGAACTGTCTAGGTTTTCTGTCTTGAATTTGTCATCTTCAACTTCTTGACTCAAAGTGAATGTTTAATATTGTCTCACACCATAGCTCATCTAGCGATCTTCAGTCATGTTCCCTGACTAAACTGTGACTTATCCACTTTGCTTTAGTCACTACAAACCTATTGTAAGTATGACTGTAACTCAAGCTTCTTTCATTCACAAGTCACTTTTGTTTGTTTTCAAATTACAGTCCTATACTATTAACAGTTTTTTTTTATAGAACCCAGTACCTTATTAGCCTACAGTAAGCTTTCAACCCACAATCATTCTTCGACACTGACTATCAGCTTTTTTACTACCATGCCACATTTCCAAATATATCACATTTTTCTCGATTTCTATTTCATTAGCAGTATCAGCTGTGCTCACATTGTATAAAGTCCAGATGATGACCTTCCAAACCACTTGTAAGGTAGAAATGCTGAAGACATCATTACAGCCAGACTAACCAACTTCTCTATGAGATATATTACTGGGGATTTACTTTAGGTATGAGAAACCTCTATTTGGGACTCCTTGGTGTACTACATAACACGTATGCCCACGCCATTTTCTGAATAATTGTTCAAATGCAGATAAAATGATTTATTAAAATGATTGATATTACCAAACTTAGTTGAATTAACCACCATACCAGCACTCCAGTTGTTGCGAAAAGTGCTTTATTAAAGTAGCTGAAGATACATCTACACATTTCTGATGCACCAGGCAGCCTTGATCAAGACCTTGGATGTCATTACTCTCTATCCAAATACGTGCGTTGCCTCCCCCATGAATCTACGCCATAATCAACAAAGGACTACTACAGAGAAGAGTAATGCAGACAACATCTTCACATTTGCACAAAATCCATTGACACTATACATACTGCCCATCAATTATCTGTAGAAAACCATTATGTCATCTGACTGTGCATCTGACTGTGCATAAGTTATGACAATAAATATATATATTACAGCTAAGTCATGTATGCAACAATTAGTTAGGTGCAACAATTAGTTAGGGGAAAGGGTCCCCAGGGCCAAAATTGGCCTCAGGAGGTAGACCAAGTGGCCCCCCTACAAAATAGCAAAAATAAAGGTAGAGCCGACCCCGGGAGATGGGGCCCCGGGGCAAAAAAGTGGCCTCGGAAGGGGACCGCACGCATTCTTCCCTTTCCGATATTTTTTTTGTTTAATAAAAGGGCTCAGGCCCCGGGCAATGGGGTCCCAAGGGGCCCAAAAGTTTCAAGGAATGAGGGCCACACAGACACCCTTCCTGAAAAAAGAAAAAAACAAAAAATGGAACCGTAACTCGCCGGAGGCCCCGCCTCCTCCCTGCACAACTCTGCAAACGCACCTTTTTGGCGTGATCTTGATTGGGGAATGAATTCTCCATCACTACTGAATGTCTTTGGGGGCCAACTAGCCCACCAGGTACCTCCAGTAAGTCCTACACAGCTGGTTTGCTGAGAGGTGGTAGAAGGCCATGCCCTTTATTACACCACAATGAGGTCCGCTTGTGTCCAGAGGACATCAGAGGTAAACTGGACTTCATCACCCAAGCAGCAATGAGCCGGGAGGTGCGTTTGTGGAGTGGGGTAAAAAGTGGGCATGGCCTCTAACTACCTCTCAAAAACCAAGCTGTGTGGGGCTTACTGGAGCTAACAGGAGGGCTAGTTTGCCCCAAGGGACCTTCAAGAGGTCAGGGGACTTCATCCCCCAACTCAGAGCATGTCAGGAGGTACGTTTGCAGAGTGGTGGAAAAAGGGAGTGGGCCTGTGACCACCTCTCAGCAATCCCACTGTTTGGGGCTTACTGGAGGTAGCAGACAGGCTAGTTGGCCCCTAAGGACCCCCAGAAGCAAAGGGGACTTCAATCTCCATCCAGGGAGCGCATTTGCAGAGTGGTAGGCAAAGGGGGCATGGCCTGCTGTGAGGACTTAGCAATCCTGCTGTGTGGGACTTACTAGAGGTAATAGGAGGAGTAGTTGGCCCCCAAGGACCTCCAGTAAGTCCCACACGGTGGGATTGATAAGAGGTCTTTGGAGGCCACACCCCCCTTTCACCACCACTCTGCAAATGCACCCTCTGGCACACTACTGGTTGGGGGATGAAGTCCACTTTACTCCTGAGAGACTTTGGGAGCCAAGAAGCCCTCCTGGTAATTCCTGTAAGTCCTACACAGCGGAATTCCTAAGCGCTGGTCAGAGGCCTAGCCCCCTTTCTCCAGCACTCTGCAAATGCGACTCCTAGCTAAAAAAGCATTTGAATAGGTCTCACATCTGCAAGAGTTAGACCTATTGGAGTTGTAAATGTAAATGTTTTTTACTAATTGTTTTGGTGTGGAGTGGATGTATGTTGTGTGTAGGGAAATTATGTGGCATGATGTGAAGTGAAATTATTTGGATGGAAAGTATGTGGTATTTAGTGTATAGGAATTATGTAGAGTGGGATTATGTGTTATGGAGAGCAATTATATGGTATGGTAGTCTGTGTTGTGAAGTGGTAACCTCAGATTTAGTCGTCCTCGTTTCCATAGAAGCTAAACTATGAACTCAATGAGACAAAAAAAGAAGGAACCACTGAGGAGCTAGTCAGTGGTATGAACAGGGCCACTGAAAATATGTGACTGTTTGGCTACACCGATTTTGGCATAATTCTTATCTATAATCTGCAGATCTGAAACAAAAAAAACTTGCTTCTAGCTGAAAAGGTTCAAACGTTACCAAAAATGCAGCAACAAGTATTACAGCGTGGTAAAAGGCCCTTTACAAAGTTGGAATGGTCACCTGTTACTACTAAATGTGGGTATTTAATTGGTATTAATGGTGCACAAACCACTCTTGCTTCTTTCTGCGCCTCTCTTGTCTTTTTCTGCTTTTCTCTTGATTCTTTCTGGACCTTTCTTCCTTTTTCTGCACTTCTCTTGCCTCTTTCTGCACATCTTTTCCACTTTCTGCGTCTCTGTTCTTTCTGCACCTCTCGCTTCTTCCCGCACCTCTCTTGCTCTTTTTTCTGCTTCTCTCTTGCCTCTTTATGCACTTCTGTTGCTTCTTTCTGCACTTCTCTTGCCTCTTTCTGCACCTCTCTTGCCTCTTTCTGCATCTCTCTTGCCTCTTTCTGCACTTCTCTTGCCTCTTTCTGTACCTCACTTGCTTCTTTCTGCACTTTCCTTGCTTCTTTCTGCACCTCTCTTTCTTCTTTCTGCACCCCTTTTGCGTCTCTTTCTGCACCTCTGTTGCTTCTTTCTGCAGTTTTGTTGCTTCTTTCTTCAACTCTCTTGCTTCTTTCTGCATCTCTCTTGCCTCTTTCTGCACCTCACTTGCTTCTTTCTGTACTTCCCTTGCTTCTTTCTGCACCTCTCTTTCTTCTTTCTGGCTGCACCCCTTTTGCGTCTCTTTCCACACCTCTGTTGCTTCTTTCTACATTTCTCTTGCCTCTCACTGTGCCCCTCTTTCCTCTTTCTGCACCTTTGTTGCTTCTTTCTGCACCCCCTTCCCTTTTTTTGCACCTCTCTTGCTTTGTTCTGCACCCCTCCTGCTCTGCTGTTGCCTCTTTCTGCATTTCCGTTGCTTCTTTCTGCACTTCTCTTGCCTCTATCTACATTTCTCTTGCATCTTTCTGCATCCCTCTTGCCTCTTTATGCACCCTCTTGCCTCTATCTGCACCTCTCCTGCCTCTTTCTACAGACTTCTTGCTACTTTCTGCACCTCTGTTGCTTCTTTAAGCACTTCCCTTGCCTCTTTCTGCACTTCTCTTGCCTGTTTATGCACATCTCATGTCTCTTTCTACACCTCACTTGTTTCTTTCTGTACCCCTCTTGCCTCTTTCTGCACCCCTCTTCTCTCTTTTTGCACCTATCTTGCCTCTTTCTGCACCTCTATTCCCTCTTTCTTCATCTCTTTTCCCTTTTTCTGCACTTCCCTTGCCTCTTTCTGCACTTCTCTTGCCTGTTTATGCACATCTCATGTCTCTTTCTGCACCTCACTTGCCTCTTTCTGCACCCCTCTTGACTCTTTCTGCACCCCTCTTCCCTCTTTCTGCACCTCTCTTGCTTTTGTATGTACCCCTCCTGCCTCTTTTTGCAACTCTCTTGCCTTTTTCTGCACTGCAGTTGCATCTTTCTGCATTTCTGTTGCTTTTTTATTCACATCTCTTGCTCTTTCTGCATTTCTGTTGTTTCTTTCTGCACTTCTCTTGCCTCTATCTACTTTTCTCTTGCTTATTTCTGCATCCCTCTGCCTCTTTCTGCACCCCTTGTCCCTATTTCTACACTTCTCTTGTCTCTTTCTGCACCTCTCCTGCCTCTTTCTGCAGAACTCTTGCCTCTTTCTGCACCTCTGTTTCTTCTTTCAGCACTTCTCTTGCATCTTTCTGCACGTCTCTTGCTTGTTTCTGCATCTCTCTTGTCTCTTTCTACAACTTTGTTGCCTCTTTCTGCACCTCACTTGCTTCTGTGTGCACCCCTATTGCCTCTTTCTGCACCCCATCCCACTTTCTGCACCTATCTTGCCTTTTTCTGTATCCCTGTTCCCTCTTTCTATACCTCTCTTCCCTTTGTCTGTACCTCGCTTGCCTCTTTCTGCAGTTATCTTGCCTCTTTCTGTACTTATCTTGCCTCTTTCTGAACATTTGTTGCTTTTTCTGCACTTCTCTTGCCTCTTTTACATTTCTGTTGCTTCTTTCTGCAGTTATCTTGCTTCTTTCTGTACCACTCTTGCCTCATTATACACTTCTCTTGCCCCTTTCTGCTACCCAATTGCTACTTTCTGAACTTCTATTGCTTCTTTCCATACCTCTTGCTTCTTTCTGCACCCCTCATGCCTCTTTCTTCCCCTTTTCCCCTCTTTCTGCACCCCTCTTTCTGCACCTATCTTGCCTTTTTTCTGCCTTTCTGTTCCCTCTTTTTGCAACTCTCTTGCTAGTTTCTGTACCTCTATTGCTTCTTTCTGCACTTCTCTTGCCTCTTTATGTACCCTTCTTGCTTCTTACTAAACTTCTATTGCCTCTTTCTGTAACTCTATTGCTTCTTTCTGCTCTTCTCTTGCTTCTTTCCACACATCTCTTGCTTCTTTCTGCACACCTCTTGCATCTTTCTGCACTCCTCTTCCCTCTTTCTGTACCTCTCTTGCCTCTTTCTGCACCTCTCTTGCCTGTTTCTGCACCTCTTTTGCTTCTTTCTGCATTTCTCTTGTCTCTTTCTGTACCCCTCTTGCCTCTTTCTGCACCTCTGTTGATTCTTTCTGCACCACTCCTGCCTTTTCCTACACCGTGTTCCCTCTTTCTATACCTCTCTTCCCTTTTTCTGTACCTCTCTTGTCTGTTTTTGCACTTATCTTGCCTGTTTCTGCAATTCTCTTGCCTCTTTCTGTACCTTTGTTGCTTTTTTCTGTACTTCTCGTGCCTCTTTCTGCATTTCTGTTGCTTCTTTCTGCACTTCTCTTGCCTCTTTTACATTTCTGTTGCTTCTTTCTGCACTTCTCTTGCCTCTTTCTATACCCCTCTTGCCTCTGTCTACAATTCCCTTGCCCCTTTCTGCTACTCTGTTGCTTCTTTATGCACTTCTCTTACTTCTTTCCATACCTCTCTTGCTTCTTTCTGTACCCCTCTTGCCTCTTTCTGCACCCCTCTTCCTTCTTTCAGCACCCTCTTCCCTCTTGCTTTACCTCTCTTGCCTTTTTTTCTGGACCCCTGTTCCCTCTTTTTGCACCTCTCTTGCTTGTTTCTGTACCTCTGTTGCTTCTTTCTGCACTTCTCCTGCCTCTTTCTGTACCCCTCTTCTGCACTTCTGTTGCCTCTTTCTGCTCCTGCTTCTTTCCACAGATCTATTGCTTCTTTCTGCACTTCTCTTGCCTCTATTTACATTTCTCTTGCATCTTTCTATACTTCTCTTGCCACTTTCTGCACCCCTCTTGCCTCTTTCAGCCCCTTTGTTGCTTCTTTCTGTACTTTTCTTGCTTCTTTCTGCACCTCTCTCACTTCTTTCTGCACCCCTCTTGCCTCTTTCACCACAGCTCTTCCCTCTTTCTGTACTTCTCTTGCCTCTTTCTGTACTTCTCCTGCCTCTTTCTGCAGTCCTCTTGACTTTTTTTGCATTCGCGTTCCCTCTTTTTATACCTGCCTTGCCTGTTTCTGTACCTCTCTTGCCTCTTTTTGCACCTCTGTTGCTTATTTCTGGAACCCTCCTGCCTTTTTTTGCACCCATCTTCCCTCTTTCTGCAGCTCTCTAACCTTTTTCGGTACCCGTGTTCCCTCTTACTGCTACCTCTATTGCCTCTTGCTGCATTTCTCTTGCCTCTTTCTGCATTTCTGTTGCTTCTTTCTACACTTCTTTTGACACTTTCTAAATTTCTTGTGCTTCATCACTTCTCTTGCCTCTTTAGGTATCCCTCTTGCCTCTTTCTGCACTTCTCTTGCCCATTTCTGCACCTCACTTGCTTCTTTCTGTAACTCACTTGCCTCTTTCTGTACCTCTCTTGCCTCTTTCTGTACCTCTCTTGCCTCCGTCTGCACGTCTCTTGCTTTTTTCTGCACCTTTCTTGTTTCTTTCCACAACTCTGTTGTTTCTTTCATCACTTTTCTTGCTTCTTTCTGCGCCTCTGTTGCCTCTTTCTGTACCTCTCTTGCCTCTGTCTGCATCACACTTGCCTCTTTCTGCACCTCTCTTGCTTTTTTCTGCACCTTTCTTGTTTCTTTCCGCAACTCTGTTGTTTCTTTCATCACTTTTCCTGCTTCTTTCTGCACCTCTGTTGCTTCTTTCAGCACTTCTCTTGCTTTTTTCTGCACTCCTCTTGCCTGTTTATGAACTTCTCTTGCCTCTATTGCACATCTTTTGCTTCTTTCAGCACTTTTCTTTCCTCTTTCTGCACTTTTCACCTCTTTTTGTACTTCTCTTGAATCTTTCTGCACCTCTGTTGCTTTTTTCAGCACTTCTCTTGCTTCTTTCTGCACCCTCTTGTCACTTTCTGTACCTATGTTGGTTCTTTCTGAACTTCTCTTGCTTCTTTCTGCACCTCTCTTGCCTCTTTCTGTATCCCTCTTGTCTCTTTCTGGAACCCTCTTGCCACTTTTAGCATGTCTCTTGCCTTTTTCCACACCTCTCATGCCTCTTTCCGCACCCCTCTTCCCTTTTTTTCACCTCTCTGGCCATTTTCTGCAACTCCCTTGCCTCTTTCTGTAGTTCTTTTGCCTCCTTCTGTAACTCTATTGCTTCTTTCTGTACTTCCCTTGCTTCTTTCTGTACCCCTCTTGCATGTTTGTGCAACTCACTTGCCTCTTTCTGCACTTCTCTTGCTTTTGTCTGCACCTCTTTTGTTTCTTTCTGCAACTATAATGTGTCTTTTATCATTTCTATTGTTTCTTTCTGCACCTCTGTTGCTTCTTTCAACACTTATCCTGCCTCTTTCTGTACTTCTCTTGCTTGTTTCTGTACCTCTCTTGCCTCTTTCTGTACCTCTCTTTACTCTTTCTGCACGTCACTTGCTTCTTTCTTCACCGCTCTTGCCTCTTTCTGCATCCCTCTTCCCTCTCTCTGCACCTCTCTTGTTCCTTTTTGCACCCCTGTTCCCTCTTTCTGCAAATCTTTTCCCTGTTTCTGCACACCTATATCCTATTTCTGCACTTCTGTTGCCTCTTTCTGCACCACTATTTGCTTCTTTCTGTACTTCTCTTGCCTCTTTCTGCATTTCTGTTGCTTCTTTTTGCACTACTCCAGTCTCTTTCTGCATTTCTTTTCCTTCTTTCTGCACTTCTCGTGCCTCTTTCTACATTTCTGTTGCTTCTTTTTGCACTTTTCCAGTCCCTTTCTGCATTTCTTTTCCTTCTTTCTGTACTTCTCGTTCCTCTTTCTACATTTCTGTTGCTTCTTTCTGCACTTCTCTTGCCTTTTTATGCACTCCTCTTGCCTCTTTCTGTACCTCTGCTGCTTCTTTCTGCACTTCTCTTGCTTCTTTCTCCTCCTCTCTGACTTCTTTCTGCACCCCTCTTGATTCTTTCTGCACCTCTATTGTCTCTTTCTGTACCTCTCTTATCTTTTTCTGCAGCTCTCTTGCCTCTTTCTGCACCTCTGTTGCTTCTTTCTGCACTTCTCTATCCCGTTGCTGCACTCCTCTTGCCTCTTTCTGCACCTTTGTTGGTTCTTTCTGTACCCCTCCTGCCTCTATCTGCACCCAACTTCCCTTTTCTGTACCTCTCTTGCCTTTTTATGCACCTCTCTTGCCTCTTTCTGCACTTCTCTTGACTCTTTCTGCACATCTGTTGCTTCTTTCTGCACACCTCTTGCCTCTCTGTATTTTTCTTGTTTCTTTCTGCACTTCTCTTTCTTCTTTCTGTACTCCTCTTTCCTCTTTCTGTACCTCTGTTGATTCTTTCTGCACTTCTCTTTCTCGTTGCTGCACTCCTCTTGTCTCTTTCTGCACTTCTCTTGCCCAATTCTGCACCTCTCTTGCCTCTTTCTGCACTTCTTTTGCCCAATTCTGTACCTCTCTTGCCTCTTTCTGCACCTCTGTTGCCTCTTCATGCACCTCACCTGCTGGTTTCTGCACCCCTAAACCTCTTTCTGCATCTCTATTGCCTGTTGCTGCATTTCTCTTGCCTCTTTCTGCATTTCTATTGCTTCTTTCTACACTTCTTTTGCCACTTTCTAAATTTCTGGTGCTTCTTTCTGCACTTCTCTTGCCTATTTATGTACCCTCTTGCCTCTTTCTGTACTTCTCTTGCCCATTTATGCACCTCACTTGCCTCTTTCTGTAACACTCTTGCCTCTTTCTGTACCTCTCTTGCCTCTGTCTGTACCTCTCTTGCTTTTTTCTTCACCTTTCTTGTTTCTTTCTGCAACTCTGCTGTTTCTTTCATCACTTTTCTTGCTTCTTTCTACACCTCTGTTGCCTCTTTCTGTACCTCTCTTGCCTCTGTCTGCATCACACCTGCCTCTTTCTGCACCTCTCTTGCTTTTTTCTGCACCTTTCTTGTTTCTTTCTGCAACTTTGTTGTTTCTTACATCACTTTTCTTGCTTCTTTCTGCACCTCTGTTGCTTCTTTCAGCACTTCTCTTGCTTCTTTCTGCACTCCTCTTGCCTGTTTATGAACTTCTCTTGCCTCTATTGCACGTCTTTTGCTTCTTTCAGCACTTTTATTTCCTCTTTCTGCACTTTTCTTGCCTTTTTTGCACTTCTCTTGCATCTTTCTGCACCTCTGTTGCTTTTTTCAGCATTTCTCTTGCCTCTTTCTACACCCCTGTTGTCCCTTTCTGTACCTATGTTGGCACTTTCTGAACTTCTCTTGCTTCTTTCTGCACCTCTCTTGCCTCTTTCTGTATCCCTCTTGTCTCTTTCTGGAACCCTCTTGCCTCTTTCAGCACATCTCTTGCCTTTTTCCACACCACTCTTGCCTCTTTCCACACCCCTCTTCCCTTTTTCGTCACCTCTCTGGCCATTTTCTGCAACTCCCTTGCCTCTTTCTGCAGTTCTTTTGCCTTCTTCTGTAACTCTGTTGCTTCTTTCTGCACTTCCCTTGCTTCTTTCTGTACCCCTCTTGCATGTTTGTGCAACTCACTTGCCTCTTTCTGCACTTCTCTTGCTTTTGTCTGCACCTCTTTTATTTCTTTCTGCAACTATAATGTGTCTTTTATCATTTCTATTGCTTCTTTCTGCACCTCTGTTGCTTCTTTCAGCACTTATCCTGCCTCTTTCTGCACTTCTCTTTCTTTTTTCTGTACTTCTCTTGCTTCTTTCTGTATCTCTCTTGCCTCTTTCTGCACCTCACTTGCTTCTTTCTTCACCGCTCTTGCCTCTTTCAGCATCCCTCTTCCCTCTCTCTGTGCCTCTCTTGCCTCTTTCTGCACCCCTGTTCCCTCTTTCTGCAAATCTTTTGCCTGTTTCTGCACACCTATAGCCTATTTCTGCACTTCTGTTGACTCTTTCTGCACCACTATTTGCTTCTTTCTGCACTTCTCTTGCCTCTTTCTGCATTTCTGTTGCTTCTTTTTGCACTTCTCCAGTCTCTTTCTGCATTCCTTTTCCTTCTTTCTGTACTTCTCGTGCCTCTTTTATACATTTCTGTTGCTTCTTTTTGCACTTCTCCAGTCTCTTTCTGCATTTCTTTTCCTTCTTTCTGCATTTCTCGTGCCTCTTTCTACATTTCTGTTGCTTCTTTCTGCACTTCACTTGCCTCTTTCTGTATTTATCTTGCTTCTCTCTGTTCTTCTCTTGCCTCTGTCAACATTTCTGTTGCTTCTTTCTGAACCTCTGTTGTTTATTTCTGCACTTCTCTTTCTTCTGTCTGCTCATTCATGCCTCTTTCTGCACCCCTCACCCCTCTTCCCTATTTCTGTACTTCTCTTAACTCTTTCTGTACCTCTGTTGCTTCTTTCTTCTCTTCGCTTGCCTTTTTGGGCACCCATTTTGCCTCTTTCTGTACCTATCCTTCTTCTTTCAGCACTTCTCTTGCCTCTTTCTTCATCCCTCTTGTGCCTTTCTGTACCTCTGTTGCTGCTTTCTGCACTTCTTTTGTCTCTTTCTGCACCCCTGTTGCTTCTTGCTGTATTTCTCTTGTCTTTTTCTGTATTTCTGTTGTTTCTTTCTGCACTTCTCTTTCTGCACTCCTCTTGACTCTTTATGCACCTCTGTTGGTTTTTTTGGCACCCCTCCTGCATCTTTCCGCACCCTCTTTCTGCATCCCTCTTGTGCCTTACTGCCCCGCTGTTGCTGCTTTCTGCACTTCTTTTGCCTCTTTCTGCACCTCTGTTGATTCTTTCTGGATTTCTCTTGTCTCTTTCTGTATTTCTGTTGTTTCTTTCTGCACTTCTCTTTCTGCACTCCTCTTGCCTCTTTATGCACCTCTGTTGGTTTTTTCAGCACCCCTCTTGCATCTTTCCGCACCCCTCTTCCCTTTTCTGCACCTCTCTTGCCTTTTTCTGCACCCCTTTTCCCTCTTTTTTCACCTCTATTGCCAGTTTCTACACCTCTCTTGCCTCTTTCTGCACTTTTCTTGCATCTTTCTGCCCCTCTGTTGCTTCTTTTTGCACCTCTCTTGCTTCTTTCTGCTCCCCTCGTGCCTCTTTCTGCACCCCTCTTCCCTCTTTCTGCACTTCTTTTGTCACATTCTGCACCTCTCTTGCTGCTTTCTGCTCTTTTCTTGCCTCTTTCTGCGCCCTTCTTGCCGCTTTCTGTACCCCCTTGCGTCTTTCTGCACCTCTGTTGCTGCTTTTTGCACTTCCCTTTCTTCTTTATGTACCTTTATTGCTTCTTTCTGTAGGTCTCTTGTCTCTTTCTGTACCTCTCTTGCTTCTTTCTGCATCTCTCTTGCTTCTTTATGTACCTCTCTTGCTTCTCTCCTCACTTCTCGCATGTTTCTGTACTTCTCTTGCCTCTTTCAGTATTCAAATGGGAAGTGCAAGCTGTCAAGTTTAAATGTCTGTGTGCTTTCATGACTGAGGTATGTCTACTTGTACATGTGTACTCACATGTGTTATGCATCTGAAGTAGGGGTGGGTGGAATTTTCGAAATTAGCTTTCACAAACTATCGCAAAAATGTTGAAAATCTCCGCAAACACGCCGAAATATCGCGAAGACGCAGAAGTTTTTTTCCCGCCTGTTCGCAGTATTTTTTGCGTGATCGGGGCTCACCAACTTACCCATGCGGTTGCTCACGGACGCAGCCATATTGTTTTCACTTGTCCCGCACTCTCGCGATGCTTACTTCCTGTTCCGGGTCGTGCAATGCATGTTCGCGCCCATTCGCGGTAGATATTTCCTGTTCGCGAACGCTTTTACTTGCTCGCGTTGCTTTTTGCTTGCTCAGGGAGAAAATATCGCGCGAACTTGCGCACGTGGTCGCAATGGGCGCGGCCATCTTGTTTTTCACTCTATTGCATGGTTCTGGGGCCTGATTTTGAATCCTCCCTGCATCTTTTCAATCCTTTGTTTGGAGACACTTTTTTTTAATCTTTCTTATTTATTATTTCTCTAACTATTTTCCTGCTTCTATATCTTTGGTTTTTGTCTACTTTTTTTTAGTTTTTTAGCTACTTTTTCACTCTTTCTATTGCCTGCTATTTATTTCCTTTACTTCTTGAATTTTATTACCTTTTCTTTCCCGCCCCGTCCCAGAACCATGTCAAAGGGTAGGGCTCGTCGTCGCAGCCAGAGCCGCAGCGCCTTCCTTGCGGAAGGCGGCGCCCACAAGGGGTGCAGGCACGGGCCTTATTTGGGGAGGTGGAGTTGGCTGTACTCATTTTCTTTGTGCAGCGCCACCTCCCCTCAACCCTGGCAGCAGGTGGCAGGCCTGGGTCCGGGTACGGCCTCCGGGAGCGTCGACAGCGGTGAGGGAAGGTGCGCCGGGCAGTGTTGTGCTGCTCTGGGGTCTGCCGCACCCAGACGCAGTTGACGCACCGGTGGTCCAACATCCTGGACCGTGAGCAGGACCTGCTGGACATGCTAGGAGTGGAGGTCCCGGGTCTTGGTGAGTAACTATTTAATTATTACTACTTTGTGTCTGTTCTTCTGCTCTGTGTTATATATTACGAATATCTTTTTTTTCTTCCAACCAGCTAGAATGTTGCTGCTTACATTCCAGGTTAATTACGTTTAAAAGTCTTCTGTGATTATGACACAGGTGCTCCTCTGCGCTACTACTAATCTTACTTGTTTGAAACTTTGCGTTTGCGCTCGCTTAGCGTGATTCTGTAAGAGTTTATTTTAGAGAAATTAAGTTACATAATGCTACAGTGACTCTAGTCCACTCCTTACTTTGTCCTGTCACTAAGAGATAGGGGCAGATTGATACTTAGGTTTAGGTACTTTGTATGAGTTTCTAATTTGTTAGTGGTATGCGTGATGCCCCCTCAGTTACATGACGTGCTGATAGTACGCCAGACTTTATTAGAACCTTTTCTAGTTTGTTCAATGACTGGTGGTAATTGGCTTAGCACTAGCAGAACATCAGCATCAATCAATCAACCCAAAATCTGGTGTATACAAAAAATGTAGTCATGTGTCCTCCATTTGACCATATGCATTGTTGAGAAATAAAAGAAGTGGAAATGCATACTTAATGCACAATTGGCATGCCTGGAATAGGTGGGCTAGGTCAGGTTGTACGTCGTACTTAGGCTTATTTGTAACTTAGTATTCTGGAATCAGAATGGAAGACTGGATTACTGTTGATAAATAGTAACTTAAGTAGTCGATCCGCGAATCCCCCGATACTACTTGTTGACCAGATGAGATCGGTCAATTTAGTTATTGCAATTGTTGTTTACATAAGTGTTTTTTGACCGTTATTTAAAAATATTGTATTTGTTTGACACCATCCATCAATGTTTGTCTCTTTCTTAAATCTTTCCTGTTCATCAGCACCCAGGGGCAGACAGACAGGGAGTGGGCAGTCGGCGGGACAACAGTCAGAACACCACCACCAGGAGGACACCAACGAGGGCTCCTCTGCTGGCCCCAGTAAGTCTTCTTGTTTTTAATAATATTTCTTATTCCATAACTTTTACTGCACCATATTTTTCACGAACTATTGTGTCAGTTTCCCAATGCTATTTTTTACCAACAATTATCCTTCGATCTGTACGGTTTCAAAAATCTTGTTATCCCTGCCTCTGCAATGATGACTCTCAGTACTACTACTACTATCAGTCTGTCTGTACTGTAGTAGCTAAGCTTTCCCAGTTGGCCAGTGCCACTCTTTATTTGAAACGTTGTAATAAAACTCAGATTCACCAGTAGCTCTAGCCATTGAGTCCAGTCCTTTGGGTCGTCCTCTTGTACTACTTCTAGTCTTATTGATCTTGAGTCTTTGTTAATCTTGAGGCTTTGACAATTCACAGCAGCAAATGCCCAACCAGATTTATTACTATTTTTATATGATAGCCTATAGGACATACTACTACTGTTGTAGGGATCTTGCACATACAGACCTTTGCACAAGAAAATAGGATGTTGGTGATGGTAGGTTGGACCTTCCTCACACACCTCAATCAGAAATTCAGGACCCACTACAATCCCCTGCTCGACTATAGTACTGTCTTGTCATAACTATTAAGTCTCCGAACCCTCCCCCCAAGATACCCAACAAGTAGACAACCCAGAACATAACATAACACACCAACTTCTCAGTCGTGGAAGCAATGTACATGCACACCCTTCCTTTAATTTGCTCACTCATGTAAGTTAGTCCACACCACATACCACCAAGTCTATGTAAGTTCAAAATGTTTATTTTGAATTGAGAAGCTCTGTACATTGTTCTATTATATAATGCAGCACCAACCAGAACATCAATAACATTAAAACAATAATCATTGTTACACTTACTTACAGTTGGGAATTAAATCATGATAACTGAACAGGCAGCACCACCATCCCCAAGGAATTTAATTTATATAAATTTATAAATGAAGATCTCTGAAGGGACCCCTCACCTTAGAAGAACCTAGTACTGGTAGTTGTTGCATCATTCATAAGCTCTGCAAAGCTCTGGTTCATTGAAGGGAATCCTCCGTCTGTAATGCGAAAAATGAAATGGTGCGCGTTAGTATATTGCAACTTGCAAGCATTTCTCAGCCGTGCCAAAAAGTGTAGCATTTATGGATAAGCAATATGGACTAACAGAACACCAGTACTTCATAAAAAAGTGGCTTGTTAACGTTTTTGTTGACCGCTTGTACGCAGCGCGTAGACAGTAGCAGTGTGAGGCAGGTCATGTGGGCTCAAAGGTGTCTTATACAAAAAGCTGCAAGGTAACGTCACATGTGCAAAAATAAAAGACACAAAGGTAAAATGGTTGCATGGCTCGGGCTAACTAAGCAAAGGCTAGAATGACCTTAGGGGGGACCATATATAACTATTCGTGTCTACTCTACTACTACCTGATTTGTACTAGTGATGTATGTTATGTTAGTATTAACTCATTTTTCAATCTTGCTAGTGATCAATAGGGAGAGGTGTATATGACGCCTAATAAATGTGTAATGTTTTCTAGGCGCACTACCGACCACCATTGCCGGGGCCAGCGAAGGCGACGCGGAGGGAGAGGATGCGGCAGTTGCTGCAGATACCGACGATGGAGCGGTAGGGGGAGTGGCAGCACCAGTGGCGGGCGGTGGTAAGTTAGATTCATAATCCTTAACTATTGTTGACAGTACACTCACTGCAAGGGTGTACTGTATGTATACAGTACTGTTGAGACTTAGGGCCCCATTAGGATGGCGGGCATATTGCCCACGCCGGGCCGGCGGTATTGACTGCCGACACCGCAGGGGCAAACCTCCCGCCATCCCTGTAGAAAAGAGTCAGACCTCCCACATGTCGACCAGGCGGAAAAGGGTTCAATATGGTGGTGGTGTCTCTCTGAACACACCACCAGCCTTATAATCTGCATTTTGGAATGCCTTTGCGTGGCGGCATTGCCGTCCGCCACGGAAAGGCATGCAGACATTGCAGAGTATGCTTGGGGGCCCCCATGGAGGGTACCTATGCTATGGTACCCCCCCTGCCTTTCAAAGCAAAACGTGACAGGCTCCGCGCGGGGCCTGTCATGTTGTGCTTGGAAAAGCAGCACAACATGTATTTTTAGCATTGCTTTCGGCACCGCCAACCAGAATGTAAAAAAACCAGGATGCGCCCGCCACTGTGCCGTGCGCATCCTCCTAATTGTCCCCACGGGACCCCCACCCTTTTTAGCGTGAGGATGGTGGGCGGACAAAGCCCGCCCGCCATCCGATGTCCTAAGTAAGTATGAGTTGTTGTGAACATTTGAAGAGTGAACTAGAAGACTAGAATCCCTTTAATTGGCATAGGAGTGGGAGTATTGAGTAACCAATGGCCTCATCTATCTGATTTCAACTCCGCTTTGAGAGTTTTATGGAGAAGAGCACCTGGTGCACTGTTCAACTAAAAAGTGGAAGACGGGTGGAAGGAAGAAGGACGGGCGAGATTTAAAATGTTATGTACTACTGTGCTTTATAGTGCTACTCTACCATGCCACTATGTGTATAAATAATTACCTGTTTTTCTAAGAGTATATTTTACAATTGGCTTGTTTTTTCTTTTTGATACACAGCTACTCCTAAAGTCAATTGTAAGGAGTTGGCCGCCAAGGCACGGCGCCGGAAGCTGGAGGCAATCCAGCATGAATACCGGCGGCTGGTGGTCTTAAGTAATAAACAAGGGTACCTCTGACACCATGAATTTAACATATTTGTATAATCCAGGTGGATTTTTTATTTATCCCTGGACAGTAATTGAATACAGAACAGAACTAATTTGAACTCTTTCATCAAGACTTTTGGTTCCTGTGCAGCGACAGCTAATGCTTAGAAATAAGTGTTTCAAACAATTTCACATACAATGGTGACAATCAATACAGAACAAGAATTGGCCTGGGCGTAGTTCGCGTAGTCGCGCTTCGCGAAGCTTCGCGAAGGTGTCATTGCACTACGCGACCTTCGCGAAGCTTCGCGAGCTTGCGTAGTTGCTTGTGGCAACCTGTTCGCGATGGCTTTTTCTTGTTCGCGAGCGCGGTAATCATGTTCGGGGAGCTGTTTGCATGCTCGGGCGATATATCTCGCGACCTTACCCATGCGGTCGCCAATGGGCGCGGCTATCTTGTTTTTCTATAGTCCCGCCCGCTCGCGATGCCTTATTTCCTGTTGCGGGTCGCGGATAGCGTGTTCGCGATGTGCATTGACGTGTTCGGGAGCGCATGTTACTTGTTCGCGATGAATAGTACATGTGCGCGAGAAATATTGCGCGAACTTACCCACGCGGTCGCGAATGGGCGCGGCCATCTTGTTTTTCACTCTATGCCATGTTTCTGGGCCTACTTTTGTATCCTCCCTTTATCTTAGCAATCCTTTGTCTTTAAAGCCTTTTTCCTGACTTTTTTTTAGTTATTATCTATCTCTCTGTTTGCCTCAGTTTATATTTTGCATTTTATTTCTACTTTTACTGTGTTTTTGTTACTTTTATAAAGTTCTTTCTATCTTCTTCCCCCTAACTTTTTTTCCCCTTCGGACTTTTCTTTTCCGCCTCCCACCTGTGGTAAATATTTAAATTACCTGTACTATTTTTTATGCGGTAAAGTCTAGTAAGAATAACTCAGTCAAAATAAGAGGCAGAATCCGTGGTATTAGAGGTTCTGAAAAGGGCTTTATTCCTTACAAAGGAATTATAGTTCGAACTAGGCAATCTTATTCCATCACCACGAAGGTTCAGGAAGGGATAGGCAATACATTATTGACAAGTAACAATATATATATGGAAAGCATTGCATTAAGACAGATGCAGGAGGCGTAACAGCTGATAATACAGATAAGAATACACATACGTAATGAAAATAGGCGTAAATACAGGCGTATACTAGAAACGTCATTTAAAATGATGTCACAAGTGGGTGGATCCATAAGAGAATCCTGCAGTGTCAGCAGAAATATTTGGCAGAGATGCGCGCGCAGCCGCATGACGTGTGATTGACGTGCAACTAGAGGGTGAAGGGGAATTGACATTTAGCTCTACATATGGAGACAGAAGTCTGGGGGGTCAGGTCAACCTAATCCCAAATCGTATCTAATATCTTTGTTTAAAGAACTGTTTTATCCAAAAGGAAAGGTCTCTCGGACGGAATCTATTCTATACTGACTGTTAGTACATGTACAAGCGTCTATGTGTCTACATGAGATGCGAGGGGGCAGGAATCTTCCATGGTAACAGGGGCTATGAATTACTTGTATAAAGACAGCGAGGCCGAGCCCTTTGCTCGGTAGCTGGAAGGATGTTTACCTAAACTATTAAACAGGAATGCATTGGATGAGGAGCGGAGCAGATAACTTGAAGGCTGAATACAGTTTTTGGCAGGCAACAGGCCGCGTCAGGCACCGTTAGCCACGCAGGGAGTAGGACAAAGTTCATGGACACGGATGCAGGTCCAGGCTGGAGCATTTCAGAGGCAGAAGCAGGAAAAGGCTTGATGACAGAATTCAGGGCCTACTCGCCTGAACTGTAAAACTAGAAAAGTGAACCATATAAAGTCGGTGGCCAATCATACTTAGGAATGGAATATTCGACCCATTCCTGGCGGATCTAAAAGAGGGCATGTTGACGTTGGACGCACATGTATTTGCGTCTTCATAGCTGGAACTGGAGGGAACATACATGTACTTGTAGCATGTACATGGAGCCGTTGGGGTCTAAGATAGGGGACATAACTGGTCATAAAATTCATATTTCCTCATTCCCTCCTTGTCCCCTACGGACCCTTATGAAATATCCATTTTCATCAATCCATCCATCTGTTCATATAGCATCATTTGTTCTTCTTTCTTCTTCCGGGATCTTGAATGAAAATTTGAAGGCGGGATACACGATGTGGCACACAGACCACAAATCGCTGGCCCACATTGTAGACACAAGCAACAACTGAATAGTATGAGAAAGCCAATACCTAGGAAGGCTAGGATCCTCCATCCCCAGGCTGACAACACGCTCCAGAACCAACCGGACCAAGTCCAGGTGCCTGGATTCTGGTGTATCTGGCTTACGATTTTATGAAGTCGAGTTATGGCTTTATATACTGACGGCGCGTTTTCTGGTATGAAAACACAGCAACTTGATCCGATGACCCTACAAGCTCCGCCCCTATCGGCCAGAATGACGTCAAGGACAAGACGATTTTGAAGAACAACAATCCGCATCGCAGACTGCTCCTCTGTTAAGTTGCCTAAGGCGGAAGTAGTTTCATTCACTACTGCTTCAAGGGTTCTAGTTAATCTACGTATCAGCTTACTATTAGTGACTGTACCTATGTAGGGAAAGAAACCTTTATTGAAATCTGTATATTGCTCCCATGCTGTTTCAGTGTAGTCGACAATCGGGAGATCTCTCTGTTGTCTATTGTGTACTAGATGGGTATTCCTATGATAATCAGGCGGGGCTAGGAAAACAGGTGGTAGAAGGAATGCAATGTAACAGGTACCATCCCAATCTAGGGGTAGGCGTATGTATGCGGTGTGACCACAGATGAAGTAGGAGTGACGAGAAGCTCTAAATGTAGACTTGCCTTTATCACTGAATTCTATTACAGTGATACATTTACTATGGCCCATATGTATTGAACCATTCTTTTTTACACATAATTCGCCTCTAACTGAAAATACTGACATAGCGGGCAAGATTGGTGTAGCTTCGGATTCAACATTCAGGATCATGAGATTAAGTGTAAAGTTACCTAATCCATATACTTCATTTTCTAGATCAGTTCCTGTTCTTTTGGGAAATCCCTCCTTGTTAGGGTAGCAGACCCTAAGTAAAACTAGGTTCAGGTTTCCCCAAACCCAGTTGTCTTGATAAACTACTGAATTTGAATCTAGGGAATTAATCAAACTAAACCATGCTCCACAGGAGCCATTGTGTGTGAATGGGTACGGAAAGAGGGGCAGAACTCCCTTGTATTTCTGATAGGGAGGGAGTCGGCCACATATCCAACAATTTGTAGCATTGCTGGTCTGATGAGAATGATGCAACATACTAATGAATGTGTTGTTGCGCAGCGCAAATCTATAGGACAACTCATGTGGGGGGTAATTCGCTAAAAGAATGTTCGGCAGTAGCATTGAAAGCACGCTTGGAGATAGGGTAATACATGTGTAATAATATACTGGAAATAATAATCAGAAGACTTAGAAAAAACATAATTAACAATGTCACTATGCAGTGACTACGAAGTGATTTACAGTGCGCCTGTTTCTTGAGCTGTTCCTGTCTATTTCTCTCTCTATTTCGGTCTAGAGGATACATGTCAGAGACAAATTCAACCGATTCACCTTGGAGAGGACTTAAACAATCAAATTGTCTGACTAGCTAGACCTTAGTTTCAGTTTATAGTTTTGTTTTTCAGTTTTGTCAACCAGGGGGAGTTTTGAGTCAGTCTGTGAGGGAATGCAGGGCTGAAAATTCAAGTCGGATGATAGTCCATGAAACTTTTTGATATGGCTCGAGTGCAACCACCCTTTACGTCCCTCAATCTTCACAGCTGTCCTTGTGGTCAATAAGACGAGTTTAGGCGACTGCCAGCGAGGCTCCAGCGGGTTCCTTCTGTCGAAGTTCCTTACAAGTACGATATCTCCCGGAACCACGTCATGGGGCTTCACCTCAGTGTTATCGGGAAAAGCTGCAGCTACCTGTGAACGACAAGATTGTAGTGCAGACATCAAGGAAGCCAGGTAATCTGTCAGCATATTACAATCAACATCAGTTATTTTACGAGGTATAGGCGTCCCCCACATATTTGGTGGTCTACCGAAGATCACCTCATACGGGGATAGCCCTGTTCGAGAGTGTGCTACCATTCTCATGTAAAAGAGCGCAACCGGTAAAGCTACTATCCAGTCGACACCTTTTTCTCTACATACTTTGGACAGTCTAATTTTCAGAGTTTGATTATGTCGCTCCACGAGACCTGCTGCCTCGGGATGTCGGACACAGTGGAATTTCCATTGGTAGCCTAATAGAAGTGAAACATGTTTCATTAGCTCGGATGAGAACGGTTGGCCATTATCTGAGTACACGACACGGGGCAAACCATACCGTGGGAAGAATTCTCGAACTAACTGTTTGGCAGTAGTCGGGGCAGTGTAATCTGAGACGGGATACGCCTCTGTCCACCGGGAAAGAGCGCATACAACTACGAGGACATATTTGAATCCTCGACATCGTTCCATCTGGATATAATCCATCTGGAGGACTTCAAAAGGGTGGTCGGGGGGTTGAAATCCACCCTGTTCTACAGGTACGCCTTTTCCTGGATTGAACTGACAACAAATCATGCAGGTACGTACTTTCTGTTTAGCTGCTGCTCGCAAGTGTTTATTGAACCAAATGTGTTGAATACTGTCTAGCATAGCTTTCTCTCCTAGGTGCGCTGGACTATGTATTGTGTTAATGATGACCTGAACCATTGAGTCGGGGAGAAACCATATAGATTTTCCCTTCGTCATCCATCCTTGATCTGTTTGGATCCCTCCTAATTCAGTCCATCTCTTTATTTCTTCTGGTGTAGCATGTGTCTGTATGTCAATTACATCAAGGGCGGGATCCTTAACTGTCATGCAGTGTGTTGGTGTCGGAACTATTGTCTTTGTCGTGTCAGTTGGACGAGTCTGATTCTGAGCAGTCTGTTTAGCTGTTCTGTCAGCTAGGTCATTACCCTGAGAAATAATGTCAGTCACTTTCGTATGGGCCTTGCACTTCATGATCGATATTGCAGTAGGCAGATGTATTGCATCTAACAGAGCTTGAATAAGGGGACCGTGCTGGATGTGGGCACCGTGAGAAGTTAAATAACCTCTCTCTCGCCAAAGCACGCCGAAGTCATGGACGACTCCGAATGCATAACGTGAATCTGTGTATATGTTGACTTTCTTATTTTTGGCTTGAATACAGGCTTGTGTCAGAGCGATGAGCTCTGCTGCTTGAGCTGACAAGGTATCGATACAATTTGTTTCAATAATTTCAGTGTCTGTTGTGACTGCATAAGCGGCCACTAACTCTCCTGTACTTGTTCTCATGCATGAACCATCTACATACAGTGTCAGGTCTGGATCTGATAATGGAATATCTGTCAAGTCTTGTCTGGGTTTCGTCGTAATAGTAATAACTTCAATACAATCATGTGCCAATGGGTCTGTTCCACTTAATGGCAAAAGTGTGGCAGGATTTAATGTACTACAATGTCGGATTTCTATGTGTGGCTGGAACAATGTCAATTCATAACCCGTCAGTCTTGCTATAGTCAAGTGTTGTGTTTGGGTCCGGTTCAAGAGAACCTCTACTGCGTGTGGTACTTGTACTGTCGATTGATGTCCTAACACTATGGCATCGCTTTGTCTGATTGCTAAAGCTGTTGCTGCGACTGATTTCAGGCACGCAGGAAGAGCCTGAGCTACGGGATCTAATGTACTAGAAAAATAAGCACATGGCTTGTGTGATCCTGCCTGTTCCTGCGTGAGTACTGACAAAGCAGTACCTTCACGTTCTGTAACAAAAAGCGTAAAATGTTTGCTGTAACATGGCGTTGCTAAAACAGGTGCTTGGCATAAAGCTTTCTTTAAGCTTTCAAAAGCTTGTGTATGTTCCTGAGTCCAAGGGAGGACAGTCGATGTCGCTGCCTCCTGTGTTGTCAACTGAATGAGTGGTTTCGCTAGAAATGCATATTGAGGGATCCACTGCCTACAGTACGAAGTGAGGCCTATGAATGCCCGTACCTCCTTTTGTGTCTTGGGTGGCGGCATGTTAACAATTAACTGGATACGGTCGGGTGTAAGCTGTCTTCCCCCTTGGACAGCAAGTGCCCAAGGTACACAACTTGCTGGACACAGAATTGTAGCTTTGAAGGGGACACTTTGTGCCCCTTGTCTGCTAAGAAATGTAAAACCGTCAGTGATGCTTTTTCACATTCAGGTTCGCTTCGGGCGGTGATCAGCAGATCATCGACGTATTGAAGCAGGGCAGTGTTAGCTGGCATGTGGATACTGTCAAGTACTCTTTTCAGTGCTTGGCTATAGATGCTGGGGCTTTCTGTGAATCCTTGAGGTGCGCGTGCGAATTTAAAACTTCGTCCATTTAAACTGAATCCGAACAAATATTGGCTTTCCGGATCTATTGGGACGCTAAAGAAAGCGTTCTTGAGATCAATTACAGTAAAGAACGTTGCTTCTGAATCTATGGCTGTTAGCAATGAAGAGATATCTGGGACCACGGGGTATTGTGGTACAATGCATTTATTTAATTCTCGCAGATCAATAACTAATCGATATACTGGTGGTGCCTTTGGATCAGTTCGTTTAAGAATCGGAATTATCGGGGAATTACATACATTGGAGTCGGTTTCCACAACCACTCCTTGTGCAATGAGCTCGTCAATGATTTGCAGTAAAGCCACAACAGCATCTGGGGGTAACTTGTATTGTCGTATTCGTGGTAGTACCACTCCTGATTTGATTGTGACTCGATATGGTGTAATGTGCATACAACCTACATCAGTGGGGCCTTGCGCCCATAAATGTGCAGGTAGATTCTGTAACCGGTGATCCATGTCTCTAGACACGTAGTGACCTTTAAAGTCACGCAAAAATAGTCGTACTCCTTCCGGAGAACAACATATTACAGCTCCTAGAGCCTTCAATGTTTTTATACCTAACAAGTTTTCTGGACATGATTTCGTAAGTAATAGATCTGTAGTCCGTGTTAACGGACCGACTGTGAATGCAAGGGGTTGTGATACTTCGTTAATAGTGGGCTTTCCTGAAAAACCAAGGGAAATATTTTGTGAGCCTGAGAGGGGTACCCCTGGGACTTCGCTGTGACGGATAGTGGTTCTGCTTGCCCCTGTATCGAGTAGAAACTTTCTGTCTTTCCCTAATACCTGACTCTGTACATAAGGACCCTCTTGATCTACTGGAACCTCAATAAGGGGTAGGCCAACTTCCCTCTCTAGGCTATTTCATGTGTAGCGCTGATACTCTGGATAGTCATTTTGTGCATACTGGTACATCTGTTGTGTCGTGTTTTGTGTTGCAGCAATAGGCTGTGGCTGTTGTTGTGGTTGCGGTGCGGTCTGTTGTACAGCTGGCATAGGCTGTATATTCTGAGGTACTTGTTGTTGGATCTGATCCTGTCTAGGCGGACGTGGTCTCTCTTTCGTTATACCCGTAGAGATATTATGTTTCAGAACTGCGCAATCGTGTATATAATGACCTGGCTGTTTACAATAGTTGCATGTCCCTCTAACAGGACCTACTGAATCATTTGACTGTGTCGTTCCCTTTTTATGACCGTCAACTGGAACTGACAGAGCAACAAGCATTTTCATTTTCGTGTCTTTCATACGTCTTTGTTCATGTTCTTGTTCTTCTCTAATTCTATTGTGATGATATTGTAACATTTGTAACATCTGTGACGGTGTGTTACCTTGCCAAGTACTCTCGAATTTTAATACTCTACTCTTAACTTGGGGCAGGGAATTCTCAACTAATTTTGTCACAAACAGATGTGGGTATGACTCACTACTTGCTTTTATGCCACTATTAATACCAAAACATTTTTCAAATCGGGAATAGAAATCACTAGTGTCTTCATCTTGTTTTTGTTTACAGGCTGAGATTGCACCCCAGTCTTCCTTTTTCGTAGTTAATAAACGTGGTAGTACCTGCACTAATAATCCTGGTAATGCTGTAGTCCTTTCCCCAAGCCCTGAACCTGCAGCTCGGGCCTTTTCTTCGTTTTCTAATGCTGTCCAATCTATCTTTTGGTCTCCCACCTCCCATTCCTTTTCTTTGAGTTTCTCGTAAATACCGGCAGGCAATAAAACTTTCAATATTTTCATAATGTCGGGATAAGTATACTCTCCCATGAGTAACATGTCTTTTATCTCACGGTGGAAACCTGCTGGGTCTTTGTCATGGCTAGGTACTACTTTCTTCATTTCTAATAATTCGATTTTAGTTATGGGCGCGTACACAAACACGCGTTTAAAATTATTGTCTTCGCCTCTTATTGGGTGTACTTCGCGTAAGGGATTCTGTCTGTCTATGTGGTACGTTTTTCTTTCCAACTTGGGAGGAACTGAAACATGTTCTGGGCATACGAAGACAATGTACTGGTGTCGATATTCTAGAATTTCTTTAATTAAATCAGTACCTGAACCTCTCCATTTGTTCGTGAGTAATTCTATCAATATATCAGGTAGGGGGCCAGGATCGGAGTGTTGGCTTCTATACAATATAACGAGGTGTTGTATCATGTATATACCAGCTAAACGCTGTTCGTCTGGGGTAAGGTTCAAAAACGTGTGTGCTAGCGCATCATCACTGTATTTTTCGGGACGGTCAGCCCATTGTACTGCTGACCTGGCTAATTCTTGTTCATCCATAGAATCGAGCATATGATACCCCCTTCGGTCTCGGAGTAGTTTATCAGCAGCCTGGAATAAGTGTTCAGGGGACTTCGTGTTTAACATAGGGGTTTGGAAATGTCTGTTACATTCTGGACGTATTGGACGTATCGGGTCATTAAAGTATCTGGTATTGTTACAAGGTCTTCCCCTACCTACATAGGCTATCGTTTCTAATTATCCTGTGGGCATTTCTGATTCTTCCTCCTCCTCTCCCTCTGATTCAGTTTTGTCTGCCTCCAATCTGGCTTTATGTATTCGTTCTACTTCTTTGCGGATCTTTCGGCACATAGCTACTATACATGTCTGTTTATCATGTTTTCCCTCTGATATATTCTGACCCCATCGGGTAAGTACTTGCATTTCATCCTGATCTACCTCAGACCTATCTCTGTTTCTGATCAAGCAGTTTATGAAGAAACGTAACAGTTGTCTCTGTATATCCGCTTTCTGGTATTCCATGGCTTCGTCAATACTTTCAGGGCCTTGCCCGGTTTGGACAAAGCGATATATATTGTCTAGATGATTAATCATTCCTGGTAGTGTCGTTAAATACATTGACGCTCGTCGTATACGTAGTGATGACAGCAGCATTCTGTCATTTTTACCGGGCACTGGATCATATCTACAATCTACAAGATGTTCTTTAAACATGTCGGACGTTGCTATTTGGGGTGTACGTTGGTTTGCTAAATCTCTAAGAGACGATTTGCTTCGTGATGGTGGCGTGGCAAACATTGCTGTCGCACCTCCTGCCGCACCTTCTGAGGTGCTAGGCACGAAAGGATTTGTGGGATGTAAGGTAGAAACTGTGGATGCAGGAAAAGCGGTGGAAACAGATGGACCTACTGGATTGTGCGGAGGAGTTTGTTGTTGCGGAGCTGGGGGCTGATGATCTCGGTGTTGAGCACCATCGACAGGTGGCGGGTGTGGTGGAACATTAGCATATTCGGGAGCTACATCGTCTAAATAGGAAGAAAGGAAAATATCTTTTGCGGTCTTGGGATGTGCTTTAATCGGGAGTAATGGGGGTGGCAAATCTTTCGGTATTTCCGGGGTGGCCTTAGGTAAACCTTCGGCTAAAAGAGGATACATACCATTCATAAGAGTGTTTCGTTGTCTGTCTACTTGTTCTGTTTTTACTCGGATACCTTCCTCAACTAATACGTTTTCTCAGGTTATATTTGAGTTCTCCTTACTTTTCTCTTCCAGTCTGAGCGCTTTCTCTGTGCGCCTATGCGATTCTTTACGCCATAACTCAATGGCATCTTTCTGTGACTGTCTGGCTTTCTTTTTCCATAATTCTTCTTCTACTCTCATGATGCAATCTGCATACCATGTCCCAGCTGTGGGCCACCTCTGACTTTCTGCTAGATCCTTGGTGTAGTCCACCCATAAGTCAAGATATAATACGGCATCTAGGCCATGTTTATGATACATAAAATACCCTGGAGTGTCCCTAGGTGGAATGGGAACAGCTTCTTCGAGTACTCCTTTTCTAGTTTTGATCTGTCTTAATTTTGAAAAGAACGGCATCTTTAAACCTTCCTACTTGATTCTTACTAGGCCTGGGCGAAGCACTACGCTACGCTCGCGTAGTTTGCGAAGTTCGCGCTACTTCGCGCTACGCGAACTGCACGTAGCACAGTGCGAACACGCGTAGCGTAGTGTTGCGTAGTGCTGTTGCTTGCTCGCGGTCCTCAACGTCAAGATGGCGACCGCGAGCAAGCAAAATGACATCCTGGCGAGACTTTTTCCTTGTTCGCGATCGCGAGCATGGAAAATAAACCTCCCGGCGAGATTCCCAACGCGAGAAGGTCAGGTTTCTCATTGCGAGGGGTCGCGTATGCTCGCGACCGCTCGCGATGAGAAACTACCAGTTCGCGTTGAGAAAGCTGCAGCTCGAGTAAAAATCTACTCGAGCAGCAGAAAACTACAGCTCGCACTGTGCAAGATGCCATTTTCAATGATTGCACAGTGCCGGTTGCTTGTCCGCACTGTGCAATCATTGAAAACAACATCTTGCACAGTGCGAACATGTTACTTCGCAGTTCGCGAAGTGCTACGCGTAGCTCGCGTAGCTCGCGTAGTGCGAACTTCACTTTGCGTAGCTTCGCGAAGTGCTACTTCGCGAACTACGCCCACCCTTAATTCTTACTTGAACCGAACTTGAACACATTTAATACAATAAACACAATAATGAACACTCATTCATACCACAATTTTTGACCACAGTAAAACATTTAACATTTAACATTTAACTTTTAACGAACAATGATAATTAGAAGAAAACTAGTTACTGACATAATACTAATACTAGATGATATTGAATATATACATGAACATACTGGATATACTGCTAAACAGTACAGATACACTGCTAAAACAGTGCAGACCGGATCTGTGTACCCAAACCCGTCAGGACCGGCACAAATTAATGTGCACGTCTAACTGCCTCCCCAGCAACGGTACTCACCGGGTAGCACGGAACGGAAGGCCTCGGAACTGAACTGAACTAGACCGGACTGGACTCGACTCGACTCGGAACTTCGGAACCTGGTGGGCCTCTGTATACCTCGGATCTTGCTCTCTCAGCTAGGCTCTGGTCGGGATTCTTCGCACTTCTCACCGCCTCGTCTGGGTGTTGATCGCAGCCTCAGTCACCCCCGCTTGGTCGGAGGGAGATACAGGAAATCCTGCGGGTACGCGTTGTTGTCCGTCCGGCCGTGGCAGGAGACCGGGCCTGCAACGCACCTCCGGCGCGTGAGATGAGAAAGTGTCCCTGTTCGGGCGCCAATTTATGTGGTAAATATTTAAATTACCTGTACTATTTTTTATGCGGTAAAGTCTAGTAAGAATAACTCAGTCAAAATAAGAGGCAGAATCCGTGGTATTAGAGGTTCTGAAAAGGGCTTTATTCCTTACAAAGGAATTATAGTTCGAACTAGGCAATCTTATTCCATCACCACGAAGGTTCAGGAAGGGATAGGCAATACATTATTGACAAGTAACAATATATATATGGAAAGCATTGCATTAAGACAGATGCAGGAGGCGTAACAGCTGATAATACAGATAAGAATACACATACGTAATGAAAATAGGCGTAAATACAGGCGTATACTAGAAACGTCATTTAAAATGATGTCACAAGTGGGTGGATCCATAAGAGAATCCTGCAGTGTCAGCAGAAATATTTGGCAGAGATGCGCGCGCAGCCGCATGACGTGTGATTGACGTGCAACTAGAGGGTGAAGGGGAATTGACATTTAGCTCTACATATGGAGACAGAAGTCTGGGGGGTCAGGTCAACCTAATCCCAAATCGTATCTAATATCTTTGTTTAAAGAACTGTTTTATCCAAAAGGAAAGGTCTCTCGGACGGAATCTATTCTATACTGACTGTTAGTGCATGTACAAGCGTCTATGTGTCTACATGAGATGCGAGGGGGCAGGAATCTTCCATGGTAACAGGGGCTATGAATTACTTGTATAAAGACAGCGAGGCCGAGCCCTTTGCTCGGTAGCTGGAAGGATGTTTACCTAAACTATTAAACAGGAATGCATTGGATGAGGAGCGGAGCAGATAACTTGAAGGCTGAATACAGTTTTTGGCAGGCAACAGGCCGCGTCAGGCACCGTTAGCCGCGCAGGGAGTAGGACAAAGTTCATGGACACGGATGCAGGTCCAGGCTGGAGCATTTCAGAGGCAGAAGCAGGAAAAGGCTTGATGACAGAATTCAGGGCCTACTCGCCTGAACTGTAAAACTAGAAAAGTGAACCATATAAAGTCGGTGGCCAATCATACTTAGGAATGGAATATTCGACCCATTCCTGGCGGATCTGGTGGTTAGCCAAAATATCGAGTTTTAAATTTCGACCTACAATAATATCGTGTTTTTAATATCGTAGGTACAGAATATCGAAGTCAAGAATATCGATGGACAGAATATCGATCCCAAGGTAAGTAATATCGAAGTAAATAATATCGAAGTAATTAATATCGATGTAAGTAATATCGTAAGTAAAAATTTCGATGTCAATAATATCGATATTTATTTAGTGTAATGTCATTTAATATGTATTTTATTTGTATGTTAAAGATTATTGTAATGTATTTTAATACATTTAAAAATAAATGTTTAGAGATTTATAATTATTTTACATTTAATTTAGCGTTTTAGTATCAGAGCGGGTTGTGGGTTTATAGGGGAATAGGGTGGGAAGTAATTTAATTATAATTAATGAATTAATATGTATTGTTTAATTGGTATTTATGATTAATTAATTGGTAATTAATTAATAATTGGTAATTAATTGATTAATTAATTGTTAATTAATTATTAATTGCACAATTATTTTATTAATTGGTTAATTATATACATTATAATTAGTTTATTATTAATATTTATTTATTGTTAATTAATTAATTGTTAATTAGTAATTAATTGGTGATTTAATTTTATTAAGTGATTAATTGATAATTAAATTAATTATGTGAATTTTAATGTGTAGTGGGTTGTGGGTTTATAGGGGAATAGGGTGGGAAGTAATGTAATTATAATTAATGAATTAATATGTATTGTTTCATTGGTATTTATGATTAATTAATTTGTAATCAATTAATAATTGGTAATTAATGTGATTAATAGATTAATTAATTTTTAATTAATTATTAATTGTAAAATTACTTTATTATTTTGTTAATTATATAAATTATAATTAGTTTATTAATAATATTTCTTTATTGTTATAGTTAATTAATTAATTGTTAATTAGTAATTAATTGGTGATTTAATTTTATTAAGTGATTAATTCATAATTAAATTAATTATGTGAATTTTTATGTGTAGTGTGTTGTGTGTTAAAGGGGGAATAGTGTGGGATGTAATTAAAATTTATTTATTTAAATATTTATTTTACATAATTGGTATTTAATAATATTTTTTTTTTTAAAACATTGTTAACATGCAATTTTTTTATAAGAAATTATTAAATTGGTTATAATGTTAATAGAATCACTATGCTATCTAGTGCTTTCCCAACTGTTTTACTATCTGGAGTGGGAATAGTAATTTTTACCCCTACGCTATCCAGCGCTTTCCCTACTGTTGCACTCTCTGGAGTTGGAATAGTAATTTTTACCCCTACGCTATCCAGCGCTTTCCCTACTGTTGCACTCTTTGGAGTTGGAATAGTAATTTTTACCCCTACGCTATCCAACCATTTCTCTACTGTTGCACTGTCTGGAGTGGGAATAGTAATTTTTACCCTTACGCTATCCAACACTTTCCCTACTATTGCACTCTCTGGAGTGGGAATAGTAATTTTTACCCCTACGCTATCCAACGTTTTCCCTACTGTTGCACTCTCTGGAGTTGGAATAGTAATTTTTACCCTTACGCTATCCAACACTTTCCCTACTATTGCATTCTCTGGAGTGGGAATAGTAAATTTGACCCTTACGCTATCCAACACTTTCCCTACTATTGCACTCTCTGGAGTTGGAATAGTAATTTTTACCCCTACGCTATCCAATGTTTTCCCTACTGTTGCACTCTTTGGAGTTGGAATAGTTATTTTTACCCCTACGCTATCCAACGTTTTCTATACTGTTGCACTCTCTGGAGTGGGAATAGTAAATGTTATCCTTACGCTATCCAACACTTTCCCTACTATTGCACTCTCTGGAGTGGGAATAGTAAATTTTACGCTTACGCTATCCAACACTTTCCCTACTATTGCACTCTCTGGAGTTGGAATAGTAATTTTTACCCCTATGCTATCCAACGTTTTCCCTACTGTTGCACTCTTTGGAGTTGGAATAGTTATTTGTACCCCTACGCTATCCAACGTTTTCCCTACTGTTGCACTGTCTGGAGTGGGAATAGTAATTTTTACCCTTACGCTATCCAACACTTTCCCTACTATTGCACTCTCTGGAGTGGGAATAGTAATTTTTACCATTACGCTATCCAACATTTTCCCTACTATTGCACTCTCTGGAGTTGGAATAGTAATTTTTACCCCTACGCTATCCAACACTTTCCCTACTGTTGCACTCTTTGGAGTTGGAATAGTAATTTTTACTCCTACGCTATCCAATGTTTTCCCTACTGTTGCACTCTCGGGAGTTGGAATAGATATTTTTACCCCTACGCTATCCAACATTTTTCTTACTGTTGTTTTTGTTGAAGTTGGACTAGTAGTTTTATTGTGTCTGATATTAAATATGTTTTGTAATATTTTAGCTATTGTAATATATAATTAATAATAAAAATTATTCAAATTAAAATTATTGATTATTATTTGCTATATGTAATTATTTAATATTTATTAATGTTATTGTTTTATGTGTATAGATGTATTGGTAATTTAAATAAATATTTAATAATTTATATGTTATAGAAATTATTATTAAAAGTAATTATTAAGTAAGTGTATATATTATATATTATATATATGTTTAATTAAAGTTTCATTTAATTATATATATTTATTATAAATTTTACATATTATACAATATATTTAATTATGTTTCTTTGATTTATAAGTATTATTTGGTTTATTTTACATATATTTTTAAACTAAAAAAAAACCGATATTTTTGAATTACGATATTTTTGACATCGATATTAAATTATCGATATTTTTGTACTTACCATGTTGTAGATAGGATGTCGATATTCTTGACCACGATATTTTTGTTGCGATATTTTTGTAGGTCGAATTTTTGTCTTTCGAAATTATGTCATACAATCGGCGGATCTAAAAGAGGGCATGTTGACGTTGGACGCACATGTATTTGCGTCTTCATAGCTGGAACTGGAGGGAACATACATGTACTTGTAGCATGTACATGGAGCCGTTGGGGTCTAAGATAGGGGACATAACTGGTCATAAAATTCATATTTCCTCACACCCACCCCAGAACCATGGCCAAGGGCACACCAAGTCCCAAGGGCAAAGGACCTGCAGGCACAGAGAAGCGCCGCCTGCCTTGCGGCAGAATGCGTCCTGCAGGGGTGCAGGCCCGGCAACTGTTTGGGGAGGAGGAGGTGGCGGCTCTTGTTTTCTTCATCCAGCGCCACCTCCCCTTGACCTTGGCAGCAGGCAGCAGGCCCGGCTCTGGGTATGCTACCCAGGAGCGGCACCGTCGGTGGGCGAAGGTGCGCCGGGCCGTGTTCCGGTGCACTGGGATCCGCCGCACCCACAACCAGCTAGCCCACCGGTGGTCCGACATCCTGGACCGGGAACAGGACCTGTTGGACCTGCTAGGTGTCGAGGTCATCGGGCTTGGTGAGTAACTGATTGTGTATATTAAATTAGATGAACAACAAGATTACTGCTGCGTGCCAAGCGTTGCTGGTAAATTACGTTCCAAAAAGCAAAATGTTCTTTGAGTTAAGGACCCAGGTGCACGGTGGTACTCTTACTTGTTTGCAACTTAGTTTGCGCTAGCTTGTGCTGATGCTTATTATGTAAGAGTTTACTTTACAGAACTGAAGTTAGGTAATGCGATTTGCAAGAGATACTCTACTCCTTCCATTGTCCTACTGTGAAATAGTGGTGGATGGATATTGGATACTAGGTTTAGTTTGTTAGTAGTAGTTACTAATTGTTTTATGCGGTCTGCGTGACGCATCCTCTGTCACTGAGTGCTGCTTACCCCAGTCCTCCGTCGAACATTTTGTACTTTGTTTAGTGAGTGGTAGGCTTAGCATGGTCAGTCAGTAGCAGAACTAGATCAGAATTATGCAACCAACCCACAATTTGTTGTATGTATGCACTAATGTATGCAACTATGCATGTGTCCTCCATCTCATCTATGCATTGGATGGCTGAAAAAAATTGAAGTGCAGACTTAGTGAACAATTGGCCCGTCTGGAATAGGTGGTGTAGGTGTGGAAATATGGATTTTTCTGGTCAGTTATGTCCCCTATCTTGGACCCCAACGGTTCTATGTGCATGTTACAAGTACATGTATGTTCCCTCCAGTTCCAGTTATGAAGACGCAAATACATGTGCGTCCACCGTCGACATGTCCTTTGTCAGATCCGCCATGAATAGGCCGGATATTCCATTCCTAAGTATGAAAGGCCACCGGCTTTATATGGTTCACTTATGCCATTTTACAGTCCAGGCAAGTAGGCCCTGATTCTGTCATCAAACTCTTCTTGCCTTCTGCCTCTGAAAGTTCCAGTCTGAGCCTGCATCTGTGACCATGAACTTTGTCTCATTCTCTGCGCGGCTCACGAAGCCTGACATCAGCCTATTCTCTGCCAAGAACTGTATTTCACCTTCGAATTATCTGCTTCCCCCTCAGCCGATGCATTCCTGCTTAGTAGTTTAGGTAAACATTCTTCCAGTTACCAAGCAAAAAGGCCCAACTTCTCTGTCTTCATGCAAGTGATTCATAGCCCTGTTACCATGGAATATTCCTACCCCCTCGTGTTTAGTGTAGACACCTAGACGCTTGTACACGCACACACAGTCAGTATAGAATAGATTCTGTCCGAGAGTCCCTCTTTTATGGATAACATAGTTCTTTAAACATAGGATGCTAGATATGATTTGGGATTAGGTTGACTTGACCCCCAGACTTCTTGTCTCCACATGTAGAGCTAAATGTCAAGTCCCCTTCACCCCCTAGTTACACGTCAATTACACGTCATACTGCTGCGCGCGCATTTAGGCCAAGTATTATCTTATAGATCCACCTATGTATGACATCATAACCAATCATGTTCCTTTTTACCCATTATTACACCCATTTTCGGTTACGCAGACCAAACGTCAATTTCCTTATCAATTGTTACGCCTACTGTATTCACTTCATTATAATGTATGTACTATAAAAGTTACTTCTTGTCAATAAAGGGTGTGCTTCACTTCCTGAACCTTCGTGGTGACGGAACATTGGGAGCAACCGATTATAATCGATTATTGGAATAAAGCCCATTCCGAACCTCTAATACCACGGATTCTGCCTCTCATTTTATCGAGCTATTTTACTATGTTCCTGTATCAAATTCAGTCCCGGTAAAGGAATTTTTATTTACCACATGATGGCGCCCGAACAGGGACACTTTCTCATCTCACGCGCCGGCGGTGCGTTGCAGGCCCGGTCTCCTGCCACAGCTGGACGGACAATAACGCGTACCAGCAGGATTTCCTGTATCTCCCTCCGGTCAAGCGGGGGCGACTGAGACTGCGATCAACACCCAGACGAGGCGGTGAGAAGTGCGAAGTATCCCGACCAGAGCCTAGCTGAGAGAGCAAGATCCGAGGTATACAGAGACCCACCAGTCCGAAGTCAAGTCCAGTGTCCGACGAGTCGAGTCGAGTCGAGTCCAGTCCGGTTCAAGTTCAAGTTACTGAGGCCTTCCGTTTCCGAAGCTACCCGGTGAGTACCATTGCTGGGGAGGCATTTCTGACGTGCACATAGGTTGTGCCGGTCAAGACGGGTTTGGGTACACAAATCCGGTCTGCACTGTTTTAGCAGTGTATCTGTACTGTTTAGCAGTATATCAAGTATTCCGAAGTATTCCGAAGTGTCTAGTTATTGTCTAGTTATTGTCGAGAATTAAGCTTGGTGATTAGTTATGCAGACGATCATCATTGTTGTTTCAGTTAAGGGTTTAATGTTTAAATGTTTAAAGTGTTTAAGTATGTTCTGAATATCGTGGTATGAATGACTGTTCATTATCGTGTTTATTGTATTAAGTCTGTTCAAATTCAAGTATCAGGTCAAAATCAAGTATAAGGTCAGTTCTCAAGATGCCGCTCTTTTCGAAATTAAGACAGATCACTACCAGAAAAGGGGTTCTCGAAGAAGCCGTCCCTATTCCTCCTAGGGACACTCCAGGGCACTTTATGTATCACAAACATGGCTTAGACGCTATATTATTTCTTGATTTATGGGTAGACTATACCAAGGGATTACCAGAAAGTCAGAGGTGGCCCACAGCGGGGACCTGGGATGCAGAGTGCATCATGAAAGTCGAGGAAGAGTTATGGAAAAGGAAAGTCAGACAGTCACAGAAAGACGCCGTTGAATTATGGCGTAAAGAATCACATAGACGAACAGAAAAGGCACGTAGACAGGAAGAGAAGAGTAAAGAAAATTCCAATAAAGTTCGGGAGAATCTATTAATTGAGGAAGGTATCCGAGTGAAATCAGAACAAGTAGACAGACAAAGAAATGCCCTTATGAATGGTATGTATCCCCTTCTGGCCGAAGGATTACCTAAAGCTACTCCAGAAACACCAAAAGACTTGCCAACCCCATTGTTCCCAATCAAGGTACATCCTAAGGGGCATCCTAGAACCGCAGAAGATGTTTTTCTTTCCTCATATTTAGATGACGCAGCTCCCGAGTATGCTAATTCCGCCCCACATAGACCGCATACCAGGGAGGTTCAACGCCAAGATCCAGTGCCCGTATCCCTACAGCAACAAATCGAGTCACAAGTTCCGGCAAGCACATCTGTTTCTGCATCTGTTCCTACAGGTACTTCTATAGCTGAGTCCACACCTATAGTTGCTGTGTCACGTTCGACGAATCCTTTCACACCCGACGCCCCAGACGGGGCCACGGGAGGTGCTACCAATATTTTTTCTACGCCACCTAGAATAAATAAACTTATTTTTCAAGAGTCAGCGCATTCACGTACACCCAAATTCGTAAGTGATCGTACGCTTAAGGAACTTCTTATAGATTGTAGATATGACCCGGTGCTCGGTAAGGAGGACGAAATGATCCTGGCATCATTACGTATCAGACGAGCCGCAGGGTATTTAGCGAAGCTACCAGGAATGACTGCGCATCTAGATAAAATATATCATTTTGTTCAAACAGGGCGAGATCCAGAATGTATTAACAGAGCTATGGAATACCAGAAAGTAGAGATACAGGGGGAACTGTTACGTTTCCTCATAAACTGTGTGATCAGAAATCAAGACCGACCGGGGGTAGATCCGGAAGCAATGAAAATTCTTACAAAATGGAGCCAGAATATATCAGAAGGGAGACACGATAAGCAAAATTGTATAATAGCCATGTGCCGAAAGATCCGTAAAGAAATAGAACGCCTACACGAGGAGAGATTAGAGACAGACGAGTTCGAACAAAGCGAGGAAGAAGGGTCAGGACTGTCTGCAGGACAGTCGGACACCATAGCCTATGTAGGTAGAGGAAGATCTTGTAATAGGGATCAGACTAGATGTCATACTGACTCAATACGTCCAATATGTCCAGATAATGACAGGAATTTCCAAATACCTATAATTAACATAAGGTCTAACGAGCATTCGTTCCAAACCGCCGACAAACTACTCCGAGAACGAAGGGGTTATCATTTTCTCGATTCTATGGATGAACAAGATTTAGCAAGGACAGCTGTCCATTGGGTGGACAGTCCCGGAAAATATAGTGATGAGACAGTAGTACGCACATTTTTGAATCTTACCCCAGATGAACAAAGGTTAGCTGGGATTTATATGATTCAACAACTCATTGTACTATATCGGAGTCAGCATTCGGACCCTGGTCCCTTACCTGACATACTGACTGAATTGCTTATGAATAAATGGAGAGGTCCAGGTACTAAATTAATTAAAGAAATTCTAGTATCAAGAAAGCAGTATATTCTTTTTGTATGCTCAGAGCATGTCTCATTGCCTGTCAAGGAAAGAACTACGTATCACCTGGATAGACAGAATCCCTTACGAGAAGTACACCCAATAAAAGGTGAGGACAATCAGTTTAAACGCGTATTTGTATATACGCCCATATCGAAAATAGAATTGTTAGAAATGAAGAAAGTGGTACCCAGTCATGACAAAGACCCAGCGGGTTTTCACCGAGAAATTAAGGACATGTTACTCATGGGAGAGTATACCTACCCCGACATTATGACAATATTAAAGGTGTTGATGCCTGCTGGCATTTATGAGAAACTCAAGGAAAAAGAGTGGGAGGTAGGTGACCAAAAGATAGAATGGTCAGCATTAGAAGCAGAAGAAAGGGCCCGAGGTCCAGGTTCGGGGCTTGGGGACAAAACTAAAGCACTACCCGGTCTACTAGTACAGGTACTGCCACGTTTATTAACTACGAAAAAGGAAGATTGGGGTACAATTTCAGCCTGTAAACAGAAGCAAGATGAAGACACTAGCGATTACTATGCCCGATTCGAGAAATGTTTTGGTATAAATAGTGGCATAAAAGCAAGTAGCGAATCATACCCACATCTGTTTGTAACAAAATTAGTGGAAAATGCCCTGCCCCCAGTAAAGAATAGAGTATTAAAATTCGAGAGTACCTGGCAAGGTAACACTCCAACACAAATGTTACAAATGTTACAGTACCACCACAATAGAATTAGAGAGGAACAAGAACATGAACACAGACGCATGAAAGACACAAAAATGAAAATGCTAGTCTCCCAGACAGTTCCAGCTGAAGGACATAAAAAGGGTATGACACATTCCGATTCAGCAGGACCTGTAAAAGGGACATGCAACTATTGTAAAAAGCCAGGTCATTACGTACACGATTGTCCAGTGCTAAAACATAATATCGCCATAGGTAAAACACAGGAAAGATCACGGCCACTAAGACAAGATCAGAACGAACAAGGAGCTACGCAGCATGCCCAGGCCATGCCAGCTGCACAACAGCCAATACAGTTTGTGCCAGCTGCACCACCGTTGCCTGTTGCTGCCACACAGACAACAACACGACAAATGTATCAGACCGCACAGTATGAATATCCCGAGTATCAGCGTTACGCATGAACTAGCCTAGAGAGGGAAGTTGACTTACCCCTTATCGAGATTCCTGTAGATCAAGAAGGACCTTATGTACATAGTGAATTATTAGGTCAAGATAGAAAATCTTTACTCGATACAGGGGCAAGTCGAACAACTATAAAACGTAGTGAAGTTCCAGGGGCACCCCTCTCAGGCTCTCAGAATATTTCCCTTGGTTTTTCAGGAAAACCTATTGTTAATGAAGTATCACAGCCTCTTCCACTTACGATAGGACCTCTGACCCGAACTACAGATCTATTGCTTACTAAATCATGTCCAGAAAACTTGTTAGGAATAAAAACGTTGAAAGCCCTAGGAGCCATAATATGTTGTTCTCCGGAAGGAGTAAGGTTGTTTTTACGTGATTTTAAAGGTCACTATGTATCTAGAGACATGGATCCCCGACTGCAGACTTTACCTACACATCTATGGGCACAAGGCCCTACTGATGTTGGATGCATGAATATTACACCATATCGAGTCACATTAAAGGCAGGAGTGGTACTACCACGAATGCGACAATACAAGTTACCACCAGATGCTGTAGTGGCTTTACTACAAATCATTGACGAGCTCATTGCCCAAGGAGTAGTTGTGGAAACAGACTCCAATATATGTAATTCACCGATAATACCGATTCTTAAACGAACAGATCCTACAGCGCCGCCAGTATATCGATTGGTTATTGATCTGCGCGAGTTAAACAAATGCATTGTGCCACAATTCCCTGTGGTCCCAGATATCTCGTCATTACTGACAGCTATTGATTCCGAAGCAACATTCTTTACTGTAATAGATCTCAAAAATGCCTTTTTCAGCGTCCCAATAGATCCGGAAAGCCAATATTTGTTCGGATTTAGTTTAAATGGACGTAGCTTTAAATTCTCACGCGCACCTCAAGGATTTACAGAAAGCCCCAGCATCTATAGCCAAGCACTGAAACGAGAACTAGACAGTATCCACATGCCAGTTAACACTGCTCTGCTTCAATACGTCGATGATCTGCTGATCACCGCCCGAAGCGAACCTGAATGTGAAAAAGCATCACTGACAGTTTTACAATTTCTAGCCGAAAAAGGGCACAAGGTGTCCCCTTCTAAGCTGCAATTCTGTGTCCAGCGAGTTGTTTATCTTGGACACTCGCTGGACAAGGAGGGAAGGCAGCTTACACCCGACCGCATTCAGTTGATAGCTAACATGTCAATACCCAAGACACAAAAGGAGGTGCGGGCTTTCATAGGCCTCACTTCATATTGTAGACAGTGGATCCCTCAGTATGCATTTCTAGCAAAACCACTCATTCAATTGACAACACAGGAGGCAGCCACACCGACTGTTCTCCCTTGGACTCAAGAACATACACAAGCTTTTGAAAGCCTAAAGAAAGCTTTATGTCAAGCACCTGTTTTAGCAACGCCATGTTACAGAAAACAGTTTACACTCTTTGTTACAGAACGCGAAGGTACTGCTTTGTCAGTACTCACACAGGATCAAGCAGGAGCACACAAACCATGTGCCTATTTCTCTAGTACATTAGATCCCGTAGCTCAGGCTTTGCCTGCATGCCTGAAATCAGTGGCAGCGACAGCTTTAGCAATCAGACAAAGCGATGCCATAGTGTTAGGACATCCATTGACAGTTCAAGTACCGCACGCAGTAGAGGTTCTTGTAAATAGAACGCAAACACAACACTTGACTATAGCGCGACTTACAGGATACGAGCTTACATTGTTTCAGCCACATATAGAAATCAGACGCTGTAATACATTGAATCCTGCCACACTTTTGCCAGTAACTGGAACAGACCCACTAGCTCATGACTGTATTGAAGTTATTACTATAACGACGAAACCTAGACAAGACTTAACAGATGTTCCATTGTTAGATCCAGACTTGACATTGTATGTAGATGGTTCATGCATGAGAACAAGTACAGGAGAGTTAGTGGCCGCTTATGCAGTCACAACAGATACTGAAGTCATTGAAACTAATCGTGTAAATACTTTGTCAGCTCAAGCCGCAGAGCTCATCGCTCTGACACAAGCCTGTATTCAAGCCACGAATAAAAAAGTCAACATATACACTGATTCACGTTATGCATTCGGAGTCGTACATGACTTCGGCGTGCTGTGGCGAGAGAGAGGTTATTTAACTTCCCATGGTGCCCACATTCAGCACGGACCCCTCATTCATGCCTTATTAGATGCAATACATCTACCTACTGCAATATCAATTATGAAATGTAAAGCTCATACGAAAGTTACTGATATCATTTCCCAAGGCAATGATCTAGCCGACAGAACGGCTAAACAGACTGCTCAAACTCAAACTCCCGACATGACAAAGACAATAGTCCCGATGCCGACACATTGTATGACAGTTAAAGATCCTACTCTTGACGTAATTGACATACAGACACATGCTACACCAGACGAAATAAAGAAATGGACTGAATTAGGAGGGATCCAAACGGACCAAGGATGGATGATGAAGGAAAAGTCTGTATGGTTCCTTCCTGATTCAATGGTCCAAGTTATAATTAACACTATACATAGTCCAGCACATCTAGGAGAAAAAGCTATGCTGGACAGCATTCAACACATTTGGTTCAATAAACATTTACGAGCAGCAGCAAAACAAAAGGTCCGTACCTGTATGATCTGTTGTCAGTTTAATCCAGGTAAAAGCATCCCCGTAGAACAGGGTGGATTTCATCCTCCTGATCATCCTTTTGAAGTCCTCCAGATGGATTATATCCAGATGGAACGATGTAGAGGATTCAAATATGTTCTCGTAGTTGTTTGTGCTCTTTCCCGCTGGACGGAGGCATACCCGGTTTCAGATTACACTGCCCCGACTACTGCCAAACAGTTGGTTCGAGAATTCTTCCCACGATACGGTTTACCACGTGTTGTCTACTCAGATAACGGCCAGCCGTTCTCATCCGAATTAATGAAACACGTTTCACTTCTGTTAGGTTATCAGTGGAAATTCCACTGTGTCCGACACCCCGAAGCAGCAGGTCTCGTAGAAAGACATAACCAGATACTGAAAATCAGAATGTCCAAAATATGCAGAGAAAAAGGTATCGACTGGGTAGTAGCGTTACCCGTTGCACTCTTTTACATGAGAATGGTAGCACACTCTCGAACAGGGCTATCCCCGTATGAGGTGATCTTCGGTAGACCACCGAATATGTGGGGGACGCCTATACCACGCAAAATAACTGATATTGACTGTAATATGCTGACAGATTACTTGGCTTCCTTGATGTCTGCACTACAATCTTCTCGTTCACAGGTAGCTGCAGCCTTTCCCGACAACACTGAGGTGAAACCCCATGACGTTGTTCCGGGTAATCTTGTCTTTGTGAGGAATTTCGACCGAAAGACTCAGCTGGAGCCCAGGTGGAAGACACCCAAGTTGGTTCTGTTGACCACAAGAACAGCCGTGAAGATCGAGGGCCGCAAGGGCTGGATTCATTCAAGCCACATCAAGAAATTTCATGGACTATCCTCGGATATAGACATTGTGCCCTGCACTCCCTCACAGACTGATACAAAACTCCCTTTTGTTGAACCGAACAAATCTGAAAATTACAAACTAAAGCTTAGGCCCACCAAGTCGAGCTATTTGATTGTTTAAGTCCTCTCCAAGGTGAAGCGGTTGAATTGTCTCTGACATGTATCCCTTGGACCTGAGTAGAGAAAATACCCGAAAAATGTTGAAACGACAGGCGTATTGTAAATCACTGCGTAGCCACTGCATAGTGACATTATTAATTTTGTTTTCCTTAAGTCTTTTAATAATTATTACCAGTATGTTGTTGCACATATATTACCCTATTGCCAGAAATGTTCACAATGTTATTGCAGAACATTCTTTTAGTGACTTACCCCCGCATGAATTGTCCTATAGACTTGCGCTGCGCAATAACACTTTCATCAGTATGTTACATCATTCCCATCAGACTAGTAATGCTACTAATTGTTGGGTGTGTGGCCGACTCCCTCCCTATCAGAATTATGAAGGAGTCCTGCCATTCTTTCCACACCCATTTACACACAATGGCTCCTGTGGAGCATGGTTCAGTTTAATCAATTCCATAGACTCAGACACAGCAGTTTACCAAGATCATTGGATATGGGGAAACCTGAACCTAGTTTTACTCAAAGTCTGCTACCCTGACAAAGAGGGTCGCCCCAAAAGAACAGGAACTGATCTAGAAAATGAAGTGTATGGATTAGGTAATTTTACACCTAATCTCATGATTCTAAATGTCGTATCCGAAGTTGAGCTAGTCTTACCCACCATGTCAGTATTCCCAGCGAAGGGTGAATTGTGTGTAAGAAAGGATGGTTCCATACATATGGGCCATAGTAAATGCACTACTATAGTAGAATTCAGTGATCAAGGAAAATCTTCATTTAGAGCTTCCCGCCACTCCTACTTTATATGTGGTCAGACGACATATATGCGTCTACCCCTAGATTGGGATGGTACCTGCTACATTGCATTCCTTTTGCCACCTGTTTTCCTAGCTCCTCCTGATTATTATAGGAATATTCATTTAGTACACAATAGAGAGCGGAGAGATCTCCCAATTGTCGATTATACTGAGACGGCATGGGACAAGTATGTAGATTTCAATAAAGGCATCTTTCCCTATATAGGTACAGTTACCAATAGTAAGCTGATACGTAGATTAACTAGAACCCTTGAAGCAGTAGTGAATGAAACTATTTCCGCCTTAGGCAATTTAACAGAAGAGCAGTCTGCTATGCGGATTGTTGTGCTTCAAAATCGTCTTGTCCTTGACGTCATCCTGGCTGATAGGGGCGGAGCCTGTAGGGTCATCGGATCAAGCTGCTGCGTATTCATACCAGAAAATTCGCCATCTGTATATAAAGCCATCACTCGCCTTCATAAGATTGTAAGCCAGATACACCAGAACCCAGGCACTTGGACTTGGTCCAGTTGGTTTTGGAATGCGGTATCAGCCTGGGGATGGAGAGTTTTATCCTTCCTAGGTATTGGCCTTCTCATACTATTCAGTTGCTGTCTATGTCTACAATGTGGACCAGCGATTTGTGGTCTGTGTGCCACATCGTGCATTCCACATCAAGATTTTCATTCAAAATCCCGGAAGAAGAAAGAAGAACAAATGATGCTATATGAACAGATCAATGGATTGATGAAGATTGATATCTCTTGAAGGGCAAGTAGGGGACAAGGAGGGAATGTGGAAATATGGATTTTTCTGGTCAGTTATGTCCCCTATCTTGGACCCCAACGGTTCTATGTGCATGTTACAAGTACATGTATGTTCCCTCCAGTTCCAGTTATGAAGACGCAAATACATGTGCGTCCACCGTCGACATGTCCTTTGTCAGATCCGCCATGAATAGGCCGGATATTCCATTCCTAAGTATGAAAGGCCACCGGCTTTATATGGTTCACTTATGCCATTTTACAGTCCAGGCAAGTAGGCCCTGATTCTGTCATCAAACTCTTCTTGCCTTCTGCCTCTGAAAGTTCCAGTCTGAGCCTGCATCTGTGACCATGAACTTTGTCTCATTCTCTGCGCGGCTCACGAAGCCTGACATCAGCCTATTCTCTGCCAAGAACTGTATTTCACCTTCGAATTATCTGCTTCCCCCTCAGCCGATGCATTCCTGCTTAGTAGTTTAGGTAAACATTCTTCCAGTTACCAAGCAAAAAGGCCCAACTTCTCTGTCTTCATGCAAGTGATTCATAGCCCTGTTACCATGGAATATTCCTACCCCCTCGTGTTTAGTGTAGACACCTAGACGCTTGTACACGCACACACAGTCAGTATAGAATAGATTCTGTCCGAGAGTCCCTCTTTTATGGATAACATAGTTCTTTAAACATAGGATGCTAGATATGATTTGGGATTAGGTTGACTTGACCCCCCAGACTTCTTGTCTCCACATGTAGAGCTAAATGTCAAGTCCCCTTCACCCCCTAGTTACACGTCAATTACACGTCATACTGCTGCGCGCGCATTTAGGCCAAGTATTATCTTATAGATCCACCTATGTATGACATCATAACCAATCATGTTCCTTTTTACCCATTATTACACCCATTTTCGGTTACGCAGACCAAACGTCAATTTCCTTATCAATTGTTACGCCTACTGTATTCACTTCATTATAATGTATGTACTATAAAAGTTACTTCTTGTCAATAAAGGGTGTGCTTCACTTCCTGAACCTTCGTGGTGACGGAACATTGGGAGCAACCGATTATAATCGATTATTGGAATAAAGCCCATTCCGAACCTCTAATACCACGGATTCTGCCTCTCATTTTATCGAGCTATTTTACTATGTTCCTGTATCAAATTCAGTCCCGGTAAAGGAATTTTTATTTACCACATAGGTCAGGTGGTACTTACTAGGCTTTGTTAGTATTTGGAATCAGAATGATCATGGAACACTGGAGTGTTCATAAATAAGTAGACGATCCATCTGATTAGATAGGTCAATTTTATTGCACTTGTTGTTTCCTAAAATGTTCTTTGACTTATTTTTCCAAATGATTTATTATTTTTCTCACAGCACTCCTTAATGTTGGTCTCTTTCTTTATTATATTTTACATGATCATCAGCACCACCCAGGGGCAAGAAGACGGGGTCGGAGTCGGCGGGGGAACCCCAGGACCGCTCCTCTACTGAGGCTCCTGCAGCTGGTCCCAGTAAGTCCTCCATTGGTTAGATTGACATTTATATTTCCCTAAATGTTATGTTACTGCATCTTTTTTTCCCAAACTCTAAATTATGGTTCCACTTTCTGAATCTCTTTTTTACAAAAGTTTACTTCTTTGACCTTGACTATCTGTTTACTAATTCTGTTTATCCCTGCCTCTAAGTTGCTTCTAACTCCCTCTGCTATGACTCTGTACTACTAATACTACTACTACTATTACTATTATTACTCTGTGTGTAGCGAAGCTTGCACAGTTGCCCACTCTTTAATAGAAGGTTTTCTTTGCAACAATAAAACTCTGATTGACCAATAGCTCTAGCCACTGGGTCCTGTCCTTTGGGTTGTCCTCTTCAAGTCTTCTCAATGTTGAGGCTTTGACAATTACCACAAACAAAATGCCCAACCAGATATTTGACTAGTATTTTTGATCGGAAAGTACATGATACTACTATTGTCTAGGATTCTGCAGAGCCACATACAGAACTATGCACAACAAAATAGGATGTTGATGCTGATGGGAGGTTGGATCTTACTGATCACACCTCAGTCCGAAGAACCCAGGATCCCCTGACCGACTAGCTATAGTGTCTCACATTAGGGTCCCACTCCCGACCCCCCCCCATGAAGACGATACACAATGTTGATGATGACTGAGACAGAGACAACCCAGAACATAATAACAAACACCATTTTGCTCACACACTTGTGTAAGTCCACTCCACCACACCAAATACCACAGAGTCTATGTGTAAGTTCAAAAGGTTTATTTGAAACAAGTATCAAACTCTGTACATCGTTAATATGAAATTTAATTTACTACAGCCATAGTCAATAAGCCAGCAAAAAGCCTAACATTAAAACAGTAAACATTTACAAGTGCATGATTGACAACAAGAACAAGAGCCAAGATCTTTTGAATTCTGGAAGACCCCTCACCGTAGAACGTAGAAATACTGGTGACATCATCTTGCATCCAATATGCTCTGTAAATCTCTGGTTTGTAGAAGGGAATCTTCCGCCTATGATATATGAGAAAAACGCTGCGAGTTAGCCGTTAGATAGTATACTGGTGAATGCTAGCATTTTGCAGGCATGCCAAAAAGTGTAACATGTATGTCTGCTGGCTAAGCAATATAAACTAAACAAAGTCAATAAGTTTTTTTTTTTTTTACCTCTTCACTTGTACGCAACAGTCAAGTGGCCTCAAAGGCATCTACTGCACATGTCAATAAGCTGGCAGGTATAATATGCACCAAAAGAGTAGTAGTCGACATGAAGAATCTAAAAGGGTTACTCATGGCTCAGGCTAACTTTCAAAAGAGTAGAGTAGGACTACATGACCCTAGGAAGTGGAACCATATCCTACTAGTGTCTGTCTACTGACTGTACTTACTGTCTAGTGCTGATGTATGTTGCATCGCATTAACTTTTTTTTCAATGTTCCAAATGAACACTTAAAATAGGGGGAGGTTTACAGGCATCTAAAAAATTTGTGATGCTTTTTTCTAGGCACACTACCATCCACCAGTGCCGTCGGGGCCAGCGATGCGGCCATTCCAGAGGGGGCAGGCGAACTGGCGGCACCTGCAGGAGACACAGGGCCCAGGGGGGATCCAGCAGCAGTGGCCGGCGGCGGTAAGTTATTTTCATTACTTCTTGACATTACAGCTAGATGGAACTGTGTTCACTATTTCACTGTACTGTGCGACTTATTATACAACGGTTGAAGAAGACACCCTTTACGTGGCATTACCAGCGTGAGTAGAGTAACCAATTGCCTCTTCTATGTGACTACAAAATCAGCTGTGAATGTTTTATGGAGAAGACAAACTCAGATCAGATGACCTTCATGGATGTGTTGAACAAAGAGGGAAAGCACTAAGGGTGGAAGGACGAGCGAGATAAACAATATGCCTGACTGGCAGAGAAGGATATGTTGTTGGAAGCATGCATAGGTGGCTGATAGTAATAAGATCAGATGCATGGTTTGTTGAAGGATGGGTGGAAGGTGAAAGAATGCCTGCCTGGGTGGGCGACACAGTATGGGTGGATAGTACTAGATAGCAAGAATCAGCGGTGTTTTTGGTTCAAACTCAAAGCCAAGGCAAGGAAGGAAGGAGCAGAAGCATGGGTGTTTGTTGGTGAAACCAACTAAGGTTTGTTAAGAGATATATAAAAAAGGATAGACATTTACTTTAATGGATGTATGCCTGGATGTACTATCACCAAGAGACAGTATAGGTGGAAAGTGTCACTGGAGATTCTTACTTTGAAGAAAGTGTAAAAGAAACTGCGCGACAGTAGCAAAGCCTAGGGGAATCAAGGTAGTGTTATGAGCATACAGTACACTTGCAGTAGTTTGCAAGCACGTCATATATTATCAAGCGGAAACCCCTTCCTCCCACTCTGGGGACCACTCCCTACCTATTATTATTAATGTATTTTCGATTGGGGCAGCCAGCCTGCAAAGGGTGGCCTATCTGTTTATGGATGTTGGTTACACAATCAATGAAAGCAAAGTACCCTCTGCAGTAGCGGTTGGTGGTGGGATTGTTGGCGGGCGGTGACATGGGGAGGGGACGGGTGGGTGGCACTGGCGAGTAAACTGTGTATTACGGCCAAATACAGGTAATCAACATAAAAATAAATAAAATTATTTTCAAGGTGCGCACTGCACCGCCGAATGCGATGCAGTGTGTGCTACTGTGTGCAGCAATGTTTTTTTTTAATGTATTCTATAATTACCTGTGAATGTCCTTAATCCATCGTTTACTATCCCCACCCTGCACCTTCCCACGTCACCGACCGACAGCACTCCCACCACCGACCGTTTCCGACCTGATGTCGTATATCGTATTAGCACTAGCAGCATCTATAATATGAATATAAGCAATGATCGTTGGATCCGATAAATTGTCAGCCTTTTTGTAGTACCCATGGCAGGGTGTAAGTGAAATTGAGCATGCCATTTGCCCTCATGTAACAGAGTATGACCAGTGCCAACGGCCGTAAGGCGTCAGACAAAAAGATGAGCTTCCCCACCTGCAGACAGTAGTAGTAAATAAAACTAACGTGAGTCTGCATCATGTGGCTCATATCTGTTTCTCTTGGGTGCAAGCTTAGCTGATGGACCTGGCATGCCGCCCACAACAAGGTTATGTAATTGGGCTAAACTACAGATAAGAACAGCACGACTGGTGTACCGGAGTACATACATAGTACGATTATATTTATAAATAATGTCTGAAACTGTCACAAATGTTAGAGTCCAAGGAAATAGGATTAGAGATACTTACCCCACCACCAAATCACAAATGTTATGAACTGTGCTTGCTAGTGATACTGTGACACTATGTGTTAAATGATTTTAGTGTTCCTGTTTTGCTAAGAGTATTGGCTCCAACATGTTCTTTTTCTTTCTTGATATAGATGATACTCCTTCCACTAAACCATCAAGGAAGGAGTTGGCCGCTAGGGCCCGGCGCCGGAAACTGGAGGCCATCTGCGAGCATTATCGCCGGCTGGTGGCTCAGGAGGAGGAGGAGGAGGAGGCGGCTGCAGCTGCAGCCTCCTCCAATGCCCCGGGCCCCAGTCAGGCCCGGCCTCCACTTTCACGGCGCCATGGTCCGGCATCCACCCGCCGCCGCGCCTCTATTTCCAGCACTGCTGCCCCCCACCCTGGATGTAACTGTAGGGCATTTCGCCGCCAGCTGCTCCGCCGGATGGCCCGCTTGGAGGAGAACATGGAGGAGCGGGTAAAGATCCTGGTGGACAAACACCTTAAGGCCCGCCGACAATAGAGGACCTCGTCGTTTGCCCCTTTTTTAATTCCTTTTGTTGGTGGGTGGGTTTGTGGGCGTTGGGGATTTCTACGGACATTGGGACTTTGGACTTTCGTTTCGTTTCGTTGGGGTTAGGGAGGGGGGTGGGTTAGGTCAGAGCGGGATAGTTTATTTTTGTTAGGGGACATTAAAAATATACTTACTATTTATTTATACGATGTTAATGTTTTGTGGTGAGTTACAGTTTTCCGAATTCAATGTAAGTTACATGGTTGTTTACTTTGTTTCCGTGCTGCTGCATGCCCACAGCCAGTGTTTGATTTAAAAGATCTGCCGATTTTGTAACACACAAACCGATAGATGCAGTACCCCTCACTGAGTTATTTTTAATTGTCATAATAGTACTGTCAGTCTCTCCTCCTAGTCCATACCTCCCACCAAACTTATCTTACCTGTGATTGATGATGAAGTTCGGCACACTGATGGCTGCATGGTTGGTTTCCCAAATTGACGGAGTAGATGCCATTATTGTGGTGGTAGTAGTAGACACTGGCAATAGCGTTTGAAAAAAGAAAGAGAAAGTCACTTGACAGACTCTGGGAGGAGTAGTAGAACAGAACACAAAGTAAACTACAGCATGGGTGGTCAAGCAGAAGAAGATCCTTGCCCTGCCTTAGTTGAAATTCAATTAGTGTTGCTTTCACCACATCTGCCCCAGCAAGCGTGTGATCAATTGGTGTACATAGTCATCACATCACACCTCAATATAAATCACACAGCCCGGGGGAAGAGGGTTAGGGATTGATGATTGGATGGGAAGTGGGGTTTTGGGAAAGGTTTGAGAAAGAAAAACAGACAATATGCATGGACACAACAAAAGTAAAACACAATCTTGTAAGACGACCATGATCCATTATCAAAGAAATCAAAGTATGAAGTGAGAGAAAGCAAATGCATGCATGCTGAGGAGGATAACTTGATGGTTAATGATAATGAGTTGTACTATAACTACTATGACCCAATGAGACAGTACAGTCAGGGACGAAATTGAAATTTGCCTTGCCTGTCTGCCGCCCTCAGAGCTCAGACCGAACCCAATTACATGCTGTACCGGGCTTACTTTTATTTTTCAAGCTAGCTAAGGAAATTAAAAAAAAGTTGGATCAATTAACAAACAAACCACAACACACAGTCGTAATGATTGAAGAGAAAAAAGCAAGCAAATAAATGTAAAGACGAATGATGATACTAAAGTTACTGTATTATCCTGGTCCAAATGTGGAGTTGCATCTTTCTCGTCATTCCTCTTGGTCCTCTCTTCCATGGACACTCCGCACATCAATCTTGGGTACCACTGCCTGCCTGATGCGGATTGGTAAGGTACGCTTGAGCCGTTTCTCCCACTGTAGCACAGGGTAAAGGCCGGCCTGTAAGTGTAGATGGAAAAACAAACGGGGTCTTGAAAAATTACAGCATTTACAACAATAAACTCAATTACAGTGGAGTGCAAGACAACACTCTGGAGAGAACACTTTCAGACTGAGGCAGCTTGGATAGGCTACATAGTGTCTACTCTACAGCATTAAGGTACAACAACAACGGGACAGGATTCAGGAGCCAGCACAGCCACAGAAAAGTAGAACCGCGGCACAGGCCAGGCACCCTACCCCTTACTTACATTTTGACCGAGCCAGAGAAATGTCATATGCACTCCAGCAACCTAGAATTTTCTCAATGAAGTGACTAAATCAATGCGCCACTGTCCGTCATACCACTACACTCTACTCCAGTCCACACCACTACACAGACATCTAGCCTAGGTCTGCTGTGGTTCTTGTTCAAACTTTTTACCTTTTAAGTCAGCCCATGAAACGCCTGATGCGGATTGGTAAGGTACGTGTGACTGTGAGTCGTTTCTCCCACTGTAGCACAGGGTAAAGGCCGGCCTGTAAGTGTAGATGGAAAAACAAACGGGGTCTTGAAAAATTATAGCATTTACAACAATAAACTCAATTACAGTGGAGTGCAAGACAACACTCTGGAGAGAACAGTTTCAGACTGAGGCAGCTTGGATAGGCTACATAGTGTCTACTCTACAGCATTAAGGTACAACAACAACGGGACAGGATTCAGGAGCCAGCACAGCCACAGAAAAGGAGAACCGCGGCACAGGCCAGGCACCCTACCCCTTACTTACATTTTGACCGAGCCAGAGAAATGTCATATGCACTCCAGCAACCTAGAATTTTCACAATGAAGTGACTAAATCAATGCGCCACTGTCCGTCATACCACTACACTCTACTCCAGTCCACACCACTACACGGACATCTAGCCTAGGTCTGCTGTGGTTCTTGTTCAAACTTTTTACCTTTTAAGTCAGCCCAAGAAACGCAGTTATTCCATCAATTTTCTCCAATCCAACTGACTGTGTGCAAAGACAGTATGCTCAGCATCCTCATGATGGTGACCGTGTGGTACGTATTCTCCAACACCAACTCAGTCTGTAGTGACTGATTAAGTTTATAATATATTCCATATTACCAAATTGCAACGGATATTGGCCGGCACCTGCAGTGGTAGGAGTACAATGTGGTCATTATTAAACAACAAGGAAACATTAACTGTCACCACACCTGAGTCACTTTTACTTTGTCGATAAACTAGTATAGTTCTACTTCATGGCATGCACAATTCTTCGTAGTCAGCCAGCATCCAATGCAATGCATGCCACCATCATTCACAATAATCACTCATTACCTGTCTTGGTGTTCTCTTTGGCTGTCTGATCTGATGCCTGCCTAGCCTTCTGCCAGTCAGTGATGAGTTTCTTTCGGATTGGAAACAAAATGGAATATAGGTGGAGTCACGTTTCACTTCTTATGGAGGGACTGTTAGAGGCAACCTGTATTGTACTATTCTCCATCTCCATCCAATGTCTGACTTGCTTGAAATGTACTTAGGGAGAGTAAGGAACATGGAGCAGGACCCTGAGGATTGGAGTGGACAGTTATGCACAGACGTGCAACTCCAATAGGGAAATAAAAAGAGGAGACTGTTGATGGATTTGTTGTGAATGTAGATTTTGAACCAGAAAAACAGATACACACAGTCACACACAAATAAAGGAAGGGAGACCAATTTGAAAGCCTACTTGTCAGGGAAGAGGAGCTCATCCTCAAACTCTGGTGGTGCGGACAGAAGTACGTCTAACAACCCACTACTTATGTCATCAAAGTCGCTCTCCTCTTCCTCCTGTGATTCACGTATTTTGTAGTCTGGTGGTATAAAGTGTTGATTCATTTTGATCATGGTTAACCTCTCAACACTTTTGGGCAAGAGACTGGTCCTTTTGACAGTAACAATGGCACCAGCAGCACTGAAAACACGCTCTGAAGAGACACTTGCAACAGGGCAAGCCACATACTTAATTGCCAGCCTGCTGAGCACTGGCCATTGGCTTCTTTTCCCATACCAATACACCAATGGGCTTTGCTCCATGTAGACCTCTGTTGTGTCATCTAGATAGGCCTGAACCATCCGCTCAGTGTTCAGGGGTGCTCCGATTTCCTGGGCCTCTTTTGCCTTTGCATCAGTCATGGATGTGCAATACCCTTTCCGTAGAAACCAATCACCTGCCGTTTTTGTAAATGTGCCTGATGATCCTGTTGGTGCTGTTGATGTTATTGCTGGCAGTGTTGTTGACTGCTGGGAGGCAGACGCACTGCTCTTGGCCTCTGAAGTAGAACTTTGTTCTGGGTGCCCTGCAGTACTTTTTCGGCCCTGGGGGGGCGGGCCTTTAATGGAGATCCTTTCGTTTTCAAACTCAGTGGCTTCCTCAGCTATCAAAGTTTTGTACTGGGCAACATTCACTTCTGAAAAAGGAATGACTTCCTTACTGCGCAGCAATAATTTGTAACGTGGATCCAAAATTGAGGCAGTAATGTAATGTGGATGTGACAGAATGTTATTTTGAATCCTTGTATTGTGAGATAAGCGAGCGGATAAGGTGTCTGCCAAATAATGTGCGTCTACTTTGTCATCCACACCTGCGTACATTTCTGACACCTCCTTCAGCTGTTGCTCTAGCATGTACAACAATGGGATAGCTTGGCCCATAGTACAGTCCTCCCTGCTCACTTCACGTGTGAAGACCTCAAAAGGAAGTAGCATCTCTGTCAGGCTTTTGACAAGGTCCCATTGGGTCATCTCAACTCTCATGCCTTTCACTGTAGGATCCCCTGACCTTTTCATGACATAAGCATTAAGTGGTATGTACTGCTCAAACAGACGCTCAAGCATGTAATACGTTGAGTTCCAACGTGTTGGCACCTCTTGGATGAGTGCTTTGACTGGCATTTTATGGTCACGTTGAATGACCCTCAGCTCCTTCCGGGCTTTAAAAGAATGGTTGAAATGTGTGCATATTCTTCTGCAGGTGGTCAGTAAGCTGCTGACTTTGCTTTCATTTTTCAGAAAGTCTTGAACAACAATGTTAATGCAGTGTGCCAAACATGGCACCCTGAAATAGCCACCATCTTTCATGGCCCTAACTACATTACTGCCATTGTCCGTGGCAACAAAACCAATGGTAAGACCTCTTGGTCGCAGCCACTCAAACACCTTGCTGTTAAACTCATCCAAAATGTTAACAGCAGTATGAGATTTCTCCATAGCAAACATGGCTACAGTTGCATGTTTGCGAGTGTCTTTAAAAATCTCAGCGGTGTCAACAACACCGTCAGATATCTTATCTTTAACACCCGAAAAAGAGACCCAGTGTGCAGTGATGCACATGTAATCAGTGGCTTGGCAACTGGTCCACATGTCTGTTGTCAGGTGTATACTCTGAACAGCACTCTGTTTTAATGCTTTTCCAAGCATTTCCAGCACGTCGTGATGTAGTGTTGGAACAGCAACTCTTGCGAAATAGTAGCGGCTGGGAACTTTCTATTTTGGGCAGATGGTGGTCACAAACTTAAGAAAACCCACCCCTTCAACAAAAGAAAAAGGGAGAAGGTCCAGTGCTAACATTTTTGCCAGCTTTGCATTGTACAAACGTGCTATTGGGTGGTTGCGTTCGTACTGCCCCTCCGGCCTACCAAACATGCTCAGAATGGTAGGCTGCATGGTATTCCTTCCTGTGGTCAACGTCGCACTTTTTGGGCCAGCAGTGCTCCTTGGTGTCTCAGGCTGACTCTTACTCTTGTGCCAATGAGATGTGGCTGAGGATGTGGGCGTTACCGCTGCAGTGCTGGGGACAGGGCTACTTTGTGTACCACTACCACAGAGAATGTCTCCCTCTTCTTCCTGTGCCACCGTGAGTGGACTTTCTACTCGTTTAAGCCCAACACCAATGGTTCCAGTTTTGATGAGCCTAAGGTGCTCCTCCCACTGGATTGCGTGGTGTTTTTTCAGATGGGTCATTTGGCCTCCGGTACCATAGTTTGTACCAAGCTTTCCACGACTAACAGAGGTATGACAAACGGAGCATACAGCAATGTTCTCCTCCTTTCCGCTAACCGTAAAGAAGTCCCACACTGGGGAGCTTAACTTTTGTCTCCTGCTGGAGGTGCCACTCCCACTCCCAATGCCGGATGAACTGGAGGTTGTGTGTTGAATTTGACTCTGTGCAGGACCACTACCTACTTCTGCTGAGGTGGTGCTTGTTGTGCTGGATGTAGGACGCTGCCGGCCCTTTGCTAATGTAAATATGGAAGCTGGAGGTCGTGTTGGTGTTACCTGTGTTGGAGGTATGCGTGCTACATCCCTCGCATCCATTTTGGATAGTGTAAAAATGTTGGTCTCCATCTCCTCAGGCCCGGGAGTGATGTTTGTGATGACTGGCTCATCATCATCCTCATCATCCTGCTCTTCTACATCAACATACATAAGTGTAAGGCTTTCTGGAACCTTCCTTTTCCCATGCCTGCTCTTGTGATGTGTTTCCCTCTCAGACTCAGTTTGTGGCTTCCAAGTGACATCTAGATCATCAGAAGGGGGGCTTGGTGAAGAACTTGATGTACTAACCCTCCTTTTCCTTGCTGGCGATTTAAAAGGCAATGCAACTTCTAAAGGAGTGGCTTCCTCTTCTTCCTCTGCATGAGGCTCAATTTCCTGAACTGCCCCTACTTCGGGAGGAACAACAGCTACTATTGCGGGCGGTGGCTGCGGCTGTTGACCACTTATCTGCTGTGTTGATGATGTTCCCTCCTGCGTTGATTGTGTTCTACTTTGAGATAGCGATAAGTTTAGTTCAGGCTCAGCATCGCTGCTTTCCACCATAAGGCTGGCTACCTCTTCCACACTCATCTGCTTGGGCATGGGTTGGCGGGTTGGGCCCACTGATGTGGAGGTGCTGCCCCCAGCTTGGCCCCCCGACACCGCTGCTGCAGGCGTCATTTTTGGTGTACCAAAAAAGGTTTTGGGAGGCACACCAGACTTAAGTGACACTTCCTTCTTCTTCTGTTCCTTCTTCTCCATGGCAACTTTCTTGGTACCGGAGGACCTGCTACCTGCTTTCTTTGGGGGCATCTTCAACAGATGTCAAAACAGCACTCAGTTGCTCAAGTTGCAGAGATGCCTGGTCAGGTCACTGACACATCACGTTGTGTACAGCAGCAGGACGTCGGTCTGGCACCACAACAGTGGATGATGATGACACACCTTCTCTGTCTTTTATGCACCTAAAAGCAAAAAAGCCAGAAGAACATCAGTCAAAAAACCCATAATTTAATATATAACTTATTATTGTCTGGTGGGTGGTCAACACAATTATTAAATTTTATGAAGTCAGTGAACAACATCACCAGTATAGGCAGCCATTAAGACTCTTAAGAGACTGACAAGGCAAGGGATCCTGTTGTATTTGTACTGTGTACACTGAGGAAGAAGAATAGCAAGGAACAAAAACATAAATGTAGTCTAGCCTGTTTGACCTAAATAAAAGTGTGAATCTTATGGGATGGATGCAGCATCAGGGAGCAACAACACAACGAACATATACACATAAAAACTAAAGGCATTTATTTACAACACCCAAAAAGTGAAATCTAACCCCGTAAAAAAGTATAGGCCACATTTTACAATTCAATCCAAAGCCATGATGTTGAAATTCAATACACAACACAAAAACAGTTGTTTACATTCCATGCACCCGCCGTGATGATTGCTGAGTTGTACCCCTGGGCCTACTGTATGACTAGGTCACAAGTTTGGACGCCTATGGCAAAGGCACAATGCATGCCTTCCTAAAATGGCCGCCACACACATGCTCAGCCCACCCACCACAATAATAAACAAAAAGTGATTGCAAAGGACAGGAACAGGAAGTTGTAGTATCTGTGGAACTTAATCCCTCTCATAAAAATGTTTTCCAGACAAATAACAGCTTCTCCCTGCTCCAAACCTACAGCTCAATGACAGCCTGAGGAGTTTTTTGTGCAGAAATGCACAAAAAAGCGTTTTCGAGAAGGGTCTATGTTGCTCGCGAGATATTGTTTGCCAGATTGCAAAAGTTGCGTGTTCGGGATCGCGAACTGTACAAAAACGCTTTCTCGCGTGCGCGAACACGCATATTGCGAGCGCAAAAATGACGAAAACTGTAAGTCCGCGTTGTCGCGCTGTGCAGAGTTACCGAAAGTTCGCGAGCTGAATCCCTTGCCTTACATGCTGGCCAAAAATGCCCAATTTGTTTAGCACACACCCAAAAAATGCTATTGCACCCCAAACACACCTTTTGCAATAAAATCCAAAGCCATCCATGGAGTAAAGGAAAATCACCAGACAACACCAACTGTACATTTAAATCACGCACCACAGATTGGAGGCTGACTACCTCTGGGCCTACTGGAAGACTACTAGGCCACAAGCTTGGAACCGGATGGCAAAAGCAAGCACACTGCTTGGATGGCTCCACAAAATGGCCGCCACACACCCACAACAACCACAAGAAATGGGAGACAGTCAATGGACGCCTATGGCAAAGGCACAATGCATGCCTTCCTAAAATGGCCGCCACACACATGCTCAGCCCACCCACCACAATAATAAACAAAAAGTGATTGCAAAGGACTGGAACAGGAAGTTGTAGTGTCTGTGGAACTTAATCCCTCTCATAAAAATGTTTTCCAGACAAATAACAGCTTCTCCCTGCTCCAAACCTACAGCTCAATGACAGCCTGAGGAGTTTTTTGTGCAGAAATGCACAAAAAAGCGTTTTCGAGAAGGGTCTATGTTGCTCGCGAGATATTGTTTGCCAGATTGCAAAAGCTGCGTGTTCGGGATCGCGAACTGTACAAAAAGGCTTTCTCGTGTGCGCGAACACGCATATTGCGAGCGCAAAAATGACGAAAACTGTAAGTCCGCGTTGTCGCGCTGTGCAGAGTTACCGAAAGTTCGCGAGCTGAATCCCTTGCCTTACATGCTGGCCAAAAAAGCCCAATTTGTTTAGCACACACCCAAAAAATGCTATTGCACCCCAAACACACCTTTTGCAATAAAATCCAAAGCCATCCATGGAGTAAAGGAAAATCACCAGACAACACCAACTGTACATTTAAATCACGCACCACAGATTGGAGGCTGACTACCTCTGGGCCTACTGGAAGACTACTAGGCCACAAGCACACACATCCAACAAAGGTAAATCACACACACACACCAACAGTGAAATACACCACAGCCACGTTTAGCATTTCAATCCTATGCCATCCATGCCCTACATGATGTAGAAATTCTACAGACACCACAAAACATGGACCCATGGGTACCCTACTGGCTGAAATTGCAGAGAAAAACAACTAGGCCCCTATTGAAAGTAGTACAGGCCACCCACCACGACAATAATTTTTAAAAACAATAAAAATCCCAGAAAAATGTAGGTACAAACAAGCCCCAATGAAACAAACACACCAATTCTCCAACTTACTTGTAGTAAATTAAATCTCAAATCAAAAATTCCTCAAATAAATCCAATCCAATGGCATGATGCAGCAGACAGACACAAAAAGTGATCCTTCCAGCTCCAAATCCAAATGAAAGTGAACAACACATGCACAAAGCACGTGGGAGGAGCCTGCTGGACAGGAACAGGAAGTTGTAGACTCAGGGGCACTTCCTTCCTCTTGAAAAAAAAGAGTTAAAAAAATTAAAGGACTCTTTCTTACACAAAAGACTACAGCAAGATCACAATCTGAGGAGTTTTCTGAGCAAAATGATCATTTTAGAGAAGGTTTTATGAAGCTCGCGAGATATTCTTTGCCAGATTGCAGTTTTTCCATGTTCGGGATCTCGATCTTACCAAAACAGCCGCCGGAAGTCAGCTCGCGCGCACCAATGACGTGTTCGGGGTCGCACACTCTCACGGGCTTGGGCAGCCATAGTACAAATCTCGTGGCGCTCGCGAACAGACAGAAAAGCAAGTTGGCGATCGCAGAATCAAGGTAAGACGTTACCGCGCGCACGAGAATGAATATTGAGCGCGCGAGAAAGCAAAACTACTACGCTACGCGCTAGATTGCGTAGCAATCTGCAACTTCGCGCTCTACGCGAATCGCGAAGTTACCTAAACTTCGCAAGCTCCGCGAACGGAGCGTAGTTCAACGCCCAGGCTTAAACAAGAACAACCACAAATAGACGATATTTACATCTGTACGCACTTGCAATTAGACACAAAGTGAAGAAACAGTTGAACAGTCTTATACAAGTATACTCATACAAATCAATAGATAAGAGTACATCAAGGCAGTCCTACGTATTTCTTTGAATAGAGGTACGGGAACTCATTTGTCATGGAGTCCTCACAGTATGGACATCTTTTATTTAGTGCCAAAGGAACGGTGAGGGGGCCTCGTATAATGGAAACCAGATCCGCTGCCCTATAGATTAGAAGGGATTATTTTCTGTGGAAAATAGTCAAAAGTAATTTGACAATGGCTCTGTCTGGGTTCTTTGAGGCTTGCCTCCACCGTGAAATTACCAACGCGTTTCGACCTTCTGTATGGCGCTTCTTTAATAGGAGGTTTTCATCACTGCACTGACTCCAGAAGCCTCGGATTCGGTCACCCATTTACCGCCGTGCTGATACCACGAGTCCTGCGTTGAAAAACTCACGCACCCTGATGAAGACCTCCTATTGAAGAAGCGCCATACAGAAGGTCGAAACGCGTTGGTAATTTCACGGTGGAGGCGAGCCTCAAAGAACCCAGACAGAACCATTGTCAAATTACTTTTGACTATTTTCCACAGAAAATAATCCCTTCTAATCTATAGGGCTGCGGATCTGGTTTCCATTATACGAGGCCCCCTCACCGTTCCTTTGGCACTAAATAAAAGATGTCCGTACTGTGAGGACTCCATGACAAATGAGTTCCCGTACCTCTATTCAAAGAAATACGTAGGACTGCCTTGATGTACTCTTATCTATTGATTTGTATGAGTATACTTGTATAAGTACTGTTCAACTGTTTCTTCACTTTTTGTCTAATTGCAAGTGTGTACAGATGTAAATATCGTCTATTTGTGGTTGTTCTTGTTCTGTTTTGATTGTCACCATTGTATGTGAAATTGTTTGAAACACTTATTTCTAAACATTAGCTGTCGCTGCACAGGAACCAAAAGTCTTGATGAAAGAGTTCAAATTAGTTCTGTTCTGTATTCAATTACTGTCAAGGGATAAATAAAAAATCCACCTGGCTTATACAAATATGTTAAATTGATGGTGTCAGAGGTACCCTTGTTTTTTACTTTAGCTTTAGATTCCAACCTCTGTACTCCTTAATAGAATCATTCCCCTGTTTGTTTTTCGGCTGGTGGTCTTGGCAGAGGAGGAGGAGGAGACTGCAGCAGCACTTGAAGCCTCCTCCAGTGCCCCAGGTCCCAGCCACCGTCCTCCAGCGGTACGGCGCCACCGTCTGGCGGCTGCCCGCCACCACCGCAATGCCATCTCTGGTGCCCCCCCACTGTGGCTGCAACTGCCGTGCCCTCAGACGCTGCGTCGCCCGTTTAGAGGAGTAGATGCGTGTCCTCCTTCAATCCCGCCCCTCACCTTAGTCCCTGTCTTCTGTCCCTTTTTTGATTCTTGTTTGGGTGGGTGGGAACTGGTTTGGGTGTTGGGTTTTTACTTTTCGGATGACTATTTTCTCCTGGACTTTCCTACGGACATTGGTTGGGGTTAGGGAAGGGGGTGGGTCAGCTTTTGTGGGTTTTTAGTTTATTTTTGTTAGGGTAAATTAAATATATTTTTCTACGTTACATGCAATGTTGTTAATGTTTTGTAGGTGGGATTACTGTTTTACATCACACTGTTTCCTTGCTGGTGCAAGGCCGCCCATAGCCAGTGTTTGATTTAAATAATTGGCTGACTGTGTAAGACACAAACAGATAGATGCGACACCCCTCACTGATTGACTTGTCCTACTAGTACTTTCAGTCTCTCCTCTAGTCTATGCATTCTTTATCTGGACTCAAAGGGGTGTGTGAAATTGAGTTAATTGAAAACATGTCCATTATTAATTCTGCCTCCCCCAAACTTCTCTCTTACCTGTGCTTGATGTTTAACTTAGCACAGCAATGGCTGCATGGTGAAGATGGTTTCCTTTTTCTAACATGCCATGATTGGGGTGGTGGTGGTAGTATGGTAGTAGTAGTAGACACTGGCAGGGCAGCAGCATTTGCAAAAAAAAAGGAGACAGTCAATCGCCTTTGAGAGACTGTTAGAGGAGTAGTAGAATGAAGTACAGTACAGAACTTACCGAGCAACAATAATATGCTAAAATATTTTACAACAAAACATAATGGTGGTTGGGATAGCCTACTAGACAGAGTTACAAACGATAGTTGTGTCGAGTGTCTTGACTAGGCCTACAGTTTAACAGTTAGTGCTGTGTATGAGGAATGACAACAAACAAATCCAATCAATGCCGGCAATTAATGCTGAGGTATATGTTCCTTTGTTAAATAAAATAACCTCTAAAATATCCTACTCATGGGTGGGCAAGCAGAAGAAGATCATCTCTCTGCCTTGAAATTGAAGTACTGTTGCTTTCGCCACATCCGCCCCAGCAAGCGTGTGATTAAGTATTGGTGTACATTTAATTTAGTCACACCTCAACAATAAGTCACACAGCCCGGGGGAAGAGGGTTGGGGTTTGTTGAATGGATGGGAAGGGGGTTTTAGGAAAGGTTTGACATTGAAAAACAGTATGCATGGACAAACAAACGACAATCTTTGAAGACTACCATATCCATATGTTAAGGGAGAAAAAGGAAATGCACGCATGATGATGAGAGACCCGGATTACATACATTCTTGTTCTGTTGTTCCGGCCTTAATACTTTTTCAGATAGCAAATAGAAATTTTAAATATTGGTAGGGAAGAATCGTAAACAGAGAGCAAACCTAATGATGATAATAACAACAACAAGAACACACTGTTGTAAAGATTGTAGACAAAAAAATGATTCAAAATATTTAAAAGAAGACAAAAGTTGATACTGTTACTGTGTTATCCTGGTATAAAATGTGGACTGGATTTGCATCTCAGCATTCCTCTTGGTCTTCTCGTCCATCAATCTTGGGTGTCGCCACTCGCCACTGCCCGGCTGGAAAAAAAATGTCGATTTATTGGTAAGGTAAGTGTGCATTGTAATTTTTTCCCAAGTATATAATTGAGAAACAAAGTTGAAACAAATACACAAGTTATGGTGTAGTGCAACAAGAACACTTTCCGAGGTGGCATGTATGCATCATCTCTACTCTAGTCTGTTTCCAGCATTGACCTTCAACAATAACAGGAGAGAGCAGGCCCACAGTGACAGGCCTGACGGCACGTTGCTTAGCAATAGCACATCCTACGTTTAGACTTTAGAGTACTTTTTTTTATTTTTAAAGAGTTGGACAAAGGCAAAGCACATTATCCATTCCAAACATAGCATTTTACAGTTTAAGTTAGTAAATCAATGCACCGCAGTCATCCCACCGCTATACTCGACTCCACTTCTACACAGACATTTGGGTCTGCGGTGGTTGTTGTTGACGTGTTTACCTTTAGGCTTTTAAGTTTTATGCCACTCATGAAACGTCCTCCTGACTTGTTATTATTCCATCAATCATCATCTCCGATACTTGTACTGACTGACTGTGAAGATTGGCCTGCAGTAGAAGTAAAATTGTTATTACACATCAAGAGTAGAAATATTATTGACTTGAGTCAGTCTTTAGTATGTACAGAAAGATAGATTACTAGTACACTTTGACTTCACTTTGTGCACAACAAACAAACAACGAAAATACAAACACCAATCGCTCAGAGTCAGGTGTCCAATGCATGCCATTAATTGTCATTACCTGTTCTTTCTCATCTTAAGTTAACGGGCCGTCTATTTCGCAATCATCATCATCATGGACGGTGCTGTTGTGTCAATCATACTCATTGCGCAGATTGAGTGAGTCCCCTTCCTGTATTGAAATAAAAGCAATGTATCACCAAGCGGCAGGAGAAGTACAAATTTCTTATTTGCAAGAAGGGGAATATTCACCTTGAGTTAAGTTTAGTGTGTACTGTAGAAAGATGATTAGTGCACAATTACATAACTTCATGCACAACAAACACAACAAAATCACTCAGTCTGCGACTCTGCGTCCAATGCATGGCATCAATCATTACCTGTTCCATCTTATTTTCAGTTAATGGGCAGTCTCTCTTGGCTCTGAAAGAAGGATAGCTATAGTAGTCATCTGATTTATGCTCCACTTCTTTTGGCGGGACTAGGAAAGTTTAAATTTTTTCTTCTATTTACCATCACCCAATCATCATTCATGAGGGCAATGGATTTGGGCGGGAGATTCAGTATGAAGGAGCGGAAGAGCTGCATTCAGAGGACGGTACTGTCAAATTGCAGACACCTGAAACTTGTATATTAAATAAGAAGAGTAGAAGACGGTGGTAATGGATTTGTTGTGATTCACAAGTTTGTAACCGGAACGACAGTCACACAAATAAAGGGGGAAAAAAGGGAGGAAGAAAGTAAGTACAAGCCTAAGTGTCAGGGAAGTATAGCTCGTCCTCAAACTCTGGGGGGTCAGCCAGTAGTAGGTAATCATGATGTGACACACTACTTCCGTCACCTGAGCCGCTGTCCTCATCTTCCTCCATTGATTCATGTATTGTGTAATTCGGTGGAATGAAGTGCTGATTCATTTTGATCATTGTTAACCTCTCCACGTTTTTGGGCGAGAGACTGGTCCTTCTCAATGTTACAATGGAACCAGCAGCACTGAAAACACGTTCGGAAGAGCCAGATAGCTTATCGCCAGCCTGCTGAGCAGTGACCATTCAGAACTTTCCCTATACCAATACTGCAATGGGTTTTGATCAATGTACACCTCTGTTGGGTCGTTCAGATAGGCCTGGACCATCCGCTCAATGTTCAGGGGTGCTGCAGGTAAGCTTTCGGGCTCTTTTCTCTGTGCATCAGCACTGTGCTTATTAATGCCTAACTGTACATACCAATCGTCTAACGATTCTACTGGGCCTAATGATCCAATTATTGTTGCTGTTGTCGATAGTGATGGTGAGTGTTGTGATCCAAACGCACTGCCCTCAGCCGACGAAGTTGCACTTGATCCTGCATGCTCTGCTGCAGTACTTCTTGTGGGTTGATCTTGCGGGCTTTTAATTAGCAGCCGTTCGTTTTCCAACTTACTGGCTGCCTCAGCTATACAAGTTTTGTAGCGGGGAACATCAATCTCTGAAAAAGAAAAGAATGTCTTCAGTCCAAATTTTGCACGTGGATCCAGAATTGTGGCACAAATGTAATGTTCTTGTGACAAAATTTTATTTTCTATCCTTGTATTTTCAGCTAAGCGACGGGCTAAGCTCTCCACCAAGTCATAGGCTTCAGTTTTGTCCTCTACACCTTTGTATGATTCAGAAACCTTCTTCAGCTGATGCTCTAGCATTTGCAATAATGGGATAGCTTGGCCCATTGTACAGTCCTCCTTGCTGACTTCACATGTGAAGACCTCAAAAGGACGAAGCATCTCAGTCAGGCATTTAATTAGGCTCCATTGCTCCATCTCAAGGTTCATGCCTTTAACAGTAGCATCCCCTCTTTTCCAGACATATTCATGGAGTGACCTGTACTGCTCATACAGACGATCAAGCAGGTAATACGTTGAGTTCCAACGTGTTGCCAGCTCCTGGATGAGTGCCTTGACTGGCATTCTATTTTCACGTTGGATGATCCTCAGCTGCTTTCGAGCTTTAAAAGAATGGCTGAAATGAGTGCATATTCTTCGGCAGATGGCCAGTAAGTTGCTGACTATGGGTTCTTTTTTCAGAAAGTCTTGAACTATAATGTTTATGCAGTGCGCCAAACACGGAACCCTGAAATAGGAACCAAGATCCATGGCCTTAAGTACATTTCTGCCATTGTCTGTGGCAACAAAACCAATACTAAATCCTCTTGGGCGCAGCCATTCAAAAACCTTGCTGCGAAACTCTTGCAAAATGTTTACAGCCCTATGAGATTTCTCCATGGCGAACATGGCTACAGTTGTATGTTTCCGAGTACATTTAAAAATCGCAGCTGTGTCAACAGCACCTCGTGCAGACAGCTTATCTCTAACCCCCACAAAAGAGACCCAGTGTGCAGTGATGCACATGTAATCTGTGGCTTGGCAACTGGTCCACATGTCTGTTGTCAGGTGGATATTGTGAACAGCACTCTGCTGCAAAGCTTGTCCAACCAATTCCAGCACATCATGATGTAGTGCCGTAACAGCATTTCTTGCGAAATAAGACCGGCTGGGAACCTTCCATTTAGGGCAGATGGCTGACACAAATTCAAGGAAACCCACCCCTTCCACAAATGAAAAAGGAAGAAGGTCCAGCACTAAAATTTTAGCCAGCTTCGCATTGCACAACCGTGCCGTTGGATGGTTGCGTTGGAACTGCCCCTCCAACCTAAGCATGCTCTCAATGGTAGGCTGGATTACTTTCCTTTGTGGTGCTGTTTTCATTAACCCACTTAGGCTCAACGACACAGTTTGTCTCATTGCGGTACTCGGTCACCTTGGTGTCTCAGCCTGACTCTGAGTATGGCTCTTACTACGGTGCCACTCAGATGTTACTGAGGAGGATGTGGGCGGTACCACTGCATTACTGGGGACAGGGCTAGAAATGCCTCCCTCTTCTTCACCTTCCACCGCAATAATATCGCTCCCTGATTCTTCCTGACCAACTTCAATGGGTTGAGTTTTTCTACTTTCTTTTAACTGAAGTAGGTGATTCTCCCACACGATAGTGTGGTGTATTCTGAGATGACTTGCTTGGCCTCCGGTACCATAGTTTGTACCAAGCTTACCCCACCGAACACCTTGTCGACAAATTGAGCATATAGCAACGTTCTCCTCCTTGGTGCTAACAGAAAAGAAGTCCCAAACTGGGGAGGAGAACTTTCTGGCACTGCTGGATGTGCCACTTTCAATACCAGATGAACTGGAGGGTGTGCTTGGAATGTGACCCTGTGCACCTAGACTGTGACTTTTACTACCACTACCTACTGAGATGGTTGAGCTGGATGTAGGTCCCTGCCGGGCCTTGGAAAATATGGCAGCTGGAGGTAGTGGTGGTGTAACCTGTGTTGGTGATATCCGTGCTTCATCCCGCTCAGTAGCAGCCTTTCTGGATAGGGTGAAAATGTTGGTCTCCAATCCCTTTGGGGCGGGAGTAATGTGCGTGATGACTGGCTCGTCTTCATCAACATCACCCCCCTCTTCTACATCTACCTCCATAACTCTAAGTTTTTCTGGGACATTCCTTTTCAGAAGCATTGTCTTGTGGCGTATAACACTCTCAGACTGAGCTGGTGGGTGCCAAGTGGCATCACGATCATCAGAAGCGGGGCTTGAAGAAGAAGATGGTGGACTAAGCCTCCTTTTCCTTGCTGGTGGTCTGGAAGACAATAGATCTTCTGAAACAGTGGTTTGACTTTGCTCCACTTGGTCTGCAGGAAGCTCGATTTCCTGAAATGCCCCTACGTCAGGAGCACCAACTACTATGGTGGGCTGTTGCGGCTGCTGCTGTTCTTGTTGCGGCTGCTGCTGTTCTTGTTGCGGCTGCTGCTGTTCTTGTTGCGGCCGCTGCTTTTCTTGTTGCGGCTGCTGCTGTTCTTGTTGCGGCTGCTGCTGTTCTTGTTGCGGCTGCACACTTATCTGCTGAGTTTGCGCCTGCGTTGATTGTGTACTACTTTGCGATAATGACATTTCAACATCGCTGCTCGTTAGTAGACTGGCTACCTCTGCGACACTAAACCCCTTGGGCCTAGGTTGGTGGGGTTGGACCGCTGGTGCTGAGGTGCTGCTCCCAGCTTGGTTCCCGGACAACGCTGCTGCAGGCGTAACTTTTTTGGTGCCAAAAAAAACATTGGCCGGCACACCACCAGTCGTGGTTAATGGCACTTCCTTTTTCTGTTCCGTCTTCTCATCGGCAACTTTCTTGGTACTGGACCTGGTACCTTTATTTGGGGCCATCTTCTTCAGATGTCAGGCAGGATGCAGATGCACAACAAGTTCTGGTCACACGTGGACATGATGCGCGGCAGGACTTCTGTCTAGCTAGCAGTACAACGGGTAGCCGGGTGATGCTGATGACACCTCCTCCTATGGCTTTTTGTGCACCTAAAAGCAAATAAGCCAGGAGAAGAACATCAGTGAAATGTTGCATTTGTTGTTGTGATTCAGTTACTTAGTACTGTACTAGTGCAAACAAAAGATAGTCTAGCCATTTAGGACTTTTTTTCAACAAGGGCTATGTTATACTACTGTGTAGAGTCACACACTACACTCTCAGGAAGGATAGGAAAGTTAATAAGAACCACCAAAATAAAAATGTAATGGAAGTGGGGTGGACCCTATTTGCTATTAAATTATTTTAGCATCTCAGCATCCATGGAGCAGCTGCTGGCAAAGGGGGTGGATGGATGGAAGCAGTAAGCCAATAGGAAAACCATGCAGGCGTATATGGCAAAAAAAGGACAGTAATGACTCCCAACACAAAAAAGGCCACCAGGCACATGGACACTCACAAATCACAAACAAGCAGGGGGCCTGGGAAACACCAGAAGCTGACAAAAGGCCTATATAAGCCAGGTAAAGGATGCATGCTAAAGCACACTTCTCTGCCTTTTTAATGCAGCAAAATGCAAATACGAACATTCACAGGCCCCAAAAAGGTCTGCTGCAGGGTGCATGCATTGCACACCAACACACACCAGACACACACAACAAAAGTATGTCTTTAAGACAACCAACATCTGAAAGCCCACCCCCCAAAAAACACTTCCCCAACTCAATCCAATGCCATCCATGCCCTAAATGATGTCTAAATTCAGCAGACCACACAGAAAACACTTGATTAATAAAGCTGTGGCTACCTGCTCTGATCCTACTGGATGAAAGCAGGCCTGTTGGCAGACAAGGCCAGGCAAGCTTGCAGGCCTAGGCTTCAAAATGGCCACCAACCACATGGCCAGGCCCAACAACATCAGAAAGCCCACCACAAAAAAACACACTTCCCCAACTCAATCCAATGCCATCCATGCCCTAAACGGCCGCTGCTGTTCTTGTTGAGGCTGCTGCTGTTCTTGTTGCGCCTGCACACTTATCTGCTGAGTTTGCGCCTGCATTGATTGTGTACTACTTTGCGATAATGACATTTCAACATCGCTGCTCGTTAGTAGACTGGCTACCTCTGCGACACTAAAGACCTGGGGCCTAGGTTGGTGGGGTTGGACCGCTGGTGCTGAGGTGCTGCTCCCAGCTTGGTTCCCGGACAACGCTGCTGCAGGCGTAACTTTTTTGGTGCCAAAAAAAACATTGGCCGGCACACCACCAGTTGTGGTTAATGGCACTTCCTTTTTCTGTTCCTTCTTCTCACCGGCAACTTTCTTGGTACTGGACCTGGTACCTTTCTTTGGGGCCATCTTCTTCAGATGTCAGGCAGGATGTAGGTGCACAACAAGTTCTGGTCACACGTGGACGTGATGCGCTGCAGGACTTCTGTCTGGCTGGCAGTACAAGGGGTAGCCGGGTGATGCTGATGACTCCTCCTCCTCTGGCTTTTTGTGCACCTAAAAGCAAATAAGCCAGGAGAAGAACATCAGTGAAATGTTGCATTTGTTGTTGTGATTCAGTTACTTAGCACTGTACTAGTGCAAACAAAAGATAGTCTAGCCATTTAGGACTTTTTTTCAAAAAGGGCTATGTTATACTACTGTGTACAGTCACACACTACACTCTCAGGAAGGATAGGAAAGTTAATAAGAACCACCAAAATAAAAATGTAATGGAAGTGGGGTGGACCCTATTTGCTATTAAATTATTTAAGCATCTCAGCATCCATGGAGTAGCTGCTGGCAAAGGGGGTGGATGGATGGAAGCAGTAAGCCAATAGGAAAACCATGCAGGCGTATATGGCAAAAAAAGGACAGTAATAACTCCCAACACAAAAAAGGCCACCAGCCACATGGACACTCACAAATCACAAACAAGCAGGGGGCCTGGGAAACACCAGAAGCTGACAAAAGGCCTATAAAAGCCAGGTAAAGGATGCATGCTAAAGCACACTGCTCTGCCTTTTTAATGCAACAAAATGCAAATACGAACATTCACAGTCCCCAAAAAGGTCTGCTGCAGGGTGCATGCATTGCAGACCAACACACACCAGACACACACAACAAAAGCATGTCTTTAAGACAACCAACATCAGAAAGCCCACCCACCAAAAAAAACACTTCCCCAACTCAATCCAATGCCATCCATGCCCTAAATGATGTCTAAATTCAACAGACCACACAGAAAACACTTGATTAATAAAGCTGTGGCTACCTGCTCTGATCCTACTGGATGAAAGCAGGCCTGTTGGCAGACAAGGCCAGGCAAGCTTGCAGGCCTAGGCTTCTAAATGGCCACCAGCCACATGGCCAGGCCCAACAACATCAGAAAGCCCACCACAAAAAAAACACACTTCCCCAACTCAATGCCATCCATTCCCTAAATGATGTCTAAATTCAACAGACCACACAAAACAAAACACTTGATTAATAAAGCTGTGGCTACCTGCTCTGATCCTACTGGATAAAAGCAGGCCTGTTGGCAGACAAGGTCAGGCAATCTTGCAGGCCTAGGCTTCAAAATGGCACTAGCCACATGGCCAGGCCCAACAACATCAAAAAGCCCACCCCAAAAAACACACTTCCCCAACTCAATCCAATGCCATCCATGCCCTAAATGATGTCTAAATTCAACAGACTACACAGAAAACACTTGATTAATAAAGCTGTGGCTACCTGCTCTGATCCTACTGGATGAAAGCAGGCCTGTTGGCAGACAAGGCCAGGCAAGCTTGCAGGCCTAGGTTTCAAAATGGCCACCAGCCTCATGGCCAGGCCCAACAACATCAGAAAGCCCACCACAAAAAAACACACTTCCCCAACTCAATGCCATCCGTGCCCTAAATGATGTCTAAATTCAACAGACCGCACAGAAAACATTTGATTAATAAAGCTGTGGCTACCTGCTCCGATCCTACTCGATGAAAGCAGGCCTGTTGGCAGACAAGGCCAGGCAAGCTTGCAGGCCTAGGCTTCAAAATGGCCACCAGCCACATGGCCAGGCCCAACAACATCAGAAAGCCCACCCCAAAAAAACACATTTCCCAACTAATTCCAATGCCATCCAGGCCCTAAATGATGCTTGAAAATGAAATACATTAAAAAAACACCAAAGGAACAGTTGCTTCATCATGCACACACCCATGAGGCCTTGACTAGCTCGGGCCTACTACTGACTACTACTACCCACAACATTTAAAAAAAAATTAATGATGATATTTACCAAAAATAAATTGTAGTTACAACAACTGCAATGCCCCCAATCAAACAGACACAACAACCACTTACTTGTAAAATATCCAATTAAAAAATCCTCAAATACAATTGCAATGATGCAGCAGACAAAAAGAGTGATCTTTCCAGCTCAAAATCCAAAGGCAGAATGAGCAGGAGATGGACAAAGCACTGGGAGGAGCCTGCTGGACAGGAACAGGAAGTTGGAGATTCTGTGGCACTTCCTCCCTCTCCCCACCTTTTTAAAAAAGGACTCCTTGCACAAAAAAGGACAGCCAAATGTCAATCTGAGGAGATGTTTTCATCCAAAATCATCATTTGCAGAAGGTTTCATGCTGCTAGAGCTGATATTCTTCTCGAAATTGAAAGTTTTTAAAGTTCGAGTTCTCGAGCTTCACATTACTTGAGCCGGATGTCGATGGTGTGTCCAAAATGACTTGATCACGTTCTCTCGCTCCCTGTCGCGTTGGATATGACGTGTTCGGGGTCTCTTTCTCCTTTTCGCGTTCGATTAGACGTGCCCGCGTCCTCACGCTCTCGCTCGCGGTGGAGAATGACGTGTTCGAGATCTCAATCTTCTCATACTCTCATAGTGCATGATCGCGAGAACAAAGACGTGATCGCGCGACAAAGGACGTGATCGCGTGACAAATGACTTTAATGCGGGAGCGAACTGTCGCAAGACAGCGCAAAATGGCTACCAACAATCCAACATCTCGTGGAGAACGCGACCGGGTCGGGAAAACTTGAAGACGAACGCGGGGATTCAGGTAAGGCGATCGGGCGCACGCGAGAATGTATTTTTTTACAGCACGAGCAAGAAAGAAATTACCGGTAAGATGCGGATTGCAGAAATTTTGACGTTTTCGCGCTTTCCGCGGAATGCGAAAATGCCAAATTATCGTAATTTCCGCGAGCGGAATGCAATTTTGGCCCAGGCCTAATCTGAAGATGGTACCTTAAAAAGTGGGTAGCTTCTCCTATAGGTGGTCGAATCTTCTCAGTTCTGCTCTGTCATTCGGTTGCACAGGCAGACATGTCTTATGTATATAGGGGTTATGGAGCCCATAAAATATACTATTGAATACCCATGTGCCCTTTATTATGAGCAGAAAAAAATACATACACCTTCTTCTACACACATTTACAGAGTATGATGTTTGAAACACAGGTATTCAAGTATTTGCATGTTTATTTTTATGTAACATGTCACTAGGTAAAAGCAGAGACACACGCATGTATACGTTCACAAACCTGGTCAGACTTGAAACAGTGATATGGTTAGGATTGCTGTTTTAGATTTGGTAGGCCTAACATTCTGAGCAGTTGATGAATAGTGAACCTTCAAGAGAAAAGTGAGGTTTAAGACATCTTGGGGGGAGGATTAGTGATTAGGCTACTTTGTAAGAGTCTGTGGTAAGGTACAGTCGGCATAGGCCTCTTTCTGCACCTCTATTGCTTCTTTCTGCCCTTCTCTTGCTTCTTTTTGCACCTTTCTTCCATTTTCTGGACTTCTGTTGCCTCTTTCTGCATTTTTCTTGCTTCTTTCTTCCTCTTTCTGCACCTCTCTTGCATCCTTCTGCATCTCTCTTGCTTCTTTATGTGTCTTTCTTCCTCTTTCTGTACTAGTCCTACCTATGCAGGAATAGTTAGAAATTAGCATTTAAAAACCTTAAAATTCATTGAAAAAAACACAGGTTTCAGGGACATTATAGTTAGTATTAGCATTTAAAAAACCTTAGAAATTCACTGAAAAAAACAGAACTTTCAGGGATGTTAAATTAGGAATTGGCATTTAAACAACCTTACAAATTCACTGAAAAAAACAGAGGTTTCAGGGATGATATAGTTAGGAATTAACTTTAAAAAAAAACTCAGATATTCACTGAAAAAACCACAGGTTTCAGGGACGTTATAGTTAGGCTGACATTTCACTCGTACAAAACCAGAGAAATTCAGCTGTTATAGTTAGCTGATGTGAGAAGTTTGCCTGATATATGCTGTCCACTAGTTATAGTGGGCACCCTATATCAGTCCAAACAACCCGTTATGGTGATAGGTTAAAGACAACCTTTATTGAAAGCTATCCTAGTGGTAGCTATGGAGAGCAGCCTTCAGGCTAAATCTTGAAGGAATGTAAAGCAGCTTGTTTTACCAGTCTATAATCTCTTGAATGACCAAATGAAAGGACAACCACACCAGGTATATATTTAAAATATATGTATTTAAGATAAAACACACCCCTCTTGTCTCTTTATGAGGCTGGAGTTCAAAGTACTTAAGTTACAAGTCAGTATTCAACAGTAAAAGCCCAAATACACGTTTGGGCCCTAGGGGCGTACCAAACCATATACCAATAAAGTGGTATAAGAACCACAACTGAGCTAGACACAAGGCCTAGAGACTGTAGAGGTGCTTGGACCACAAGGAACCATCCAAGGTAGTGACACAGGGGACCCTCGGGGGACACGTGCAGTGTGAGAACACAGCAACGAATCGCCGCTAACTTCTATGGGGAAAGACGCGGTTGGAAATTAAGAGTTTAAGGACACTTAGAGGACGACTACAAGCAAACCCTTTTGGACTTAGAGGTAGGGGTGGGCGGAATTCGCGTAATCGTGTTATGCAAATCTCCGCGAAACGGTAAAAAATCTCCGCGAACATGCAGAAATTCAGCGAACACGAGGAATTGCTTGTTCCGATGCTTTTTTCCTGTTCACAGTTGCAGTTTGCGTGCTCGGGGAGAAATATCCAAGAGAACAAGAAAAAATTTGCGAAGCCGCGGAAAGCAGAATTTTGGGCAATTTTGCATTCTCCGCTGAACGCGAAATTACCGAAATTCCACAAATTCAACGAGCGGACCGGAATTTACCGCCCAGGCCTACTTAGAGGTGTCTATGGTAAACACCCACAAGAGCACCGGAGTACTTGAGTTACCTCACCCAGGGAAGCCAGGTGCATAGGTGTCAAATGGTGTCGGGTCGCGGCATCGTTTTCAATGGAAGCTGGCAAAGAAGTGCTGCTGCCGTGAAGAGGAGAAGTGTCCGGAGAGATCCAAGCCTGGATCGAGGATGGAGGTACCTGAAAGCAGAGGGGACAGAGTCTGTGTCACTTGCTAGTGACCGGGGGCACGACAGTCCAATGCTTACAGATGCCGGGTGCTTCAGGTGAGTTGACGGGTGTCTTAACTCTTCAGCTACGAGGTCCAGGAGGCATCGATGACAACCAGGAGCTGGATTTGAGCTGTCCCACAAAGTCTGTTGAGTGCTGTTGTGTCAGCAACCAGGATTGACCCAACATGTCTTGGCAACGGCAAGTCAAGGGGAAACAGAAGAAAGACGTTGGTGCAGACCAGCAAGGTAAGTTGGGGCACTTCTGGAGCAACCAGGAAAGCCCAATCAGAAGAGGAGTTGCCTTCGTGGGGACCCACTAGCCAATGGGCTAGCAATCGCAAAGGAACCTCGAGCAGTCGCACTGGAAACTGTCCCATGGGTCACTCGTGGAGTGGAGGCCAGAGATCTTCGGTGCTGTAGATGCCCAAGGCTGGGGCTACTCAGAGCCCAAAGCACAACTTTGAGGAAGACCAGGAAGATGATGGACTGACAAAAGATCACGGTGACCAGGGGTCACGGTTCCACGTCACCCACGATAGCCATGGGCCTCAGATTTGCTGTGGACTCAGGGTAGCCTCGGGGAAGTCTGGAAATCTACCTCTGGTGATGCAAAGACTTTGGTGTCTGGTGGGAGCTTCAGCGATGCAGACCGGACAGTTGCTTCTTTGGTGCCTGCCAAGCAGGGGAGTCACTACTTGACCCCAAGGGAGATTTCTTCAGTCTTCTAGTCCAAAAAGAACATCGAAGGTCCAGGATATATGTTGCAGAGTTTCGTCCAGGGTAATCCAAAGTCTCAAGGACTGGGGTCCCATACTTATACAAAGATTGGGGGTTGGACATTCTCTTCGGACCCACCTATGGGAGGGTTTGGAAAGAGGGGTGGGTACACCCATTTCCTTTCTCCAGTTTCACGCCAGAGCAGGGGCAGGTAGCCCCTGCAACCGGTTTGAACTGGACTATGCACAGGGACACCAAGTGTGCCCCCAGTGCAGGACTTCAAAGCACCAGAGAGTGCTCCTGCCCAGCCCCAATACACATCTGCCTGTCTGGGGAGGTGGTTACACCTCCCTGGCACAGGAAACCTATTGTCCAGGCCTCCCCTGCTGGAGTTTCGGTCAGCGGCAGGAGGCCAGACCTATGTCTGTGGCAGTGGCATCCATTGTGTGATGCCAGGGCTTTAGAAAGTCTTTACCAGGCAGACCACTGTGAGCATGTCTCTCCCTCTAGAAGGGTGGAATGCCATCCCCACCACCAGAACTGGTGGGGGGGGTAGTATTCCAAAGTGTTTGACACCAAACACGACATGTCTCCGTGCACCAGTCCAAAGTTGCCATTTACCGCGAGGTTATAATGCACTTGAGAGTATATGGTCAGGCTGCACCACAAACAGCATTAGAGGAGGTACTCCGAACACTGCAGAGGGGCTCGGCTCATGCAGGGGCAACCTCTCACATAAAACCAAGCACTCTGCCTTCAGGATTGTTAAGGCCTGCCATAGGAGTGACTTATAGGTTTTATATGTGTTTGCAATGGTAGTGATACAGGTAGCCGATACCACAGTAAGGGGTGCAGGTACCACCTTACACAGGCTGCTGTAGCAGACCTGTGGTGTCATTTTGGAGTGCTTCCCAGGGGTGGCATAATACATGCTTCAGCCCCTGGTAGGCCTCTGAGGTACCTATGCCCTAGGTACATAGTATACCATATACTAGGGGCTTATAAGGCACTCCAGAATCCAATTAGAAATGTACCTAATGTTCATGGATACCATTTTAGAGAGGAAGCAGCTAGGCTGGGGTCCTGATTAGCAGGGCCACAGCAATACTAAGGTAAAAAAACTGTGAAACACCAGCAAAAAGTGGGGGTACCCATGTGAAGCCGATCCTACTCTCCTACAGCTGAGCTAACTATAACTTGCACCCACGCAAAGCACTGCTGATGACATCACTGATGACATCTTAAATGATATCACTGATGATATCATCCACTTAATATCTGATGCACCTCCTCACACCCTAATATAACCTTTTAAATACTTACTCAATATAGACTATCGTTCTCGAAACCATAGACACACCAATAGCAGTTGTTACATACCCACTCACTGATTCATAGGTCTACACACACATCCACTCACTAAACCATACAGTCACTCATATAGGCAGTCACTCATCAATACAGCCATTGATATATACACTCATACACCCATACAGACGCTCACAAACCACCACTCACCCATAGAGTTACTCACACACCTAGTCAATCACATTATGAATCAATCACTTTGCCATTTACTCACCTATGCAGTTATACACACACCACCTCACTTATTCATACAGATAGTAACACATACTTACTCTCTTCTACAATCACTGACACAAGCACATACTCATCCATACAGTGACTCTCACAATCACTCATTCTCACTTATAGTCACTTATACACTACAACACTCACATATACTGCTTTCACATATGTAGTTACTCACACATACACCACTTAGACATCCATTCACTCACCACACAGCCATACACACATTCACTCACCCATACACCCTGGGATTCACCCACTCATACAGCCATGCAGGGAGTCACACACACCCTCACCCACCCACACAGATACTCAGGACACTCATACAGGTACTCAGACAACTAATCAATAACCCATATAGACACTTATTTACCTACTCATCAACCTATGCAGCCACTTACACATCAACTGCCAGACTGATACAGACATTCACACAGATTATTCATTCACCCATGCATTCACTAAGGCACATTTAATCATTCACTTATACAGTCAGTCACGCACCCACTAAATCATCCATTCAGACACTTATACACCCACTCATTCTTTAATACCCTTTGGCGTTTATATATATAACATTCTTAAACTTTTTAGAGACACTCAGTCACTAGATGATGTCATCAGTGATGTCATCAGTGATGTCACTGACCATGTCATGAGTGATGTAGTATGTGACGTCTGCTAACTATAACTACTGAATTTCTCTGGTTTTCCACAAGTGAAATGTCAGCCTAACTATAGCGTCCCTGAAACCTCCGTTTTTTTCAGTGAATATATATATATATTATCTACTGGCGGTCGCCAGTAGATAGTTATAGTTAGGACCGTGTTTCCATAGGAAATCTCAAAATTCTATTTTGAATAACTTTGGCGCCGGTTGACGAATCTTCACGAAATTAATGGGGCGCTCCGCTCAGCTCCTACCCTGAAAGTCTCGGGGTGATTCGTCAAGCGGGGGCCAAGAAAAAAGGGGGGTCCCAAAACGCGTTTTCCCCATGCATTTTTCCATAGGACCTTTAGTCGAAGGTACAGCCCGAACGGCTGAACAGAATTACTTGAAATTTGGCAGAGAGGTAGTCCTCAGATCAGGGAAGTGCCTTTTGCATATATGGAGTCAATCTGTTCAGTAGTTCCTGAGAAAATTGCATTTAAAAGCACATACATATCTATAGCCGCACACCGTGCGCGCACCGTGCACGCACCCTTACGTGCACGAGCGTAATTCTGATTGGTTGTTACATGTCAGTCAACGTTCTAATCGGTCGAAATCAGGAAGTGTCGGCCTCCATATTGTTTGTTTTCAGTGCGAGAGTGGAAAAGGAAGGTGGCGAACGTGAAAAGGGGGCAGGGTAGAGAGTTCCTGACCCCCTAGCCTTGGTCAGGGGGTCCCTAAAGGACCCCGAAGGCAGAAAAAAACATTTTTTTTTTTTTTAAATCGCGGGAGTGCGCGCACCGTGCGTGCATGGTGAAAAACCATAAAAAAATAATAAGACATACATAACTTAGCATTTAAAAAACCATACAAATTCACTGAAAAAAAAACATAGGTTTCACACACGTTATAGTTAGGCATTAGCATTTAAAAAACCTTGCAAATTCACTTAAAAAACCATAGGTTTCACACATGTTATAATGAGATAACTATAACTCGCGCGGCCGCCACTCTATCACAAGGATGATGTCATCAGTGATGTCATGAGTGATGCCACTGACCATGTCATGAGTGATGTAATATGTGACGTCGTGAGCAGAGGATTGCGGGCGCGCGAGTTATAGTTATCAACTAACTATAACGGGGGGAATTTCATTGGTTTTTTACGAGTGAAATATCCACCTAACTATAACATGTGTGAAACCTATGGTTTTTTTAAGTGAATATATATATATTCGGTGATAACCGGACTTCGAGCCATTGAGAAAGGGAACTGGCATTCCCGAAATGCATCTGGCAAGGTCAATTACTTTTGAATGGATTTCACTGCCCCGTGTCTGCTTAAGCTGCCTTCAATAAATCTCGACAATTTACACGTACCTGAGCCCAGCCGCGAGAGAGGCTCACCGTGAGGAAACGGGCTCGGGATGGAGCCAGTGCAGCTCCATCAGTACGCCAGGAGCTATGTTCGAGGGGGCAGCTTGTGAAAAAAACAGCAGAGTAAGCAGCAGGTTCATCAACGCACATGGGATTATTTGATTTCAATGACGGCACACTGCAACGCGCTCACAGTAGTTGGAAAATTCATGCACTACAGGGACCAGCAAGCCAAGCGATTGGCACCGCCCACGGGGGCAGTCCCAAGAAGATAAGTGTGCTAAGAATCAGCGCTGCAGTGATAGCGGGACTTTGAGCCATTGAGAAAGGAAACGGGCGTTCCCAAAACGCGTCTGGCAAGGTCAATTACTTTTGAATGGACTTCACTGCCTTGTGTCTGCTTAATCTGCCTTCAATAAATCTCGACAATTTACACGTACCTGAGTCTTCTCTCTTTGGTGTGAACTCTTTGTAGTATATATATATATATATATATATATATATATGCAAAACGAGAGAAACCAGTCTTTGGAGAGGCACACACCTTGTTTCATCCTTTATTCCTGCAAGGCAGTTCCGCTTACAACCAGCAACCCCACAGAATTCAATTGCCAATGTTCATATCCTTACGCGTTTCGGGCGTCATACGCCCTTGATCACAGGTGCTGGCAAAATGCGGGAAGGCAGCATCCCGACGCTTTTAAATAGCAGTTCGTAAAAAGCCCGCTGGGCGTATCCGCAAATTGCATCCTGGTATTTAAAGTACATGTTCTCAGCGGCTGCCACTCCCACATGGTAAGTATTTAATACCTTGGTAGGTTTCCGTGATGGTAACTGGTTACTGCAGGACTGTATTGCTCCTTCAAATGCAGAAACGACAAAGCTCCATACTGCAATGTTTGATAACATGCTGGACACCACTTTGTGCGTGGGGGACCTCTCCGTGACCTTGGGACGGGCCACAATTTAATGCAAAACGAGAGAAACCAGACTTTGGAGAGGCACACACCTTGTTTCATCCTTTATTCCTGCAAGGCAGTTCCGCTTACAACCAGCAACCCCACAGAATTCAATTGCCAATGTTCATATCCTTACGCGTTTTGGGCGTCATACGCCCTTGATCACAGGTGCTGGCAAAATGCGGGAAGGCAGCATCCCGCCGCTTTTAAATAGCAGTTCGTAAAAAGCCCGCTGGGCGTATCCGCAAAGTGCATCCTGGTATTTAAAGTACATGTTCTCAGCGGCTGCCACTCCCACATGGTAAGTATTCAATACCTTGGTAGGTTTCCGTGATGGTAACTGGTTACTGCAGGACTGTATTGCTCCTTCAAATGCAGAAACGACAAAGCTCCATACTGCAATGTTTGATAACATGCTGGACACCACTTTGTGCGTGGGGGACCTCTCCGTGACCTTGGGACGGGCCACAATTTAATGCAAAACGAGAGAAACCAGACTTTGGAGAGGCACACACCTTGTTTCATCCTTTATTCCTGCAAGGCAGTTCCGCTTACAACCAGCAACCCCACAGAATTCAATTGCCAAAGCTCATATCCTTACGCGTTTCGGGCATCATACGCCCTTGATCACAGGTGCTGGCAAAATGCGGGAAGGCAGCATCCCGCCGCTTTTAAATAGCAGTTCGTAAAAAGCCCGCTGGGCGTATCCGCAAAGTGCATCCTGGTATTTAAAGTACATGTTCTCAGCGGCTGCCACTCCCACATGGTAAGTATTCAATACCTTGGTAGGTTTCCGTGATGGTAACTGGTTACTGCAGGACTGTATTGCTCTTTCAAATGCAGAAACGACAAAGCTCCATACTGCAATGTTTGATAACATGCTGGACACCACTTTGTGCGTGGGGGACCTCTCCGTGACCTTGGGACGGGCCACAATTTAATGCAAAACGAGAGAAACCAGACTTTGGAGAGGCACACACCTTGTTTCATCCTTTATTCCTGCAAGGCAGTTCCGCTTACAACCAGCAACCCCATAGAATTCAATTGCCAATGTTCATATCCTTACACGTTTCGGGCGTCATACGCCCTTGATCACAGGTGCTGGCAAAATGCGAGAAGACAGCATCCCGCCGCTTTTAAATAGCAGTTCGTAAAAAGCCCGCTGGGCGTATCCGCAAAGTGCATCCTGGTATTTAAAGTACATGTTCTCAGCGGCTGCCACTCCCACATAGTAAGTATTCAATACCTTGGTAGGTTTCCGTGATGGTAACTGGTTACTGCAGGACTGTATTGCTCCTTCAAATGCAGAAACGACAAAGCTCCATACTGAAATGTTTGATAACATGCTGGACACCACTTTGTGCGTGGGGGACCTCTCCGTGACCTTGGGACGGGCCACAATTTAATGCAAAACGAGAGAAACCAGACTTTGGAGTGGCACACACCTTGTTTCATCCTTTATTCCTGCAAGGCAGTTCCGCTTACAACCAGCAACCCCACAGAATTCAATTGCCAATGTTCATATCCTTACGCGTTTCGGGCGTCATAGGCCCTTGATCACAGGTGCTGGCAAAATGCGGGAAGGCAGCATCCCGCCGCTTTTAAATATCAGTTCGTAAAAAGCCCGCTGGGCGTATCCGCAAAGTGCATCCTGGTATTTAAAGTACATGTTCTCAGTGGCTGCCACTCCCACATGGTAAGTATTCAATACCTTGGTAGGTTTCCGTGATGGTAACTGGTTACTGCAGGACTGTATTGCTCCTTCAAATGCAGAAACGACAAAGCTCCATAGTGCAATGTTTGATAACATGCTGGACACCACTTTGTGCGTGGGGGACCTCTCCGTGACCTTGGGACGGGCCACAATTTAATGCAAAACGAGAGAAACCAGACTTTGGAGAGGCACACACCTTGTTTCATCCTTTATTCCTGCAAGGCAGTTCCGCTTACAACCAGCAACCCCACAGAATTCAATTGCCAATGTTCATATCCTTACGCGTTTCGGGCGTCATACGCCCTTGATCACAGGTGCTGGCAAAATGCGGGAAGGCAGCATCCCGCCGCTTTTAAATAGCAGTTCATAAAAAGCCCGCTGGGCGTATCCGCAAAGTGCATCCTGGTATTTAAAGTACATGTTCTCAGCGGCTGCCACTCCCACATGGTAAGTATTCAATACCTTGGTAGGTTTCCGTGATGGTAACTGGTTACTGCAGGACTGTATTGCTCCTTCAAATGCAGAAACGACAAAGCTCCATACTGCAATGTTTGATAACATGCTGGACACCACTTTGTGCGTGGGGGACCTCTCCGTGACCTTGGGACGGGCCACAATTTAATGCAAAACGAGAGAAACCAGACTTTGGAGAGGCACACACCTTGTTTCATCCTTTATTCCTGCAAGGCAGTTCCGCTTACAACCAGCAACCCCACAGAATTCAATTGCCAATGTTCATATCCTTACGCGTTTCGGGCGTCATACGCCCTTGATCACAGGTGCTGGCAAAATGCGGGAAGGCAGCATCCCGCCGCTTTTAAATAGCAGTTCGTAAAAAGCCCGCTGGGCGTATCCGCAAAGTGCATCCTGGTATTTAAAGTACATGTTCTCAGCGGCTGCCACTCCCACATGGTAAGTATTCAATACCTTGGTAGGTTTCCGTGATGGTAACTGGTTACTGCAGGACTGTATTGCTCCTTCAAATGCAGAAACGACAAAGCTCCATACTGCAATGTTAGATAACATGCTGGACACCACTTTGTGCGTGGGGGACCTCTCCGTGACCTTGGGACGGGCCACAACTTAATGCAAAACGAGAGAAACCAGACTTTGGAGAGGCACACACCTTGTTTCATCCTTTATTCCTGCAAGGCAGTTCCGCTTACAACCAGCAACCCCACAGAATTCAATTGCCAATGTTCATATCCTTACGCGTTTCGGGCGTCATACGCCCTTGATCACAGGTGCTGGCAAAATGCGGGAAGGCAGCATCCCGCCGCTTTTAAATAGCAGTTCGTAAAAAGCCCGCTGGGCGTATCCGCAAAGTGCATCCTGGTATTTACAGTACATGTTCTCAGCGACAATACACTAGAAACAGATAAGTTCACAGGGACATTTGCCAGTTGCCAAATGTCAAGGGGAGATCGGCATAATCAGAAATGTATATATATATAGAGAAGGCTCGGAAGAAGTCCACCCAACCCGGAAAAACAGGAGCATATCAATACATTGTCCAGAATTGTAGGTACACCTAAGGTATATGATGTCACCTCAACCTAGGTGCACATAAAGATCTTCTTCTCGATTTAGGCCACCAGGTGCCTTACTCTGTAGGCGGATGATATACTCCGACTCCAAACGTCTCAGGCGGCGTTCTTGGTCACCTCCACGTGGATGTACTGCAACCCTGTCAATTCCAAAATAAGAAATCTTAGAGCTGATGTCTGGGGAATCACCATGTACCAACGCACAATGTTTTGCAATAGTATAGGTTAGATCCCTATTCCTAATAGCGCGAAGATGCTCTAAAATCCGCTTTTTGACTGGAAACACTGTACTGCCAATATAGCGCAACCCACAAATGCAAGCCATGACATAAACAACAAACTCTGTGTTGCAGTTGATAAAAGAGAGAATTTTCTCATTCCTGCCAATAGGTAACAAATATCTCTTCACATTGTGTCTGTTAGCACAGGCCTTGCAACGGCCACATTTGTGGAACCCAGGTAACTCCTTAAGCCATGTGCCTGTTTTCTTACTTTGCTGCGTAAAATGACTATGTACTAGTGTGTCCTGTAAAGATTTGCATCTACAGTAAGTGATGTGTGGCTTGGCACTAACCAACTTGCCTATCACTGAGTCCTGTCTAACCAAATGCCAGTGCTTACTGACAATCTTGTGTAGTGCCTGAGACGCAGTGGAAAAGGTGGTAATAAGCCTAACCTCCTGTTTATCCTTCCCCTGTGTCTTAGGAATCAAAAGACTATCCCTGCTCTTTAGGCATGTTTTCTCAAGGGCTGCTCTTATGGTTTTACTTGAGTAGCCACGTGTACGAAAACGGCCAGCCATATTGATTTGCTCTTTGTTCAGGGCCAGAGATGTACTGCAATTACGTTTTGCCATGAGAAGTTCTCCATAAGGGATACTTCTCTTAAGGCCTTCAGGATGATGACTCTGCACATGCAGGATGCTGTTCCTGGCAGTAGCCTTCCTGAACAGGCTTGTGTGGATGGTATTATCTGAGATTTCTACTAGGGTATCTAGGAATTCAATAGTGGAGGTGTCAGTCTTACTGGTAAATCTGAGATTGAGGCTATTAACAGAAAGTCCGGCAATGAAGTTTAGTAGGGAATCCTGTGGCCCGTCCCATATTAGAAAAATATCGTCAATGTACCGGGTCCACAGGATTACATTGTCTGAGTAGCACTCATTGCCTTGATGCCACAAATGTTCTGCTTATATTAAAAGCTGCACTCACATTCAAAATACCCATCTGCCCATCCCTATATCCCTACGGCTTTGTAGCATTGGGAATTGGTATCAGAGCCTAGTAGGTAAATCCAATGGAATTCCTTAAACAAGTTATAAAGGACACTAACACTCAGGGAACAGCAGTGCAGTGGTTGTTTGTTCCCTATTATCCATGACATGTTTCGGTCTCAAAAGGGGTCAAGTAGTTGGTTTTCTACTTTTTTAGTATTTCATCAGTTATCTGCTTTATTGTGAACATGTTTGCATTTAAGATTTTTTTTATACTTGACATTCTGATGAGTAAATCTCTGAATGGCAGTAGCTCTAAACTTAGTTACAATGTTTATATGTATATTTTTGCTTGTTCACCTTTTTTATTTTCATGTGCCAAGCAAATGAGTGAGAAAATGCAACCAAATGGAGTCCTTGGGGGATTTTTGTATTTGTTTTTATAAAATATCCTTAATGATGGACAGATCATCTTCAACTTGCTTTTGTTGTGGTTCAGTGGGGGACATTGTCTGGCAGTGTGCTGTCCAACTCTAAAGAGCTCTAAACAAAGATGTGCATTCATCTCCTACTTAGTACAGAATGATGACAGCACAGGATGTTTGTTAAACATGCACTTTTTCTTAAGAAGAGGGATATCAAACTGCTAAAATAAATCCTTTGTATTTAATTTTTCATAATGTCCATGGATGCTTAAAACCCATATGTGTGCACATAAGTGGAACTTCTGGGTCTCACACATATTGTTTCCATTTTTTTGGGGGGGTGGGCAAAGTTAGGGCCTGTTGTGCTGAAGGATAGCTGCTAAATTGTTCACAAGGATTTCCTGTAGATTTGTAGATATGCCAAGTATGTGGCGCTCATGTATTTCATCAGGTCCATGAATTTCAAAATGGATCTTCGCACCCCACCAGTTTTCACTATCAATACACACTGTATTCATTAATGAGATCGGATACATCACCTAGACGGTCCTTTTAAATAATAGCTGTCATGTTAACAACCTTTCACAGTGCTCTTTAGCATGTCCAGCATCCATCAATGTAATCTTGATACCGGCAGGTTTCATTTACATATGATGTGCAGAATCTGCAGAGACAGTGCTGGGTACATGGATACTCCCTTATTTTTAGTGGGTTCTCTATAAACATTGATTTGGTCCCAAACATAATCTAAACTGAGCTTTATAGAAACAAGCAATGTATTACAACAAATTATTATGTGTCGGATCCATTGGTCAATCAAGAAGATCGTGGTTCCATGAACAGAAAGTATTACCCCCACTGATATGCTCAATCTGCCTAGGATTTGAAGATCTTTTTATTTATTTTTTTATATTTTTTTTTATTTTTTAAATCAGCATTGATGATAACAACATAATTGCATACACAAAAAAAGCAGTTATCGTTACATTGCATAAACAGTACATAGAGACTGAAAAAGGAGAAAAAACAGAGGAGGCAATCAAACCCAATTCATTATTGGGGCCCATAGTGCAAACCCAAATTTCTTTTTTCCCCTAGCTTTAAGTTTGTACAGAGCAATTTCCAGATTATACAGAGATAGTAGTTTAGCCTTCCATGTGGAGAAAGACGGTGGGTCTGGGCTTAACCATTGGGAGGTGATACATAAACGAAAAATAGCCATACATAAAAACAAAAACCCCTTCTCGGGGGTTGAGCGATTTCTAATGTTTGCTCCAAACTCAAATCCGAATAGCACAAGTTGAGAAGTGATTTCAACAGAAATCCCAAGGCCTAGATTCAGAAAACATTGTATCTCGTTGAGCAAAGGGGTAAGCACAGGACAGTCATAAAACATATGCACCAGATCAGCTGCCCTCAGAGTACATCTAGGGCATAAGACCCCTCGATTTGTTCCCCACTTAGCTATCTTCGCTGGAGAGTAATATAAATCAAAAATAGCCATGTAATATTGACTTTTAAGACTACCTGAGAAAATAACAGCGTTCAGTGCTGATTGTAGATCAACACCTACTATCCCTGACCTCCTCTCCCATCGATGCTCAAAATATAGAAGGTCGTCCTGCTGAGATGTTGTTATTATTTTGAAAAGTTGAGCGATCTTACAACTTCCTTTTATACATTCCAAAATCAGATTCTTTTCCAAGCTGATCTGCCCTCTTAAAACGAGGTTATCTAAGAAACTTCGGATTTGAAGATATTTAAAGAAGTCCGTCCGTTGCAGCCCAAACCTCTCTTGAAGTTCTAAAAATGACATAAATTTTTTATCTATAAAGAGGTCCCCAATGGTTCTGATCCCCTAGGTATTCCATCTCCGCATAGTGAAGTCACAGAAAATTGAGGGGAGTTTCCCTTGAATTCCTAAAGGGATATAACGATTATATTCCCTTAAAATGAAACGTTTGCCGATTTTAGACCAGACTGCAGCCGCGGCCACCAAGATCTTAAAGCGGGTTCTTTTATAATAGCTGGGCTCAAAGAATTTAGAGAACATATATCTAGCTTCCGGACCCACAATAAGCTCATATATAGATGGAGAGACAGCAGGGTCTATATATGCCTGAGTACCGAAAAACAGGATCCCCATATGTTGGAGCATGGCCGCCCAGTAAAAATACTGATATTGAGGGATATTCAGTCCCCCCCTCGCCCTAAGTTTTTTAAAGGTTCTCCTTGTCCTCTTGTACCCCCAAATAAAACGGGAACACATTCTTTCAATCTTCGTGAAGATTGAATTAGGTAGCAGAAGTGGGATCGTGCGGAATAAGTAGAGGAATTTCGGAAAAACCACCATCTTAATAACATTACATCTACCATATAAGGATACATGTAGGTAATCTAAATTTTCTAACATTTTATTAGATGTGGTTATGATTGGATCAAAATTTAGATTAACAATAGTTTGTACATTCGAGGCAATTTTAACCCCCAGATAGGTGGCTTCTGTAACTGTATTAACACCTGATATAGCATCGGAACCAGTGAAAAGAACTTGTGTTTTATGTAAGTTCAGTTTATAGCCGGACACGGCACCAAATTCTGACGTCAGAATTTCGATACGTCTCATCATATTGACTACATCCACTGTGACGACTGCCACATCGTCTGCGTAAGCTAGAACTTTGATGGATTCTCGCACGGGCTTGGCTGGAATAATCTCTGAGTCGTGTTCAATCTTAATCAACAGAGGCTCGATATAAAGAGCAAAAAGAAGAGGGGAACAAGGGCAACCCTGCCGGGTACCCCTGTATATCTTGAATTCCCCCGAATGCTTCCCAAAAATACGAATTGTCACAACGGGACTGATGTACAGAGCTTGCACAGCTTTGATAAAAGGTGGTGGGAACCCTTTCCAATAGAGGACTGCCCATAAAAATTCCCAGGAGACCCTGTCGTATGCCTTCTCGGCATCCAACAGGGCCACCCCCATTGGAACTTCAGAAACCTGGGCCCAGTCCAGAAGGGATATTATTCGGCGGACATGATCCGTGGTGCCTCTACCTTATACAAACCCATGCTGACGCTGTGAGACTAATGATGCTACAACCTTTCCTAACCTTATAGCAAGAAGTTTAGAGAAGATCTTGCTGTCTGAATTAATTAGTGTAATTGGACGGTATGAAGCTGGTTTGCACGCATCCTTCCCTTTCTTTTTGAAGACAATTATAGTTGTCTTAGACCATGAGTCCGGTACTGTGCCGCTAAATGCTTGCTGAAATAGGGAAGATAAGGAAAGATTTGATGATCTTTACGTATCATTGAGATAATTTCACTAGTTGCTGTAGTTGTAGGGCCCGATTCACAGAACTAACTTAAGACAAAATCCTAAACTTACTACTTTTGGTATTCACAGAAGTTAGGATTTTGTCTTAAGTTTGTCTTAAGAGAAACTTAAGACAGACTTAAGTTAGGATTTTGTTTTAAGTTTGTCTTAATCCTAAATCCTAAATCCTACCTTCTGTGAATACTAAAAGTAGTAAGTTTAGGATTTTGTCTTAAATTAGTTCTGTGAATCGGCCCCCCAGTCTTCCTCCTCAAAAGATAGTGCAAACCTTTTTTGATATTTATGTAATTACCTAATACAGAGCCTTCTGATAGGAAATGCTGTACATAGCAACAAAACACAGCTCAGGAGACATCTTGGCAGTTTTGCATAGCTGCATAGAAATTGGGGGGTGGATAGGAGGTGAAGGTGTATAGCTCCCGTGCCAATTACCAATCCACCCAAATACATCTGCACCTAGCATAATGTTGACTGGAGAGAGATTTAGTTGCATGGTCTGCCCTCCTTAGAACCATTTCCCACTATACGCTGCTGAAGACCAAGTGTAGCCGGTTCATGGCAAGTGGTCTGGATGCTGGGCATGGGCAGAAGCCAGGCCCATTGCTCAGAAGTGGCATAGCCATAGACCATGCACCGCTGGTTCTGTAGGATGGAAGCAGGTGCAGTAGGTTAGGCCTAATACCTAGAGTGTGCTTTGTTTGTTTGAATGCCATGATAGCTGATATGGGTGGAATAAGAGCTTTTGCAGTGCCTTGCTTAAGGCAAGGCCTTTTCGCCACAGGTCACAGGCAGCACACAGTTGCTTTGCATGGCATTTGGCTAGTTATAGTGCATCATAAAATCAAATAGCCACTGAAAAAACTGTGTTGAAAGTAAGTTTGTGTTGCCTATTGCTAATATTAAAGTAACATTTGTTTATTGAAAAATACACCTCAGAAATTCCCTTAGAAACACAAAGTTGAAGTGCCATTAACAATGTAGTTTCTTACATTGAAGGACCCAGGAGCTTTTTTAACTAGGTCCTGCACATATACTCCCAAATACGATATGAAAAATTTCAATGTACAACATAATGACCATGCTTCATTGTTTTAATACCTTGACTTCTTATCACTCTCATTTCAGTTCACAGAACTCCAGGCCAAATGACCTGGTGGAAAACAGCAACGCTGGTTACACCGTGACGTTCAGAACTAGTAATGAGGTAGTGTAAGAGTCAAGATCACCTTCTCTTTTCTGTGCGGTCCTGAAGAATTGCCAGCAGACTCGCTAGGGGCTTTCATAGGCAAGAAACATGTTGACCACTTACACCAGATAGACCCTGCAGAACCATTAACTTCAGGCAGGGCTCACAGTTTTTAGCTAGGTTAGTGCACAAAAGAATACAATTATTGCTAAGGGCAGTATTTGACCTATTTTAAACTACATTGCACACTCACTACACTACCCTGTCCACATATCCTCACACACCCAACGGCTTCATCAAAAAATGATCTCCGCTAAAGAGCCCCTTCGCGGGTGCCCATTGAGCATTGAGCGCTGACCCAACGAGGAGCAGGCCCAATGATGAAACATGACATCCTCTGGGTGTGTGAGGGCAATCCATAACAGACCTGAACACACTTCACAAATCGGAACTGCACATGGACATTTTTTGTAAACAATGTAGCCACAGAATCACATTAATCCATTTACCTTTACTATTGTTTATTGTTTTGCAAACATATATACATGAAAGTTAAAGAAAAGCTAAACATTCTAATTCATATCAGCACCCATTGTTGGCTGCATGCTAAAAAAAACAGCGTTTTCAACCTAAATACCCCATAATAAATATTTATTAAAAAAATAATGGGTAACATGTATAATAAGGTCTTTAGGTACTACCTCAAGGGATCTGGTGACATCTACAAAATATTCAGACTTTGGCCTCATTCTTCTTTTCATCTGCCAGTGTGAACATAATGCCTGCTGCTACGAACTGCCACTTCTTGATAGCTGGAAGAGGACTAGAAATGGTGACAGACTGAATAAAATATTAGATTTTATGGGACAAAAGTAGAGCAAAAAAAACCTCTCAGAATACATGTAGATCAAGAGCAGCAGCTAAAATCCTTTGTAGCAGAAGCACAAAGAAAATTGGAAGCCTTCTGGAATGACCGATGAGGTCAGAGCGCAGTTGCAATGCACCAAACAGAATGACCATGACTTGCAAAAGTTAACACTTTTATACTACCGAAAATAAATCATAGGAAAGAAAAAAAGAACAGCAAGAGATATTGCACCATATTGGATTGGGAAGGTCATAATAGACAATATGATAAGGTTATTAATGTCCAAAGGGAATACCTGGTGAGGTAGATGACTAAACTAAAAGGAAATGAACTAGCTTCTCATATAGTTTGAACATATCTACAGTGTTGTCTAGTTACTGTGCAAGGCAGTTGCCGCACGCTGCACCAGTGCAGCCAAGCCAAGAAACCCGCTTGATCCTAGTCCAAACTACACAATGTAAAATCTTCAAAGGTGATAAAAGACTGCTAGTGGATTTACATCAAATTCCAAAAAGTACATTTCCTTACTAAAGATCTAGCTGTCTGGAAAATGTGGTTTAATTCTGTTCAGTGTATTTTCTCTATCGGTGTCTGTGGGAAATAGCATTGGGAAAATATGTTTTGGGCCTACCCCTTTTTCTCAGCCCCTGCCTGAAGGGTCACCTCAAAATCTCCGAGGAAGGAGCAGAGGTGAATGAGCCTTTTTGTAAAGTTTTGCTATGAATCTTCAACCAGGGCCAAAAACCCTTCCCCTTGCCTCCCCCCCAGGGTGGGCCAGGGCCAGGAGGGATGCTGTAATTTGTTCTTGAGAGGACAGTAGTCCGCGTCCACTCTCTCTGAGTCATGTAGACGATCCGGGGCCTTCATCCACTGGGGCCGAACAATTAACTGATGGGTTTAATAGAAGGCTCAGGGAGGGGGATACATGTTCCCTCTCCCCAAATGAAAATACATTAAAAAAAACGTGAATGTAGAATGAGCAGAGTAGCCACTCATTAGGTTGATTCAATGGCTGCCCTTTGTGGCATGGAAAAAGTTTATTTTTAAAAAGGTTTTATTGATAATATTTTACTACAATCACTTTTATCAAACATTGTTATGCGTGAATGTATAAAGTACATTTAATAATGGTTATTGGTGGCAATTTGACAAGGCAAGGGTCTACTTTATAAATGTTGATGTTCTGACCCTTGGATAAAGCCAATAGGACTGCGTTTAAAATGTTAATGTTCTGACCCTTTGACAATGTCAGTAGGTTTGCCTCGCTTAAAATGACCCCCTATATATTGTTACATTATATAGTGAGCTGTGTGTGCCCATACCTACACTGCTCATGGATGAAGGCTGTGTGCAGCAGGAGGTTGGGGACCCGTGGGGGACGCTGGGTGCCAGATGAGGGGCTGGGCATCCATGAGAAGTTGTGCACCCACTGGGGTTTGGACACCCACAAGGAGTTAGACGCAGGGCCTGACCTGTGGCCAGGCCCTGGCCCAATACCACAATGTGCATGGCGCTAGACATCTTAATTTATACAACAAAAAACATAAAAATATCCTGAAAAAAACAGTTAGTCAGGAGTTGTAATTATATTTTACGTTACACTAAAAATCAAAATAGAAATTTACTGTAAAAAAACCAAAGGTTAAAGAGACATTATAGTTAGGATTAAATGTCAGTTAAAATATACTAGGTGCTAATAATAGTTAATGTATTGTGGCTATGGAGCTGAATACAGTGTGCATGGAGGTGCGTGTGTTCTAATAACTTGAATATGTTGCATAAATTATAAATTGAAGGTAGAAGTATAACTTCAGAATTTCTCAATTCTACGTAGTTTAAGTTTGGTTTGAAAAGAAAGATCAAATAAAATTATAGTCATTAAAAGGCTGTGCCTAAATTATAAATTTAAGGTATAACTATAATTTGGGAATTTCTAATATGTGTGTATTTTAAGTTTGGTTTGAATAGAAAGAATAAATAAAGGGGGATATTCTCAAGAACGTGTGATAACCATTGCAAGATTAGCTTAACGCAACTCTTCACATCGCAGTCTATCGTGGGAAAATAACGCTGTGCTAACGTGGTATTCTCAAGCCAGCGGCACCATGCGATAGTCCCACAATAACGCGTCAAATGACCGCATTAAAACCAACCCGACACCGCAAAAATGCGAAACACGAACGCGAAAAAAGTTGCGATGAGGCCAATTGCGATACAAAAATCAACGAAAACTAGCCACAGGCCTTCAATTCCCACACGTCATGCGGGAAAATACTGTATAAAAGTAGAAACAAAACATACAAAAAAAGCCAAACAACAGCGAAGCACAATGGAGGCATCCGGAGCAAGTACAGAGGACAACCAGAACCCCACAAGACCCCCAGAGGACCATCCTGGGACCTCGGGGTCAGGGAAGGGCAAGGACAAGAAGAGTAGGAAGAAGCGGTGCAGTCCGCAGGAAAACAGGATCCTGATAATGGAGGTGATAGAAAACCATCAACTACTGTTTGTCACCTCCACTGTGTCACTGGGAACTAAAAATGGAATATGGCAGACCATCGTGGACAAGGTGAATGCAGCTGGAGTGCTGAAGAGGACAATGGAAGAGGTCAAGAGGCGCTGGAATGATGTGAAGCGCAAAACTAAGCAGAAACTCGCAAACAACTGGAAGGCAGCAATGCAGACTAGTGGTGGGTGTCCAGCACCAGAGGAGGAGCTGGACGAAATGGAGGAAATGGTGTCCACAGTCATCAGTGGGGAGACGGTGGCAGGAGTTGGGGGACCGGACACTGCTCAACATGACCGGACACAACAGCAACAGGGTGAAGAACGACCAGGGACTGGTGGGACGGGGGAGATGGGCACAATGGCACACATGCACAAGTAAGCATAGCACATCTGCGGACAAACCATGCCCCAGACCCCCAAATCCCACCAAGAGACCAATGCACCCAATTATGCAACATCCCAGCACTGCATAGGCACACCTCATGTAAGGGATAAGGGGCAGCCAAATCAGAGCTGCAGGGGCGACTCCCCCAAAATGCGGCACACACACATTACATGTAGAGCACATCAACATTGACAATGATGTGGTACAAACTGCAACACATCCACAACAGAACAGAGGACGCAACTGGTGCCGCATGTGTGTAGAAACTGGCCAATCACATTTGGCATTGCAGGGAAATGTGAGTTGACAATGTACAAGTACAAACACACATCCGTGCTGTAGTCGGAATGTCCACTGTCCCGCATCAAATAGGCAGCTACCCCCAAACAGTCACAATGTACACTGTCATGCAGTCTGAATGTAAACATGTACAATGCGTCAACATACATGTGAACACAATGTCAAACTGCATCGCCCCTTCACATTGCAGGTGGAAATCCAACACCTCCTGCAGAGCAGTCTGAACCTCTCTTCTCTGATGACGAAGCGGACCACCACACCTTTGACTCCGATGCCCTCCAACAGCTCGTGGAGAGCCTCTGCAGCCCACTTCCAGGAGCAGGGCAGCACAGCTGCTATAAGGAGAACCCACCCCCTGCACAGAACACACAGCAGGCACCACCCACCACCACGGCTGTCTCCCAGGACCCCCATGACGAACACATGGCCTTCCAACACCATGTGTGGGGGTGCCCAGAGAAGCTGGTTGAACAGGTGCACGTGGGGTTCGACCGCATGTCAGCCAAACTAGACGCCATATGTGGGTGTCTAAGTCCCATCAGGGACCACTCACAGTGCCTGACGGACACCCACAGTCCACTCCATGCTGTCCAACGAACCATGGCTGACATCGCTAGAGTCCTGACTCTGTGACAAGAATGACTGTCTAGTCAGAGTGCCTCCAGCGATCTCGCCCGGGAGTTGGGACTCATGCGGAGGCTCATGGAGAACATTGAGTGGACGCGGGCGGAAAGAGCGGCTGCCACGGCTGCACACCAGTGAGAGGTAGCTGGGTCCCTCAATGCCATAAAGACTCTCCTCATTGCATTGCTGCCACAGGGCCTTGTGCTGATGCATGCTGCCGCTACCAACCCATCCGCATCTCCGGCCCCTGACTTGTCAGTGCCACACAGTGCGGCAGACATTCCACCTCCGGACCCTGAGGTGTCACTGCCACACAGCACTGGTGACAGAACACCACCACCCACATGTGAGGCACATGCAACAGCAGAGGACGAAGATGCGGATTAATCTGCCTTTGTGGTCAGAAGGAAGCAGTAGCATTCATCTCCGCCATGTGGCCTGTTTCTGCTTGGTTCTGCCCTCTGCATCATCACCTTCCACTGTCCCCCGATGAACTCTGTTACACTCACCTTGGACCTCAACATGGACTGCCATATTCTGTTTGGTCACCAATGACACAGCTATCAGACTGCAGACTGGACTCCTCCTCTTCTGATGTACTTGTCATTCCCTGAAGGACTCTGGCTGGCCCTCCACGGGCCAACAATGTAAAGTGGGGTTTGCATGGCCCTGTACTGCTCCAGCTGCAACACTCCACTGAATGTGCAACAAACAGATGTGTCATGTCTATGATCTTTCAAGTGTGGAAGTATGGATGAATGTGTGGTCAGTGATTCCCCCTTATCTCCATGTTGCTCATCTTGTGGGACTTGGTTCACAGGGTGGCACATTGCCGATTGCGGTCCGGGTGGCACCAACACTACAAAAGAGACACATCCATTAGTCACTTCCTTGTCAAGCCCAGGAAGGAACCACATCCAGAGCCCGGCGGGGAATTTCTCACACCCTTATACTGGATTGGCATATGCCAGGACAGCCCACTCCGCTTACGCACACAGGGGGAAACGTCAACGCTACATGTCCCAGGTCTTCCCTGTAGGGATCTGCTGCTCACAGGTCTAGTTGTCAGCATACCACAGCCACTCCCTCACGGTTGGTTCACACCCACACCACACCCATTCAGCACCGGCGTCACAGGACATGTGACCCTGCCAATAAAAAAGGGCCTGGCGCACATGCTGGACGCCATTTCCACTCTCCAACTGGGTGTCTCTGTGTGGTTCTCATTTATGCAGGAGGGCCTTGGGCCCGGCCACCTCATATTGCCCAGTGCCGAGGGTGACATGATGGCATCCCCACCACGGGACTCAATCATAAAGGGTCCATGGCTAGCGGTGCACAGACTTGGTGGCACCGGATACACTGTGGCAGGCACACCGCCACGGGACAGTGTCTTTCGGTGCACTGAGGTAAGGGCACCTAAATGGCTGAGCGGGTGTGCAGCCTGCGATGATGCGCCGTCCGGGCGGTCCGAACAGGTAAGGATTAGTGTGAGCCCTGCTGAACCGCAGTGTAGGCCTGAGCCAGCGGGCAGTGCGGGCCTACCGCCACATAGCGTTGCCTTACTAACAGAGTTAGTTGCACCTCAAGAGCTGGGCGGGTGTGCAGTCTGCGATGAGGCTGTGTGCGCTGATGGGATCTCTGCCATTGGGAAATCAAGACCCAGAATCAAGTGTGTGACCTGGTGGCCCGCGGTGCGCGGCTGCTTGGCGTGGAGGGTGCCATGGTTGCCGGCCCCGGGCTTGGAGCTCACACCGGCCGTGGTGGACCCTCTTGGAGGGCGGCGGGAGGGGCTGGGGTGCAGCAGCCTGTGTGCGCATGGGCGGGCAATCGAGGATGGCGTGTGCAACTGTATGGACTCTGCCGTTCATGTCTCTGGCAACTATTTCAGATAAAGGACCTGGGGGACTGCAGTGTATACCGGCACGTGGTTGGAGACACACCGGTGGCAGCAGGTGAGCAGTGGGTCCGCAGTGTCGGCACTCTCTCTCCCTCTCTTTCTCTCTCCCTCTCTCTCTCTCTCTCTCCCTCTCTTTCTCTCTCCCTCTATTTCTCTCTCTCTCTCGCCCTCTCTTTCTCTCTCCCTCTCTCTCTCTCATTCTCTTTCTCTCTCCCTCTCTTTCTCTCTTTGTCTCTATCTCTATCTCTCTTTTGCTCTCTCTCTGTACTTTGATGTGCGCATGACACACCTTCTTATCTCGATTTTTGTCTTGCAGGATGTGACTTACATAATGTCCTGAGATGACCTGCCATGACTCTTTAGAATTGTTGTTTTGGGTTTCTTCTGTAATAAACAAATTATTTGGATATTCTAAGATGAATGTATGATTCTCCTTTTTCTGTCCACACATGTATGTTAGGTGTTGTGATTGTGCGACTTCATCTGAATTGTTTTGTTCATGATTTGGTAAAATTGATGTGACATATCTTTGTCCAGGGAGGGGTGGGGTGTGCCTGGAGTAGGGCCCCGGGATGGGGGTGGTGGGGTCCTGGGGGTGGTGTCGGTGGGTGTTGTTGCCCTGTCGGGGCTCCGGGCTGCATGTTCAGTTGCTTCAGGGCATATGGTGTTCTTCATGTGTGGCTCTGGGCTGTGCTCCCTTGTCTGGTGCCGGTTATCGTCCGACTTTACACCAGGTAAGAGCAGGTGTTAAAATCCTACAGCTAACGTGCCTTATCGCATGTTTTGTGTTCTTATCGCCGATCTGGCTGGTCGTTGAGAATGTTGCGGAGTGGTGTTATTGGGGCTTTTGGCAAGGGAACGCCTACTCTGCATCTCATTACCGTTATTTGCCGGAGTCATCTGTGGCGATGTTTTTTGCGACTGCTATCGCAGGTAAACTGGTGATATGGGCTGTTAGCACCACCTTGTGAATGGGGCGATGAATTTATTGTGACTTTGGCTGCAATAAAGTGCCGATAACTCGGCGATAGATCCTTGAGAATATGCTCCATAGTTTTCCTAACAAAGGTTTGCCCTTTGTTTTTTTCAGTGATTTTTAAGTTTTGTTTTAAGTAAAATTGTGTTTAAAATCACAGAGCTAAGTGTCATCAAGTGGGGAGTCATTGAGTAGAGTGTGGTACACTAGAGTGGAGAAGAGTGTCGTAGAGTGGAGTAGAGAGAATGAAGTGACTTATCGTACAGTGGACTAAAATGTCATAGAGTGCAGCAGCGTGTTGTATCATACAGTTGCATGGAGAGAACCAGAGTGGACAGGTGTAGTGTAAAGTCGAGTAAACTGTTATGAATTCGAGTGACATCTTGTAATGTACAGTGAAGTGGAGTGTCATTGAGTACTGGAAAGTGTCTTTGATTGGAGGAGAGTTTGTACAGTGTAGTGTAGGGACATAGAGTGGAGTACAGTGTAGTATAGTGGCATATGTTGTAGTGAAGTCTTGTAGAGTGGATTTGCATAGAGTGGAGTAGAGTGTGGTACAGTGGAGGCATGTAGAGTGGAGTTTTATTTTTTATTTTTTATTTATTTAAATCCTCATTCGCCTCTGACCCCAGACCACTAGGAGACTAGTAGGCTGCCATTGTTACTCAGTTACAAGACGTAGCCCCGCCTCTCTGTCACCCGCCTACCAGTGGCAAACAAACCCGCTCCTGTTGCTGCCCTCTCGTTGTCAAGGAAAGGGTGGTCATACTCTCTTCTGATTTCTCGAAGCCGGTGCCTGATGCTGTGGGTCTGTTTGCAATTGGAAATCGATACTGAAAAGACACAACACAGCCTCACACAGTCTGAGAGCTTTCCCTGAGGCTTAATCATAGGATCAAGAAATTATATATTTTATATAGATTATCTTATGCTGTGAGGCAAATTATCATTATTAACGTTGTTGGCCAGGGGACCAGTTTTTCAAGTGATCCCAAATGGCTTTCTTTCTGCTATTTCCCAGTCTAGATAAATCAGTAGAGTGGAGTGTTGTACAGTGCCATAGAGTGATGTAAAGTGCCATGCAGCGGAGTAGAGTGGAGTATTGGCCAGTGGAGTGGTGTAGTACAGAGTGGAGTAGCCAGTTGTAGAGTACAGTGGCGTGTAGTGGAATAGAGTGGAGTGGCGTAGCATATAGTGGAGTAAAGTGTTGTAGAGTAGAGTGGTTTGTCATACAGATGAGTGGACTGGTGTGTTTCAAAGTGGTGGAAAATGTTGTAGAGTGGAGTAGAGTGAAGTGCCACAGAGTGGATTACTGTTTTGTACAGTGGAGTGACGTTGAGTAGATTACAGTGTGGTACAGTGTGCTAGAGTGGAGTGGCATAGACTGTTGCAGAGTTGAGTGGTATAGAGTAGCATTTAGTAGAGTGGCATAGATTGAAGAAGTGCAGTATAGTGGAGTTGAGTGGCTAGTGTTTCATAGAGTTGAGTATAGTAAAGTACAGTAGAGCAGTGTAGAGGGAATTGCATACAATATCTTAAAGTAAAGTAGAGGGTCGTACAGTGGCAGAGAGTAAAGTATAATAATGTAGACTTACAATGTCATGAGCACATTGATTAACAGTAGAGTGCTATAGAGTGGTGTATAGTGTGGTAGAGTGGAAGGACACAGACTCTTGTTGAGTAGAGGACAGTGTTGTTGACTGGAGTACATACAGTGGAGAGGTGTACAGTGGAGAGGGGGTAGAATGGAATGCTGTAGAGTTGAACAGCATAGAGTTAAGTGATGTAGAGTGTAGTTGCATACAGTGGAATATCATATAGTAGATAGGAGTAGACTGGAGTGTGGTAGAGGGGAGTGGCATACAGTTGAATAGTGTACAGTGTAGTGGCAAAGAGTGGAATAGTGTACAGTGGAGTAGTGAATACTGGAGTGGCATACAGCTGAATAACATACAATGGAGTGGGGTAAAGTGTAATGGCATAAATTGGAGTGGTGCTGAGTTGAGTGGTGTAGAGTGTAATGGCGTAGAGTGGAGTGCGATACAGTGTAGTGGCATACAGTGGAATAACATAGAGTGGAGTGGCATACAGTGGAATGGCGCACACCGGATTGCGGGAGAGTCGAGTGGCTTTGAGTGGAGTGGCATACCATGGAGTAGTGTAAGTGGAATAGCATAGATTTGAGTGGAGTACAGTAGAGTGTCAAAGAGTGGAACAGGATCCAGTGGAGTGGAACACAGTTGAGTAGCATAGAAGTGTAGTGGTGTAGAGTGGAATACTGTGGTGTGTTGTAGAGTGGAGTGCGGTAGAGTGCAGTGGGGTAGACTTAGTAGTGTCCACTGTAATAGTGTACAGTGGAGTGGCGTTGATTGGAGTAGAATAGTGCAAAGTGTATTGGCGCACAGTGGAGTACTTTAGAGTGGAGGGGCATACAATGGAATAGTGTAGAGTGGAATAACATTGAGTTTAGTGGTGTGGCGTACAGTGGAGTGACATGGAATGCAGTGTCATATAGTGGAATAGCATAGAGTGGAGTGGCGTACAGTGCAGTGGCTTATACTGGAGTGGCACTCAGTGGAATAGAGTACCGTGTAGTGTTGTAGAATGGAGTTGTGTACAGTTGAATTGTGTACAGATGAATGGAGTAGAATTTAGGGGTGATCAATGGAGTGGAATAGACTGGAGTGTTGTGGAATGTAGTGGCATAGAGTGTAATAGTGTACAGTGGCGTGGGGTAGAGTGGAATGGAGTACAGTGGAGTGGGGTAGAGTGGAGTGGTGTACTTTGAATTAGAAAACACAAATAAATTGGAGAACACGCACAACCTTTTCTCCGGGATAATCAATGTACTCCGTTTGTAGCGTGCTACCGGGGTATCACTCTCTGACCAAAGAGTGTAATAACCAATGCAATTGTAGAGAAGAGATAGACCGACTCTTCCTGAAGAGCCGTTCTATCTTCAAATTCTAACTTTCCCCTGACGAAGGGCTCGCTGCCCGCAATGCATTGGGATGGAGAGAAAGGACAGAGGATTGTATCTAACAATTTAAAGCATTTAAATATCGTTGCTGAAACCGAGCAATGGGTTGTATTGAATATCAATAACAGAAAAGGATTAAAACATCGTCTATTCATTGAAATACTTTCTGTGTTTCATTCATGTTCAACATTGAAAAATAAATCAACCCCGTAAACTGGAGGATTGGCAGTGCCAAGGGGGATGGACCCTATCAGGGTACGCTACAATTGTACTGTGGATTAGCACAGAATGAAGTGGTCATAGTGAAGTGACATAGAGTGGAGTGGAGTAGAGTGTAATAGCATAAAGTGGAGTGGAGTGGCACAGAATGGAGTAGTGTAGAGTGGAGTATGGTACTCGAAATTGATGTGGCTTGAAAGTTGTTGAACGGATGTAGATGTAATGTGGCAGTAATAAGGATTATGAAGTGTGTGAGAAGTTGGCCTGGTATATGCTGTTCACAAGTTAACGTGGACACCATGCACCAGTACAATTCGACTCTTATGGTAGTAGGTTTAAGACAACCTTTTAAAGAGAGCTATCCTAGTGGTAGTTGTGGAGAGCAGCCTTTAGGCTAAGTCTTTAGAGGAATGTAAAGCAGCTTGTTTTACCTTATAATCTCTTGAATTACTAAATGAAAGGACACCACACAGGTATATATATAAAATATATATGTATTTATTGCTAGACACACTCTACTAATCTCTTTATGAGATTAGAAGTCAAGGACATATGCACAAATCAACATTTCACAACAAGTTAAGCACAAATATGGCTGGGGCCCTAGGGGCGTACCAGACCATATACTAAAAAAGAGACTTAGAGATAACGACTTGCAAGGGGACCAGGACTAGGGCCTTCAGAAGTGCTGGGGCCTCACTAATCCACCCAAGGCAGGTAAGTAAAGGACCCACGGAAGACGCATGCAGTGTAAAAACACAGCCGCGGATCCCAATTGACTTCAATGGAGCAAGTCGCGATTGGAAATTTAGAGTTTTAGGATACTTTGGGAGAGACTACAAGCAAGTCACTTACAAGGTAAGTAGTTCTAGAGCCAACACCCACAGGAGCACCGTAGTGCTGGAGTTACCTCACCCAGGGAAGCCGGGTGCATAGGTGTCTTTTGGTGTTGGGTCGCGGCGTAGTTTTCAATGAGAGCCAAAGAAGACTTGCTGCTTTTAAAGACGGGAGAAGTGTCCAGTGGGATCCAAGGCTGGATTCAGAAGCAGGAAGACCTGAAAGCAGAGAGCAGAGGGGACAGTGTTCAAAGTGACTTGGCAGTGACCCGGGGCAAGGAAGATGGATGCCCACAGTCGTCGGGTGATTTCAGGTGATCAACGGGTGTCTTGACTCTTCAGCCACGAAGTCCAGGAAGCGTGGACGATGACCAGGAGCTGGATTCAGCGTGTACCACAAAGTCTGCAGCTTACTGAGGTATCGGCGGCCAGATTGGAGCCAACAAGCTTTGGCAACAGCAAGTCTTGTGGAAAGTGTAAAAAGCCAGTGGTGCAGACCAGCAAGGTCTGATGGACTCACCCAGCAAGGGTAAGTCAGGGCAGGCCTGGAGCAGCCAGGGGAGCCCTTTGGATTTGTAGAAAAGTCTTCTGGAGACCCACAAGCCAACTGGCAAGGGATCGTGAAGACTCCTTGGGAGGATTCACTCAACAGGGGCCCAATCTTCAGTGGAATTCATGCTGGAGGCGTGGGCCACATGTGGTCTAAAGCACAAGTTTGTAGAACATCAGGAAGGGGTTGCACTCGACAATAGTGCCCAGCACCCAGGTATTGCGGTTCCTCGTCACTCGTGGGGTCCACTTGCCTCAGCGTCACTGGGGACTCACGATGGCCTTGGAGAAGTCAGGAAATCCACATATGGGGCTGCAGGGACTTCAGACTCTGGCGGGAGCGGGAAATGTTGCGACTGTCGATTCAAAGTTTTGGTGCCTGCCAAGCAGGGGAGTCACTCCTTGACTCCAAGGGAGATTCTTCAGTCTTCCAGAGGTAGTGGAACGTCGAAGGTCCAGGATTATTCTGCAGAGCGTCATCCAGGGATATCTAGTTTGCAATTGCAAGGGTTCCCTAACTTATACTAGAAGTAAGGGAGGGACTAGCTCTATGACCCCACCTATGGGAGGGTCAGGGGAGTGGGTGGCTACACCCACTTCCCTTTGTCCAGTTTCACGCCAGAGAAGGGGTAGGTAGCCCCTGAACCGGTTTGAGCCGGCATATGCACAGAGGAGCCTACTGCTCCCCCAGTGCAAGACTTCAAAGCACTCAAGGAGTGCACCCACCCAGCCCCAATACACTAACCCTGTCTGGGAGGTGACCACACCTCCCTGTGACAGGATGCCTATTGTTGGGCCTCCTCCACTGCGAGTTTCGGTCATCAGCAGGAGGGCAGCCCAGTGTATGTGACTGGTGGCATCCATTTTGTGATGCCAGGGCTCTTCAGGATTCTTCTGTGTTTCCACAGTAGGTACATGTCTATCCCTCTAGAAGGGTGGGATCATACTCCCACACCAGTTACTGGTGTGGGGGTATGATTCCAAAGTGTTTGACACCAAACACAACATGTTTTGATGCAGCCATCCCAGAGTTAGCATTTACCGCGAGGTTGTAATGAACTTAAGAGTATATGGTTTGACCGCATTCACAAACAGCCCCAGGGAATAGACTCTGAGAGCTGCAGAGGGGCCCTGCTCAGGCAGAGGCACCCCCTCACATGGAAACCAAGCACCCTGAACTCAGGATTGATAGGGCCTGCCTTAGGGGTGACTGATAGGTTTAAATGTGTGTGCAGGTGTTGTAAATTGAAACAACGATGTGATTAAGCATTTACTAAAGACATTAATTCCTCTGTTATAGATCGTGTTTTCTCTGTTATGTTGGCCGAAGCTTGGACTCCATTTTGTATTGTCATGCTTCCACGTGTTCCCCACGAGAAGAGTCCAACCTCTGTGTTAGTTGCTCTTGTAATCTGCCTAGTAACAGTCTATAAATAGCTCCTTTGTCCATCTGGCACATGCCCAGACTTGACCACATCTGTTATCAGTTAGCCTTGCTTGACCATGTTTTCGCGGGCTCAAGGAGTGCGTTAGCTCCGCCCACATATTGATTCAGTATCGAAAATGACCATAAATGGTAATGTTCTTCGTTTTCATGTTGTATCCACCCACTCATGAGCCCCTCTACTGTGTATAAAAGGGGACCATGTACGAAGGTTCTTTGTGCTACTCTATGCAATACTGAAGAGTGTTGTGTGGATTGTAGGACCACCCTTAAGGGTTAATAAATGCTGTCTTTGTACTTTGCAGTTTCCGTGCCAACTTCCTTATAGATTCCATTACAGGAGAGCGAACCCTTGTGTCCTGCGGGCCTAGCTGGGGCCTGTATTCATCAATTGGCGCCCGTCACGTGGGGCTCATCGGCGACTCGGATGCTCGAAGGATTGGTCGCGACGAAGGTGAGGAATTGGGCCGGGGACGTGATCACTGCCAGCGGCGTCTTAGCCCTGGCATCCCAAGGTTTTTCTTCCTTCCCTTCCGAGCTGGCCGTCTGGGTGGCGCCGGTCCTCGACTGAGACCTCTTCTGTCGGTCTTGCCGTGAAAGCCGTTTGGGCGATTGTGGAGCTTGGCAGTTGGAATCTGGACTCTTGATTGGTAAGAACCGGTGTACGGTACTTGCTCCGAGTTTTGAAGCCTGATCTGGCTATTTGAGTTTGATTTGTGATGACTAGTCATATTTTGGATTTGTCTTTGTGAATATATATGCGTTGCAACACATATAGGCAGGTAATGTGGAGAGATTTCTCCAGAGCTGTGTAACTTTGAACGGCGCAACGATTAAGTGCCATTTTTTATAATATTGCATATTTTGCATTATTTCTGAGCATGCCTGCTTTCAGCGCACTCCGTAAGTGGTGCTGCTGTTTCGGAAACCGGTTGAACCTCGAGGAATCTGCTCCAGCTCCCCCAGAGGGGACTCCTAATAGGGATATGTATGTGAAGCATGGTCTTTCTTCCATAATGTACAGCACAGTATGGAGGAAATATACAAAAAAAGATCCTGAGTTGCGATGGCCTCTGTATGGATCGTTTGATATACGTAAGATTGAGTATGTGGAACAGTGTATGTGTAAGCGGCGTGCTCGTCAGGATATGTTTGAGTGTGTGCGGTTGTGGGTGAAGGAGGTGCGTGAGCGAGAGAAGCGTGAGAGAGCGCTGTTTGATAAAGAACAACGGAAGAATGATCATGTGCGAGCACAGGAAGCGAAGCGTCGGGAGGACAGAGAGCAGACGGACAGGCAAGAGAAGGAGCGTAGGCTACAAGTTTCGGGTCAATACGTTGTTCGGCAGCCACTTTATCCTGTCCTTAATAATCTCGATGATGATTTTTCTTTACTAGATCGCCCTCCGCCCCCATATGTCGGCGCATCTGCTCCGAGGCCGCAAGATTCTGTCCCGGGTACGGGTAAGGTAGATACGCGGTCCATGTTATCAGCCGACCAAATGGCTGAGCTTCGGCAAATTTCCTTCCGTGCGCTTAACGGCAAGATATCTATAGAGGAATTATTTCATACTTGGGGGTCGTGGCAGGAGAGAGATAAATTGTATTTTCTGGGTCATTTCGCGGATGAAGTGATTGATGCTTTCCGGAAACGTTCTGGTGTTTTTGAGCCCGACGAAGTATCATCGGATGCTAAAGCATTGCGTAATGGTGTTTTCTCTTTTTCTAAGGCTCCAGATACGGTTCGGCGGCTGTTCGCCTTGCGGGACGAGGTGCTGGTCTATAAAGAGAAAGCGCGCCAGCGAGCAGGGAAGGAGAAGCAGTTGGATTCGTGCACATCAGAGGGCCACTCATCCACCTCCCAGTCAGATAAGGATGACATAGTGCATGTTAAACCAATGCGAGAGGCGGCGCCTTTGTATGTTCCTCCTAAAGGAGCGGGGACTAGCTCGGACATTACCTCCGCCGATGCTAAGGGATATTTCGTGTATAATTGGGTTTACACTCCATGGCATAGGGCTGATGTTATGGCTTTAAAGAATGCGCTGCCTGACCCCCGCAAGAATCCAGCGGCCTTCTACGAAGAAGTAGAGGGGGCCTTGAATTCTTGTGTCATGACTTTAGCAGATATAGACTTGTTCTTTGGGCTCATTCTACCACCAGACATGTGGCGATCTGTGCGGAAGGTGGATGATGCTGTCACTTTTAAGGCTCGATGGTCTGAACTGGAGGATGAGGATAGGGAGAGGAAGCCTGCGCAGAAACCGCCCCAGAATATTTTAGATCTCCCTGCTGCTATTGTGGCTAAGTTGAAGACAATTATCCCCCCTAAAAAGATTGACTGGAATATGTTAGCTGCATGTAAACAGAAAGTTGACGAGTCAGTTGCGGACTTCTTTACGCGCTTTGAGGAGACGTTTCATGATTTTAGTGGCCAGTCGCTTACTGACGATACGGGACGCCACCTTTTTGTGGATAAATATGTGGCTAATCTGCTGCCGGCAGTTGCGGCCCGTCTGAAAGCGAGTGAAAGTTCTTGGTCCTCCGCTACGCCGACGGCCCTCCTGACTATCGCCCAGTATTATGAGCGTCAGGAGCAAGAAGCAAAGGGCCAAGAGGAAAAGAAATCGAAAGATTTGAAAACAAAGGTGATGTTGGCGCAAGTCTATGGCCCGCCTCGACGGGGTAGTAATAGAGGTAGGGGAGGATCTTATGGTCCTCCCTCGGGCCGGTCTGATTTGAATAGGAATCAATGTGCGTATTGTAAGCAATCGGGTCATTGGGCTAGGGACTGCCCGGTGTTGCATGCATCGCGCCAGGGGCATACCCACGGTGGCCCGCGAGGTAGAGGGGGTTTCTCGAACTTTCGAGGGAATTCTAACGAACAGGCTCGTCTTGAGTCTGCTGGGCAGCACCGAGATAGATCAAATGTTTTCGATCGCCAGCATCAGTATCAAGCATCAGGAACTGACCGGTCGGGGTACCATGACTCTCAGCATGCATAGGATTGCGTTGGATGGGGGTTAGAATCAGTTGAGGTGCCGGTCGATCAGAAGGGCCCTTATGTATCGGCTGAGGTTTTGGGCTCTACTGATCAGTTCCTAGTGGATACTGGAGCGACACGTAGTGCGCTATCTAAGCAATTGGTTCCGGGGGCTCCCCCATCCGGCTTAATGGTCACATCGGTAGGGTTTGATGGTACACTCTCCCGAAGCCCTCTTTCACAGCCCCTCATGTTTAAGGTTGATTCTTTTTCTGCACCCTGTCCGTTTCTGCTTGCCCCGTACACACCGGACAATATTATGGGTCTTGATATGTTAAAGCACTTTAGGGCTACTATCCGCTGCTCCCCTGCTGGTGTGCGGGTAATATTGAATGACAATTACCCCCGATCTGAACGGATGTGTACGATGTCAGAGGATGCGCTGTTGGCTACCCTCCCTCATGCTTTGTGGGCAACTTCGGATACTGATGTGGGACAAATGGTGATTCCGCCGGTCCACATTAGCGTCCAGGAGGGGGCGGTGTTACCACGCCTCCCACAGTACCGTATTTCCCAGGAGGGCGAGGAGGCTCTCATACAGATAGTGCAGGATTTGATAACGGTTGGGGTAGTCGAGGAAGTCCCCTACAACATTTGTAACAGTCCGATTCTTCCCATACTGAAAAAGGATACGGATGCCAGAGTTTATCGGTTTATAATTGATTTGAGGGAAGTGAACAAGATCGTGATACCTCAATACCCAGTGGTTTCCGATATCACGACGTTGCTTACCTTGGTCCCGCCTACGGCGACCATGTTCTCAGTGATTGATTTGAAAAATGCCTTCTTTTCCATTCCCATTCACCCTGATAGCCGATATCTTTTTGGGTTTACACTGAATAATAGATCTTATCGTTTCTGTAGGATTCCCCAGGGCTATACAGAAAGCCCTAGCATTTACAGTCAGGCTTTGAAACGACAATTGGATTCCTTTGTCCTGCTCGAGGGTGTCGCCCTCATTCAATATGTCGATGATATCTTACTGGCGGCTGACACCCTGGAGTTATGTGAAAAAAGTACGTTATCCTTACTTTCCTTTCTAGCGTCCCGAAATCATAAGGTATCTAGGAAGAAATTGCAATTCTGTAGACCAAAGGTGACTTATCTGGGTCATCTTTTGTCTAAGGAGGGACGTGCACTCACACCGGATCGTATCCAAGTAATTCTGGATACACCGAGACCATCCACACAGAAGGATGTGCGTGCATTTTTGGGCCTTGTTTCTTTTTGTAGACAGTGGATATTGGGGTTCTCGCACATAGCTAAGCCATTGTTAGCCCTTTTGACAAAGGACACGCCTATCCCAATCCCTTGGTCAGATGAGTGTGATACTGCTTTTCAGCAACTACGACAGGCCCTTTGTTCAGCACCAGTGTTAGGAACCCCTGATTATGCAAAACCCTTTTCGTTGTATGTGCATGAGAAAGATGGATGTGCATTGTCAGTTTTAGTGCAGATGCACGGTGATAAGCAGCGCCCATGTGCATATTTTTCGGCTGTACTTGATCCTGTTGCCCGAGCATTACCAGGGTGTTTTCGCTCGGTTGCGGCGACAGCTGTGTCAATACGCCAAAGCGAGGGAATTGTGTTATCTCATAAGCTGTTGGTATTAGTCCCCCATGCTGTTGATGCCCTGCTTAATCAAACAAAGACGCAGCATTTGACCAGTGCCCGTTTAACGGGATATGAGTTGACGCTTTTGGCTCCTCATATTACGTTGAAAAGGTGTGTGACGTTAAACCCGGCAACATTGTTGCCATACCCCGAAACCCAGCCTGAGGCGCGGAAAGCGCATGATTGTATTCTCGTGACTGAGGAACAAACAAAGGGTCGTATTGATCTCCAGGATACGCCCTTTCCAGATGTAGATGGAGAACTGTGGGTGGATGGATCCTGTCTGAAACTACCAGATGGTACGGCTTCAGCAGCATATGCAATTACTACATTACAAACGATAGTGGAGACAGCACGCATACCACAGAAATCAGCTCAAGCAGCGGAACTGATAGCATTAACACGAGCATGTGAGCTCAGTACAGGATTATGTGTGAATGTTTATACAGATAGCCGCTATGCCTTCGGAGTAGCGCATGATTTTGGCCTACTCTGGAAGGAGAGAGGGTTTTTAACGTCACATGGAGTACAGATAATGCATGGAGAGTTAGTTCATAATCTTTTAACTGCATTGACATACCCAAAGAAAATTGCCATAGTTAAGTGTAGCGCCCATAGGAAAGTGGTTGATAAAGTTGGAGAAGGGAATGCGTTAGCGGATCGAGTAGCACGGGAGACTGCGATGCAGCCCGGTACTACTGCCATGTATGTAGTGAAGTCACAGGTGGAGAGATGGCATGATGCGAAGGAGGAAGTGCGAGAAATGCAAAGGACCGCTTCTGACAAAGAGCGGGAACAATGGGCTAGCGAGGGAGAACTGGATGACGAGGGTTGCTGGAGAAATAAGCAGATGGATAGATGGAAATTACCCACGGCCTTTGTACAACCTATGGTTCAGATGGCACATGGGCTAGCACATGTTGGAGCTTCCGCAATTTTGAAATTGCTTACCCAAGTCTGGGAGCATCCAGAGATTGCTAGCACGGCAAAGAGAGTGGTGCAGACCTGTATGATCTGCCTGAGGTACAACCCAGGAAAGGGTACTCAAACTCCAGCAGGAGGGTTTGTGACACCCACTGCACCCTTTGAGGTTCTGCAGATGGATTACATCCAGCTTGAGCGCTGTAATAATTTGAAGTATGTTCTAGTAGTGGTCTGCGCTTTCAGCAAATGGGTTGAAGCGTACCCTACGAAAGACAATACTGCAATGACTACTGCGAAGCTGCTGCTAAAGGAGTTTTTCCCCCGATATGGCGTCTGTAGACTTCTGTGGAGTGATAACGGCGCTCACTTTGTAGCGGATGTTATAAAGTATGTCTTGAAGGGCCAAGGCATCACTCAGAAGTTCCACGCCGTGTTTCACCCTCAGTCTGCAGGCCTAGTTGAGAAGTATAATGGTACACTGAAGCTTAAGATCGCCAAGATTCAAGCTTCGACGTCTTTGACTTGGCCAGACGCTCTGCCACTGGCGTTATTGTCAATTAGATCAGTACCGCACTCTCGAACTGGCCTTACGCCATACGAGATCGTTTTTGGACGCCCAATGAATATTTGGGGTCCACCAAGACCTAAGGCTGTGTATGATGTACCTTGTGTAATGATGAGCGATTATCTGGCACAGTTAACGGATAACTTGGTTTCTATCCATCAACAGGTCCGAGAGGCGCTCCCTGATCGGTCTTCCGGCGAAGGACATGGTCTCCTGCCTGGTGACCATGTCATGGTGAAAGTCTTCGACAGAACGAACAGCTTGGAGCCGAGATGGGTGGGCCCTGAGCAGGTCCTCCTCGCAACGAGGACGGCTGTGCGAGTCTCCAATCGAAAGAATTGGATCCACTCTCTGCACTGTAGGAAGGTGCCGCCTGGATTGGTGGAACGTGCCGTGCTGACCGATCAACGAGACATTTTGGCTGCAGAGACAGGCCGTGCTGCGGAGCCAAACGCCACTGAGGAGCTCTTTCCGGACCACGCGACTCCTGGAGGAAGGCGATATCATCTTCGACTAAGGAAGTGAGTTTTCCAGTAGCGGGACATACTGTCAGAACGGCCCTTGGGTTAGTGAAACGGAGAGCCGATGAGGCAAGGGGGGGGGATCAGCCCTGCATTAGTGTAGCGACACCCGTCTTGGCCCGCTGGTGAAGAAATCAACCGCTGCCCAAGGGGAAGAGTTCTGACAGACTTTTAGTTTCAGGAAGATATTGGGTTTTATTTTTACCTTGATATGGAGAAAAAGAAAATCCTTTGTGCATTAGGGTTCATGTTGACAGTAGCCATTGTTGGGATAACCACATGGTTCGTGGAGGATGTAACTCCCGCTCGGAAGATTCTTGTGTTGACAACTCCGGTGCCTGAGGAGCACTATTTTTATACATTACCGTATCAAGAGTTGAAGCATCGACAATCTTACCTGAATAACACTTTCATCCAGATGCTGCATCATACCCATGTTGCTACGAATGCTACGAACTGTTGGATATGTGGGATGATGCCAGCTCATCAGAAGAAAGGAGGAACGCCATTTATACCACTTCCTTTCTCTCATAATGGCTCTTGTAGAGCATGGTATACTTTGCTTTTTGCCACTCGGAAACCGACAGTGGGACGATTGCTTTTTAGACTTAATAAAGAATGCCATCAAGACAAGAATGGGTATCCACAAGCGAATGGGACAATTTGGGAGTGGGAAGAGTACCGACCAGACAATGAATCCATTCCCTACATCTTTACGAACACAAGAGACACTGTGGGAAGAGATAAATTTGTAATTCAAGTAGCACAAGCTCAAGCGGACCTGTGTGTCCAGAGTGTGGGTTTTATTCCTGTTGGTGTTAGTGATTGTATTACTGTTTTGAATATTGATGGGTTGAACAACAGTACCTTTTTAGCCTCCCATAATACGTACTTTGTGTGTGGAAATAAAGGTTATTACCGTCTGCCGGCTGGGTGGTCTGGGGTATGCTATGTATCATTTCTATTACCTCCTGTATTCTTAGCACCCGCATCTTATCATAAGGATTTGAAATTATTAAATAATGTGACAGTAAATAGGTATAAACGTACTCTATCAATTGATGATATAGATCAGACTGACACCAGTCTGCAACAGTATATTGATTTTAACTTAGGACTGTTTTTCTTTGTTGGAGCTGCTCTGAATAGTAGGAAGATCCGAAGATTAACAAGAGTGGTAGAAGCTGTGACAAATCAGACTGCTGCTGCTCTTGGGAATCTTACGGAGGAATTACAGATCACTAGAATTGTTGCATTGCAGAATCGTATGGTACTAGACGTTATGCTAGCTGACAGAGGAGGAGCATGTAAAATTATTGGAAGTAGCTGTTGTGTGTTTATTCCTGATCATACGCCATCAGTTTATAATGCCATCAATAAACTGCATAAAATTGCAGCTGAGATCCATACAGAAAACGGCACTTGGTCTTTTTCTGGATGGTTTTGGGCGTTAATTACCGCCTGGGGATGGAAGGTTCTAACTGGTCTCTGCATTATTGTAGCGGTTCTGTGTTCATGCTGTATTTGTATCCAATGTGGTCCCTTGCTCTGCTCATTATGTGTATCATTCTGTATCCCTGATAAGAAAGCTATTGCCGATGTTGCCCACCAAAAACGTTTAGCTAAAGAAGTTGAAGAAATGATGACAATTGATATATATGATGATTATCCTAACAAACCGGATGTCTTCAGTAAATGCTGAAAGGGTCGTCTGTTGTAAATTGAAACAACGATGTGATTAAGCATTTACTAAAGACATTAATTCCTCTGTTATAGATCGTGTTTTCTCTGTTATGTTGGCCGAAGCTTGGACTCCATTTTGTATTGTCATGCTTCCACGTGTTCCCCACGAGAAGAGTCCAACCTCTGTGTTAGTTGCTCTTGTAATCTGCCTAGTAACAGTCTATAAATAGCTCCTTTGTCCATCTGGCACATGCCCAGACTTGACCACATCTGTTATCAGTTAGCCTTGCTTGACCATGTTTTCGCGGGCTCAAGGAGTGCGTTAGCTCCGCCCACATATTGATTCAGTATCGAAAATGACCATAAATGGTAATGTTCTTCGTTTTCATGTTGTATCCACCCACTCATGAGCCCCTCTACTGTGTATAAAAGGGGACCATGTACGAAGGTTCTTTGTGCTACTCTATGCAATACTGAAGAGTGTTGTGTGGATTGTAGGACCACCCTTAAGGGTTAATAAATGCTGTCTTTGTACTTTGCAGTTTCCGTGCCAACTTCCTTATAGATTCCATTACAGGAGAGCGAACCCTTGTGTCCTGCGGGCCAAGCTGGGGCCTGTATTCATCACAGGTGAGATATAGTGAACCTATATCTCAGTGAGGAGTGCTAACACTACCTCACCCAGGCTGCAGTAGCAGGCCTGTGGTGTCAGATTTAGTCTGCTTCCCAGGGATGGCATAATACATGCTTCGGACCCTGGTAGGCCTGTGAAGTACCTATGCCCTTGGTACCTAAGGTACCATATACTAGGGGCTCATAAGGTACCACAGTATCCAATCACTAGTGCATCTAAGATGCACTCCAAGTTGTTTAGAGAGAACAGGGAGGCTGGGGCCCTGATTAGCAGGGTCTCAGCCAGACTATAGCCAGAAACCAGTGTTAACATCAGAAAAAAAAGTGGGGGCAACATAAGGTGCAGATCCTACTCTCCTACAAAGTGTTAATGGAAATTTTGAGTAGTAAGTGTCAATAGTTTAAGTAGTGCTAAAGTTATATCAGTTAAAATACTTACTCACATATTTGCAATATACTATAGATGCATGCTGATGACAAGGCAGTATCTAATTGACTAATGGCTGTCTTTACAAAATGTAAAAGGCAGCCATACAGTTTTCAGCACACTTTCACTGAGTTCTGGTTTAGAGTCTTAGATATCAATCAATCAGTTGATTTGTACAGCATGGCTAATCACCCAAGAGGGTATCCAGGCTAAGTAATTGGTTTTATTGTTGTTCCCAACCTACTACCACTTTATTAAAGTTCTCTATTGACCCTTGTGATTGGTCCTCACCACCACGCCATCACCTTCCTCCTGCCCAGCACCCACAAGACATGGACACCTCAACCTGTGATTCCCAAACGATGGGTTAGCGACACCAAGAACCTTGATCTCGTGAAATTGGCAGCGCGCTGTGAGACTGACCTCCCCCCACCCCCTCAGTGCACTTCGGTTGACAACCTAGTGGATCACTACTCCTCAACCATATCCGACATTCTCGACGACCTGGCACCACTAAAATTAAAAAGAACCCAGATCAAAGACAGAAATCCCTGGTTCAGCGGATCCCTCAACAAGGAGAGGAGACCCCTTCGACAGATGGAAAGTAACTGGAAAAAACACCCTTCAGCAACACATCTAAAACTTCTCCATCAGGCTAGAAATGCCGGTCCAGGGAAGGCATGGCTTGGCAGTTTGGGCTGGACTATTCCCATGAGGCACAGGGTCAGACTGATTTGCATATGGCCATGTCTGAACTGGGGTGGCAGAGTGGGCTAAAGAACGGTGATGGATCAAACCCAGATCTGTTGACTGGACGTGAGTGTTTGATTGGTTCTGATGCTCCGTCCATCACCACCCCCTTTTGCACCGCAGGCTAGAAATGCCTACAATAAGAAAATCCTCAACTCAAAAAAAGAATTCTTCAGAACGGAACTGGAGAACGCCAAAAATTGACCTCGCAAGCTGTTCGACTTGGTCAAACACCAATCCAACAAACTAGTGAAAACCTCCAAAGAAACACTTAAACCCCTAATAACAAGTGAGGAATTCTCGTCCTTCTTCTGCGACAAAATCAATGCCCTAGGTAATTAGCTCAAATCCGCAACTCACTACCAAAATCAAATTCTGTCAACTCTACGGCTTCTCTCCACGTTGTCCTCCCAAACCTCACCCAAAAACCTAGCGCACTGGTCCAACTTCAACATCTAGGACGAACACTCTATCTCGAAAATTCTTGCCTCCTTAAACCCGAACAATCACTTCAATGATCCTCTCCCATCCAACTGCCTAGCTGCAGCCTCTCTGGCTATCATCCCTTCCTGGACCTCAATAATCAATGCCTCCCTCCTACAGGGCTCAATTCCTAATTAGCTCAAGGCGGGCCAAGTTGTCCCCATCCTAAAAAAACCCACGCTGGACCCTGCTTCCGCTGAGAACTATAGACCTATATATAACATCCCACTCCTAGCCAAAGTTCTGGAAAAATGTGTGCAACAGCAACTGAGCCTACACATCAACAAATTTCACCTGTTAGATGACTTCCAATCCGGGTTCAGATCGGGTTACAGCACGGAAACCACCCTCCTCCACATTGTAGATGACGCTCTCCAAGCCCTCGACCTAGGCAAAACCTGTCTCCTGATCCTTCTAGACCTTTCCTCTGCCTTCGACACGGTTAACCATCAATTTCTCCTTGATCGCCTTAAATCCAGGATGGGGTTGGATGGCACAGTCCTTGAATGGCTTAGATCCTTCCTCCAGAACCGCTCACAGAGAATCCTCATCAATGGTAATCTATCAGCCCCCTCTCCGGTTATGGTTGGAGTTCCCCAAGGATCAACCCTCTCCCCTACCCTCTTCAACCTCTACCTTGAACCTCTCACCGAGGTTCTACGTGTTTCAAATATATCCTACCTTATGTACGCCGACGATACACAAATCTACATAAAAATCTCTTCCCCTGAGGACATTTTCTCCCTGAATGAGGCCTTGAAGCTGACTGTCCACTGGCTCACTGCCAACCAGCTTAAACTCAACGCAAATAAAACTGAATTTCTTCTGATCTCTCCACCCAAACCCAATCCGGACATCCAGGAATGGATCAAGACCATCTCAGCTCTAAACTGCCCTCCTACCATTGTTGATTCTGTGAAATCCCTTGGAATAACCCTGGATGGCAGCCTGAACATGCATGACCATATTAACTTGATGGCCAAAACGGCTAGATTCCACCTCAGTTACCTAAGAAACCTAAAACCCTTCATCAGTGTGTCTGACCTTAAAACAGCAGTACAGGCACTGGTCATCTCCAGATTAGAATATGGATGCTCTACTCTTGCAAGGCTACCTAAGAAATCTCTGGCCCCACTGAAAGCCTGCCTCAACACCGCCGCCAGACTACTAACCAGCTCAAAAAAATTCGACCACATCTCTCCCCACTTCAAAGCGCTGAACTGGCTTCCCCTAGAAGCCAGAATCCAATTTAAGTTTGCCTGCATTACTCACAAAGCTCTTTATAACAACTCCCCTTCATTTCTCGCACAAAATCTTGTGATTTCAGGAGGACCAAGAAACTCCCGATCTGCCAAAGACCTACTGCTGCAACCTGCGCGCTACCGGAAGAAAAAAACATACCATCAGGCCTTCACTGGGGCTGCGCCGAGGATCTGGAACTCTCTCCCAACTGCCATCAGAAGACTTCCGTCCTTGGCACACTTTAAGAAGGAGACCAAAACCTTCTTAATGTGTAAATACCTTGCCTAATGAACACGTTACATTATTACCTTTCCATGGACGATACCTATCCCTGCGCTCCTGGGCATCCCCCCAAAAGTGAGACTATATGCCTGCCTGTTCATTGTATCTAGCTGTTTCCTTCCACATGTAGCCGGAACTTTGACTACGTGCTCTTCGTTGCATCATGTATCCCATATTTTACCCAATTGTTCCCTTTCCTTTCTACCCATCGCTTTGTACACCACCCTTATTACTGTAAAGCGCTCTGATACCCTTACGGGTCTGGTTCGTGCTCTATAAAACTATACAATAAATAAAATAGGTAGAGAAATTTTTTTATTTTTTTCTATATATTTTTACAGCACTTTATGGAGAACCGTGATTTAAAAAATAAATATTTAAGTAGCGCTGTAATTTGTCGGCATTACAGCGGTTCTCCATAGACTTTTCTGTAAATAATTAAATGTGTAGAAAAAGTATATACATGGTAGTAGTACACTATATTTGTGAAATATTGTGTAGTCATATGTAGTTTGTATTTTGTAACATATTGTTTAAGTACTTGTGTACTCTGCACCATTTTCTTTAAAAATGTAGAAACGTATAATTGATTTTCCCTACCTATTACCACTTTAATAATGTGGTAATAAGTAGAGAAAAAATATATAACCCAATACTTACCTATTTCTAATGCTGTGATCCAGAACACAGACAAAGTAACCTAAAAACAACATGGCTGCCTTTAGCTTTTGAAAAAGTTTTGTAAAAATGTGTCATTAGCCAAATGCATAATTGCTTATGAATCACTGTAGTTTAGCAAAATACTGCAAACTTTCTCAAAACTATCACGACCACAGATATCACTAAGTTAAAACACTTATGACTTTAAAAATACTTACCAGCACTACCAAAAATGATCATATACACACCATAATTGATATTTCTGCAAAATGTCATTAAAATCCATTCAGCCATTTTGGCGCCACCAAACTCTATGGAAAATGCATTGGTGCAAAAACTCGTTTTGGGTCCCACCTTTCTTCTTTGCACCCTCTTGACCAATCACAGCAAAACTTTCCATCATTTGCTTTTGGTCTAGAAAGTTTTGTGGAGATTCGTCAAACTTTGGCAACGTCATTAGTGAGAAACAATTTGAGGATTTCTTATCCTGGCAATCCTAACTATACACTATACTATACACACACACACACACACACATATATATATTAGGCCTGGGCGAAAATTTCGTTCTGTTCGCGGAAATTGCGATAATTTGACATTTTCGCGTTCCTCGGAGAGCGAGAAATGTCAAAATTTCCGCATTCCGCAGCTTGGCGATAATTTGTTTATTGCTCTCGCTGTAAAATAATACATTCTCGCGCGCCTCAAGTTTTCTTGATCGGGTCGCGTTCTCCATGAGATGTTGTATTGTTTTTAGCCATTTGCGCTGTCTCGCGACAGTTCGCGCCCGCAGTGACGTCATGCGTCGCGCGATCACGTCTTTCTTCTCGCGATCATGCACCGCGAGACAACTGAAAACAAGATGGCCGCGCCCGCGAGCAACCACATGGGTAAGTTGGCGAGCCGCAACCATGCAGAAAATCTCGCGAACATGCGGGAAAAAGACTTCCGCATCTTCGCGATATTTCCGCGTGTTTGCGATAATTTTTAACATTTTCGCGATAATTTGTGAAAGTGGATTTTGCAAATTCCACCCACCCCTAATATATATATCCTCATCCTGGGCTCCTCCTCTGCATGGGACGACTCCTGGTGGCCCCCTGCCCTCGGAAACCACCCCACCCCAGAGGACCGTGCACAAAACCTCGGAATCACACTAGACTCATCACTCACAATAAACCGCCAGATCAACGCCATATCATCGACCTGCTTCAACACCCTCAGCATGCTTCGAAAGACATTCAGATGAATCCCATCGGAATCCAGAAAAACTGTCATGTATGCTCTCATCAGTAGCAGATTAGACTACTTCAATGCTATCTATGCCTGAATCAACAAGAAACTCCTTTGCAGACTCCAGACCATCCAGGACACCGAAGCAACTGTGCAGCCACATCACCCTAGTTCCCAGTCGAAAGAAGAACCGTCAAATTCCTCACCCACTCATACAAGGCCATTCACATCACTGGACCAACATACCTGAACAACCGCTTCTCCTTCCACGCACCCAAAACAAACCTCCGTTCATCCGACCTCTCTCTGGCCACCGTCCCATGCATCTACAAGGCCAGAACGGGAGGAAAATCCTTCTCCTACCTCGCAGCCAAGGCCTGGAATGACATCCCCCCTCCACCTCCTTCAAGCCCACACTCTGTACAAGTTCATGAAGGACCTCAAGACCCGGCTCTTCGGATGACCCCAGCACTCAACTGCACCACCCCCCAGCCCCTTCAGACCCTCGCGGGTGAGTAGTTGCACTTTACCAACCCTGATTGATTAATATATATATATACACACACACACACATATATATATATATATTCACTGAAAAAACCATAGGTTTCAGGCACGCTATAGTTAGAAATTAGCATTTAAAAAACCTTGGAAATTCACTGAAAAAACCCATAGGTTTTAGGGAAAGTTTTATTTAGTTGGACATTTCACTCGTACAAAACCCATGAAATTCCCCCGTTATAGTTAGTTCAGCTAACTATAACTCGCGCCCCGCAATGCACTGCTGATGACGTCACATATTACAGCACTCATGATATGGTAAGTGACATCACTCATGACATCACTGATGACATCTCAAATGACATCACTGATGACATCATTCAGTGACTGTGTGTTTCTGTAAATTTTAAATATGTTTAATATATATAGGGAAAGGCATATTGAAGAATGAGTGGGTGTATAAGTGTCTGAATGGAGGTTTTACTAGGAACGTGACTGACTCTATAAGTGAGTGATTAAACATATCTTACTGAATGCATGGGTTAGTGACTAAACTGTGCGAATCTCGGTATCCGTCTGTCAATTGGTGTGTAAGCGGCTGCATGGGTTTTGGAATAACTACATAAGTGTCTATATGAGTTATTGATTGGTTGTCTGACTATCTGTATGGGTGCCTGAGTGTTTGTGTGGGTGTGGTGTGTGTGACTCTGTGCATAGATGTGTGAGTGGGTGAGTCACTGGGTGCATAGTTTGAAGTGTGCATCTGTGATGGACTGTATGGGTGGGTGAGTCCCTTGGAGGCCCCCCACAGATTAAAAAAGAAGCCCCGAAGGGTGGTGGTCCCTGGGGCTGCGGGGGGGCTGCATGCCCCCCCGCAATTCAATAATCTTGCCCCGGGGAGGTGGCGGTTCCCGGGGCAGTGTGGGGGGGATTGGGCCCCCCACACTTTTTTTTTCACTGCTCCTAGGACCTGGCCAACCCGGGGGCTTCAGTACCACGAAGCGCAGAGCGCACGCTTCGTTTTTTGGCCAGATTTGCGCACCCAGCAGGATTTCTGCCGATTTCTTGTTTTTTTTAATGCTTTTTTTGGCCCTGGGGGTCCCTGTGGAACCCCCTGAGCATGCCTAGGGGGTCAGGGTGTTTCTACCCTGCCCCCTTTTGTTATTTTTCACCTTTTGTTTTTCTGTTTTCTTGTGCCTCGGTTTTACCAAGGCACAAGATGGCTGCCAACACTTCCTGGTTTGAAGTGTTGACAGCCAATTAGAATGCAGCTCGTGATCGGCAGGGTGCGCGGATCCACCGCGGCCATAGATATCGAAACTTTTATTTTTGGATCTTCTCAGCAACTACCAAACGAATTTACACCATTTAAAAAAAAGGGCGCTTTCTGAACCAAGCACTACCTTTTTGCCAAATGTGGTGTAATTCCGTTCAGCAGTTCGGGCTGTAGCCGTGTCTAAAGTTTCCTATGGGAATTAACAGGGAGAAAACACGTTTTGGGACCCCCCTTTTTTCTCGGCCCCCGCTTGCCAAATCACCCCAAAACTTTTAAGACAGGAGCTGACTAGAGCGCCCCACTAGTTTTAAAAATTTAGCGATGATTCGTCATCCGGCCCCAAAGTTATTGGGAAAACAAAAAAATCTTTTCCTATGGAAACTAGGTCCTAACTATTACTACCTACTTCACTTTCCGTTAAAAATAATTTTTTTGATTTCCTTATATCTTTTGACCACATGGACAGATTTGCACTAAATTTGCTCATCGCGGGGTGTAATCAGTTGAGGTATATCGAGTCTTTGAACAAGGAAACATTTATGGTGAGTGAATAAAGATGGGCTTAACCATTTTAACTCCAATAAGAATTGTTTCTCGAACAAAGAGCCAAAACTGTTGAATGAATTTATACAGTGAATGAAAGCAGATTTTTATTGAGAAAGTGTTCTTTTGTTGAAGAGGCGTAATTCATTTCAGCATGTGAAGAAAAGGCACTGAGTGGGCTTCAAATGTTTAAAACCTTTTATATCTTCCATTTAAAATTTTGGATTCTCTACTCATGTCAATCACATTTTGAATTTTGGGAAAAATGTGATTGGCAGGAGAAGAGTTCTGAAATGATTTTCTGCCATCTTGAAAATCACAAATCTATTACAATTTGAGATTTCTGCACACTGCAAAAAGATATTTCCATAATCATGGGGGACACCCTCAGAGCTGTCCATCCCCTGGAGGTGTGGAAACCTAGAATTCCACAGACAAAACATAGAATCTGGCACATAATTTGCAAATTGTAAAACAATCATGATCTAGAAAGCCATCATTTCACGTGCCAGATTTGATCGCCATTTTTTTTAATGATTTGCAAATCTATTATGATTCATGACTGTTCACCGTGGAAAAGAAACTCCACAAGAATAGGGGAGACGGTATAATGAGTGTTTGACCTAGGGACCTTGAGGCACAGAAAACTCAAGGATGTCAGCAGCACATTAGGTGCAGGGCCCAGTCTGCTTATGTTTTTCGCTGTGCGCTGCAGAGATGCAATGCCATCGGGGTTGGGTGTGCATCCCAGGTGCAGACCCTCCTTGCTGTGCAAGTAGACCCCTTGCTGTGCATGGCTGTTGGACCTGTCATCCTTAGAGTGGTCTTCATCCACCTTTCTGCATGCTTCCCTCTGCTTTTTGCTGTATCTTTTTGTTGGCCTTAAGACTGAGCACTTTACTAACCGGTGCTAAAGGGCACATGCAGCTCTTCTTCACATGTTGATATTGGTGTATACATGATTGACATATTTAGTTTGCCTGTAAGCCCCTAATAAAGTAATATGCCATGTACCTAGGGCCTGTAATCTAAATACTACTCCTGGGCCTGCAGCACTAGTTGCACCACCCACACAAATAGTCCTTCAACCTGTGTCAGGCCTGCCATTAAAGGGCCTGTGTGTGAAGTTCACTGCCACTTTGACTTGCCATTTAAAACCACTTGCCAAGCAATAAACTCCCCTTTTATTACACATACTTCACCCTTAAGGTAGACCCTAAGGGTAGGGTGCTGTGCAACTAAAAGGCAGGGCATGTACTTTTAAATTTAATATGTTCTGGCAGTGACAAACAGTTACATTAGTTTTTTCACTGCTGTTAGGCCTATTTCTTCTATAGGCTAGCATTGAGGAGTACTTAAAACACCATTTAAGATGTAATTCCTGATTGGAAAGGAGTAGCTATTTCATGTTTAATATCTTTGGAATGGTAGAGATAAATCTTCTTTAATAGTAAATCTGGATCCAACATTACTATTTTAGAAATGCCACTTTTATAAAGTGGACATTTCTCTGCTCGTACTGTTCAGTGTGCATTGAAGCCTGTCTCCAATACAAGTCTGGACTGGGTGACAGAAACACTTTGTGCATTAACACTATACAGGCACAACACAGGAGGGACCGGGTGTGACAGGAGATTCACCTGCACTCATCTGCACTGATAGGCTTCCTGGTCCTTAAGGAGTAGAGGTGGCTCACACCTGAAAAGGTTGTTTCATGCCCTCACCCAAACGGCTGATTTTCATCCTATTGGTAGTCTGGAGCCAGGCTGGACTGAATGGGATCCTTGTGCACTTCAGACAGTTCATTTGAAGTCACCCCCTACATTAAAGGCACTTTTGGGTGTAAGTACTAGGGCTCTGGCCCTACCAAAGTTGTACACTACTGGACCTGGGAAGACCTTTTCTAGAATAAAGACTGCTGTGCTGAAAAGATTGCCATTTTGCTGTGACTGACTGTTCTGATGAACTGCTCCTCTGCTTCGCTGAGCTGCCCTGCTGCCTTCTGATCTCTGCCCTGCTGAGGACAAGGACTGGACACTCTCACTTGAACTCAGAGTGACTCCAAGGGCTTGCTGGCTTGCTTCCTGTTTTCTGAATCTCAGGGACACAAAAGACATCCTGTAATCCTCCTGCTAGTGGTGCTGGACTCTGGCATCTGTGAGTCATACCCTTGCCTGCGATGTCCTCGCCAATCTTGGGCCTCAGAAGTGGGTTCTGCAGCTTATTTCAGCAAAAACAGACGCATTGTCTCGACTGAATGAGATTTTCCACCGCAGTGCTGCTTTGACGCTGACGCAGAAACTGTTCGATGACAAAGACTCCACAGCCTGTGCAGCTCAATGACAATGCAGAGACGACTCGACAATGAAGCTTTACATTCACTTCAACTGAGCTTGACAACGGCGCAGGACCCAATCTGCGTGGATCAACAATGATGCAGTAGACACTCCGATGTCAACAAAAGATCCATCCAAAGTATTTCTTCAGTGTGATCTGTCTGGGTTCTGTCACTGGCCTGCCCTCCATTGCGATCTGCCAAAACTTGGACTTTACACCAGTCCCTCACGAGCTCAAGTAACCTTTTGACAATATGGCCAGATGTATCAAAGGGTTTTACCCATTCTGTGTCTATGGGAAAATGTGTTCGTACATATGGCCCTTAGTGACTTCTAGGCGCTATTTTGGGAATATTCTTTAAAAATTCATATCTTGACTTCTACTTATTGGATTTTTGGCATTTTGGTCTTGTTTTTCTCAGATATATATTTTCCATTTTTCTAAGCCTGTGTGGGGTCTTTTTGTGGTTTCATTGATTTACTGTAATTCAAGTATTACACAAATACTTTACACACTGACTCTTAAGTTAAACCTGACTGCTCTGCGCCAAGCTACCAGTGGGTGAGCACAGGTTAATTTATTGTGTGTATCTGATGTACCCTGACTGGGGTGGGGTTCTTTAATTGGACAGGGAGCAAACATCTGCCAACTAGAGACCCCATTTCTAACACTAGGCAAAGGTCATGTGGAGCAGGGTGGCTGCTGGAAGGGGCTGGGTGTCCGCACTGCATCCAAAATACGCTGGTCACAGTCTAGGACTGTGTACAACTGTTATCAGAAAAAAAGTCCAATGTAAAAAATTAAAATCACCATTTATAATTGCCTCAAATTCACAAAAACCACAGAAATGTGTAATTTATGGTATGCAATGTGCACAAGATACAACATAGCTAAGGACATCGTCCCTGTTTAATTCCCTGTTTAATTCTTGCTTGACTATCTGTTTTCCAGTGCCATTTTCTAAGGGATGTTTTGTGCATGGCAGGTGTGATACATTATGCTGTGAGTTGTCCTGTAGCCAATCCTACTTTGCATGGTCAAAGGCCATGCACAGAGGGGTTTGCCACCCGCGGTCTACTAGGTGCAGGCCTTGCCCCGGGTGGTCATGGCAGGAGGAATTGGTTGCCTACAGAGGGTGAGTTAATGGCCTGACCAGAGGCCAACCTCTGCACCCATCTCTGCTATGCATGGTTGAAGGCCATGAACAGTGAGGTAATCCCCCCATTGAGGAGTGGGTGTAGAGAACTCTTGGATTGTGTGTATGATCAAAGAATTCACTTAAAAACAAATGTCAAGTTAAGTTACGGTTAACTTTGGCTAGATCATCTCAGCATATGTTTAAAAAGAACACTCTGAAATTCACCTATAAAAACTCAATAAAGGTGAAGTTATGGTTACAACATAAAACTGTTATACCACCGAAATTCGCAAGTTATGGTTAGGACCACAATCCATACCTCGCACTACAGCCATGCAAACTATAGCTCATACACCAAATGCAATGCTTATGACATCACGATATTTATAGCCATAAACAACAACACTGAAAAGTGGAATGCAATTAAACAACAACCCATATTCATGCCAATTAATGATACTACATTCATAGGCGTATGTTATATGTAAAATGATTTACAACATTTGTGATTGCATCTGTTCATTAAGGCTGAGGTCTTGATAATTGTTTCCAGGTTGGGAGTTATAGTTTGCATGTTTGTTGGGTGAGTTATGGATTTTGCTCCTAAACCTTACATACACATTTCAATGTTTTTTCTGTTTGTATTTGCAAACCATAACTGCTCCTTAATTGTGTGTGATTAGGTATCAAAAATATATAAAATATATATTTACAAATACTGTTATCTGCACAGATATTGCAAACAACTTGAGTTCAAGCTGAAATTCAATCCATTTCATAGGGTTGAGATGGAAAAGAAGAACAACGTGTTTCGGCTGATACAACAGCATTGGCCACGCGATCATGTGTGATGTTTGTTTGCAGGATTTATGCAGAAAATTCGAATCACGCGGGTTTGGCAATTCCATCTTCAGAGCACCGGCTGTGTTTAGGCTGCCACTCGGAACTCGCTACTTTTCTTGGCATGAATATATACGTACACACGTAAACACACACACACACACACACACATATCGCTATATATTCACACAGCAGCAGGTGTTGCGTTTTGTCACTGACGTTCTCTTTCTCGGATATAGGGCATGCCCTTATGCAGCAGACACCTGCTTAACATTCAAGCAGTCAGTCTGAAATGCATTTCTGATCAGCACTTTTTTCCAACCTAGATATGCTGTCATTGCCACCAGCAATTTAGAAAATCAGAACGGAAGGAGATAGGGACAGAATTCTCCTTTTCTCGTCTTCGCCTGGGCGCTGCTTGACCTTGCAATGACTTTGACTCCCACGAGGCAGCTAAAGAGATTCACCCCCACAGCCACCAGAATACTAACAAGGGCGCAAGATAGCACAATGCGGTTAAAGTACGACCAAAAATGGTATTAGTCAGTATTTCTCCGTGGACGGTGCAGCCATGAAAGTCACATTAGAATTTACTAAACTCTCTTGAACAAAATAAATGCCACGCACTGCTCTGTGATTGTGGATACGTTCGTTTTATTTATTTTTCATGGCGTCATGTCGTCAAATTTTTGAGTTTTCTTTTCTGTTTGCTGAATTTCTAAACCAACTTCGCTAAAGGGCATATTATCAAGACAAGCGAAAAAATTATCGCCGCTTTACGTCCTTCACATCTAACATGGGCTTCAATTGGAATTCCATAGAGCATATTATCAAGCCCATTGTCGTTGTTTTAGCGTCAGTTTTCTGCCGCTAAAGCGGCGATAATTTTATCGCCTGTCTTGATAATATACCCCTAAGGGGCATATCAGCAACAACCGGCGATAATTATCGCTAAGCGCACTTAGCGCTAGGATAATTATCGCCGGCTAGCGTGGATTTTTATCGCTGAGATAGCGTGCTATTAGCAACGCTTATCTCAAAAGCGATAAAAATCCTAGCGCTAACTGCCTAACGTGAGAATATCGCAGGAAACCCAGCGATAATGTCACGAAATGTGGCGTTAGCTTGTTGATAGGGCCCCACAAACTTAGCCATGATATCCACCTTCCATAGGATATCATGGCTAAGTCAGTCCTGAAGCAGGCGTAAGGAAAGTAGCGATAACAGGGGTTATCGCTAATTTTCTTGCCGCTATGCTTCATAGCGTGGGGCTTGATGATAGGAGAAATGTCGCTTAGCGACATTTCTCCTGTCAGGTCAGGAACGCCCACTTTGCATCTCATTGGAGATGCAAAGCTGGGCGTTAAGATTTCATGCGCTAATGCAAGTTTTCACGTGTAAGCGTGACCTTGCTAATTAGGCGATAAAATTATCGTCGATTTTCGGACGAAAACGGCTGCAAAAGCTGAGATAATTTTCTATTTCCGCCTTGTAAATATGCCCCTAAGTTCGTTCCACAGCAGTGACTCAGGTGGGCATTTTTGTCACAATAAGCCGTGGAGAATGTTTCCCCCAGATTGGGCAGTTAGGGTTGTCATTAATGGAACAGAGGACGTATAGTTTATAGCTGTCTCCAAATTACGATTATCAAACGAATTCGTAGAGAGATATATCTTATTTGCTTAACATTAAAATGGATGCCAAAAGGTTAGGGGCAGTTATGAATTTACTGATCTAAAATGCAGCAATGCATGTCACTTCCATTATAGTCACAAACATACTAGTACATTTTGAAGTTATCAGCATGCACAATAGCCGTACCCAGCTACAATTGCCACCTCTGGCTGAATGACGCCAAGTGAAGTGTGTTTGAGTCTCTGTGAAAGCAACCAGTATGCCCATATTGCATCAATGCCCTTGGAAAGGCGATCATAGACAAGAATTCATCATATGTGGACTACTTTCCAAGCCTTCAACTACATAGTAGTCTGTCTGTCCTTTGGTCCTGCCACAGAATTTAGTTGACCGTTTTACACAAAGTACCCATGTTTTTCAGACTTTTTCCACTTCCAGATTAATTTGGTATTCTAAAAGGGGCAGCAAATCCTCTTTTGTATTACCAATTGTGTCAGAGGAGATACTGTATCAACACATTCACATAGTGGAAGATCCTTATTTACATATGAGTGGACCCTGTGCATAGGTGCAATTTCCATACTATTCCAGCACGTTTCCATTGCAAGGCGCACACTGGTCCAAAGAAGAGCCGAATGCAGACCACTCACAAACTGTTCTTCATTTTGTGCATGTCAACACCAGTCCCCCATGGACTCTGCCAGACAGTCCCTTAGAATGTGATGCAGTTATGGTCTCCACTTCCGTAGGTGGAATTCTCCCTTACAAGTTATAGGTCAATGGTCACTGCCACATAAGCGAGTTGACCAAAATATGTAATTTCGAGACCCATAAGGGTTTATCTGTGGTGGATCTCAGCGCTGGTCACATGCACATAAATACTGGTGTTAATAGTCTTCCAGGGAGTATCCGCTGTGACAAACGTAGGCATTTGGAAAAGGATCAGTGAGAGATAAATAAGATCTGAGATAAACTCTGGAGGTGATAGTGATGGATCTTCACAGGATCTCAGGTTCACTTGATGGGTAGAATTAGACAGGAAGCACTTGAACTAGGACAGGATGATTCAATGTTTTGTGAGTGTTGCCTAGCAGTCAAGCTGCACCCTGCATCCAATACTACTGAAGGCGGCAGCAGTGTCCAATAATTAAATACGCCTTGTTCATGTGTATTGAGCTGCTCTTTTATAATCTGTGCCCAAGTATTCCTAATACTCTAAACCTTCAGGATGACCCAACATGCAAATGTTCAATGAAAACGTTTAAATGGTGAGCTTAATTGACAAAAGGAAGAAAATGGATCTTCTGTCAAAATTTTATATTATTATTATTATTACCATTATTTTTTTTTAAGCCCGTATAGCGCATGCAGCTACCCACACTGGGGTTTCCCGTGCTTTGGGATGGATAGAGGGGAACCAGAGCACACTAACTAAAAACATCCAGGTCTTCAACTGCTTCCAAAAAGAAGTCAATGAGGTGCAGCTTCACAAGGTTAGCAGAAGGTCATTCCAGAGCCTAGGGCCCAGTTAGGCAAAGGACCGGCCTCCCAATGCGACTACGTTTGACTATTGGAATTAGGCATAAGGAGAGATCGCTGAAGCGTAGGGCATGAGCCAGTGGATTAGACCGCACCATTACGTTGAGTTATCAGGGGCAAGCTCCTGCTCTAGCTCTTTGCACAAAGCACAGGGCTTTAAATTGGATCCATTTCTTCTCATTAAATCAGTGCAACTCCCACAGAAGACAAGAAGGTGAAGCACTTTTGGGAGACTGTAGGGCAGCCTGGCCACCATGTTTTGGACTACTTGCAGCCGTCTTATAGAGGCTTTGTCAGTTCCCAAATAAAGGACAATGCTTTAGTCCAATCTAGATAGGATAAATGCCTAAATGGCTGTCCTTTGAGCTGAAAATTGAATCATCAATAAGATTTCAGGGTGGCAAAACAGGTAGCAGCCACCTTTGTAACCTAGGGCTTTGTGGCCAGCTTTTTGTCCAGCAGGAAGCCACGGTTCTTCACCTTTTGGGCCGACATGGGAAGAGTTCCCAGGTTTTGATGCCAGTGCTGTGGGCCCCATAGGGTTGGGTTCTTTCTTACCACCAGTGCCTCAGTCTTTTGTCCATTGAGGTTTGGAGAATTTGTTTTCATCCATGAGGCAACCACAGCCAGAAAGGAATTCAGTGCCTCATAGTCTTGTCCTGAGTGGAAAACAGAGAGAAGATTATTTGTCTGTCATCAGCGTAGGAGAATAAGGTCAGGCCGAAGCTTTCGAACAGGTCAGCCAGAGGGCTGACATAAATATTGAATAAGGCCGGACTTGATGCTGGCCCTTGAGGAACCCCTGATGTAAGGGCATGGATTGAGGAGAAAACATTCACTGAGGAGACCTGGAAAGTTCAGTCACTAAGGTAAGACGGCAATCAGTGACACAGTTTCCAAAGGAATAAGACTCCTTTTCCGGCCTCCCCTCACACGCATGTTGTTACAACGCGGTTGTAACAACACAATACCATTACCCTGCAAGTCGTTACAATGACTTGCGGAGGGAGCACTGGATGTTGGAATAGTATAATTTACTATTCCAACTCCAGTCTGTGCGGATAGTAGGGAAGGTGTTGGATTTTAAATCCAACACCTTCTCCCCCGTCCACAAGTCGTTGTAATGACTTGCGGGGTAATGGTATTGAGTTGTTACAACGCGATCGTTGTAACAACTGCGTTGTAACAACATGTGGGGTGACTGATGCGGGGTGACTGATGTTTACCTTTCAAAAGCAGCCCAGAGGTCCAGTAAAATCAGCACTGCCATCTTGCCATCATCCAGGAGCCGCCTAAAATGTTCTGTGACTTCTAGAAGGATGGATTCAGTGCTGTGATCCTCTTTTAATCCTGACTGTGAGGGATGAAGCAGGTTATGGGACTCCACAAAAGGAGAGAGTTGTCTGTGAACACGCTTTCCATGATTTTGGCCATAACGCGAAGCATGGAGATTAGTCTGTAGTTAGACCAATTTAAGGGGTCTAGATTTGGTTTCTTTAGGTGGGGCAAGACCATAGCATGTTCCCAAGGCTGAGGAATGTACCCTGCCTGTAAGAAGAAATCGAGAAGACCCACCAGCAGCCTCTAAATGTCAGGGTCCAGGGTATTAAGATTCCATGGGGAATGAATACCTGTGGGGGAACCCTATTTTATGGATTGTACTAATGATCTGAATAGCTGTAGGTCAAACATGTCCCCTGCGTTAAGTTTCTGAGTGGCTGTGGTATTAGGGGAATGGGTGGGAGTTATGACTGGGATGATAGGGGCCTCCGTGATCGAGGGCAGCAAGCTAGTGCAAGGCTGAGACACAACATGCCCACCTGATTTAAGCAAATGTTGAATGTCCCCCACCATATTAACAAACAGTGCCAATTCTTCACATTGACACTTTAGGACAGGTTGCCACATTATTGGGGTCAGAGAGTTCTTGCACTTCCCTAAAAAGCATTTTGGGGCAGTTTTGAGCTGAGGTGATTTGGTTAGAGTAAAAGGTGGCTCAAGCGTTTCTGCAGAGCCCATAATAATTTTTCAATGCACTTTTATATTTAAGTTTAGCTGCTTCATCATACGTGAGCCTCTAAGCTCTCTTTTGGCCCTTACATCTCTTTTTGTTTTAGCGTGAAGTGCCTCCGTAAACCATGGGGTGGGAGGATGAGTATTAGTAGAATGTCTATGTTTAGAAGGCAGGACAATGTCCAGTGAATTCTGCAGCCAGTTGTCAATCCTGAGCTGATCAAACTTGGCCACTTGAGCTAGATTAGGCATTGTATTCCTCAGATGGTGAAATATTTGCCTAGTTCTTTGGTCAAGCTGCTTATTTTTACTTCATCATGAAGATTCTAGACTTATTACAGCCATCCAAAGAGAAAATGTGCTCCTTTGTGCCTGTTTTCAAGAAATTCAGATTGGGATCAGTTTGGTATCAGGGAAAATTGTTGCCAATGTCTTGTGTGGATGCCTCCTTTGTTAATGTTACCCTTGTGTTTCCTATCCTTTTTCACTACTTGGACCAGTTTGCACCCTTCCCTTAATCTACTCATCGGGGTATATTCTCAATAACGTGTGATAACTACCGCAAAATTAACTTAATGCAACTCTTCACCTCGCCGTCTATCGCGACAAATTAACACCGTGTTAACGTTGTATTCCCAACCCGGTGACACCATGCGATAGTAGCAGGATAACACACCAAATGACCGCCTAAAAATGTATGCCACGCCGATAAAATGCGAAACACGAATGCGAAAAAAACTGTGATGCCCCAAATTGCGATACAAAAATCAGCGACAATCAGCGACAGGCCTGCAATTCCCACGCGTCATGCGAGAAAATGCACTATAAAAGCAACCAAAAAAACACACCAAAACCAAATCAAACTGCGTAGCACCATGGATGCACCCGGGCCGAGTGCAGAAGACAACCCGAACCCCACAAGCCCCACGGAGGACCAGCCAGGAGCCCTGTGTTCAGGTAAGGGCAAGGAGAAGAAAAAGACGGGGTTCAGTCCGCAGGATGACTGGATCATTGTCACGGAGGTGATAGAACACTACCAACAACTGTTCGTCACCTACACTGCATCATTGGCAACACAAACAGAAATATGACAGTCCATCTTCAACAACGTGAATGCAGTGGGAGTGTAGAGGAGGTCAATGGAGGAGGTCAAGAGGCGCTGGCATGCAGTGCACAGCCAAACCAAACAGAAACTCGCCGCCAACAGGAAGGCAGCAAAGGCGCCTGGAGGTGGGAGTCCTGCACCACAGGAGGAACTCGATGAGCTGGAGGAAATGGTGGCAACAGTCATCAGTGTGCAGACTGTGGAAGAAGTTGGGGGTCTGGACACAGCTCGATATGACCTGACCCAACAGCAACAGGTGAGTAATGACCAGGGATTGGGGGGACAGGGGGAGATGGGCACAATGGCACACATGCACAATCATACTGCACACCCACAACGAGTGTGGAAGATATCCCTGATACCCTTGGCACACTGCAGCACACATAGAAACACCAAGTAGGCACCCGTCCACAATGTGCACAAATGGGCCGCCCTCCATATCACCAATTCCATAACCTACCCATGCACATGTGCAAAATCCAGAAAAGCAGGGGCTCTGTGAGCCACACTGACAATGCAAGTGACACTTCATGACACAGATAGCATGTCTGCAGTCACAGTACATGACATGGTGCATGAGACGACATTGAGGTGGCTGAGTGTGGACCACATCCGGAAATGAGCAGGTCCCACACTGACACATCCACGTACACCTACAACCCATGACATCAAAAACACATCTACAGACAATGCACAAGACTACAAAATTTGTCCAAGAGCACAAATGACCCAAGTCGCAAACATCCCAGCACCCGAAAAGCACACAAGTCAAAGGCACACCGACTCAAAGGGATAAGGGGCCACCGAATCAGAGCTGCAGGGGCGACTTGCCAACAATGCAGCACACACACATAGCAATCACAGTACATCAACATTGATGACAATGTTGCATAAAGTGCAACCCTTACACCACAGTCAGAGGACACAACTGGTGCCGCTCGTGCATTGAAACTGGCCAATCACATCTGGCATTGCATGACACTGTGAGATGATAATGTATGAGTACAACCACACATCCGTCATGTAGTCAAAATGTCCACTGTCTCCCATCAAATAGCCAGCTTCACCAAAACAGTCACAATGTACATTGTCATGCAGTCTGAATATAAACATCTACAACGCGTCAACATACATGGAACACACTGTTAACCTGCATCTCCCCTTTACATTGTAGAGGGACAATCAACACCTCATGCAGAGCAGACCACACATCTCTTCAGTGACGATGAAGAGGACACCCTGCACATTTGCCCAGACACCCTCCAACGGCTCGTTGACATCCTCTGCACCACACCTCCAGGAGCAGGGCAGCCCAGCTGCATCTCGGTGACCCCACACCCTGCACAGACCACACAGCAGGAAGCACACACTACCATGGCTGGCTCTCTGGACTCCCCACGACCAACACATGGAATTCCAATGGCGTGTGTTAGGGTGCCAGAAGCAGATGGCTGATCAGCTGTGGGTGGGGTTCACCATCATGTCAGCCAAACTCGATGCCATTTGTGGGTGTCTGAGTTCCATCAGGGACCACTTACAGTCCCTAACGGAATCCACTGTCCGCACCATGCTCAACAATGATCCTTGGCTGACATCGCTGGGGCCATTACTCGGATACAAGAACTGTCTAGTCATACAGGCACCAGCGATTACAGTACAGAGTTGGCACAGATGTGGAGGACAATGGAAACCATGGAGCCGATGCAGCCTGGAAGTATGGTTGCCACGGCTGAACACCAGCAAGATGTAGCTGGGATCTTCCATGCCTTGCAGATCCTCATCTTGCCATTACTGCCACTGAGCATGTACCAGATGACTGATGCAGGAACCTCGACACACACATCTCTGCCCCTGACGTGTCAGTGGCACACAGTGATGCAGCCCTATCACCTTCACACCCTGATGTGTCAGTGGTACACAGTGATGCAGCCCTATCACCTTGGCACCCTGATGTGTCAATGGTACACAGTGATGCAGCCATAACACCACCACACACACCGGACACACCGGACACAGAAGACGTCTCAGAGGAGTAAGATGTGGAGGGTAATGACTGTGTGAGGAAGGAGGTAGTAGCATCCGTCCCCACCATCTGGCCTGTCCCTGTCTGGTTCAGCCCTCTGCATCATACCCTGGAACAACACCTCCCACTGTCCCTCGAAACACTCTGCGACATTCACCTGGACCCCGACATGGACTGCCATATCTGCTCTAGTACCAATGACACAGCAATCTGGCTACGGACTGAACTCTTCCTCTTCAGATTAACTTTGCATTCCCCCAAGGACTCTGGTTGACCCACCACTGGGCAACCATGTTATGTGGGCTTGAAATGGCCATGTACTGCTCCAGCTCCGACACTCCCCAGAATGTGAATAAAGAATTCCAAATCACACAGATGTGTCATGTCTATGTTCACTCACGTATAAAAGTTTGGATGAATGTAGGGACATTGATTGCACTAAAAGGTACACCCTGGTTTTGTCCCGACGAACAGGTCTAATCTCTTCAATTTAAGAATAGAACTAGCGGAATTTTTCCGCCGCCTCCGACTATCGGTGTTTTTTTCAGACACAGAGGACACAGAAGAACTGACCGACACTGAAGACAAAAACACTGGCTTGAAAAAGAAATCGAAATTCGTCCCACCCAACCATTCTATGCCACCAGCATTACTAGCCTTTGAAAAGGCGGTAACACGGGAAGTGGACCAAATGAAAGACAAAAATCGCAGAACATTCAACAACTTCACAAGTATAGAAAGACGGACTCTAATGGAATTCGACCAGATGCAGGATATCATCATAAAACCAGCGGACAAGGGAGGAGCAACAGTGATCCTACCCATCACAATGTATAACACCGAATGCCTAAAACTATTAAATGACTCCCGCAACTACTTACGGCTGCAGAGAGATCCAACTGAAAACCTAAAACTGGAAATACATGAGTTGGTAACAAAAGCCAAAGATGAGGGATGGATTACCACCGCCGAAGAAAACTTTTTGAAAGAAAACAATCCAAAGATACCGTACTTTTACATTCTCCCGAAAGTACACAAGAACAAACATCCACCTCCGGGAAGACCAATCGTCTCAGGTATTGGTTCAGCACTCGAACCACTCTCTAGATTCGCTGACCACTTCTTGAGACCGATGGTACAAAAAATGCCTTCGTACCTAAAAGACACACAAGACATCCTGTTGAAACTCCAACTACTAGAGTTTGACCCTACCACTGACCATCTGATGACCCTAGATGTGGAGGCACTCTACACCAGCATTCCACAAGAGGCCTCTCTAACAGTGATAGAGAAACTGCTGAGATCAGAGAATTGGACATCTATAACACCGATAAAGTTTGTTGTAGAGTGTGTAAGACTAGCTCTGACAAGGAATTACTTCGAATTCGAAGGAGAGTATTTCCTACAAACCCACGGTACATCCATGGGCATGACCTGTGCGCCGAGCATAGCATGCCTGTATGTCCACGACTTTGAAACAACATTCATCTATAGTGAGAATAACCCGTATAACACCAATTTGGGGACGTGGAAACGATTCATAGACGATATATTCGTCATTTGGAAAGGAGATGTTGACAGAGCCCACGAATTTCTAACTTGGTTGAACTCCAGGGATGCATACCTGAAGTTCACGATGACCTTGGCAAGAGACTCCATCACTTTCTTGGATTTAAAGATCTGGCCAACCGAAGGAATACTGAAAACAGAAGTGTTCTACAAACCAACTGACGCTAACAACTTGCTCAGATACGATAGCTTTCACCCCAAAGCATTGAAGGATAACCTACCAGTAGGCCAATTTCTGAGACTGCGAAGAAATTGCACAGACAAGACGAAGTATGAACAACACGCTGAACAACTGACAAACAAATTAAAGACAAAATCTTACCCGAAAAAACTGATTCGACAAGCATATAAGCGAGCAAAGAACAGCAACCGAGAGGGACTACTCGAGCCCCGTATTAAACCTGAGAACAAGAAAATAGTGTGTGTGACTACCTTTGGAACAGAATCAAATGCAATCAAAGGTATCATCCTACGACACTGGAGAACCCTAAACTCGGGGGGTCTGGATCTGGAAAAACCATTATTCGCCTTCAGGAGAGGGAAGTCAATCCGAGATGCAGTTGTCCATACTCGCCCAAAGAAGAGACTTACAGGAACAGGGCAACAACATACCTTGTGGAACCTCCCAGAAGTGGTGGGACATTTCCCGTGCGGTTCATGCAACGTATGTAGACTAACAACAGCTACGAAGGAAATAAACGTAGGCCTGAGAACCCCGTGGCAGCAACGCACTTTTAGCAATTGCAATAGTAAGAATGTAGTATACCAAATAACATGCAAATGCAAGAAGATCTACATTGGTATGACTACAAGGAAAGTTAAAACCAGGATAAATGAACATCGAAGTACATTTAGATGTGGCAAAACAATCACAAAAATGATGCGACATTTTCAAACTCAGAACCACAATGAGAATGATTTTACTTGGACGGTGATCGAAAAACTACCCAACAGTTGCAATGAGGGACAACTACTCAAGTTAGAACAGAGATGGTTTACCGTCTGTCCAGCACAACACTGGGCCTTAACGAGGAAATCCCGTGGACCTCCCTGATGTGATCAGAATACTACAAAAATACAGATGGTTAGTGGGATAGCTATGGCAGAGATGAACCAACATAACCTGACACTGGCATAGGACGAATCCCCTACAGTATGCAAAAACGGAAGGGATGGAAATTTACACCATCAGCAATAGGGCTCACAGACGCAGGAAAAAGCGCGAGTGAAATAATCGAGTTCGCTTGAATATATGTATAAAGACTGGAAGAATCACTATAAACCAAGGCAGTAAAAGTACACTCTTCACACTCGCCAAGATTTGGGAAGCAGGACATAGGACGTTCATGGGTCCCGATCGGCATAAAGTTTTATTGAAAAAAGAATATTCTCTACAAAACTTGGGAAGCAGAATAAAGGATGTTCATGGGTCCTGATCGGCATGAAGTTTTATGGATTTGTAAATAAATAAAAAAAGAAAAAAAGAAAAAAAGAACCAAAGAAGCAGATCGACGCTGCAGTGATTGAACAGCGCTGATAATGCATAAAAAACTACACTACCCAGAACTCTGGGCAGATCGATCGGACATATGCCTTGACATGACCTTTTCTCCACTTTCACAGAGATCGAAATGCAACAGATAGAGCGATCAATCAAAAGAAGGTACATGCCCCAGTTCAGGCCGGAACATTAGCTTATAGTGAAAATGATCCGATTCAAAAATAAAGTCAAGTTGATTTACGCCGCCGGGTTTGTACACCGTAAACAGTAAAAATCCAACTACATTACCCAGAAATCTAGGTTGACTAGCCATAGAGATCACTCCATAACAGATAGAGCGACCAATCACGAGAGAGCAAAGGTTCCACTTAAGGCGGAAGCATTAGTGAAACCTCTCCGACGGCAGACGATGTGTCCCGATAGGTGGTTCAGCGGGTGGTCTCTTTGACGAAGTAAGTGGGGATCTGATTGTATTCACCCGGGGAGGTCCCGCTACCTCGCGCGGCCCCCCCCCCCCTTTTTTCCCTTTCTTTCTCTCCCCCCCTCCCCTCACCCCCCCCCCCGTTTTTCCAACTTCACGGGAGTCCAGAGTAGTAAATCCGTATGGACCCACGGGGAGGAGACGGCATGTCCGAAGTACCAGAGCAGCTTACACACTGTTCTTAAAGGGACATTGAACTTGATAAAAGAGTAAGCTTCATGACAAACACGGGTGTAGCGATCATTGACAACGGGCGATAGGCAATGATACCACGAGTTTTAATAAACCCAGAATACCAACATCACGAGCAGGCGTTCTCACAGATGGAAATGTCAGCCACACAGTGTCTCATAAGGGGCAGACAAACGCAGTGTAGATTTAACCAGCGGATATATTATTCATAAATGGATTTGGTAAACAGACACGGAAAAGCGTGATTTAGACCTAACTCGAGAAATACATTAAGCCTCATAACAAGCACGAGTTTAGCGAACATTTACCACGGGCTGCAGGCATTAATACCACGAGTTAGAAAGGATGTACATCACTAACATTAAGTGCGGGTTGGTTCACGGAGGAAAATGTCAGACAGTCAATAAGCGAGAGGTATCTGTACATGAGACAATATGTATTATACTTTGTTTTTTCTATTCAGTGTGTGACTACAAGATATCACCCCTACACATGAGATCTGCATGGTGCAAGTAGGCATCTCCCAGTAGGTGAGGAACAACGAAGTTGTATTCTATTTTTAAAAAAAACACGATTGGAAAGATAAATCTCCCTTCACGTTGGTTAAACACCATATATACACTCAGACTAGAAGTCTAAATAGAAGCACCGTAGTACCTGGAGACCAATGGAATTCCAATGAACGAATTCTATGCACCACGTGGGGCGACGGTCCCTAGACGAGAGATAGCGCGGCAATTGGGTTTGACCCTAACTTATACAACCGTGATGACCGCTACAGTTATGTTTTTAAATAATCCCCGTTTTAGAGAGCACGTAGTGTGGTGATTAGAGTTCAGTGAATTGGCACGAAAAAGATTCTTGGATTATACAATTTTGCTCTAGTCCACATTGCCACAACTAGTGAGCACTGAGGTAGGTGGTGCACGCACAGTCCACCTTCGTTGTAGAAGATAAGAGCACTATATAGGCACATTAGCAGTTACGATATGTTTATATAATACAAATGTCTAATTGTTTCTGTTTGATATTTTCAATAGAAAAACTACTGGCGTCGGAATACGAACACCGAAAGGTGAGTGCATTAGGCCTCACTCTCGGGGTGCATGTAAAAACGTGCATGGACACACGGCAGGGATATATAATGAGAAAATATATTTATCGCCCTGACGAAAGCCCCCAGACCCGACTGGGCTAGTTATAGGGCCGAAACATGTTGGCAAAAAATTGAGGGTACATTTGAATCAAATTTGATCCAAAACAACCCCATAACGAAGTTTTTAGCGATACCAAGAGTACCCAAGAATAAAGGACCTAGTAAGGGGATACTCGTAGGTATTTTTAATTAGAATCTGGTTCCCTGCTTAACCAGTACCCACTTATCTAAGAACTCCCAGTATATCTGTGGTTGAGTCCGCCCGGAGAGTACCATCTTCTCTGGGTGTGGAGTAATAGCCTATGATGAAGCATGTCACTATTATGTGAGTGAGGCTTTTACTTCAATATCTTTGATATTCCATCTGACAGTTGGGTGTTGGAAGATTACTCCACCACAACGGATGACTATTATCTTCTACTTTTTCTAGAACAGTTGCTCATTGTGAAAAAAACACCCTGGTAAATGTCATCAATGCGCATATTTGACCCTGACCCACATGGCCAATGAGATGACTGTGAAGGTGTGAACTAGCTGTGGCCTCATAGCACATGAACAACAATCTTGTTAGCTCCCAACATAGCCCCACGTCCATGTCTTAAATAGGGCTGTGTGTAGAAATGTTAAAGTCGGTAGCAGTCCTGAAGTGGTGTCCCCCATCACATGTGACAGCGGAACATCTCTTCGCATACCTACTCACACACATCTGTGTGGACACAGTCTGTCTTGATGGATAACCTTGATCTACATGGCAAGAAGTTGGACACCATACTCGCATTGCTGGAGACACGTAAGAGCACAGGTCTGCCAGCAACTATCCCAACCACAATGTCTGGCTCACAGAGGTGGAGCTGTCAAAAGGGACTCACCCCCAATTTACAAGCATCAGTCAATCCCTACCTGTGTACTGACAATGCACATGGAGGCACACAATTTGACATTATAATCAACACTCATCACAGTTGTACACTAGTGTAGTTGCGTAGACTTTATTAGCATGTGCGTGTCAGTACGGGCAAGGCAAGGGACACAACATGCAGAACAATGTTTAAGACACTTACAGGCAGCTTAGGAACATGTCGAGGTGCAAGAAATGGCGAGGCAAAAATGAAAACAAATCATGAGGGTTGTCAACGGTCTTGGCCCACCTTGCCTTGCTGGATGAGTCATGTGATGTTTGGCGTCTGATAATTGTCCCGTGTCAGGGGACACGACTCACAGCCCATGGGATCTGCATGGTGCTGTACCACTGGAGTGCGCTGACTGTGTGCTCTGCTGACAGTGAGCAGGTGAAAGGGTCCTATAAGGTCACATGTCGTAGTACATTGCCATGTGTGTACTCTCCCCCCGAGCAGTTTCTCCGATTTTGGAACGTTGCCAAACGACGCTGTGCAGCTCTGCCCATGGGACTACATCACCTTGCACAGGTGTGTGTACACACGCGTACATCCACGCAAATGCATTCTGAGTCCAGGCGAAGGCAGACATGTCCACTGTTGTGGTGGGATATGTGACCATTTCTCCAAGATGCTACAAGGTGTGGGAACCTGTGCTGTGGGTGACAATCAGTTGTGGCTGCAGGAACGTAGTCACTCGTCCATGAATGTGAGCGCAGCTTCATGGGCAATCTGTTCCAAGAGTACATCGTTGTCGAGTTCAAGGAACACGAGGGTGAGCCAATCCATTAACTGGTCCAGGCAGCTGTGCTCCGTCCACGCCGTTTCACCAATCCGCAACACAGCCCAATAGGGGAGCGCCTCGATGTGGTCACTGCATATGAGGAGTGCTGCAATCTCCCATGCCCAACTGACTGCACATACGCCAAATATCAAGGCATCCCATGCACAGGTATCACGGTTACACTCCTGTTCGTGGGCCAACAGGGGCTGCACGCACAAGTCATAGTCCAGTTCAGCTACCGTTGTGTTCGATAGGCAGACATCCATGGGCCACTCGAATGTGCATGTTTGACAGTGGAACCAGGGCTGGATGCAGGTGACGTACGCAAGACGGACACTCAGACAGAAACTGATGTGCAACACTGCCAGTGGCAGTGATCCCAACAGATGCAGCATTCATGCACAGTACAGTTCCATGTGACAAGGGTTGTGCATGTGCCTGGGATTGCCAGCCATTGCCTTTGTTGGTCTCGTAGCACCGGCACTCTTCTGAGAGGCGGCAGTTATGTGGATGATATGCCATTGCTCGGTGCAATGAGTTGTATTTGTGTGCAACGTCCGGACGTATGGGTTATTTTTTACTTATGTGTCAAGGGCATCCCATGCCGCTGTACCTCGAGCAGGGACAAGTGTGTGTGGGGTGTGGACACGTTGGTCTTTCATTCGCGCAGTTCGTGGTGTGGGAGTCGTCAAGCTCTGGTATGGTATCTCTTGCAGGGCGTGCCAGTCGCATTCAAGACCAAGGTCGGGGGTTCAGATGTCTTTCCGCCTTGTGTATTGAGACAAAAGAGCTTTCATACCTAATGTTAGTCTGACTACTGCTTGCATTTTTTAAATGTGAATTGGCCTTTGCGTTGCAATTGATGCCAGGCCTTTGACTTAGTGTGCACCAAGAGCGATGCACACACAACAGTTTTCATGTATGAGCCAAGAGCCCAATTGCCCTTGCACTCCTTCTACAATCTCTCTCTTCCTCTCTCTTCCTCTCACTTGCTCTCTCTCTCTCTCTCTCTCTTCCTCTCCCTCTCTTACTCTCTCTATCTCTGTCTCTATCTCTCTGTCTTCGCTCACTCTCTCTGACCTTTGATGAGCGCATGACACATCTTCTTATCTGGAATTTTGTTTGGCAAGCTGTGACTTACAGATTGTCCTGAGAGGACCCGCCATGACTCTTCATAATGGTTGTTTTGTGTTTATTCTGAATGGAACTAATTATTTGGAGATTCTGAGATGAATGTATGATTCTCATTTTGTTGGCCACACAAGTATGTTAGGTGTTGTTATTGTGCGACATCAGGCACATTGTTTTGTTCATGATTTCGTAACGTTGATGTGACATATCTTTGTCCGGGAGTGGGTGAGGCATGCCCGGAATGTGGCCCTGGGGGAAGGGGGTGGTCCTGGGGGTGGTGCCAGTGGGTGTTGTTGCCCTCTTGGGGCTCCGGGATGCATGGTCAGTGGCTCCATGGCATCTGTTGTTCTTCATGTGTGGCTCAGGGCTGGGCTCCCTATGATGGTGCAGGTTGTCGTCTCTGATAGTTATTAACTAATTTGATGATTCAAGGGAATATCTGATTTCGCTCTAGTTGTCTGCAATCTTCGATTTTGACCCATATACCTTTTCCTCACCACATGATTGTGGGTTATTTATGGATGCAACATCTGTTGAACCCTTTCACCATGTCTTCCAGCTTCTGCGTCTATCACTTGTACTATCCATGAGTTGTTTGAGTCAGTTCCAGTTCCTGAGTTGCTGATTTCCCATTGGCCTCTGGTGATTTCCCCTTTTGACTGTTATGCCTATGAGCATTCTTGCCTCTGTGCACAGTTCCCTCTCCCTCCTGCCTGTGTAGTGGCTGTCCTTTGTTATCTAACTGATTCACAGCACAGTCTCCCCCTAAAAAACACTTCAGGAAAGAAATTTGAACTTACCTGAGGGTCTGTTGTTTATATAACTGTTTGCTCCAGTTGATATTATCGCTAAAAGTATAGGTTTTTCCAAAGAAATGTAAAAATAAAATACATTTTTCCCCCAAAACTTCTCTCAAGTACTCAAGCTGGGGTAATTGCGTTATTTAGCATCACAAGTGTAATGCATAGTTACCAAAATTAATAAAATGACTCCTGCGTAATAAGAATTTCGCCCAAGCCTAGTTTATAGTTGTCTTTCATCCCCTTTGAGAGGGACAACAAAGGTCTTGTAGGTAAACTGATTTAGAGGATGCACTGCATTGGATACTTTACTAACGTCATTACTACTCCTTCCTTGCAGTACTGCCTAACTATTCAAACATGCTTAGGACAAGAATGAAAGTTTGCTGAACACGAAACTGCACCAGGATGGCTTTTTGCTCCCATGATGTACTTCCCTGAGCAGACCATGTCCTGGTTATGAGTTTATGTGTGTTAATGACACAGAAATAACAAATTATTTGAAAAAGCACACTTTTTCTACACAGATAATTTTTCTTTTTATGTACTTTTTCAAGTTTTAAATATGCTAAGTATGAAGATGCTATTTTAAACCAGACGTTTCTGATATATAATTAATACCTCTACCGGGTCTTTGTCATAAACACTGCACACAGGTGCAGAATGGAGCAGTATGGTTGTTGGCATTGAAACTGCACTGTCTACGTACCTTGGTGCAATGTCCTTCTTTGTCCAGCTAGCCAAATTCTGGAAGTCGCTGAAGGCAAGACAAGGAACATGCAGCATCCCCTGGAACCTACAAAGACAGTGTGGACAATGACTGATATGTAACAGTTGATTTCTTTATGAAAAGCACCACAAGGGCATAACCTGCTATTTGAAAGCAACATTAAAATGTAATGGACTAACACAGTAGTCATAGGAGTTCTTGCATAAGCTTTGGACATTGAAGGCTAGAAACACAGGTCAGCACCCATTGCTCTTCATACACATATCAGGATCTGTTGCTCTGCATATACAGATCAGGACCCGTTGCAGTGTGCACACAGATCTGCATCCATTGCTGCATGGACACAGAACAGCATCCGTTGCTCTACATACACAGATGTTCACAGGTCAGCATCCATTGTTCTGGGTACACAGATCAGCAATCCATTGATTGTGTGCACAGATTAGCAGCATCCGTTACTCTACACACACAAATTAGCAGCATCCATTTCTCTGCGTACACACATCAGCATCCATTGCTCTGAGTACACATATCACCGTCCATTGATGTGTGTAGACAGATCAGCATCCGTTGCTCTGCGTACACAGATCACCAGCATGCATTGCTCTGCATACACAAATCACCAGCATGCATTGCTCTGCGTACACAGATCACCAGCATCCATTGCTTTGCGTACACAGATCATCAGCACCATTGCTCTGTGTACACCCATCAGCAGCATCTATTGATCTGCATACACAGATCACCAGCATGTATTGCTCTGTATTCACAGATCACCAACATCCATTGCTCTGTGTACACAGATCACCAGCATTCATTGCAATCCGTACACAGATCATCAGCATTAATTGCTCTGCGTACACACATCAACAGTATCTATTGCTCTGCATACACGGATCACCAGCATGCATTGGTCTGCGGACACTGGCCACCAGCATTCATTACTATGCATACACAGATCACCAGCATGCATTGCTGTGCATACACAGATCACCAGCATTCATTGCTCTGCGTACGCAGATCACCAGCATTCATTGCTCTCCGTACACAGATCAGCAGCATTTATTGCTCTGTGTACGCAAATCAGCATCTGTAACTCTGTGTACACAGGTCAGCATCTATTTACTCTGCAAACACAGGTCAGCATACATTGCTCTGTGTACACAGATCACCAGCATGCATTGCGGTGCATACACAGATCACCAGCATTCATTGCTCTACGTACGCAGATCACCAGCATTCATTGCTCTCCGTACACAGATCAGCAGCATTTATTGCTCTGTGTACACAAATCAGCATCTGTAGCTCTGTTTACACAGGTCAGCATCAATTTACACTGCATACACAGGTCAGCATCCATTACTCTGTGTACACACATCAACAGTATCTATTGCTCTGCGTACACGGATCACCAGCATGCATTGGTCTGCGTACAATGGCCACCAGCATTCATTACTCTGCATACACAGATCACCAGCATGCATTGCTGTGCATACACAGATCACCACATTCATTGCTCTGCGTACGCAGATCACCAGCATTCATTGCTCTCCGTACACAGATCAGCAGCATTTATTACTCTATGTACACAAATCAGCATCTGTAGCTTTGTGTAGACAGGTCAGCATCAATTTACTCTGCATACACAGGTCAGCATCCATTGCTCTATGTACACTGATCACCAGCATTCATTGCTCTGCAAACACATATCAACAGTATCCATTGCTCTGCATACACAGACCATCAACATCTATTGCTCTGTGTACACAGGTCAGCATCCATTTACTCTGCGTACCAGATCATCAGCATCCATTGCTCTACTTACACACATCAGCAGCATCTATTGCCCTGTGTACACAAATCACCAGCATGCATTGCTCTGCGTACACAGATAACCAGCATTACTTGCTCTGCGTACACAGTTCACCAGCATGCATTGCTCTGTACACACAGATCACCAGCATTCATTGCCCTGCATACACAAATCACCAGCATCCATTGCTCTGCGTACACAGATTACCTTCATCCGTTGCTCTGCGTACACAGGTCAGCATCCATTTACTCTCCATACATAGGTCAGTATCCATTGCTCTGTGTACACAGATCACGAGCATCCATTGCTCTGCATACACAGATCAACAGCATTCATTGCTCTGCGTACCCAGATCACCAGCATGCATTGCTCTGCGTACACAGTTCACCAGCATGCATTGCTCTGCACACACAGATCACCAGCATTCATTGCTCTGCATACACAAATCACCAGCTTCCATTGCTCTGCGTACACAGATCACCAGCATTCATTGCTCTGCATACACAGATTACCAGCATCTATTGCTCTGCATACACAGATCAGCGTCCGTTGCTGTGCGTACACTGGTCAGACATCCATTTACTCTGCGTACATAGGTCAGTATCCATTGCTCTGCATACACAGTACAACGGTATCCATTGCTCTACATACACAGATCATCAACATCCATGGCTCTGAATACACATATCAGCATCCATTGCTCTGCATACACAGATCAGCGTCCATTGCTCTTCGTATATAGATCAGCATCCATTGATCTGTGTACACAAATCCGCTGCATCTATTGCTCTGAATATACAGATCAGAATCCATTGCTCTGCGTACATAGATCAGCATCCATTGGCCTGCATACTCAGATCACCAGCATTCATTGCTAAGAGTACATAGATCACCATCTATTACGATGCGTACACAGATCAGCATCCATTGCTGTGTGCACTCAACGGCCAGCTCCAGCAGCAACAGGACCTCATTCCCTGCTCGGCTTCAGGCACCCATTTACTGACCTGTTGCCTCACGACCAAATCATGGAAATCGGCATGGCGGTCTCCTAATTTGCCCAGCTGCCTCCATTTGATTAAGCTTGCATCGAATTCTAACCCGGAGCTCTTGATCCATTCCTACCAGTTGAATGACAAACTGGAACTCTTCCTAAGATCGTCCGACTTAATTTCTAGCACATGCCTTGCTCACTTTGTCCTGAAGATGAACCCCAATAATTGGGTTCGAAACACTGTCGACCATTTCACAACATGAATTCCATTAAAAATTGTATAAATCACTTAAGGAATTCAGCTGTTCTTTGTTGTAAAAAGGCGATGTCTTTTTAAAACCCACCGTCACTATTTTTACACCGCGCTTTCTATGTATGTGAGCACTCTATAATTGATATCGTGGAAATAAATACTCGTCACCTTTGTGACCTACATTCCCCTCTACAGATTCATCTTTTTGCTCCCTACTGCTCCCCACTGAATTGATTTAATTTGACTAATGATAGCAATTCCCTCTCTGGGTAACCCCTTGTATTTCTGGACCTTTATAGGCCACATCTGAACCATTGTTCGCTAAATATTAATCATCCTCCCTGGTTTAAATATCGGGGTCCCCTTGTTTCCCTAAACCCCGTGTGCACACAGATCAGCATCCATTGCTCTGCATTCACAGATCACCAGCATCCATTTCTCTGCGTACATACATCAGCATCCGTTGCTCTGCGTACACAGGTCAGCATCCATTTACTCTGTGTACACAAATCAGCATCAATTGGCCTGCATACACAGATCACCAGCATCCATTGCTCTGTGTACACAGATCACCAGCATCCATTGATCTGCGTACACAGATCACCAGCATCCATTGCTCTGCGTAAATACATCAGCAGCATGCATTGCTCTGTGTACACAGATTAGCCTCCTTTGCTATGTGTACACAGATCAGCCCTATCTATTGCTCTGTGTACACAGGTCAGCATCTGTTGCTCTGTGTACGCAGATTGCATACATTGCTCTGTGTACTGTGATTGAAATATCTGATTAGAGCCCTATCATGAACACTGGACAAAATGCAGAATGGAGCTGTGTGCCTGTGTACAATGAAACCCCACCCTCTAAATGCAAACGATACGAGTTAGTACATGAGCCTCAGAGAGCACAGTGTAATGGATAAGAGTCCGCTTGCGCACGTGTAATCAGCGCTTCGGCCGCAATAAACACATGGGATACTTGTTGGACTCTCAGCGTGGTCCCGACTGCCTTCCCGCAGGCCACGCGCCGGTTCGGCGGATAACTTTCCAGGGCCTATGTTCAAATGGAAGCCGGAATTTGCTCCAAGGGTACCTGTCCTTAATATAGACTCTGCCTCTCACTTGAATGGCTGACATTCGGGCTCGTCGGTCGGCGCTGGCCTGGTCATTGGAGCTGGTCCTGTTGGCTAGGACCTTTCCAGCGTCAATCTGAGAGGGGGTCCAGCTTGAGTGATGCGGGATGGTGTCTTGCACTACTAGGCCAATGCTTGCCAGTCCTGGAGCTGCCTCAGTCATGAGATGGGGCGTCAAACGGTATTCTCTCAGGAAACTGTATATGTCCCTCTCGAGCGGTGATCCATCGGCATGCGCGATGCGTATTACTTTGTTGAGAGTACGCATGAACCTCTCTACTTCCCCATTTGCTTGAGGCCAGCGCGGGGTCACTTTTCGGTGCTGAATCTCCCAGTCCTTGAGATAGTCAACAAACTCTTGCCCATGGAAGGGTGGGCCATTGTCTGTCTTCACCACTTAGAATATTCCGTGGGTGGCGATGGTCTTCTCGAATTTTGTAACGACCTCCGCGGCTGTCTGACTTCCCACAATCTCGATCTCTGGGTACTTCGTGTAGTCATCGATGATCACTAGGGCATAGCGTCCATCGGGGAGGTAAGTCCACACTCAGCCGCTCCCATGGCCGTTGGGGGTTTTCTTCAGTGATAACGGGCTGAGGGTGATCCGGTTGGCCCGACACCTGGCACCACGAGCATGTTCAACCAGTGGGTCCATCCCTGGGAACCACACCTTGGCCCTCAGCCGACTCTTTGTCTTCACCATGCCTTGATGTCCCCGGTGTGTGAGATTCACCGCTGGTTGAGTCAGACTTAATGGGATCACCAGTCGCGGGCCTCGGAGCAGACAACCACTGTTGTCAACCGAAAGTTCATTCTTGACCCGCACAATGGACTCCAGGACGGTCTTTGCTTGCGGCATTCGTCTGGCCATGGTGGACTGAATGGGGCGCCAGTCATTCGATTGGACCGCCGTTAGGGCCAGTTGCAGGCATTCATCACTCCGGGTGGCTTCTACAATCGTCTCAAGACTCATGGGAAGTGGTTGGGATCTTTCCCATACGAGTCGGACATATTCCGCTGTGTCTTCGGCATCCTCTTCTTCCGCTTTGGTGGCAACTCTGGGATGCCTCGAAAAATAGTCCTCTGGATTGGATGACCCTGGTTTGTATTCCACTCGATAGTCATACTCCTGTAGTTGAAGGATCCATTTTTCAATCCTCGGCGGAGGCTTGGACGCTGACCCTTGAAACAGGGGGATGAGGGGTTTGTGGGCTGTGGACACTGTGAATGGATGGCCATATACGTAGACGTGGAAATGTCAACAGGCCCAGTGGATGGCGATCGCTTCTCGCTCTATTTGCGAGTATCTCTGTTCTTTGTCCGTCAGGGAGCGGCTCGCGAATGCTATCGGGGCCCACTCTCCATTTTTTTGCAATTTTGTGAGCACAGCTCCTAGCCCATATGGGCTGGCGTCCACAGCGACATTGGTGTATCGGGCTGGGTCAAAGTATGATAGTGTTGTGTCTGCCGACAGGGCTGCCTTAGTATCCTTGAAGGCTTGTTCCTGTTCGGGGCCCCACTGCCATGTGGTGGTGGATTTCGTCAGTTCCCTGAGGGGCTTTGTGAGGTTAGACAAACCTGGGACAAACCGCCCGCAAAAGTTCACCATTCCTAGGAAACTCCCTATTTCCGAAATGTTGGAGGGTGCTGGGGCTTCCTGTACATCTCGCACCTTGTCGGGGTCCGGGGCAACTCCTTGGTCGGAGAATGTGTAGCCAAAGAAGCTGATCTTGCTCTTTAAGAACTGGAACTTCTCTCTGTGTACGGTCAGTCCGGATTCTTTGATCCTCTGGAGGACCCCACGAAGTCTCCGGTGGTGATCTTCTATGGACGATGCGTATACGAGTAGGTCGTCGCTTACGTTCAAGACCCCTGGTAGCCCGCTAAGGACTTCACGGATGGTGTTTTGGAATACCTCTGCAGCACTTGAGATCCCGAAATTGAGGCGTTGGTAGCACCTAAGGCCGACGTGCGTAGAGAATGTGGTGATGTAGCGAGAGTCTGGATGTAGTGGCAGTTGGTGATAGCCGGACCGGAGGTCCATCTTTGAAAACCATTTTGCGCCGTTCAGTTCTCCCAAGATGTCGTCGATGGTGGGGGTTAGGTGACGTTCCCTTCTCACTGCGGCGTTTGGGAGGCGCATGTCAATACAGATGCGGACCTGCCCTGGCTGTTTCGGTTTCTGTGCCACTACGATCGGAGACACCCAAGGGGTGGGTCCACTGACCTTTTCTATAATCCCTTGCTTCTCCAGTGCCTCCAGCTCTTCTTCGACCTTCTTGCGGAAGTGGAACGCAATGCGCCTGTGCCTCAGCACCATCAGTTGGACTGACGGATCATTGTGGAGAGAGACTTCCTTCCCTTTCATGCATCCGATACCTTTGAAGACGTCTTCGAACTCCTCCATGATTGCCTCCAGTTCCTCCTATTGTACCGCCATGGCGAATGATATCAGCCTCAGCTCTTCTGCTGATTGTCCGCTTATCAGCATACCGCTTCCTTCTTTAGTCACGTACACTGTGCTGGAGATCTTGAGGTCTTGGTGCCTCAGCTCGGTCTTGAAACAACCCAGGAGCGGGATTGGTGTCTTTTGTCCGTAGGCGAATACCCTGATCCTTGCTTCGCATAATGGTGGACGTGGACTTAGTTGATTATACACATTGGCAGCCATTAGCTCGATCGAAGCCCCCGTGTCTATGGTGGCTCTCACATCCTGGTGGTGGATCTTGATTCTGCACCTTGGAAGTCGTCGTCTCTTCCATCGTGGCTGATCTACTGCGAATACGTAGTGGACTGGGTAGTCTCCTGTGTCATCATCCATGTCTTCACAGTCCCGCTCTTCAGCCACTGTCTGTGCTGCCTCCTTCCGTGATTTTGTAGACCGGCATACCGCCGCGAAGTGGTTCATCCACCCACAGTCACTGCACTTCTTCCCTCTCACCGGGCAGTCTTGTATGCGATGGGGTGTGCCTCCGCAGTAGCCGCATCCCTTTGTCCTGTCTTGCTGTCTTCTCCCTGTGTTTTGGCGCGCTTAGGGCCTCACCACGTTCGCCATTTCCACCGCGTTGACCTGCTCCGTCTTGACAGGGTGGTGGAGGGCCGCCTTCATGTGGGATGCTCTGGCTTGCGACAGTTCTTTTGACCGGCCAAGGGTGAGGATGTCTGCTAGAGACTTGCCATCCTCCTGAAGAATGTTTACTCTGAGTTTGGACGAGTAGCACCCTTGTATTATCTGACCTCGGATTTCTTCTTGTTCGTCACGAAATCCGCACGTGCTGGCCAGTTCTTTCAAGCACCCATGGAACGCGTCTAACGATTCCTCCGCCTCTTGCTTGGCCTGGGCAAAGATGAATCTTTCATAGTCCCTATTCGCCATCGGCTCGAAGTGCGCATTTAGGGCGTTGAGAAGCGTGACATACGTTTTGGGTGTGGCCTTCACCAGGGTCTTGTAGATGTGGTGGATGTCTTTGCCTCCGAGGTGGAGGAGTAGGGCTCTGCGCCTATCCCGGGCTATGCCCGCCCCTTCAAAGTAGATCTGGAGGCGATTGGTCCAGTCTCTCCATCGCGGAGCAAGGGATGAGGGGGCCCCATCCACCACAAAGAGCTCAATGGCGGGGATCGACGCCATCTTGACGCAGACGAAGTCACACCTTGCGGCACGTGCACTGCTTACCTCCTGGGCGCAATAGCAGCAGCCTGGCCGAGGGCGATGAAGATGCTGTCAAGGTCCTCTCCTGTGGCCTGTATGTCCTAGGTCTCACCGTAGTTTCCTCCTCATCCAAGATGCTGGGGCACACTCATCTGTGGGCTCCACCGGGTGTGCAGGAAAGACCTTCCTTCCCTCCAGGCACTCTCGGGGCTGCAGGGCTTTCCTTGGATGCAGCAGACTCGCCTGGGGGCCAGCACAGGCCAGGCAGCACTTTGTGGGTCCAGGACCTTGATCAAAGACTCACTAGTCACCAGACGTTTAGGCTCATTAATTTTCAATGCATGGGGTCGTTTCTGCCCCTAGTCACCAGTGTAATGGATAAGAGGCCGCTCGCGCACGTGTAATCAGCGCTGCGGCCGCAATAAACACATGGGACACTTGTTGGACTCTCAGCGTGGTCCCGACTGCCTTCCCGCAGGCCACGCCCCTTCATTTATAGCTGGCGCGTGACGACACGCACCAGCGCTAGCGAAAAACCTCCGACGTGGGTAGACTGCACCGCTACCTCGCGTTGGAGAACACTACACACAGCTCGGAAATGCAGAGCAATGGATGCCGATCCGTGTACACAGAGCAAGGGATGCTGCGGTTCTCTGTACGCAGGGCAATGGATGCCGATCCGTGTACTCAGAACAAAAGGGATGCTGCAGTTCTATGTACGCAGAGCAAGGGATGCTCCTGTGTACGCAGGGCAATGGATGCCAATCCGTGTACTCAGAACAAAAGGGATGCTGCGGTTCTATGTACGCAGAGCAAGGGATGCTCCTGTTCTGTGTACGCAGAGTAATGGGTGCAGATCTGTGTACGGGTTTGTAAGGGAGCACACATTTGGCACATCATAACATCATAAAAAGTATTAATTATGATGCTGCAGGGATCCTTTTTCTTGCTATGGCAATCTGTGCCTAGACCTTACACAACGCTAGAAGGGTTAAATTTGCTCACGTCTGAATTAATTATCATGTTTGGCATTTGACTACATTTTGCCTCATTAGTAGTGAATTTTAGGAACTGAAATAGAATGTTACTTCAGGCGTTCAGTCATTGGCACTTCTCGAACACCTACTGGAAGATTAAAAAAAGACAGGCCTGATGTTGATGTGCAAATTATGCAAGCCATCGTGCTATTATGAAACGTTCTTAAAAATAAACCTTGCAATCTTCCCTGAGAGCTTTCTTTTCCAAGCGTGAATGTATGTCTTCATCCTCACTGCTTACACCTTCATTTCCATCTGGGTGCTCCTTTTTGCTGTCAAAAATGTGAAAAAAAGAGTCGCCAATTTGAAATCCAGCACTGCATAGGTGTTTAATTAACATTTGTTCGTATTTTCTGTATCTAGTTTCTGGGAAGCAGACGTCATGACATTTTCCAACTACCATGTGGATGAAACTTGGTGTTAGATAACAGCGACTTATATATAACTGTAAAGTACCTTATGGAGCTTCAGTAATGTACACCAGGGACCGCCATATTTTTTAGACAAACCTTTGAAGCGGCATCCAACATTTCAGAAACAGCTGAACTGCGTGACCTTCTCCCAATGTATAGGAGAAGAGATGATGTGGCCTTACGACCAGAGCGGCCGACTTTGGAGCTTGGGAACCAGGTGGAGCTTCAGCGTCGGCTCAGCATTCTGTGATTCTGGGCAAATCACTTAATCTCCCCAAGCCTACAAACAAAAACAAAAAAGAAAAAAAAATGTGTCCTAGTGTTACGTAACTGGTGCTCATGTAAAGCGCTCCAATACCTTCGGATCGCGTTGGCGCCATATAAATCTGCAAAATAAATGTCCTTTGAAAAGCATCTTTTGCCCGTCTGCCATTCTGGTGCAGGGTCAATCTGCGCCGATATCTTCAGTGGCCCACCGTTCAAGAAGCGCGACACTGGAAGGTGTATCCAGGAGGGTGTTCAGCTGCCAAGGACATGCGAAACGAACTGATACGCGTGGGGTCCTATGTTTAAGAAGAGGTGTTCTGAACATGGGCGACATATGTCTGTTAAACGCAGGCCCTCCCATTAATGTACAAACAACCCTCTATTGACAAGCACAGATCCTGCTTTTCTGTCTTCTTAAAAACATAGAGTGACAAACCTAGAGTGGCACCTTTGCCACCACCGCTGATGTACTAGTGATAACTAGGCCCATGATAATTTCAATTTTTCTTGTCCTCTCCATACTACTTTGAGGCAGCCTTTGGGCACCACACTTTAATATCCTGCAATACAAGTACAACAAAATAATGAAACAAGGCAAATCCAGGCCTCCAAGTATGCCACTGACTCGTTTTAGAGCAGATCAGTAACCTCATAACTCTCAATCCATCTACTATACATTAAATGACCAAGCATCAATTACTCCTTTACATCCCAAGAAAAACAAATCCCCAACAAAACGTAAAAAAAACCTGGCAAATGAAAATAAATCTTGATTGGAAGCAGACAACTTCCAACCTCAACTAAAGATCATAGCTGCCTTTATAGTTCTAAACTACACTCATAAGTATGATTTTGCACTAGATGTTTGAGCAATAGGCTCATGGAACCCCTTCACAAGTTTCAATGCCTCTGATCACCCCTGCCCTTTATTATTCTTATAAATATAGCCAGTAACAGATTTGAAGCTGGGATAACTACTATCTCCACATGTCAACAGATGCACAGCTGGTCACCCTCTATATGTGTGTCCATGCACGTTTCTTAGATTGACCTGCAAAAGAAAAAGGCTGGAACTCAACACTTGATGATCTTATTTTAGCTTTGAATGACAACTGATTGTATACTTTGGTTCAGTTGTTCCTTTTTACAGCATTTGATACTGTTTCCTACACCATCTTAATTTGGCGATTGACAGGAGCAGGAGCGGATTTCAATGTCCTTAAATGGTTTAGGCCATCCTTCTAGGTGGTCATAGATCATAGACCTAATCTCCTTCTGTGCATATCCACAGGGCTCTTCCATCAACCCACTCGGTCAGACCTTTGTGTTAGATCACTCACAGTACTAATTCATCTTTTGGCTTTGTTTTTTATGGGTACACGAATGGCATAAATCGGGTAACCATGCGAAGGAAGCCAGAGAGATAGATCAAAAACATTTTCTAGATTGTGTGGTTGCAGTTTGTTGAGAGAAAATGAGATACAACCCAATGGCGAAAAAACTGAGGTTGTGGTGGTAGGCAGCCACAACGAAGTGTGGTCTGATCAATGGTGGCCTCCTTTCATGGGTCCACCTCTAGTTTAGGCTGAAATAGAAAGAAACCAGGGGAAAATGTTTTGACCACAGTGGGTGGTTGGAAAACCAAAGCTTAAATAGTGGCCTTAACATTGGACTTTGATTATCTCAATTCGATCTGTGCAGCCCGGATACCATACCTCATCTCTGTGTCAGAAGAGATGAATTTGAAACATCTGAAGCTTGTACCATGCATGGAAAATATTGGAAAATGGATGGCTAACGTAGCCTAAAACTGAATGACGACATAACGGAGTTGATGTTCCTGGGCAATGGCCCAGGTCCACAGGCCGAGATCAGTTCGCCTGGGAGTTGAAGTCCTTCCCCCGGTCCTAAAACATTAATAAAACATCTGGGGATGTGGCTAGACCAAAATCTCTCCATGGAAACACAAGTCAAAAAATGATCGGGAACCTGTTTCGGTATATTACAGATGATCTGTAAGATCATGGACCTAATCCCAGAAAAGGCTCAGAAGACGGTGGTCCAGGCCCTGTTGGTCTCGCGACTAGACTATGGCAACTCCCTGTATCAGCCAGAATGCTCCTGAAGATCCCCAGACATAAATCAGTAAGATCCTCTCTGAAAAAGCTGCATTGGCTACCCATTCAATCCAGGGTCAAGTTTAAATCCCTCTGCCTCGCTCACAAAGCCCTGCAGGGGAGAGATCCGGCCATGGTACGATCCCTTGTCTCACCATATGTCCCTAACAGGTCCCTCAGGTCCTCATCCGACTTCCTGATGAACATACTAAAGATAAAGAGAGCACAATGGTGTGGAAGATCCTTTTCACGCCAAGTCCCACAACTTTGGAACTCAATGACCGTAGAACTGAGACTGGTTAATAATGAACGGTGTTAAAAAAACAAACTTAAAACCTGGTTGTTCCCGTGATGCCTCACCTACCTATTGCCCCTCTCAGTAGCACTGGGACACCCTTGGGTAGCCATGCACTTTATAAATCCCATAAACATAAACATACCTGCTCTGTAAACTACAGATTTGACAGAATGTGGCTGATACACAAGTGTTCCATCTAAGAAGAGACTGTTTTTCATCATTTAGCTGATCGCGACTGGATTCCTGTTGCCAAGCAAGTTTTTGTGCATTTGGTGTGCATGTCTAATTCAGCAAGACCCATTGCTTCTGCAAAATTATGTGAAAAATAAATCTTTGCGCTCTGACACGTCTGCATCAGCCCATCTTCTAAAAGTGGAGAGAATATATAGAACAAGAGCTACTGGTCGTGCTCCGTGTGTCTGTATGGTTTACCCATGGAAGCCTCTAGTTCTACTTGGAGCGAAACCAAACAGTTCAAATTCAGGAAACTAGTAAAAGATCTTCATAAACTCCCCCAGAAACTAATTCCTCTCACCCATGATGATTTGTGTTATTATGTTGTTTTACTTGTTTGTCCTCAATGCCGAAATGCACTTCTGAGTTGCTGTTGCACTTTATACATGTTTTACAATCAATTTAATTCAATTCAATTGAACTAAATTAAATCAAAATGTAACCAATGTATGCTTAGTGCTCTATATATTGAAGAAAAACGAGAAAAAATAACGAAATACTGTTAGATAAAATTAAGTCAGTTAAGATAAAATTAAACTTTTACAATCAAGTCTAGAGATGAACCGGTGATCCTTTTTAAATGCTTGGCACCCTACAATATGGACTAGACAGAAACAGGGTAAGCTTTTTCCTAAGACAGCAGGCGATGGGGATCATTTAAGGATGCAGTCAGTAGTGCAGAGGGCACAGCTGTATAACCAATTGGCAAATTATTCGTCAACCTATACGGTGTGTCACACCCCCTTGTTATTTGACCTAAGCATCAACATGGAGACTCATCAAAGAGCCTAGGGCTAAAGGGAATTTCAGTGTCTATAAATGTACCTGCTATGTCCTGTTTTATGCATAGCTTTAATACTATCAATCACCAAAAATAAAATCATTTAGAGTTTATTCTTACAACATTTAGAGAACCAAAGTGGTCGATTACGCAAAGCTGCAGAAGGACAGGTTTAGAAAATCCAACTCAAGAAGAAACCTTATAGGTAGGATTTCAGAAAAACGAACAGTGATCAGCAGAAAGGGGATACTTATGGTGAAGTTTATTTTTGCATGCTGTAGTTCATTAAATTTCAAGTACAGTCTATCTACATGTTTGTACACAAGCTGAGCTACAGCATTTTTACATAAAATTGATTCTAATATATTTTGGCAACACATTATTAACTGCCTTTTAGTATGTTTTATGTGCATCCTTCACGTCTGCAACCGTAATATCACTTTCATATAAAAGATCAAGGACCAAGGATTTGGGTGTTAGAATATTTTATAAGGAATAAAATACCCATTGCTCTATATTAAAAAGTATATTATCCCGGCATTTCCATGACATGATAAGTGACCTTTAGATTAGTTCTTCTATATGTTCCCTCAAGTCTTAAGTGACTTTAAATATCCTTGTAGTGCAGAGCAGGCGGTTCTTTATCGCATATATTTTGTTCAACAAAGTTTATTTACAGAGGTATATATTAATCAAACCTGGAAGTACTAAGAAAGGAGAGATATAGCCATAGCTGCATTTGAGCTATAAACAGAATGTATTTGTAAAGTACATGTAATTTGCTGTCCTGTTCGTCAGTGGCAGCTGTCAGCTATGGAGACTGTGGGGGTGGGCAAACTACTGAGTGGAGAGGGGGAGGGATAGAAGTAGAGGGCAGATGAAAAAAGAAAAAAAAAAACTTACCTGGCTTGCACATCCTTGCTCTTCCCGATCTTCTTCTCCAGTCCAGCATGGACCCAGCCAACTCCCTTAACCAATCCTCGCGCTGCTCTCTTGCTGGAAGAGCAGCGCCAGGATTGGATGGAGCGGGCTGGCTGGATGCTCCTTCAGGCCCTGTAGGCCTGTGCTTGGTCTCCACCCAGCTGTCTAAGACAGATAGGTGGAGAGCTTCAAAGTGCGCCCGTCACTTTGGCTGGTGCAAGAAAACCGGCCAAAGTGACATGCGCACTTTGGCACATGCAGCCTGCCACTGCTCCTGTCCTCTACTGCCGATGCCCCCATGTCTCTGGGCTCAGGCTGCTGCAGTGTGGTGATTGCTCACGTCAGAAAACTAAAATGGCAATAAAATCTTTTTATTGCCTTTCATTTTTCCTGTGAGGCTCACAGCGGGCGGAGAGCAACACTCCCTGCCCAAACGAAGAAACCACTGCTCCTGTTCAGCCCGGTGGTGACCTATCCATTTAAAGCAAAATCTCCCCTCATTGATTCCAGGGAATCTGTCTGTCTGTGATTCCGTAGATCGTTCTTCGGCTTTTGGTCTCATGGTCTCCTTTGCAAAACCTTTTTATTGCCAAGCCACTTCTCTTTATTAACTTCCCCCACTTGACTGGGTCATACCAATGATAATGTTCACTCAGGGCCACCACCAGACTACCCTTGTCCTGGCTGCCTAAATACTGAGGCCCCCAAAAGGACCCGCTTTAGAGCTGGTGGCACCCAGTGTGACAATGTTTGTTGGTGCCCCCCAATGACCACCTCCACAATGGATTCCAGAACTCCCACTCTTTACCAGTGCCCCTTTCAGTCACCATAACCCAGAGGTCTTCAAACTTTTGTCAGCTGAGCCCCCCAATCTAAACCTTTTTAAACGTCGAGCCCCCCCACCACCACCACAAAAAAGAAAAAAGTTCTGGAAGCTGGTACTCTGCATCATTGATGACCATTCCCTCCTGCAGAGCCCAGGTGGTAAGGGCAAATACTATGAAATAAAGAGCTCCACTTCCAGTTTTGAGTAGTACCTGGAAACTGGAGTGCTCACAAAATTTTGATATATATTTTTTTGCAGTTTTATATACTGCGAACATGACCCAAAGGTATTGGAGCGCTTCACAGGAGCATCACTCACATTACACAAGCAGACATTGACTGGTGCAGGCTCCTAGTGCCTTGAACTTTCCCTGTGTTTTTGTACACATTATTTTTTTGTAAGCACAGGACGATAAAGTGATATTTCCAGAATCACTGGCTGTTGAGCAGACACCAAGAATTGAACCGGATTCCCCAGCTCCACAGTCATCAGCTCTGGCTATTGCGCCACATCCTTGCCCTAGACAAGATATTAGAACAAACATTGGCAAAGCCAGTAGGTCTCGACAATAAGATAGCTACAGACGATGGCAATGCAAGTGCATTTGTGTATGGCTCAGGGGCTGTTTTTATTGAGATACATAAATGTATTACCACTGATTGCTGAGACCAATTGGCTTTGCCAATGCTTGTTTTAGAAACAGCAAACGTGTCTGGAGTTGTTCTCATTAAAGGCAGGTTCCGTTTGAAGGGGGAGGAATGGCCTTTTCAACACAGAGATGTGAGGGCTTAAAGACACAGTTGTCTGTGAGCCCTCACACATGCACATCTGTGCATGTGTGTGTGAAGCCCACACATGCACAGATAGATTATCACAGTTCCTCAGCAGAGCAAAGCCCTCTTGCCTACACACAGGGATGTTCACAATCCCTCGAAGGAGCCAAGGCAAACTCCCACTCTGGCACATAGAGTGTCAGGGTATGTTACAAATTAGTTGGACAGGGGGGTTATTGGCATATTTTGTTTTGTCACAACAGGCAAATGGGAAGAGAGAGCCCAGACTGAAAGAGGGGGGAGCAGGTTAGAAACAGAAAAGTGAAGGAGAGACCCTAACAAAAAGCAAGAGGATGCAGCGTTGGCCCAGTGTGGGCCTAGCGTTGGCTGGATGGACAGGAATTTGGAAGGAATTCAAGACTGAGGAAAAAAACAGCAGGCTAAATGGCAGACATATTTTTGAAGTTGATGTTAAAAAACGGATTTTAGAACCTCATGGGTGTGAGTGGCAGGTGCGCAACCCCCATTGGGCTCAAAGGGCTTCAGCCTCCCCACCCCCTTTAGTGTGTGTCAGCCCGGGCTGAGACAGTTTCCCGGGCACACATATAGCCTCACCCGAGTACTTCACAGGTCTTTAAAAGACCATTTGCTTGGTAATGAGACTTTGTTGTTTTTTCACCCCTTCTAAGAGCCCCTGCATCTCCACTCTGCCTATTGGTGGAAGAATTACCCCTGCGACCACCGCCCCCCCCCCACCCCTGAAATTTGGCTCTAGTAGCGCCTCTGGTGAGTGGTGTATCAGGGGAGAAGAGATGGGCTAGTTTGACCATGTTAGGGTGTAGTTACGTCAGTTTAGAATGTCTAAACCGAAGGATGTTGTGTTTGTGCACTCTACTTGCTTCTGAAAGAAAGGCCTTGTTCACAAACAGCAAATGTTTCTGTAGTAGTTCTCTGCCAGTTTGAACTTCCGAGTGAGAACCCAGGTCTGCATGAGAACATCATGCTGCTCAGTGTCGGCATACTGCGCATTTGCAGAAACTCTTTGACCCTGATGGCTGGTGGGAATTCCGTTAAAACAAACATTCCCAGAATTCCCCTTCTTTGTGCACCTGTGTCCCTTGTGTCCCTCTTTGCTTTAGGCATTTGGGTAGTCACTGAAGCTAAAAAACATAAGCATGGTCAGTTTCTGTGGTTTTAATTAACGCTGACCTCTATGGAGAAACTAATATGCTGGCTCTCAAGCTGCCGCCAGTTGTTCCCCCAACCTAGTCCAGGTGTCATGCAGGGGTTGATGGTGCAGACCTCTGCCCCCTTGAACTCCTGCAAGAGGGCAGCTAAGATTCATTTGTCAGCCACAGTTGGCGACCAGGTGCACCAAGCATTTTTTAACAGCTTAGAATTCTTTAAATTGTATTGTAATGTTGTAATTGAATTTATATAGCGCTTACTACCGAGGCGTTGAAGCGCTTGTCTTCACACCTTGAGTAGCCCATAAGGAGCTCCTGAAATATGCACACAGCAGCTGGAGCTGTAACAGCAGCCCGGCTGAGAGACACGACGGCGGGGGCTGAAGCACTTTCAGCCTAATAGGGGTTGCGCGCCTGGAATCAACAATGAAAGGTGAAGTGGTAGGGTGGAGTGTGTGCCCCCCCTGAGGGGATGCTGCGCCCCCCCAGGGGGGCGCGCCCCACAGTTTGAAGACCTATGCCATAACCACTTTCTTTCTGATGCGTTTAATTAATTTTACTCATATCAGCGTAGGGTGTCAGAGCACTTTACATCACACATACTACACAGAGTCAATCAATCATACGTGTATTAATCAGTGTATAGGAAATGTTACATAAGGCAGAGGACTACTAAGTGTAGGGGTCAACCATACTGGTAGGCAGTGTAGTTTAACAGTGCTTGGTCTGGAGAAGCACAAACTCAGAATTTAAAACTTAACACCATGATTGGGGGTTCTCTTTAGTCATCAGAATTGATTTGTATCTAAATGAACCCTTTTTGCAACATTAGGATGATGAAAGACTGGGGAAAAAAATCATAGCACTCTAAACTACACCTTGCACTTTGCATACAGCTCTTTGACAGCAGTTTTTAGCTCACTGTTCTATGTTAGGATTATTATGTATAAGCTGCAAGTAGCAAAAGGATCTCTCAGACAAAAGCAGTAACCCACTGACCTATTTAAATGATATGCACTTTGTAATCTGAATGCTACAAATCCCCACTCGCAGTCATCTAGTCATGCTAGGCTGGGGGAAGTTCAGTTTGACTGTTATGGTGTGCGTGTCCGATATAGTACCAGGTTGGCCTCTATGAAATATTACCTTCTCAAAGTCTGGCATGCAGAGTTCCGTTTGCAGCATTGTAGGCTGCAAGGAGCAGGGAGAGCATTGCTGATGGTAGCCATTGTAGCACGAAGAGCAGGCTGGGTGGCGTGGGCTGTCATCACTGTAGTGCAAGGAGCTGGTCTGGCATTGCAGATGGTGATTGCTGAAGTTTCAAGTAGGCAGTAACTGCGGGATGTCGTTGCTGTAGCATGAAGTGCAGATTTTACGTTGCTGGGCATCACTTTCGGTCGCTGTAGCGCAAAGAGCACATCTTCACAGGAGCTTCATATTGGCAGGCACTGGGGAAGACAGATTCTCACTGTGAACAGTCCAAACTTCAGGATTTCATCTTTTGTTTTTGAATGAGCTCAGACTGATGCCAGCCAAAGGGCCAGGACCTGTGGGGCACCTCTTGGGTATCCAGAAAGCATTCCAGCATAGACCAGCAGGGCTAAGGCAGGTGCAACAGCAGATGAAGGGCGGCCTCTGAAGCTTGTTATGTTCATGAAGCTCAAACAGGAAGTCAGATAACTGACCTTAGGGGGTCACTACGGTTGGCCCAGGATGACGGTAAGCAGGTCCAGTATTCCTTCTTCATCAGAAGGGCAGTGCTCTGGCAGCAAGGCAGTCCTTCTTCTATAGTGTTCACAGGTCCAGGAATGTTCTGATGAGTGGCTCTGGGGATTCAATATTTATACCTGGTGCCAGTCTCTGTGTGTGGGGGACACCCTATCCTACCCCCACATCTTGTTCTTCCCTTCCCCTCTCAAGGATCCAAGAAGTCTGGGGTGACAAAAGGCTAGTGTCAGGTTCCTTTGTGTGTGTGCTGAGGCAAGCCCTTTGAAGTGCAAGTGGGGCAGGGAACAGCTCTGCCCCCAGCAATCTTGGCAATGTTGTCTATCCTGCGAACACCTAGTGCCCTTGGTGTCATTGTCTGGAAGACACTCATAGTCATGTGATCCAGAATACTTGCAGAAGACACAAATGGATAGGCCAGCCTTCTAAAAGTGATCTTTAAAGAATTGTGACATTTTTAGAGGATTTTAAATGACAATTCATTTGAGTATAAACAGCATATTTCTTTTCTATCTGCTCTCAATCCAAAGTTAGCATTATTAAATGTAATAAGGTAACCCAGTGTTAGTCAATGGAAGAGATAGGTCTCACAGCAGTGAAAAACAACTTTAGGAGATTTTTACTGCTAAGACATGAAAAACTTAAGTATTCATGCCTTACTGTTTAAATACAATGCACCCTGTGAGTCTTCAAGGCCTACCTTAGTGGTGACTTATATGTATTAATAAGGACAGTTTAAGTCTCACAAAAGGTTTCTTTTGCCAAGTCAAAATGGCAGTTTAAAGCTACACCACAAGCTTCAGTGGCAGTCCTGAGACATGTTTTAGAAGGCTACTTCAGTGGATGGCACAATGAGTGCCGCTTGGCCCACTACTTGCATTTACATTTTCAGACCCTGGGTACATGTAGCATCGTTTACTGGGGACTTACAAGTAAACTAAATGTGCCACTCAGGTGTGTGCCAATTTTACCATGAATGAAGGAGCAAGCACAAACACTTTAGAACCAGGTAGAAGTGGTGAAGTACGCAGAGTTCTAATGCCAATAAAAACGAATTCAGCCTACAGAGTGAAGGAGAAAAGTATGGATGAATATTACGCCAAAGATGCTAAGCCTAACAGCTTTCCCGCCAGGTGCAGAAGTAGCGGATGCCTCTATTTATTAACTTCTCCCATGTGACCACAGCGTCATGACATTTTTCGCCCTACGGGGCACGACATTTAGACCTAGAAAACATATGTCCATCTAGTCACTAATGCATGTGCATACCAAAGCAGTGCAGCCTCTTTGTAATTAATATTAAAGTGTAAGTAAAGTTTCCACAATAAACCAGAAATGTGTCTTCTGCAGTGATTTACTTTCTTATCTCATATGGGGCAGTAACTCTCACCCGTGAAAGAGGCAGCGCTACTGCCAGGCAGCAGGTACTGCCTCATCACTGCAAGGGTTCTGTTTTGACTAAACAATCCTTCCGGTGAAAATGTCTTGCAGACAGGAACATCTGACCAGCACTAGTGGTAGGCAGGGGAGGCTTGTTGTCAGGTCCTGTGGGACTCCATCACATTTCGGAAACAAAGCTGTGGGTGTCAATTCTCCATCGGAATCAACATATTCACGCAACAGCCCAGGTGCACATTGCCCCCAGGTGATGAAAGATTTGTTTTCACACAAAATATACCAATAAATGACTGCAGACATCACAGGAGCATAGATGCATTCAGTGGGGTGTTGGCAAGACATTTAGGGAAACAGGGCATTAGAAAAAAACCTTATTATTGACCATAATTACATATAAGTTCATAAGGCATTAAAGTGCAATGGACTACTGCATTTATAATCTTTATTCTCTTTGTGCAATTGTCAATTATCATTAGTTAATAAGCCAAAATTATTCTGTTGAAATGGAAATTACGTTGTCTGTACTGATTATGTATGTAATACTTACTAATAGATTTCCCTTTAATGAATATCAAAATGAACTTTCCATGGAAATAAGTATGACCCTTAGGGCCCTCCAGGTCAGCATTGACATCTCAGGTCAAAAGGCCTGGATTTTCAGCTCCATAAAAGTCAATAGCTGCATAATCTTTATTTGATGAAAAACGATTATGTAGTGTGATAATAACAACCTTAAACTGGTTGAATATGTAAGGTAAAGTTCAACAGTAAATGCATTTTTAAGTAAATATATCCACAGAAAATAAAAATACAAGATCATTTCTACCTTGCATGCATTCCCTTTGGGGATCTTTATTTTCTTAGCTTCTACTCCCTTTCTCCTCTGTTCAGCTGACCTTTTTCAGACAAGAGGTGTGCAAATTGTAGTTTGGCGACGAGAAACTTCACAGCCTGTTTAAGAAAATGCAAGGGAAAAATTGATGTATTTGTCCTTCACGGCAGAGGAGAACAATTTCTTGCGACTGTGAAGGACCCTACATTGTCTAGCAGTGCACTGCTGCTGTCCGCGATTCAGAGCGTACTTTGGCTCTTTGTTTCTGGCTTGCATGGGTGTTGTGCTGCGAGCGTTGAGCTTGGGCTCCGTGGATGTCCAGTGGTAGGGGCTGTGGAAAATAGGCCTCAGCTAGGCCTACCAGTGCAAGGGGTTCGCCCTTCTCTGCACAGAGTCCTCAGACTATTAGAAAGAAGTTGGCACAGAAACTGGAATAGAAAATACAGAGTTTAATAAACCTCATGAGGTGGAACCACATTCACCCAGCACCCTGTGGTGCTGAATGAAGGTAGCACACTGAACAGAAGGGCCATGGTCCTTTTATACCCACGCAGGGGCTAAAAGAAGACGGTAAAAGTATACATGAGAAGAGTTACATACATAAATGGTCATACAAAAATGCACAGTCAACAGTAAACGAGGAGCTAGCAGTTGCTGACTCTGGTAGAAACAATCTGATGTTACAGATTAAAAACAGATGCATGGACAGTTAGATATTCCTGCGCATGTGCAGGGTAGCAGAGTCTAAGTATAACCAGTCCTTTAAACAGAGCACAAGGATAAACAACAGTGAAGAAGGAAACAGCTCTTGGTGAGCACATGGCAGACAAAATGGCTGCCAGAAATACAAAATGGATATCACAAAATGTACAAGATAGCCTCTAAAAACCAGATGGATTCTGCTAACGCTAATTTAATCGCAGCCAATTTACGACAGGGCAACCCTTTTAGCGTTAGCTGAAGACATCTCCCATAATCCAGTAGGAAAAATGAAAAATATGCAAATTAATTTTTAATTAAATTGTTGTTTTTTTTCCATAAATATCCTAATTCATTGCTAGGTGGGCATTTCTCATTTTAAATATTGTTAAGCGGGTATGTATAAGGTATAAACAGAAATACAAAAGGGAACAGAGAATTGGATCATACAGATAGCAGGAGAGAGTAATTATTATTATCAGAAACAGAATTATTAGCTTTCTAGTCCTAAGCAAATCCTAGAACCATCCAGTAAAAACATTTTCAAGGCTCCTATGCATTTCAGTTACCATCAATTTCAACTTCAAAAACATTTTCGCTAGACTTTTCCAGTGTTTCCTTTATGTGGGCTAGAGTATCTATCATTATACCTAATACAAACATTAAAGCAGTCAGACATATTATTTACAAAAATGATCCTGGATCCAGAGGACCAGGAGGACTACACAGGACCATGAGAATTAGGACGAAGAGCTGCAAAGGGTTGCTCCTCCTCAAAAATGGGACGATCAATGGGTTACATTCCCAACAAAAAAAAGAAAAAGAAGTCCTTGGGAAATTAAAGCCGCTGTACAACCAACCAGAGGGGAGTCTTCTCCCTGTGTCCGTTTGAGCCTCACAGGCAGGCTCTTGTTTTTCCCACGGTGGAGCTGCACAACTCGCAACTCAGGAATCATGACCTAGTTTCTTCTTTCAGGATAGGGCAATCACCCACCAGGGCAAATGCGCTCAGCGATCCTGTCCAGTGTCTCAGGCAGTGCACCAGTTTTCTTCATTTCAATCTAACAGGCACCAGAGACACAGCACCTGTACCCTGAACTCAAGTCCTTCCCTAACTCCTGTATTGCTCTGCTGGCACACTGCTCTTTCGTTGGGGCCATATCTCTTGGCCAACAAAGGTGAAAACTTTACAGCCACTTTAGGACCAGGATTCAGAGGCCTGATGCTAGGATCTCTGAAGCAACCCTTGTTTCAAAGGGGGTTACCTCAAGCAAAAACTTTCTCGCCTTCCTGGTCGGTCTGTGACTCTCTGCTGGGCATCAAAAGCTTGATCCACGATTTCTCCTTTCTGATTTGTGACCCGTCTTTCGCCCACGATAGTAGCAGGGGTACACTCATCTCAATGCTTCCGGCCTTCTACCTTCACTGAGGTCCTGGTTGCCAGCAATGCCTGTGCTGGTTACCTTCACTTTGACTTCAAGCAAGCTGGACTGGTGTTGACTCCTCAAGCTAGATCTGATGTCCGCGCCCCTCTGGCAATGGTTGTAAAGCAGCAAATATCTATTGGTGGACAGAACAAAAGGTCTTTAGACAAGGCACAGAAATAATCTATCAACAGAGAGGATAGTCTCAGACTACTTCCTAGTCTAAGGACGCCCCATATATTAACAAGGCACCCTAGAACCACTTTCATATATGTGAGAGTAAATAAAACAACAGCCTGAACCTATTGGCAAGTATAAAAGGAACTCTTTAGTGAACTGACAAGAGTAATACGTCACCCAATCCCAAGCAGTCAAGGAAGTCTGTGTTCATTTCTAAAGACCCTCAAGAAAAAGGAAATGTTATATACTTTTACTCATAAACTTTGCATTATTTTTACAGGACTGCAGACACTTCTAAAATGATTTTTCTTAATAAAAGCACCTACATTGTATACTCAGGACCATGCTCTCATGTTATAGGAGCAACAGGAAAATCTAACACTGCTAATTTAACAAGAATTCCTATTACATAAAGAACTAAAAACTTCAACATAATGGGTACACGTTCTCCAGTAGAACATCTTGTGACTAACAGACTCCTATAAAACAATATTTTCCTCAAAAATGTTTGCTAGGGATCGCATAGACCTCTTCCCTGCATTCTACTTTTTCACAATCCAAACTATGCAACATTAGTTCTAGTAAGGACTGTCAGTTTATTTACACAGACTAGCTAATAAAAACTAGCAATGCCCTTGCAAAACTGTATGTAGCATGAGAATAACAAACAATAGCAGTGTTGTCACCTGAGAATTTTCAAACAAAAACTACCCACAGCTAGTTCCCCTTAAAGATCAAATAAGGAAGCAGCAATCTAGACTACTCATCCTCCCATAATTCCATCAGAGAGGATGGGTAGTAACATAGCAAAATATATTTATTCATTTTATTAATGCTAATAATGTTTAAAACAGTATTACTGAATAGCCAATTAAATGTCTCATGAGAAATTAAGAAAAAGAGAGAGAACACATAAATTTGCCTACCCTTAATTTGTAGAGGAGCTAGCCTCCTCCCCCATTTTTGACAGTAGGACACCTAAAATAGGTTTCATTCTGTCAACACTATCAACCCCAATGTATAGCAACTGGGCATAAACAAGCTCTGAGGAGCTAAATAGCGCAGTAAGCTAGCTAAAGAACATATTCCCTTAGCAAATGTAGTAGTGCAACATGAGGCCGCATGAATTCAAACTGAATCCCATTGCTTCCTGAATTCAACCCTAAAAGCATTTGTACTATATATATATATAGCAGAGCCATTGTCTTTTAAAGAAAGGTCACATATACCATTATACTATGTTCATTGAGTGCACAAAAACTTGCTTTTGCCCAAAAAAAAAAAGGGGTAAGCAAAAAACCTCTTTCTTTCCCTGCCCTGCCATTTCGTCTTTCAAATATCAAAATGTCAAAGCTCATGTGAAGCCGAGCCCTGCCAGGCTTCTAAATGGAGGAGTTCGGCCTTTAACCTATGCAGCTGTTCCATCTTGTATGCAAGGTTGTCATGCGGTGCTCCCAAGTCAAAGTGACCCTAGAGACCGAAGGCGAAACAGCAAAACCCACTCTAATCGTGTCTACCAGCAATTTCAAAGGTAAGCTTAATAACTTCTGTCAGTTTTTGTACATAGGTATATGTAGAAGCAGTGTGCTGAGTGCCTGAGCAGTATAGATGTCAGCTATTAAGCCTATGCTTACATATGTGCATTTACTGGAGCCTAAGACAGTTTAAAAGCTGCTCTGACTGGGGAAATCTCATTTAAATAATGAAGTTTACTCAATTTCGACTTTGATGTGTAGGGCACTTAAAAATGAATATCCTACAATGTTTTTGCATAATAGTCATCCCCAGAATGTCCTCTACATATCCCAGAGATGCGGCATCAGAAATTTATAATGTATACCCTTATAAAAATAAGTTTTGTACGCCTGGATAAAATGACATTTTCACATGTAATTGACCCCCTATTGCTGTATAGCACGGCTTAAATTCAATTTGGATGCTAGGAGGTCACAGCATCATGATTTAGGCATTATGAATAGTAAAAAAACAAATTTAATGCACCTATGTTAAATAACATTTTTAATATAATCATTTTAAGTCTGCGCCACTTTTATTATGTAACATCAAAAACTACTCTTATCCTTATTTAAAAAGGCATTAACAAAAGAAATCCCTACTGTCAATCTGTCCTCTGTTTATCGAAAATAATGAAACTACATTTCTAACCTTTAAAACAGCAGTCTGAAATGCAGGGTGTTTACTCCGAGTTTTTTTTTAAAGGGTAGTAATTCAGCTGTTTTCTGTGGCCGTAGTCAGAAATAGAAGAATTTGTGTTGACACAGCTGCGTGACACGTAAAGGCGTCGAATTCACACGCTTTTCAAGTCAACCGTCCAAGCCAACACAACTCTGTCGTTCTGTATAATGTGAATGCCTTTGAATACCCTATACAAAAGGATAAATGCTGTGACATTTTGTATCTGAATTTAATCTATTGTAAAACACACAATTTCGTTTTTTTTTCGTTTTTTTTTTTAGGCCTTTTATCCCCATATTTAGAATATGAAAAAGGAAACCTGATTTCCTTTAAGGGATCAAAGGCATACTTATACACTTCCAAAGAAACAGAAAAGGATTTAGTTAGTGCGATATTTTAGAAAAATTCAGGTCACCTTTTTGCAGGGGCTACAAATCATAATGGTTCCATAATATCCAATCAGTATACCAAGCACAGAAAGCATAGACAAATTACAATAGCATATATAAATGAGCAGTGATGCGCAATTACTGAACCTACAGCTCAGAGTCAAATATTCTGTCCGGCTTAATTTGTCAGGCTTAAAATCAATAACTGATTTTCTTGCCTTACTCACCCCCATCTGACAGTAGGTCATCTTTATGATGACCAGCTGTCAGCTGAACTGACTGTGTCGCTTCTGACACACTGGTCATCTTAATTTTAACTTTCTAAAAGTAAAATTACTTATCTAATATACCATGTTAGCTTTGGGCCACAATTTTCCACTGAGAAAATTAATTCTTAATTGGAAAATCGTTTTTATATAGGCATATAGCCCTTAAAATTTCAAGCAAGAGCATCATTTTACTTTTTGTCTAGGATTAATGCAACAGTTTTAAAAAAAATAAAAACAGTTTTCTATGGAAAGTCTAACTGGTCTTGCACAAAATAGGGCCAAGGAAGGCTCCTTGAGTTTCGTTCCTCAGCTACCCTGTCTTATCGGAGAAGCTAAAAATAGCCCCTCAGCGCAGAACCGGGCCACAGCGAGTGCTCCTGGCCCCCACCTCTCTGCAAGGCTCTCCTGCTGCAAGCATTACACATTTTCATGTCAGAGAAGCTTTCTAAGCAGTGATTTCACCTCCTGGTTCACTCGCTCCTATTCCTAGCCCCCACCTTACAGGCTGCAAGGTCAAAATCTGCTTCGCACAGCCCTGAAGCTGTCAAAGACAAAAAGCCTTCCTAATTTTATCTAAATTGCAATAATTTGCCCTATGGAAAAACTTATTTTGATATACAATTTCTTTTCAAGGGTCATAAGTTTATTTTCAATTCTCAGATTAGCAGGTTCAGCTTAAATTAGAACCTACAACCCTGTGGACCCAGCACATTGGCTCACTGAACCACCAAGAACACAAAGCTGCATAGGAACAATTTGAAAATTCGAAATACCCACAATTTCCTCAAGCTAAACTTTTAACCGGTCCCTAATTACTCTTCATTAATACTTTTGTACATTAAGGGTGTCATCAAATCACAGGGGTTGCTCTTTCTCTAGCTACACCCCTCTCAATTTCCTTTTGCGACTTATTGATGGTGATGAGACCAAATTAAATTTACTCCTTAACAATTTCACTTCTCAGAATTCTTTCACATATTCACAGTCATTCAATCACACGCTTTTTCCAGTGCTAGCAACATCCAAAACACAATTTACCACACCACAACATTTAAACACACATTTAACCCACAGATCAACACTTAAGATAGAAGCAAAAGACAGGCCACAGACTGTACTTAAACCAAACCATTTGTAAATACTAGTTGCAAGTCATATTCACTAGATTTGGCTGGCAGAACACCAGAAAAAACGCTCTGCATCTCATCACTTATGAATGTTACTAAGTGCACAGACCAGGATCCTTTTATGTACATTTTTAGTTCCTCAGGGTACTAGTCACCAAAGAAGAAATACTTTTATATACCTAAACCTAGTTAAGTATCCCCTCTAGGGGAGCCGGCTAATTATATACAAAAGAAATGGTACATCCAAGAAAGCAACACATTAATTCATTCACGTACTTTTTCTCCCACATTCGTACACAATCAAACATCTCTTGCCTAGTCTTTTGCTTAAACATACATTGTTCCACATACTCAATTTTCCGAAAATCAAATGACCCATACATAGACCAACGCAACTCAGGATCCTTACAAGTGTATTTATTCCATAATGCGCTGTACATTATAGAAGAAAGACCATACTTAATATACATATCCCTATTAGGGGTCCCCTCCAGGGGGGGGGGGGGCGGTTGTGCTTCATCAAGTCTCATTTTGGTACCATTCCAAAAGCAACACAGAAGTGTGCTAAAGACAGGCATGCCAAAAATAGTGCAGAATATGCAATATTATAATCAAAGTAGCACTTAAGGTACTTTTAGTACGATGTGCCGTTCAAATCAATTCAGTTAGAGAAAATTCTCCTCATTACCTGCCTATGTGAATTGCAAGTCACATATGTCAAAACAAACCAAGTTGGCCAACACAAAATATACCATACTCAAAGCCACAGTAAGTGTTACTAAACTACCTTACCAATCCCAGGCATCAAAACCAACAGCAAGCGCCGCAGAAGGACACTTACCAATCACTTGGTGTCCAGATTCATCCTGCCAAGTTCTAAAATCGACCAAATGGTCACTGCACAGTGAATCAACAAAAGAGATCTCAGTCGAGGACCGGCGCCACCTGGATGGTCAGATCAGAAAGAAAGGAAAAGCCGCCATGGATGCCAAGACTCGGGTCTTATCGGGCAGTGATCACATCCAGAGCGAGATTCCAATCCTTCGTCGCGACCAATCCTTTGGGCATCCGAGTCCCACGTTGAGGCGCCAATTGTGGAAAATAGGCCTCAGCTAGGCCTACCAGTGCAAGGGGTTCGCCCTTCTCTGCACAGAGTCCTCAGACTATTGGAAAGAAGTTGGCACAGAAACTGGAATAGAAAATACAGAGTTTAATAAACCTCATGAGGTGGAACAACATTCACCCAGCACCCTGTGGTGCTGAATGAAGGTAGCACACTGAACAGAAAGGCCATGGTCCTTTTATACCCACGCAGGGGCTAAAAGAAGACGGTACAAGTATACATGAGAAGAGTTACATACATAAATGGTCATACAAAAATGCACAGTCAACAGTAAAGGAGGAGCTAGCAGTTGCTGACTCTGGTAGAAACAACCTGATAGTTACAGACTAAAAACAGATGCATGGACAGTTAGATATTCCTGCGCATGTGCAGGGTAGCAGAGTCTAAGTATAACCAGTCCTTTAAACAGAGCACAAGGATAAACAACAGTGAAGAAGGAAACAGCTCTTGGTGAGCACATGGCAGACAAAATGGCTGCCAGAAATACAAAATGGATTCCACAAAATGTACAAGATAGCCTCTAAATACCAGATGGATTCTGCTAACGCTAATTTAATCGCAGCCAATTTACGACAGGGCAACCATTCTAGACAAACTGGGATGGTGTCTCGGCGGGCTCATCAGAGTCCACGGTGCTTGCAGGTAGTGCAGTGAGGCACCCCACGATGTTCTCGGAGAAACTGCTGGAGGTGGCACTCCTGGTTGGCTTGTTTGACCACAGCGATACGAAGGGACTTGCTAAATTTTCGCATGAACTTTTTTGGCCTCACTATTGGCCTGAGGCCACTGGGGGGTAATGTGGTGGTGGTTTATCCCTAATTGTTCAAGGAGGTTTTTGAATTCGGCTCTGTGAAAGGGAGGGCCGTTGTCGGTCTTCATCTCGGTAGTCAATCCGAAGGTGGAGAAGATATTTTCTAATACGGGGGCTACGTGCGCAAACACAGTTGATTCAACTACTTCTACAATGAGGTATTTTGAGTAGCTATCAATTAGAACCATCGTGGCTCTTCCATCAGGGAATCTTCCAAAATCAAGAATCAGCTTGGAGCAGGGGTACAGTAGTTAGGTGTTTGGTTATTATTGGTGCTGGCCTTTCAGGTGAAATTGTCAGCTAGCACCCTTGGCACTGTCGAACGACTTCCTCAGCCATGGCTTAGAGTCCAGGGAACCAGACTTTCTCTCTCATGCTGGACTTATTTTTCATGGTGCCTTGATGTCCTCTGTGTGCCAGTATTGTCACGTGTCTCTGGAGGCTAGCAGGAATACAATGCAAGCTCCCCGCAGGAGGGTTCCGCCTTGCATGCTAAATTCATTTCGGACTTACCACATCTTCACCAGCCTTTTCACGTATGGACTGGGCCAGTTGTTGGCATCATGTAGGCAGTGCTTCCATGCACCACTGTGGATCCTGGCTTTGACTCTCACCAGGACTGGATCTGTTTTCGCAGCTTCTTTGATATCTTCAAAGTTTGAGGACATGCTACTTGTGAGATCAGTTTGACGCAGTCTTCAATGGCATTGATGCTCCTGTTACTAGCATTGTCCGACGGTACTGGATTGCGAGAGAGAAAGTCAGCAGGATTTTTTGACCCAGGCCATTATATAACCTCCTTCTGGTAGTGCTGTAGCTGAATGGCCCACCTCTCGATTACTGACCGTGGGTGCGGACCAGACCCATGGAATAGTGGAACGAGAGGTTGGTGGTTTGTGATGACTTTGAAAGATTGGTCGCTCAGGTATAAGTGAAAGTGTCCACATACCCCCTTGATTGCCACCGCCACTGTCGTAATCTGGGCGTAGCGCACTTCGGTCTGCGTCAATGCCTTGCTGGAAAACGCCAGTGTCGTCCATCATCCCGGTTCTTGCTGTTGAGCAAGCACTGATCCAAGCCCTACAGGGCTGGCATCAACAAGGAGCTCAGTGGGCCAGTCCGGATCAAAGTACGCCATAGTGACGTTATCGAGCAATGCATCCTTGATTCTCTGAAACACATCATTTTTCTTTTTTCACCAAACTCACTTGCAGTCTACTTTCGTGAGGGCTCTTAGTGGTTCCGCAAGGGTCACAAGGGCCGGAATGAATCTACCACAGTACCAAGAGATCGGTGTGCACACTTGCTTGATTTCTTGTGATTTCTAGGGGTCAACCTGGATTCTTTCTTGGTTAAACACATAGCCAAAAAATTCAATGGACGATTGGAAGAATAGGCTCTTTCTCTTGTGTAGGGTAACTCTGTATTCCCAAAGACTCCATAGTGTAACTACAAGGTGTTGGTGATTTTCAGCTGACATTTTCGAGTGGATGAGAATGTTCACTGACATTCATAACCCAAGGGAGTCCGGAGAGTGTTCTACATATCGCATTCTGGAAAACCTCGGCCACTGAGGAAACGCCGAAATGCAGGTGTCTGTATCGGCGCAGCCCTAAGTGAGTGCTGAACGTGGTGATATACCTGCTCTTTTCAGCCAGGAGGAGTTGGTGGTACCCAGCGTGGAGATCCAGTTTGGAAAAATATTGCAAACCGCTCACATCTGCTATGAGTTCGGCCATGGTGGGCGCTATGTGATGCTCGCGCTTAATGGCTTGGTTTGGGAGCCTCATGTCGATGCATAGGCATATTTTTCCTGGCTGTTTCTTTTTTCCCCTATTACCATTGGTAAGTCCCATGGTGTTATTCCTGACACCTTCTCGATCACCCACGGCTTCTTGATCTTTCTGAGCTCTTGTTCCACTAGAGGTCGCAGATGGAAGGGGATGCGACTATGAGGTAGCGCCACTGGTGCTATGGTAGGGTCAATGTACAACTTGACTGTCAGATAATTGAGGCATCCTAGCCCATTAAAAAGCTCGGGAAATTGATGTAATAGCTCATCTACCTGGTGCAACTTCACACTTCTGGCGAACTACACTAGGCACAAGTCTTCTGCTGTGTGGCTTCCCACTAGTATTTCCGCTTCCTTGTCTATGATATGAAATGTTGCTGTGTCTTCTTGGCTGTTGGACTGTACTCGTACCAACATGCGACCTCGGAGAGGGAGGGTTGACTGGCTCCAATACGCATAAAACCTGGTGTGTGAGGGGGTTAGTGATGGTCTTTGTTGACGGTGATTGTATTGCTGAATCCCCATTACATTAACATAGGCTAGCGTGTCAATTAAGGCCTTGACTTCCGACCCCATGATGTGGACGATATATATGGGCTGTGGCCTCCTGCAACATTTGATCTCTCTTGCAAATGAAATGAGAAATGCCTCTCTTCAGGAGATGAGTCTTCAGCCCACCGTTTTTGTTGCCGTGTGGATCTGGTTCCATCCGTCTGTGCCACAATTGTCAGGGATATTTGGATGGCAGCTTTTGTTGGCACAATCCCACCCTCACGACCCGGGGTGTTCTTGTACTTGGCCTTCTTCCAGCACACCGAGGCGAAGTGATTGTCTGTGCCGCAATTGGAGCAGGTGCGGCCTTGGGCAGAGCATTCCGCTATTGCATGCTCTTCGCGACTACAGTATCCGCACCGAGACTTTACGGTTGGGGACCTGCACATTCTGGTGGTTTCTGTCTTGCCCTTAGTGCAAACGGCGTCGGCCTGCTCTTGTTTAATAGTTGTGGTCTTCTCAGGTGCTTTGGCAATGGCTTGGTCCAGCTCGTTAGCTCAGGCAGTGTATAAATTATGGGGCTTTGCTAAAATCCGAATTTAATCTAGGCTGATGTTCAGTTGTCTTAAAATGAGACTGCATACGTTTTTGTTGCGGCAGCCTTGAATTATTTGAGCTACTTCAGCTGGTCATCTGCAATGCAGGTGCTTGCAAGCTTGCGCAGCCATACACAGAATGTGTAGATAGATCTCCCTTCTCGCTGGGGGGCTTAGTGGAGTTTGAACCACTCAAAGTTGGGGGTCAGTTGGGGGTCAAAATGAGCGCTGAGCGCTCTGACTGCTCATCATAGTCTATGACGGGGCCTGGGTTCAGCAAATGTTTGAGTAGTTCGTATATTTCTTCCCCTGCATAGTGTAGCAGTAGGGATCTTTTAAATGCGCCATCATTTTCTTGTGTGACGATAAAGTAATTATCCAAACGTCCTATCCAGGTTTCCCATCGCGGGAAGGCGGTTGCCATATCGGCCAGTTCACTGAACGGTGGTAACACTCCTGTGAGTACATGTTGCATGGTGGGTTACTGCTGTTGCGGAGAGCCTTGTGCCTGATCTGCAAGGTAGTAGGGTGGTGACCACGGGTGTTATATTTTTCTGTATTTAAGTTTGGTTGTGCCGGTGCTTGTTTGCCAGGAGTGGATCCTGGGATGTATCTATTTCCTCTCTTTCCCCCAGCTGGTGGTACTGAGCCTGGGAAAATTGTCCTTTTTTAGACATCACCCTCTGTTTTGTTTTTGTTTTCTTTACTTCCCCCTCTCTCTGCCCTGTTTTCAAGCTTGGGGATTTGGCTGGGCAGAAGGGGAGTGAAGCACTCCTTCGTACGCCCTCTTGTGAGTGCGTGTTACGTGGTAAGAAGAGTGCTCTTATATGGTCGGCAGCTCTCTACTCACAGCGGGCATGGCCAATGGCTCGGTCCTGAGCTGCCTCTTGATCCCATGACGTGCTGCACGCGTGGCACCGCCTGTTCTTTCCCCACTTGGGTCGACTGCATGGCAGCAGTAGCGAAGTGCCTTCAGGCTGGCTCTGGTTCTTTCTTTGCACTGGAGACGGGCCTGCAGAAGGGCATGGGCCATCTTCTGCGCTGTTCTGGGCATGTGCTGGGGTATAGCTGCAACTTTTCTTGATGTGCGGTGTGGATCCTGCCCTCATTGCCAGTGTTGCGGGGGTGCCCCCGCATATGGTGTAGGCCAGACAGTGCCCCGCTCCTTTGATCCTATAGACAGACATGGACTCAGATTGTAAGTATGGCCGTGTGACCTTGTGCGGTTCATGCCATTTTATTTGAAACCTGGCCAGAGGATGTCATATGTGTATTTCCGGCCCCAGTGCAGGATAAGCAGGACCGCTGACCTGCTTTACCAACCTCGGCAGCACCTCGTACTCTGAAGAGAAGGATATTCGTAGGCAGACTACTAAATTCCCTGCTCTAGAAATCGCTCCTGTGGGACGACCTGCCCTTCGAGATATCATGCATCATCTCCTAAATTGTTATTATCTCTCACAAATAATTTTTTTTGCCCACCCGAATAAGCTCTACTTGCTGCACTGTATTACAGGGAAAGAGCAGGAATGCACCGTATTTAAAAGAATATAGCGTATTTCTGCCTTTGTCCCTTCGCGGGTGCAATTTTAGTTGTCTAGTGCCAATGCAGGCACTCTGCAAGGGTGCCTGTGTTTTAAGCAGGATTGTTGTTGTGCCTGCTCAGAATTTCAATCCCCTGAGGCCTACTCTTTTTCTATGTGTGCTACAGAATGCAACACACATAAAAAGAGAAAATAACGAGGAGAATTAAGGATATTTCTCCTCGGTATGAATCCCCTGGGAAGGCATAGCATTTTGGTAAATTTCTAGGTTTACCAGTTCTGTTGTGTGGGAACACCCATGCAATACCCATTGAATGCCTTCCCAGGGAAGAGTTATGCAATGCAGCGATGTGCGCTGCGTTGCTTTACTCCAGATTTGTGAAGCCACTCAGGGACATGCAAAGAGGCATTGCGTGGCTTCATAAATCAAATTTTTTAGTTGCGTCACGCATGCACCAAGTTGCATGGTGCAAGTGCGACTCATCTGGCCTCATAAATATGTCCCCCAATGACTAGGTGGATACTGTATAAAGTGTCTTAGTCATTAGGATAATGAGCTGTCCGTGGAAAAAATAGGTGGGTGTCACTTGGAAAGTTCTGGAAGATCACCCATTACCATGTAAAGAAATCATGCAGCAGTGTAAAATGCACATTAAGCAAATGAAAGAGGTGAGCTCTCTCAAACCGCTGCAGCCTACGGGAAGCCTGTTCTTTTTGACCAGTACGTATCTTTTCCTTTCTAAGAGACAGAAATAACTGAAACTGCTTTATGGGAATGTTCATGCAGTCCAACATATATTGTAATGACTGTAGTGGAGTATTTGTCTTTCCTTGAAAAAATAATATTATCCAGACAGAGAAGGTGAGCAAAAGACCATCCCTTGCTATTGATTGCAATGGTTATCAGTCGCTTATTGTCCATCCAACAGGCATCAGTCATTGCTCTATTGCTCTGTCAGCCATGAAGTAGGGAGTTTATGCCATTTAACAGGAGGCTCATTGGTTGAGCAGGTGTGTGGTCGGAGCACGAGTATCTTACAGCAAATAATACATATGTTTCCTCCGGACTCGAGTCTAACACGCTTTTTTGGGGGCATTTACAAGTGTCATTATGTAAACGAAAAACTAGCAAACTATGTCCTACTGTCTATGTAATTTGGCCCTTTCTTTGTAATTCCGGTCAGACCGCTTCTGGACAACAGAAAACTACTATTAATTCACAATTTTCATCAAAACCTGTTTGTTTATGCAGTGACCATTTTGATTATTCATGAACTCTAGTTTATGAGATTTTGGCTTGCCAATGCTACTCCCATGGCATGCTGAAACCCTTAGATGTCACCCTAATATAAGGCATAGTTATAAAACACTGATTTTGACTTCACACGTAAAATCAACGTTGAAATGGCACACTAAGGGGCCTATTTACAAGGAGTCTGCGCCGCAGCTGCGTCACCTTTTTTGATGCAGGGGCAGTGCAGATTGCAAACCCATATCTACGAGGCCACGCAAAGCCACTTTACGTGACTTTTCATGGCCTCATAGATATGGAGTAAGGCAAAGCAGCACAAGTTGCTGCGTTGCCTTACTCTTTGTCAAAGAGGCGTTTCTTGGGCGTTGCGGTGGGTGTTCCCATGCAACACCCATAGATTTAGATGTATTCCCAGATTTACAAGGACTTGTAAATTTGGGAATGCTCCAAAACCCTACACCTCCCCAGGGAAGGCATACCGAGAAGAAATACCTTTATTTCTCCTCGTTTTTTGCTCTTCCTATGTGTGCTACATTCTTCAGCACACATAGAAGGAGGAAAACAACTCCATCAATAGTTTTTTGAAGGAAGGTGTCCCTTCCTGCACAAAAACAATAATTCCTACAATGCAGACACCCTAGCGCCGTGGTGCAAGGGTGCCTGGGTTGGCATTAGGCAGCCAATTGTACCCCAGCAGGAAAGGTATGCATCTTATTGCTGTAAATACAGCAAATCCCTGCTCTTTAATTATGGCTAAGGGCTGTGCAGCAAGCTGGCTTGCCGTGCCGCGTTGCAGCTGTTTCTTGTAAATATGCTCCTAAGTACTTAATACCATCAAATGTGATATGACAAATGACATCACCAATTACACACTCAATGGCATAGCTATTTGGAATTGTTAATGCTATTGAACACAGAACCACTTATTAAAGTAAGCATAACTACTGAACATACAAATTTACGTTTCCATGAAAATATGACACCAACGAGCCTTCCAAACCTTCCTGGGATCCAGCACATGTGCTATAAATCTGTGCTTCACACACCTGACTCATAAAGCTGTGGCCTCTATATGGCCTCTATATGTGCATAGCATATTTCTTTGTTCTCTTTTTGTCCACTGAATACAATTCTATGACTACTATTATGCACCATGACCCCATAGCTACCAACAAACATTCACTAGGTAGAGATGTAAACTAAGACTCCTGAAACGCATGGTCCTTATTTACAAAAAATGATACATCACTGTGTCAAGGCAGCGATGCCTTGAAATTTCTTGCGCCTGCGTCAAAAAACCTTTCTATGCCATGGATGTGCCGTATTTACAATACGGGGCTCCATGGCGCAGGTTCCCATGGATGTGTCGGAAAGTCTGACTCATTTGTGGGTAGGATGCCGTAAGGCATCTGGCCCAAAAGTGGCGCATTGCTGTAGTTGGTGATAAGACTGACGCAACTACAGCAATGCATCAGAAAGCAGAGGTGATGCGTCAGTTTTCACTGTACAAGTGGCCTCATGTGTAGGGACTAATGTGATAGAGCGCAAAAAATGAAATACTCATCATGCACTCTATTACATTGGTACTGGATGTCACACATACCTATGTATGGACGGCCTATCCTTGAGCCTTTCCCACCATGGTCCAGCACAGCACAGCACAGGGAGGGCTCTTTCTCCCCTGGAACTTGTAGCATCTGGCCATGGGAGGGATACCTTCATGAAAAGAATCAATCCCTGACTGCTCCACACACCCTATCCCAAGGCATCTACCTGGGACAGAAGTCATTATTACTTTACAGGACACTTAGCGTGCTTGTGGTTTCACCAAGAAGATGTTTATATGGAGGTTACCAAAGTTAATTTTGGGGCTATTATTCCTTTTCACCATGTCCTAAATTGAGCCCCTATTCTCATCAACATATGAAGTTTACTGGGAAAGTTATGTGTCTTGAAACAAGCAATCTTGGGAAAATCATGTTCTTACTGTACCTTTAACTCCTTATCTGCCATTATCTCATGGACTTACTAGCCATTAGCCTAAAGATTTTAGGATGAGTGGTGTTCGTTCTGCAGTGATCCATTCGCACTCTTTACATTCCTCCATTTTAGCAGCTCTAAAAGTAAACATTTTAATAAAGTGACCTGTGTATGTCACTTCCTTTGGTACAAGTCTTTAACCCCAGTTACCATGTTGATAAATGCTTCTGCCCTGCTCCTCTGTTCAAGAGAGCCAGTGTTCAGATGTGCCACTGAGCTGGGCTGCAACAGACTTCCAAGCTAAACTGTTTCTTTTATAACCCATATTGATTGCACTGCTTAGCTGTATCAGTTCCTTGGCAAGCAAAGAAGTTAGACGTTTGACATTCAGGAGGAGCGCACTACAGTATGCTGTGCAAACATCTAAAAGGAAGAGCACAGTAAATCCAGCACGTTGTCTTCCTAATTTGGTGGGCCTCACTGAACTGGACCATGGCTGTGATGTCTAAGGGAGTGATGGCCTCTCCTGACTCGCACTGCTGTATCGTGGCTGTGAGGCCTAGGTGAGCAGGCTAGCTGTGCAGCAATGGTGCCATAGGTCATGGTTAAGGCAAGTAAATGGACCACTCTTCTCCCCCGCCTCCTCATGATCCACAAGACGGATGTACAATACACCCATTGTTTTGGTAAATATGGTCCAAAACACCTCGGGCTTTAGTGCCATTGTTCCTGCTGCATTAATGATACCTAAGACCCTGGGAGGAGCAACATCCAGTTGTTTTCACAGCCAGAGTCCTGTAAAAGACGGCCATAATTTAGGTACATCGGGGTCCTAACACCCAGAGTTCCGTTTTCTCTGCACCTGCTGCACTATTATTAGCTATGCTCCTGCAAGGGGTCTCGCAGTCATGGTCCTGGTCCTGTGATGTGAGGCCTTGCAACGGAGGAACATGGTTGAGAGGGTACCGGAGGGGAAGGGACCATGTGCTGTATCAGTGGTGCATTGAGCCCTGGTGCAAACAATGTAAACTGTTCCTCCCCATTCCCTCTGGCCACTGACTGGACAGTAAAATACAGCCATAATTTGGGTGCATTGGTCCCAAAACTCCGCAGGGCAATGGTGCACTGTTCTTGCTATGCTATCTATAACTATGACCCTCAGAGTCATCACCCAGTGCTGGGAGGCCTAGAGCAGAAGGCTCCCTTTCTTGGGTCTCTGAGCACTGGACCACAGCTATAAAGCATAGGAGAGGATAGGCTTTTCCTGGTCCTCGCAGCTCTTGGTCATGGCTCTGAGGTGCATAGGGAGAAGGGACAAGTGGCACAGTATGGTCTCTGATGCAAGTAAATGATGCTGGACAGTAAACCATAGCAATAATATTTGTGCATTGGCTGCTTGTCATCCATGAACCCTGGTGCCACAGCACCTGCTGTACTATTGATAGCTACGCCCATGAGAGAGAGCCCTCCCATGGTCTCAAAGCCATACCCTTCCCTGGGCATCCAACCATGGCTAAGAGACCCAGGGGAGAATCTGTTCTCAGCCACATAGTGCTGGAACATAGCTGTTAGGCCTATGAAAGAGAGACAAGGTGCATAGCAATGGTGCCATGGCCCTGGTGCAAAGGAAAAGCATCTCCTCAACCTTGTCCACTACCTGCACAGTAAAATACTGCCATAATACCCCTGGGCCCGGTACTAGGTGTAGGTGAGGGAGTCCAACTCCCTTGGGCCTTACAACCCTGGACCATGGCTACGAGATCTATGGTAGCCCGCCCCCCACTGTCCTGGACCTCTTGACTATGGTATAGAGCTGCAAAGCCCAGGAGAGTGGAATCCAGCATAATGGAGCTGTCTTCCCTGCGTCTCGCTACAATGGTCTGGAGCTGCAAGCCCAGTTAATGGAGGTTCCCCCCCTGGACATTCCCCCCATGATCTAAAGATGTGAGGGTCAGGGGAGTGGGTAGGAGCTTTCTCCTTGGCCTCACATCTATGGTCCAGTGCCCCGGAGGGTGTGGTTTCACTCCACTGTTTCCCCAGCCGTGGTCTAGCACTGCCAGGCCCAGGGGAGGGTGGTCCCATCCCTAGGTCCTCACATCTGTTGCCTGGTGTGGCAAGGCCCATGAGATAAGGCCCCAGTGACTTGGGGCTCACATCCATGGTCTAGTGCTGCAAGGCTCAGAGAAGAGTCTCCATTCCTGGGCCACGCAGATATAACCCATCACTGTGAGTCACTGGAGAGGGGTCCCTATTCCCTGTAGCTCACAGGCATGGTCTAGCACTGCAACGCCATAGTAGGGTGGGCAATTTCCCATTTTCATTTGACAGGAACACGTTGTGCCTTTGGAGAAACATTGTGTTTGCAGATACATCAGAAGAAGTTTCTTGCGGAGCAGAGGAACTGCGAGTCACATAGAAGATTTTTGGAACTTCACTTTAAATCTCCACCTCTGACACAGACCATCTTAAATTAATCCAGCCTCTGACACAGGTCATATAAAATTAATTCATCTCGAGATTGAGTTTATTAATTGTGAATGCAATTCATACTATATTTGACTTCTGATCTCGTTACCAAGTACTGGAGTAAGCCTTAAATACTCACTATTGCAAATTTTGAACGACAAGTTCAGAAAATGAACTCTGCTATTCAAATGGAATGAAATACTTAGGCTTTTAAACACCAGAAGTATATATTATTTTCTACCAGGCACACTGTCCAGTGAGAAACCTCTTCCACAGGACCTTGTCCAGTGGGTATGTTTTAGCCATGGAGCTAGGATAATTGAAATTAAAACTCAGCTTTACCATTTCACCTTAATAAGTTGGAATAAAACACTATGACTAGAATGACATTTCCCTGGGAAGGGCACCCCCTCGGCCTTGTATAGGAATCACTGACACTCCAGTTGTATTCCAGTGGACTAGCTGGAAATTTGGAATGAGGAGCCACCTTTTTTGAATTCAGGCCTCCCACTTGAACAAATTGTGTGCTCTTGGGTAATTGCTTTTCTGAACTAATTGCTCTGCTCCCTTTTTTGGCAAGATTAGGAGTATTTTGATTCCATTTAAAAACTGCTCGAAAGTGTATGATTACAAAATGGACTAAATATTACCCAGGAGAGGAGAAGTGCCCAATCACATTGGGCCCGATTCACAGAACTAACTTAAGACAAAATCCTAAACTTACTACCATTTTGGTATTCACAGAAGGCACTTACTCATTTTGGTATTCACAGAAGGCACTTACTCATTTCGGTATTCACAGAAGTTAGGAGTCCTAACTTTAGGACTACTAAATGCCTTCTGTGAATACCGAAAGTCTTAAAATTAGGATTTTTCTCAGTTTAGTAGTAGTATAGTTAGGACTCCTAACTTTAAGACTCCTAAATGCCTCCTGTGAATTCCGAAAGTCTTAAAATTAGGATTTTTCTGCATTTAGAAGTAGTAAAGTAGGACTCCTAAATGCCTTCTGTGAATACCGAAAGCCTTAATATTAGGATTTTTCTCAGTTTAGTAGAAGTATAGTTAGGACTCCTAACTTTAGGACTCCTAAATGCCTTCTGTGAATACCGAAAGTCTTAAAATTAGGATTTTTCCCAATTTAGTAGTAGTAAAGTTAGGACTTCTAACTTTAGGACTCCTAAATGCCTTCTGTGAATACCGAAAGCCTTAAAATTAAGATTTTTCTCAGTTTACTAGTAGTCAAGTTCAGAGTCCTAACTTTAGGACTCCTAAACTGAGAAAAATCCAAATTTTAAGACTTTCGGTATTCACAGAAGGCATTTAGGAGTCCTAAAGTTAGAACTCCTAACTTCTGTGAATACCGAAGTGAGTAAGTGTCTTCTGTGAATACCAAAATGAGTAAGTGCCTTTCCACTGCTACTTGCTGTGCTGGAGTTTGATCCTGACGCTGGAGGATTGAGGAAGCGTCTTGAGGCTCACAGCTAGCGCTTTGTAAGGCGCTACCTTCCGCCGGACCCGCTTCTCGGGTCCCGCTTCACGGTGCTGTGGTTTGCTGAAGCCTGGACACATCGCACTGAGGGCTTTTGGTAGACAGGGCTGCGAGCGATAATACCGCAGGACTCCAACTTCCAAGAGTCCCTGCTGTTTCCTTCACCCAATCCACCTGGTGACGCTCTCCCTGTAGGCCACGCCCCCTTGCAATCAGTGAAAAGATTCTGGACTTTGAACCTCGGCGGCTACCTTTCCACTGCTACTTGCTGTGCTGGAGTTTGATCCTGACGCTGGAGGATTGAGGAAGCGTCTTGAGGCTCACAGCTAGCGCTTTGTAAGGCGCTACCTTCCGCCGGACCCGCTTCTCGGGTCCCGCTTCACGGTGCTGTGGTTTGCTGAAGCCTGGACACATCGCACTGAGGGCTTTTGGTAGACAGGGCTGCGAGCGATAATACCGCAGGACTCCAACTTCCAAGAGTCCCTGCTGTTTCCTTCACCCAATCCACCTGGTGACGCTCTCCCTGTAGGCCACGCCCCCTTGCAATCAGTGAAAAGATTCTGGACTTTGAACCTCGGCGGCTAACTTTCCACTGCTACTTGCTGTGCTGGAGTTTGATCCTGACGCTGGAGGATTGAGGAAGCGTCTTGAGGCTCACAGCTAGCGTTTTGTAAGGCGCTACCTTCCGCCGGACCCGCTTCTCGGGTCCCGCTTCACGGTGCTGTGGTTTGCTGAAGCCTGGACACATCGCACTGAGGGCTTTTGGTAGACAGGGCTGCGAGCGAGAATACCGCAGGACTCCAACTTCCAAGAGTCCCTGCTGTTTCCTTCACCCAATCCACCTGGTGACGCTCTCCCTGTAGGCCACGCCCCCCTCTACACCCAATCAATATCAAACGGGTCACTGCTCCGCTGCGCGGGAGCGCGCGGGAAGCGCTCGGGAGAAGCCCGGGACAAGGGCGGGCCCTCTGAGGCCCTCAGAGGCACGAGAAGGCTAGGCTAGGCCAGTCTCCTAACATCTGTCTATCCGCATACTGTTCGGCCAGAGTACCCCCACCTGTCTTGTGACCTCCTCGCCCCATCTGAAAAATGTTTTAGAATGTTTACAACAATCTGAGAGGTTCTGTAGACATAGATTATAAGGCCTAGGATTAGTTTATTAAATTTATACCTTAGAGAAAACTGCCTAGTATTTCAGCCTAGATGCACTTAATAGTAATTTCCCCTACACTTTTCATCGTTTCTCATTGTTTGTTTGTGATGATGACAAAGAAATTAAGGTCTGGGAGAATACTGGTAGGAAGATCAGGCTCAAAAACCAGATCGAATCCCCTCCGAAATAAGCTCAGCCAAGCCACTAATTTGAAAAGCACTTGCCAGCTTTTTAATCTTTGGGAAAGGGGTAAGAATAAAGCTATAGTGGCGGACAATATGTCGGGGGATATTAACCCCTTCGGTGCTCATGACGGAACGGTTCCGTCATGAGCCACGGTTGAGCTGTGCTCATGACGGAACCGTTCCGTCATGACCACGCCCGCGCAGGAAAAGATCAGCACAGCAGGGGAATCCGTCCAGCATGGAAGGGGTTAAGGACTCTGGAGCTATCCATTCAGACATATTACCCAATACTTTGAGAGAGATGCCTGAAAATAAAAAGGTAATTGTGGATAATAGTTCAGTAGTAACAAAAGTAGCACCTTTGTCCTCTGAGTGTGGTTTTTCTCCTCCCCTATTCTCTACAATGAAAAATATTATTGAACTGGTACCAGAAGTAGTTATAAAAACAAAGAAAAACATAGAACAAGATAACTTGCATATAGAGAAAACTTCACTCGAAGAGGCCCATCATACAGTAAATATATCGCCAACAAAAGATTCTTTCAACAATGGTCTGTCCCCAATGGTCCTTGACAAAGACCTATGTCAAAGGTACATAGAGACTGACCTGGTCAAAGCCGAGATGGACTTAAAAACCCCGGTAACATCGACCCATGCTGGCTTGCATCTTTACAGTAGTACCCCTTCCAAGTCCTCACACTTACATTTTTCCATAAGCCCCAATTTAAATCTGATTGGGATAAATGCACTACAATATCAGGGGACAGACAAACCCATTTCTGATTCCCTCCATATATTAGAACACTTATTGTCGTCCATTTTACAATTATTGGAAAAATTTGTGGGGGGATCCGACTGTGTACTTGATACAGTGACCCAAATTTTGAAAGTTTTATTGGGCACTCAAAAAGAGAAGGATGCAGTCCAAAAGAAGCAGTCCTCCTCCTCTGTAGTATCAGATGAGGTAGGAATAAAAGATCAATTATCTGTAGTTAATAATGTTCCAAATAGAGTATATGAGGATGTAAAAACAAGTGCTACCCAGCCATCCCCTACCCTAAATGGTTCTTTAGTTAATGATTCAGAAATTAAATTTTGTGGGGAACTCCCTCCAAAAACTGGGAATGACCTTTTTCCTATTTTTAAGAAGCAACAGGGAGAAGGAGATAGAGAGGTGGACGCCACTCCGGTAGGGAATGGTAATAAAGGGAAGTCAGTGATAATAAAAAAGAACGGAAATAATAAGAGGAAACTATTGAGACGGATAGAAAAAAATAGGCGGAGGAAAATCCTCTTTAGAAAACATCTTAATTCCCCCTTACACAATGAGGTATATCAAACTCAGGTGGTAGCTGAAAAGGATAATAACCCTGAAAATAAGATCATTAAAGAAAATATTGTGCCTCCGCACTTGGCTACTTCAGCATTATTATCTACTTCCCCCCCCCTCCCCATCATCAACAATTGACACAAATATCCTCTTCCAACAAGTTACCATCAATAGGGATATAATTGGGTCAAAAAATCCAACATTTTCAGGACAGGAGCAAAACCCCTCCGGCCAAGTAGTTCCAATACTTAACCCCCTAGCAACACCTTTCTTGGGAGCAGTTGCAAGAGGTGTCCCGTTAATAGAGTCTAAGGAGAAAAGCATAGATACCGTATGGGTAGAATGTTCTCCCCTTTTTGATGCTGAATGCATTCTGAACAGATCCCTCTTGCTTAAATATTTTCAAGAATCTGCTAACTTGAAACTAATACAATCAGCCGATCTAGATAGGGTACAATTATTAAAATCAGAAGTGGGGATGATAACTAGGGTGAAGTTCCACTCCAAGTTAGTAGCCAATCTAATTCTGCAACGCTCAGAAGATCTGCAGAGCAGAGGAATAGATGTAATCCCGGTGTTGGGGCATACTAGACAAAACAATATCCTTAAATCCCAAACTCGCCAGAAACCCCCCTTTTCTCTGTTGCAAGCAGCAACAGGTAGTATAAATAAGGTGGGTGAGCTTACAGAGTTAAAAATATGCAAGTCTAAGGATTCTCGTTTAGTATCCTATGCTAACCCTACCTTGCCACCTTATCAATCTGATATCGGAGAGGAAAATGTTCAATGGAATTGGCTTCCCAGAGTTCTTGCTGAAAGATCCCTAAATTAACAACTATCTAATTCGCATCTTTAGCAAAGAATTATTTATAATATCCTGGAATGCAGCCGGTTTAAAAAACAGTCCGGAGAAAACGGCATTCCTTTTGTCCCTGGAGGCAAATATAATATGCCTCCAGGAGACATGGTGTACCGATAAAATTCAAATAGGGAAAGATTATTATGTATTGGAAGGTAGCACCACCCCGAATAAAAAAGCACATGCCAGTGGGGGGATAGCCTGCCTCTTATCGAACCGAATAAATTGGAACTATGTGCACTATATGGATCCGAGTAAACTCTTCCAAGTAGTAACCTTATTTGAGTCTGGCAATCCTAAAACTGGCAATCGTCTGGTTCTGATAAATGTCTATATACCACCGGAAGCTGGTTTTAATGCAATCTTAAAAAAGGTTTTCTTGCATAGCCAGAGTATCAGGGAGAAAGATCCAACGGCGGCTATAATTTTAGTCGGGGACCTGAATTGCAAGGTCTCCAACTCAAGCATAAACTTATTCTGTGATAAACTTAGAGAAGAAACTCTCCATATTCCTCGGGCAGCGTTTCCTGAAAATATAAAAACAAATAAACGTGGCAAACTTTTACTAAATGAGTTGGCAGAAATGGATGGGATTATTCCCCTCGGATTCCCCGGCTAAGTTCACGCACAAATCCTACCAAGGGGAATCGATTCTTGATTACGTAATAACGGGGTCCCAATCATTCGAGTTATTGAAGGATCTCGATATTATTGATACACCGTTAAGTGATCACAGAATCCTCTCCATCTCGATGAATGTAAAGCCATCTAAATGTGATCAGTGGTCTCTGAATAGTGATCAAGCAAATTTTGGTTCCAAATCAGGAAGGTGCTACTGGAACGCAAGGGCGTGTCGAAATTTGGAAGAAATGCTCGATGTAGCAATATCTGAGCTTCCTTCCTGGTATGGCTCTGAAATTGAAAATTTCTCTCTGTTCTTGAAGTCAGTGATAACAGGGGCAAAAAAGCTCAATAGGAAAAAGTCCTTTGGAATATTTACTAGCCCTCTGAGACTGCTTAACATAGAAATTAATAAATTAGTAAGGGCCCAATATTTAAATAGATCTGTTGTTATAGCACAAAAAATAACAATGTTAAAAAGGAAACGGAGAAGGCTATTAACCACATTACGCAAAGAAAAAGAGGATGCTATCTGGGTAAAAATAAGAAAAGCTGCTATTAACGGGGAAATGAGGCAATTTTGGTCCCTTATAGGTGAGGGGTGCGGACTGAGAACAAGCCCTTTACCCATCCCTATTGAGGAACAAATATGGAGGGATTTTGTCTCTAATCTTTATGCAAGCAATAATACGGTGACCTCGCAAGTACGGCCAAACGAAATGAGCTTGTCTTTTGAGCCATTTACAGAAAAGGACATAGACTTAGCTATTGGAGAAATGAGGCACTCCGGGGCTATGGGCCCGGATGAATTGCCCATTAATGTACTAAAACAGAACAGGGCTAAATGGAGTATGCTACTCTGTCCAATTTTCAATATTTGTTTATCTAGAGGTAAGGTTTTACCCTCTTGGAAGGGAAGTATCCTGGTACCATTGTTTAAAAAGGGAGATCGTTTATCCCCTCAGAATTACCGCCAGATTGCACTGTTGGATGCAATCGTCAAAGTTTTTACAAGATGTCTGCTCAAACGAATAAATGATTGGGTGGAGCATTTAAATATTCTTCCTCTCGAGCAGACAGGTTTTAGGAAAAACCACAGTACCATGGACAACTTAACAGCCCTCCAGGTAATAACCGATAAATATATTGGAGCCAGAAAGGGGAGAGTCTATGCGGCATTCATAGATTTCTCCACGGCCTTTGATAAGGTCGACCGACAAGTACTGTGGAGAAAGCTACATGCCCTGGGAATGCCTCATAGTCTCTTATGCTTGGTACAAGATTTGCACGATAACACGTGGTGCAGAGTGCTATTGGGGGGTGAAAGGGGCTTATCCCAGCTTATTCCATCGGCAAATGGCCTTAAACAGGGCTGTCTTTTAGCTCCTCTTTTGTTTTCCCTTTACGTTAGTGATCTCCCCCTTATCATATCTGCATGCGAAGGAATTGCCCCAGACAGATATATCTCTTGTTTAATGTATGCGGACGATATATTAATCCTAGACCTTACTCCAAAAGGCCTTAACAACCGTCTGCATTCATTATACGCATTCTCCGAAAACCATTTCCTGAAAATAAACATTTCCAAAAGCAAGGTAATGTGTATGGAGGGGCGAAAAAAACTGAAGTTGGAACACATTAGCTGGGAGCTGGGAGGCCAAAAACTAGAAAGAGTAAAATCATACGTATTTTTGGGTAAGGTTGTAAATAGTAACTTGAGCAACAGATCCCATATAGAAAATAGTTCCCGCAAGGCAAAGTCGCAGGGAAATGGGTTAAGAGCATTATACAAATCAACCGGTAAAAGACACTTTGGTTATTTGCTGGAGGCTTTCCGGGCAAAATTCCCCCCAACTTTGCTTTACGGCATAGAACTCATCGACCTAGTCGAATGGGGTTTTTTGGACATTATCGAGGGCTCCCTCTTGAGAAGCTTAACTTCAGTTAATAATAGTTGCAGTGCAGCAGCCCTTCGTTTAGAATTCGGTCTAAGAAGTAGCTGGGCACAGGGTCTGGCAGGAGTCATTCGCTGGGTTATCTGTTTGGTCAAAGGAAAGCCAGCCACACTAAGATCCCTAATCACAAAAGAGTTGATGGGCCCACTAAAAGAGCATTCGATTCTTATAAAGAACTATAGGAAGGCCATTACACTCTTGGACTTAGAGGAAGCCACTCTTTTAGACCTTTCTATGCAACAATTAAAATTTACATTAAAACAAGCCACATGGAAGCTAAGCTACGAAAGGGATTGTAACTTGATTGTACAAAAGAAGGGGGCCACTCAAGCTGTTGATTCCTATTTGTTTAAGCAAATACAACCTTACGCCTCCTGGAATATACCCCACGGTTTGCGCCGTTTTTGGCTGCTTCTTAGGCAGGATCTCCTTCCACTGAATAAGCTGTTGGCCAAATGGCATGGTATATCTAATATATGTAACCTTTGCAATATCTCAGTCCAAGACTCTATACATGTCCTGCTAGTCTGTCCAGCATTAATGGTCCACCGTCGTCTGTGGGTAAAGCCTGTATGTATTCAGTTTGGTATTTTATCCGCAAGATCTCTGATAGATGCTATCTTCAGTCCCCCAAACGAAATTTTCTGTAACAGAATTTTTAACTTTTTCAAATGTTTTTTAGAATTATATTAGATGAACGGTATGATAATCTGTACATCTTTTGCTAGAAAAAGTCGATTATATGTGGACTTATTTTATTATATTTTGGCTGTTATTTTGTAATATGTGGATCTCCAAGGAGTTCCAAAATCATATTTAAATAAAATTGAAAATTGAAAAAAAAATTGAAATTGAATTGAGTAAGTGCCTTCTGTGAATACGAAAATGGTAGTAAGTTTAGGATTTTGTCTTAAGTTAGTTCTGTGAATCGGGCCCATGGTATATTTACCTAAGTACAATACAGTGGTTAATGTGCAGCCAGGGCCACTGAAATTATGAAATTGTGTGGCCATAGTGTTTTCTCCATAATTATCGATTTGCCACATTTGCCGCATAATCCATCAGCTGCTACATAATCTACAGATTTTAACCCCCAAAATGTTTCTAGCTCAAACGGTTCAAAAATTGCTGAAAGCTCAGCAACATGTGTTGCCATGCAATGAAAGGCCCATTTCTTAGGTTGACAGGTCGCCTATTGGTTTTTATTACTATGTTTGGATCTTGAACTGATACTAGTAAGAGGCAATCTATGCACCAACAGTGTTAGCAAGTGTAAAATGAGAAAATAATGAAGTAACACTATCACAAAATGGATGCATAATTTGGCCATCAATTGCTGCATAATTACAGCGGCCCTGTATATAGCCTTTGCACCAAGTAGAAGTGTGTTACAATCTTGGCTCTACTAATTTAATCAACTGCCTATTCCTGGGCAAATAATAATCTCCCTGTGCCTCTTTCACTGATTTAACATTGTGACAGCACTTTAAAATAACCTTACAGGGCAATATCTCAGTACAGGTCCTGAGTATAGGTGTCATCCACTAATTTACGGCTGTTTGCATCCCAGTGGCTGAAGGTTCTCCTGAAGCTGCTTTGTTCAGGGCCCCTCATATGCTGCAAAGTCTCCCTGTCTGCCGCCCACAAGCATCTTGTGGTATCTTAGGCACTGTGCGAGGGTGTAGTGGCTACGCCCCCTTTACTTTCACAGTGAAAAAGGAAGAAATGTGCAATGCTAAATCTGCATTAAAAAAAAAGAAAACCTTGTATTTGCGCATACAAACAGAAATTTGAACGGGGGGGGGGGTCCGTATATAATACTGTCTGCCAGGCTGCCACTCACTGTTATGTTATGACCCTGATGGATCACGTCACGCCGATTTTCCTAAACCTGCAAGTAGCTCCCCTGGTGGGCGGGCCCAAAGTCTAGAGAGTATTTGACGGGCTGACAACCTCCAAGCCCTGAGGTCTGTAATGTCATCAGCTTGGCAAACACCTTGCATCTAGGCACAGTCTCCACCCCCTGATGATGTGGAGGTAAAGTTAGCCCCGAGCATTTCAGTCGCAAGCCCTGTAGACCTAAGCCTCCACGTCAATCAGAGAGTAGAGAGCATTGTCACTCCACCCTTTCCCATCTCGTCATGAGGTGGGAAAGGGTGGGGTAAGACACACTGCGCAGACTCGACTTGAGGTGTCTGTGATTGCTTTCCACCTGTATTAATCCTGGTCTCAATTTTAGCACCGGCGTGCATGCGTGTGTCTGTTCAGACACTTGATTTATTTACTGCCAGGCCAGCTAAGGAGGTGACAGTGCCAGTGGGGGAACAAGGTCAGTGAGACCGAGACGAATGGTACGCTCCAGAAGCATAATAATTTATTACATGCATTGCGAGGAGTTAAAATGGGAGGCCAGGAACAGGGTCAGCGTATATACACAGTCGAGGTGAGCTTAAAAAAGTACCAGCTGGGCCACTCTGTCTCTTTGAATAAAGTGGTGGGACTATGTTAATGGGTAGTGGGTGAGTATGAACCAGCTGATGTTAGCTATGAATTGTACATGCCTAGGTTGGCTTCTGAAAGGACTTCACTGTGCACAGAACAAGATATGCATATGCATCACATGTAAAGCGATCCCACTCAAAAACTCCTGAGTATATGTCACGTATTTTGCTTCAGCACAAAGTGAAATTATATCTTAGCCAATGCTGTTTTTTCACCCCCTGTAAATTTATTGATAACTCCTCATGAGAATGGAAATTGGTTATTCCTGTGCGCTGTGCCAATATTGCTATCCTGTTGTAAAACACCCTGCCTCTATGTGCTACTCTCCTGCACGTGTTACATCAATAAAGAAAAATAAGTATACAAATTACAGCAAATGAGGCCGGGGCTTGTAAATTGTATTTAGGCTGTCCGGTTTTAGGTTTAAACCTATAATAACTGATAAAACCCCACCGGAAGGGAAATAGCCCTCAACAGTGTAAACATATAAACACTGAAAAAAACCCTGCACAACCACAAAGTAAATGTCATTCAAAGAAAGGAAAAGGAGAGTGAAAGAGTCATTTTTATTTCTTGCTGAATGGGCCAATACAATGTAACTTTGTTATATAAGGTAGCAGTAAGAAAGACTAGGCTAACATCATTCTGCCTTAGTTTTGTTGTTTAGGGATGTAACTAAAATATTGTTTCTTCATCCTTCTTTCAGTTTTGTGGTCTTTGGTCTAAAGATACAGGGGTTAGAAGCATGTTTTAGGTGTTGTTTGTTTATTGTATAAACTGTAGAGAATCAGGAAAATTCTAAATCATATTTGATTTTTTGGCTACTTTTGAGTCTTTCACTGATAGGAAAAATGTAGGTTTTATAAGAATGTTTCCCAATGTGTACCATCACATTTGCCTACAGAGAATTGGTAAAAATTCATGATACATCAACCCCTCTTTTCTAGTGAGTCAGTATTGATAGTAGGTGAATTGCCAAACACCCCAGGCTTTAAACATTCAATGCAAGGTATTGTGTCACAAAAGCATCTGGGATACTGGTGAAAGCATGACACCAGACGTTTGGAAAACATGAAATGCAGTGTCACTTGGAATGCTGCTGCAAAAAGTTCTTACCAAGTTCAACAAATATTGGAGTGATATTGTTTGTATTTGCAGTGATTCGGCTACGTATATGAAAAAGTTGTGTGATGACCTGTCAAAATCGATGCCTGAGCTGAAGCGCTTCCCTGTAAGAGATCCTTGCCACTTGTTAGATGGCAATCTGAAAGTATCTTTACAATCTTCAGAGTTAATGAGGAATGCTATTGACTTTTTAGTCCATTCTGGTGCACTGTTTTATTATGCGTGGGAACTAAAACACAAATATTTCTCATTTTGTGCTTTGTGTGGCATCACAGAAAGAGTCATCCCAACTGTGTCACTTAGCTGTTCATTCTCAGTCCTAGAGGCCATGAATGCTATATTATCCATGTGGCAACCGTTTACAGAACTTTTGCTGAGTGATGATGCAAACCGCAAGAAATGTGAGGATCTTTGGTCACATATTGATGGTGATTTGAAAAAAAGTACACTCTACTGCAATCTTAGATTTTTACAGGAAATCATGACTGCTGTAGTGGACATAATACAAAAACTAGAGTCTGAAAACACCCTTGTATGCCAAGTGTTCCGCATAATTCGTGTAGATGTGAAACATCTCCTTGAGAGTTAGCTGGGTGACACTTTTAGTGACTTTGGCACTGCAACATGTTCCATGTTAGAGGGCTTGCCACTTGGTAAGCAAAGAAATGTCGAGGAGCAATTCAGGAACTTTTATCTTACAATATATGAGAAATAGCCCTTCACCAACCATGGCATTTGAAGTCAATGAAGCCTCACTGTGGTACTCTGCACAAGTTCTAGATCCCTTACGTAAAGGGAAATTTTCTCCGTAGTTTCAAAAGTACTGCCTCATTTTTGACCACTTCAATATCTCTGAGGGCATATGCGCCCAGTTCAACGCATATGTTGCTGAACCTGTCACAGAGAATCACAATCTTCATGTGCACCAGTATTGGCATGGAAAGCTATGCCAGTGTCCAGAGTTAGAAAATTGTGTACTGGCTATTTTGGCGTTGCCTGTCTCAAGTGCCAATGTTGAGAGGGCCTTTTCACAGATAAAAGTTTACATGAGAAGGAAAGAGCGAGCGTGCATGACCTAAGACTCACTGAAGAAGTATTGTAAGGTGTACTACAATAATTTTGATTTGTAAAATGCATTTGGACCTCATATACACTGTACGTACACTGTCTATATACCATGCAATATCAGTGCAGAAAGCAAGCAATAATAAAAGCAAAAAGTTCCACAAACACCGGAAAAACACTCTTTCTGTTGTTTTGAATGGCGCAACAATGTGTAACTATATGATAACCACTGTTTTTTAAGGTATTGAAATCACTGGAAAACACTGAAAAAACCCCACCAGAATTTACCAAAAATAGACACTGAAAACAGGAAAGCCTAATTGTATTGTAGGGTCTCCTTTACACCCTGTATCAGGGTGCACCCCATATTAGAATTCTGCATACCTGCAGCTTCTCCCCATTTCTTGTTTCTGGGGTAAATAGCAAATGCCCAGATGAGGCACCTCGTAGTGTGAAGTTTACACCAAGATTGCACATATGTGTTCTGTAAGAGAAAGCTACATAAAGTAAGTATATGTGCTTGAGGCACACATGAGGTATGTGGGTGTGAGGTATTTGTTTTGTGTGTCGGATGCATGAGTAAGTTGATTGTGAGGTGGAATGTGTTATACAGAGTGTTGTGAATGTGAGAGTACTATGCCACTTGGGAACTAGGCAGGTTGTTAAGGGAGGCTTAAATGGTACTATTGTACCACACAAACGTATTTGCTTGCAGCATGCCGTGAAATGCAGATATCGTTTTTAACACCATTCTAATGTGCAGTGGAGTAGCGTGCATCGCTCTCAAAGCAGATGTTTCATGAGATTGAAGCATGAATTTTTGGTAGTGCTTCATGTATGCAAATGTGCATCCAATATTTCTGAGTCTCTCTTTCAGATGAACACTGACATGCACACACACTTGTGGGTCCGTATCAGTACACCTATACGCTTATTGTATGTACACATGTGCATTAATGGATGTATGTGCCATGTGTATGTATGTGCATGCATGCATGCATGCACATTCAACACACTTATGTGCAAATGTGTGTTTTGCTATATCTAGCTGTCTCTCTGTGTTTAGATGTTTAGGTTAATTAGCATAAACATACTTTTTTCTGTTTACATATGGGGCTTTCTGTATATGAGCATATGTTATAATATAATGTTTATTTACTTAGTGCTTTACATCACCATTGTGTCAGTACAGGGGGGCTAGGGAAGTGGGAACACATAAAAGTGATGGGAAAGGGATAGAGACTGAAATGAGGGACTAATAGTAAGGAAGGCAAACATGCAGTCCCATTGAGGAAGGAGCCTTGAAGATTTTGTGGTCTTCCATCAAAGCACTCATACAGAAGAGGGCAGAGCAGAAATAAACTATGAGCAATTTCTTCTTGGGCGTCTGTCTATCTGGTAGGAACTATGTATTGGGAAGAGAAAGCAAGAGAGGGCAAGAGAAGGAAAGAGGTACAAGATGGGGGTGGTGGCACACCTTTCAAGAGATACTAGTGCAGGCCAGGAAGATCTTCTGGGAGTCATGACATTTCTCCCTCTTCACTCTCCTGGCTGTCTATGCAGTCAAACCTTTGATGCAGCTTCTCTCTACTAGATACATTTATCTGTCTCCAAAGCTGTAAAGGGAGTAAGAGCAAAGAGAAATTTGAGGATTCCTCATTTCAAGAGGTGCTCCGTGAAGACATTAGGAGGAGGTTCATCCCACAAGAAGCTGGAGGCTTGCACATGCACCTCGCCTGTAGGTTGTCTAGCTGGTTGCTCTGATGAAGCGCCTGTGCTTTGAGCCTGGCCAGGGATGGAGCTCACATTTGGAAGAAGGAAGTCAGGCTTGCCTACCAAGCCAGGCCAATGAAAGCTATTGCTTTTTCTTCTTTTATTTTGTTTAATTGCATGGAAAATCATCTTTTTATAGCATTTTGGTAAATTAGATTGGCACAGGCAATGGCGACTAACGGCCCCCCTCCCCAAATAAAATGCTGTGCACCCTGCATCCTGCCGAACAAGCCCAGCCCCACCACCCACACACCACCCACAAACCTCACCAGCCACCACTGGAACCTTTGGCATGTGAGGTTCTGTAACCAAGGGTGCAGGATCATTGTGAAGACGGACTGGGTGGGCAGTTGGAGGCTTCTCACCGCCTGTGCTGTGGATGAGGTTTCTGTGTACACTTCCATCGTAAATAAAGGACTTCAACTTATCATCTTTCTCCTGTGTTGAACTTAACACATCTCTTTCACAGCTCATCAAGGGCTGAAAGTAAGTTGCTTTTCATTTGAAAGTGTTAAAAGTGCGGGACCGTGGGTGTCCTGCTGTGCCTTTGTGTGGCAGCGACTGGATCCCCAATTGTATGCTGTGATTAACCAGGAAGAGGCCCTTTGTTCCCTGAGCATCGCATTTATGGTGTAGTGCTGCAAGGCCCAGGGGATGGGGCATCCCTTCCCTGTGCCTCACAGTCATGGCACAATGTGGGGAGGCCCATGGAAGTAGGGAATGCTCTCCTGGGAAGTGGGGCCCTTTACTAATTATTTCCAGTGCTACGTATGATTGAATGGCCTTGGGCAAAAACTGACACAATTGGCCCAATGTGTCAGTCTGTGAAATGGGGCAATTTGGAGCACTGAATACGCTGCGTTAAAAAAATGATGCAGCGGTGGTGCAAGCTCCTTGTAAAAATGCCCCTTACTGTGTTACTTATCTTCTGTGTGCATTTACCTGTTGAGGAGATGTGACTTGATTGCAGATTATACTGTTTCAAGTCACTTCAGCTGATCAGATACCTATGCCACAGCCAATGCGTCATTTCTACTCTTAGGTTTAAGAGGTGTAAGAATTTTGACCTATCTCAAGCGCATCGGCCCGCTTCCCGAAGTTGCGTCACTTTTGCAAAATGTCATACATACCTATGCGTCAGTTTTATAGGATATTTTAGGTGGGAATGCATTCCTTGCATATATTTATTAAAAGCGACGCAGCCGATTACTACGAAGGTACAAACCGACGCAGGCCAACAAAAAATTACGCATCTGCCTAGATGCGTAACCTTGTAAATATGGAGCAAAGAAAGTACTGACTTGTGTGGAAAAAAAATTATGCAGTGGCAGCACATGCTCATTGTATATATGCCTCTATCTACTTGTCCTGGGGATAAAACCTACTGCTGCTGTGGATAGGCCTGCTGCATTAAGGTCTGGTTATGATGTGGCTAACGCGCATGTTTTTATCATCAATATTGTATTTTAAACATAATGTAGACAACTATGTACACTCAACAGTGTTCTTTTTCCATTATTCATTTGTTTAACTCTGATATGAATGTATGAATGTATGTATATATCGATGCATGTATAGTATTTGTTGATGAACTGTGCATGCTCATCTTTGCACAGAAGGATTGTTTGGAGGCTCCTGTGTAAAACCAAATTTAGGTCGTTTGTTTTTGGTGTTGGAAACCCATGCTTTTCGTTTTTTTAAATTATTAATGTATTTTGTTCTTTTGTAAAGGGATCTTTGTATGTGTTCCCTTTGGGTTGTGTTTTTTTTTTTTTTTAAATATTTTTATTGAGTTTTGCAAACAGAAAGCGACATACATTGGTATCAAGTTCAGCAGGAAATCAGCCCATCGGTAGTGCAACAAATCTGTACGGGCACATTTAAAATACATAGATGCCCCATCAGTATCATACAATAGTATCCACCTCATTCTGTGAGCAAACGATAGGTTGGCTATTCTTGGTCGCTGAGTTTAGAGTCTGAAGCATCGCGTGGGGGTTCACATATATTTCCTCTATGTACATTCCACCCACCCCACACCTGGGTCCACTTTCTGGGGCAGCCTCTATGCACATATACAGTTTTTTCAACAATCATTGCAGAGTCCATGTCCCGGATCCACTGAGCAAGGGTCGGTGGCTGCCCCGATCCCCATCGCTGGGCTATATTGCGCTTCGCCAGCATGAGCCCCAGTGTCACCCAGAGTTGTGCCACTCTCTTAAGGTCTGTCTGTTCCCAGATGTTGAGGAGACACCTCCGCGGCTCCGGGAGCGTCGGGACTTTGGTCACATGGGAGAGTGTGTGCAGCACCCCCTTCCCGTACAGCGTTATGACCGGGCATTCCCAGAGAGTGTGAAAAAGAGTTCCCTCCAGCCCACACTGCCTGAGACATTGGGAGGAGTCCGCCCGCCTCAGTTTAAATAAGAGTGTACGGGTGTAATACGTGCAGTGCAGAATTTTAAGTTGGACCAGCCGTAGTTTGGACGTTATGCCCACCTCCGTAGGGGAGGAAAGCGCCGCCTGCCAATCCGCTTCATCCAAGTCCCCCAGTTCTGCCCCCCATCTACTCTTAAGGGTCGCAAATGGGTCAGGTCGATTGTTTATCATTTTCCGGTAAGTTAGGGACGTCGCTCTTTGTGTTAGATGTTCCGTGAGGAGCCGGTCTTCCAGTGGCGACGACTCCGGGAGCCGGGTCCCGGGCGGTATCGCCGCCTGAAGTGCGTGACGGATTTGCAAGTACCTGAATCGTTCAGTGTCAGCAAGGTCGTAATCTGCTTGCAGTTGGGTAAACGTGACCACCTCTCCCTTCTTCCAGAGGTCACCGACCCTGGAGATGCCAATTAGATCCCACTGGTGGAACCCTTTGTTGGTGCGTAGCACCCCCAGCTGTTTCGTCTCCCATAGAGGCGTAGCCTGGGTAATCCTTCCTGCCCATCCCAGAGTCCGCTGTGCCGCAAACCATATCTGGAGGGTATGTGCCGTGGGCCCTGCCGGAAAGCGACCCCTCTTGGGGTTGTAGAGCGCACCCATGACCCCCTCGACCCCCAGCAGTTGCCGATCCATACGATACGCCGGGTCGTCTCCAGGCACATGAAGCCACTGATTTACAACCATAAGTTGCGATGCCCAGTAATACGTTCTCATGTCCGGGAGGGCTATACCTCCATCGTACCACCCACTGGTGAGCTTATGGAGTGCTATCCGCAGCGCCTTATCCTCCCACAATAGGCCGGTGACCTCCGCGTTGACGGCAGCGAAATACGTAGGCGCAACCGGGAAAGGAGTGTTTTGGAGTACGTATAAGAATCTAGGGAGGGCCAACATTTTGAAGAGAGCGGCCCTTCCCAGCAGTGTCAGGGGCAAGGAACGCCAGTGTTTGACGTCGCTGCGAAGCCTATGCAGGAGCTTCGTTAGATTTTCAGCCACAAACCTGTCGTTGTCAGCAGTTACATAGATGCCCAAGCATTTGAATCCGTCCTCCACCACCCGAATCTCATATCCCCTTGGGAGCCGAGGCGGGGATCCTCGGAGCATGTAGACAATAGATTTCTCCCAGTTTATCTCATATCCGGACCTCCTCCCGTACGATGCACAGATGTCCAGGAGGCAAGTGATTGAGCGCGCCGGTGAGGCCAGGTACAGCAGAACGTCGTCCGCATATAGGGATATGCGATCCTCCCATCCCATCGTCCATTTTAGGCCCCGGATCACCGGGTCCTGCCGCACCCCCGCCGCAAGCGGCTCCAGAGCCAGAGCAAAAAGGAGCGGGGAAAGAGGGCAGCCTTGTCGCGTCCCTCATCCCAACGGGAAGGTGTCCGAGACATGCCCGTTTACTACCACCTGTGCCAGTGGCTCGGTGTACAGAAGCTGAATCCAGGCGCAAATCTTGGGACCGAGTCCCATGTGGCGAAGAACGGCAAAGAGGAATGGCCACTCCACCCGGTCGAACGCCATCCGGGCGTCCAATGACAGGATGGCCGCATCCTCCTCTATCGAGGAGCGGCACGCGAGAATCCCGTGGAGACGCCGTATATTCAGAGCTGTATTTCGGTGAGGCATAAATCCCGACTGGTCCGGGTTTATCAGGGTCGAGAGGTACGGCTGTAATCTCGTCGCCAGCACCTTTGCTAGGATCTTCGCCTCTGCGTTCAATAAAGAAATTGGGCGATAAGAAGCGCACTCGTGCGCGGGTTTGTTAGGTTTCGGGATTGTCACTATGGTAGCCACTCTCTGATCTCGGGGCAGGATCCCGGTCGATAGGCTGTCTCTATACATGGCCAGTAAGTGCGGGACCACCAGAGTGGCGTTCTGCTTATAGAATTCAACCGGAATTCCGTTTGGCCCCATCGCCTTCCCAGCGCGAAGGGCCAGTATTGCGAATGTGAGCTCCTCAGCCGTCAGGTCCGCCTCCAGGGCCTCAGCCCCAGATGGGGTCAGCCGCGGCATTGCGATGTCCCGAAGGAAGGCCTCATTATCCGCAACAGTAGATGAGGCCTCAGGCGTATATATCGTTCTGTAGTGGGCCGCCAAGGCCCCCGCTATTTGCCGAGGCTCCAACGTATAATCTCCCGAGTCCAGCCTAATCCGCGCCACCCATCGCGCCGCGCGCTCCCCCTTTTCAAGCCAGGCCAGCAGTTTACCTGCTTTGTCCCCCAGCTCATAAATCGTATGCTGAGTTGCCACCTGTTTAGCTCGGGCGTCCTCCCAAAGATGGGACTTATATTCCTGCTGCGCCATGCGGACTCTATGTGCCGAGTCTTCATCCGCTTGTGCTGCATGGTCTGCCTCCGCCTCACTCACCCCCCGCTCAAGCTCCAGCACCGCCAGCTGTTGGGTTCTCTTGTGATCGGCAATCATGGAGATAGCCTGTCCGTGAAGGACTGTTTTATAAGCCTCCCAGAGCGTCGTTGGGCTCCCCACGGAATCTTTATTTTCAGCGAAGTATTGTTTGGTCGCCGCCTGAAGGGCTTTGCTAATTTGGGTTGTGTTTTTGAATTCATTATATTGACTACTTTCACAAGTGCTTTTATGATGTGAATCATTATTTAGGTGTGCTCTCAGTGTTGAATCTTCCCTAAATTGCATCCTCCTGTATTTTGATTTATGCGATTGTGCTTGTGTTGATTAGACTATACTATACATATATTTTACCAAACGGAACAACTGTGATAAAAATAATGATTTATAGCCCTGGTACTTTTTGAGAAGGGTAGTCTTTGTGTTGAGAGATCCAAATGTGCTCAACCATCAAAGGGTACATTTGAGTGGCCAAGCACCAACATTTGTCAATTCTATGTAAATCCGTGGGCCATAGTAGGTACTTCTTTTAGGTCTCTACCGCTTCTGCCCCAAAATTCCATAGTTTGCGTCTTGCACATTCTTCAGTTCCACCAGCATTGTCTGGAAACCACCTGCCTCCTCATCACTAGGAGAAATTGTACCTGTCCCTTCAAACTTCAGGTGTGGAAAATCACTTCCTCGTCTTTCCTGCCCACGTCACATTGGTACATTTGAGAGCACCATTACACCAGATGATAGCATCCCACCCCACACCCCGAGGCAGAGATTTGCCCTCATGGGTGCAGCACTAGGCAACCACCACTTTCCATTCTGAAGCGTGGCGAGCTTTTCTCTCAGGCTTAGTCACCTCAAACTTTCTGAGCTACCCTGATCAGCACCCCCTCCCCTCCCCACAACTCCCTCGCACTACCCACTCCTGCTCTGTGCTCAGAGCTTCCCTACGCAAATGTGGAACTCTGTGAACCATATAACTCTTTGTCCTCATTAATATCTTTCACGAGCAGCATCACCGCCCGGTGCATACCACTGTCGATGTTTCCCTGACTACTCATCTGACGCCTTATCACAGCTTGTGCTTTGCTTCTCCCTACAATCTTCACTGAAGTCCTCGTTGTGTCCCCCACCTTATGTCTCTGTCTGCTGGCTCCTTCCTTTACCATGGCCAACTAAATTAATTAAAATTCCAAGGGTGGGCACGGAGATTCACCAGACCCTAATAAGCAAGGGTAAAACTAGGTTGTGAGTCCAGGGTAGGTAGAGTAAATAGGCAGTATTTTTTCTACTTTATTGTTTTTAATTCTGCGAGACAGAATGCATTCTTAAATAATCTTCAAACAAGTAAGTGACTTCAATAAATAAAAGAAAGGAATACATTTAAATGTACAAGTAGTGCTACCTTACCAACTTTTTTCCAAGCACAGCTACCCCCCAGGGTTTTTGCTGATAACAATCAATTAATATATGTAGGAATAATTACACTGCTTCCTTAAGCTGGTGAAAGCGTGAAGCAATTAACAGGGAAGATAACACATTTTCAATCACTTCGGTCTGCAGTTTGAGCCTTTCGATAGCGTTTGATGTGAAGATATGCCCTAGTCAATCTATTTAAAGGTATCTTGGGCTTTGAAGAATAGGCTTTTTTTAGTTTGCAGTTGAAAAAGTATATTAAAATAAATTCCATAAAGCGTGTGTCTTGTATTATTTTGTAGTAATATTATTAGGAAAAAAATAATTAATAACGTTGTTTCCGTATGCAGATATTAACACAATTCATATTCATTTTTTATTGATTTTACAGTTTCATCGAGTTTGTCTTCGACTACGAGCTCAGAAAGAGTCTGAAGACCACCTCAGCGAGGTCCTGCTATTTAAAAGCAAGTTTCATTTCACTGATTCGGAAATGACGAAATTAATTGTAACATAGAAAATAGCCCTTTAATCAATGGCGGTCGGAATGACTCACGGGTGGCGAGAAGAGGACAGGCGTGTGGGGGTGGGTGGGCCGCGGGGTTGTGCAAAGAAAAACAATATGTATATATATATATATATTACACTTACCTTGCCGCTGGGTCCCGTTTCTCTTCTCCTTGCTCCTGCTCTCCTCGTGGGACAGGAAGCCAGGAAGAACATCCAGGTTCCCCATACCAATCGCAACGCTGCAATGCAGCATTGTGATTGGTCGCACCCAGGCTCCCCTGATCAATCACAACGGTGCAGTGCAGCATTGTGGTTGGTTTTGAGTATCCTGGTTCGACACTCAACCAGGGAATGGGGGCCTGGGCTTGTTCTCCATGCAGGCTGTAATGCAACCTGCATGGAGAAAGGGGAAGTGTACATGACTGGTTTAGGCGGCCCGAGACAGCTGACCACACAGTCATTGCGCACATAGGAGTGGGAGAACCACTCCTCCCCTGCACTGCACTGTGTGCAGAGCAGTCCCGACCACCCGCCCGCCCGCAAAGGAAACATAAAATGATAATAACTAGTTATTATCATTTTATATTTCATTTCCTTTACACTGCTCAAAGGCAGTGTGGCGACACTCCTCTGCCATAGCAGAGGAGCTGCACTGACTTTAATATGCGCAATGCAGTAATAACGTAACCAGTTTAGGTCCCATTGAGGTACGCGTTGGCATAGAGTTTAACATGCTCACATTAGTATCTGATGTAAATTCCTCATGCATTGCATAACTGTACATACCCCTTTGCATTAGTGCATGAAAGGAGCAATGCATCACTTTTACAGTGACTAGATAACATGTGTTTAAATCCGCACATATGGAAAATTGTTGCTCAAATTTCAAAATCTCAAATGGGCATGTGTTTTCTGTGAGAGTTGCCAAGAAACTTACGAGAAAGTGAAAAACTACTCCAGGATCAATCAATCAATCAGGGGTTTATAAAGCACACCACTCACCCGTTAGGGTCTCGAGGCACTTGGGGGAGGGCGGGGTGCAGCTCCGGATCAGTCGAAAAGCCAGGTCTTGAGATCCTTCCTGAAGGTATGCAGGGTCGTAGACCGTCTGATGTTCACTGGGAGCTCGTTCCAGGTGTTGGCTGCGATGTAGGAGAAGGCTCTCCCGCCTGCTTTGTTTCTGCCTATGCGGGGGATCTCTGCCAGGGCGAGGTCGGCGGAGCAGAGATTCCTCCTGGGTATGTGGAAGGAGACTCTCTCGTTGAGGTATTCGGGTCCGATGTTGTTGAGAGATTTGTAGGCGTGGGTGAGGAGTTTGAAAGTAACCCTCTTGTCGATGGGGAGCCAGTGGAGATCGCGTAGGTGTTGGGTCAAGTGTTCGTGACGCGGAGTCCCGAGGACAAGTCTGGCTGCAGAGTTCTGGATAGTTTGGAGTTTGTGTAGGAGAGTTCTGTCGATTCCAGCGTAGAGGGCGTTGCCGTAGTCTAATCTGCTTGTTATGAGTGTGTGGGTGACAGTCTTTCTGCATTCGGGGGGCATCCATTTGAAGGTCTTGCGGAGGATGCACAGGCAGTTGAAACTGGTGGAGGCGACAGCATTGATCTGGCGGGTCATGGAGAGGGAGGTGTCGATGATGATGCTGAGGTTTCGTGTGTGGTCTGTGGGGGCGGGTGGGCTTCCAAGGGTGGGGGGCCACTAGGTGTTGGAGGGTCAGAGGATGAGGACCTCAGTTTTTTCATAGTTGAGCTTCAGGCAGCAGTCCTTCATCCAGGCTGAGACATCTTTCATTCCTTCCTGGAAGCAGAGCCTGGTGTTCTCTGGATTCTTTGTGAGAGAGAGAGGATGAGCTGGGTGTTGTCGGCGTAGGATAATATGCTGAGCCCATGCTGTCTGATGATGGCGGCAAGGGTAGCCATGTAGATGTTGAAGAGCGTGGGACTGAGCGATGATCCTTGGGGTACTCCGCAGTTGATCTCTGTGGGTTTGGAGAGGAAGGGAGGGAGTCTGACCCTCTGGGTTCTGCCGGCGAGGAAGGATCAGATGCAGTTGAGGGCAGCTCCTTAAATTCCTGTGTCATGAAGTCTGGCTGTGAACGTGCGGTGTGAGATGGTGTCAAAGGCTGCGGAGAGGTCTAGAAGGATGAGGGCTGCGGGGTGTCCCTGGTTGAGTAGCACACTGATGTCATCAGTGGCAGCGAGCAGGGCAGTCTCGGTGCTGTGGTTGCTGCGAAATCCAGACTTGGAGGCATCTAGGATGAAGTTCTCTTCGATGAAGGCAGTTATCTGGGAGTTTACAAGTCTCTCGGTGACTTTGGCCGCGAAGGGGAGGAGAGAGATGGGCCGGTAGTTTTTCAGGTCAGTTGGGTTGGCCGAGGGTTTCTTGAGGAGGGGTTTAACCTCCGCCCGCTTCCAGTCGCCTGGGAAGGTGCCGGATCTGAAGGAGGTCCGTCCTAGTTCGGGTGTGATGGTGGCGGTGGCCCTGTGGAAGGTGTGCGGTGGGCAAGGGTCTGTTGGGGCTCCTGAGTGGGCTTTCTTCATGGTCGCGGTGATGTGATCGATGGTAGAGGGGTTCCAGGTCATGATGGTTAGCTTGTCGGCGGAGGTGGGGAGGGGGGTGGTGTCCGGAGTCAGTTCGCTGAAGTTGTTGTAGAGTATCTTGATCTTCAGGTGGAAGAAGGAGCTAAGCTTGTTGCAGAGTTCCTGGGAAGGTGTGATGTCCGTGGCTTTGCTGGGGGGTTTGGTGAGATGCTGTATGATGTTGAACAGTTCTTTGGCATTGCTTGCATTGGTGAGGAGTTTGTTCCTGATGAAAGTCCATTTGGTGTCTCTTATGCAATGGTGGTACTCCTTCAGGGCGCTCCAGTGTTTGTTTAGTGCTTCGGTGTTTTTCTGGTTTCGCCAGGTTTTCTCTAAGCGTCTGCAGGAGCATCTGGCTTCTAGTAATTCTGTGGTGAACCACGCGGTCTTCAGGGGGCGTTGTTTGGCGGGGTGACGGAGGGGTGCGAGCCTGTCGGCGCAGCAGGCGATCCAGCGGTGAAATTCTTTGGCTGCGGAGTTGGTGTCGGTTGTGGTGCTGGGAGGGGTCTTTGAGGAGGGTGGTGATGAGGTGCTCCTCTGAGACCTTGCTCCAGTTCCTTCGTGGCAGGCACAGGGCGGGCTTGGGTGTGGTGGTGGTGTTGAAGGTGAAATATACGCAGTGGTGGTCCATCCAGAGGGGCTGTGTGGTGTGGCTGAAGCGGATGTTGGCACTTCCTTGGAAGATGGGGTCGAGGGTGTGTCCAGCTCTGTGGGTGGGCGTGTCGACAAGCTGCTTCAGACCGAGGAAGTTCAGGTCCCTGAGTAGGACGTAGTCTGTGGAGGTGCTGGCGTGGGGTGAGACGAGCTCGGTGAAGGTAGTGGTGGACAGGGTGCGGGGTCCCAGGGGTCTGAAGGTGAGGGTGCCGTGTAGCATTGTCCTGGAGTTGGTCTGGATCTGGAAGTGGATGTGGATGTGTTGGAGTGGGGGTCACTCACGCTGGAGGTGGAGAGGTGGAGGGTGGTCTTGTGTGCGATGGCGAGTCCTCCTCCTGGGCTGTGGGGGTGGTCCTTTCTCTGGATCTTGTAGCCGTTGGGGATGGCAGTGGCGATGTCAGGGCCGGAAGTGGCGCTGGTCCAGGTTTCCGTGAAGAAGGCGACGTCGGGCGAGAGGGTGTCCATCAGGTCCCAGATCTCTACAGAGTGTCGGTGTAGAGAGTGTACATTGAGGAGGATGAATGTCAGGACTTCGTCAGTGCGTGTGTCCGATGGGCTTTCGGTGGTGGTGGGGCGTTGTCGATGGTGAAGGAGCTTCGGCAGAGTCTGCAGGAGAACTGACCGTGGGTGGTGTTCGGTGAGGATCTCTCGCAGTCGGTGTATCTTCCGGGATTGAGTGCGTGGAGGGTGGCGGAGTCATATCAGTGGGATCCAGGGTTTCTGGCACTGGCTGCGGTTGCGACACAGACAGGCACATACGGGCTTGCCTTTTTCGCGCCCGCTGCGCGCGGTCGCCAGTTAGTAGGAGAGGGGGGAGAGAGGAGGGACGTGCAGCTGGGAGTCAGGAGCGGGGGCGGGTTACGACAGGAACAGCGAGGGTGGGAACGGAGGCAACAATATCACAACAAGGAAATGAGTGATAGGCAACAGAGATAAAACAAATAAACCATTACAGCAGAAAGAAATTACACCGTGAAAAACGAAATATAGAGTAGAGGAATTACAGTGGGTACAATGCAGGGGAGAGCTGGAAAAAAGAACAGTACCGGCAGCAGGCACCAGCAAGGTCAGGGTTCGAACCCTGCTTAGTTGGAATCGCAGGCAGAGAGGACAAGTGCCAGCCTTGAGCTATGTTGGAAGATATTCGGGAAGAATAAACTGTCTGCAATCTTGTGCAGTGCTGGATGGCATGAGAAACTCAAGTAGCTAGAACTAGAAATCTTGAAGTAATCACTGATTATTATCAATTCGTTTAGCTCATAAATTGCCAGTACCCTTTCAAAAACTAAAGGCTATAAAATAAGAAATCAGTACTGATATTACAGGTCAACAGTACATTGAAATATGAAAAAAGGTTGCAACAGCCTGAAGAAGCATTTAAGTAGCTATTTGCCAAGCACTACAGCTTTGTGGAGTCACTTAGCGGCATATTTACAAGCCCTCTGCGCCCCATAATGTCACTTTATGTGACGTTGCGGTAGCGCACAGTGCTTAGACATATGTAGAAGACCACTTAAAGCTGCCCTGCATGGCTTTTCATGGCCTTGTAGATATGGAGTAAGGTAAAGCAGCGCAAGTCGCAGCCTTGTCTTAATCTGCTTCAAGGAGATGTTCCAAGGGTGTTGCTGTTGGTGTTCCCACGCAACACCCATGATCTTTGACACTGCCCAAGATTTACAATATCTCATAAACCTGGGGCAGCGGCAGAACCTTGTGCCTCCCTAGAGTAGGAGTAACGAGGAGAAATGTTTACATGTCTACTCGTTTTTTCCTATTTTTATGTGTGCTGCCTTATGCAGCACACATAAAAAGAGGAACACATCTCTTGTGATAGCAGGAAGGTGTTCCTTCCTGCACAAAAACAATCATGCCAACAATGCAGACACCCTTGCATCATGGTGCAAGTGTGCCTGCATTGGCACACAGCTGCTAATTGTGCGCCAGCACTGGCTGAAAGGACGGGAATGCACCATATCTTATAAATATGGTAAATTCCTGTCCTTTTGAATTGGCATAGAGCAGCTCAGCAAAATTACTTGCGGAATTGCCCTATGCCAATTCTTTGTAAATATGCCCTGATTTATGAGAGGCCTGCGCCAATGTTGTGCCAATGATTTTGATGCAATGGCAAAGCAGACAGTACTCCATATTTACAAATAGACACATGTGGCAAAATGCATCAGTTTTGGTAGGCCTGTTTCGGAAAATAAGTGCTAGAACCGTCTGCGCCACACAGGGACTAACATATTTAAGGTAGGTGTTCACCCATAACATCTATCATAAAACTTATGCAGTGATATTTATGGGTTGACAATGTTTGATGCATCATTGGCAAGCGTTGAGTAGAGCCTGAAGTGCGTCAAAATTCCTGCATTTCGGGAACCCAGGCGTAGGAAATGATGCATTGACTGTGGTACATGAAGACAAGCCATACAAAAGAGTTTTGCAACTATGCCATGGTGGTGCTAATTTTGCAGCTGGGAGTTGCAAGGAGACTATCTCCACCCCCACCACGTAGGCAGCACAGGAGAAGAGAGCACATTTTTTGCCAGCGGACTTACCTCATTGACCTCATGGAGGATAAAGTCATCACATACTACTGACTCATGAGGGTGTCCATAATAGAACTGCTGAACCAGATAGTGCCAAGGCAGCAGCCACCAACTGCCAGGCCTACCATCATCCATTCACAGGTCAAGCTGATGGCTGTCCTCCACATGCTGACATCTGGTTCATTCAGATCACAATAGCCAGAGTGGCAAGAATATTGCAGACATCTTTTTCTGCCTTCCTACCACAGCCCAGGATGCCATCATCTGCCTCACACCCCAGTACCTCCTCTTCCCCAAAACACAACAGCAGCCAGACATCAAACGAGGTTTCTATGCCAATGCCGGATTTCCACATGTGCTTGGTGGCATGGGCTGTATATATGTGCATCTTTTTCCCCCTGCAGCAACCTCACATCTGTACAGGGACCGGAGGCACACATACTCTATCAACGTCCAGGCTATTGTGGACCATTGGGGGGAATTTACAAGTGTGCTGGCAAAATACCCAGGCAGTGTGAATGATGCTTACATTTTCAGGCACTCCATCATCAATGACCGCTCCCAGAATGGCCAATATGGGAATGGATTACTTGTTGGTAAGCAAAACTGAAGTACATAATAGAACTGCTAAAAGTAAGAAATGAGTGACATGATTACCATCTCTGTGTCTGTTGACGGAGATAGGGCCATATGTATGAGGGGGTGTTCCCCATGCATGCACCATGCGTCATGGTACATGTGTAATGCAAACTTCCAAGTTACACATGTTAAGACATACAAATCCACTTTATGTGATTTTGAATTGTATAAAGTTACAGAGCAGTGCAACACTGGCCAAAATGCACTGTAGCATCACTGTGTGCAAGTGAAGTCTTCCATGGGCATTGTGGGGGAGTCTCCATGCAACTCTCCTGGTTCATCAGGCAAGTCATGTATCCCACACCGGGAAACCTTTGGAATGTGACAAAGCAGTAGGTGTCCTGAGCTTATCTGTAACAAAGGAAATGAACTGAAGTCATCCAAGTCACTCACACTTCCTATGTGTGCTGCAGTCTGTGGCAAACATACAGAGAGAATCATGGCTCTGAGGGATCATCATGTGCAGGAAGTTGCGCCCCTTCTGCCCAAAGAAAATGCCACGTGCACTGCAGGCACCCGAGTACCATGAAGCAAGTGTGTCTGTGATTGTGCTAGGCACCACAATGTGTACCAGTGTAGGGTGAAAGATCAGGAATCTGCTATATGGTCTAAATAATGTGCACTACTAGCCTTTCTCATTGACCAAGTGCAGACAGGTGATTTGCCAAATTATCTGGACTGTGCCATGTGCATATAGTGGGAACAATGCACTACAATGTGTACACAATGATGTGCCACAATGACAAGTACTCACTAATCTGTCAGTGGCAGTAGCGACAAAATGTCAGTGAGTAGCAATGTGCCATTTCACTCTGTGTGGATGGATGGAAATACATCAACTGCCAAGAGTAAGGAATCATTAAGAATTACAAAGAATATCCTGCTTGACCTGTATTGCTTCTTATGGGGCTCCTAAAAGCTCCCTAGGCTGGAATGAAGTGTTATATCATTTATAAACGTAGGCCACTTCTTCTTTGTGTTATTTTCATTTTCTTATCTTTGTTTTCACATTAATTTAATAATTTCTCTTATGATTTGACTTTGAGTTTCTTAGTCTATAATACATGTCATGATCAAAACAGTACACACTTTTGTGTTAAAAAATAATAAATACAAGGGATATATAAAGTGCTGTACACAGATATACACAGTGCTATATAGTATACCACAATACATATTTTAAATACTAATTCATCAGTCCATCACAATTCATTTGTATAGACCAAGTAATGGTCTTAGCAAACACAAGGAAACACATTTCAATATGTATACATATTTCATAGAAAGGAGTCAATCACATGGAAAGGAGTCAATCATGAAAATTATTTAATCCCACTCTCACACATTAATAGCCTCATTTTTACAATGTACATTTGTTCCAACCAATATTGATTGTCACCAACAAAAGGATAATGGAAAGAAACAATTATCTGAACCGTTGCTGTGCTATAGGTCAGAATCTTGAATAGTTTGGTCTACATAAGTTTTTGTGGAAAGAAAAATAAAAACTCCACCTTCTTCAGGACCACCTATGCTGACTTCTTATAAAAACTGGTGGACCAGCGTGGGACATATTTTATAAAGCCTGCCTAGTTTACTGAGGGCTCTAACCCTGAAAGATGTCTTAAGGCAACAAGTGATGTAAATATCCGTTTGGGTGGTTATAGTTCCTGTGTATTTTCTCTTTTCAGATCATAGAGCACATGCTTCACGTCTTGTGCCTGGATGTTTCTTTAAATCAAGGGAACTGGATGTAACTTGAGATGTATTCTCTTACGTATCTTTTCCACCTAGCATGCAATCCTTACTATCCTAATATACTTTGTGCCGGCCGAAAAGTCCATGCAGCAAATCTCTGTACAAATAAAAGTAGGGAATCATTAAGGAAATCATATGGCATGACAGACAAGCTTATTATGAGTACAAAGGCAACACAAGAGAAAAGCCTGAGGTGAGTGTGTCCTCAATGGACCAACAACTCTTGGTATCAGTTAAAGGTCTACAAGGTCAGTGGTGTGAGAATGTGTACTGTTGAAATCAGCAAGTGTGTTACAAATGGCAGTATATATGAATGTTGATCAGTGTTTCAAGAGCAACACAGGTAGAAGGATGTGAAAAGGCCATGTGGGGCATGCCATGTCAGCATAGGCCCCAGACATGTGTAAATAGCAATACCGGATAACATTGTGACACAAACAGTCCAAAACACATATGTCTCAGCAATACTGACAGTCTATATACACATATACATGTAGGCAGGCACCAGCTTTGACTGATGTAACCAATGTGATGACTCACATGTTCTGTGTAGTAAGTAGGACAGATGGAAAGAATATGAAACCAGCAATGTGAAACTCACAATGTCAAACACAATGCTGCAAAATATATCATACATACGTCATCAACATAGAATTACATCCAACCTGGACAAGGCACCACCGTGTACTCGCGATACCAATCTCAACAATCATGTGCCACAGTAAGGATGATAAGGCCCCAATGGAGGATGAGGATGAGGATGAAGGAGAGATACATAATACAGTGGAAAAATGCTTTCTCTTGACTCACATTTACTTTGACTGACATAAAGTCCAAACATAATAGGAAGGTTCAACATGTAAATTAAATCTTGCATCCATTACTTATGTTGGCATGTATGTCCCAGTCCCAGTAAACATCAACTCACTCACATTGTGTCAACTAGAAGTAGGCCTCAAAATGTAACTATGATGTCATCAGACCTATAGACAACATTGTGCCATGTGTCACATCTATCATTTGCACACATACAGAACTGTTATGTGAAACAGTGTACTGCATTAAAGGGACAGGACAGCCATGCCACATTTCAAGATCCAAATTGATAATTACTCTCCCCTTGCACTTAAACAGTGAAGAGCTGCACGGCTAGCAGTCTTGCAGTGTTGTGCAAATGCGAAGTGTACAATAGATGGTACTCAGAGAAGTTAGGAACAAAAACCAGAAACTACCTTACCTGAGAATAACATCACACTGCATTGTATTTCACGGACTTGTTCCCATGCAGAATTACAGCATTTTTATGGAACTCATGTTGTTGCAGAAACCATCAGAGATCATGAGTGACAGTTGTCATGGACAAAGGCCTACTGTAATGCAAACATGTAAAAGCAACACAGTCACTTGGAAAGAAAGTCTGCATGCATATGTGGCTTACCACAAAACAAAGCACATGTGAACTATTTCCTGGTTACAATGTCACATGTACCACATTAAGCTACAGTAGATAAAAGACACATTTGCCATGCATTGCTCAGCAATGCAATGAGGATCAAAGGCCTGTAAAAATACAACATGATCAGGTGACATTGTACAATGCATAAATGGACAGAGTAGTATGAAACTGAAAAGGTTACATACACACATCTGAACACTGGAAGAATACTGAATTGTCAAGAGCATGATTTCACTTGGATCGAAAGTCAGAAAAAAATGCATGTGCATACACACAACTCATAGCACATGTTCAAATGGAGGTATTTAGATATAAACTTACCTTAGCATGGTAAGAGTTATGTACCTCTGACCTGAGTGTATAAGTGAATATTTGAGTGGATCACTAATATACTACCCACCCAAAGGTGAAATGTAAGTTGAGTGTGTGCCATTACATATGCCTATGCAAGGAAATGCAGCCCAAGAGGCCCCCACAAAGGTCTGCACTCAGAGTCTATGTACTGCTATTAACACTGACATGAGTAATACACAGATCATGTGTGAATGGCAGCATCTTGTTAACTGAACATGATAAGTACAATGGACTATTTAATCATGTTTCACTGTAGTGGTGACTAATAGCTCACTCACCTATTCAAAAGTTCTGTTACTGTTTGGGCATACTCAACCCAGATCTACATCATGCTTTAATATATATGTGTGTATAATAACACCATGTATGGAACATGTGTGCCTGTGTAAGACATACACAACATAAAGTCAGCAATGTGTAACAGTGTGCACATCCGGAGATTGTGTGTACTACTGTTACAGTGTGTTCAGCTACAGACCCTCTGTCACAGTCCAAAGTGAGTATAGTACCAAAGAGTGTGCATTGACTGAGTATGTGTGCAGCACTTCATGGTGTTAGTTTCTGCCTTACATATGTGAATGAAAGTATAGTCTGCATGATGTTCTGTGAGTGTCAACAGTGGGGCATATAATGGGCATGGCCACACAGTGCAGCCCATAGTCTCGCTACACTACAGCCATGTTACAAATCACATTGCAATAAATGTAAGCTATATAACATAACACCAGCAATTTTAGCCTCTTGCCCTGTGCCAGGCCTGGATTACCTAGCACAGCACAGGCCCAGCACAGGCACCCTGGTACCATGGTGCAAGTGTCCCTGCATTGTAGCGAGGTTGCAGGAATGGCACACTGCAGGGTGAAAAGACAGGAATGCACAGTATACGATGAATACAGTGGGATCCTGCCGTTTCACTATGACATAGGGCAGTTCAGCAAGGTAAATAGCTGTGATGCCCTACACCAACTGCCCAAGAATTGGGCCCTATGAGTGTATAAAAATTCACACATCTGAGAAGATAAATCCAGTCAGGTAAGAAAAGAGGAGCAAGGAAAGTGAGACCACTGTGTCTTTTCCTCCATTGCACTAGTCCCTACTGTATAATATGCCAACTGCGTAGGTCACAACCCACGCATCGAGGCTTTTGCATGTCACATTTCCCCCATTGCAGGGGACCTAACCCGCGTATCAGCACCAATGAATTAAAAAAGCATTGTGGCTAATGTGTTGGCTTCTAATCAAGCATTGGCCATTTCAGTATTGCTGCGTCAGAAAAACCATGCATTTGTTAAAAACCGGCGGGATCCAGCTAGGAAGTGACGCATTGGGTGTGGCAGGCTGCAAACTAGGAAGTGTGAAGTTACTTTCACTTTCACTCATTCTCTATTGGTTTGTGCTTGGTGTAGGAGGTTGTTTGAGAGTGTTTGAGACACGAGTGTGCGTTTTGGTATTGTGAGTGTGTGTTGTGTCCATATTTTGTCCATGTCCCATTCATATATTGAGCTGTGTCATTGTTTTATATAGTCTTTTGTCAATGTACTGTTGGGTGTAGGTATTGTTGGACTTTATTTGTTGGGGTAGTTATAGTCTGTAGGGGGTTTGCATTTTTGGCTGGTAATTTTGTATTTTTTGTTACGGTTGGGATCATGTCTTGGAGGGGAAGCCATTTTAATGAACCACAGTTGGGGGGGCTGATATGGCTCATGGCACACTACCTCCTTAGGGTGATTGCGGCTGGTGGCAGGGGGGGCCAGGGCTACCTAGCAAAGGACAAGAAGGACTGAAGGGAGTGGGGGCTCTAGCACCATGAACAAAGCTTCAAGGTCACATGGACAACCCACCAGTTGAAGCACTGATGGGCAGATGTCATCTCAAGGGAGGTTGATGTGATTGACTTCCTGGGACTTGAGATTGATGGGCCTGTCGGTATATATGTATGTTCTGTTTGCACATTTTGATGTAACTTTATCCGGAATGCTAAACATAAACATGATTTGTACGTCCTTTTTGTTTTCCTACAATGTTGGGACGTGCAACATGTATTTCAGTAAAAAACATATATGAGGAAAAGATGTAAAGTAAGGTAACTTAGGGCAGTGCAGCAAGTCACCTTGTTGGGCTGACCTACGCCAAAGTGAAGGGGCAGGAATGTCCCATATTTATGCAATATGGTACATTCCTGTCCCTTCTCCCTGCAGTGGTGCCAGTTCTGCAGCCCAGCACCAACATAGGCACCCTTGCACCATGGTGCAAGGGAGGATCTGTTGCATGCAGGATTGTGTTTGTGCTGGAAGTGGAGACTACCTTCACAAACACAATATGTGACCTTCTCTCCTCTTTGTATGTGTGCTGCAGAATGGAAAGAGGATAAAACGAGGAGAAATCAAGTCATATCTCCTTGTTGTGCCTCCCCTGGGGAGCCATGAGGGCTTTTGCACATCCCCAGGTCTGCATGGTTTTGAAACACTGGGGAAGCATAATTATACATGGGTGTTGCATGGGAACAGCCACCACAAGACCCATAGAACGCCTCCATAGCACAGAGTAAGGTAAGGCAGCTCTTTGTGCTGCATTGGCTTACTCCATATCCATAAGGCCATTCTAACCCACACAAAGTGCCTTTGTGTGACCTCATATATATGAATCATCGAGTAGCGCCACTGGAAAATCACTAAAAGTTATGCTAATGCGGTGCAAGTGGTACATTATTATGCCCCTTAGTTACTCCTAAGGTGAATTGTGTCACCCATGTGTCATGGTACACTGGACTCTACCATTATGCTGCCCAGCATTGCTCATTTGATTACATACTTGACGCATACTCCAAACCTGCCATGATGGGTACATCTGAAGTCTAGCATCCAGCCTGCTCAGTCTTGCAAATGGACTAGATGATTCCAATGAGCTGAACATATTGCCATATGTGTGTTTCTGTACTTCTGAAGTACTGGCATATACAAGTTTTGTTTATAGAACTGTTTATATGTCTTAAAGCAATTTTTACAATGCTATATCCTCTTTTATGTCTCCTAGGTGGACAACTTCCATTCTCATGAGGAGAGGTGCAATCATTCCAGGACTCCAATGCTACCAGTGTCGTGTAGTTCCTATAAACCCATATAGGACCTGCACGTTTAGGCAACATACACTGTAGGATTGGTGTCCGGACTGATTCTAGACACCCCCACTGGGTATGTTAGCTTGTGTACCAGCTAGCTCACAGATCCACTAGAAACCCCTCTTACCAAGGAGAGAATAGTTCTTGGCAACTATCGAAAATGACAACTCTGATCCCTCAGGATCGTGGAAACAGTTTTCTACTTTTCGCTCAGTCACTCGTGCTCATTTCGTCTCCGAGAGATACACAGAATAAACAGTGGGGACGTTTTTCAATAAGCATTTATTGAACCAGCATCATTCTAGTGTAAAATAGGTGTGCTGAAACAACCACTAGACACTAACAGATATTAATGATTATAAGCACTAACAGAGTAAAAGGATGGTAGATTTCTACCATTGTGCTAAAACAATGAATACAGGCAAGTATATACATGACAATAAATGCGTACTCCTGCGATGCGACCCTAACTAGATGCACCCAAGTGTACCTAGCATTTATGTAGGTGAAAAAGCCAAGAATCCCTCTAGGATAAAGTCAACCCCATTACCTGATGTGAGAGACTGTTGGACCCCGTCTTGGTCTCAAGATGGACACCCTGCAAGGGATGTCAGACCACTGCAAGCTGGAGTGTCTGCGTGCAGGAGCCTCAGCGTCTCACGTCAGTGTGTCGGCATGGAAGTCCTTTTCTACTCTGACTACCTCAGCACGATATGGTGTATATATACCCAAAGTGGTACCCCCTGGGGAAATGCCTTGCTGTGTCATGTCGGACTAGGATGACTGAAGGAATGACCCTTATACATAGTTTTTATGCAGGAGATGGGAGGCCTGCTGTCCTACTGTGATTCCAAGAATCCTCATACATAATGAATGAGGCTTAAGCTTTTCGGAGAAAACCCCATGTCATCTTTGGACATTACCGTAACTAGTTAAAAGGTCAGTACTAAGAACTGTTATGTAGTGTAATGGTAGGGGAGAATATAGGTGAAATGTTAGGTGACTACCTGAGCCTATATTGGGGTACCTATATGGAACATAACACCCACTCCTCACCCGACTGGAAGGCATAGTAAATATTCCAGGTACGGCTAAACGTGGTATGCAACTATTAATATATCCATTAAAAATAGTACTTAAAAATTTCTAAAAAATGCTAAAAAAGAAAAATAGTACATGCAATAGAAGTATGTACTAAATAAGTTTGTATATATAGTCTGAACAATGAGAGACTGAAAGCCATGCAGTTTATCAAAAGTGTTTTTTGTTTATGATTCCAAATTTGGTTGATTTTAAAAAGGCCAACTTTTTCCAGCACACAATGAGCCAAATGTTTATGTGTCCCGGCTGGGAGACGCAACATCACTGTTGCCTGCAATCACAGATCACGATCCCTGCAACACCTCGAAGATCAGGTCAATCGAGCACAGATGTTCCTCTCTATTCACCACAGCCGCTGCTGGAGATGTACGAGTGTCAGCCAAGGCCTGAGTGTTTTTTTGAGGAGCCGGTATCCCTTCTGACAGGAGCTGAAGCATCCTGTGGCAGGTCTAAGAATGCAGACATCAACATTGGAATAGGCTGAGGGCACTGCAGATCATGGGCCATTATCGGGTCCAGTAAAGCATCAACATGCGGTGGAGCAATAGTTAGAAGTGTTAGGCAAAAGTCAAACATGTATTCTTGTCCAAGAAACAGGCATTGGAGGACAGGCAGAATTCTGTTGATCCTGACTGGTCTAAATGACAAGAACCAAGACTCGCTCAGTTCTCGAAGATCAGGTGTGCCCAGATGGATTTCCACGCAATCACGGTATCGGCGCTCCAAGAGTGTTTTTTCCATCTCCTTGGCGACTGGGATGTCCATTGCATAGCAGAAAATTGACACTCAGGATACCTGCTATTAGAAACAAATTCAGCGGAAACCCTCCAGTAAATGCTTCAGAATATGGAGTGTATTCACTTGGGAACAACTCTGAGGATTGTCTGAAAGGTACTAAACAGTCCAGAACCTATGGTCTTTAATAGGTGGACAATACCCATTGTATCAGACATGTTAAAGATACATTGTACCATTTCTGTGAAATGGAAAGGACAGTTTGTTCGTACTAGTGCCTGTATCTCAGACGAGGACCCTGCCACCTGGCGATCATAAGTTTCTCAGGTGGAGGTAAAGGGCACAGTTTGCTGTAGGAGCATGGCTTTCATTCGGCTCAGAGTATCAAATAGGGGTGGGCGGAATTTGCGGAATTAACCTTCGCAAATTATCGCGAGAATGTTTAAAATTATCGCAAACAAGCAGAAATATCGCGAAGATGCGGAAGTTTTTTTCCGGCATGTTCGCGAGATTTTCTGCATGGTTGCGGGTCGCCAACTTACCCATGTGGTTGCTTGCGGGCGCGGCCATCTTGTTTTGAGTTGTTCTCGCGGTGCATGATCGCGAGAAGAAAGACGTGATCGCGCGATGCATGACGTCACTGCGGGCGCGAACTGTCGCGAGACAGCGCAAATGGCTAAAAACAATACAACATCTCATGGAGAACGCGACCGGATCAAGAAAACTTGTCGGCGAGCGCAGGGATTCAGGTAAGGCGATCGCGCGCGCGCGAGAATGTATTATTTTACAGCACGAGCAAGAAACAAATTATCGCCAAGCTGCGGAAACCGGAATTTTTGACATTTTCGCGCTCTCCGCGTAACGCAAAAATGTCAAATTATCGCAATTTCCGCGAACGGAACGAAATTTTTGCCCAGGCCTAGTATCAAACCGTATAAAGGAAACATTCAATGAAGGCCATAACAGCGCCTTCCTGACTGTATGGGTCGGAAGAAACAATACTTGCATGCAGCTAGTAACCCTGGAACTTACAGTGACAAGATATGCGATGCCCGGGAGCATCCCACAACAACCTTGATCATTTAGCGTCAAGTAACTCTCATTTGAAAGCAACTTCAACACCGGATTAATCACTGCAGCTGTGGAACCTTTCAAGTGACAGGATAAGTTAGCAACTGAACCATTACAGGCCCAGTGAAGCATTATATCCTGGTATATGAGAGATCCACTCAAGGAATTCTTGCAGTTGGTACTGCTAAGGAACACTTCCATGTCCCCATTCCTACATCGAAATCTGTATGGGAATTTCCAGGATTCCTTGATAAATTCCTTACCCATCGCTTCATATCTGCCTGCCTGTTGTTGTTCTAGGCAATACTAAAACTGGAAAGTTGTGACTGATAGTGTTATTGGCCATGGATTAACCATTCTGTAGATGGTGACTCGGCCACAGTAAAAGTTAATTTGTCCAGTTTTTCATTACGCAGCATTGTATATTTTGCTCCCCTTTGTGCCATTGTTATCTGTTTTTTAGTTAGATTATATGCAGAAAATAGGGACGTACTGTTGATGAATCGCCAAGGCACATAATCAGCGTGCAATGATTGCAGCATCCAGCTTAATAGTATAATAGAACGAAGTTGTGATTGTCCGTGTTGTAGTATGTACAAGTCTTGTTCTATTATATCTATAGCAGAATATACAATGTTCAATGTTGCCCAGTGAATAAATCCTGGATGTTAATAAAGTCATACCATTGTCAACTGCAGCTAATGCCTTTTCTATGTTCATTTTATCTATTTCACGGAGTTTCTCTGTGGCTTCTTGTTGAGAGATGTTCCAGATTTCATTATAGACAGCGTAATAGAAACGTTTTTGGAGTGGCTTTCTGGGATCTAATAAAAATTCCCTTAGATCAACCTTATCTGAGAGTAAGGATAAGGGCTGTTTTTCCTGGGACAAGGTCAAGGATCTAGCCCATCGAGGCACAACTTCCCAACACTTTATGATGTCACTATCCCTGGATGTTCTCTTTGTACATATTGTGGGTCTAGCCTGTGGATACTAAACCCTTCGTTTGTACCCCTGAACCTTGATTGACATCTGTTTGTGTCTGTGGGCCAAACTAACCATCCCTTCCCATTGGGGTCTGATGTATTGTACTGCATGAAGTCATCTATTGTATCCCCTCCACGTGATGTAAAATTGATGTGTGAAGGTGTTGGAAACCGTGGTATGTTCAAATCCTTGTTCTTGACTAGTCCAAGACAGGAAGTCTGTTGCACACTTTCATTCAGAAATATTATCTGTTGCGGAATGAGGCGCACTCTAAATAGTGCTTCTGTTCCCTGAACTTGCCAATCTTTAGAATCCCAGACTGATTTTGTGTCTATAGTGTTCTTCCATAAGTCAAAACCCTGTTCAGACAGTTAGGAAATAAAGAAGCAGAATAAATCTGTTTGGTGTTACTCAGCATATTGCAGGTGTAGGTGCAATCTTATAGAAATATGAGGTCGGATCAGAAGGGTGAAACCCTGAAAAATATGAGAATTTCTGTTCAAACGTCTTCGAAATACCTTTTGATGGTGTCGGGCAATGTTCCCATTGGTGGTATGTGAAAACATTATATGGGATACTGGATTTATGTAAAAAGTGATGACCATAATGATGGTAACAGTACATGCTATCAAAGTCAGAGATATCCTCTAACATTTCTTTGTTTGAAAATGCAACAGATTTTTCCAAATCTGACAACATATTACTTATAGTTTCAAAATCCCAATCATCAGAAAATGTACTGGAGGTAATGATATCATTTAGAGATATTTTAAATAAGTGTGGAATCTTCAAAAGTTCAGTGGGGCCAAATACATCATAATCAACCTTGTCCAAAACAATAACAGCAGGAATTGGAACAGCTGTAATGTTCACGGAAAACAAGTCTTTTTGTTCACGATGAGGTGATGTATGAGGTTTCAGGACCAAGTTCACATTTGATACTGCAGAGCATTCTGGGAAATATTTTCCATTTATGAGAAAGCAAAAAACAGTCGCTAGGCCAATCCAGAACAGAAAAAACAATATTACAGTTATGACCCAGAACTGGAGCCAAGGTGATGCTAAATAAGCCTTTTTTAGAAAAGTGTAGAATTCACAAATGTGTTGCTTACGGGAAACTGGACTGGGGTTGTCTCAGGTTCACTGGGATCAAGAGTGAAGGTATCAATATCGATGAAGTAGCCAGTTGCACTTTGATCAGTCTTTGGTAGCTCTGTAGGTTGTGTAGAACTGGCAGGTGTCTCTTGTCGAGACATATTGATGTAGACATCGGTATTGGGCCAAATTGAAATTTTTCTTTCATTTGTTGTTTGAAGTTCTGTTTTCAGAGGAACAAGTTCCATTTTATTGTTGGAAATTCCATCGTTTTGTATTGGTGACTCTTCGAATGTTATGAGTCTTTCTGTCTGAACTTCCTATATGGTAACAAGAGGAGAGCGTCGGCTACCCAGGAGCCCACGAGGCCTACTATTCAGTATCAGCCCCATAGTGTGGTTTGATCAGATCAATCAGGACAAATCTCTTTTCTTTTTTTCTGGCAAGAGGCGGAAGAAGTACTTTTCTTGTTTGTTCGACAGCCAGGACAGGCACAGGCTTTCTGTATGATGTCCTCAATTGTTTCTCTGACCAGATCCCCGACTTTTGGGATCCAGACAGGTCTTGTCGTGACTGATTTGACTTCCCTAGTGGCAGTGCATTTTACTTGCACGTTGCTTAGTCCTGTCAGGCATTTATTTAGATCCTGTAAAACAGCCAAATGTTTATTGATATCAAATGGTTTTTCATCCGCCACTGAGTTTTCATAATTGAGATCAGGTACCCACATTCTCGTCCCAAATAGGACCTCGTAAGGAGTGATACCCCCTTTAGGACTTCATGGAAAATTATTAAGGGCTCGCTGCACCCCATATGAGTGATTAACCCAACTACCACCAAACCTAATACTCTTGCTGTTTAGGAGTGCTTTAAGTCTAGTTTTTTCCTCTCCACAAGCGAATTTCCCTTGGGGTGGTATGGAGAGGAGTACCGCAATGCTACACCCAAACCTTCCATGGCTACCATGTAAGCCCTAGCGCAAAATGCGGGGCAAGGGTCAGAATGTATTGCGCCAACTGCGTATGTCCCTATAAAGACTCAAAAATATAACAGCTCGAACGCCAGCCGAGCGCTGAGACCATACCCATAGGAATCGTGAGCATGAATCTACTTCCACCATGATATACTTGTAAGCCCCATCTGAGTGTAAGGGGCTGCAGTGGTCCATATAGAAACACCAGTGGTCTGTCTGATATTAGTAAATGTGTCTGCGCTGGACGCGCCATGGTGGAACCCTTCATCTGCTGGCAGATGTCACAATTTAAGACAAAATTCTTTGTCTGTTTTGTTAAACCAGGCCACCAATAGTGCTGTTTCAGTAAAGAAACCGGTGCGGTAATCCCTGCGAGTGCAGAATTTAGACCCTCGTGTGCAGCTAGTATTAGGCCTAATCTGTAATCCATATTTGGCATTACTCTATCCCTCACTCCTGGAATCTGAGCATATGGAATGTTGCTTGCATCTAACTTGTAGTAGTATTTCAGTGGAAACCCTTTCAGTAAGGTTGAGCTGTTTTTGCATGAGGCAATGACAGCTACCATTATCTGTCTGTCTATTCTCGTTTTTCAACGAGTGATTGCAGCTATGACAGCAGTACGTACTGCCCCTTTTGCGGCTTCATCAGCTAATGAATTCCCTTCAACGTGAACACCATCATGTTGATGATTGAGGGTGTGTGTCACTTGAGCTTTTGGTAGTTCATTTTTCAACTCGGCTACCTGCTCCGATAGCATTTTATGCTTAATTGTGCCACCTTTTGAGTCTTTAAACCCATTTTGTCCCCAGTAGCGAAGATATTCATTGCATGACTGGACACAATAAAAAGAATCACACACAATCAGTGTGGGGAATTCCTGATCCATATTTATTAGTGCCTGTAATGACACTTTTAGTTCTGCCAGCTGAGCCGTGCAGTCTCATAGAGACCGTGTCTTCGTATCGCTGGAATGGAACTTGCCATCCTGCATACGACCCTTTACAATCACACATGCGGCGCTGTATTGTTGTTTACTTCTTATGGCCGGCTGAGCAGATCCGTCAGTGTAAATAATGTATTCATACTGATCTAGAGGCATAATTTCATTTGAGAGAGGATATTCTTTTCTATATTGCAGGAATGCTTGTGTTTTTAGCCTTGGGTATTATCTGTATTCTACATCTGTTGCAGTGAGAGAATTACCCCATTGTATCCATCTAGAATGTAAGGCTTTAGCATTAGAAAAGCTTGCCTTTGTAGCAGCCTCTAAGGCTGGTACCGGAATTACGACAATTATTAGTTCCCCCTGAGCCAGTGCTCTTTCTCTTACTACATCGGTCTGTACTGCTGTCAGTATTTTTTCTGTAGAAGCAAAGCGCATTTCTGTATTTGTGTACACATGTGATTTGAATGCTATGGGTACCGCTTTGCCTTCATTGAAGATGAGGCAAGTGTACCCTGATTGACTTGCTATAACACGATCACCAGGTTGCGGACCTTTACGTGTGCCTGCAAGTGTTTTGTAGCTGTCATGTCACCTTGTAGGGAACAAAGTATATCTGTGAGTCCCTGTGTCCAATGCTTACTGAAAAATCAGGTCTGATTACGGTGTAGAAAGATTTTACTCTTTCTGCATAATCCAAAATGTATGTTCTGCCAAAATTTAAAAAACCCAATATGGATTGTAAGTTTTTCAGCAAAAGTTGGAAGTTGGAGCAGCGAACACTTTTCTTAAAAGTTATCTGCCAGGCTTTTTCCTGCACTCGATAACTCGTATCCTAAAAAATAGGATATTGAGGTGGGCTATTTTTGATTTTTTAAAGTTGAATTTGTAGCCCTCGGAGGCGAATCCCAAAATTATGGTGCTCACCCTGGTCAAGTGATCCTGTAAATCATCATCCATCAGATAAATATCATCTACATAGGAGAATGCTTCTTCATCCAAATTTTGAGGTAACTCTGTTACCCTTGCGGAAAACAACCCAGGGCTATTCTTATACCCTTGTGGGGTCGACAAAATTGACTCTGAGAGCCTAGAGCGGAAAATGCTGTTAGATACCTACTTTCAGGTGCTATATTTTGTCAGAAGAATCCATTTGAGATATCCAGTGTTGTTTTGTATTTTTTTCACACAACGTTATTCATTATTGTGCATTCTGTACTGCAAATGTCTTTGCGCATGTGTTCAGATGTCTGTAGTCTAAAACTAGACGGTATGAATTATCGGGTTTCATAACGGGAAACAAAGGATTATTCATTGAGGTGATGCAAGGTTCTATTACACCTTGGTATTCAAGTTGATCTAAGATCTCCCTGACCAGTTTTTTTGCTTCTTATTTTATTGGGTACTGTCTCTGTGGAGTTGGAGTAGATTTTACTAGGATTACATGGTGTGGTGACTCAGCATCCCACCCAACATGGTTGCAATATAGTGTTGGAGCAAGGGCTACTACCCACACCTGTGCGTATGTGTGTTTTAAGTAAATTGGAACGTGGTCGGAAAAAACAGGTAAAATTACAATTTCTCTCTTTGGGCAATCAATAATAATTTCAGGCAGCCAATCTTTTTCAGCTAAAAGGATATCATAGCCATAAGTCAGGTTCTCCCAAAGGAGACCTTTAACTTTTCTGGGTTTGTCCCCCTCCATTTGGAGTGTTATTTCATGTACCCTCTGTGGGACACTTACCCTCATATCAGGTGTTTCCACAGTGATGTGCTGCTCATTCAACTCGGCTGTCACCAGAAATTCCATCAGGTTCCAGCAAGCTATTGTTACTTCTGCTGCGCTGTCTGGCATCATCAGAGCCCATTCCCCGTTCAGAAGTTGAATCATCACAATTCTGGACATGTCTGACTTTAAGACCTGCTACTTTCTTCTATTTACATTGAGGTTTTGATTTTGGCATCTCTTTTTTCTTGGAAGTATAATCTGAACTGGGTGGCATTTCTCTGGACATCGTACGCTCTTCTTGTCTGTGTTCTGACCGTCCTTCTCTCTCGGAGTTTCTTGGTGAACCCTGAAAGGAACGAGAGGAACGTGTATCAGTATCCTGATACCTGTCAGGTTTTTTTAATGTTATCTCTATTCCTAAGGTTGTATCCCCTTTTGGAGGGCTTCTGTTGGGGATATCCACTCCTAGATAGAGATTTATTTCCTCTAAACTTTTGGTTTTTATTGTAATTATCCCATATCTTCCTGGGAGTATCAGGTGCTTGCTTGGTGTTCTCCTTTTCAGGACCACCCATGAGTGGAGGTTTTGTTGCTCTAGCTCCCAAACTACCTCTACCTAATTCAGCCTAGGTGTCTGTGATAATTTTAGGTAATTCACGTTCCTGTTGTAAAGGAGTGAAATCCCTCAGGCGTTGGCGTATTGCCACTGCTGCTGCCTCCCCTTTTATAATTGTAATATTATAGCTGATACCTGGGAAAAAGTAACTAATAATGTCATCCCTAAGTTCAGAGCAGGTTCTGCTCCATACTCAGGTTGTAAATGTCTTAATATGTCTGGTATTACTGCTAATGAAGAGATATCTTGAGTTCTGGTATATATGGTATTGAAAACTGTACTCCAAGTGGTACAATCTTCTATTTGGGGAGCTATCCCCATTGGCTAGCAGATTGTTAGCATTCTGTATGTTTCTTGAGAGCTTGTGTATGGAAATACTGCCTCTAGCTGTATTATTTTCTGAGCTATCCAGAATGGCATTTGCTCACGTTTAGTGGGCATTTTACCCATAACAGTGTATAGCGTTTGTGGTGTAATTTTTGTTGTAGATCCCTGAATTTGTCCTGTTTCTGTGGCCCTTGTTGGCCTAAGTGTGAGTTTTCCCATCACGTACTATGTCAAGTGTCTGTAAAGTTTTATTATTTCTTTATGAAGTGGATGTAAGTCTGCCACTGGCATTGAGTCTATGTCTTCATGCGGTGTGTAAGCCGCAAGGACTGGCCAAGTGGCTCCGTTTCTTTTGAGCAGACCGAGTCTTACTGTGTCTTTTGTGTGGGGGAGGGCACCTTTCCGTGCTCCTGGTAGGTGAGCAAATTTCATTGTCCTCATATGGACAGTATTTATTTGGTGTTTCATCTTCAGTGTAAGAATTACATGTATTTGATTGTGCATCTGCTTGTGGGAATCTAACCCATGAATAGAATACCTCTGTTCTATATGGCTCATGAGCCTCAATCACCAATGTTACTGTTCCACCCCTAGCTGTGACTCCGTAGTCTGATAGCTTTTGAGTAAGGGCATATCTAACATTTTCTGAAATGTTAATTTCACCTTCCTCTTCTTCTTCCCTAATTATAGCAAGCTGTGCTCGAACAGCGTTGTTCTCTTCAGTCATTGTTGAAAAAGTGTCAAGGAAGACTTCCAAGGAAACTGAGATAAGGTTTTATGCACAATGGGTACAATTTTTCCTTCAACCTTGATAAACCTACATACATAGGATATGCCTACTCAGCTGTGGCAGATAGTTCCCTTCCCACTACAGACTACAGACGTTTCTGGGGAAATGTGAGTAGTTGGTGGCACCATGTGTCGTGGTACACTGGACTCTACCATTATGCTGCCCAGCATTACTCATTTGATTACATACTTGACGCATACTCGTAGTCTGTCATGATGAGTACATCTGAAGTCTAGCATCCAGCCTGCTCAGTCTTGCAAATGGACTAGATGATTCCAATGAGCTGGACATATTGCCATATGTGTGTTTCTGTACTTCTGAAATACTGGCATATACTAGTTTTGTTTATAGAACTGTTTATATGTCTTAAAACAATTTTTACAATGCTATATCCTCTTTTATCTCTCCTAGGTGGACAACTTTCATTCTCATGAGGAGAGGTGCAATCATTCCAGGACTCCAATGCTACCAGTGTCGTGTAGTTCCTATAAACCCATATAGGACCTGCGCGTTTAGGCAACATACACTGTATGATTGGTGTCCGGACTGATTCTAGACACCCCCACTGGGTATGTTAGCTTGTGTACCAGCTAGCTCACAGTGCCACTAGAAACCCCTCTTACCAAGGAGAGAATAGTTCTTGGCAACTATCGAAAATGACAACTCTGATCCCTCAGGATCTGGAAACAGTGTACTACTTTTCGCTCAGTCACTCGTGCTCACTTCGTCTCAGTGATATACACAGAATAAACGGTGGGGGACATTTTTCAATAAGCATTTATTGAACCAGCATCATTCTAGTGTAAAATAGGTGTGCTGAAACAACCACTAGACAGTAACAGATATAAATGATTATAAGCACTAACAGATTAAAAGGATGGTAGATTTCTACCATTGTGCTAAAACAATGAATACTGGCAAGCAGATAAAATACATGACAGTAAAATGCATACTCCTAACTAGATATACTTAAGTGTACCTAGCATGTATGTAGGTGGAAAAGCCGAGAATCCCTCTAGGATAAAGTCAACTCCATTACGTGATGTGAGAGGCTGTGGGGTCTCCCGTCTTGGTCTCCAGATGGACACCCTGCAAGGGATGTCAGACCACTGCGATCTGGAGTGTCTGCGTGCAGGAACCTCAGTGTCTCACGTCAGTTTGTGGGCATGGAAGTCCTTTTCTCCTCTGACTACCTCAGCAAGATATGGTGTATATATTCCCAAAGTGGTACTCCCTGGGGTATACCTTGCTGTGTCATGTAGGACTAGGATGATGGAAGGAATTACCCTTATGCATAGTTATTATGCAGGAGATGGTAGGCCTGCTGTCCTGCTGAAATTCCAAGAATTCTCATGCATAATGAATGAGGCTTAAGCTTTTCGGAGAAAACCCCATATCAGCTTTGGACATTACTGTAAGTAGGTAAAAGGTCAGTACCAAGAACCGTTATGTAGTGTAATGGTAGGTGAGAATATAGGTGAAAGGTTAGGTGACTACCTGAGCCTATATTGGGGTACCTATATGGAACATAACACCAGTAAGTGTAATTAGTACATGTATGTACCATATGATGTCTGTGTGTGATCTAACCATAAAGGTGAAATGTTGCCAGCCTGAGAATAATCAATCTGTATTAGGGGAACAATGATCAGGTACAAATAATATAGTGGGGTGATACTACCAAAATAAAGATCATCCCATTAAAAAATTATTTTTTGTACCCAAAAAATGACAACATGGAATTGAACTATTTAACTCGTTATGATAGGAAACCAAGAGCCATTTTTTTTGTAAATGACTATGGATACGAAAAGAAAGATCCAACAGATTTTTTCCATTGTCTGTCGTCACTAATAATGGAACAACATCTTAATCAATCATAACTCTTCTCCTTCAAAAAAGTCCCAGCAGTCCATCCAGGTAACATCCAGGACGGGAGAGACTGCATTTACATGAACATGAGCACAAAAAGTAAGTGGAAATCACCAGGGTGAACAATCACCCGCATTTAAGATGTTTTTATTGGTCTGTTCATAACGCCAATCTATGTTTATCCGCCTCTTCATCTTAAGGAGAGCAGCCACACCACCTCCCCAGGTACCTATGGGGCCCATGCGATCAAGATAAGAAATATTTTTATTGTGTACAAAAAGTTGTTTTAGTCAAATTGCAAGGACGCTATCGAGGGACAATCTTCGTCCATCCGTCGCGTTTAAAAAAAAAAACAAAAAAAAGCATTTCTTTGTAAATGATGGTGAATGCACACCGAAGCGCATTTGTCACCTTGCCAAACTGAAAAGCAGGGGATTCACTGTCTCATGCATACACATGTAATGCAAAGCATAAAACAGATGAGTAAATAACATTTTCTCAACTTGGATTTGAAAAGCGGCTATTAATTTGTCTTTCAAATAAACCAGTGGAGACATTTCATATTCGTTTTTTGAAAAAAGGGGAAGCAGGGACACAAAAAGAGACAGTGCAGAGCCATTAATTGGTGATATGTCTTTAAACGAATTGAATGTGAACATTGAGTACAGATAACATAGCAATACATCTAAATGCAGAACAATATACATCAGGGGACATTGCAGGATTCATGTTAAAAAAAGCACTATATGGAAATAGTTTTATGTATATTGCATGTTATCTGTCTCTAGTTTTATCATTTCAGAGGAGAACAGTGTGTTCTCCAAAACTGTAAAAAAAAAAGTGAACCAGACTACATGAAAGCCTGGGGACATTGTTCCGTAGGTTTGGAAACAGAGGGATCCAAATATCCTTATCAGTCCTGACAAAAGCTGCCAACCTGTTGGGGCATATGTAGGCTGAAACGTGTAGCTCTGTTTTTATGGAGTGACGTAGGGACACGTTACACATCCCAACACACATCCACCTTTGTTTTTACCCTTACCCCTATCTGGTTTCCTAACAAATGAACTTTTCCTAGATCAGAGGTAATTTTAGATATTTATTCCGATGAGGAGCTCAGACTATCTCTGCGTTCAGAGAGATGACCTTCTGGTGGAGGAAAAGACCAGATGATGATACTATCAGCAACTAGTACTGACTGAAAATAACTGTTGTGAGTCCCTTCTAAAAGTGACCCCCCAGAACATATGATCCCACTCCTTTTTTATTTTGTTGGTACATACGTTTGGAAGCCGAGTGGGGTTCTATACCTTCTGCTTCTATTTCCCCTTTTGTGATATTCACAAGTATTTATCTCTGACGTCATGTACTGACTGTGCTAATTAATGCTTTCTGTTTTCACCGTAGGCAACATGATAGCTGATGAGACCCGCTCTTATGAGCTTCGCTGGAAATGTTACCATCATGTCAGGAAGGTAGTGAAGCCATTCAAAAAGATGCAAACATGGTATGTGCGTGCTAGAGCATCAGGGATCTGGAACATTGCTTGTCCAACCACACCTGCAGTGCCAACATTGCCCACTAGTCTGGACAGACTAGGGCCAAGCCAGCCCAGAGCAGCCCCAAGCCAGCCCAGAGCAGCCCCAAACCAGCCACAGCAGGCCCAAAGTGTTCCTACACCAGCTCCCCCAACAACCACACAACGTCTGTCTACATGGTGCATAAGGTAACCTCGTTAGAAACTCGTGTTCCACTACCCCATCATCCAGATACTTAGTAAACTGAACTAGAAACTGGACGGCAGGGCATCCACTTGTCCAACCTAAAGGAGGCCTTGGAGCAGTTATCACAACTGATCATTTGTATTTTATTTAAATGTTTTCATACATGTCATAGTATTTTAGGTAGTTATTAGATAGTATAGGTTTAGATAAGGTCGTTTGTAGTACATTTTAGGTTTTTTATAGGTTTTTGATTTTACATTTTCATAAAATTTCAGTGGGTGGGGGATAATGCTTAGGCTTTGGTATAAGAAAAAAAGGACAAAATAAAAATACCCCCCCAAAAACATTTATTCATTTAGGGCTTCATTTATGAGAAATGACGCATCCTGCGTGAAAGCAGCGATGTGTCACTTCTCAGTGCGCCCCCCTTGGACATTACTGTAAGTAGGTAAAAGGTCAGTACCAAGAACCGTTATGTAGTGTAATGGTAGGTGAGAATATAGGTGAAAGGTTAGGTGACTACCTGAGCCTATATTGGGGTACCTATATGGAACATAACACCAGTAAGTGTAATTAGTACATGTATGTACCATATGATGTCTGTGTGTGATCTAACCATAAAGGTGAAATGTTGCCAGCCTGAGAATAATCAATCTGTATTAGGGGAACAATGATCAGGTACAAATAATATAGTGGGGTGATACTACCAAAATAAAGATCATCCCATTAAAAAATTATTTTTTGTACCCAAAAAATGACAACATGGAATTGAACTATTTAACTCGTTATGATAGGAAACCAAGAGCCACTTTTTTTGTAAATGACTATGGATACGAAAAGAAAGATCCAACAGATTTTTTCCATTGTCTGTCGTCACTAATAATGGAACAACATCTTAATCAATCATAACTCTTCTCCTTCAAAAAAGTCCCAGCAGTCCATCCAGGTAACATCCAGGACGGGAGAGACTGCATTTACATGAACATGAGCACAAAAAGTAAGTGGAAATCACCAGGGTGAACAATCACCCGCATTTAAGATGTTTTTATTGGTCTGTTCATAACGCCAATCTATGTTTATCCGCCTCTTCATCTTAAGGAGAGCAGCCACACCACCTCCCCAGGTACCTATGGGGCCCATGCGATCAAGATAAGAAATATTTTTATTGTGTACAAAAAGTTGTTTTAGTCAAATTGCAAGGACGCTATCGAGGGACAATCTTCGTCCATCCGTCGCGTTTAAAAAAAAAAACAAAAAAAAGCATTTCTTTGTAAATGATGGTGAATGCACACCGAAGCGCATTTGTCACCTTGCCAAACTGAAAAGCAGGGGATTCACTGTCTCATGCATACACATGTAATGCAAAGCATAAAACAGATGAGTAAATAACATTTTCTCAACTTGGATTTGAAAAGCGGCTATTAATTTGTCTTTCAAATAAACCAGTGGAGACATTTCATATTCGTTTTTTGAAAAAAGGGGAAGCAGGGACACAAAAAGAGACAGTGCAGAGCCATTAATTGGTGATATGTCTTTAAACGAATTGAATGTGAACATTGAGTACAGATAACATAGCAATACATCTAAATGCAGAACAATATACATCAGGGGACATTGCAGGATTCATGTTAAAAAAAGCACTATATGGAAATAGTTTTATGTATATTGCATGTTATCTGTCTCTAGTTTTATCATTTCAGAGGAGAACAGTGTGTTCTCCAAAACTGTAAAAAAAAAAGTGAACCAGACTACATGAAAGCCTGGGGACATTGTTCCGTAGGTTTGGAAACAGAGGGATCCAAATATCCTTATCAGTCCTGACAAAAGCTGCCAACCTGTTGGGGCATATGTAGGCTGAAACGTGTAGCTCTGTTTTTATGGAGTGACGTAGGGACACGTTACACATCCCAACACACATCCACCTTTGTTTTTACCCTTACCCCTATCTGGTTTCCTAACAAATGAACTTTTCCTAGATCAGAGGTAATTTTAGATATTTATTCCGATGAGGAGCTCAGACTATCTCTGCGTTCAGAGAGATGACCTTCTGGTGGAGGAAAAGACCAGATGATGATACTATCAGCAACTAGTACTGACTGAAAATAACTGTTGTGAGTCCCTTCTAAAAGTGACCCCCCAGAACATATGATCCCACTCCTTTTTTATTTTGTTGGTACATACGTTTGGAAGCCGAGTGGGGTTCTATACCTTCTGCTTCTATTTCCCCTTTTGTGATATTCACAAGTATTTATCTCTGACGTCATGTACTGACTGTGCTAATTAATGCTTTCTGTTTTCACCGTAGGCAATATGATAGCTGATGAGACCCGCTCTTATGAGCTTCGCTGGAAATGTTACCATCATGTCAGGAAGGTAGTGAAGCCATTCAAAAAGATGCAAACATGGTATGTGCGTGCTAGAGCATCAGGGATCTGGAACATTGCTTGTCCAACCACACCTGCAGTGCCAACATTGCCCACTAGTCTGGACAGACTAGGGCCAAGCCAGCCCAGAGCAGCCCCAAGCCAGCCCAGAGCAGCCCCAAACCAGCCACAGCAGGCCCAAAGTGTTCCTACACCAGCTCCCCCAACAACCACACAACGTCTGTCTACATGGTGCATAAGGTAACCTCGTTAGAAACTCGTGTTCCACTACCCCATCATCCAGATACTTAGTAAACTGAACTAGAAACTGGACGGCAGGGCATCCACTTGTCCAACCAAAGGAGGCCTTGGAGCAGTTATCACAACTGATCATTTGTATTTTATTTAAATGTTTTCATACATGTCATAGTATTTTAGGTAGTTATTAGATAGTATAGGTTTAGATAAGGTCGTTTGTAGTACATTTTAGGTTTTTTATAGGTTTTTGATTTTACATTTTCATAAAATTTCAGTGGGTGGGGGATAATGCTTAGGCTTTGGTATAAGAAAAAAAGGACAAAATAAAAATACCCCCCCAAAAACATTTATTCATTTAGGGCTTCATTTATGAGAAATGACGCATCCTGCGTGAAAGCAGCGATGTGTCACTTCTCAGTGCGCCCCCCTTGAGACAAAATGGATGTGTCATATTTACTGTATGACGCATCATGTCGCACGGAGTTACAGATACGTCAGTATGTCTGACGTATCTGTAGGCGCAAAAGTGACGCATTGCTGGAGTGTGTCACAGAAGTGATGCAACTCTAGCACTGTGTCCGTTTTTGTATTTTGTTTGTTTTAAATTGTGTTTGCCCTTGCTTTTAGTCCACCTTTGTGCGCCCACATACCTGCACCTTAAATTGGGCCCCTCACCGCGCTTTTTGCGGACCAGCTTCATCTTTCCTTGCGCCTTCGTGTTTGGCGCCGGTCGCCATCTTGGGGGTGGCGAGTAGCGAGTGTGCCACTTGTTTGAGCGCTCTAGCGCTCACTAGGACCACAGGTGAGCCCTACTTAATGCTCGCCTTCTGCGCGCAGCGGTGACGTGCAGCGGTAGCGCCGGACTCGCGCCGGAATCAAGCCAGAGTCCTGCCCGTCTGCGTCCCGGAGGCGATCGGAGCGGCGGGTAGGATTCTATACACCAGGGATGTGTCCCCCTGGGACACCAGTGCTGCATTATTCCCCTGGGGAACTGCGCTCCTTTGACACCCTGGTCACAGGTTGTTGCACTGTCTTTCCCGGACGCCATCGCGGGAAACTCTGCTGCCCTGGCTGTGGCTGGCGCCCTAACCGTGCTCAGTTATCACGCCCCAACAATAACATCCTCAATGTGGGTTATCGCTGCATGCTTTTAAACACCAGGTCGGCGTGTAAACATGCGCAAGACATATTTGAGCTTCTAGATACAGTGAAGCCACTATGTCTTATGCTCACTGAGACGTGGTGGGGTGAATTTTCCAATCCAGATGTTGCCATGGCAATCCCGCCTGATTATAACATCTTCAGGAAGGATAGAGCCGAGGGGAGGGGCGGTGGAGTGGCATTGGTGGTCAAGAAAGGCACGCCCTGTGCGATTTTGCCAGGGAAGGACATCCGAGGCTCGGAGACTCTCGCTTTTTCTATCACTCTGTCTCCACATCAATCTGTTAAGGGTTTACTTGTGTATAGACCACCTGGTTCACCCGGTACGTTCTTTGAAGATCTGGACTCCGTGTTGTTGGGGCTGGCCCTGAAAGCGGAACACTGCATCGTGGCAGGGGATTTTAATTTTCGGTTGGATGATCCGTCTGACCCTGCTGCCATTAAACTTTCTGAGGCTATGGCCCCGCTGGGACTGATCCCTCATTTGCAGGAGCCTACGCATGAGAAGGGGCACACTCTTGACCAGGTGTTCTCGTCTTCCCCTCTTGAGATGATTGAGATTATACCAGTACTATGGTCTGACCACTTGCTTGCCAAATTTACGATCAAAGGCACAGTCAAATCGGTGGCTGCCTTGGCACTGCAACAGGGTCGTGTCCATAGGGCATATCATCGTGTGACCCCAGAGATGCTGGCCCAGGCTGCTGTGGATTACCCATGTTCCCTCTCTGGAGATCTGGATAGGGACTTGGAGACCCTGCAAGCTTGGCTTCTAGACAGGCTGAATGACCTTGACCCGGATCTGACTCCCCGTCTGACACCGAAACGGGTCTCTGCACCTTGGTTTACCGCTGCACTGTCGGCTACGCGGCAGCAGTGTAAGGTGGCCGAGAGAGCGTGGCGGGCTCATTATGATACTGCAGCCAAGCTGACCTATAAAACGGTGGTCAAGGCCTATCACCGGGACATCCGCCTGGAAAAAAAAGCATATCTAGCCAGGAGAATAGATGCGGCTCCTAACTCCTGCAAGGAGATTTTCTCCATTGTGAGAGAATTTATTTCCCCACGGTCTAACATCCTGGACGAAAAACCGTCTGGTACCTGGGCTTCGGACCTTGCTGACTTTTTTACGAGCAAGATCCAACGCATACAGGATTCTTTTCCATCGCCTGGGCTTTTGGCCCAGACTAATCCTGAGGCCACTTTATCCCCGCGGGCAGGGCCTGGTGTGACGCTGAGTGTGTTTCCTCCGCTCTCTGCCCCTGACTCTTTAGCGCTAATGGGCAATCTTAAATCGGGTTCGCCCCTCGACCCTTGCCCTGCTAAATTTTTAGCGAAAGTTGCGGAGGTGATTAATCCACTGGCAAACCCGCTGTTAAATCTTTCGCTGAGTCAGGGAGTGGTCCCGTACGCCTGGAAGCAGGCGATGGTGATTCCATTGCTCAAAAAGCCAGGCCTGGATCCGAAGGCCCCGGTCAATTATAGGCCTATCTCTTTGCTGCCGGCTCTCACGAAGATTTTGGAAAAGCACGTTCAGGTTGTGCTTTCCAATTTTCTTGAGACCAATGAGATTTTGCACGCCACCCAGTCAGGTTTTCGTTCCCATCTCAGCACAGAGACTGCGCTCCTTGAGGTCTCAGAAACCATTAAAGGGGTTCTGGACTCTGGGGGCAAAGCCATGCTGGTGTTGTTGGACTTGTCGGCGGCGTTCGACACCGTCCCCCATGATGGCCTTCTCGCAAGACTCTCTGAGATAGGTCTGCGGGGGACGGTGTTCGGCTGGTTTTCCTCCTTTCTAGCCGGACGCCGCCAAACGGTCTGGGCCTCGCCAGATTCCGCCGTGATGCCGCCTCTGGGAGTCGGGGTCCCACAGGGCTCTATCTTGAGCCCGACCCTATTTAACATCTTCATGACCCCGTTGGCGGCATTGGTGGAGTCGTATGGGGCCCGGATCGTATCCTATGCCGACGACACTCAGCTCCTCTTCTCATGTATGAGAGGTGGAGACTTTAATGGGGAGAGCATTCGGGATTGCCTTGGGGCTGTTTTTCAATGGTTCCAACGGAACAGCCTCAAGTGCAATTCCGATAAATCGGAGGTTCTCTTCTTTGGGTGCGACACAGAGCCAGACTGGCAGGCCTGGTGGCCGATTAATATGTTTCCCCCGTCTTGCTCCTCCCAAGTAGCCAAGAACTTGGGGGTCAAGATGGATAAGGGGTTAACATTGAAATCCCAGATCCTGGGGGTGTCGGGCATCTGCTTCGGCATCCTTAGGATGCTGCGGAGATTCCTTCCCCTGCTGTCGGAGGAGCATAGGAAGCTGACAGTGCAGGCTTTGATCGGGTCCAGGTTGGATTATTCGAACATTCTTTACCTGGGCCTGCCGGAGTATTTGCTGCAGCGGCTCCAAGTGGTGCAGAACGCTGCTGCGAGAGCTATCTTCGGATTAAATAGACGGGCCAGTGTATCGGGCCTGTTGAAAATTTTGCATTGGCTCCCAATCCGGAAACGGATTGTTTTTAAGGCTTTGACTCTGGCCTACAAAGCTCTCCACGCGGTGGGAGCAAAGTACCTTCAAAAGAGACTGGTCTTCTATCATCTGACCCGGTCTTTGAGGTCAGAATCCCTGTTTTTGGCGGTTGTTCCACGTGTGAAGAGAGCTCGTCTGGGAGGCCGCTCTTTTGGACTACTGGCGCCACAGTTGTGGAACTCTCTGCCACTCACTCTGCGGGGAGCTACCAGCCTACTAGCGTTTAGGAAAGGCCTTAAAACCTGGCTGTTCACCCAGTAGCCTGTTTTTCTTGCATGTATTTGTCTGGCATTCGGTCTTTTTCTCTTCTTCTAACGTTGTTATGTTATTATGTTGCAGCCCTCCTTCTCCTAAAGCGCCGGGACACTCTTTTTGAGTAGCCGTGCGCTATACAAAAGAATAAATAACATAACATAACATAACATAACATTTGCACTTGAGAAGTGGCGCAGGGAAATCTCGTAGATTTCACTGCGTCACTTCTACGAGGCTTACTTATGTGGGAGCGCCCACCATGCATACATTATACCTGATGCAGGTATAATGTGGCGCAGGGGTTTGCAAAGTGACGCATCTGCTTAGATGCGTCACTTTGTAAATAGGGCGCAACAGGTGGCATGTTTTACGCCGCCGATGTGTCACGAGAAGTGACGCAACTGAAGCAAAAAACTGTTGCAAGGCCTCATAAATAAGGCCCTTATATTTTAATGTGTAGCTAGTTTATGTATGGGTGTAGGCTCTTTTTGTATTTTGTGACTCTGTGTGTTAAGGGGTGTTGGAGTTGATGTTTAATATGTCTGTTTTGGTAAATATATAGCATAGATTAAGCTAATATTAGGTAGGTTAAGGTAGTGTTAATTTAAGTTAGATTCTGGAGCCAGACACCGGCGGCCGCGCACAGGTCTGGGCGAACATTCTGAAATTCAGGCATCATCAGGGTGACTACGAAAACGTGCCAAAAAGTAGACGCAGAGGAGTTTACAAAATCCCTTTCTGGGTAACTGTCTGTGCTTCATCTCGTCCTGTTACTGCTCAGTATTATTATTATTATATATGAATTTATTAAGCGCGCAGCTACCCTTGGGTTTCCCGGCGCTAGAGACACAGATAAGGAGTAAGGAGGTCAGACAGACGTGTTAAGAGTCCAATTACAGAGAAAACAGCCAGGTCTTTACTCCTTTCCGGAATTTAAGATAACACGTTTCAGACCGTAAGGAAATGGGAAGCGAATTCCAGAGCGAGGGCGGCAGGTAAGAAAAAGAGCGACCACCAGCTCTAACACGTTTAAAACGGGGAACAGAAAATTTACATTGAGTGGAAGATCTGAGAATGCGAGAGGGACAGTATTGATGAACTAAGGTGGATAGATAGTGAGGGGCTTTACCAGCTTTAATACGGTGCATGAAGCATAAAGCTTTGAATTTAGACCTAGATTCTATGCGCAGCCAGTGCAGGCTGCGCAGGGAAGAGGAAACAGAGGCGATTCTAGGCAAGTTGCAGAGTAAGCGGACAGCCATGTTTTGGACCACTTGAAGCTTACGGGAAACCTCCTTGCAGGCACCCAGAAGTAGAACGTTACCGTAGTCCAGGCGCGATGTCACCAAGGCCTGGACGACTGACTTCTGGGTGTCGGGGGGAAGCATCCATGTGATCTTCCTCGGCCACCTGATGATGGTGGTACAGGTGGCTGCTACTTTAACCACATGTTGCCTCATGGATAACTGATTATCAAAAAGGACCCCGAGATTACGTGCTACTGTTGTTGGCACCGGTAAAGGTCCCATTTGCTGGGGCCAATGTTGTGGGCCCCATAGAGCGGAATCCGGACCGAACAAGAGCAGTTCCGTTTTGTCGCCGTTTAATTTGAGTTTGTTAGTCAGCATCCAGTTGGCAATATCAGCAAGGCCAGAACATAGAGAAGAAGAAGAGGAGTGCTGATTCGAAGAAAGGGAGAAAATAATCTGGGTGTCATCTGCATACGAAAAAATAGATAGTCCCGACTGTTCAGCAAGAAAAGCAAGAGGTCTTACATAAAGGTTAAAAAACAAAGGGCTAAGAATCGAACCTTGGGGGACACCATAAGGGGAGTTATGAACAGTGGACACCGCAGAAGAAGAAAAGACTTGAAAAGTACGGTCAGAAAGAAAGTTAGCAATCCAGGCAAGTGCGGGACCGTCAATCCCGACAGACCTCAAAGCAGAGAGGAGGATGGTATGGGAGACGGTGTTAAACGCGGCACTCAAATCCAAAAGGATGAGTGCCACCGTCTCCCCTCTGTCTACATGACGTCTGACTGTCTCGGAAACTCCTAGGAGGGTGGACTCCGTGGAAAAGCCCGCCCGAAAACCAGATTGGGAGGAATGAAGAACATTAGCTGATTCAATGTGAGTGGTTAGGTAGCGGTTAACGTGCTTCTCCAATATCTTAGAGAGACAGGGAAGCAGGGAGATCGGGCGAAAATTAGCTGGGTTGCTGGGATCCGCGTTAGCTTTCTTTAGGAGCGGAACCACCATAGCATGTTTCCAGGCATTGGGAACAATTGCCTCCATGAGAGAGGTATTCAGAAGAGCCAGGATACAGTCAAGTGAGGTGTTGGCAAGGGTGCGCAGGATCTGCGGAGGCATAGGATCCAAAGGGGAGCCAGATTTAATCTCTGCCAGCAATTTCTGAAAAGCGGGCATAGAAATAAGCTCCCACTTAACTAGTGGAGGAAATGAAGACCGTGCAGGGTTATCCTGATGAGGTGGTAGGACATGGTTCAGTGTAGCGGGACTGGATGAGGCAGCCGATAGAACATCGAAACCCGCATAGATGTTATCAATTTTCTTCGTGAAGAAGTCCGCCAAGGAATTACATTGGATATTATCCAAACAGGGGGCTTTAGGAGCACAGGACATACCAGATAATTCTTGAACAGCCTTAAAGAGAGCTTTAGGACGATTCTGAGCTTTCAGTATCACGTTATTAACGTGATTGGCCCTAGCAGTATTACATGAAGCGTGGTATTTATGTAATGCGAGTTTATAATTCTCTTTATCAGCTGGAGAATAGTTGGACCTCCAAATGCGCTCTAGTCTTTTGCAGCAGGACTTCTCAGTTTTTAATTGTTCATTAAACCAGGGAGCAGGAGGGTGCCGGAAGTTGTGCTTACATTTACGTGCCGGTAGGCAGGAATCAATTGCAGAGGTGAGCCAAGTACTAATCGTCCCAGCATCGTTCGTAGAAATATTCAAGAAAGAGGGCATGGTCTTCTCAAGGAGACTATTGAGATGCTCCAAATTGAGTCTTTGCCAATTTCTACTGATTCTAAAAGAATTTGAATCAGCAGAAAGGCAGGAGGCACCCGGTATCTTGATGTGAAACTCTACAACAAAGTGATCAGACCAGGTGATGGGTCTGGAAGGAGGACAGGTCATATTGGCCAAATTAGCAAAGATAGGGTCTAATAAATTGCCGCCTTTATGAGTTGGACCTGAGTTAAGAAGACTTAAGTTAAGGGCGGCAAAGTCCTGTATGAGATGAGTGCTAATGGAGCAAAGGGTATCGTTAAAATGGATATTCAGGTCACCTAGTAACAAAAAATTATTAGATTCCAACAATAGGGGAGCAATAAACTCAGGAAGGGCAGCTGCCCATGCGCTGGCTGCACCTGGCGGACGATACAGAAGGGCACCGGACAGTGTAAACGTCGGAGATAATAGCAATCTAAAACTCCCTGCCTCGCAATTGGGGATATCAAGGTCTTCCCACTTGCAGGAATAGCACCTCTTATAAATGATGGCAATGCCGCCACCAGCCCCAAGATTTCTGTTACGTCCCACAAAGGTGTATTCCTCAGGGAGAGCAATGGCGATGTCTGGCCCAGAGCAGTCATTAATCCAGGTTTCAGTAAGAAACAAGGCCGACGGCCTGGATGAAGTGGGAAGGTCAAGTATGTCTCTCTTGTGTTTAGGCAGAGATCTGCAATTTAAACTAAGAAAAGTAAAATCGGAAGAAGAGTCAGAAGGGTGTACTGTCACTGGAAAAGGGGTAGCAGTCCAGAAGGAGGACGAAAGAATATTTAGTTCTGATGGGAGAGATGTGAGAGTCAGAGCACATATAGGGCAAGACAAGGGGGCATCATTACAGTGTAAATGAGAACAGCGTATACCTGGTAACGGTCGAAGGCTGTACAAACAGGAACGGGAGTATGTAAGTCTAGGGGTCGTGGAATCAGGAGCAGGGGGTGCGGCCCCGGGTCCCGTCAGGGCGCGGACGGGCGCAGACGGGCTTGCCTCTGGCGCGCCATCGGCGCGCCCGCTGCGCGCGTGCGCTGCGCGCTTGCATTGGCCGGAAATATATAGTCCCCGGCAGTCTGCCCAAGCTAAAATGGCGCCCAATGATAGGCCCTGACCAGGGGGAGGAGTCTCGCAAAGCGAGTGAAAGTTCGAGTTTTAAAGTGCGGGTAAGTGGGCCGTGCGAGTTTGAGGTACAAATAAATTCAATTCAAGTACAATGTTTAAAATTCAGCTATAAAATATGTATATATAAAACACACACAACAGAATTAAAAAAATAGCAGCAGATGAAAATAATAGAGAGCAGTACAGCTCTGAGGCTTCAAACCCTCAAGTCGAGCGAGTTAACAATCCGGTGCAAACGTTAATGCAATGTCTCCTTAGCAAGCTAGCGCGCTTGCATTGGCCGGAAATATATAGTCCCCGGCAGTCTGCCCAAGCTAAAATGGCGCCCAATGATAGGCCCGGACCAGGGGGAGGAGTCTCGCAAAGCGAGTGAAAGTTCGAGTTTTAAAGTGCGGGTAAGTGGGCCGTGCGAGTTTGAGGTACAAATAAATTCAATTCAAGTACAATGTTTAAAATTCAGCTATAAAATATGTATATATAAAACACACACAACAGAATAAAAAAAATAGCAGCAGATGAAAATAATAGAGAGCAGTACAGCTCTGAGGCTTCCAACCCTCAAGTCGAGCGAGTTAACAATCCGGTGCAAACGTTAATGCAATGTCTCCTCAGTACACTGAAAAGCAATTGGTAGAGCCAATAGGTCAACAGGCCAGACCTATTAACTTTGCTAATGTCCGGTCACATAATCCAGGGGGGAGGACTACACCTCCCAGAAGCGGCAGCAGCGGACGCAGCCCTCAATGTCCTGACCGCGCTTGGAGGCGACAATAAAGCACTGGAGGGCTCCTGCTCTGCGGGACGCCCGGTCACACAATCCAGGGGGGAGGAGTACACCTTCCAGAAAAAGCAGCAGCAGACGCCACCCTGACCACGCAAGGAGGCACAAATAAAGCACCGGAGGGCTCCAGCTCCACGGGACATGCCTAGGCCAAGGGCGGGCCCGTCCTTGCCCGTCACTGACTGGAGCAGGCCGAGCTGGGCCCCCCTCTGACATTCGTGATACAACGTTTGGAAGCTACTTTTTACTGATTATCCCTTGCCTGCCATGTAGGAATGCTCTATCAGCGGGAGGGTGTCTCAGTAGCGCCCGTCTGTTACCGAGCAGGGCCAGACGGGCGTGCATCTTTGGTTCTCGCTATTGTGGGATCTTGTTCTTTTGCTCTATGGCCCATTTGGTGGATGCAGACACTCCCGGGTAATTAGTGGTTTATCTGGAGAGGACATGGTTAACTGCATGGCCACGCGCACATGGGCATTTGGCATGTGATTATTGCGGATTATTGTGGAAAAAGTTACCCTCTTTTGTGATCTCTGTTATCTGAATATTTGGAGGTGTTTGTGAAGTAGGGCACAATGGGGAAGAGGAAAGTAGCCCATGTGAGCCCCCCAGCGGGAAGGAAGCATACTACCATTAACTCATTCCTGGCGAAAGCAGTAGGGGCCATTTCCGAAGAAATTGATAAGGCAGAGAGGAGGCTTTTCTTGGACTCTGTTGGCCCTATTGCCCTCCCGTGTGGTGAATCCGCAGAAGCAGCTATTCAAAAATCACCGGATGGACCTTGCGCAACAGCACTGGTGGCTAAAGAGATTTCTAGTACTAGTCTCAGCAGCATTAATAACACTACTTCCGTAACTAACAGCTTGAGCAAGGCTATTTCTGCTTTTGTTCAGGGAGTGGATTCAGGGGGACCCCTGCACCCAAAAAGTCACGGAAAATGAACAAAAAGACAGAGCCTATCAAGAAAGGGGAAGGAACTCCAAGTATTGAGCCAAGGGTTGTTGAAGAGTTCTTGGCTACTCTGAAGCAAAAAACTACTGAAGTAATGACTAATTTATCGACTAAATTTTGTAATGATCTTACTAAAATCATGATGGAGTCCAGAGATACATTAGGCAGAGTTGAAAACGCCTTGGTTTCTATTAGCCCAACACCTTCAATTGTTACCATGCAGCATAAGATAAGGCAAATGGGAACCCTACCTCTATACAACCAGAGTGCCAACTAGCCCTTACCCTCTAGTTTTAGGTCCGCAGGAGGTACAAATAGCGGAATCGAGAACATGGGTATCCGGCCCTGGTCCCTCAGTAGTCAGCCACTTAGTTTGGCCCTGACCTCGCTCCAATAGCAATCCTCGTCACAGCATATGGAGGGAGCCATAGACAGTTTATCTACTGCCAACAGCCGGGGTTTGCCCGTAATCGGTCTAACCCCAGCTTGCTGTTCCTATACTGTGGTTTTGGTAGAGATGCCAGGTCTGGGTGTTCACAGGGATGAATCATCAGTCGAACTGAACAACAAAGTAACAAACGTGTTGTGTACATATGCAACATTTTAAACGGTTGATCAGGGACATATCCTGATGGCCAGGAGTGTAGAGTGGCTAGGACCATGGAGGAAGACATTTGAGGATGATTGTGTGGTAGTTACACTCAGATTCCCAGATTTAGCCCATAATATCTTACAACAGACATCCCAGCCCCACTATTATGACTCTGGTATTAACGCATTACCTTTGGACTTCTTTTATAGGCCTTGAGACCCTCGCGGATGAGTAGCGCGCTCTATAAATGGACTGATTGATTGATTGATTGATTGAGGCCTTCTTACAATACCAAAACCAGTATCCATCCTCTGACCTTGGAGGGATGTTCCCTCGCCCGTGGGGAGAATAAAGTCAATGCCCAATCCTTATGCGCACCTCAGGAACCCTAATGACCCAGACTGACTGCATGAGTGGGATGGGATTAGTAATGTTACTGTTGTACCCAGGGTTTCATCGACACAGAGATTGGTAACCAGACTGCCGCAAGTGGGTACCACTGTAGATCAGGACGGCACCTCCACAGGTAGCTTGAAAGTGAGTAGTATGGGTGCTAACAGTCAAATATTGGAACTGAACACACAAGCTTTTAAGTATCACCCGTGTGGGGGGATTTCAATATCATCTCCTGGAATGTAGCAGGTTTAGCCACCAAATTGGTGGAAGAAAGATGGCTTCAATTCATCAGATCTTATAACATTATTTGCCTCCAGGAGATATGGGAGACTGATAATAACCTCTTTCTTGAGGGTTATAAAACCTTCTTATGTCCGGCAGAGGGCTCAAGTATGGGAAGAGCAAGGGGTGGCTTAATTATTTGTATAGATCTGAGGCTCTGCAGAGCTGTGAAGTATTTGAAATGGGATTCTAAAATTGCACAAGGGCTGATATTAGCGGTTGGCAATTCACTGGATTTCACTGTCACTAAGTTTTACAATGCAGAACAAAAGACCCATGGCCACTGAAATCTGGCTGAGTTAAGTGGCCATCTGGAGTTGTTGCAGAGTGAAGGTTTTTTGCAGGGTGAAATTTTTTCTAGTGGGTGGTTTTAATTGCCATCTATGTACAGATCCAGTACCGAACACACATGAGTGGGCCACATGCACGATTAGGAATGGATTGCACATGGAGCACTCTCTAGAAGGACAGGATCCTCTGCTAGACACTTATGGTCTAATATATACCCTAGATTTGGGGGGGACGTCCCTGGATCTCTTTTCGCAGCCGACTTATAAAGGCAGGGGCTCTGCAACAATTATTGGTTTTGTTTTTATTTCCTTTTCTTTGAAGTGGTTTATACTCGCTTTTAAAATCCAGCACAGTCATTTTAGTGATCACAGTCCCTTGAATTTGGTGCTCGAAGTGCCGGGAAATTCGACTGTGCACTGCAGCATGACTGTGGGTTCACTTGTCGCAACTAATCAAGGGAGGCATCTGATGTGGTCACAGCTTGATATTACTCTTTTAAGAGAGCACTTTTTAGTTTGAGGCAGCAGGAGATTTTAAAGTGTTTAGACCTATCAGCCTTGGGAGAAGAAACCATAGAAGCGTTTATTGAAATTGCACACTCAGTCGCCAGTTTATTAACAGTTCCAATAGCTACTTTTTGTGCTGATTCACTAAAATGGTTTGATAGTGAGTGTTTGCGGGCCTTGCATCAACGTAAGAAGGCCGTGAAACAGATCTCACGTCGCAGTGCCTTGGTGGCAACCTGTTGAAGTAATTGTAAGGGGGCCATTAAGGAGCGTAAGCGTTTGCTACAAAAACAAGCATGACAGAAGCATGTGAAAAGAAGGATTGTACCCTGGAAGATTATTAACATCCTCTGTTATACAGACACAGAGAACCCAGGATTATTTTAGCAGATTACCCCAGACCAGTTGAAGGTCCACTTTGAGGGTGTGTATAACAATGGTTATAGTGAGAAATCCATCATGGACAACAGTTCTCCTTCTGGCACCAGAGCTATCTCTTTTAGTCCTGATGAGGTGAGACTGGGCATGGAGGGTTTGTCACGGAACATGGCCCCTGATCCCGATGGGATCCCCCAGGACCTTTATCGTGACAATATAGAGTTCTGGGCCCCAGTTTTAAGCAGGGTTCTAAATACTGCTGTGAGGGCAGTAATGCCCCCCTCGTGGTCTACGGGCACTATTGTCCCAATTTTCAAGAGGGGACAGGGACAAACCTCACTACTACCACCCCATATCTCTCATCGATGCCATAGTTAAAGTCCATGTCCAAATACTATTAAATAGGCTCTCAGACTGGGTGGACACCAACCAAATTATCTCAGAGGTACAATATGGATTCCGTATAGGTAGGCCAACCACGGACCAATGCCTAAACCTCTATCTATTGATAGCGAAATATGCAATAGCTTAGCCTGGTCCTCTTTTTTGGGGTTTTATGAACCTCACCGCAGCATTTGATCAGGTGAGCCGATGCAAACTTTGGTCCTTGCTCTGTGACCTTGCGTTTGACCCTGCGATCACAAATGTTTTAATGACCTTCATTTTAATACTACTGCTGCAGTCAGATACACCCAGGATGGGAATGTTATTGATCCTTTTAAATGTTCTAGAGGGGTTTACAGGGATGCATATCAGCACCATTTTTATTTACGTTATATATTAATGGACTGGAAGCTTCTTTGATCGATTTACACGCCGATACCCCCAGATTAGGCAGAAGATCGGTCCCAGTTCTCTTGTTCGAAGATGATGCGGTATTGTTAGCACAAACCCCTAGAGGCCTGCAGGTTTTATTGGATGGATTTGTGGCCTTCATGATTGGGAAGCACCTTTTGCAGAATTTGGCAAAGTCATACATTATGGAATTCGGTAATCAGGCCACTAGAAACAATACCTATAAAGTAGGTACTCATTGGCTAGCGAAGGTCCCAGCCTTCTCCTATCTAGGTATTTTATTTGATGAAAAGCTCAATTTTAAACTTTTGCAGGTGGGGAAGACACTTGATATGAGTAAATCAATGGGAGCAATCACAAATTATGCACACAGACTAGGTGCACGGTCACCGAGGGTAATATTAAAATTGTGTAATTATTTCTGCATTTCCAAGGCGCTATATGAAAGTGAGGTATGGGGTTATTTAGCAGCTAACAATCTTCAAACCACAGAAAATAAATATCTCAGAAGAATTTTGAAAGTGCCCCCATGTATTGCTGCGTATACAGTACACGAAGAATTAGGAATTAAGTATACGCTGGACTTGGTGGCTGTTAAACTGTTATTATCTTGAGTGAAAATTTGGACTAGCCTGGAGTGGGGTTTTAATCGACCAGTGATTGAATACTGTCTCTCACTCAATCACGGATCCAAATTTTCATGGCTAAGATACGTTAAGGATACCTTTACGGCTCTAGGCAGAGCAAATATCTTCATACGACATGACGCAGTGATATTACAGGATAAGTACATAGTGAAAGAATTATCTTTTAAGCATGCTATGGCCTCTAGGGAGGAAAAGGAGCTTAGAAAACCCAAAAGTTCTGCCATCTTTTGAATCATTGCTGCCCAGTATTACAGTTGGAAATTTGGGACCGCCCAGCCCCCCCGGTCTCTTGGAAGAGTCATGAATTTGAGAGCTCTTCGGGGGCGTTAGCCGGCCCAAAAGAATCTAGGAATCAGCTGGTTTAGAGCTTGGAACCAAGACTTATTAATCTCCATGGGAATGGGTCTAAAAAAGTATAAGATTTTTGGTAGAAACACCATTTCGACAACATTGCTCCTACCCATTAATGTGAATTTCAGATTATTAACTCTGGCAAAATCTGTTTTGAATTTCCGTAGTAGTGGGCCTAAATTTAATTCACCAATTTTCTCTACATTTGCCGTGACCTCCACACCCAGATATCTAGCATTCGGGGTTACTCGACCATCATCTAATTCTACCATATTATTTGTCACTGTTTGCGTTTTACTATGATTGAGCTGGTACCCAGAGATACCGCCAAAGTAGCTTGCCTCCCTTTCAATTTCTATAAGAGCATCCCCCGGGCTAGGAGTAATTATGGGCAGGTCATATGCATAGGCTAAAATCTTGGCATTCCCTCCCTTATTATGCATAACCCAAATACCTTCATTCCCCTCTAGCTTCCTAATTAATGGATCGATATAAAGAGCAAACAACAGGTGGGAGCAGGGACACTCTTGTCGTGTGCCCGCGAGATCTTAATTATATCCGACATGCTCTGGGCTCCCGGTACATGATCTGTATAGCACTGATAAACCCCTTGCCCAGATGCTTCCTCTCCATAATTGCCCACAGAAAAGGCTAGGAGACCCTATCAAAAGCTTTTTCTGCATCTAACAAGATTAAAGCCATAGGGTCTCTGGTAACCTTTGAGGAATCAAATAGGGCAATAGTCCTTCGTATATGATCAATCGTGCCACATCCAGGGACAAGGTACATTCTTTCCTTTGTATCAAAGATGCTGTGAAGAAATTATTTTGCAGTGCGAGCCACCTGTGCTCCGATCCCCTGATCCAGCTTCATCCGAGAACCTTACCTCCCTTCATTACTATTTATGGGTCCATAATCAGTTTTTAGTGGCGAGGTTAGCGGCTCCCGCAGCAGTCACACAGCCGCCATCTTGCCTCCATCCATTCTTTCAGCGCCATCTTTTAAATGGCGCACTGTCAGTGAACCTTCTGAGGGCTTCTTCGACTCTGCGCCCACGTCTCTAATATGGTGCGGCCGCGGAGTCGAAGGAATTCCCTAATTTGTATAGGGCACGCCCCTATGCAAATGAGGGGACACCCTCTGAAAGTAGCACTGGCGCTTTAATTGCGCCAGCGCCATCATTATTATAGAAGGGGACGCACAAGCATCTGCGCCCCCTTCTATAATACCAAAGTGCCCCGAGGGCTTGGAAAGCGGGCGCAAATGCCCGTTGCGCCCCCGGGGCACTTATTGTAATACAGCCCCAGATGTGGCTGTATGGCCCCAAGACAAAACACACTAGCCTCATCATGCAAGGGGGCTTGCAGTGTCTAAATCAGGGTGGGCAGGGTTCTAGTATCTACGCATGATGTGGTCTTCTAGTCCAGCTTTTTTGCTTTGTATTGTGGGACTTGTAGTCTTGGTCGGTAATGTAATTCTTTCCACTACAGGTTCCTCAATACAAAGGTGAATCTGGACTGGTGCTGCACAGCACTCATGGACAGGGCAAACTTTATGGAGCCGGTCTGGGCTGTGCAACATGTAACGTGGCAGTTTGACTTAAACTTATATGATGTATGACTGGACATGTGAGCAATTCCCTCCCTTTCCCTTACACTCAGAGCAGTGCAGAGCAAGAACATAGCTTGCCGTGCTGCAGAGCATGACATTGTTGGTCAGATTGTCCCTTGTTGCCCCTTACCCTGTAGGTCTTGTTGGTCCTCATAGCCAGCACTGTCCTGTCCAGGAACTCCTGACACCAACTCTGCTGGGATGACTGAAGCCACTTGCTCGTCCAAGGGGGTCAGCTCCCACCTGGTCCTCAGACCCGTCTCCTCTTTCTGCATGGCTGCCTTCAGTTTATTGGCCAGCATCTCCTTGGACCTTTATTTATAATCATGCCAGCGCTTCTTGCACTCTGGCACTGTCCCTTTAGCTTGCTCAACACTGTTAATTTCTCCACTATGGTGCTCCATATGGCTTCTTTCTTTCCTAATGTCAATTTGGAGGTAACAAACAGTTGATGTTCATAATTTGTCACTTCTGTTATAAATATTTCCATTTCCTCCTCTAAAATTACTCTTCCTCTTCCCTTGGTGGTCTGTCTGGACATCCTGGCAGGTGCTGGGGTTGTTGGGTAGTTGCCCTAGCTACTGCTGCCTGCTCCATATCTCCCTTCTGAGTTATGGGGAAATGTTTGTTCTTCAAATGCGTTACTATTTAATGGATTTCTGATGCACTATGCACTCTAAAGTGATGCTACGGTGATTTGCATTGCTTTACCTGCCACCGGACAGCCTAGCATTACTTTGGCAGTACATGCATCAGCTTTTTCATTGACAGCATCCCATGGAAGCATCCTTTTTTAGATACACAATGGTACCTTACGCCAATGGTGCGCTGTACCATAAATACAGTGCATCCAAGAAATTCCCAAATTTCGAACCACAGTGCAACATTTTCTGATTCATTGCTTGTTCGCCGCAGCGATGCATCAGTTCTCATAAATGAGGGCTATAGGAGGTTATTTATGAGAGCCTTGCATCACTTTTGCACCAAGTAGAGTGGTACATGCAGGGTCCTGAACCAGATTTATAAAGCTTCACAAAGCCACCCTGCATGGCTTTGAGTGGCCTCATAATACTTGACCTTGCGCTCGGGAAGTATTCCATGGGCGTTGCAGTGGGTGCTTCAATGCAACACCCATGGATTTCGACTCCTCCCGGTTTACAAAAACTTGTAAACCTGGGGAAGCACCAGATCCTGATGCCTACTAAGGTGTGGAGTAATAAGGAAAAATATTTCGATCTTCCTTCCTCAAGGTGGGTCAGGGGGATTCTTGTCCCATGAAAATGTTGAACAATTAGAAATAAGTAAAGCACTTTACAGCACAATTTTCAATAAAAGGTGCCTAAAAACATTGGCTCTGAAACAGCATCTGAAAGGGCCCTCATGAACTATTCCTCTACTTTCATGGTCCAGTTTAATGAGCGGGCAAGATGTCATTTATGGTCTGAATGAAAGCCTTCCAAAATGCACAACATGATTCCCTTGAATAATGTGAACAGCATCAAACAGTACCAAGCATGCATAGAAGACTATTATGACAAACAAATGATGATGGAATAATCCAGGTAAAAGAGACGGCTGATGTAAGAATACAATACTTTAAAGCCTGCAAAATCTATTTCTACAGCCGTAAAAGGACATCATTGCTGTGTTTGCAGCAGTCTTGATGGTTGGGGTAACTCCTAGTGTAGGAAAGTAGATTATTATGTGGTATGGGAGTTAGACCTCACCAAATAATATTATCACGATACCCCAAACATGGTCCTTGGATTCACACTAATAAATCCTTAGCTCATTTCGGGTAGTGTGCCAAAGAGTAGTCAGGTTTTAGTAGAGGAGCATGTGTTAAGTATATCATAGTACCAATGTGGACGACAAGCAATTGATACGACTTAAGAGAAATACAACACCAATTTGTAAAAATATAGTGTATTTTTATCTTAATTTAGATACCAAAATGAACAGTTTAGCAGACATATGAACGGAGTGTTAGAAATTGGGTCTCTAGTTGGCAGAATTATGCACTCTGTCCAAGTAGGGACCACAATCCTAGTGAGGAAATATGAATTTTGTGATCAGTTATGTCCCCTATCGTAGACCCCAACGGCTCCATGTGCATGCTATAAGTACATGTATGTTCCCTCCTGCTCCAGTTTTGAAGACGCAAATATATGTGCGTCCACCGTCAACATGTCTTCTTTCAGATCCGCCATGAATGGGTCAGATATTCCATTCCTAAGTATGAAAGGCCACCGACTTTATATGGTTCACTTTCCACATTTTACAGATTCAGGCGAGTAGGCCCGAATTCTGTCATCAAGCCTTTTTCTGCCTTCTGCCTCTGAAAGCTCCAGTCTGAGCCCGCATCTGTGACCATGAACTTTGTCTTACTCCTTGCGCGGCTAACGGAGCCTGATCCAGCCTGTCGCCTGCCAAAAACTGTATTTCACCTTCAAGATTATCTCCTTCGCTCCTCATCCGATGCATTCCTGTCTAGTAGTTTAGGTAAACATTCTTCCAGCTCCCGTGCAAAGGGCCAGGCTTCGCTGCCCTCATGCCAATAATTCATAGCCCCGTTACCATGGAATATTCCTACCCCCTCGCATCTAGTGTAGACACTTAGACGCTTGTACACGCACTAACAGTCAGTATAGTCAGTATAGAATAAGATTCTATCCTAAGAGACCTCTCTTTTTGGATAACACAGTTCTTTAAACATAGGATATTAGATATGATTCGGGATTAGGTTGACATAACCCCAGACTTCTGTCTCCACATGTAGAGCTAAATGTCAAGTCCCCTTCACCCTCTAGTTGCACGTCAATCACACGTCATGCGGCTGCGCGCGCATCTCTGCCAACTATTTCTGCTGACATTGCAGGATTCTCTTATGGATCCACCCACATATGACATCATGTATGATGACGTTTATTAAATTACGCCCTCTATTAGCTATGTATGCACCTTTTATCAGCTGTTACGCCTCTTGCATCTGTTTCACTGTAATGTATTTTCTATAGAACTGCTTATCTGTCAATAATATATGTTCCTTCCTTCCTGAACTTTCGTGGTGATGGAATAGAAGGCCCACAATTCGAATTGTATTCCTTTGTATAGGAATAAAGCCTTTTTAAACCCTCTAATACCACGGATTCTGCCTCTCATTTTACTGAGTTATTCTTAGACAGACTTTACCGCATAAAAAATAGTACCGGTAACGAAATATTTACCACATAAATTGGCGCCCGAATAGGGACACTTTCTCATCTCACGCGCCGGCGGTGCGTTGCAGGCCCGGTCTCCTGCCACAGCTGAACGGACAACAAAAACGCGTATCTGCAGGATTTCCTGTATCTCCCTCCGGCCAAGCGGGGACGACTGAGGCTGCGATCAACACCCAGACGAGGCGGTGAGAAGTGCGAAGTATCCCGACCAGAGCCTAGCTGAGAGAGCAAGATCCGAGGTATACAGAGACCCGCCAGGTTCCGAAGTTCCGAGTCCAGTCGAGTCGAGTCCGGTCCAGTCCAGTTTCAAGTTCCATTCCGAGGCCTTCCGTTCCGAGCTACCCGGTGAGTACCATTACCGGGGAGGCATTTTACGTGCACATAGTCTGTGCCGGTCAAGACGGGTTTGGGTACACAAATCCGGTCTGCACTGTTTTAGCAGTGTATCTGTACTGTTTAGCAGTATATATAGTATGTCTTGCATATAAATAAGTATTATCTAGTGTCAGTATAATGTCAGTAACTAGTTTCCTATTAGTTATCATTGTTCGTAAAACTGTTAAGCGTTAAATGTTTTAAAATACGTTCTATATACTGTGGTGTGAATGACTGTTCATTATTGTGTTTTTTTTGTATAAAGTGTGTTCTAGTAATAAGGTCTAAAAATGCCGCTCTTTTCGAAACTAAGACAGATCAAAACTAGAAAAGGGGTACTCGAAGAAGCTGTTCCCATCCCACCGAGGGACACTCCAGGGTACTTTATGTATCATAAGCATGGCCTAGATGCCGTATTATTTCTTGATTTATGGGTGGACTACACCAAAGAATTACCAGAGAGTCAGAGATGGCCCGCAGCGGGGACCTGGGATGCAGATTGCATCATGAGAGTAGAAGAAGAATTATGGAAAAAGAAAGCCAGACAGTCACAGAAAGATGCCATTGAATTATGGCGTAAAGAATCATATAGACGTACAGAAAAAGCACTCAGACAGGAAGATAAGAGTAAGGAGAATCCAAATAAAGTCCGAGAAAATCTATTACTTGAGGAAGGTACCCGAGTAAAATCAGAACAAGTAGATAGACAAAGAAACGCTCTTATGAATGGTATGTATCCACTTCTGGCCGAAGGGTTACCTAAGGCTACTCCGGAAATACCAAAAGACTTGCCAACTCCATTGTTCCCAATAAAAGCACATCCCAAGGGGCATCCCAGAACCGCAGAAGATGTTTTCCTTTCCCGCTATTTAGATGACGCAGCTCCCGAGTATGCTAATACCGCACCACATAGACTGCTTGCCGATGATGCTCATCGCCAAGAACATTCGTCTGTACCTCCGCAACAACCCGCTTCGACACACATTCCGACAAGCACATCTGTTTCTACAGCTTTTCCCGCAACGACGGTTGCTGTCTCACCCTCAACAAATCCTTTCACGTCCAGCACCCCAGACGGTGCTACAGGAGGTACGACAGACATTTTTTCTACACCACCCAGAGGAAATAAATTTTCCCTTAGAGAATTAGCACACCAACGTACGCCCAAACTAGCCACTCCCGACATGCTTAAGGAACTTCTAGTAGATTGTAGATATGATCCTGTGCCCGGTAAACGGGACGAAATGCTGCTGTCATCATTACGTATTAGACGAGCTGCAATATATTTAACGAAGTTACCAGGAATGGATACACATTTAGAAAAAATATATCATTTTGTCCAGTCAGGGCGAGGTCCTGAAAGTATTAGCAGAGCCATGGAGTACCAGAAAGCGGAAGTACAGGGACAACTGTTACGTTTCCTCATAAACTGTGTAATTAGAAATCAAGACCGGCCTGGGGTAAATCCGGAAGAAATGCAAACACTTGTCACTTGGGGCCGGAATATATCAGAAGGAAGACATGATAAACAGTTATGTATAGTAGCTATGTACCGAAAGATCCGCAAAGAGGTAGAACGAATACACGAAGAAAGATTAGAGGTAGACGCCGCTGATCTAAACAGAGAGGAGGAGGAGCAAGAATCAGAGCAAGTAGACACGATAGCTTATGTAGGTAAAGGAAGACCCCGTAATAATACCAGAGGTTTTAACGACCCAATACGTCCAATACGTCCAGAATATAATAGACATCTTCCAAACCCTATGCTAAATACAAAATCCCCTGAACACTTATTCCAAGCCGCTGATAAATTACTCCGAGATCGAAGGGGGTACCACGTGCTCGATTCCATGGACGAACAAGAATTAGCCAGGTCAGCAGTACAATGGGCTGACAGTCCCGGCGAATACAATGATGATGTACTTGCACACACGTTTCTGAATCTAGACCCATATGAACAGCGTTTAGCTAGTATATACATGATTCAACACCTCCTTATATTATATAAAAGCCAACACTCTGATCCAGGACCCTTACCTGACATATTGACAGAACTACTCACCAACATATGGAGAGGGTCAGGTACTGATTTGATTAAGGAAATACTAGAATCCCGAAACCAATATTTAAATTTCGTATGCCCAGAACACGTCTCAGTTCCCATAATGGGAAGAAAAATGTATCACATAGATAGACAGAACCCGTTACGCGAAGTGCACCCGATCAGAGGTGCCGACGATAATTTCACACGTGTGTTTGTATACACGCCTATAACTAAACTGGAATTATTAGAAATGAAGAAAGTAGTACCCAGTCATGACAAAGATCCAGCAGGTTTCCACCGTGAGATAAAAGACATGTTACTCATGGGAGAGTATACCTACCCCGATATTATGAAAATATTAAAAGTCCTATTACCCGCAGGTGTTTATGAAAAACTCAAAGAAAAAGAATGGGAGGTAGGAGACCAAAAGATAGATTGGACAGCATTAGAAAACGAAGAAAAGGCCCGAGCTGCAGGAGCAGGGCTTGGGGATAAGACTACAGCATTAGCAGGATTACTAATACAGGTACTGCCACGTTTATTAACTACGAAAAAGGAAGACTGGGGTGCAATCTCAGCCTGTAAACAAAAACCAGATGAAGACACTAGTGATTTCTATTCCCGATTTGAAAAATGTTTTAGTATAAATAGTGGCATAAAAGCCAGTAGTGAGTCATATCCACATCTGTTTGTGACAAAATTAGTTGAAAATTCTCTGCTGCAAGTCAAGAATAGAGTATTGAAATTCGAAAGTACCTGGCAAGGTAATACCCCATCACAGATGCTACAGATGTTACAATATCATCACAATAGAATTAGAGAAGAACAAGAACACGAACAAAGACGTATGAAAGATACAAAAATGAAAATGCTTGTTGCACAGTCAGTTCCAGCCGATGGTCATCAAAAGGGTGATTCCACAGGTCCTGCAAAAGGGACATGCAACTATTGTAAACAACCAGGTCATTATATACACGATTGTCCAGTCCTGAAACATAATATAGCCACAGGTAGAACACATGAGAGACCACGTCCACCTAGACAGGATCAGAATCAACAACAGACGCCTCAGCAGGCACAACATAGGTTAGCTCCGCAACAATTAGCTCCGCAACAGGTAGCTCCACAACAGATCGTAGCACCACCACAAGCGCAGCCTACTGCTGCAACTCAAGCAACAACACAACAAATGTATCAGTATGCACAAACAGATTATCCCGATTATCAGCGATACTCATGAGATAGCCTAGAGAGGGAAGTTGGCTTACCCCTTATTGAGGTTCCTGTAGACCAAGAGGGACCTTATGTACATAGTGAACTATTAGGGGAAGACAGAAAGTTTTTACTTGATACAGGGGCAAGCAGAACAACTATAAGACGCAGTGAAGTTCCAGGGGCACCCCTCTCAGGCTCACAGAATATTTCCCTTGGATTCTCAGGAAAACCTATAATTAATGACGTAACACAACCTCTTGCACTCACAGTAGGTCCATTAACACGTACAACAGATTTGTTGCTTACTAAATCATGTCCAGAAAACTTGTTAGGTATAAAAACATTGAAAGCTCTAGGAGCTATTATATGTTGTTCTCCGGAAGGAGTACGACTATTTTTACGTGACTTTAAAGGTCACTACGTATCCAGAGACATGGATCACCGACTGCAGAATTTACCTACACATTTATGGGCACAAGGCCCCACTGATGTTGGTTGCATGAACATTACACCATATCGAGTTACACTGAAAACAGGAATAGTACTACCACGAATGCGACAATACAAGTTACCACCGGATGCTGTAGTGGCTTTACTGCAAATCATTGACGAGCTCATTGCACTAAGAGTGGTTGTCGAAACCGACTCCAATGTATGTAATTCTCCGATAATTCCGATTCTTAAAAGAACGGATCCAAAAGCTCCACCAGTATATCGATTAGTTATTGATCTGCGCGAATTAAATAAATGCATTGTACCACAATACCCTGTGGTCCCAGATATCTCTTCATTACTCACAGCTATTGACTCAGAAGCAACGTTTTTCACTGTAATTGATCTCAAGAATGCTTTCTTTAGTGTCCCAATCGATCCAGAAAGTCAATATTTATTCGGTTTTAGTTTAAATGGACGAAGTTTTAAATTCACACGCGCACCTCAAGGATTTACAGAAAGCCCCAGCATCTATAGCCAAGCATTGAAACGAGAACTTGACAGTATCCACATGCCAGTTAACACTGCCTTGCTTCAATATGTCGATGATCTGCTGATCACCGCTCGAAGCGAACCTGAATGTGAAAAAGCGTCACTGACGGTTCTGAAATTTCTGGCTGACAAGGGGCACAAGGTGTCCCCTTCTAAGCTACAATTCTGTGTCCAGCGAGTTGTTTACCTTGGACACTCGCTGTCCAAGGAGGGAAGGCAGCTTACACCCGACCGCATACAGTTAATTACTAACATGCCACCACCCAAGACACAAAAGGAGGTGCGGGCTTTTATAGGCCTCACTTCATACTGTAGGCAGTGGATCCCTCAATATGCATTTCTAGCAAAACCACTCATCCAGTTGACAACACAGGAGGCAGCCACATCGACTGTCCTCCCTTGGACTCCAGAACATACACACGCCTTTGAAAGCTTAAAGAAAGCTTTATGCCAAGCACCTGTCCTAGCAACACCATGTTACAGTAAACAGTTTACACTCTTTGTTACAGAACGCGAAGGTACTGCTTTGTCAGTACTCACTCAGGAACAAGCAGGATCACACAAACCGTGTGCTTATTTCTCTAGTACATTAGATCCAGTAGCTCAGGCACTTCCAGCGTGCCTGAAATCAGTGGCAGCAACAGCTTTAGCAATCAGACAAAGCGATGCCATAGTGTTAGGACACCAACTGACAGTACAAGTACCACACGCAGTGGAGGTTCTTTTGAACCGCACACAAACACAACACTTGACTATAGCGAGACTCACCGGTTACGAATTAACATTGTTTCAGCCACATATAGAAATCAGACGTTGCAATACGTTAAATCCTGCCACACTGTTACCAGTAGGCGGAACAGATCCATTGGCACATGATTGTGTCGAAGTCATTACTATCACGACGAAACCCAGACAAGACTTAACAGACATCCCTTTGACAGATCCAGACTTGACATTGTATGTAGATGGGTCATGTATGAGAACAAGTACAGGAGAGTTAGTGGCCGCTTACGCAGTCACAACAGACACTGAAGTCATTGAAACAAATTGTATTAACACTTTGTCAGCTCAAGCAGCAGAGCTCACCGCTCTGACACAAGCCTGTATTCAAGCCACAAATAAAAAAGTCAACATATACACAGATTCACGTTATGCATTCGGAGTCGTCCATGACTTCGGCGTACTGTGGCGAGAGAGAGGTTATTTAACTTCTCACGGTGCCCACATCCAACACGGACCCCTCATTCAAGCCCTATTAGACGCGATTCATCTACCTACTGCAATATCGATTATGAAATGCAAAGCCCACACAAAAGTTACCGATATCATTTCTCAGGGTAATGACCTAGCTGACAGAACAGCTAAACAGACTGCTCAGAATCAGACTCACACAACTGACATGACAAAGACAATAGTTCCGACACCAACACATTGCATGACAGTTAAGGATCCCGCCCTTGATGTAATTGATATACAGACACACGCTACACCAGAAGAAATAAAGAAATGGACTGAATTAGGAGGGATCCAAACAGATCAAGGATGGATGACGAAGGAAAAATCTATATGGTTTCTTCCCGACTCAATGGTCCAAGTCATCATTAACACTATACATAGTCCAGCGCACCTAGGAGAAAAAGCTATGCTAGACAGCATTCAACACATTTGGTTCAACAAACATTTACGAGCCGCAGCTAAACAAAAAGTTCGTACCTGTATGATATGTTGTCAGTTTAATCCAGGTAAAAGCATCCCCGTAGAACAGGGTGGATTTCAAACTCCCGATCATGCTTTTGAAGTCCTCCAGATGGATTATATCCAGATGGAACGATGTCGAGGATTCAAATATGTTCTCGTAGTTGTCTGTGCTCTTTCCCGTTGGACAGAAGCATACCCGGTTTCAGATTACACTGCCCCGACTACTGCCAAACAGTTAGTTCGAGAATTCTTCCCACGGTACGGTTTACCACGTGTTGTCTATTCAGATAACGGCCAGCCGTTCTCATCCGAACTTATGAAACACGTTTCCCTTCTATTAGGATACCAATGGAAATTTCACTGTGTCCGACATCCCGAGGCAGCAGGTCTCGTAGAACGCCATAATCAAACTCTGAAAATTAGATTGTCCAAAATATGTAGAGAAAAAGGAGTCGATTGGATAGTAGCCTTACCAGTTGCGCTCTTTTACATGAGAATGGTAGCACATTCTCGAACAGGGCTATCCCCGTATGAGGTGATCTTCGGTAGACCACCAAATATGTGGGGGACGCCTATACCTCGCAAAATCACTGACGTTGACTGTAATATGCTGACAGATTACCTGGCTTCCTTGATGTCTGCACTACAATCTTGTCGTTCACAGGTATCCGCAGCTTTTCCCGACAATACTGAGGTGAAGCCCCATGACGTGGTCCCTGGTGACTTGGTGCTGGTCAGGAACTTTGACCGGAAGACCCAACTGGATCCTAGGTGGAAGTCACCGAAGTTAGTTTTACTCACCACAAGGACAGCCGTGAAAATCGAAGGAAGAAAAGGGTGGTTGCACTCGAGTCATATCAAGAAATTTTATGGACTACCACCCAGTATAGAGACTCAACCCTGTATTCCCTCACAGACAGACTCAAAGCTCCCCTTGGTTGAGCAATCGAACTCAGAACTATATAAACTAAAGTTGAGGTCCAGTAAGTCAGACAATTTGATTGTTTAAGTCCTCTCCAAGGTGAATCGGTTGAATTTGTCTCTGACATGTATCCTCTGGACCGGAATAGAGAAAGAAATAATCAAATGCTGCTCAAGAAGCAGGCGTATTGTAAATCATTTCGTAGTCATTGTACAGTAACATTATTAATTTTGTTTTTTCTAAGTCTTTTAATCATCATTGTCAGCATCCTATTGCACATGTATTACCCTATTCCTAAACGTGCTTATAATATAACTGCAGAACATTCTTTTAGTGAATTACCTCTACATGAATTGTCTTATAGATTTGCGCTGCGCAACAACACATTCATTAGTATGTTACATCATTCCCATCAAACCAGCAATGTCACAAATTGTTGGATATGTGGCCGACTCCCTCCCTATCAGAACTATAAGGGAGTTTTGCCCCTCTTTCCCTATCCGTTTACACACAATGGCTCCTGTGGAGCATGGTTTAGTTTGATTAATACCCTAGATTCAAATTCCGCAGTTTATCAAGACAGCTGGGTATGGGGAAACCTGAACCTAGTTTTGCTTAAAGTCTGCTACCCTAACAAGGAGGGACTTCCCAAAAGAACAGGAACTGATCTAGAAAATGAAGTATATGGATTAGGTAATTTTACACTTAACCTTATGATCCTGAACGTTGAATCTGAAGCTACACCAATCTTGCCCGCCATGTCAGTATTCCCAGTAAAAGGGGAATTATGTATCAGAAAGAATGGTTCCATACACATGGGCCATAGTAAATGCACCACTGTAATAAATTTCAGTGATCAAGGTAAGTCTACATTTAGAGCTTCTCGTCATTCCTACTTTATATGTGGCCAGACCGCATATATATGTCTACCTTTAGATTGGGATGGTACCTGTTACATAGCATTCCTTCTACCACCTGTTTTCCTAGCTCCTCCTGATTATCATAGAAATACCCATTTAGTACACAATAGACAGCAGAGAGATCTCCCAATTGTCGATTACACTGAAACAGCATGGGAGAAATATACAGATTTCAATAAAGGTTTCTTTCCCTATATAGGTACAGTCACTAATAGTAAGCTTATACGTAGATTAACCAGAACCCTTGAAGCCGTAGTGAACGAAACTATTTCCGCCTTAGGCAATTTAACAGAAGAGCAGTCTGCTATGCGGATTGTTGTGCTCCAAAATCGTCTTGTCCTTGACGTCATCCTGGCCGATAGGGGCGGAGCTTGTAGGGTCATCGGATCAAGTTGCTGCATTTTCATCCCAGAAAATTCGCCATCAGTATATAAAGCCATAACTCGCCTTCATAAGATTGTAAGCCAGATACACCAGAGTCCAGGCACCTGGACTTGGTCCGGTTGGTTCTGGGGCGTGTTGTCAGCCTGGGGATGGAGAACCCTGTCCTTCCTAGGTATTGGCTTTCTCATACTATTCAGTTGCTGCTTATGTCTACAATGTGGGCCAGCGATTTGTGGTCTGTGTGGCACCTCGTGTATCCCACATCCAAGTATTCGTTCGAGATCCCGGAAGAAGAAAGAAGAACAAATGATGTTATATGAACGGATCGATGGATTGATGAAGATCGATATCTCCTAAGGGTCCGAAGGGGACAAGGAGGGAATGAGGAAATATGAATTTTGTGATCAGTTATGTCCCCTATCGTAGACCCCAACGGCTCCATGTGCATGCTATAAGTACATGTATGTTCCCTCCTGCTCCAGTTTTGAAGACGCAAATATATGTGCGTCCACCGTCAACATGTCTTCTTTCAGATCCGCCATGAATGGGTCAGATATTCCATTCCTAAGTATGAAAGGCCACCGACTTTATATGGTTCACTTTCCACATTTTACAGATTCAGGCGAGTAGGCCCGAATTCTGTCATCAAGCCTTTTTCTGCCTTCTGCCTCTGAAAGCTCCAGTCTGAGCCCGCATCTGTGACCATGAACTTTGTCTTACTCCTTGCGCGGCTAACGGAGCCTGATCCAGCCTGTCGCCTGCCAAAAACTGTATTTCACCTTCGAGATTATCTCCTTCGCTCCTCATCCGATGCATTCCTGTCTAGTAGTTTAGGTAAACATTCTTCCAGCTCCCGTGCAAAGGGCCAGGCTTCGCTGCCCTCATGCCAATAATTCATAGCCCCGTTACCATGGAATATTCCTACCCCCTCGCATCTAGTGTAGACACTTAGACGCTTGTACACGCACTAACAGTCAGTATAGTCAGTATAGAATAAGATTCTATCCTAAGAGACCTCTCTTTTTGGATAACACAGTTCTTTAAACATAGGATATTAGATATGATTCGGGATTAGGTTGACATAACCCCAGACTTCTGTCTCCACATGTAGAGCTAAATGTCAAGTCCCCTTCACCCTCTAGTTGCACGTCAATCACACGTCATGCGGCTGCGCGCGCATCTCTGCCAACTATTTCTGCTGACATTGCAGGATTCTCTTATGGATCCACCCACATATGACATCATGTATGATGACGTTTATTAAATTACGCCCTCTATTAGCTACGTATGCACCTTTTATCAGCTGTTACGCCTCTTGCATCTGTTTCACTGTAATGTATTTTCTATAAAACTGCTTATCTGTCAATAATATATGTTCCTTCCTTCCTGAACTTTCGTGGTGATGGAATAGAAGGCCCACAATTCGAATTGTATTCCTTTGTATAGGAATAAAGCCTTTTTAAACCCTCTAATACCACGGATTCTGCCTCTCATTTTACTGAGTTATTCTTAGACAGACTTTACCGCATAAAAAATAGTACCGGTAACGAAATATTTACCACACTAGTCAGGGTGAACTAGATGCAAACTAAAAGATAACCTGAGATCACCATTTGATAGCTTTGCACAGAGCAGGCAGGCTTATCTAAAGATGCAATGTGTAAAGTATTTGTGGAAAACACACACATACTAACACAATGAAAACACGACAAAAATACTCCACATAGGTGTAGAAAAATTTGAGAACAGTTTTATAAGTAACGCAAGACCAAAATGATAATAATCAAATAAGTAGAAATGGAGTTATGAATATTTTAAGAATAAACCAAAAATAGTCCTTAGAAGTTAATAGCGTGAAAGGGTTACTTAAGGTCGCTCTGGACCAGGGTAAATCTAAAGCTGTGGCTAACCACGATGCAGGACAGGCAGGCTACAGCACTCAGACAAATCCCTCTAACAAAGTACCTTGGATGGAGCGAGCGTTGACGTTTAAGACTTGATGCTAGGAATCAAGGTAATGTGTTTTCTTCGATCCAGTGGTTGGAGGTGAAACGTCGCCGCCTAGCCACACAGTTGATGAATGCTCTGGTGTGGAATCCCTTTACT